>NC_092335.1:561637500-562902500 GCF_046630445.1 Rutidosis leptorrhynchoides
AGAATTAGGGAAATGGCCCCTAATTGACGGGAATCCTAAAGATAGATCTATTGGGCTTAACAACCCCCATTCAGGTTATGGATGGTTTAGTACTTCGAGATTATTATACAGACGAGAGGTTTTTGTTTTGGGGATATTCTATGCATTAAGTTAAAGTCGGTTACCAGGTGTTCAACATATGAATGATTTTTATCTTTATGCAGTTTGCGAAATGCCTGATATGAGATGTGTTATAAAAATGAAATCTTGTGGTCTATTATTATGATTTAATAATATATAGGTTAAACCTATAACTCACCAACATTTTTGTTGACGTTTTAAGCATGTTTATTCTCAGGTGATTATTAAGAGCTTCCGCTGTTGCATACTAATATAAGGACAAGATTTGAAGTCCATGTTTGTATGATATTGTGTAAAAACTGCATTCAAGAAACTTATTTTTTGATGTAATATATTTTTATTATAAACCATTATGTAATGGTCGTGTGTAAACGGTATATTTTAGATTATCATTATTTGATAATCTACGTAATGCTTTTTAAACCTTTATCGATAAAATAAAAGTTATGGTTGTTTTAAAAATGAATGCAGTCTTTGAAAAACGTCTCATATAGAGGTCAAAATCTCGCGACGAAATCAATTAATATGGAACGTTTATAATCAATATGAACGGGACATTTCATACTTCATTTATATTTATTATATCTTAACTTATATGTTATATATATATATATATATATATATATATATATATATATATATATATATATATATATATATATATATATATATATATATATATATATATATATAACTTCAAAATAATTATTATCTATTCATTTAGTTATTTTAAAATATCTATATATACACACGTATATCTTTAGTGTTATATCAAAAAATCAATATTTTGTTATATGTAAGTATAATGTTAATAGGTTTGATATATATAGTTATGTGAAATATTAATATAATTATAGTATATGTAATAAGTATATTTTATGTACAAAATATTTATTTGTAAAAAAAAATGATAGTTTTGATATTAATGATTTACTAATAATAGTCCTACTAATAATAACTTTATTACTAGCGATAATACGAATAATAAAAATGATAATGATAATAATGATAATACATATGTTAATAATGATTCTAATAATACTAATAAGTACATAATCATACTAATACTAATATTAATAATAATAATAATAATAATAATAATAATAATAATAATAATAATAATAATAATAATAATAATAGTTTGTGTTATTTTGATAATAATAATAATCCTAATCATAATAATAGTAATAATACATATATTAGTAATAATAATAATAATAATAATAATAATAAAAATTATAATTTCAGTAACAATAATAATAATAATAATAATAATAATAATAATAATAATAATAATAATAATAATAATAATAATAATAATAAGAATAATTTTGGTAATGAAATCTACCTTCTAAAGATTTTCAAAAAATTAATATGTCCCGAATAGGGTTCGAACCCGAGACCTCTCGCTCACCCGTAAACACAATTAACCATTCTGCCATTCCAGTTTTTCTTATTTATATTGTAACCCAAACATATATATCTAGTATTTCATTCATCCTAGTTCATCATCTTCTTTACCATAATTAAAATCAAACGGAGGCAAAATCTCAACAACAATCGAATGGGTTTTGAACTTAGGACTTGTAGACAACATCTAAACTAGAAAAAGAGTTATTAAATAAAAAAAATAAAAAAAATTGGATAAACCCACTGCTGCTGCTGTTCGACTTTTTTAAGAAAAAAATAATGTTTTTCAATTTTTAGAAGTTTTTGGATCACGATTCCTTCACGAACTATTTTCCAAATCACTCCTATAAACTATTGAAATCATTAATTGAGCTTAAAACATCAAAAGAAGCTCTAATTTCTCCAAGAACAAAACAGTTGACTTTTGACAATTTAACTTTGACTCGCAAATTCAAATTCGTTATTAAGAATTGGAACTTGAGATTTTATAGGAATTTTGAGTAAAAGATGTCTAAAAACTCTGCATTTTTAGTTTTTTGAAATTTATTTTGAATTCAAGTTTTCGTATATCAGTGTCAAGAACACATGAACTCGAAAATTGATTTTGAAATTAAGAATGTTATAGATTATGATTACAACATGAATTGTGTTGCAAATCATTCCTATAATCTTTATGGATCATCAAATTAACTAGAAACGTCAAAACAAACTCGAATTTGATTCAAGAACACTTAGTTGACTTTGAAAACCAAAACTTTGACTCTCAAATTAGAAATTAATAGAAAGAATTGAGGATTGAAAACTTACAGATAGTTTAGATACACGATTCCTAACAAGACTGTATTATTACATTTTGAACATTCTTCGAAATCAAAATATGGTTAAAAAGATGAATATACAGAGTGTCGAGCTTATTTCTTGATCTTTGGTTTATAATTCTAACACTAATGCAGTGTACCATATATGTAATGAATAATCTCTGTTTTGAGTTGTGACTGAAAATGATTTGTAACAAACTGGAGACAAAAACAAAAATCAAATACAGTGTCGATGGATACCTGCAACTGAATTTGATTCCTTGTAAATTCATTTAATAAATATTAATAGTAATGTACTACTAATAATATTAGTAATAATAATATTAATAATAATTTTAAAAATAACAAAATAATAATAATATTATTATAAAAATGATAATAAAAAAATAAGAATTCATTTAAATCATAAATAAATTTTTTAATCTTAATTATTTTTATAATTCTTATAATATTGATAATAATAATACTCTTAATAATAATAAATTGTATTATTTTCTATTAATAATAATAATAATAACTAAAATAATAATAATGCCTTTTTAAAACATTAATAACAATATTAATATCCTAAATTACATGTATTAACTTTTATATGTAATAATAATCATATTCATAATACTGAGATTAATATTAATATTTATTTTAATGAAAGTAATAATAACCTTGTTAATATAATAACTATATATTTTAACTTGTAATAAGTTTTAATATGTCATCTTTATATTTCATTAATTATGTATTACTTATTTTATATAATAACCTATTTGAGTATTTATATATATATATATATATATATATATATATATATATATATATATATATATACATATAATATCAATTATTTATAGAATTCATATATATATAGATTCATTTAAATAATAGCTTAATTATTTTGTATATTACTTTACATTTTCAACTCTAAATGATTATTTTGTATTTTATTAATTCAACTTAATATGTACACTTATATTTATATTTACACACAATTGTTCGTGAATCGTCGAGAATAGTCGCAAGTTAAATGAATCCATGTAAATAGTTCACGAACAATTATGTTGATAGATATGTGCGTAGATATGTACAATTATGTGTAAATAGATATGTACGTATATATATGTGTAAATAGATATGTACGTAGATATGTAAACTGTTCTCGACGATTCACGAACAATTATGTGTAAATAGATATGTACGTATATATATATGTGTGTATATTAAATTAAGAAATTTTAATAAAACATTAAACGGTTTGGTTGATATGAAAATAAGCTATGAAATCTATTCTATGACTTGAAATCGTTAACAAAGTATTAAACGTATAACGTTATACTTATTCGTTTCTGATAAACATCAAAACGTGTTATGTGAAACGTGTATATATATATAGACAAAGTATATTGAATATATATAAGCGGTTTCGAATACAATTAATAGATATAGTAACACTTAATTTTTATTAAACAAGTTAATACAAACTTATAAGGATTTAAAATAAACATAAGTTCTAGTAATAGATTATATGATTTGAATATAATTAGTTCTAGAAAATTAAACTCTATAATATATATTTGATTTAGTTTCAAATATACGGGAACGTTATTCAGTCTAAAAAGAACTTTGTTACTACAACGTTTTATAATGTAATTTGAATATGTATATAAAACTTAATTAAAGCTTTATATTATAAAATATAAATTTACATATATATTTTTAGATTATAAAATGTAATTTGAATATGTAATATATTTTTATTGTAAACCATTATGTAATGGTCGTGTGTAAACGGTATATTTTAGATTATCATTATTTGATAATCTACGTAATGCTTTTTAAACCTTTATCGATAAAATAAAGGTTATGGTTGTTTTAAAAATGAATGCAGTCTTTGAAAAACGTCTCATATAGAGGTCAAAACCTCGCGACGAAATCAATTAATATGGAACATTTATAATCAATATGGACGAGACATTTTATACTTCATTTATATTTATTATATCTTAACTTATGTGTTATATATATATATATATATATATATATATATATATATATATATATATATATATATATATATATTACTTAAAAAAAATTATTATCTATTCATTTAGTTATTTTAAAATATCTATATATATATACGTATATCTTTAGTGTTATATCTAAAAATCAATAGTTTGTTATATGTAAGTATAATGTTAATAGGTTTGATATATATAAAGTTATGTGAAATATTAATATAATTATAGTATATGTAATAAGTATATTTTATGTATAAAATATTTATTTGTAAAAAAAAATGATAGTTTTGATATTAATGATTTACTAATAATAGTCCTACTAATAATAACTTTATTACTAGCGATAATACTAATAATAAAAATGATAATGATAATAATGATAATACATATGTTAATAATGTTTCTAATAATACTAATAAGTACATAATCATACTAATACTAATAATAATAATAATAATAATAATAATAATAATAATAATAATAATAATAATAATAATAATAATATTAATAATAATAATAATAATAATAATAATAATAGTTTGTGTTATTTTGATGATAATAATAATAATCCTAATCATAATAATAGTAATAATACATATATTAGTAATAATAATAATAATAATAATAATAATAATAATAATAATAATAATAATAATAATAATAATAATAATAATAATAAAAATTATAATTTCAGTAACAATAATAATAATAATAATAATAATAATAATAATAATAATAATAATAATTTTGGTAATGAAATCTACCTTCCAAAGCTTTTCAAAAAATAATATGTCCCGAACAGGGTTCGAACCCGAGACCTCTCGCTCACCCGCAAACACACTTGACCATTCTGCCATTCTAGTTTTTCTGATTTATATTGTAACCCAAACATATATATCTAGTATTTCATTCATCCTAGTTCTTCATCCTCTTTAACATAATTAAAATCAAATGGAGGCAAAATCTCAACAACAATCAAATGGGTTTTGAACTTAGGACTTGTAGACAACATCTAAACTAGAAAAAGAGTTATTAAATAAAAAATAAAAAAAATGGGATAAACCCACTGCTGCTGCTGTTCGACTTTTTTAAGAAAAAAAATAATAATGTTTTTCGATTTTTAGAAGTTTTTAGATCACGATTCCTTCACGAACTACTTTCCAAATCACTCCTATAAACTATTGAAATTGTTAATTGAACTTAAAACATCAAAACAAGCTCTAATTTCTCCAAGAACAAAACAGTTGACTTTTGACAATTTAACTTTGACTCGCAAATTCGAATTCGTTATTAAGAATTCGAACTTGAGATTTTACGGGAAGTTTGAGTAAAAGATTCCTAACAACTCTGCATTTTTAGTTTTTGAAATTTATTTCAAATTCAAGTTTTTGTATATCACTGTCAAGAACACATGAACTCCAAAATTGATTTTGAAATTAAGAATGTTATAGATTATGATTACAACATGAATTGTGTTGCAAATCATTCCTATAATCTTTATGGATCATCAAATTAACTAGAAACATCAAAATAAACTCGAATTTGATTCAAGAACACTTAGTTGACTTAGAAAACCAAAACTTTGACTCTCAAATTAAAAATTAATAGAAAGAATTGAGGATTGAAAACTTACAGATAGTTTAGATAGACGATTCCTAACAAGATTGTATTATTACATTTTGAAAATTCATTCGAAATTAAAATATGGTTAAAAAGATGAATGTAAAGAGTGTCGAGCTTATTTCATGATCTTTGGTTTATAATTCTAACACTAATGCAGTGTACCATATATGTAATGAATAATCTCTGTTTTGAGTTGTGACTGAAAATGATTTGTAACAAACTGGAGACAAAAACAAAAATCAAATACAGTGTCGATGGATACCTGCAACTGAATTTGATTCCTTATAAATTCATTTAATAAATATTAATAGTAATGTACTAATAATATTAATAATAATTATATTAATAATAATTCTAAAAATAACTAAATAATAGTAATAATATTATAAAAATGATAATAAAAAAATAAGAATTCATTTAAATCATAAATAAATTTTTTAATATTAATTATTTTTATAATTCTTATAATATTGATAATAATAATAATACTTTTACTAATAATAAATTGTATTATTTTCTATTAATAATAATAATAATAACTATAATAATAATAATGCCTTTTTAAAACATTAATAACAATATTAATATCCTAAATTACATGTATTAACTTTTATATGTAATAATAATCATATTCATAATAATGAGATTAATATTAATATTTATTTTAATGAAAGTAATAATAACCTTGTTAATATAATAACTATATTTTAACTTGTAATAAGTTTTAATATGTCATCTTTATATTTCATTAATTATGTATTACTTATTTTATATAATAACCTATTTAAATATTTATATATATATATATATATATATATATATATATATATATATATATATATATATATATATATATATTACAATATACATATAATATCAGTTATTTATAGAATTCATATATATATATATATATATATATATATATATATATATATATATATATATATATATATATATATATATATATATATATATATATTCATTTAAATAATTGCTTAATTATTTTGTCTATTACTTTACATTTTCAACTCTAAATGATTATTTTATATTTTATTAATTCAACTTAATATGTACACTTATATATATATATGTATATATATAATTACATTTTTATTTACACACAATTGTTCGTGAATCGTCGGGAATAGTCGCAGGTTAAATGAATCCATGTAAATAGTTCAAAAATTTTGAGACTCAACATTACAGACTTTGCTTATTGTGTCGAAATCATTTAAAGATAAAGTTTAAATTTGGTCGAAAATTTTCGGGTCGTCACAGTACCTACCCGTTAAAGAAATTTCATCCCGAAATTTGAATGGGATCATCATGGTTGACGATAAGTATGTTTTTATTACTCATATGAGTTGGAAATTAGACTTTTATCAACAGTGAGTACTATGGATAAAACAATTTGATTTTTTTTGAAGAGTACGAGTGAAGCTATCACACAAGAGTGAAATGAGAAAATAACATTTCATCATATCTCTTGACGCAGATACGGTTGATTTCCGGAATTTAAGGGATTTTTGAGGAAATCTTCGTAATAAGATTTGGTTCTTTGGTAATTAAGGAAATTAGGATCTTCTTTCGTTAAATGCGATGATCTGTCTTGATTGCTCTGTCAGATATTTCACTATAAATCCACCCTCTTCGTTTCCGTATCTCCACAACTCATACCTTATATTCTTTCTCCCTTGATTAAAGCATTCGTCAATATGCTCCACTCAGTTCTGATTCTTGATATACTTCTAACTTTTATATCTGTCATCCTGCTTTTTCATCTGCAATAAAAAGAATCTATTTACTTCTACTATACCTTTGGGTTTATAGTGTTTTTAGTTCTCCCATGTCTTTATATTGCTATATGCATTGATATATACTGTTTGTAACTTCTAGGTTGTTGTTGGATTTTATACCTTCCTTTATATTTCGAAGTCCCTGCTTATGTCTTCAATAATTATTGTCATCCACAGTTAATGCTCTCTTCTATTTGCTGCGATTTATACTCCCATTTTTATTTCGGAGCTTCATTCTTTTGCTTTCTCTTCGCAAGTAATGGTCCAGAATTTGTAAGTATGGAGTTTCGAATGAACATGACTAATGTTTTAAGATAGAAATTGTAATAGCACGATCTTGATTGGTTAAATTACCAAAATTCAAGAGAAAAGTTAGAACTATCAGAAATATATGTTCTCGATATGTTCGAAGATTAGGTAGAATGTAAGAGTCATGCAACATGGCACATGATGACGTTATAGTCTGTGAATCATCATGTTTCATTAGAAACTCAGCATGACTTACTGTAATATAATCACGTTGATCAAGTGTCATTATATTATACTAACTCATGCTTCAGTTCCCAACACTACTTCAAAAACATTCAGATTGTAAGTTCGAATTTTTTTTAGAATTTAGAAACTAAAACAGTTTCCTTTCTGATGTAACACTGATATCGCGAAGAGATAAATGATTTCAGATAAGAATAGTTATGAAAATATCTTCAGAAATATCGAGGATATTTATAATGAAAGATACGATGATATCTTAGAATTTCTAATATTGATGGATAATGAAGAAGATTTGTTCGTAAAGGTTTAGAGTCAGAAGCAAGGTATTCGTTAATAACTTCAGCAGATACTGGATCATTTGGATTCTTTGAAGGCAGTTTTAGTCTTTGTGATTTGTCCACAGCCTCCTTCATGGTTTGCTCAATCCGTTTTCCAGTACCAATTTTTCTCATCTTTTGAGCTTCTTCAGCCACTATTCTTTATCATCAAACTTTCGACTGTTAAAATCATTAATAGTTTTTGCTGCTTCATCAGAAACTTTTAAAATTTAGAGTATTGATTCGTAGACTGAGCGCTTTTCAGAATTTCATGATGGAAGATCATAATTCTAAGAGATAATTGTTATATGTATGCATATACCTGTTGATGTAGAAATGCTGCGAGATTCAAAATACTGATTGCTAATTCCCAGTAATTGGTACGGTAATTCTCATTACAAGACATGGATGAGTATATGAATAGGTGTTAATGAATAAATATAATGGTTCTTCTGAGGGACCTAAGCCAATGAGCAATGAAGTTGCAGGTAAGTTTACTACTAATGTGGTGGAATATAAACGGTTCTCCGGTAACAATGATGAAGGGGTAATCGTTATAATAAGGCTTATTCGAATGGACAATTGAAGTTGATTTGCTGGAGCTGTGACAAAAATGTCTACTTTGAAAATGGATTGGAAAGTTAGTTTTTGCTAATAAATGCCAAAGGGTCTGACACGGATACATGTTAAACTATGACTTTGGTTTCGAGAGTTTTTTTTCCAGGTGGAAGACTGTGGGTAATATGTGGTTGGATCATCATCTCGATTGTTCATTATTTGAAGTGTCTTCAGGAATTTAAAAGGGTTGAACACAGATTGTAATCGTTAATATGCATATGATGTTTTAGAATTTTGAATGATACGAATATTTTTCTGGGTATAAGTGATGTTCTAGCACAATTTTTGAAGTCAAAGTATAGCTTTGAAAGATGTAGATATTTAGGAGTGACGTCTCCTGTTGAGTCTTAACTTGGATTTTGATCTGTCAAAATTAGAATCTGAAATTGAATTTGGATGAGAACGGTTGTTTTGATTTCTATGAAAGAATGTATATCGTTGTGAAAGTAGTGAGTATAGTTGATGATTTGCTGAATCAGAATCAAAGAATGTAACATATTAATTGTGAATTTATATATCTCTCAGGTATTACCTACCTGTTAAAATTTTCACAAGTAATATTTTGTACAAGAGAATTTTCATTATAATCTGTATGAAAATATATGTATGTATATTTTCTTCAGATGTAATACGGATTTTAATGGGTTTAATATTAAATTAAACTCATTTGATTTTCGGCTAGAGCTAGAAATGAATAATCTCTAACATTAGAGATTACATAATCTTCACAGAGTATTTTTACTATTGTGATCAATATTTCATTATTTATTCTTATTGATATTCCTTGGTGACGGACGTTGATGCTTGTGGAATTCTTATGAACTTCGCAAGGTACGAATGATGTTTTCTTAGAAAGTTTCGAGTCCATAAAAAATGAAAGTGTAAAATCAAACATATAATTGTATAATACACATGGCTTATTATGAACTGGAATTTATTGAGTTGAAACAGAGATTTGTAGTTAACGATGGTGATAGTGCTCCAAATGAATATGTATTTAGGCACAATATCCTTCCAATATGTAAATCTTTTAGTTGTAATTGTTCTATTTTTATGTAATATTCGTTTAAATAAATAAGTGCGAAGACAAAAGAAGAAAACGACGATTTGAAGACGCAAAATGACCAAAAAGCTAAAAAGTACAAAGTACAATCCAAGTGGTTCGAATTATTGATGAGAAACGTCTAAAAGTTACAAGAGTACAAGCCGCGAAATGCAAAGTACAAGATATCTCCGCGTACGAAAGGACGTTCGAAAATCCGAAACCGGGACCAGAGTCAACTCTCAAGGCGCGACGCAACGGAGCTAAAATTACAAGTCAACTATGCACATAAATATAATATAATATATAAATAATTCTTAAAATTATATATATATTATATTATATAATAAAACGTCAGCAAAACTAGAAAAAAAAAGTAGGTGGCCTGATCCAGCTAGCCATGCGATCGCATGGCCAGGAAGACCATTCTTCATGCGATCGCATGAAGCCAGAAAACTGGCCAGGTCCAATAAATTCAACATTTTTCGACGAGTAAAACACACCTTTTTCTTTTCCTTCATATGTAACGTATATATATATATATATATATATATATATATATATATATATATATATATATATATATATATATATATATATATATTTAAAGTTTAAAGTTTAATTTTAAGTTAATAATAATAAGGTTATTTTAAGAATGTGCTACGGGTTTTAAGTCGAAATTCTTTCCGTGTAACGCTACGCGATTAATCACCACTGTAAGCTATGTTCTTCCTTTTTAAATTAATGTCTCGTAACTAAGTTATTATTATGCTTATTTGAGCCAAAGTAATCATGATGTTAGACTAAATATTAAGACAGGGTTATTAGATTTTGTACCATAATTAAGGTTTGGATAAAAGAAAGACACTTGTGGACATTGGACTATTGACTATTAATAGATAGGGGGTATTGTCTAATCGAATGACAAATCATTAGAATCTGTCGAACCTATCTTCAAATTAGTTAATCTAATAATTATTAAAATGATTATGTATGTTCTATTTAGTGACGTTTATATGACATCTTTTACGATCATTTAATTAATTATTCAGATTGGGTAATTGATTATTCATTCTGATCAAGTAGGTAAATTAATATTCATATCTCATTAAAACAGGGGTGGATTACATACAAGTATAATTGGTGTAATTGTTAACAAAGTAACAAAACCTTGGATTACACGCAGTCGATAACCTGGTGTAATTGTTAACAAAGTATTAAAACCTTGTTACAGTTCGAATCCCTAATTAGTTGGAATATTTGACTTCGGGAATAAGGTTAATTTGACGAGCATTTTATAATTATGACCGATGGACTATTATGGACAAAAACCAGATAGGTATCAAATAAACCAGGACAAAGGACAATTAACCCGGGTAACAATTAATTAAAATCAAAACGTCAAACATCATGATTACGGAAGTTTAAATAAGCATAATACTTTTATCGTACCTTTATTTACTGTCATTTTAATTACTGCAATTTATTTTATCGCAATTTAAATTCTGTCATTTATATTATCGTCATTTATCTTTACGCTTAAAATATAAAATCGACAAACCGGTCATTAAACGGTAAAAACCCCTTTTTATAATAATATTACTATAATATAATTATATATATTTTATACAAATATAGTTGTTAAAAATATAGTACGTATCACTAGCTCCCTGTGGAACGAACCGGACTTACTAAAAACTATACTACTCTATGATTAGGTACACTGCCTATAAGTGTTGTAGCAAGGTTTAGGTATATTCCTTCCGTAAATTAAATAAAACTTGTGTAATATTTCGTCGTATTTCGTAGTAAACAATAATAGTATTTTTCGTACCCCACGTGCAACACATCAAGTTTTTGGCGCCGCTGTCGGGGACTCGGTGAAACGCTATATCTTTACGCTATATTTTAGTAAAACTATATTTTTGTAAAAAAATATATTATTTCTTATTTCATAAAAATATTTTGTATTTATAATAAGTGTTAAAAATAATAAAAAGAATATACATATATATATATATATATATATATATATATATATATATATATATATATATATATATATATATATATATATATATATATATATATATATATATATATATATATATATATATATATATATATATATATATATATATTTATATATATATATATTTAAAACTTTATTTATTAAATTAAAAAGTACTTTTATTTTTAAGATTTTAAAATATAAGCTAATTATATTTTATATAAATATTCTATAAATATTTTCTTTATTAAAATCAAAAATCAAATAAAAATATAATTTGGGCTGAAACTGGTACCAGCCCGAATCAGTTCTGGAATTCCTGGGCCATGCGATCGCATGACCCCAACGCTAAAAAATCATGCGGTCGCATGAGTCGACCTGACAGGCCACAAACCTGGTACGCATTTATGACGGTAGGGTTTATTAATATTTATTATTATTTATTAATTAGGGTTTAATTATTTATTATTAATTAGCTAGTATTTAGTTTTAATATTAATTAGTAATTTTAAGTGTAATTATTATTTTTAATTATATGGTTTAATATATAATATAAATATAAAAATAATATTTTTATAAAATTTGTATTTCTATCATTTTAGTAATAAATTGTATATTTTAATCGTTTAATTTGTAATTTGTATATTTATCGTTCGTAATTAATTTTAAGATTAGTTTTTGCCGTAGTTATTTTTATATTTCTAGTTTTTAGGCTTTGCCGTAAAATCCCTTAAGTACTTTTTCTTTAGATTAAGATTTAGGTGCTTTAGAATTTTGCGACGCCGTTTATATATTTTAGTGCCTTTTAAGTTATTGCCGTTTTGGATATAAATTTCCTTTTAAGCTTTAATACCTTTAGACGCAACTTTTAATATTTAGTTTTTAGACTTTTAAGTTTCGATGTTTTTCTTTCTTATTTTTATTTTTCGACCTTTTATCTTTCGACGTTTTTCGACGCGCTCTTTTTCTTTCTTATTTTTTTTTGACGCTCTATTTTTAGGACATAGAATTTTTTATTTCTTCTCTAAAAATTCAAAAGGAAAAATTATTTTAAGCGGTTAAATTGATAGACATCCAAAAATTTATGGTTCGTAGTAATAGTTGGATTTGTTAGTGGCGAGTTGTGGGCTTCCGATTTAAAGGGTCCTGGCTACCTGCTGCATCTATTGTCTATTCGAAACGTGGGCAAAATCAGAAAAGTCTATTAATTTGATAACTTATATAATTTTTATCTTTTATAACTAATAGGATATTCAGTGAATGCACCAAGCAAAACGTTCACCATCTTTCATACGTTCGCCACCTGTAACTCGATCAAGACATCTAGCCAATATTATCGCCGTTGATTTTTCTTTAGAATCATCATCTAGTCAAACAAGTACTCCAACTCAAAATCCCGATAATCCATTTTTTGAACCCGACTTCAAAATTGAAAACCCGGAGGATATTCAAGGACAATTCCAAGATCCTGAACCACTAATCATTCCTCCTGAACCACAAACCGTTAAATCAGAATCCTCTAGTGATTCGTATTCAACAATTTCAATTATGGAAGTAACGGAACCTCTAAGTATGGAAGATCGAATGAGAGCCACACGCACGGGCCAAGGTCACGCCATTATTAAGCCAGACATTAATGCGCCAGATTATGAAATCAAAGGACAAATCCTACACATGGTAACTAATCAGTGCCAATATAGTGGTACGCCAAAAGAAGATCCAAACGAACATCTTCAAACATTTAATAGGATCTGTACTCTATTCAAAATCAGAGAAGTTGAGGATGAACAGATCTATCTCATGTTATTTCCCTGGACTTTAAAGGGAGAAGCCAAAGATTGGTTAGAATCGTTACCTGAAGGGGCGATTGATACATGGGATGTTTTAGTTGAAAAATTTCTTAAACAATTCTTTCCGGCATCTAAAGCTGTGAGACTTCAAGGAGAAATTGTTACGTTCACACAAAAGCCAAATGAAACTCTATATAAGGCGTGGACAAGATTTGGAAAGTTATTAAGAGGATGTCTTCAATACGGTTTAGATACTTATCAAATAGTACAAATATTCTACCAAGGATGCGACATTGCTACACGAAAAGACATCGACATAACAGCTGGTGGTTCTATTATGAAGAAAACCGCAACCGAAGCTCAGAAAATCATTGATAACACAGCTTCCCACTCGCATGAGTGGCACCAGGAAAAAGATATTTTTCGTTCATCTAAAGCGGCTAAAGCCGATTCTAGCCATGACTTTGATTCCGTTTCCGCAAAAATAGATGCTTTCGAGAGACGAATGGAAAAGATGAATAAAGATATTCACGCAATACGAATCAGTTGTGAGCAATGCAGAGGACCACACTTAATGAAAGATTGTCACATTGAGCAAACGATAGAACAACGTGAGAATATTTCCTACATGAACCAAAGGCCGGGAAATAATTATCAAAATAATTATTAACTGCCAAGGCCAAACTTTAATCGAAATCAAAACATTCTTTACAATCCAAATGGACCTAATAATAACTCGTACAACCAACAAGGTCCGAATAACCAACCAACTTAAAACAACACTTTCAATCAACAAAGACCTAGCTTATATAAACCACCACAACAAACCGAAGAGAAAAAGCCAAATCTGGAAGAAATGATGGCAAAGCTAATGGAATCTCAAACACAATTTATTACATCTCAAACCCAAACGAATGAGAGGTTTGATCAGTCACTAAGAACTCAACAAGCTTCCATTTTGAATCTAGAAAAACACGTAGGTACTCTTGCTAGCATGATGAGTGAGAGAGAACAAGGAAAGCTACCGAGTAATATTGAAGTAAATCCTCAGAATGAGAATGTTAATATGGTATCAACAAATTCTGAAAAATCAGCACCAGAAGATGGGAAGGTTTTAGATGTGAGTAACAATGAAGAAGTTACAACACCACCACCACCCGAGTATGTAAAGCCAGTGGTGGCACCATACAAACCACCCATCTCGTCTCCAAGAAAAGGAGTTGAGTATGAGCAAGTGATAGGTAATAAAGTTTGTGATACCTATGGAAAGAAGAAGAAGAATAAGAAAGTGCAAGAAATAAAAATCGTAAAAATAAACCCGATGAAGACAGTTCCACCAAAAGTTCCACCCAGGTTGGGTGATCCGGGTGAATTTATTGTTCCTTGTCTACTTAGTGATTGTGTCATGTATGATGCACTAGCAGATTTAGGTGCAAGTATGAGTGTTATGCCTCTTTCATTATATAAGAGATTAGGAGTAGGTGAGTTAAGTCCAACGGAAATGAGTGTTCGACTTTTTGATCAAACCATTAAGCACCCAGTTGGAATTGCTGACAACCTACCCGTTCAAGTAGGTAATTTAACCTTTCTAGTCAAATTCGTTGTCATTGACATAGAAGAGGACTCAAACATTCCTCTAATTTTAGGTCGACCATTCTTAGCGTCCACCGGTGCATTATTTGATGTAAGAGAGGGTATAATGACACTTAGTAATGATGAAAAATCGATCACCTTTGTGAGTCGAAAGTCTAAATGTCCACCAACCAAAACCATTGAACCAACAAAAACGATTGGTAAGAACCATATTGTTTTACCAACTCCAAAGGTAGTACTTAACAATAATAAAACACCTAAGTGTGGGGAAGATGAAGTAACACCTAATGATGACCTGATAACAAAGAACCCCATTGTTGATACGAAATTAAAAGATCCCGTTATTAACAGTTCAATGAAGAAACTTATTAAACGAATTCGCGATGCTAGAACCAATGGGAACTTTAAGTTATGTAACCGGTTAGTATCTAATCTATCACCTAAAGAAAAGGCGAAACTAGTTGAATTTGTGGAAATTACACAGGAATCCGATCAATGGCTTAAAGCAAAAGTCACAGATATGCAAGTTGATTATGGTCCAAGAGAAATTGACAATGAAGTTAATCAAAAATTCGACACCACAACTACCTAAGTGTGGGGAGATTCAAATATTCTAAAGAGAAAATGTTGTCTTGAGTTATTTGTTCTGTTCTCATGTAGTTTTCGAGAATGGAATCCGATTGGTCTTTTCCACTAGCAGACACTAAAGAACTAATTTTCTCCCCCCATTCTGAATTTTTGTTTTGTAGGTTTTGTATGAAATTAATACGCTTTTTCAATTTAAGTTTTGTGTGAATTTAAAAACGAAATTTACTTTATTTCATTAAGTTTAAAAAATGATTTCTAAAATTCATCGTAAGTTGAAGACTAGGTCATGGAACCGAAATTGCTTTACCCGAGGGCGGGGCGAAAAATTTTGTTATCATTATTTTTAATTTTATTGATCTAAAGTATACCAAAAAAAAAATTAAAAAACCAAAAATCTTTACTTTTAAAACAATCGCTTTAAAAACGACAAATTTTAAATTTTGTCGAGGGACGAACTAGGTAAACATACCGAAACTACCTAAAGTAAAAGGAAACAAAATTTTAAAAAATTATTCATTTAAATTCTTTTAGTAAATAAAGGTTTATATATATATATATATATATATATATATATATATATATATATATATATATATATATATATATATATATATATATATATGTTTGTAGTTTATCTTATGTACAAAACATGGTAAAACAGTGCATTTTCAAAGACTGACATTAAAGTTCAGCAAAAGCTACTAATTTTGACGATAAGACGCAAAATATCAAATGTGATATAAAATAATATGTTTGCAAACTCGGTATTTTTAATCACTTTTCTACACTAATCACCCTCATGAATTTATAATTATAGTCTGATTTCATGCAAATGAGGGCATTGCATGATCTTAAGTGTGGAGAAGGGTTATAAATTCTCTCGGGTTTACACTTAGTATAATTGCCAAATTTTGTGAAAATTTGAAAAAATTTCAACTAAATGAATTCAAAATCATGTTTATACATATTTATGAACGATAAAACTAGGTGTTAATACTGAAATTATTGTTACCTCGGAGAGAACATAAATGGAGAAACAACCCAAAATGTTAGAATTCATTTAAAATGGAATAGAGGATAATAAAAAGGCAAAGAAAAAAAAAGCTAAGTGTGGGAAGAATTACCAAGTTATTTAAAACACATATCACATATGTTTGTACAAGAATTACAGGTACTTTTGTTTTGGACGATTTTAATCAGTTTTACCTAATTTGCTGTAATATATATTTGAAAGAAAGATGGATTTGCACGATGAATCAATTCCATCATTAAAAGGAAGTAAAGTCTTCCGAAAAAGATACACGCTTCTTGATTTAGGTCAGGAAGTTGTCGTCCATACCAGTTGTAGAGTCTACGAAAAACCTTGAAAAGTTTTCTCGAAAATCAGGTGGAAATCCACGGACCTCAACATCAAACAGGGTCGCCAAGTGGTCAGACTTATCCTAACTATGAGAGGATCTGTCTCGTAAAATGGGGAGGGCGCCGTGCAAATTAGCTTGATAATACTAATGAATCAGACCCCCGGAAAGGATAATCTCCTTAAAGATTAAAAATCAGCTTTTAATCCTGATATTACTCAATCCTTGAGATTGACCTTAAAGATTGAGAATTACAAACTCATGGAATACAATGATATCTAAACTCGAGCTTGAACGAGAAAATATTTTGATCAAATTAAAATCGATTTGTTTTTCTGAAAACCTATTTTCAATGCGTTCATTACCATTGAACGTAAAATCCTAGGAATTCACCTGGAATTCATTAGGTCACCTGAACCAAATCGGGTGTCAACCGTAAGAACGATGGTTGCATAGCATGGTCGAAGACAGGACCTTGTGCCAGACCGAGAAACTAAAGGGTGATCTTTACTATTGCTCCTACAAAGGATAGTAATTGCATCCGACACGTTATAGACCATAATCAAAAGCATGTCACGGGACATTGCCTTAACAGTTGCTTGTTCAACGCTTTCCTTTACAACCGGACGGTAGTTTACCGAAAGGTAATATAAGGAGCAAGTATACTGGACGTGTGCTTTCCTAATACAAGGTTAGCAAGTGGGTGACACAAAACCGCAAGTTTTGAACTAAAATTTTAAAATATGAAACCCACAAAACCCACAAAAACATTTTGCAAACACCGGTGAAGGCTATTCCGGAAAACTTATCTAGGGTAAAAGCTAGAATGAATTTTCAAAAGATCAAATGTTTTCATAAAGATCCAATTTCCCTAAAGGATCTAAATTTGTATAGTCAAGCGGGACTGTAAACCACATCGTTACTATCATTGTTTCTACCGCTGTATCAAAATCACTGATGTATAAAGTGTGAGAATAAAAAAGTGATTCAAGTAAAGTGTGATTTTATTTCAAGTTTTGTATTGCTTGAGGACAAGCAACGCTCAAGTGTGGAGATATTTGATAGTGCTCCAAATGAATATATATTTAGGCACAATATCCTTCCAATATGTAAAGCTTTTAGTTGTAATTGTTCTATTTTTATGTAATATTCGTCTAAATAAATAAGTGCGAAGACAAAAGAAGAAAATGACGATTTGAAGACGCAAATGACCAAAAAACTAAAAATTAGAAAGTACAATCCAAGTGGTTCGAATTATTGATGAGAAATGTCTAAAAACCACAAGAGTACAAGCTGCGAAACGCAAAGTACAAGATATCTCCGCGTACGAAAGGACGTTCGAAAATCCGGAACCGGGACCAGAGTCAACTGTCAACGCGCGACGCAACGGAGCTAAAATTACAAGTCAACTATGCACATAAATATAATATAATATATAAATAATTTTTAAAATTTATATATATATATATATATATATATATATATATATATATATATATATATATATATATATATATATATATATATATATATATATATATATATATATATATATATTGTATTATATAATTAAACGTCGGCAAAACTAGAAAACAAAAGTAGGTGGCCTGATCTAGCTGGCCATGCGATCGCATAGCCAGGAAGACCATTCTTCATGCGATCGCATGAAGCCAGAAAACTGGCCAGGTCCTATAAATTCAACATTTTTCCACGAGTAAAACACACCTTTTTCTTTTCCTTCATATGTAACGTAAATATATATATGTATATATTTATAATTTAAAGTTTAATTTTAAGTTAATAATAATAAGGTTATTTTAAGAATGTTTTACGGGTTTTAAGTCGAAATTCTGTCCGTGTAACGCTACGCGATTAATCACCACTGTAAGCTATGTTCTTCCTTTTTAAGTTAATGTCTCGTAACTAAGTTATTATTATGCTTATTTGAGTAATCATGATGTTAGACTAAATATTAAGACAGGGTTATTATATTTTGTACCATAATTAAGGTTTGGATAAACGAACGACACTTGTAGACATTGGACTATTGACTATTAATAGATAGGGGGTATTATCTAATCGAATGACAAATCATTTAAATCTGTCGAACCTATCTTCAAATTAGTTAATCTAATAATTATTAAAATGATTATGTATATTCTATTTAGTGACGTTTATACGACATCTTTTACGATCATTTAATTAATTATTCGGGTTGGGTAATTGATTATTCATTCTGATCAAGTGGGTAAATTAATATTCATATCTCATTAAAACAGGGGTGGATTACATACAAGTATAATTGGTGTAATTGTTAACAAAGTAATAAAACCTTGGATTACACGCAGTCAATAACCTGGTGTAATTATTAACAAAGTATTAAAACCTTGTTACAGTTCGAATCCCTAATTAGTTGGAATATTTGACTTTGGGAATAAGGTTAATTTGACGAGCATTTTATAATTATGACCGATGGACTATTATGGACAAAAACCAGATAGGTATCAAATAAACTAGGACAAAGGACAATTAACCCGGGTAACAATTAATTAAAATCAAAACGTCAAACATCATGATTACGGAAGTTTAAATAAGCATAATACTTTTATTTCATATTTCATCGTACCTTTATTTACTGTCATTTTAATTACTGCAACTTATTTTATCGCAATTTAAATTCTGTCATTTATATTATCTTCATTTATCTTTACGCTTAAAATATAAAATCGACAAACCGGTCATTAAACGGTAAAAACCCTTTTTATAATAATATTACTATATATAATTATATATATTTTATACAAATATAGTTGTTAAACATATAGTACGTATCACTAACTCCCTGTGGAACGAACCGGACTTACTAAAAACTATACTACTCTACGATTAGGTACACTGCCTATAAGTGTTGTAGCAAGGTTTAGGTTTATTCCATCCGTAAATTAAATAAAACTTGTGTAATATTTCGTCGTATTTCGTAGTAAACAATAATAGTATATTTCGTACCCCACGTGCAACACATCAGATGGTTAAGTCGTTAATGAAAGATGTACATCATAGCATATCAGTAACATGAACTAACCGAGTAGTACCTACTGGTTAAGATTCACACATAATACCTTAGTACGAAAAGATTTATTTTAATCTCAAAATTCATATATATATATATATATATATATATAATATATATATATATAATTTCTTCAAGGGAAAATGAGTTAGTACTTCATAACTCGTTGTTACAATATACGCGTTGTTGATTAGTGATGATGTTTGCGGTGATTATGGATCTGACGGAGCTTATGATATTGTAGATGTCACTGATTCTGACAATGCTGACGGTACTGTTGATGCTACTGGTAAAACAAGTCTAGCTTGTAAATCATGCACCATCCCTTGTCAGGGTTTCTACCCTTCTTTTTATCGTTTCGGTCCACTCATCTGGTTTATGATTAGAATAAATAATTTCTAAAACCTTTTTTTTTGAAACTACATATTCTTTATAGAATATTTCTTCGATGAAGTTATGAAACAATACTTCATCGTTTGTTGTTGTTGGTATTCCTTGGTATCTATAGTGCGTACGACATTGACGCACGAGGTGCAGATTGTGATGTTGAGGTGTGGGATGTGAATGTTGTTGTTGGTGGTGGTGATGGTACTGTTGGTGTTACTGATGGTGGTACTGTTGCTGCCGGTGCTGCTGCTGGTGCTTGTAACCTTTGCACCATATTCTCCAAAGCCACTACCCGAGTGCGAAGCTCATTTACTTCTTCTATTACACCGGGATGGTTGTCGGTTCGAACGAGCAGATGAATAAGATCTAGAATCTGAGATAGTATATAGTCATGACGAGATACTCTGGAAATGAGAGTGAAAATGGTATTATGAAAAGGTTCGCCGGTAAGTGCTTCAGGTTCTTCGCCAAGAGGGGAATGTGGTGGATGGAAGGGATCACCTTCTTCTTGTCTCCAATGATTAAGTAGGCTACGAACCCATCCCTAATTTATCCTGAATAGATGATGACTGATTGGTTGATCCATTCCGATTACACTATTTTCGGAGCTCGAACGGAAATCCATATCGGAATAGCTGTCAGAATCTAAGGAATTTGAACTAGGTACGGGATCCATCTTATATAATCAGGGGAATGATTTTTGATATGAAATAGATTATAGGATTTAGATTGGTACTCTTCAATACATAATTTACATATGTATATATAATACCAAAATCTCATAAATTACGGAGGAATCTTTCGAAGATGTCAGGCAAAGTTTACAGTAACAGATACGCTAAGATATGAATTCATCTGTACACCTTCTATGCATTAATTGCAATAAGATGTGTTGAGACTGAAAATGATAGGTAGATATTTTTGGACAAAGAACGGTAAGCAAAAATTTTGACATGCAGACCAGGTTCAAGTCCAGACATATTATTGTATCTTAATAACTACTAGGTCGAAGTCCAGAATCATTAATGCATCCTAACAACTACCAGTTAGACAAACTAATGCAAGACCTGGTTCGCTATGACCACCGCTCTGATACCAACTGAAATGCCCCGTTCATATCGATTATAAACGTTACATAATAATTGATTTCATTGCGAGGTATTTGACCTCTATATGATACATTTTACAAACATTGCATTCATTTTTAAAAGACAAACTTCCATTACATCGAAAGTTAACAGGTATGCATATCCTTTCATAATATATCCAAACTATGAATGACTTAATATTAATCTTGATAAACTCAACGACTCGAATGCAACGTCTTTTGAAATATGCCTTGAATGACTCCAAGTAATATCTATAAAATGAGCAAATGCACATCGGAAGATTTCTTTCATACCTGAGAATAAACATGCTTTCAAGTGTCAACCAAAAGGTTGGTGAGTTCATTAGTTTATCGTAAACAATCATTCCCATTAATTTAATAGACCACAAGATTTTCATTTCCATTTCTTATAAACATCATGCTTCAGCATAAAAATCATTCATATGGATTGAACCCCTGGCAACCGACATTAACAAAATGCATCTAGAATATCCCCAAACAGAACCACTCGTCTGTAGAGAAAAATCGAAGTACTAAAGCAGTTCAAAATCTCTGACTGGGGTGTGTCAAAGCCCATAGATCTATATTTAGGATTCGCGTCAATTATTGGCAATTATAATAAACACTAATGTCATGACCCGGATTTTTCCATGATTATATATTGAACGATATTAATATTTACATGATTAAATGTTTCCAACATGTTAAGCAATCAAACTTGTTAAGATTTGATTAATTGAAACAAATTTTATGTAAACGTGTGACCACCCAATTTGTCCGATGATTCACGAACGTTATAACATGTAAATGGCATGATAATATATATATGAACTTATATACGAACTTATATATTTATACATATATATATATATATATATAACATGATAAAATGATAATTAAGTATCTCATTAAGTATATTAACAATGAACTATATACATAAAATGAGACTACTAACTTAAGGATTTCGAAACGATATATATACGTAACGATTATCGTTGTAATAACGTCTTAATATTTATATATCTTATTAAGATTTATTAACACACTATGTTATCATGATAATATAACAATCTAACATCCCATTAGATATAATAACAATGGGATTAATTACATTTAACAAGGTCGTTAACTTAAAGGTTTTGAAACAACACTTACATGTAACGACTAACGATGATTTAACGACTCAGTTAAAATATATATATATATATATATATATATATATATATATATATATATATATATATATATATATATATATATATATATATATATATATATATATATATATATATATATATATATAGTGTATTAAGATGTATGAATACACATTTGAAGGACTTCAATACATATATCAGAACACTCTTACTTAACAAAAACAATCACAATTGTATTCCATTTTATTTTCATCAAGAATTCTACTCGTATTCTCTCGGTATTTGCACTCGTATTATACCCAGCTTCTAGATGTATTTACTATTGGTATATACAAATAAAAATCTGCTCCTTAGCAGCCTTAAATGATTAAGGAACATGTGGAACCAACTATTTGTCAAGTAGCATGAATTATTTAGCAAGAAAATAAACTTAAGAATTTTTTTTTCTTTATAACAACTAAAAATGTTTTTATGCATGCACACCATTTCTTCATTCCATTTTCTCATACTTACACTCCCAATTCTCTCTTAAAATACTCCTAACATCATACTTGATCATATTCAAGCATTTTCCCCATCTTTTAGCTTCAATTACAAGCTTTAATCACCATAAAAACAACCATTCAAGAACACTTCAAGAAATCTTTCAAGTTTGCAAGATTACTTCCAAGCTTTCTAATCCATTCCAAGTAATCATCCAAGATCAAGAAACCATTATTATTTACAGTAGTTTATCATCCTAAATCAAGGTAATATTCATATTCAAGCTTTGATTCAATTTCTATAAACATAACTATCTTAAATCAAGTAGAAATCTTACTTGAACTTGTTTTCGTGTCATGATTCTGCTTCAAGAACTTCCAAGCTATCAAACATTCTTTGAAGCTCAGGTTATTTCCTCATCATTTCTAGTAGGTTTACCTACTATACATGAGGTAGTAATTATGTTCATAAAATTATTCGATTCATATATATATAACTATCTTATTCGAAGATTTAAACTTGTAATCACTAGAACATAGTTTAGTTAATTCTAAACTTGTTCGCAAACAAAGTTAATCCTTCTAACTTAAATTTTAAAATCAACTAAACACATGTTCTATATCTATATGATATGCTTATTAAATGATTTAAAACCTGAAAACACGAAGAACACCGTAAAATCGGACATAAGCCGTCATAGTAAAATCGGGGGCTGTTTTGGGTTGGATAATTAAAAACTATGAAAAACTTTGATTTAAAAGTTGTTCTTCCGAGAAAATGATTTTTCTTATGAACATGAAACTATATCCAAAAATCATGTTTAAACTCAAAGCGGAAGTATGTTTTTCAAAATGGTCATCTAGACGTAGTTCTTTCGACAAAAATGACTACTTCTTACAAAAACGACTTGTAACCTATATTTCTGACTATAAACCTATACTTTTTCTATTTAGATTATTACTCTGATATGAAACCATGGCAATTTGATTCACTCAAAACGGATTTAAAACGAAGAAATTATGGGTAAAACAAAATTGGTAAAAATTACTAGTTTTAGCTACGTGACTTTTATAACAAATCTATACAAACCATAACTTAACTAACTTATATTGTATTATACATGTATTCTAACATATATTATGTAATTTTGATAGACCATAAACACGTATACAATGTTTTGACATATCATATCGACGTCATCTATATATATTATTTGGAATAACCATAGACACTCTATATGCGGTAATGCTCGAGTTAGCTATACAGGGTTGAGGTTGATTCTAAAATAATATATGTACCTTGAGTTGTGATTGAGTCTGAGACCTGTATACACTGGGTCGTGGATTGATTCGAGATAATATATTGATTTATTTATGTACTTTTAACTGTGGACTACTAATTGTGGACTACTAATGTTGGACTGCTAACTTAACAACTTAAAACGTTAACACGTAATAAAAATGTTGTGAATATATTTCGATCATACTTTGATAAATATGAATATATTTGTTATAGGTTCGTGAATCGACCCGAGGCCAAGTCTTATTTTTCGACGAAGTGAAAATCTGTAAAAGTGAGTATATAGTCCCATTTTTTAACTCTAAAAATATTTTGGGATGAGAATACATGCATTTTCTGTTTTACACCATGGACACAAGTACTTAAAATATATTCTACGTTGAGTTGTACCACCTTGCATATCTTCCCTAATAGCATGGTAACTAATATTTACATTTTGTAAGAACATGTAAGCGCGAATCCTATTGATAGATCTATCGGGTTTGACAACCCCAACCGGGCTAGTCACTCTAGTATCGTAAACGGTTGCATAGTACTTCGTTTTTACTACACTTGGTACAGTGTAGGGAGATTTCATAATAAAGGGAATATGCTACATTAATAGTTAAGTACGGTTACCAAAGCACTCAACAACTTATAGAATATCTTTATTGAAATATTTATGACTATGAAATCTTGTGGTCTTTATTTATATCGATGCTAGCTTTAAATCTATATATCTCACCAATCTTTGTGTTGACTGTTTAAGCATGTTTATTCTCAGGTCCTTAAGAAAGTCTTTGCTGTTACATTATCTGAGCAAGCTGTGCATGGAGTCTCATGCTTTTGTTTAAATGAAGTGTTGCATTCAATAAAACCTTTGTCATGTATTATATTCGACTATTATGTCACGTGTGTAGTATTTGAAAACCGATGTATTATGGGGATTATTTCTTAAATAATCGCCCACTTTTTTAAAACATGCATTATGTATAATAAGGGTGTGCTTTTTATGAAATGAATGCAACATTTTTGGACTTTGACCGGTATTTGTTAGAATGCATTAGTGAGTCTGGACTTTGACCAAACTTATTTTTGAAAACCATTACTTATCATTTT
Source organism: Rutidosis leptorrhynchoides (assembly GCF_046630445.1). Classification (NCBI taxonomy): domain Eukaryota; kingdom Viridiplantae; phylum Streptophyta; class Magnoliopsida; order Asterales; family Asteraceae; genus Rutidosis; species Rutidosis leptorrhynchoides. The sequence continues at coordinate 561,663,688 of NC_092335.1, forward strand.
TGGTTGGAAATTGAATATTATAACATATAAATATTATGTGATATATTTCTAATGTGGTAGTTAATGTGTGATAGATGTCTACTTCTAGCACCAATCTCATTATCATAATCAGCGACTCCGAAGAGGAATCTCCAGCAAAAGTGTCGATCATTAATTTGTCTGATGATGATGAAGACCCGAAAGAGGACCCATTCTGGGGAGATTCACAATTTCTGGAAGAATCAGAAATGAAAGAACCTGAAACCGATCCTGAGGAGGAGGAGGAAGTCATAGAAATTTCTAAACAGAAATGGATTAACGCAACAAAAAGACCTGATGTTAAACTTCCTATTGTAGTAAGGCTTGAAAACCGACACCTTTTACCACCAAACCACCCTTACCGTATAAATCTCCCTGATAATCCCACCGAGATATCAAGTACCTCCAACCCCCGACCAACAACAAAATACACTGTGCGTCTATCCCTCATTCCACCTAAACAAATTGATTCACCAACAACTAAAAGGCCCCGTCGTTTTTGAATCACCTCCCGCTATGATAACATTTCACGCCATGTATAATGTTATATAGTGTGCTTTATTTTATCCTACATATGTATTATGTAAAATATACATTGTATTACTATATCATGAATAGGCGTGAAATGATTGTATGATTTTACTTTAAATTTTTCATAATAGAATATTATCTAGATTGTAGTAGTTAATTTTTGTACTAAGCTATTAAGTATGAACTTTAACGGGTAGGTACTACCCTGGATATAATTATAAAGTGCTAATAAGAAGAAAAGGCTTTTATAATAGTTGGTTCATATTATTAATATGTCACGATGTACCATTAATTACTCGCTACATTTATAATATTCTATGTGATTAATTATCTTATATGTTTATTGAAGAAACATGGCTCGATTAAATCGAATGATGGAACAAGAAATTGAGGAGCTTATCAACCAATGCATAAACGAGCGTATGCTTTGGGTCGAAGTGGAAAGAGCAACAGCAAACAACACCAACCCTCGTGTTGGATGCTCATATAAAGCATTTCAAGGTTGCAAACCTTCATCATTCAGTGGAACAGAAGGACCAGTCGGTTTAACCCAATGGTTCGAAAAGCTGGAGTCCGTATTTAAAATTACTGGTTGTGCGGAAGGGGATAGGACGAAGTATGCTTCATGCACATTACAGGATGATGCACTTACATGGTGGAAAAACTATGTAAAAGCTTTAGGGGGCGATGGAGCATATGATACTCCTTGGGAGTAGTTGAAAAATATGCTAATCAATGAATACTGCCCAAGGAACGAGTTTAGAAAAATGGAAGCCGAGTTACGAAATCTGAAAGTTTTCGAAACGGAATTACCAACTATAACAGGTGATTCATGGAATTAGCCTTGTTATGTCCTGAATTGGTACCAACGGAAGAGCGAAAGATTGAATTGTACAAAGATGGTCTGCCAAAGAACATCAAGGCCAATGTTACAGCATCCAAACCCAAGACAATTCATGAAGCTATCACCATGGCAAACGAGCTAATGGATCAGATCATCCTGGATAAGAACGCATCAAATACCGATACCAAGGTATCGGATAACAAAAGAAAGTGGGATGGAAACCGTGATCGAGTTCACCAACCACAATCTCTCAAGAAACAGGAAACCACGCAAGGTGCGGGTAGTGGTTCAAGTTCAGGTTACAAAGGACGAAATCCCTTATGTAATAGAAGCCACAAATATCACACTGGTTTTTGAAATGTGGTGTGCAACAAATGTAATCGAAGGGGTCATCTTGCTGAAGATTCTAGGGTTCCTGTTACAAATACAAATGGCACCAAGACTCCTACTACCAATGCAAATAGAACTCCCCTAGCCACTGTTACTTGTTACGGGTGTGGGAAACATGGTCATATTAAGAGTCAGTGCCCGAATCCAGAGAAGAATAATGGACCTGCACGTGGAAGAGCATTTTTTATTAATGCTAGAGAGGCGTGTGAAGACCCAGAGCTTGTTACGGGTACGTTTACCATTAATGACTTATCAGCATCCATTATATTTGATACTGGTGCCGATAGAAGTTACATGTGTAGAGACTTTAATGCTAAATTGAATTGTTCATCATTACCTCTAGATGCTAAGTACATGATTGAGTTAGCTAATGGTAAACTAATTAAAGTCGATAAAATTTGCTGTGATTGTAAAATAAATTTAGCCGGAGAGACGTTTAAAATTGATTTGATACCCGTAGAATTAGGAAGTTTGATGTAATAATCGGTATGGACTGGATGTCCAAAATAGGAGCTGAAGTTGTGTATGTCAAGACGGCAATTCGCATTCCTCGTAAGGATAAAACGCCAGTAATGATTTATGGAGAGAAGGGTATCTCAAAGCTAAAACTCATTAGCTGCTTGAAAGTCCAAAAGTGCTTGAAGAAAGGGTGCTATTCTATCTTAGCACATGTTAATAAAGTCGAGACAAAGGAAAAATAGAAGAGCATCAACGACGTGCCTGTGGCAAGAGATTTTCCTGAAGTCTTTCCGGAAGAGTTGTCGGGATTACCTCCATTTAGATCTGTTGAATTTCAAATAGATGTAGTACCAGGAGCTGCACCAGTCACTCGCGCTCCATACAGACTTGCACCGTCTGAGATGAAAGAGTTACAAAGCCAGTTACAAGAATTACTGGACCGTGGATTCATTCAACTGAGCACTTCACCATGGGGAGCTCCGATTTTATTCGTCAAGAAGAAAGATGGATCCTTCCGAATGTGTATAGATTACCGCGAATTAAACAAGTTAACTATCAAGAATCGGTACCCATTACCGAGAATTGATGACTTGTTTGATCAGCTGCAAGGATCACGTGTTTACTCCAAAATCGATCTAAGATCGGGATTATGATGACCCGAAAATTTCTGACCAAATTTAAACTAAATCTTTATATGATTTAATATTTCCGACACGATAAGCAATGTCTGTAAGATTGAGTCTCAAAAAGTTTGAACTGTTTTATATATTCAATTGACCTTCGGCTGCTCTCGACGATTCACGAACAATTATTTGTAAATAGATATGTGTGTGTGTGTGTATATATATATATATATATATATATATATATATATATATATATATATATATATATATATATATATATATATATATATATAATTGGAAACATAATTTTAAATATTGTATGTTGTTGTTACTAAAATTTATTTATGTAAAGTAAAATAAAAATAGGATATTATAATAATTATTATTTAAAATATATCTCTATATATAAATAAAGTATATTAAAAATAAATATTTAATGATTGTAATACTCGTTTGATGTTTGGATTGATATTAAGCAAGTTAAATTCAAACTTATGTAATTTTAAAATAAACGGTGATACAAAAATGTGTTCTGTAAATTTTAGGCTTATTAAAAATGTATTTAGGAACTATTTGTTAAGTTTTAACACTTTTTATATTTTACCCAGAAATGAGAGGGACAGTTGATGTAATTTTTATTTAACAAATTAAGGATAGAATTTTATACCATAATGACCAAAATAAATATATAAAGTTAATTTAAAAATATGGGATTTTTCTGAACACTTATATCCGCCACTGATTTCGCACGATGCACAGTCCGTTAAAACTGTCGGTAAGAAAAATCCAATTATTCAGGCTGCTTAACTATTGTTTCATTCTTACATGTTGTAAATTTGATTTTTATATTATAACTTTAACTACAACTTGCACACTTTTTCATCATCCATTATTCCATCCGTGAATTAGGAATTGGATTCCTATTGACTTAATAGTCCGAATAATATATAACTTTTGAATTCCATATTTATTATATTATAATAATATTACTATTTATGTACTGTAACATAAAGATGATATCAATCATCTCATTCTATATAAATATGTATATTTACACTGTGATATAGATAGATAGAGATATGATAACCAAAAACCACCTTCCATCATCTCCTAACACCCGATAGCCATCCACGATCACCATCATTTATGACCAACAAACATATAACCAAAATCATCACCTTAAATCAAAACCACTCTACACCACCTATGATCACACTATCACCTTACATATTAAAACAAACATCCTGCACAATCTTACATTTACAACCATCAACATGAACACCAAACACCCGCCACCACAACCACCGGATCATATGAACAAACCACACTCGTTATAAATATATATATACATATTTTTTCTTCTTCATTTTCCTTTCTTCTTTTTTGATCGAAAATCTGCAACAGCCATCATAACCTCAACCATATCCTCTTAACACCATCATTATTGCCTATTTGTTACTGTTTCTGCTCGACCTCAATCACCAATTAAAACACAGGATAAAACGTCACCTTCATTCTACAAAACTATCCTAACCGCCACCCTAACCATGCTCTTGTTATATTTTTTCCACCATTTCGTATTCATCAAGACACCAACAATTACTCACTATTATTCGCTATTACAGCTTCCCATGATTGCAGTCCAAGAACACCGAGAACCACTTCTCTTCTCTCTTTTCTCCTTCTTCCTCTTTTAATCACCTCCACGAACACCACCATTGATTCCGTAGTATTACATTTTTCTTTTCTTTCTGTTGGAAAGTAAATGCGAAAAGAGAAAAAGAAGATGATGATGGAACGAGAATGATAAATATGGGAGTGGTCGTTAATGGCTGCTACCACTTGTTACTTCTTTTTCCGTTATTTTATATAAACTGAAAACTCATTTGTTACTTATGGTAATGGACTAGATTAATGGACCCATTTAATCTCACTTTCGGACTAATTAAGTGGGCTGCAAATGAATTGGGCTCAACAACCCTAAATTTCTTGGTTTTTTAGAATGCTGATGATGATTTACAAGTATACGTATGATATAGATGATACATAGTTGATGATTCGTAAGATGTTATAATATTAGATGATGATGAGGAAGAAGATTAAAAAGGGTTCGAAGAAGATGAAACCGAAGTATAGGTTGATAGATTAGGGATTCGATTTATTTCACAAATAAACAGATAGAGGAATGGTTTAGGTGTTGGTGGGTTAAGCGAAAGGTCTCAAGTTCAATCTCGGGCTGTGACATTTTTTTTAGAAAAAGAAGGAGGTGAAAATGAGAAACAGAAATATAATGGTATAAGAATAATTAGATCGAATACTATTCAGGAAAATTGAAATAGATACATGGTTAAGGGTGTTTGAATATAAGCAGGAGGTCACGGGTTCGAGTCTCGTTCAGGGCATTTCTTTTTAGAAAAAGCTATCAAAAGGGTATACACTCTTATCTTTTTAATTCTATTATTATTATTATTAGTTATTATGTTTATTATTATTGTTGTTATTATTAGCATTATAATTATTATTATAAGTATCATAATTGTTATTATTATTATTATCATAAATATAAGTATTATATCTATTATAATTATTACAATGAGTATTACTTATGATATTATTATATTATCTTTATGATGAAAAAGTTTATTATTATTATCATTATGAAAATAATACAAATTATTATTTTCATAAATATTAATATTAGCATCTTTTTATAAATAATAGAATTTTGAATATTAACATAAGTATTATTATTTATATTATCAGGAGTAATATTATTATGTAATTACTAAAATCATTATCATAACAATCATTAACAGTAAAATTAATATTATTATCATTAATAACATTATTATTATCACTAATAGAATTATTAACATTATTACCTTTACTAATAAAATTAAGTATTATAATTATTTTTACCATATTTAATATAATGTTAGTATTGTTATAATTACTATTTTTAACAAACAAATGATATATATACATATATATGAAGATACTTAATATATATGACATAACGAAATTAATATTTTTATATACAAAATGAATATAAGGAACATATACATATTACTAATATAAATAGGATATAACTAATAAATTTATATATATATTGTTCGATTACAATTATGTGTATTAGTAAATAAACAAATGATATAGGTTCGTGAATCCGAGGCCAACCCTGCATTGTTCAGTTTCGTCGTATGAATATTTTTACTACAAAATATTGGATTGTGAGTTTCATTTGCTCCCTTTTTAAATGCTTTTGCAATATATATTTTTGGGACTGAGAATACATGCGCTGCTTTTATAAATGTTTTACGAAATAGACATAAGTAATCGAAACTACATTATATGGTTGAATGATCGAAGCCGAATATGCCCCTTTTTGCTTGGTAACCTAAGAATTAGTAAACCAGTCTACTAATTGACGCGAATCCTAAAAATAGATCTATTGGGCCTAACGAACCTCATCCAAAGTACCGGATGCTTTAGTACTTCGATGTTGTTTTATCATGTCCGAAGGATTTCCCGAAATGATAGGGGATATTCTTATATGCATCTTGTTAATGTCAGTTACCAGGTGCTCAATCCATATGAATGATTTTTGTCTCTATGCATGGGACGTATATTTATAAGAAATGAAAATGAAAATCTTGTGGTCTATTAGAATGATGGAAATGAATGATTATGATAAACTAATGAACTCACCAACCTTTTGGTTGACACTTGAAAGCATGTTTATTCTCAGGTGTGAAAGAAATCTTCCGCTGTGCATTTGCTCACTTTAGAGATATTACTTGGAGTCATTCATGACATATTTCAAAAGACGTTGCATTCGAGTCGTCGAGTTCATCAAGATTATTATTAAGTCAATTATAGTGAATGTATTATGAAAGGGTATGCATATCGTCAACTTTCGATGTAATGAAAGTTTGTCTTTTAAAAACGAATGCAATGTTTGTAAAATGTATCATATAGAGGTCAATTACCTCGCGATGTAATCAACTATTGTGATTCGTTTGTAATCGATATGGACTTCGTCCAGATGGATTAGGATGGGTCATGAAAGGGATATCATCAGTTGCGTGTCAAAGAAGAAGATATTCCGAAAACCGCATTTCGAACACGCTACGGTCATTATGAATTTTTAGTCATGCCGTTCGGCCTGACAAATGCACCAGCTGTATTCATCGACCTCATGTATCAGGTATGCAGTCCGTATTTGGATAAGTTTGTTATCGTCTTTATTGATGAAATTCTTATTTATTCAAAAAATGAACAAGAACATGAGCAACATTTAAGGTTGGTGCTGGAACTGTTGAAGAAAGAATAGTTATATGCAAAGTTTTCTAAGTGCGCATTTTGGTTAAAAGAAGTACAATTCCTTGGTCACATCGTTAGCAGTCAAGGAATTCAGGTCGATCCCGCGAAGTTCGAAGCCATTGAAAAATGGGAAACCCCAAAGACTCCAACGCAAATACGCCAATTTTTGTATCTTGCTGGCTATTACAGAAGGTTTATTCAAGATTTTTCACGGATAGCCAAACCATTTACATCATTAACACAAAAAAGGGAAGAAGTACGAATGGATTTCTGAGCAGGAAGCCGCATTTCAATTATTGAAGAAGAAGTTGACTACATCACCTATTCTATCGTTACCTGAAGGAAACGATGATTTTGTAATTTATTGTGACGCTTCACGACAAGGTTTTGGTTGTGTCCTCATGCAACGAAAGAAGGTTATTGCATATGCATCCCGACAACTGAAGATTCATGAACAAAATTATACGACTCATGATCAAGAATTGGGAGCAGTGGTGTTTGCATTAAAGATTTGGAGACACTACTTGTACGGGGTTAAATGTACTGTGTATACTGATCATAAAAGCCTTCAACATATCTTCAACCAAAAACAACTGAACATTAGGCAACATAGGTGGGTCGAGCTGATAAACGACTATGATTGTGAAATTTGCTATCATCCCGGGAAGGCGAATGTAGTAGCAGATGCTTTAAGCAGGAAGGAAAGAGAGCCGATTCGAGTACGAGCAATGAATATGAAGATTCGTACGAACCTCACTACCCAAATTAAAGAGGCTCAACAAGGAGCTCTTTCTGAAGAAAACTTTGGAAATGAGATGCTTAAAGGGTTAGATAAACAGCTTGTTACACGAGAAGACGGAACCCGATACTTCGCTGGACGCATTTGGGTACCGAAGTTTAAAGGGTTAAGAAAATTTGTTTTGGATGAGGTACATAAGATGAGATACTCGATACATCCAGGAGCTGGAAAGATGTATCAAGATCTAAAAGCACACTTTTGGTGGCCGAATTTGAAAGTTGATATTGCAATGTACATCGGAGAATATTTGACTTGCTCCAAAGTCAAGGCGGAACATCAGAAACCGTCAGGTCTGCTTCAACAACCAGAAATCCCAGAATGGAAATGGGAATGGGAATGTATTACCATGGATTTCATCACGAAGCTACCAAAGACTGCATGGGGTTACGACACCATTTGGGTAATTGTCGATCGTCTCACCAAATCTGCACATTTCCTACCTATGAAGGATATGGATAAGATGGAGAAATTGGTATGATTATACATGAAGAAAGTTGTTTCAAGATATGGAGTACCTATCTCCATTATATCCGATCGCGACAGTAGGTTTACGTCAAGGTTTTGGCAATCACTACATGAAGCTTTGGGGACTCGTCTGGATATGAGCACTGCATATCATCCTCAAACTGATGGGCAAAGTGAAAGGACCATTCAGACTCTTGAAGACATGCTTAGAGCATGTGTGATCGATTTCCGAAACGGATGGGATAAATATTTACCATTGGCAGAATTCTCGTATAACAACAGTTATCATACGAGTATTAATGATGTACCATTCGAAGCACTTTATGGAAGAAATTGTAGATCCCCTATCTGTTGGAACGAAGTAGGTGACAGACAACTAACTGGTCCCGATATCATACAGGAGACTACTGAAAAGATTGTGCAAATCAAGGAGAGATTGAAGACCGCCCAAAGTCGTCAAAAGAGCTATGCTGATGTTCAAAGGAAGCCGTTAGAATTTCAGGTTGATGACATGGTTATGTTAAAGGTGTCACCTTGGAAAGATGTGATACGATTTGGTAAGAGGGGTAAATTAAACCCAAGATACGTAGGACCATTCAAGATCATCGAACGTATTGGACCGGTGACTTATCGACTTAAGCTACCACAACAACTTGCTGGAGTACACAATACCTTTCACATCTCGAACCTAAGGAAATGCCTTGCAAAAGAAGACCTCACTGTTAGGGTTCAAGCAACATACCTATAGTTAGGGTTCGTTGGAATGCTCGAAGAGGTCTTGAGTTCACTTGGGAAATAGAGGACCAGATAAAAAGAAATATCCACATCTGTTTACAATCACCGCCCATTGAATAGGTACTACTTCAAATTTCGGGATGAAATTTCTTTAACGGGTAGGTACTGTCATGACCCGGATTTTTCCATGATTATATATTGAACGATATTAATATTTACATGATTAAATATTTCCAACATGTTAAGCAATCAAACTTGTTAAGATTTGATTAACTGAAATGAATTTTATGTAAACGTGTGACCACTCAATTTGTCTGATGATTCACGAACGTTATAACATGTAAATGACATGATAATATATATATGAACTTATATATATATATATATATATATATATATATATATATATATATATATATATATATATATATATATATATATATATATATATATATATATATATATATATATATAACATGATGAAATGATAATTAAGTATCTCATTAAGTATATTAACAATGAACTATATACATAAAATGAGACTACTAACTTAAGGATTTCGAAACCATATATATATACGTAACGATTATCGTTGTAATAACGTCTTAATATTTATATATCGTATTAAGATATATTAACACATGATGTTATCATGATAATATAACAATTTAACATCCCATTAGATATAATAACAATGGGATTAATTACATTTAACAAGGTCGTTAACTTAAAGGTTTCGAAACAACACTTACATGTAACGACTAACGATGATTTAACGACTCAGTTAAAATGTATATATATATATATACATATATATATATATATATATATATATATATATATATATATATATATATATATATATATATATATATATATATATATATATATATATATATATAGTGTATTAAGATGTATTAATACACATTTGAAGGACTTCAATACATATATTAAAACACTCTTACTTAACAAAAATAATCTCAATTGTATTCCCATTTGTTTTCATCAAGAATTCTACTCGTATTCGCTCGGTATTTGCAATCGTATTATACCCAGCTTCTAGATGTATTTACTATTGGTATATACAAATAAAAATCTGCTCCTTAGCAGCCTTAAATGATTAAGGAACATGTGGAACCAACCATTTGTCAAGTAGCATGAATTATTTAGCAAGAAAACAAACTTAAGAATCTTTTTTTTTCTTTATAACAACTAAAAACGTTTTTATGCATGCACACCATTTCTTCATTCCATTTTCTCATACTTACACTCCCAATTCTCTCTCAAAATACTCCTAACATCATACTTGATCATCTCCAAGAATTTTTACCATCTTTTAGCTTCAATTACAAGCTTTAATCATCATAAAAACAACCATTCAAGAACACTTCAAGAAATCTTTCAAGTTTGCAAGATTACTTCCAAGCTTTCTAATCCATTCCAAGTAATCATCCAAGATCAAGAAACCTTTGTTATTTATAGTAGGTTATAACCCTAAATTAAGGTAATATTCATATTCAAGCTTTGATTCAATTCCTATAAACATAACTATCTTAAATCAAGTAGTAATCTTACTTGAACTTGTTTTCGTGTCATGATTCTGCTTCAAGAACTTCCAAGCTATCAAAGATTCTTTGAAGCTCAAGTTATTTCCTCATAATTTTCATTAGATTTACCTACTATACTTGAGGTAGTAACGATGTTCATAACATCATTCGATTCATATATATATATATATATATATATATATATATATATATATATATATATATATATATATATATATATATATATATATATATATATATATATATATATAACTATCTTATTCGAAGATTTAAACTTGTAATCACTAGAACATATTTTTGTTAATTCTAAACTTGTTCGCAAACAAAGTTAATTCTTCTAACTTAACTTTTAAAATCAAATAAACACATGTTCTATATCTATATGATATACTAACTTAATGATTTAAAATCTGAAAACACGAAGAACACCGTAAAACCGGACATACACCGTCGTAGTAAAACCGGGGGCTGTTTTAGGTTGGATAATTAAAAACTCTGATAAACTTTGATTTAAAAGTTGTTCTTCTGGAAAAATTATTTTTCGTATGAACATAAAACTATATCCAAAAATCATGGTTAAACTCAAAGTGGAAGTATGTTTTTCAAAATGGTCATCTAGACGTCGTTCTTTCGACTAAAATGACTACTTCTTACAAAAACGACTTGTAACCTATATTTCTGACTATAAACCTATACTTTTTCTATTTAGATTATTAATCTTATATGAAACCATGGCAATTTGATTGACTCAAAACGGATTTAAAACGAAAAAATTATGGGTAAAACAAAATTGGTAAAAATTACTAGTTTTAGCTACGTAACTTTTATAACAAATCTATACTAACCATAACTTAACTAACTTATATTGTATTATACATGTATTCTAACATATATTATGTAATCTTGATAGACCATAGACACGTATACAATGTTTTGGCATATCATATCGACGTCATCTATATATATTATTTGGAATAACCATAGACACTCTATATGCGGTAATGCTCGAGTTAGCTATACAGGGTTGAGGTTGATTCTAAAATAATATATATACCGTGAGTTGTGATCGAGTCTGAGACTTGTATACACTGGGTCGTGGATTGATTCGAGATAATATATTGATTTATTTATGTACTACTAACTGTGGACTACTAATTGTAGACTACTAACGTTGGACTGCTAGCTTAACAACTTAAAACGTCAACACGTAATAAAAATGTTATGAATATATTTCGATCATACTTTGATATATATGTATATATTTGTTATAGCTTCGTGAATCGACCCATGGCTAAGTCTTATTTTCCGACGAAGTGAAAATATGTAAAAGTGAGTATATAGTCCCATTTTTAAACTCTAAAAATATTTTGAGATGAGAATACATGCATTTTATGTTTTACGTCATGGACACAAGTACTTAAAATATAATCTACGTTGAGTTGTACCACCTTGCATATCTTCCCTAATAGCTTGATAACTAATATTTACATGTTGTAAGAACATGTAAGCGCGAATCCTATTGATAGATCTATCGGGTTTGACAACCCCAACCGGGCTAGTCGCTCTAGTATCGTAAACAGTTGCATAGTACTTCGTTTTTACTACATTTGGTACAGTGTAGAGAGATTTCATAATAAAGGGAATATGCTACATTAATTGTTAAGTATGGTTACTAAAGCACTCAACAACTTATAGAATATCTTTATTGAAATATTTATAACTATGAAATCATGTGGTCTATATTTATATCGATGCTAGCTTTAAACCTATATATCTCACCAACCTTTGTGTTGAATTTTTAAGCATGTTTATTCTCAGGTCCTTAAGAAAGTCTTCCACTGTTGCATTATCTGAGCAAGCTGCATGGAGTCTCATGCTTTTGTTTAAATGAAGTGCTGCATTCAATAAAACCTTTGTCATGTATTATAATCGACTATTATGTCACGTGTGTAGTATTTGAAAACCAATGTATTATGGGAATTATTTCTTAAATAATCGCCCACTTGTTTAAAACATGCATTATGTATAATAAGGGTGTGCTTTTTATGAAACGAATGCAACATTTTCTAAAATGTATCATATAGAGGTCAAATACCTCGCTATGAGACCAATGAATAAGGCACCGCGTTTATAGTAATATGGACGAGTTGTTTCAACTAATTCTTAGGCTACCAAGTTCAACAAGGGCGATATCCGGTATAAAAATTCAACCATAGAATGTAGTTTCGATTACTTGTGTCTATTTCGTCAAACATTTATAAAAGCGGCGCATGTATTCTCAGTCCCAAAAATATATATTGTAAAAGCATTTAAAAAGGGAATAATGAAACTCACGATACTGTATTTTGTAATAAAAATACATATGACAGCATTGAACAAGTGTAGGGTTGGCCTCAGATTCACGAACCTATATCAATTGTATATCTATTATAACATATAATGGAAATCACATAATTTCCTTTATTAATTATATATTATTTACGTGTTTGTATTTTATATAAATCTTAACTTATATGTTATATATATTACTTTAAAATAATTATTATCTATTCATTTAGTTATTTTAAAATATCTATATATATACGTATATCTTTAGTGTTATATCTAAAAATCAATAGTTTGTTATATGTAAGTATAATGTTAATAGGTTTGATATATATAATTATGTGAAATATTAATATAATTATAGTATATGTAATAAGTATATTTTATGTACAAAATATTTATTTGTAAAAAAAATGATAGTTTTGATATTAATGATTTACTAATAATAGTCCTACTAATAATAACTTTATTACTAGCGATAATACGAATAATAAAAATGATAATGATAATAATGATAATAAATATGTTAATAATGATTCTAATAATACTAATAAGTACATAATCATAATAATACTAAAATTAATAATAATAATAATAATAATAATAATAATAATAATAATAATAATAATAATAATAATAATAATAATAATAATAATAGTTTGTGTTATTTTGATAATAATAATAATCCTAATCATAATAATAGTAATAATACATATATTAGTAATAATAATAATAATAATAAAAATTATAATTTCAGTAATAATAATAATAATAATAATAATAATAATAATAATAATAATAATAATAATAATAATAATTTTGGTAATGAAATCTACCTTCCAAAGATTTTCAAAAAAATAATATGTCCCGAACAGGGTTCGAACCCAAGACCTCTCGCTCACCTGCAAACACACTTAACCATTCTGCCATTCCAGTTTTTCTGATTTATATTGTAACCCAAACATATATATCTAGTATTTCATTCATCCTAGTTTATCATCTTCTTTACCATAATTAAAATCAAACGGAGGCAAAATCTCAACAACAATCAAATGGGTTTTGAACTTAGGACTTGTAGACAACATCTAAACTAGAAAAAGAGTTATTAAATAAATAAAAAAATGGGATAAACCCACTGCTGCTGCTGTTCGACTTTTTTAAGAAAAAAATAATGTTTTTCGATTTTTAGAAGTTTTTAGATCACGATTCCTTCACGAACTATTTTCCAAATCACTCCTATAAACTATTGAAATCGTTAATTGAACTTAAAACATCAAAACAAGCTCTAATTTCTCCAAGAACAAAATAGTTGACTTTTGACAATTTAACTTTGACTCGCAAATTCGAATTCGTTATTAAGAATTGGAACTTGAGATTTTACAGGAATTTTGAGTAAAAGATTTATAACAACTCTGCATTTTTAGTTTTTTGAAATTTATTTTGAATTCAAGTTTTCGTATATCACTGTCAAGAACACATGAACTCGAAAATTGATTTTGAAATTAAGAATGTTATAGATTATGATTACAACATGAATTGTGTTGCAAATCATTCCTATAATCTTTATGGGTCATCAAATTATATAGAAACATCAAAACAAACTCGAATTTGATTCAAGAACACTTAGTTGACTTTGAAAACCAAAACTTTGACTCTCAAATTAAAAATTAATAGAAAGAATTGAGGATTGAAAACTTACAGATAGTTTAGATAGACGATTCCTAACAAGACTGTATTATTACATTTTGAAAATTCTTCGAAATCAAAATATGGTTAAAAAGATGAATGTACAGAGTGTCGAGCTTATTTCTTGATCTTTGGTTTATAATTCTAACACTAATGCAGTGTACCATATATGTAATGAATAATCTCTGTTTTGAGTTGTGACTGAAAATGATTTGTAACAAACTGAAGACAAAAACAAAAATCAAATACAGTGTCGATGGATACCTGCAACTGAATTTGATTCCTTGTAAATTCATTTAATAAATATTAATAGTAATGTACTAATAATATTAATAATAATTATATTAATAATAATTCTAAAAATAACTAAATAATAGTAATAATATTATAAAATGATAATAAAAAATAAGAATTCATTTAAATCATAAATAAATTTTTTAATCTTAATTTTTTTATAATTCTTATAATATTGATAATAATAATACTCTTAATAATAATAAATTGTATTATTTTCTATTAATAATAATAATAATAACTAAAATAATAATAATGCCTTTTTAAAACATTAATAACAATATTAATATCCTAAATCACATGTATTAACTTTTATATGTAATAATAATCATATTCATAATACTGAGATTAATATTACTATTTATTTTAATGAAAGTAATAATAAACTTGTTAATATAATAACTATATTTTAACTTGTAATAAGTTTTAATATGTCATCTTTACATTTCATTAATTATGTATTACTTATTTTATATAATAACCTATTTGAATACTTATATATATATATATATATATATATATATATATATATATATATATATATATATATATATATATATAGATTTATTTAAATAATAGCTTAATTATTTTGTATATTTCTTTACATTTTCAACTCTAAATGATTATTTTGTATTTTATTAATTCAACTTAATATGTACACTTATATTTATATATGTATATATATAATTACATTTTTATTTACACACAATTGTTCGTGAATCGTCGGGAATAGTCGCAGGTTAAATGAATCCATGTAAATAGTTCACGAACAATTATGTTGATAGATATGTGCGTAGATATGTACCATTATGTGTAAATAGATATGTACGTATATATATGTGTAAATAGATATGTACGTAGATATGTAAACTGTTCTCGACGATTCACGAACAATTATGTGTAAATAGATATGTACGTATATATATATGTGTGTATATTAAATTAAGAAATTTTAATAAAACATTAAACGGTTTGGTTGATATGAAAATAAGCTATGAAATCTATTCTATGACTTGAAATCGTTAACAAAGTATTAAACGTATAACGTTATACTTATTCGTTTCAGATAAACATCAAAACGTGTTACGTGAAACGTGTATATATATAGACAAAGTATATTGAACATATATAAGCGGTTTCGAATACAATTAATAGATATAGTAACACTTAATTTTTATTAAACAAGTTAATATAAACTTATAAGGATTTAAAATAAACATAAGTTCTAGTAATAGATTATATGATTTGAATATAATTAGTTCTAGAAAATTAAACTATATAATATCTATTTGATTTAGTTTCAAATATATGAGAACGTTATTCAGTCTAAAAAGAACTTTCTTACTACAACGTTTTATAATGTAATTTGAATATGTATATAAAACTTAATTAAAGCTTTATATTATAAAATATAAATTTACATATATATATATATATATATATATATATATATATATATATATATATATATATATATATATATATATATATATATATATATATATATATATATATATATATATATATTGTTTCAAAGATATAAAAACGTACTACGATATATCTAGAAAGATTAGTACATTTTACAACATGTCAAAAAGTAGTTTATTAAAGTTATTATCATTATCTTTTATTGTTACAAATTTTAGAAATTATATAAAATAATTTGAGTGTCACGTCTTCTTTAAAAAGAATATAACTTTATAAATATCTGGAATCACTTTTGACAAATTGTTACCGAGCCATTTTATTAAGGATAAAAGTTTTAACGTTATCTTAAAATTTAGAATCTTTCTAGAAACTTTTTGACAAGTTATAAATGATAACGGTCCGTGATTTAATTAAATATAAATATATAAATAATTTGCAACGTGTAATTAAAAACATGTTTATATATATTTTGAATTATTTAATAAACGATATTAGTATTCGATTATTGAATCGATTGATATTTAGATAAGTTAATTTATGAGAATTTGATGCATGATTAAATTATATCAATTATAAGTTTTAAAATATAAACTTTATATGATATAATAATTTCTATTGTTTAAACTATTTTAAAATGAACTTTGAAATATAATTAGTTTTGAAAAACTAACGACTATATCGATAAATAAAGATTTCGACATTATATATCCATATTTCTAAACGATAATATATATATTCTATAACATGACAAAATATAATATTATTTAGTTATATAACTAATTGATTATACTTATCTTTCTTATAATAAAGATTTTAAATAATATTATTTAATATATTTTAATAAATAACGAGACAATGATTTATTGAAGCAAATGACTATAACACTCAAACGTACAAGTTATATTTCGAGTGATATAGTTTATCGAGGTTTTAAGTCTAATTATATTTAAAGGTACTTGTCGTGAAACGTATAGTATTAGTTTTCTAAGCGTACGAAGTAACATTAAAAAACCAGAATAGGGACTTTAGTTGAGTGACAACGTACGAGTCATTGGAACAAAAATTATAGGTTAACTATGCACGAGAATATAATATAATATATATATAAATATATATATTAAAAATATATATATTAAAATATAATAAAACTGTCGGCGGCCAGGAAATCAGTGGGTGTGAGTTGGTAGAGACAGGCTCGCGATCGTGGGGCCTTTAGCCTCCAACCCTCCGCGATCACGAAGTAAAGGGTTCCAAGATTGGCCTATAAAGCTCGATCGAGTTCGGGTGATTCATTTCACCAACTATCCCTCTATCTCAAATACTCCGTAAATAATTATATTTATATTATTATTTTTATTATTAATATTATTAATCATATTATTATTAGGAGTATTAGTATTATTATTATTAGTATTATACATAAAATACTACGACGAAGTCATGAGCGAGTTATTTCAAAATGGGTTTTTCGAGCGGGATAGAGCTAAGGAAATTATGGGTTATAGCTATGGAGGTTATGGGTAATGTTCGTGAGTACTGCTCATGAGGTCAATCTAGTGTTTATCATTTTTGTTGCGTCTACGTACTTTCCTGTAATATTGAATCACAATATTGATACGTGAGCATTCATATCTTATCTTTTATATATTGATAGTGTATCCATGTCTAGTGCTCGAGTATATATGTTTATGCATGCTTGCATACTTAATTTCGTCGTTAGATAGTTTAGGATGAATAACGAATTTGATACATATGCTACTGATATAAAGTATATGATATGCATGTCGTTGAAAATCTGGCAAAAAATTAATAACTATTCATTTAGAAATCGTGTGGTTTCGATGAATAGATTAAAAGATATGGTCAACTGAATTATCATTAATTTTAGTATTATTATTAAAATGTTATATAATTATTAAAATGTTATATAATTATTATTATTATTAAAAGTATCATTAATATTAAAATTTTCATTTTTATTAAAATTATCATTTTTAATAGAAATATCATTATTATTATAAAATATCATTATTATTATCTTTTTAGTATTATTATTATTAAAAATTATCATTTTGAATAGAATTATTATTCTTTTATAAGATATTATTATTATTACAGTTATTATTAAAAAGTATCGTTATTATTAGAATTATCATGATTAGAACTATTATTTTATTATAATTAATATCATCATTAGTATATATAAATATTGTTATTATTATTATTAGTAGAATAATAATAATTAATATTATTATTACAAAATAATACAACTTTTACTGATTATTATTATTTTCAATATTATTTTATCAAATAAAAATGTGATACAAAGATATTTTTACACACGAATTATAGTTACATTAATAATACATGCCACTATATTTTAAGTGAACTTTATAAATTTTATTAGAGGAGATATATAAAAGTATATTTTTATCATATATAAATTTTAAAATAAATTTTTATTTCTTAATAAATGACTTGTATTATTTACTCTAATAAAATTTGATAAATATATTTAAATATATAAAACGACTATATTTAAGTTATATAATAAACATGTATAGATTTTGGAAGTCATTTTGGGTCAAATTGACTTTTGTTGACTTTTGCATGATAATCTAGAGCATTAGGATTGTGATACACTACGACTTGACCTAAATTGTTAGACAGATATTGACCAACATATAAATATATATACTTAATATAGGTTCGTGAATCCGAGGCCAACCGTGCACTTGTTCAGTGCCGTCATATGCATAATTGCTACGAAATACAGTATCGTGAGTTTAATTTGCTCCCTTTTTAAATGCTTTTGCAATATATATTTTTGGGACTGAGAATACATGCGCCGATTTTATAAATGTTTAATGAAATAGACACAAGTACTCGAAACTACATTCTATGGTTGGATTATTAAACCGAATATCGCCCTTTTTAGTCTGGTAATCTAAGAATTAGGGAACAGACACCCCAATTGACCCGAATCCTAAAGATAGATCTATTGGGCCTAACAAAACCCATCCGGGTTACGGATGCTTTAGTAATTCGATTTATCATATCCGATGAGAGTCCCAGAATGATGGGGATATTCTAGATGCATATTGTTAATGTCGGTTACCAGGTGTTCACCATATGAATGATTTTTATGCAGTTGCGAAATGCCTGTATGATGTTTATGAAAATGAAATCTTGTGGTCTATTAAAATTATGGAAATGATCGATTATGATAAACTAATGAACTCACCAACCTTTTGGTTGACACTTTTAAGCATGTTTATTCTCAGGTATTTAAAGATATCTTCCACTGTGCATTTGCTCATTTTAAAGATATTACTTGGAGTCATTCATGGCATATTTCAAAAGACATTGCATTCGAATCATACTAGTTCATAAAGATTGTTATTAAATAAATGACAGATTAAGTCATTTATAGTTTGGAGATATTGTGAAAGGGCATACATAGTTGTCAATTATCATTGTAATGAAAGTTGTCTTTTAAAAACGAATGCAATGTTTGTAAAACGTATCATATAGAGGTCAATACCTTGCATTGGGACCAAATGTTATTGTATTCGTCCATATGAATTTGGACGGGTCGTATCATGTGGTATCAGAGCGGTGGTCTTAGTGAACCAGGTCTTGTATTAGTGTGTCCAACTGATAGTTATTAAGATGCATTAGTAAGTCTGGACTTCGACCATAGCTGCATGTTAAAAAGTTTTTGCTTATCATTTCTTGTCAGAAATTACCTGCTTATCATTCGTAAGTCTAGACACGTTTTCCTGCATTTATTGTATAAGATAATGTATAGACGAATTCATATCTTAACATATCTGTTACTGTAAACTTTACCTAACATCTTTCAAAGATTCCTCCGTAATTTATGGGATTTTGGTATTATATATACATATGTAAATTATGTATACCAATCTAAGTCCTATAATTTATCTCCTATCGAAAATTCATTTCCTTGACGATGCAAGATGGATGCCGCAACCAGTTCAAGCTCCCCGGATTCCGACAGCTATTCCGATATGGATTTCCACTCAAGCTCCGAAAGCAGTGTGACCGAAATGGATCAACCAATTAGCCATCATCTATTCTGGATGAATTGGGGGATGGATTCGTAGTCTACTTAATCATTGGAGTTAAGAAGAAGGTGATCCCTTCCATCCACCACATTGCCCTCTTGGCGAAGAACCTGAAGCACTTACCGGCGAACCAGTCTGAAACACTATTTTCTCTCTTATTTCCAGAGTATCTCATCACGATTATATACTATCTCAAATCCTAAATCTTATTCAACCGCTCGTGCGAACCACCGATCATCCCGGTGTACTAGAAGAAGTCAACGAGCTTCACACTCGATTATTGGCTTTGGAGAATATGGTGCAAAGATTACAGGCACCATCAACAACACCAGTACCACCAACAACATCCACATCGCAATCCTTAACAACAATATCCGCATCCCATGATTCAACATCACAAAATGTTCCACAAGCATCAACGTCATACGCACCATAGATACCAAGGAGTACCAACAACAATAACCGATGAAGTATTGTTTCATAACTTCATTGGAGAAACATTCTGCGGCGATTATGTAATCTCTAAAGTCTTAGAGATTATCTATTCTAGCCTTAACCATAAATCAAATGAGTGGACCAAAATGAGAGAAGGAAGAGTAGAAACCTTGATAAGAATGGTGCGTGATTTACAAGCTCGATTTATTATACAAGCATCACCAGTAGTACCACCAGCATCACCGTCAGTATCACCAACACCAGCAACATCTGTAACATCACAAACTACACCAGCTACATAACCACCGACGATATCGACACCACAATCATCAATGGGTATATTGAAATAACGAGTTATGGAGCATTAACTCATTATTTCCAAAGAATTTATATATATATATATATATATATATATATATATATATATATATATATATATATATATATATATATATATATATATATATATATATATGAATTTTGGAAACCATAACATATATTTTCGTACTAAGCTATTATGTATGAATCGAAAAAGGGTAGATACTACTCGGTTAATTCATATTACTAATATGCTATGATGTACATCCTTCGTTAACAACTTAACCATCGTTAACTACAATCTCTGTTTCAAATTCAATGAATACCGTTTCATAATAAACTAAGTGCATTATTCAATTACATGTTTAATCTTACACTTTCGATATACTCGAAACTTTCTAGAAAACATCACTATATCTTGCGAAGTTCATAAGAAGTTCATAAGTGATAATCCGCGAAGATTACGAAAGTTCTAAAGTTTTAAAGATTATTCATTTCAAGTTCCATCCGAAAATCAAATGAGTTTAATTTAATATTAACTCATTAACTATGTATTACATCTGAAGAAAATATACATATATTTTCATAAAGACTGTAATGAAAATTCTCTTGTACAAAATATTATTTATGAAACTTTTAACGGGTAGGTAATACCCAAGAGATATATAAATTCACAATTAATATGTTACATTCTTCGATTCTGATTCGGCAATCATCAACTATACTCACTACTTTCACAGCGATATACATTCTTTCACAAAAATCAGAACAACCATTCTTATTCAAAATCAATTACATATTCTGAGTTTAACAGATCAGAATCCAAGTCAAGATTTAACAGAAGACATCACTCTTAGATTCCTACATCTTTCAAAGCCACACTTTGAATTCAAAACTATACTAGAACATCACTTTTATTCATAAAACACATAAGGAAATTCGAATCATTCAAGATTCACGACGATTTCATCATACATATACTGACAATGACTATCTGCGTTCAAACCTTTCAAAATTCTTGAAGACACTTCAACTAATGAACAATCGAGAGGATGAACCAACCACTCGTCATCTACAAGAAGAAGGATTTAGGCAATAATCATGCACCTGAAGAACACTTAAAACCTAAGTAAAAGCTTAACATACATTTGAGCTAGATCCTTTGACACTATTATTAACGAAAATAACTTTGCAATCCCTTTTCAAAGCAGCCAGTTTTGTCACACCTCCAGCAAATCAACTTCGATTTTTTTTATTCGAATAAGCCTTATTATAACTTTGATATACACGTTTACCCTTCATCATCGTTACCGGAGAACCTTTTATATCCCGCCACATTAGCAGTAAACTTACCAGCAACTTCATTGCTCTTTGATTTAAACCTCACCGAAAAACCACCATATTGAATCATTAAAACTCTATCATATACTCATCCACATCTTGTAATGATAATTGCCATATCAAGAACCGAGAACCATTAATCATTATTTCAAATCTCGCAGCATTTATACGACAACAGTTATATATACATATAACGTTTATCTCCTAGAATTATGTACTTCCATATAGAAATCTCTGGAAAAAAAATACTCCAGCTTACGAATAAATACTCTGAATTTTAAAGAAGCTGAATGAAGCATCAAAAACTGTAGATAACCGTAACAGTCAAAAGTTTGATGATAAAGAATAGTGTGTTGGCAAAGCTCAGAAAAATTTGAAACTGAAAAATGAATTGAGCAAACTTTGAAGGAGACTGTGGACAAATCACAAAGACTAAATTTACCTTCAAAGAATTCAAATGATTCAGTATCTGCTGAAGTCTTTAGCGAATACCTTGCTCCTTACTCTAAACCCTTGCGAATAAATTTTTTCATCATCCTCTGATTTTAGATATTTAAAAATTCTAAGATATCATCGTATCATTCATTATAAATATCCTCGATATTTCTGAAGATATATTCATAACTATTCTCATCTGAGATTATTTATCTCTTCGCGTATCTGTGTTACATCTTAAAGAAAACTGTTTTAGTTTCTAAACATATGAAACCTCTGAGTTTAAAGTATGAATGTTTTTGAAGTAATGTTGGGAACTGAAGCATGAGTTAGTATAATATAATCACACTTGATCAACGTGATTATATTATAGTAAGTCATGCTGATTTTCTAAATGGAACGTGATGATTCACAGACCATAACGTCATCAGGTGCCATGTTACACGACTCTTACAATCTACCTAATCTCTAAATATATTAAGAACATATCTTCTTGATAATTCTATTTTTTCAGATATTCTGGTAATTTAACAAATCAAGATCGTGCCATTACAATTTCCTTCTTAGAACATTAACTATGTTCATTCCGAAATTCATATCTACGAAATCTGGACCATTACTTGATGTGCTTAAAGTCGAGAAGAGAAAACAAAAGCATGAAGCTTCGAAATAGAGATAGGAGTATAAATCACAGCAAATAAGAGAGATCATTAACCCTGGATGTCGATAATTATGGAAAGATATATACAAGGAAGAATTATGAAAATCACCACCCCAAGAGCGAAATAGAAGTAAACAGATTCCTCCGGTGGAAGTTGGAAAAGAAGGATGATTGTTGCGATAATTAGAAACATATCAAGGATCAGAACTGGATCAAGCATATTGACGAATGCTTTAAAGTATGAATTGAGGGAGAAAGAATGGAAGGAGTGGAAATAAGGAAACGAAGGGAGTGGATTTATAGTGAAATATCCGACAGAGCAATCGAAATAGATTATTGTATTTAACCAAAGAAGATCCTAATTTCCTTAATTACCGAAGAAACAAATCTTATTACGAAGATTTCCTCTAAAATCCTTGAATTCCGGAAATCAATCGTGACTACGTCACCGGTTAAGACGAACCTGCATTTACTCATTTCACTCTTTTGTAATAACTTCCCTCGTACTCTTCACATAAACAAATTGTTTTAATCCATATTACTCACTGATGATAAAACTTTAATTTTCAACTCGTATGCGTCATGAAAACATATACTTATTGTCAGCCATGACGATCTCAATCAAATTTCGGGATGAAATTTCTTTAACGGGTATGTACTGTGACGACCCAGAAATTTTTGACCAAATTAAAACTTAATCTTTATATGTTTCCGACACGATAAGCAAAGTCTATAATGTTGAGTCTCGAAAATTTTGGAACTATGTTCATGTATTCAATTATCCTTCGACTGTTCTCAACGATTCACGAACAATTATATGTATATATATATGTGTGTGTGTGTGTGTGTGTGTGTGTATTAAATTAAGAAATTTTAATAAAACATTAAACGATTTGGTTGATATGAAAATAAGCTATGAAATCTATTATATGACTTGAAATCGTTAACAAAGTATTAAACGTATAACGTTATACTTATTCGTTTTAGATAAACATCTACGTAATAAAACGTGTTATGTGAAACGTGTATATATATATATATATATTGACAAAGTATATTGAACATATATATAAGCGGTTTCGAATACAATTAATAGATATAGTAACACTTAATTTTTATTAAACAAGTTAATACAAACTTATAAGGATTTAAAATAAACATAAGTTCTAGTAATAGATTATATGATTTGAATATAATTAGTTCTAGAAAACTATACTATATAATATCTATTTGATTTAGTTTCAAATATACGAGAATGTTTTTCAGTCTAAAAAGAACTTTGTTACTACAACGTTTTATAATGTAATTTGAATATGTATATAAAACTTAATTAAAGCCTTATATTATAAATATATATATATATATATATATATATATATATATATATATATATATATATATATATATATATATATATATATATATATATATATATATATATATATATATATATATATATATATATATATTGTTTCAAAGATATAAAAACGTACTACCATATATCTCGAAAGATTAGTACATTTTACAACATGTCAAAAAGTAGATTATTAACGTTATTATCATTATCTTTTATTGTTAAAAATTTTAGAAATTATACAAAATAATTTGAGTGTCACGTCTTCTTTAAAAAGAATATAACTTTATAAATATCTGGAATCACTTTTGACAAATTGTTACCGAGCCATTTTAATAAGGATAAAGGTTTTAACGTTATCTTAAAATTTAGAATCTTTCTAGTAACCTTTTGACAAGTTATAAATGATAACGGTCCGTGATTTAATTAAATATAAATATATAAATAACTTGTAACGTGTAATTAAAAACATGTTTATATATATTTCAAATTATTAATAAACGATATTAGTATTCGATTATTGAATTGATTGATATTTAGATAAGTTAATTTATGAGAATTTGATGCATGATTAAATTATATCAATTATAAGTTTTAAAATATAAACGTTATATGATATAATAATTTCTATTATTTAAACTATTTTAAAATGAACTTTGAAATATAATTAGTTTTAAAAAACTAAAGACTATATCGATAAATAAAGATTTCGACATTATATATCCATATTTCTAAACGATAATATATATTCTATAACGTGACAAAATATAATACTATTTAGTTATATAACTAATTGATTATACTTATCTTTCTTATAATAAAGATTTTAAATAATATTATTTAATATATTTTAATAAAAAATGAGACGATGATTTATTTAAGCAAATGACCATAACACTCAAACGTACAAGTTGTATTTCAAGTGATATAGTTTATCGAGGTTTTAAGTCTAATTATATTTAAAGGTACTTATCGTGAAACGTATAGTATTAGTTTTTAAGCGTACAAAGTAACATTAGAAAAACCAAAACCGGGACTTTAGTTGAGTGACAATGTACGAGTCATCGGAACAAAAATTACAGGTTAACTATGCACGGAAATATAATATAATATATATAATTATATAAATTAAAAATATATATATTAAAATATAATAAAATTGTCGGCGGCCAGGAAATCAGTGGGTGTGAGCTGGTAGGGACAGGCTCACGATCGCGAGGCCTTTAGCCTCTAACCCTCCGCGATCGCGGAGTAAAGAGTTCCAAGATTGGCCTATAAAGTTCGATCGAGTTCGGGTGATTCATTTCACCAACTATCCCTCTATCTCAAGTACTCCGTAAATAATTATATTTATATTATTATTTTTATTATTATTATTAATCATATTTTTATTAGGAGTATTAGTATTATTATTATTATTAGTATTATACATAAAATACTATGACGAAGTCATGAGCGAGTTATTTCAAAACGGGTTTTTCGAGCGGGATAGAGCTAAGGAAATTATGCTTTATAGCTATGGAGGTTATGGGTAATGTTCGTGAGTATTGCTCGTAAAGTCAATCTAGCGTTTATCATTTCCGTTGTGTCTACGTACTTTCCTGCAATATTGAATCACAATATTGATACGTGAGCATTCATATCTTATCTTTTATATATTGATAGTGTATCTATGTCTAGTGCTCGAGTATATATGTTTATGCATGCTTGTATGCTTAATTTCATCGTTAGATAATTTAGGATGAATCACGAATTTGATACATATGCTACTGATATAAAGTATATGATATGCATGTCATTGGAAATCTGGCAAAAAATTAATAACTTTTCATTTAGAAATCGTGTGGTTTCGATGAACAGATTAAAAGATATGGTCAACTGAATTATCAATAATTTTAGTATTATTATTAAAATGGTTATTATAATTGTTATCAGTTGATGTTATTACTAAAATTATCTTTATTACTAAAAATTGATATTTTTATCAAAACTATCATTTTATTATTTTTATCATTATTATTATTATCTAAAGTATCATTAATATTAAAATTTTCATTTTTATTAAAATTATCATTTTTAATAGAAATATCATTATTATTATAAAATATCATTATTATTATCATTTTAGTATTATTATTATTAAAAATTATCATTTTGAATAGAATTATTATTCTTTTATAAGATATTATTATTATTACAGTTAATATTAAAAAGTATCGTTATTATTAGAATTATCATGATTAGAACTATTATTTTATTATAATTAATATCATCATTAGTAAATATAAATATTGTTATTATTATTATTAGTAGAATAATAATAATTATTATTATTATTACAAAATAATACAACTTTTACTCATTATTTTTATTATCAATATTATTTTATCAAATAAAAATGTGATACAAAGATATTTTTACACACGAATTATAGTTACATTAATAATACATACCACTATATGTTAAGTGCACTTTATAAATTTTATTACTGGAGATATATAAAAGTATATTTTTATCATATATAAATTTTAAAATAAATTTTTATTTATTAATAAATGACTTGTATTATTTACTCTAGTAAAATTTGATAAATATCTTTAAATATATAAACGACTATATTTAAGTTATATAATAAACATGTATAGATTTTGGAAGTCATTTTGGGTCAAATTGACTTTTATTGACTTTTGCATGATAATCTCGAGCATTAGGATTGTGATACACTACGACTTGACCTAAATTGTTAGACAGATATTGACCAACATATAAATATATATACTTAATATAGGTTCGTGAATCCGAGGCCAACCCTGCACTTGTTCAGTGTCGTCATATGCATAATTGCTACGAAATACAGTATCGTGAGTTTCATTTGCTCCCTTTTTAAATGCTTTTGCAATATATATTTTTGGGACTGAGAATACATGTGCTGATTTTATAAATGTTTGACGAAATAGACAAAAGTACTTGAAACTACATTCTATGGTTGGATTATTAAACCGAATATCGCCCTTTTTAGGCTTGTAATCTAAAGAATTAGGGAACAGACATCCTAATTGACAAGAATCCTAAAGATAGATCTATTTGGCCTAACAAACCTCATCTGGGTTACGGATGCTTTAGTATTTCCATTTACCATATCCGATGAGAGTCCCGGAATGATGGGGATATTCTAGATGCATTTTGTTAATGTCGGTTACCAGGTGTTCACCATATGAATGATTTTTATGCAGTTGCGAAATGCCTGTATGATGCTTATGAAAATGAAATCTTGTCGTCTATTAAAATTATGGAAATGATCGATTATGATAAACTAATGAACTCACCAATCTTTTGGTTGACACTTTTAAGCATGTTTATTCTCAGGTATTTAAAGAAATCTTTCGCTGTGCATTTGCTCATTTTAAAGATATTACATGGAGTCATTCATGGCATATTTTCAAAGACATTGCATTCGAATCATACGAGTTCTTAAAGATTGATATTAAATAAATGACAGATTAAGTCATTTATAGTTTGGAGATGTTGTGAAAGGGCATACATAGTTGTCAATTATCATTGTAATGAAAGTTGTCTTTTAAAAACAAACGCAATGTTTGTAAAACGTATCATATAGAGGTCAATACCTCGTATTGGGACCAAATGTTATTGTATTCATCCATATGGATTTGGACGAGTCGTCTCATAAGATTAGATATCAAAACC
Source organism: Rutidosis leptorrhynchoides (assembly GCF_046630445.1). NCBI lineage: Eukaryota > Viridiplantae > Streptophyta > Magnoliopsida > Asterales > Asteraceae > Rutidosis > Rutidosis leptorrhynchoides. Next base: position 561,692,519 of record NC_092335.1, read on the forward strand.
ATGAAACTAATCATTAGAGATCTACCTAAAAGTAATATATAATGGTCACTAAGTGTGCTAAAGTGTTAAAAAGATCATTCTCATTAGTTTGAGTTCTCCGTTTTCTAGGTATAGTATAGATTTCTAAAGTTCAACTTTGTAGTCTTACTAAAGGGGTTGTATATGATTCCCATCATCTATGCTTAAGGAGATATATTTGTGATGATAGAACTCATTCTAGGTTAAAACTTAAAAGATATTATTCTTGTATAAATTTTTAGAGTAGTAGTCATTGATAAAAATTATTAGCTAAACGCACAAGAGTTTGTTGAATTGTTAAAATGTCTAAACCACACTTAGACATATTAGGACGGATGATTGTAGATCTTTGAGGTTAGAGAACTTTAAGAATAATTAATGCTCTTAATTTCTAAACTAGGATTAGGTTTGTGTCAAACGAACACCTAGAACAAACAAGTAAGATGAAAAGTTTCACTAACCTTTTAGATAAGTGCTAAGGAATTAGACACAGCTATGAAAATTAATGTTGACTCAAAGGTGAAGGTGTGACTCTAAAGTTAGGTACGTCTTTAGGATAATCTTTACAAAACAAAACCTAACTAGGTCTAAATATGAAGGTATTTCATATGCCCGAGAGACATATTAAATTAATGTGGCTAATATGTTATGATCCAAGTCGGGTCATACCCAATAACAAGCTAACCAACACCTTATATGTATTTATCTTAACAATTGGATCGTTAAATAAATACGCGACACTTGAATTTTGGAAAATCGGTTTTCTAAAGTATTATCACTGGAGATAAATTATTTGGATAATTTATATTTAATTATTTATAGGCTTAAATAATTAAGTTGTGTTATATTTTATAAATGGGTTTATAAAATGTAAGTAACTTAACAAATGCATGTGTTTTATTACATGTTTATGAATAACAAGTTGTGTAATAAAAAAAAATTGATGGATTTTTATAATCCACAAGTGGTGGACGTTTTATGGGAGTCCCCATGACATCCCACATGCTAGCTTTTAGTTATTTGACGAATACACAACTTACCATGAGCATGCTTGCCTTTTAACCATGCATTGACTCATTAATTCTTGTGATAATCTTAAAAAACTCTCTTCTTCTTCTCCTAGACCTTGCTGGCCGAAATTAAGAGAGTAAAAAGAGAGGTTTTCTTGCTTAGTAGCTTGCTAATTAAGTGTCCTAAAATCCTAACTACACAAAGGGTGGTGTTGGTATTCAAAGCTTGGGGTATACTACACTTGAGGCTTCAAGTTAGAAGCTTTTAAGCCATCATTTTCATCAAACATTTCAGCTCAAATGTTGCTGCTGCTGGTCGATTTTACTAGCAAAGAAAGTGGGTTTGAAGCTAGGTTTCAAGGTGATTAAAGTCTAGCCAATACAAGGGTGTGTTGGTACTTTGTCTCATCATCTTCCTCATCATCATTCAAGCAATTTTCAGCCCTTAAACTTAGTTTAAGGAGGTATAAAACACTCTTCCTTTCTTGTTAATTAGTAAGCATTATTTCACAATTTGATCCATGGGGTTTAACTTTAAAATGGTTTAAAGATAAACAAGTTTAATTGGTAATTACACGCTTCCGAATATTATGATTCTTAAAAGGTTTTAAGACTTATCAAACTTGTTAAATCCCAACAATGGTATCAGAGCCGAAGTTGTTGAAATATGCTTCGAGATGGTTATTAAACCCACTATAATTTTGCATTCTATGAACATGCATGAAGTAGAATGTAAAATTTTCGGTTTTGGGTGGTTGTCATTTTGGCCAAAATCACTTGTGATTCTGCATTCTGTACTACCAATCACTTGTGATTCTGTACTGCCAATCACTTGTGATTCTGTACTGCCAATCACTTGTGATTCTGTGTTGCCGATCACTTGTGATTCTGTATTGCCAATCACTTGTGATTCTGTGTTGCAGATCACTTGTGATTCTGTGTTTCCAATCACTTGTGATTCTGTATTGCCTATCACTTATGTTGATGATGTTCACAATCTATGCCTTGACCTTGTGTTTGGTTGCATGCATGGTTGATTGATATTTATTCAATTGGTTTGTAATAATATTTATTCATTTGGCATGTAATAATTCATTTGGTTATGTAATTTATTTTATATTTGGTATGTAAAATAGATTAGGTTGTAATTTCATTTTTTTAGACAAAATGTATTAGGATATATTTTGTAAAATGATGAAGAATGATGAAGACTTGAAGAACACATGAAGAAGCATTTGGATGCAAGGTTAAGTGGGAGATTTGAAATCTCCTACTTTGTGTAATTACCCCTTATCCGGTGGCATTTGTTTTCGGCTAAACAAATGTCTACCAAAATGGCTAGATTGTGAACATCTTTGTTTTGCATGCGTGGTTGTTTTAATTTCTTGTATGATTGTGGATTGTGTGTTTGTATGCTACAAGTTAATCACACAAGTTAACATCAAACAAAACTAAAATTTAATTGGTTAAATTAGACGTTATTAATCACATGCAAAACGACAATTTAAAATGGTTAAATTGAAATGGCTAAAAGGACATTAATAAACGGTTATTAAGATCATGATAAGGATCATATATATAAAATGGTTTACATCATGTAATTGGTTTAATTACAAGACATGAAAATGGATTTCATAAGTACCATACACTAAATGCATGTTGGTGTATAGCAAAATGTTTTCTTAAACTAGAATTTATGAAAACTTAAATCCCTTTACAAATACAAGGTAAACAAGTTAAACGCCATCCTTTTGTGGGAACACTTGAACATAGTAGTGAACTCATAATGGGATAAAGGTCACCTAACCAATATGAACTAGCTAATATGCTTAAGGTAAAATTCGCACACTTGTGGGATAAAGGTCACCTAACCACTTGTATGTTAATTTTACATGTTTGCACAAGTAGGACGACTTGATTTGGGAATCATGAACTTAGGGTCACCGAAGCATGAAGAACAAATAGACGTTGATGGGATAAATATGCCATGCAAAAGGATTGCATGATCCCATACTCTAGAAGTTGCAAATGGATTGCAATTGTCATTTATTGACTACCTAACTAAATCAAATTGCGGGATAAAGGTCACCTAACCGAAATTTGGTTTACCGTTGGATTCTAGAATTTAATAATTCAATTGGATTTAAAGGGTATTGAATGTTAAATTAAATTAATACTTAAACGAACTTTGTTAAATTTTGTAGATGGCCGCCAATAACAACAACATTCCAAAAGCACCTATCAACTTTAATAACCTATCATTGAGGTTCATCCTCAAAAGGGAAAATAACTCCCAATCCGTTTCATCTAATGCACTAAAGATGAAAAGCCTCATTGATCGATTGCACCGTCTCAACAGTCCCGTGTCTAATGAGTTAGCCACCGATCTTATCCTTAACTCCCTATCAAAAAGGTTTGATCAATTTGTAATTAATTACAATATGAATGGGATGGATAAGAGCATAGGTGAGCTTCACGGTATGCTTAGAACGGCGGAAACTAGCATGGGTAAAAGGGCTTTACCCGTGTTAGCAATCGATCAAGGTGGATCCAAAGGTAACACCTCTAAGCCAAAGGTGGCTAAGAGGAAAGGACCCGCCCATCAAGGCAAAGGGAAGGGGAAGATGGTTACCCCAACCAAGAACAAGGCTAAGAAGCAAAAGGTAGCCGAGAAGGCAAACCCAAAGGAAGACCCATGTTTCGGTTGCGGTGAAATGGGTCATTGGAAACGAAACTGTCCGGTCTATCTTAAGGAGTTGAAGGACAAGAGGGATGCAGGGCAAACCTCAGGTAATATATATATGGTATATATAGAGCTTAGTATTACTTCTTCTAATACATGGGTATTAGACACTGGATGTGGAACTCACATTTGCAATTCATTGCAGGGGTTCAAAAGAAGTAGCAAGCAAACGGGAACATCAAGTCTCTACATGGGTAATGGAGCCAAAGTGCAAGTGAAGGCTCAAGGAGACTTTGTGTTAAAGCTTCCAAGTGGTTTGGAACTTATTTTGAAAGATGTTTTGTATGCACCCGATTTATGTCGAAACATTATTTCCATTTCCCGTTTGAAACAATGTGGTTTTTATCTTAATTTTGTTAATGATGATATCCATATTTATTTGGATAATGTATTCTATTTCAAGGCTTCACCTTCAAATGGAATTTATGAATTGGTTCATGATGACACATCATCTAGTAGCTCAATGTACCATACAAGCACCAAGAAACTCAAAAGGGATTTGAGTGATTCCTATTTATGGCATTGTCGCCTTGGTCACATAAACAAGAACCGAATGCATACACTTCAAAAGGATGGACTTTTGAAATCAAATGAAATGGATTCGTTTGATGTATGTGAATCTTGTTTACAAGGCAAGATGACTAAAGCACCTTTCAAAGGGACTTATGAAAGGGCTAAAGATTTATTGGGATTAATACATTCGGATGTATGTGGACCCTTTAAACCCATGACTAGGAATGGTGAAAGATACTTTGTTACTTTCATTGATGACTTTAGTCGTTTCGGATATGTCTATTTATTAAGACACAAGGACGAAACGTTTGAAGCATTCAAAGAATATCAAAACGAAGTACAAAATCAACTCAACAAGACAATTAAGGTACTTCGTACCGATAGAGGAGGTGAATACCTAAGCGATGCTTTCCAAGATCATCTTAGGAGTTGTGGGATTATCTCACAACTTACTCCACCCGGAACACCCCAACTTAATGGAGTTTCCGAAAGGAGGAACCGAACCCTAATGGATATGGTTCGATCTATGATGGCAAGAAGCTCGTTGCCTCTATCATTTTGGGGTTATTGTCTAAGCTCCGCGGCTCGTATTTTAAATATGGCCCCAACCAAGAAAGTGGAACGAACTCCTCACGAGATGTGGTTTGGTAAACCTCCATCTCTATCATACTTAAAAGTATGGGGATGTGAAGCTTATCCTAAGCGTTACGTCCCTAATAAGTTGAATACTCGATCCACGAAGTGTATCTTCATAGGATATCCCAAGGATGATATGGGATACTATTTCTATGATCCATCCGAGCAGAATGTATTTATTGCTCGGAAGGCGGAATTCCTTGAAACTAAGTTCCTAATGGAAGGAAATAGTGAAAGGAAGATAGATCTTGAAGAGGTTCAAGATCAAGTAGATGATACACAATTGGTTGACACTAGCACTCAACATGAAAATGTTGATAGTGATCAAATGGATGATCAAAATACACAAGACATTCGTAGATCTGGTAGGATTAGCAATCCTCCTGAGAGATATGGGTTTCTCATAGATGGTTGCTATACGGTTGATTTGGATGAACCAACAAACTACCAAGATGCTTTATCAAGGATTGATAAAGATAAATGGCAGGAAGCCATGAACGCCGAGATGCAATCCATGTATGAAAACCAAGTGTGGGAACTTGTTGAGCAACCTCCTAGCTCTAAGCTAGTTGATTGCAAATGGCTTTTCAAAATGAAAACCGACATACATGGAAACTTGGATACATATAAAGCTAGACTTGTTGCAAAAGGTTTCACTCAAACTCAAGGGGTTGATTATGATGAAACTTTCTCGCCTGTGGCAATGCTAAAGTCTATTAGGATATTATTTGCCATTGCTGCTCACTACGACTATGAAATATGGCAAATGGATGTCAAAACCGCTTTCCTAAATGGATATCTTATGGAAGATGTCTATATGGTCCAGCCTGAAGGTTTTGTTGATCCAAAATATCCTAAAAGTGTATGCAAGTTAAAGAAGTCAATCTACGGATTGAAACAAGCATCTAGAATGTGGAATCATCGTTTTAATGAGGAAGCCGAGAAATTTGGCTTCATTAAAAATGGTGATGAAGCTTGTGTATATAAGAAAGCTAGTGGGAGCACTATCATGTTCCTTGTACTATATGTGGATGATATATTATTATTTGGGAATGATGTTACCACAATGCAAGGAGTCAAAACTTGGCTAAAGAGTTGCTTCTCCATTAAGGATCTTGGAGATGCACAATACATATTGGGGATAGGGATCTATAGGAATAGATCCAAGAGATTGATAGGTTTAAGTCAAAGTACATACATTGATAAAATCTTGAAAAGGTTCAAGATGGAAAACTCTAAGAGAGGTTTGGTACCTATTCAAAAGGGAACCGTTCTCAGTTCATCTCAGTGTCCTGCCACGAAAGATGAACAAGAGAGAATGAAGAAAGTCCCATACGCATCTGCTATTGGGTCTATCATGTATGCAATGATATGTACTAGACCGGATGTGTCATGCGCTCTAAGCTTGACAAGTAGATACCAGAACAACCCAGGAAACAGTCATTGGATTGCTGTTAAAAGTATATTGAAATACCTTAGGAGAACTAAGGATATGTTTCTAATATATGGGTCTGGTGAGGAGGAACTCGCCGTAAAAGGTTACGTGGACGCAAGTTTCCAAACTGATCGAGATGACTCTCGATCACAATCCGGTTATGTCTTCATGTTAAATGGTGGTGCGGTCTCTTGGAAGAGTTCGAAACAGGAAGTTGTTGCGTTATCCACTACAGAGTCGGAGTACATTGCCGCCTCACTGGCAGCTCAGGAAGCTGCATGGATGAAGAAATTCATCGACGACTTAGGAGTGGTCCCTTCCATTCAGGACCCTCTTGAGATCTTTTGTGACAATGAGGGTGCGATTGCTCAAATCAAGGAACCTCGTGCTCATCAAAAGACTCGTCACATTGAGCGGAGATTCAACTACATAAGGGATGAAGTTGAAAAAGGAAAGATATGTATTCGCAAAGTTCATACAGATCATAATGTTGCGGATCCACTCACGAAGCTTTTACATGGGCCAAAACATGAGGGACATGTTTGTGCATTAGGGCTTCGATATTCTAGTGATTGGATATGATCTATTTTATGTATTGTACCGGAACGAAATTATTCAAACTCATTAATATAACTATGGTGTTAATTTATTTGAGTTATGTTCCTATTTTGCATATTTCATCCATGAATAAGCAACTATTCTAAATTTCCGTAGTCGATCACATTTGTGGGAACAAGTGTGAGGTTTAGACTATTATGAACTTGGATTGGTATACATTCATAGGTTGAATGTGGGGCAAGGTTGCAACCAAGGTTCATAGATATTTGTGGGAAACAAATATTGGAAGACCCGCTCTCAAGAATTACTGTATAGAGCCTTTGTGGTTGATCACATGTAATCTTGAGTAAAGGCGAATATCATTGTATCCTCTGACCTGAGATACATATTGGGTTCGGATATTCACCAAGTATTGTGCCTTGATTCATTCCTTCGCTATTCTGAAACATGGTAGTACATAAGGAAGAACTCAGGTATATTACAAAGTGTATATCTAGGACGTATGTAGTCAAGATGGAATTTGTCCCTCTTATTCGTTGAGAGTCAGATGTCTAAGGCCTGAAAAGTTAAATCTATAAGAGAGTGATCACTCTGTATCTCTTGGATTTAACATGACATCTACGACGAAAGGATATAATGAAAGATTCACCTATATATCAGCTCGAGTAAGGAACTCGAAAGGGATGATGTTATTGAATGGCACAAAGTCATAACATATTGGGGGTGATGGACGGTCGTTAGGTGGTATCCGTCACTTGCATTAATTTCTTATGTTTCTCGTGCAAGTGGGAGATTGAAGGTATTTCATATGCCCGAGAGACATATTAAATTAATGTGGCTAATATGTTATGATCCAAGTCGGGTCATACCCAATAACAAGCTAACCAACACCTTATATGTATTTATCTTAACAATTGGATCGTTAAATAAATACGCGACACTTGAATTTTGGAAAATCGGTTTTCTAAAGTATTATCACTGGAGATAAATTATTTGGATAATTTATATTTAATTATTTATAGGCTTAAATAATTAAGTTGTGTTATATTTTATAAATGGGTTTATAAAATGTAAGTAACTTAACAAATGCATGTGTTTTATTACATGTTTATGAATAACAAGTTGTGTAATAAAAAAAAATTGATGGATTTTTATAATCCACAAGTGGTGGACGTTTTATGGGAGTCCCCATGACATCCCACATGCTAGCTTTTAGTTATTTGATGAATACACAACTTACCATGAGCATGCTTGCCTTTTAACCATGCATTGACTCATTAATTCTTGTGATAATCTTAAAAAACTCTCTTCTTCTTCTCCTAGACCTTGCTGGCCGAAATTAAGAGAGTAAAAAGAGAGGTTTTCTTGCTTAGTAGCTTGCTAATTAAGTGTCCTAAAATCCTAACTACACAAAGGGTGGTGTTGGTATTCAAAGCTTGGGGTATACTACACTTGAGGCTTCAAGTTAGAAGCTTTTAAGCCATCATTTTCATCAAACATTTCAGCTCAAATGTTGCTGCTGCTGGTCGATTTTACTAGCAAAGAAAGTGGGTTTGAAGCTAGGTTTCAAGGTGATTAAAGTCTAGCCAATACAAGGGTGTGTTGGTACTTTGTCTCATCATCTTCCTCATCATCATTCAAGCAATTTTCAGCCCTTAAACTTAGTTTAAGGAGGTATAAAACACTCTTCCTTTCTTGTTAATTAGTAAGCATTATTTCACAATTTGATCCATGGGGTTTAACTTTAAAATGGTTTAAAGATAAACAAGTTTAATTGGTAATTACACGCTTCCGAATATTATGATTCTTAAAAGGTTTTAAGACTTATCAAACTTGTTAAATCCCAACAAAATAGACATCCGAGTTTCCTTAAGGAATAATCGAACATACATGAAAAGGTTATATCTTTGCACCTTGAAAGTTTTGATAAACTTAGGGCATTCTTACTTGGTCATGCATGAGAAATGGTAAAAAATTTACAATACATTATTTGCTAAGAATTATTAGAATGAAATCTTAATTATGAAAATAGATGTTCATGCCTTGGTTATTGATCCAATTAACTATTTTCCTTATGAAAAGTTCTTTGAACTCACGGATGATAAGTCTGAAATATACCTGATAGAAAAACTTGAATGCTTTATTGTATGCTTTACACTCTAGGCTTAACTCCAGACTTTCGCTCATTATACACTAGGTGTAAACTGCATAATCTTTCTCTTTATCTCTCACATGTGCCATATATATATGTTCATTACTTGTAGAAGTGTGTGTGCAACATCTACCTGCCATATTTGTACGTTTATATGTTCTTATATGTGCAAATCTATTTGTCATACTTACATGCTCACATGATCTTCATGCTTGACAACTTGAGTTATCTCTTTTGAACCTATGTTGCTTGAAATCCCCTTGAAAGATGTTACCTTACACACTTAAGGATCATTAACTTGCTAATTAAATTTTATTTGTGAGGGCATTGTGCTTAATATTTGCTACATCCAACATGCTACATATTTTTCATCATGCTTACGCGCTTACATGCTTATAATTTATTAACATGTTGAAAAATTATGCTTGGATATTTTTGTGCTCATGATCTAATAGAACACTTCAAATTGTTAACTAAGATAAATGTTAACTAGTTAGCATTATTCATAGTCAAGTTAACATATGTTGACATGATGATAATTGTCTTAGATCATAATTGTTGAATGTCTGATAAGTAATTTGATATTAGCTTGCTTGCCATGAATTATGTGATTGCTTGTTACACTATATCATATAAGTGCACTATGGGGCTATATTTGAAAAGATTATAACTAAATAAGTAGTGATTTAACGTATATCGTAATTTGATATGAATTGCGAGTTAAATTTCTTCTCGGTCTAGTTATTTAGGTTATGAATATGCTCATCAAAATTCATGTTATGGAACATGCCACTATTTGATTATCATGATTACTTTCTTGCTATGCATGATTGTTACTTGTAGTGTGGATTCTAATTGAGCTTATTATGCATGATTGCTTGTTTTGATGTGATATATGCTTACTATAATTATTCTTGAGTTCTATGTATGCATATATTTCTAACAATGCTTGTGAGACTTCAAACGCACTGTTATGCTCATCACCCAAGCAAAGAAAAGTCCAAATATGTCCACTTTAGAGCAATTAAAAGGATCTTTAGAGAAATCTAAAAGGTTCTATGCATCATGAATATCATGTGTCTTGGAGATTCGGATAATGATGGATAGCTACTATTTAGAAGAGTGGTGTATGTGTATTAGTTGGTTTATGCATAACCTCTTGGCTCTCAAAGGAACAAACACTTGTAGCTCTCTCTCCACTACCAAAGTCGAGTATATAGAAATTGAAATATCATGTGCTCAGGGCTTATGGATGAAACATACTTTCCTCGATTAAGGTACCACTTCTTCCAAAACTCATATATGTGTGCATCCTCTTGCTAAATTTGAAATAGTCAACCTAATAAGCGATTATTTGAACATCAATTTATCTTTGATCATTACAAGTAAAATATTACCATGCTCTATATGTTTAGGTTATACATATGTTCATCACTAAGTATACAAAGAGATATGCGCCTAATTGAATAACTTGAAACTTAGTGTATGATTTTTTTGTGATAACTTAACATGTGGATAACGTTTTGACTTATCATATATGCCTTATTGATCACTATTGCTTGATATGCTATGCTTATGATATGTGCCATATGTATGCCATGCCTGTGTCCTTACATGCTTGTTGAAACTACTATGTTAGTATCTATAGTGTTGCATGATATGATTACGTGTGATGCTATTACTTGTTTGTCATGCTATGATTGTGTTTTAACATGCTTGTTTGAACTTAGTCTCATGCTCTAGCATCTAAGCTTATAAATATGATTGTTATGCATTATTGTTTGCGTGACAATTGATCTCATGTATATTAGCTTTTGCATGCTACTCTCACTTATGTCTCCACATTATGCTATATGCAATATGTATACCATGCTATGCTATATGGTTCTACATGCTTTCTTAAACCTACTTGTTTCTATACATGCTTGAAATTGGTAGAACTAGTAGAGTAATGTTGGTACTTAATGATAATGTTGCATGATATACTAAGGCTTCTGCTCACTATATGTTATATCACACATTCATGCTATAATATTCATTAACTCTGATATGTGGTGGTTCATACGCACTTTTGATCTTACATGCTCTCTAACGATCACATATATTGGTCAAAGTGCTCACCCCACTATCTTTGTTATCTATGATACACAATGATTCTTATGCTTGCTATATATTATTTTGTGTATGCACTAAACCTTGATTGAAGGTTTATCTAGCTCGTTGAGTTCATATCACTCCTTACTTGATATTATGACTTATGTGTGGACGAATCATATTTTCTATGAGTCTTATATTGCACATTTCAAGGGGGAGCTATATCATCTACCGCTATGTAAGATTCAAGGGGGAGCATTATTCTAGGGCGCGCTTAGTTCCAGGGGGAGCTAACCTTGTGTATGGTAAGTGATGTTAACACATGTGTTGTATTATACACTTAAGCACACTTACATAGGTTTGCCATCATCAAAAAGAGGGAGATGTTGGTTAGTGATCCAATATTAATATTAAAATGTTAACCACTTTGTTTTGATGATGACACCAAGTCTTGTGTGCTTAAACAACGTATAGAACAACATAAGTTCATAAGCCTACACTATCTCTAGCAAAAGACCAATTCACAATAATAAAATTGGCAAAAATAAAACATGGTTAATCCACGGTCGACCGTAGGCCTGACTTTGGATGCCCTGTACAAACATTTTCAAACAATTTTTGAAAATATGATCCACGGCCGTCCTCACGGCTGACCGTGGATTGACCGCAGTTCTTCCTGTTACCAAATCCATTCACTTTGAGTTAGACCACTTCGAGGTATCTAGAATTTACAAAACCTTTCTAAATATACTTAGAATAGTTACCTTCTTTGTTTTTTTTTTTTTGAACGGCAAGATTTGCATCAGTGCATCATTATTTTCAACGACATTCATCATTTGCACACACACACGCGTTCGGGAGGAAACCCGAATCACATTACAGGAACCCGATCCTTTAACCATCCCGAGGGGCAGGCGGACTGGGTTTGAATCCTGAATAGATCCGGGAGAAAACCCCCTGAGGTCAATCTGGATATCCATATTTCAGGTAGATTAATTAATAGGATGTGCAGAGCGAGGCTCGAACCCATGACCTAACCCTTGTAGTGACCCGAACTTTTCCGAACCATTCTATGATTATATGTTTAATGAAAACTATATTTACATGATTAAATGTTTCCAACATGTTAAGCAATCAAACTTGTTAAGACTTGGTTAATTGAAACGGAAATTTTGTAAACGTCTGATTACCCAGTTTGACCAATGATTCACGAACGCTATAAATTGTATATGACATGATGATACATAAATGAATAAATATATATGTTTAACATGATATAATGATCATCAAGTATCTCATTAAAAATAGTAACAATAAGTTATATACTTAAAAAGGAGACTATTGACGTATGAAACTCGAAACGATACATATAACGATTATCGTTATAACCACGTCTTACTAAATATATATGAAGCATATTAATACATTGTTATATTATATATAACATGATAATATGATAATTAAATATATCATTAAGTGTATTAACAATGAACTACATAAGTAAAAACAAGACTACTAACTTAAGGATTTCGAAACGAGACATATATGTAACGATTATCGTTGTAACGACATTTAAATGTATATATCATATTAAGATATATTAATATATCATAATATCATGATAATATAATAATTTAAAATCTCATTTGATATTATAAACTTTGGGTTAACAACATTTAACAAGATCGTTAACCTAAAGGTCTCAAAACAACACTTACCTGTAACGACTAACGATGACTTAACGACTCAGTTAAAATGTATATACATGTAGTGTTTTAATATGTATTCATACACTTTTGAAAGACATCAAGACACTTATCAAAATAATTCTACTTAACAAAAATTCTTACAATTACATCCTCGTTCAGTTTCATCAACAATTCTACTCGTATGCACCCGTATTCGTACTCGTACAATACACAGCTTTTAGATGTATGTACTATTGGTATATACACTCCAATGATCAGCTCTTAGCAGCCCATGTGAGTCACCTAACATATGTGAGAACCATCATTTGGCAACTAGCATGAAATATCTCATAAAATTACAAAAATATGAGTAATCATTCATGACTTATTTACATGAAAAAAAAATTACATATCCTTTATATCTAATCCATACACCAACGACCAAAAACACCTACAAACACTTTCATTCTTCAATTTTCTTCATCTAATTGATCTCTCTCAAGTTCTAACTTCAAGTTCTAAGTGTTCTTCATAAATTCTACAAGTTCTAGTTACATAAAATCAAGAATACTTTCAAGTTTGCTAGCTCACTTCCAATCTTGTAAGGTGATCATCCAACCTCAAGAAATCTTTGTTTCTTACAGTAGGTTATCATTCTAATACAAGGTAATAATCATATTCAAACTTTGGTTCAATTTCTATAACTATAACAATCTTATTTCAAGTGATGATCTTACTTGAACTTGTTTTCGTGTCATGATTCTGCTTCAAGAACTTCGAGCCATCCAAGGATCCGTTAAAGCTAGATCCATTTTTCTCTTTTTCAGTAGGTTTATCCAAGGAACTTAAGGTAGTAGTGATGTTCATAACATCATTCAATTCATACATAAAAAGCTATCATATTCGAAGTGGTAAACTAGTAATCACTAGAACATAGTTTAGTTAATTCTAAACTTCTTCGCAAATAAAGTTAATCCTTCTAACTATACTTTTAAAATTAACTATACACATGATCTATGTCTATATGATATGCTAACTTAATGATTTAAAACCCGGAAACACGATAAACACCATAAAACCGGATTTACGCCGTCGTAGTTACAACCGGGGGCTGTTTTGGTTTGGATAATTAAAAACTATGAAAAACTTTGATTTAAAAGCTATACTTCTGAGAAAATGATTTTTCTTATGAACATGAAACCATATCCAAAAATCATGGTTAAACTCAAAGTGAAAGTATGTTTTTCAAAACAGTCATCAAGATGTCGTTCTTTCGACGGAAATGACTACCTCTTTCAAAAATGACTTGTAACTTGTATTTTCGACTATAAACCTATACCTTTTCTGTTTAGTTTCATTAAGTCAACTTCAATACAAAACCGTGGCCGCTTAAATCACTCAAAACGGATTAGAAACGAAGAAATGACGAGCAAAACAAAATTGGTAAAAACTACTCATTTTAGCTACGTGAAAATTGGTAACAAATCTATTCCAACCATAACTTAATCAACTTGTATTGTATATTATGTAATCTTGAGATACCATAGACACGTATACAATGTTTTGACCTATCATGTCGACACATCTATATATATTTCGGAACAACTATAGACACTCTATATGTGAATGTTGGAGTTAGCTATACAGGGTTGAGGTTGATTCCAAAATATATATAGTTTGAGTTGTGATCAATACTGAGATATGTATACACTGGGTCGTGGATTGATTCAAGATAATATATATTGATTTATTTCTGTACATCTAACTGTGGACAACTAGTTGTAGGTTACTAACGAGGACAGCTGACTTAATAAACTTAAAACATCAAAATGTATTAAAAGTGTTGTAAATATATTTTGAACATACTTTGATATATATGTACATATTTGTTATAGGTTCGTGAATCGACCAGTGGCCAAGTCTTACTTCCCGACGAAGTAAAAATCTGTGAAAGTGAGTTATAGTCCCACTTTTAAAATCTAATATTTTTGGGATGAGAATACATGCAGGTTTTATAAATGATTTACAAAATAGACACAAGTACGTGAAACTACATTCTATGGTTGAATTATCGAAATCGAATATGCCCCTTTTTATTAAGTCTGGTAATCTAAGAATTAGGGAACAGACACCCTAATTGACGCGAATCCTAAAGATAGATCTATTGGGCCTAACAAACCCCATCCAAAGTACCGGATGCTTTAGTACTTCAAAATTTATATCATATCCGAAAGGTGTCCCGGAATGATGGGGATATTCTTATATATGCATCTTGTTAATGTCGATTACCAGGTGTTCACCATATGAATGATTTTTATCTCTATGTATGGGATGTATATTGAAATATGAAATCTTGTGGTCTATTGTTACAATTTAATATATATAGGTTAAACCTATAACTCACCAACATTTTTGTTGATGTTTAAAGCATGTTTATTCTCAGGTGAATACTAAGAGCTTCCGCTGTTGCATACTAAAATAAGGACAAGTTTTGGAGTCCATGTTTGTATGATATTATGTAAAAACTGCATTCAAGTAACATATGTCGATGTAATATATTTCTATTGTAAACCATTATGTAATGGTCGTGTGTAAACAGTATATTTTAGATTATCATTATTTGATAATCTACGTAATGCTTTTGAAACCTTTACTGATAAAATAAAGGTTATGGTTGTTTTAAAAATGAACGCAGTCTTTGAAAAATGTCTCATATAGAGGTCAAAACCTCGCAACGAAATCAATTAATATGGAACATTTATAATCAATATGAACGGGACATTTCAACCCTCAGCCCCAACACACAAGGTGAAGGGGATGCCGTTGAAGCAATGCTTCATTAGCTGCCTTCTTTGTTTTTAAAAGAGTTTTGAACCAAAAATATTAATCTTGATTAATCACACCTAATGACACCTTAATGACAATTTAAGATTAAACACACAAGTGTTATATCTTTTTATTCTATTACATAATGTCATTTAAACATACTAATAATGGTCATTAAAGTCCCAATTAAAGAGGTGCTCTCCCATTAGTTTTAAGTACCATTGTATGTATGTAAATGTAATTAGTTCAAGCTCGTCAATGTTGTAATAAGGATCATCAATTTCCAAATAGATTCAAACTTGTTCAATTAAGATGTAACAAGGTTCTAAAGAGCTAGATACTTCCATCAAAGAAAAGACAAGTTGGTGAAGACATGAGAATGAGGTTTGGAATGTAGTGATTTATCTCTTTATGATTAGTGCAATAGTCAAAGCTTTCCCAACTAGATTCAAACAAATCCAATTGACTTGTAACAAGCACCAATTAAGCAAGACTCTTCCATCAAAGATGAAGACAATAGTTTAAAGATTTGGGTAATGAAGTTTGGATACTAGTGGTTTATCAAAAGATAAAAATTTTCATTTACCTTTTTGGGAAATCAATGACAATGGTCAAGGACATTGGACTTTCCTCTTTAGCTAGCACATGTCAACCTCCATGCATATGTCTAAGATCAAAGGGGTAATGGAGTTAACTTCTAGGTGTATAAAGCATATTTTGAAGGCTCTATTGGGTAAAGAAGCCAAAAATTCAAAGAAAAAGGAGCTCCAACAGATATGTTGAAATGCTGACAGAAGTTGTAAGGCTGAGTGCGCGGTCGACTGTGCTTAGACGTCAGTTTTGTCTGTCAAGTTTTTCTTGGAATATAAATACACCTCTTTGCCAAACTAGAAGACCACCTCTTTCCAACATTCTTTAAAAGTCATATCTACTGATCTCTCAAGCCTCAAGCACATATCTATGGAGAGATTTTAAGAAAGAAAGAGAGATTATACTTACGCTAAGTAGAATTAAAATGTAAACTTTGTACTTATCATTTGTATCTTTAAGTTTACTTTGTAAGACACTTCCTTAGGGGGTCAAGGAAGTTAGATAGTTCTTATGATTGGAAACACCATCTTGCTTAATTATTCAACTTCCTTAAAGGGATCTAGGAAGTTGATCAAATCTATTGGGAATTAAGTTGGTGTGAGCTATTGAAGAACTATGAGTGATGTAAGCTTAGCTATAAGTTTACTTGTGAGCTATCTTCTTAAAGGGATCTAGAAGGTAGTTGTGATTTCACTAGGCTAGAGCATTAAGATCTTGTGGTAAGAGCATTTGGTGTTTGTAAATCCTTCAAAGGGACGTAAGGGTTCATAAGTAGTGGCTTATCGAGGAGCTAGTGTTGTATCCAGACACTCCACCGGGTTTGGGGTATCATAGTGAAGAAAAGTCTCAATTCTTAGAATTGGGAAGTGGATTAAGGAGGATTAGTTAACATCCTCCCGAACCACTATAAATCCTCATGTTTGTGCACTTACATTCTCTACATACTTGCATTAACAAACACGAACGCTTTCGCACTTAAAACTTATCTTTTAATAGCTAAAGATTTCGAAAAAGTTTTAAGAAACCATTAAGTAACTATTCACCCCTTCTAGTTACTTACAAACTCAAAACCAAAGAGATTGGATTGGAGAATGTTCCGGTTGTTCGAGAGTTTCCACAAGTATTTCCAGAAGATTTGCTAAGTCTACCTCCGCATAGACAAGTTGAATTCCAGATTAATTTAATTCTCGGAGCCACACCAGTTGCCAAATTGCCTTATCGATTAGCTCCTTTAGAACTACATGAATTATCAAATCAACTCTAAGAATTATTAGATAAGGGATTTATTTGACCAAGTGATCCTCCGTGGGGTGCTCCAATCTTTTTTGTCAAGAAGAAGGACGGAACTTTCAGAATGTGTATTGACTATCGAGAGCTGAATAAGCTTACAATCAAGAATCGTTACCCGTTACCAAGGATTGATGATCTATTCGACCAATTGCAAGGGTCAAGTGTATACTTCAAGATAGACCTCGGATCAAGGTACCATCAATTGAGAGTCAAAGAGGACGATGTGCCTAAGACAGAGTTTAGAACACGTTGAAAGGACCCGTTCATATACATTATAAATGATTTACAATAGTTGATTACATTGCGAGGTATTTGACCTCTATATAATACATTTTACAAACATTGCATTCGTTTTTAAAAGACAATCTTTCTTTACATCAAAAATTGACAGGCATGCATACCATTTCATAATATCCACTATCCAACTATAAATTGATTTAATAATAATCTTTGATGAACTCAATGACTCGAATGCAACGTTCTTCAAAATATGCTATGAAAGACTCCAAGTAATATCTTTAAAATGAGCAAATGCACAGCGAAAGATTTCTTTAACACCTGAGAATAAACATGCTTTAAAGTGTCAACCAAAAGGTTGGTGAGTTCATTAGTTTATCATAATCATTTATTTCCATCATTTTAATAGACCACAAGAATTTCATATTTCCATTTCTCATAAACATACGTCCCATGCATAGAGACAAAAAAAATAATCATTCATATGGTGAACACCTGGTAACCGACATTAACTAGATACATATAAGAATATCCCCTATCATTCCGGGATCCTCCTTCGGACATGATATAATTTCGAAGTACTAAAGCATCCGGTACTTTGGATGGGGTTTGTTAGGCCCAATAGATCTATCTTTAGGATTCGCATCAATTAGGGTGTCTGTTCCCTAATTCTTAGATTACCAGACTTTAATAAAAAGGGGCATATTCGATTTCGATAATTCAACCATATAATGTAGTTTTCATTACTTGTGTCTATTTCGTAAAACATTTATAAAAGTTGCGCATGTATTCTCAGCCCAAAAATATAAAGGGTAAAAAGGCAAATGAAACTCACCATACTGTATTTCGTAGTAAAAATACATATAACGTCTTTGAACAAGTGCAAGGTTGGCCTCGGATTCACGAACCTAAATTAATTATATATATTTATGTGTTGGTCAATATTTGTCTAACAAATTAGGTCAAGTCATAGTGTACCACAATCCTAATGCTCGAGACTAATATGCAAAAGTCAACAAAAGTAAATTTGACTCAAAATAATTTCCAAAAATCTATACATGATTAATATATAGTTTAAATATCATCGTTTTATATTTTTAAATATTTTTAAAAGATTTATTAGAGTAAATAATATAATTTATTTATTAATAAATAAAATTTTATATTATATTTATATAATAAAATATACTTTTATGTACATTAAGTAATAAAATTTATAGGGTTCATTTAATATTATAAAGATAATATGATAGATATTATTAAAGTAAGTTATTACACGTAGTAAAATATGTTTGTATCAAATATTTATTTGATAAATTAATATCTATAATGATAGTAAGTAAAAGTTGTATTATTTTGTAATAATAATTATTATTATAAAAATATCAATATTTATAATTACTAAGATGACATTATGATAAAACGATAATTCTAATTATGATAACTTTAATATTTACGATAATTTTTAATATTATCTTTAAAATAATAATTCTATTTAAATTAATAATAATAATAATGATATTTTATAGTAACAATGACATTTCTATTAAAATGATAATTTTTATTAAAATGATAGTTTTAATACTAACGATAATTTTAATAATAATAGTAATGATAAAAATAATAAGAACGATAATTTTATCTAAATCAATATCTTATAATATTTTAATTTCATCATGATACTCTTACCCATTATTTCCTAATCATTTCGTTTAATAGCTTTTAATCGTCTTTTATATCGTGTTCTTAATAATGATAATAATAGTAATCAAAATAATTAGGTGTTACAAATACTTGTTTTAATTACACTAATATTAATAATGATAGTTACTATAACATTATTAACGATAATACTAATAATTATCTTAATGATAATATAGTAATAATAATAATAACAATAACAATAACCATTTTTAAATAATGATATATATATTAATAATGATAATAATAATAATAATAATACCAATAATAATAATAATAATAATAATAATAATAATAATAATAATAATAATAATAATAATTGGATAATAATAATAATAATACTAATTATAACTTTAACGATAATAACGATAGTAATAATAATAAAAAATAACAATTTTTAATGATAAATCCTTTTATTGATAAAGATAATAATAATAATAATAAGATAAAACTAGAACGACGATAATAACGACGATAATAATGATCATTTTTAATAATAATACAAAAATTCGATGGACTATAACTTCAAATCCGTTCATCGAAATCATTCGATATCTAAATGAAAAGTTCTTAATTTTTCGCTAGCTTTCCAACGACATGCATATCTTATACCTTATCTCAGTCGCATATATAACTAATTCAGGATTCAACATAACCTAACTAAAGGCAATATCAAAAGTACAAACATGCATAATCCTATATACTCGAGCACTAGTCAGGGATACACTATTAGTATGTAAAAGTTAAATTATGAGTACTCACGTATCAATATTGAGATTCAATATTGCAGGAAAGGTACGTAGACGCAACGGAGATGATAAACACTATCTTGATCTCACGAGCATACCCATGAACCATACCCAATCACCTCCATAGCTATAACCCATAATTTCCTTAATCCAATCCCACTCGAAAAACAATTTCGAAATCACTCGGACAGCACTCTGACGTAATATTTTATGTATACTAATAATATCTTGAAATAATACGGAGTAAATATATATATGTAAATCGATTGAGAGAGTTTAGAGAAAAATATTTTCAAGTTTCTTATGAAATAATGAAACCTATTGAATTCTATTTATAATAGATTTTTGAATTATTAAAGTGAATTATTAAAGTATGAATTATTAAAGTGAATTATTAAAGTATGAATTATTAAAGTGAATTATTAAAGTATGAATTATTAAAGTAAATTATTAAAGTATGAATTATTAAAGTGAATTATTAAAGTATGAATTATTAAAGTATGAATTATTAAAGGTAAAGTAAAGTAAAAATAAAGTAAAGGTAAAGTTTAAGTATAGTAAAAGTATAAAACTATGTACGCATAATACGCGTATAAATATATATAATATTAATTTAAATCGTTATATATATTTAATAAAATAAAATATAAATATCGTTATCTTTATCATACTGGTTAAGTAATGAGTTGTCAAAAGTGGTTCTAGATATTTATAAAAGTTATATACGTTTTAATAATAAAGTTCTTTTTAAACTGAAAACGTTTTTGTACGTTTGAAACTAAAGCAAATAAATATAATAATTTTGTTTTCCAAAACCAAATATATTTTTAAGAATCATTTTGTTTAAAGGTTAAAATAATGGAAATCGTTATATCATAAAATGTTTTAGAAAAGTAGAATCATATATATTCATAATAGGTTTCAAGTTTTTAAATTACAGTTTGTTGGTGAAGCATGGGATAAAGTTCAAAGGTTAAATAAACGTATGAAATCATCTTAATGAAAAATGTCGAGTTACATAACTTGTCGATATCCAACATCAAAGTTATTTACACTTCACGTTCTTACTTATAAATCACTTTACCATTTTCCGAATGTTGTCAAAAAGAATAGATTTCTTAAATCACAGTGAATCTCATAACATAGACCCGTAATCATATCATAATGTATCTGATAAATCAATCATTTGATATTATCTTCTAATTCCATCGATAAACATTTTGAAACAAATACGTTCATGTAAAGTATTATACGTTTAATACTTTATTAATATTCTCAAGTTATAATATATATATATATATACATATATATATATACATATTTATTTATATATAACGGTTCGTGAATCGTCGGAATTTGGTCGAGGTTATAATGAATGTATGAACACAATTTAAAATTCTTGAGATTTAACTTAACAAACTTTGCTTATCGTGTCGGAATAATATAAAGATAAAGTTTAAATTTGGTTGGAAATTTCCGGGTTGTCACAGTACCTACCCGTTAAAGAAATTTCGTCCCGAAATTTGAGTGAAAAGGTCGTGAATGATAATAAGTATGTTTTCATGATGCATACAGGCTGAAAATTAGAGTTTTATCATCAGCGAATAATTTGGATAAACAATTCATTTATATGAAGAGTACGAATGAAGCTAACATAGAAGAGTGAAATGAGTAAGTATAGATTCATCTTATCATTTGACGTAGATATGATTGATTTCCAGATTTCAAGGGATTTGAAGAAAATCCTTGTAATAAGATTTGATTCTCCGGTAACAAAAGGAATTAGGATCTGCTTTAAATGAGATCGTCCATTTTAATTCTTCTGTCAGAGATTTTCTTATAAATTCACCTCCTTCGTTTTCTTACAACTCACACCTTCTGTTGATGCATTTTATGCAAGTCCCTAGACATCTACCCACGTCCATTGCAGGTACAACAGTTTACAGGCCACCATGATCGTTCGTTATTATCCTATCCGTGTTTGTATGTGGTTACAGCAACTGCAGGAACGAGATTTGGATGTTTGACTATGTTAGACTTAGTAAGACGTCTGAGTGAAGCCTCACTCATACAGCTGACAGGCTCATACGCACGGTTGATGCTGAGCTAAGTCACAATTACAACCTAAATGAGAAGACACGAGTGAGTGATCACCCGTACGGCTGATGAAGCCAACTCGTATGTGTGATGGATGAATCGTACGGGTGAGTCAACAGCAGGGGTATATAAAGTCTTATGTTCTTCATTTTAGGTTAAGAATCTCATTTGTTACACACACTCAGATCAGGTGAGCTCCTCCGATTCTCTCTCAACCCAAATCACCCAGGTGGTGAATAATAGCTCTAGGTGTTGATCTAATCACACTTGATTTAGTTGTGGTATGACTAAATTAATCCCAAAAAGCTTAACCTATTCACTAGAGGGTTTGATTCACTTATTCCGTCATTGTGTGAGTTAAATCTGTTGATTTCTAAGTTCCTAGTCATGTTTCATCACCTTCTATTCTTTCCCCCTCAACTCATATTTTAAAGTATTCATCAATATGCTCCATCCAGTTCTGATTCTCGATATACTTATAACTTTCATATCGGTCATTCTTCTTTTTCATCTACCGCCGGAAGAATCTATTTACTTCTACTATACTCTTGGGTTTATAGTGTTTCTAGTTCTCCCGTGTCTTTATATTGCTATATGCATCGATATATATGGTTTATAATTTTTGGTTTGTCGTTGGGCTTTATATCTTCCCTTATATTTCAAAGTCTCTGTTTCTATCTTCTATAATCATTGTCATCCACAGTTAATGCTCTCTTTTATTTGCTGCAATTTATACCCCAATTTCTATTTTGGAGTTTTGTCCTTTCGTTTCTTCTTCTTGCGATTAAGCACCGCTTGTAATGGTCCAGAATTCACAGATATGAATTTCGGAATGAACATTGTTAATGTTCTAGGAAGAAAATTGTGATGGCACGATCTTGACTTGTCAAATTACTAGAATACCTTGGAAAAGGCCGAATCATCAAGAAATATTTTCTTGATATTTTAGAGGTTAAATAGAATACAAGAGTCGTATAACATGGCACATGATGATGTTATGATCTGTGAATCATCACGTTCCCTTTAGAAACTCAACATGAATTACTGTAATATAATCACGTTGATCAAGTGTCATTATATTATACTAACTCATGCTTCAGTTTCCAATACTACTTCAAAAACATTCATATTTTAAACTCAAAGGTTTACAGAGTATAGGAACTAAACAGTTTTCTTTTTGATGTAATACAGATAGCGCAAAGAGATAAATGATTCCAGATAAGAATAGTTATGGAAATATCTTCAGAAATATGGAGGATATTTATAATGAAAGATACAATGATATCTTAGAATTTCTAATATCAGAGGATGATGAAGAATATTGTCTGTAAGGGTTTAGTGTCAGGAGCAAGGTATTCGTTAATGACTTCAACAGACACTGAATCATTTGGATTCTTTGAAGACAGGTTCAGTCTTTGTGATTTGTCCACAGCCTCCTTCATACTTTGCTCAATCCGTTTTCTAGTTCCAAAACTTCTCTATTTCTGAGCTTTGTTAATACACTAATCTTTATCATCAAACTTTTTACTGCTAAGGTCGTTTATAGTTTTTGTTGCTTCATCAGCATTTCGAGAACTAGTTTGCGGTTCAGAGTGTTTTTCAGAAACTTCACATTCGAAGTATGTAAGCCTTGGAAATAGACGTTATGTATAACTGTTGGCGTCAACATGCTGTGAGATTTTACAATACTGATTGCTAATTCCCAATGATTCGTATGGCAATTCTCTTTACAAGAGGCAGATGAGTAAATGATGAGGTTTCGATAAATATAAAGATTCTTCGGAATTCCCAAGATCAGTGAAGTTGTTGGTAAGTTTATTGCTAATGTGGTGGAATATGAAAGGTTCTCCGGTAACAAAAGGGTAATCACATATATCAAAATTATGATAAGGCTACTCCGAATGAAAAAATTGAAGTTGTCTTGTTGGAGCTGTGATATAATTTGCTACTTTACAAAGGAATTGCAAGGTTATTTTGGCTAATAAATGCCAAGAGATCCGACACATATATGTGTTGAATTATGACTTTGGTTTCGGGAGCTTTTTAAGTACATAACTGTGGGTAATATGTGGTTGGATCATCATCTCGATTGCTCATTATTTGAAGTGTCTTCAGAGATTTTCGAAGGGTTTGAACACAGATTGTAATCGTTTGTATACATTTGATGTTCTAACACACTTTTGAAGTCAAAGTATAGCTTTGAAAGATGTAGGAATCTAAAAGTGATGGTACCGGTTATATCTCGAATTGAATTCTGAGATTTTAAAATCAGAATATGTAATTGGGTTTGAATGAGTATGGTTGTTTTGATTTCTATGAAAGAATGTATATTATTGTGAAAGTAGGAAGTATAATTGATAATTTGCTTAATCTGATTCGAAGAATGTAACATATTAATTGTGAATTTATATATATCTCTCGGGTATTACCTACCCGTTAAAAAATTTTCACAATTAATATTTTGTACATAAGAATTTTATTACAGTCTTTATGAAAATATATATGTATATATTCTCCTCAGATGTAACATAGATTTTAATGAGTTAATACTAAATTAAACTCATTCGATTTAAGGTTGGAACTAGAATTGAATAATTCCTTGAAGGCTTTAGAGGTTACATAAGTATTTCTTCAATAATATTGAAATTATGAATCAATACTTCGTTATTTGTTGAGATGTGATGTTGGTTTTCGTTAAATTCTTGTGAACTTCGCAAAGTACGAATGATGTTATATGAAAAGTTTCGGTTACATCAATGATGAAGTGTAAAATCAAATATATACTTGATTTATTAGGAATTGGAACTTGTTGAATTGAGACAGAGATTGTAGTTAACGATGGTTAAGTTGCAGGCGAGGGACATACATTATTGCATATTTGTAATATGAATTAACCGAGTAGTTAAGATTCACACACAATAGCTTAGCACGGAAAGATTTATTTTTTTATTTCAAATATATATATATATATATATATATATATATATATATATATATATATATATATATATATATATATATATATATATATAATATATATATATATAATTTCTTCAGAGGGAATGAGTTAATTCTTCATAACTTGTTGATACAATATACACGTTATTGATTCGTAATGATGTCTACAGTGATTCTTGAACTGACGGAGTTTGTGATGTTATAGGTGTTGTTGATTCTGATGTTGACTGTACTGACGATGCTGGTGACGTTGACGGTACTGTTGATGCTGTTGGTAAAACAAGTTTAACTTGTTAATCACACACCATTTTTGTCAGGGTTTCTACTCTTCCTTCTATCATTTTGGTTCGCTTAACTGATTTATGGTTAGGGTTAGATTAGATAATCTCTAAGACTTTAGAGATTATATAATCGTCGCGGAATGTTTCTCCAATGAAGTTATGAATTAATACTTCGTCAGTTATTGTTGTTGGTACTCCTTGGTATCTATGGTGCGTATGACATTGATGCTCGTGGGACAGATTGTGAAGTTGAGGTTTACAACGCGGTTGTGGTTGGAGGTGGTAATGGTACTGTTGGCGTTGATGATGGTGGTACTGGTTATGCTGCTGGTGCTGCTGCTGGTGTTTGTAATCTCTGCACCATATTCTCCAAAGCCACTACCCGAGCGCGAAGTTCGTTGACTTCTTCTATTATTCCAGGATGATTGTCGGTCGGAACGAGCGGATAAATAAAATCTAGAATTTGATGTAGTATATAATCGTGACGAGATACTCTGGAAATGAGCGAGAAAATGGTGTTTCGGACAGGTTCATCGGTAAGTGCTTCAGGTTCTTTGTCAAGAGGGCAATGTGGTGGATGGAAAGGATCACCTTCTTCTTGTCTCCAATGATTGAGGAGGCTACGAACCCATCCCCAATTCATCCAGAATAGGTGATGACTGATTGGTTGATCTATTCCGGTCACACTACTTTCGGAGCTTGAATGGGATTCCATTTCGGAATCCGAGTGACTTGAACTGATGACAAATTCCATTTCGTACGATTGGATAAAGGATTTTCGATATAAAATTATTTTTCGGCTATCGGGTGGTATTCTATTTACATAGGATATCTATATATAGAGATCAAAAGATTTCATAGATTACGGAGGAATTTGCGGGATATGTCAGGCAAAGTTTAAAGTAACAGATACTATAAGATATGATTTAGCAGATACGCTAAGATATGAATTTTGTCTATACACTACTCATGCAATTAATGTAGCAAGATCTGTCTAGACTAATAATGATAAGCAGGTAATTTCCTATGGATGATAAGCAGATGATTTCCGACTAGAAATGATAAGCAAAACTTTTGACATGCAGACACGGTCGAAGTCCAGACTCACTAATGCATCCTAAAGACTTATCAGTTAGACACACTAATGCAGACCTGGTTCGCTAAGACCACCGCTCTGATACCAACTGAAAGGACCCGTTCATATACATTATAAACGATTCACAATAGTTGATTACATTGCGAGGTATTTGACCTCTATATGATACATTTTACAAACATTGCATTCGTTTTTAAAAGACAATCTTTCTTTACATCAAAAATTGACAGGCATGCATACCATTTCATAATATCCACTATCCAACTATAAATTGATTTAATAATAATCTTTGATGAACTCAATGACTCGAATGCAACGTTCTTCAAAATATGCTATGAAAGACTCCAAGTAATATCTTTAAAATGAGCAAATGCACAGCGGAAGATTTCTTTAACACCTGAGAATAAACATGCTTTAAAGTGTCAACCAAAAGGTTGGTGAGTTCATTAGTTTATCATAATCATTTATTTCCATCATTTTAATAGACCACAAGAATTTCATATTTCCATTTCTCATAAACATACGTCCCATGCATAGAGACAACAAAAATAATCATTCATATGGTGAACACCTGGTAACCGACATTAACTAGATACATATAAGAATATCCCCTATCATTCCGGGATCCTCCTTCGGACATGATATAATTTCGAAGTACTAAAGCATCCGGTACTTTGGATGGGGTTTGTTAGGCCCAATAGATCTATCTTTAGGATTCGCATCAATTAGGGTGTCTGTTCCCTAATTCTTAGATTACCAGACTTTAATAAAAAGGGGCATATTCGATTTCGATAATTCAACCATATAATGTAGTTTTGATTACTTGTGTCTATTTCGTAAAACATTTATAAAAGTTGCGCATGTATTCTCAGCCCAAAAATATAAAGGGTAAAAAGGCAAATGAAACTCACCATACTGTATTTCGTAGTAAAAATACATATAACGTCTTTGAACAAGTGCAAGGTTGGCCTCGGATTCACGAACCTAAATTAATTATATATATTTATGTGTTGGTCAATATTTGTCTAACAAATTAGGTCAAGTCATAGTGTACCACAATCCTAATGCTCGAGACTAATATGCAAAAGTCAACAAAAGTAAATTTGACTCAAAATAATTTCCAAAAATCTATACATGATTAATATATAGTTTAAATATCGTCGTTTTATATTTTTAAATATTTTTAAAAGATTTATTAGAGTAAATAATATAATTTATTTATTAATAAATAAAATTTTATATTATATTTATATAATAAAATATACTTTTATGTACATTAAGTAATAAAATTTATAGGGTTCATTTAATATTATAAAGATAATATGATAGATATTATTAAAGTAAGTTATTACACGTAGTAAAATATGTTTGTATCAAATATTTATTTGATAAATTAATATCTATAATGATAGTAAGTAAAAGTTGTATTATTTTGTAATAATAATTATTATTATAAAAATATCAATATTTATAATTACTAAGATGACATTATGATAAAACGATAATTCTAATTATGATAACTTTAATATTTACGATAATTTTTAATATTATCTTTAAAATAATAATTCTATTTAAAATAATAATAATAATAATGATATTTTATAGTAACAATGACATTTCTATTAAAATGATAATTTTTATTAAAATGATAGTTTTAATACTAACGATAATTTTAATAATAATAGTAATGATAAAAATAATAAGAACGATAATTTTATCTAAATCAATATCTTATAATATTTTAATTTTATCATGATACTCTTACCCATTATTTCCTAATCATTTCGTTTAATAGCTTTTAATCGTCTTTTATATCGTGTTCGTAATAATGATAATAATAGTAATCAAAATAATTAGGTGTTACAAATACTTGTTTTAATTACACTAATATTAATAATGATAGTTACTATAACATTATTAACGATAATACTAATAATTATCTTAATGATAATATAGTAATAATAATAATAACAATAACAATAACCATTTTTAAATAATGATATATATATTAATAATGATAATAATAATAATAATAATACCAATAATAATAATAATAATAATAATAATAATAATAATAATAATAATAATAATAATAATAATAATAATTGGATAATAATAATAATAATACTAATTATAACTTTAACGATAATAACGATAGTAATAATAATAAGAAATAACAATTTTTAATGATAAATCTTTTTATTGATAAAGATAATAATAATAATAATAAGATAAAACTAGAACGACGATAATAACGACGATAATAATGATCATTTTTAATAATAATACAAAAATTCGATGGACTATAACTTCAAATCCGTTCATCGAAATCATTCGATATCTAAATGAAAAGTTCTTAATTTTTTGCTAGCTTTCCAACGACATGCATATCTTATACCTTATCTCAGTCGCATATATAACTAATTCAGGATTCAACATAACCTAACTAAAGGCAATATCAAAAGTACAAACATGCATAATCCTATATACTCGAGCACTAGTCAGGGATACACTATTAGTATGTAAAAGTTAAATTATGAGTACTCACGTATCAATATTGAGATTCAATATTGCAGGAAAGGTACGTAGACGCAACGGAGATGATAAACACTATCTTGATCTCACGAGCATACCCATGAACCATACCCAATCACCTCCATAGCTATAACCCATAATTTCCTTAATCCAATCCCACTCGAAAAACAATTTCGAAATCACTCGGACAGCACTCTGACGTAATATTTTATGTATACTAATAATATCTTGAAATAATACGGAGTAAATATATATATGTAAATCGATTGAGAGAGTTTAGAGAAAAATATTTTCAAGTTTCTTATGAAATAATGAAACCTATTGAATTCTATTTATAATAGATTTTTGAATTATTAAAGTGAATTATTAAAGTATGAATTATTAAAGTGAATTATTAAAGTATGAATTATTAAAGTATGAATTATTAAAGTAAATTATTAAAGTATGAATTATTAAAGTTAAAGTAAAGTAAAAATAAAGTAAAGGTAAAGTTTAAGTATAGTAAAAGTATAAAACTATGTACGCATAATACGCGTATAAATATATATAATATTAATTTAAATCGTTATATATATTTAATAAAATAAAATATAAATATCGTTATCTTTATCATACTGGTTAAGTAATGAGTTGTCAAAAGTGGTTCTAGATATTTATAAAAGTTATATACGTTTTAATAATAAAGTTCTTTTTAAACTGAAAACGTTTTTGTACGTTTGAAACTAAAGCAAATAAATATAATAATTTTGTTTTCCAAAACCAAATATATTTTTAAGAATCATTTTGTTTAAAGGTTAAAATAATGGAAATCGTTATATCATAAAATGTTTTAGAAAAGTAGAATCATATATATTCATAATAGGTTTCAAGTTTTTAAATTACAGTTTGTTGGTGAAGCATGGGATAAAGTTCAAAGGTTAAATAAACGTATGAAATCATCTTAATGAAAAATGTCGAGTTACATAACTTGTCGATATCCAACATCAAAGTTATTTACACTTCACGTTCTTACTTATAAATCACTTTACCATTTTCCGAATGTTGTCAAAAAGAATAGATTTCTTAAATCACAGTGAATCTCATAACATAGACCCGTAATCATATCATAATGTATCTGATAAATCAATCATTTGATATTATCTTCTAATTCCATCGATAAACATATTGAAACAAATACGTTCATGTAAAGTATTATACGTTTAATACTTTATTAATATTCTCAAGTTATAATATATATATATACATATATATATACATATTTATTTATATATAACGGTTCGTGAATCGTCGGAATTTGGTCGAGGTTATAATGAATGTATGAACACAATTTAAAATTCTTGAGATTTAACTTAACAAACTTTGCTTATCGTGTCGGAATAATATAAAGATAAAGTTTAAATTTGGTTGGAAATTTCCGGGTTGTCACACACGTTATGGCCATTATGAATTTTTTGTGATGCCGTTTGGTTTAACCAACGCCCCTACAGTATTTATGGATCTGATGAACAGAGTGTGCAAGCCGTATCTAGATAAATTTATCATAGTGTTTATAGATGATATTTTGATCTACTCCAAGAATAAGGAAGAGCACGAGCAACATTTGAGATTAGTTTTGCAACTTTTGGAAAAAGAGCAGTTATATGCTAAATTTTCAAAGTGTGGTTTTTAGCTTGATTCAGTCCAATTTTTGGGTCATGTGGTTAATAGAGAAGGTATCCATGTTAATCCTACCAAGATTGAGGCTATTAAGAATTGGGAAGTGCCCAAGAACCCATCTCAAATTCGTCAATTTCTAGGACTTGCTGGATATTATAGAAGATTTTTTCAGAATTTCTCCAAGATAGCATGACCGTTAACTGTGTTAACGCACAAGGATAAGAAATTTGAATGGTCCTCAGCACAGGAATCTGCTTTTCAAATGTTGAAACAGAAGTTAACGACTGCACCTATATTATCACTACCGGATGGAAATGAAGATTTTTTAGTTTATTGTGATGCGTCTCTACAAGGCTTAGGATGTGTTTTAATGCAATGACAGAAGGTCATTGCGTATGCATCTCGTCAACTGAAGATTCATGAGCAGATTTATACATCTCATGATTTGGAGTTAGGAGCCGTTATGTTTGCGTTGAAAATATGGAGACATTAATTATATGGGACCAAGTGTACCATATATACAGATCACAAGAGTCTTTAGCATATTTTCAATTAGAAACAATTAAACATGCTACAAAGACGTTTGGTAGAGCTTATAAACGATTACAATTGTGATATTCGATATCATCAAGGGAAATCAAACAGTGTAGTTGATGCATTGAGTCACAAAGAAAGGGTTAAACCTCTGAGAGTTAGGTCATTGAATATCACTATTTAGACAAACCTTATGTCTCGTATTCAAGATGCACAATTGAAAGATATGAAGGAAGAGAGCGTGAAAAAGGAAGGAATTAGTGAGAAGGATAAGAAGTTTGAGGTTGAGTGACGAAACCCGATATTTTGCAGATAGAATTTGGATTCCAAAGTTTGATGGATTGAGAGAGCTTGTGATGGATGAAGCACACAAGACGAGATATTCAATTCATCCAGTGTCTGGGAAAATGTATCATGACCTGAAGGAATTTTATTGGTGGCCGAACATGAATGCTGAGATTACAACTTATGTTGGAAAGTGCTTGACATATTCGAAGGTCAAGGCTGAAAATTAGAAACCATCAAGGTTATTGCAGCAACCTGAGATTCTCAAATGGAAATGGAAATTAATTACAATGGATTTCATTACGAAATTACCGAAGACTGCGAAGGGTTATGACACTATTTGGGTAATAGTGGATCGACTTACGAAATCTGCACATTTCTTACCCATGAAAGAAATCGGTAAAATGGAAAATTTGGCAAGTTTGTATATCAAGGAGATTGTCTCTAGACATGGAGTCCCAGTTACTATTATCTCTGACCGATATAGTAGATTTACGTCAAGATTTTGGCAATCTTTGCAAAAAGCCTTAGGTACTCGTTTGGACATGAGTACAGCTTATCATTCCCAAACCAATGGGCAGAGTGAGAGAACTATTTTGACATTTGAAGACATGCTCCGAGCATGTATAATCGACTTTGGAAATGGATGGGATTAGTATTTACCTTTAGCCGAGTTTTCGTATAACAACAGTTATCATTCAAGTATTAAGGCTGCACCATTTGAAGCTTTGTATGGAAGGAAATGTAGATCACCATTGTGTTGGAGTGAGATTGGTGATTCACAATTGACGGGACTAGAGATTATCCAAGAGACAACCGAGAAGATCTTTCAGATTCAATAAAGATTAAAGACGACAAGAAGTAGGCAGAAAAGCTATGCCGATGTTCGAAGAAAATCCTTAAAATTTCAAGTGGGTGATAGAGTCATGCCAAAAGTTTCTCCGTGGAAAGAAGTAATAAGGATTGGAAAGTGAGGAAAGCTGAGCCCGAGATATGTAGGACCTTTTGAGGTTATTGCAAGGATTGGTCCAGCTGCATATAGATTGAAACTACCACAAGAGCTTAGTGGTATTCACAATGCTTTTCATGTTTCAAACTTGAAGAAGTGTTTATCGAATGAGAATTTAGTGATTTCTTTGGAAGAACTAAGTATCGATGACAAGTTTCATTTTGCCGAGGAACCAGTAGAAGTGATGGATCGTGAAGTAAAGAGGTTAAAGCATAGTAGGATTCCGATTGTTATATATATATATATATATATATATATATATATATATATATATATATATATATATATATATATATATATATATATATATATATATATATATATATATATATATATATAGTTCGTTGGAATGCACGGAGAGGTCCAGAGTTCACTTGGGAACGTGAGGATCATATAAGGCATAAATATCCTCATTTGTTCGATAATCGAAGTACCTCCTAAATTTCGAGGGCGGAATTTTTCTTAACGGGTAGGTAATGTCACAACTCTAGCTTTTCGACTTAAGTTGCTAGTTTGACTTCTTTAAGTTACAATTTCCGACTTAACGAGTAAATTTAATGATCTATGTCTTGGTTTATTTTAGGGTTTGTATAACTCTAAGGATGCATTTTAAGTTTTACTTGATAAACTGTTACCTCACACATTTTGCACAAATGGCCTAAGACCCTAACTTATCATCATAAAACCTTTCTTATTACCATAAACCCTAGACTTGTAAATTATATCTTTATATATAATAACTTAATAAGTAAACTTATTAACCAAGTATTTAGATTAAAGACTTGTAACTAACTCACTTGGATATTAAATCATAAGTTAAAACATTTCTATACTTCATCATTTTCACAATTAGTCTTGATCACTCTGTACTTATCCATTTCTTTCACTTAACCAACCTTGTTCTATCTTGCTTAGAACCTAATCTTAGATTACTTCCTAAATCCTAAACATATAAATAAACACCTTAGAATTATACTTTAGAAAAACTACACAAGTACATGTACAATTGCAAACCAAAAATTGACTAGAACACTTCCACCATCATCATCAAAATCGTTTATCATCATCATCATCCATAACATCACCACACAACATCAAAAATACTTCCTCCTTAAGTTTAAACACATGCAAACATAATCATAAGCTTCATTAATGGCTAAGTGGTGAGTCACTCCCTCCCTTGCTCTCCTTGTGACACGCCATCCACCACCACCTCTATATAAACTCATCTCTTGTTCATCTTTCACTCATTTGATCACTCTCATTCACTCTCACACCTACATACGCTCTAAATACAGATCATAAACTCTCTCTAGTTCATCTTATTGAAGCTCTAGGATCATACATCTTCAAGGTATAACCAACTAACTAACTCTATTCATCATTTCTAGTCATCTTCAAGAACTTTCATGGTGTGAAAGCTTGATCTAGAGTGTTAAATCACTCAATAATGACTATATAGCTAAACATTATCTTGATTCTAGATTAGTAAACTTAAGATCTCTACATGTCCTATGTCTTAAAATTAAGCTAAACTATGAACTAAAGTGGTTAACTATATAAAACTGTTTTGTCTTTGAGCTGTCCAAAATTTTACCTGAAGTTCATGATCTAAAAACCAACTTATGGTTGATCTCAGGAACTCATAAATTTGTATGATGTTCATATATGTGGTTGTGACTTCCATTAAAGTTTTCATGATTTATCTCAAAGAAAAAGTCATTTTTCATTTTTATTTGGTGAGACAAGTTCAGATTTGAAGCAATCTGATCAAGTGTCCAAGAATCATGTATAAATCAAAATATAAGATAGATCTTGAAATAAAGGCTTTTGATTTGAAATATAGACATAATAAGGAAACCATGGATAGTTAAAACACCAAAATCGTTAAGGAATCATTGAGATATAGTCTCACCAAGTTGACATAAGATTTTGTTAAAATCAGAATTTTGTCTAAAACCTTATCTCTAAAAATAGGGTTAATGAATACTTGGAGGTTATTCCTTTTGAGAATAAGTACTTTTATATGTTCTAAGACTTCTGAAAAAATCTAGAGTCAAATAAATATGTTTTGCTATTGTTAAACTTACCTAGGAACTTATAGTGTAAAACTGAACTGTTTTGCACACTTGTAAAGAGTAAAATTTTGACCAAATTCTATTTTGAGTTTAGAGGCTAACCTTACATGGTTAGAAACTAGACTCAAAGATATTTCCAAAGATGGTAATCTCACCTTAAATGGATGTCTAGATTAATAGAAACACCTAAACTAATATTATAGTAAAACTAGTCAAAATAGTTTACACTTAAAACTATGAATTATGTAACCTTTGAAACTGAGAATCGAAATGGACATGTAAGATTACTTAAGAAATTGATCTTAGACCTAATATAAACACTATATTAGATAGTATGACCTCTGACCTATTAAAATTTCATTAGGTCTCAAGCCCAGAACACCGAACTCAATCTGACCGACTACCGTGTACGCTTTGCACCACATCAATCGTGAGTTCGTAGTCCCATTTTTAATCAATATTTTATACATTTGGGATGAGATAATACTTGTTTACTGTTTTACATATTGGACTCGAGTACTTACAACTATATTCTATGTTGGGTAACAAAGGTCAATTTAGAAAGCCCGATTTTGATATCGTTAATTACCGGTTTGGTGAACGCGAATACTATGAATAGATCTATTTGAGGGTGACTCCTCACATCAGGATAAGCCTTCTAGGCTATCGGATGCATAACCTTTGACCATATGCACTTAAACCTTAAGTGACGATTATTTCGGGTACTTTTACGTTAACGTTCGACATTGAAAGCTCATAAACTAGAATAACTTTTCAACTGTTTTTTGAGGTCCATTAACCATGCATTAACTTAAACCTATGAACTCACCAATATTTATATTGACGTTTTAAAGTATTTATCTCAGGTACTTAGCTTTTGGAGCATTTTCAGGTCGGGCATCGTGGAAGTTTAAAAACGTCTTTTGTTAAATCTAGTATTGATAGGCTAGATTATGATGTATTTGTATTTGTACTATGTCTGTATTTGTACTTTTGTAATCAGGATGTACCAAAACTAAAAACAGAGACCGTGATGTAATAATATTTATATTTCTGCTGCTACGTTGACTATAACCTAGGACACTATGTTAAAGTTCACACCGCGTCTTGAGAAATTGAGGCAGGGGTCGTGACACAAACTCAATAACTAAGACTCAATACTTCATCCAAACATCAATTAATTCATAGATTAGGACAACCTCATATTTTGGGGTTTCGCATACAAGCAAACACAATTAATCGAGCCAATCATGGCTAAACAAACACAAATCAAAGATAGAACAAAGCAATTAACTACCATTATTACAAATAAGAGAGAATTACACCAAAACTTGTGGAAATTACAAAATAGTGAAATAGATGATAAGGATGCTGAACAACTAAGTAAACCTCAACTTCAAATCTTCCAATTAGGTCTTGAACTTCAATGGATGATGAAATTGATGACTATGTGAAATTATGCTCAAAGTTGCTATCCCCCGAACAAACCCTATCTCTATCTATTTATACTTGGGAAACAAACTTGACCCAAATCAGTGTAGGTGTGCCCACCTGCAAATAGGTGCGCCGCACCATTTCACTAGATGAGGTGCGCCGCATCTTAACACGTAGAAATTGAGAAATGCCTTCTGACCCAAATTTTGGCCTTTTTAGCTTTAAGGTGCGTCGCACCTAGCACTAGGTGTGCCGCACCATTTGTCTTGGAAGGGCTTCTCTTTTGTTTTTGCATTTTAGCTCAATCTTAATGCTAGAGATGGTCAATTTTTCACCATTTTTGTACTACATGCTTGAGCCTTGAAACAACTTTTTACCCAAAAACCAACACTTTGAGCTCAATAATCTTGATAAACCGAGTGGAAAACTAAGGATATTGCAAGGAAAAACATGGTTGATTCGAGCAATATCAAGTTCCAAGAAGCTAGTGCGTTAAACATACCCATAGAAATACGAATCATCAAAATGTAAATTTATTTTAATTCAAAATTATACGGCGTAATAGATAATTTCAAAATTGTAAAGTGTAGTACTTAATTTATGTAGTGACCCGAACTTTTCCATGTTTATATATATTAAATGAAATTTTTATTTACATGATTAAGTGTTTCCAACATGTTAAGCAATCAAACTTGTTAAGACTTGATTAATTGAAATAGGTTTCATATAGACAATTGACCACCCAAGTTGACCGGTGATTCACGAACGTTAAACCTTGTAAAAACTATATGATGACATATATATGATTATATATATACTTAACATGATATTATGATAAGTAAGTATCTCATTAGGTATTTTAACAATGAGTTATATACATAAAATTGAGTTTATTGAATTAAGAAACTCGAAACGATATATATAACGATTATCGTTATAACAACGTCTTACTAAATACATATGAATCATATTAAGATATTGATACACTATGTTTAATCATGATAAATGATAAGTAAACATGTCATTAAGTGTATTAACAATGAACTACACATGTAAAAACAAGACTACTAACTTAATGATTTCGAAACGAGACATATATGTAACGATTATCGTTGTAACAACATTTAACTGTATATATATCATACTAAGATATATTAATATATCATAATATCATGATAATGTAATAATTTAACATCTCATTAGATATAATAAACATTGGGTTAACAACATTTAACATGATCGTTAACTTAAAGGTTTCAAATCAACATTTACATATAACGACTAACGATGACTTAACGACTCAGTTAAAATGTATATACATGTAGTGTTTTAATATGTATTCATACAATTTTGAAAGACTTTAAGACACTTATAAAAATACTTCTACTTAACAAAAATGCTTACAATTACATCCTCGTTCAGTTTCATCAACAATTCTACTCGTATTCACTCGTATTCGTACTCGTACAATACACAGCTTTTAGATGTATGTACTATTGGTATATACACTCCAATGATCATCTCTTAGCAGCCCATGTGAGTCACCTAACACATGTGGGAACCATCATTTGGCAACTAGCATGAAATATCTCATAAAATTACAAAAATATTAGTAATCATTCATGACTTATTTACATGTAAACAAAATTACACATCCTTTATATCTAATCCATATACCAACGACCAAAAACACCTACAAACAATTTCATTCTTCAATTTCTTCATCTAATTGATCTCTCTCAAGTTCTATCTTCAAGTTCTAAGTGTTCTTCATAAATTCTATAAGTTCTAGTTTCATAAAATCAAGAATACTTCCAAGTTTGCTAGGTTATTTCCAATCTTGTAAAGTGATCATCCAACCTCAAGAAATCTTTCTTATTTACAGTAAGATATCTTTCTAATACAAGGTAATACTCATATTCAAACTTTGATTCAATTTCTATAACTATAACAATCTTATTTCGAGTGAAAATCTTACTTGAACTTGTTTTCGTGTCATGATTCTACTTCAAGAACTTTCAAGCAATCCAAGGATCCTTTGAAGCTAGATCTATTTTTCTCATTTCCAGTAGGTTTATTCACAAAACCTGAGGTAGTAATGATGTTCATAACATCATTCGATTCATATATATAAAACTACCTTATTCGAAGGTTTAAACTTGAAATCACTAGAACATAGTTTAGTTAATTCTAAACTTGTTCGCAAACAAAAGTTAATCCTTCTAACTTGACTTTTAAAATCAACTAAACACATGTTCTATATCTATATGATATGCTAACTAAATGATTTAAAACCTGGAAACACGAAAAACACCGTAAAACCGGTCATACGCCGTCGTAGTGACACCGCGGGCTGTTTTAGGTTTGATAATTAAAAACTATGATAAACTTTGATTTAAAAGTTGTTCTTCTGGAAAAATGATTTTTCT
Organism: Rutidosis leptorrhynchoides; assembly: GCF_046630445.1. Taxonomy (NCBI): domain Eukaryota; kingdom Viridiplantae; phylum Streptophyta; class Magnoliopsida; order Asterales; family Asteraceae; genus Rutidosis; species Rutidosis leptorrhynchoides. The sequence continues at coordinate 561,731,152 of NC_092335.1, forward strand.
TATGAACATGAAACTATATCCAAAAATCATGGTTAAACTCAAAGTGGAAGTATGTTTTTCAAAATGGTCATCAAGACGTCGTTCTTTCGACTGAAATTACTACCTATTACAAAAATGACTTGTAACTTATATTTTCGACTATAAACCTATACTTTTTCTATTTAGATTCATAAAATAGAGTTCAATATGAAACCATAGCAATTTGATTCACTCAAAACGGATTTAAAACGAAGAAGTTATGGGTAAAACAAGATTGGATATTTTTTTATTGTTGTAGCTACGGGAAATATTGTAACAATTTTATACAAATCATATCCTAGCTAACTTATATTGTATTATACATGTATTCTAATATATTATGTAATCTTGGGATACCATAGACACGTATGCAAATGTTTTGACATATCATATCGACCCATCTATATATATTATTTGAAACAACCATAGACACTCTATATGCAGTAATGTTGGAGTTAGCTATACAGGGTTGAGGTTGATTTCAAAAATATATATACTTTGAGTTGTGATCTAGCCTGAGACGTGCATACACTGGGTCGTGGATTGATTCAAGATAATATATATCAATTTATTTCTGTACATTTAACTATGGACAACTAGTTGTAGGTTACTAACGAGAACAGCTGACTTAATAAACTTAAAACATCAAAATGTATTAAAAGTGTTGTAAATATATTTTGAACATACTTTGATATATATGTACATATTTGTTATAGGTTCGTGAATCGACCAGTGGCCAAGTCTTACTTCCCGACGAAGTAAAAATCTGTGAAAGTGAGTTATAGTCCCACTTTTAAAAATCTAATATTTTGGGTTGAGAATACATGCAGTTTTATAAATGTTTTACGAAATAGACACAAGTAAATAAACTACATTATATGGGTGAATGATCGAAGCCAAATATGCCCCTTTTGCTTGGTAACCTAAGAATTAGTAAACCGATCTACTAATTGACGCGAATCCTAAAGATAGATCTATTGGGCCTAACGAACCCCATCCAAAGTACCGGATGCTTTAGTACTTCGAATTAGTTTTTATCATGTCCGAAGGATTTCCCGAAATGATAGGGGATATTCTTATATGCATCTTGTTAATGTCGGTTACCAGGTGTTCACCATATGAATTATTTTTATCTCTATGTATAGGATGTATATTGAAATATGAAATCTTGTGGTCTATTATTATGATTTGATAATATATAGGTTAAACCTATAACTCACCAACATTTTTTGTTGACGTTTTAAGCATATTTATTCTCAGGTGATTATTAAGAGCTTCCGCTGTTGTATACTAAAATAAGGACAAAATTTGGAGTCCATGCTTGTATGATATTATGTAAAAACTTCATTCAAGAAACTTATTTTTGATGTAATATATTCTCATTGTAAACCATTATGTAATGGTAATGTGTAAACGGTATATTTTAGATTATCATTATTTGATATTCTACGTAATGCTTTTTAAACCTTTATAGATAAAATAAAGGTTATGGTTGTTTTAAAAATGAATGCAGTCTTTGAAAAACGTCTCATATAGAGGTCAAAACCTCGCAACGAAATCAATTAATATGGAGCGTTTATAATCAATATGAACGGGACATTTCAATTGAAGACAAGTATATGTAAATAAAAACCTTGCACATAAGTTTTCAAAATAAACTCATATATTATAGGTCCAAATTGTAACAACTCAGCTCTTTTCGTTAATCTCTGTCAACTCTCCATTAGAGGACACTAGTTTAATATGTGTTACATACTCTATAAGAAAAACGTTTCAGTTTACAAGTACTTGAAAAAAACGTACGGTTAGTGAAAACCGGAAAGAACGTCTTTTAAGACAATGAAACGTATGAGAATTATTTTAATGATTATTGTATATATAATTATTATGTTTTAAAAATACTTTTGATTTATTGGAATATAATTACAACTTAAAAGCTTGTAGGATTCCTTTAAACGATCAATTAATGTTCCGGGTCTTCGGTTTCAGTTAACGACACTTAAACGGACTGCACATTGAACAAGCTAGTATTTAAATTAGCCCATGGACTTCACCATGAGGGCCAATCGGCCGAGCCACTTGTTGTCTTCATGGTGATAAAGCACGAACTTCAAACTCTCATATTATCCTCAAGACTCCAAATTCAGGCCTACACTACCCCTTCATCATTCACTACAAAACATACAAACTATCACAATCATGCCTCCTTCTAAAGAGCATCTTCAAGTTTACTTGTTGCTTTTTGATTATCATTTACCGTGCACTCAAGATGAGTCTATAGTCTCACTTTTACTTATTTATTCTGGGATGAGAATACACGCTGTTTACAAATGCTTTTACTTTGGACACGAGTACTATATACATATGAGTTATTGTTCACAAAGTCCTTAGCTTGAAGAATTTAATTACCATTTAGTAAGCGCGAATTACATGGACGGATCCGTTAGGTTAGACAATCCTCACCCTACGTACTGTGGTGCATATTCTTCGAACTATATTTACACTTGAACATTGAGTAAAGGATAAGCGTACTTTTAAACTACTCATGGTGTTAAGTTAGTATTCAAGTGCTCATAAGATGTATATACTATTACAACGGAGTTGTACAAAATCTCGTGGTCTAAAACAAATAACTGCTCTTCTAATACTGTTTTTCAGATGCTATTTTATGTTACTTAAGCCTGTAGATTCATCAACATTATTGTTGACCTGTTTTTGTGTGTTTATTCTCAGGTGCTTAAGAGGTATAGCTTCCACTGGTTTGATTGGTGCATGGTCATGCTGTGGAGTCAGCATATTTTGTTAAAGACAATATTTATACACATTTCGCATTTAAACTATATTTCTTTATTTACTTAATACCGTTGGCTTGTTGTTACGATAACAATAGTATCACTTATGGTTGTTGACTTGTGTTTTAAAGTCAACTATTTTTAATAGAATTAAATACGAATGTTTTTCAAAACGTCTCATTTTAGAGGGGTAAATGTTACTGTGGGACCTATGATTAACACACTGTCAGATGAGAATTTGACGGAGTGTTATACTTTGTGAAGCCATTAAATATACTTAATTTTAGTCGATAAGATATAAGATACTATTAGAAATATACCTAAAGTCGAGCTAAAATATGTTGGAAATTGGGTATGAATTGACTGCCGGATTCGTTCTTGAATCTTGTGTTCACTTTCTCTATAAAGTATTTCGACCCAACGATTGCCTCGGTTTCACGAAATCTTTACAGGGATAAGACAAGAACGCAATCAGTGTTTTTGGCAACGAAATCACTGATCAAATTGTTAGAGAGTATGTGTGTGTTTTCTGTTAGTTAGAATGAAAGCAAAGTCCTCTATATATAAGAGGTGAAAAGGTGCTACGAAAGGATGTAACCCTTCAATGTAAATATGCAACCTTTCAACGAAAAGATGCAACTCTTCGTTTAAACCTTTTAGAGAATAACATCCCTCTTCATGAAATGATGTAACCATTCATGGTTACCTTTCATCAAAAGATGTAATTTCCAAGACCTTATTGAATTAACTCGAACGAGCGTGCACTCCGCACTCTCCAAACTCGTCATTGAGCTTAATTCGATAAGCCTTTGCTTTCAAGTAAATCCCAATTAACTAAAATGATTGTTGATAACACTAAAATCACCAACAAATCCCCCCCATTTTAGTGTAATCCTTGATTTACTAAATAATTAAACAAACAGAACAAACTAATGCATAAATGAAAATGTTCATGAAGAATTGAATTTCCACTTAGTATAATATTTACGAGAATTCGAAAATCAGGGTGTTCACGAAGAATTGAACCCTTCAATTCATATGAAAACTATAAAATACTATACACATCAGTTTCTTACATATCCCTAAGACAATCTTGACACTATTATAAGCCATGTGTCCCAATCCTTCAGTGAACATATTGGCAGCTAAGTCCAAAGCTCCATTGAAGCGGCAAAACTTCATGTTCACATAGGTAGCTCTTTTAGTCTTGCACCCGCCTTTGCAATTTTTCAAAAGAACTATTAAGAAGTTAAACTTCAACCTAACTCCACTTACGGGTCTAAACACATATTTTGGGATCAGTATATTTATGTGTTTCAATCTTCAGAAAGTAAACTTACCTCATTGAATTCAGCTCCTAGCGTTGTACTAGAAGGGAATTGGGCGTCTCACTTTGGAAGATTTAATGGACTTCAATCCCACATCATTAGCCAACTTGTGCGAACTTAAGTCTTAGGCTAATTCTTTTATCATGTGATTTGAAATTTTGTTGTGACCCAACAAAATTCACATATATCACATCATTCGTGATCAACCCACGAAACACTATTGGTCTAAGGCATAAGTGTCTAGACTTTCACTTGTTCAAATACATGCCTTAGTCACATGACATCCCATCACTAGGGATCAACATGAACTTTTATCTCATTCATTATGACTTCAATCAATTTTCCTTTACAATCCTTTTATCCAAGATACTTCATCTACACCAAGTGTAAAATCCAACAACTTGTAGGTGTAAAATCTTCTTGACCAATAGTAAACTCAATACAATTTTAATATGCCTTAAGAATTAACATTGTGAACTAAACCATAGTCCATGGTTGACTTTTACAAGTATTAAAGTACTTAAGTCACAACACAATGTATTACTCTAGACCTTGCTTAATCTTTCCAACACCATGCTATATTGGTCACTTGATGTAATCACATATATCATACCACCAATTTCCAAAGCATACCGGTAATTGAAAACAATTAAGCAACATCTAATCTTCATTCCATATTAAAACATATTTGTTTTACTAACTTATACTATCTTGATGAACCATCAAATAATTTGTGAACATACTTAAACAATGAATAAAAACTTCATATTTTATTCAAACTAAAATAACCGACAAGAAGTCATGACATATACCAAATGTAAAAATCCTACTATTTGTGGACACCATCTTAAATAATGATTCAAATCGTATCGATACATGGTATAACCCATGAAAATTATAATACGGAGTAACATGTAAATTCATTGCATACATTTGTATACAATTGAAACAACTAAATTATCCACTAACCGTTTAGTTAGTTAACCGTGCAAAATTAAATAAATGACATACACAATTATATTGACAAAATTGGCAATTAATATCATTCTCATGTCTTGGAATAATCCAGACAATATCAATTTACACGAATCTTATGATAGACACAGAATCACATAAATCCCATCATACATATTAGACTGGTTTTGCACATCGATTAGTTATTCTCAAAACCCACGTAATTATATTACCAAGGTTATAGAAATTTATAAACTTAGTTATGCTTATGATCCTAGTTATGATCACATGAACATTAATATCATCATCCCGAATTGACATCATGAACTTCCAAGACTTTTAATTGGCGAACCATAACCATGATTTAAAATCAATATGATTCAGCAGTGGGAGGGTTCGGAACATATTAAACAATTATATGAAAAATTCCATCATCAATTAATTAACTCAAATAATATCCATAGCACATGACTATATAATTAAGTGATCTCAAAAATATGAATCCGTTAATCATTAGTAACCGCTAAAACTCCTTTATATTCGTCATAAAATGTACTTTTGTAAATCTTGCCATTTACACTGACTTTAATTGAAATCTTTCATGTGGTTCAAATCAATTAGATTCTGACGATCTTTTATTTATGAAAAAGATCAGGTAATTAAACACATAAGTTATCGTATCATATCACATGCCAATGTATTAACATAAAGAAGAAGAACAGAATATGCGTATCTGTGAGTAAGATGGAACCGGCGATAGATATTCTCCACCCATTGAATCTTCTTCTATCCAGATACTTGAAATTGTTTTACCGATGGAACCAACAATCCCATCCATAATAACATAAAATTATTGCATGTCCTTGATCCAATATTGCATGCATTCCTGAAATTATTTTCCTCTTTTGTTGTCCCTCATTGTGTACGCGTTATCATATTATTTCATGTCATGGTGCCAGAATATCATATATTTGGAACCCACTGACCGATCTATTTGATGAATCCCATAAATCCATCAAATGGTGTAACTTAACATATCATCACAGACTCGTCATTAACCCACGAGTCAATTAATCATTACATCATTTAAATTGTTACACCAACTAATCAATCTCATATCCCTCACCGCTTACATCAAAGGTTTATCACAACGAAAATTACTTTATAGATTTGTTGGAAATTGGGTATGAATTGACTGCCGGATTCGTTCTTGAATCTTGTGTTCACTTTCTCTATAAAGTATTTCGACCCAACGATTGCCTCGGTTTCACGAAATCTTTACAGGGATAAGACAAGAACGCAATCAGTGTTTTTGGCAACGAAATCACTGATCAAATTGTTAGAGAGTATGTGTGTGTTTTCTGTTAGTTAGAATGAAAGCAAAGTCCTCTATATATAAGAGGTGAAAAGGTGCTACGAAAGGATGTAACCCTTCAATGTAAATATGCAACCTTTCAACGAAAAGATGCAACTCTTCGTTTAAACCTTTTAGAGAATAACATCCCTCTTCATGAAATGATGTAACCATTCATGGTTACCTTTCATCAAAAGATGTAATTTCCAAGACCTTATTGAATTAACTCGAACGAGCGTGCACTCCGCACTCTCCAAACTCGTCATTGAGCTTAATTCGATAAGCCTTTGCTTTCTAGTAAATCCCAATTAACTAAAATGATTGTTGATAACACTAAAATCACCAACAAAATAATATATTAGAGTTAGCATCTTTACATATAACTAAAAATACTACGCCATTTAGCGTTAATTTTTTCTACTTCAATAGACATTTTTTTTTTTTTTTTGGTAAAAAACTAGGAATATATTAAAATACATTTTCACAAATTAGTTGCACTTCAATAGACATTTGATAACATTAACTTTTGTCTACTTTAAACTTGTAAGTTGCACTTGGCTCGATAAGTTGCTAATTCTCAATTATACATTAAAATCGACATTGATACTGTCAGCTAGATTTATTAGGTTTTGGACTCATAAAAAATAAAGTGTTATTAGGTTTTGGACTCATAAAAAAAAAGTGTTGTTTGTTATATAAAAACCATAGGGGACTATTTCCATATTTCACACAGGGCATCAAAAACTAGGAAGAGGTCATAGGTCCATTTGGGCCAAATATTTGAGATGGAAATGCAAAAAAAAAAAAAAAAAAAAAAAAAAAACAAAAAAAAAAAAAAGAAGTCAAACTTGCTAACATCAGCATGACATCAGCGGTGATATCATACTGTTGCTATTCACTCGCGGTGGCTGATATACTTATTGTAAATGTTATGACCATCCCTACGTAATGGCTAAAACATTAATAATATAACTTTTATCAAAAAGAAATAAAATGGTTAAAATATTTTTATATAATTTTCTCGAATAACACGTAGTCGTGAACAAAAAATCCCAGGTAAATTCGTTTTTTATTTGAACCAAAGAAAATACAATAAAATAAAATAATTTAAGCTCCTAGACAACATATGTCGTCCGAGAAAGAATGTCCTTTTTGGAACAAAAATCTTTTCGTGGGAAAACAAACAAATAAATAATGTAGTTATTCGCTTTTCAAAAAAAAAAAAAATAATGTTATTATTCCATACAACATGTCCGAGAAAGTTTTGGTCAAAAATTTCAGAAAAAAAGCTGGTAAAAGAGAGAGCATGTTATTGTTTTGCGTAGGTTTTCAGACGATATTATGTCGTCTAGAAAATACAATATTCTTGTAGTGTAACTCAAACATTGCTAGACTAATTTTAAGCAAACAATTTTTTGGGAGTAGTAAGACCAGTCACTATGGACCGCCAGGTGGACAGCCACCCTGTCACCGTTGTAGGCATCAACTCGCTAGCAACACCGTTCGTTGGGCCTACAATGGCTCTCTCACGAGAGAAGTGGGATCCAAATGTGTTTTGTTTGACATTTTATATTTTAAACGGTTATATTACCGTTTGATTTTTATTTTCTCTTTTTTTTATAAATATTTTACCCTTTGAATATACATACTCTCATAAACATTTTTCTCACTCAATACTCCATTTTAACCATTTCATACAATATATTCTTCCATTTCATTTCATACAACAAAAATGTCTCAACCAAACAATAATGATTTTTTCAGCCATATGATCAATAATCCAATCCCGTCACACACAAAATTCGTCATCGAATCAAGCTAGCAATTCTTCATCAAGTCAAACTAGTTTTTCACAATTCAGACCAAATCAAAACGCATTTTATCAACAATAATTCAATCCACCACAACAACAAGTACCATATCCACCACAACAACAAGTACCATTTCACAACCCATATTATTTACAATAACAACAACCATTCTCATACCAACAAAAACAATTCGATGCACAACACCATACATTCCACAACCTTTAACACAAGCCGACTATTGAAACCGTACCCGAAACATAACCGGAAATCGAACAACAAAAAACAAAAAAAGAAAAGGTAGGAATAAAGTAGTTGTAGGCGAAACAAGTGAACGCCCGAGACGTCAACTTATGCTTTGGACTCTGGAAGATGAAAAAATCTTGACGGAACGTTGGCTCGATGCTACAGAAAATCCGCATATAGGAAACTAGCAAACTCACGAATCATTTTTGAATACGATTGTGGCCAACTATAATCGTGCCACTGATCACAAAAGGAACAACGATCAAATAATTGGCAAATGGGGAAAAATGGCAAAAGAAGTAAGGTTGAAGTGGAGCTAATGGCTCGAATGTCATTGAAGCTGCGCGTGCAGAATATCGATCACGCCAGGGTTGATACAAACCCGAATCAAACAAAATTATTGGAGGATGACCTGATTCGTCGTCCACTCGGTCAACTAGCTAGTCAAAAAAGTCGTAAAAGTGAAGGTTCGTCCGGCACCGCTTCTTCACGTTGCTCATGATGAGAACCAATGAGTTCATCAAGTTTGATGAACCAATGAGATCATCAAGTTTGACGTCAACTCTTCCATCTTGGGTAAGTTTTTGATGTTTATAACCACTTGAGGTCTTAAGAATGAAAGGGATGACACAACAAACGATGCGAACTATACTAAAAAAAGTTAAATTAGTAAGGTTTTTAGCCGTTCAAAAAAAAAAAAAAAATTAGTAAGGTTTTTACTAGAAAAAATTACGCCGTTAATACCTGTGGTTTGTTTACATTATCATGACAACATCCTGTGATGACCCGAAAATTTATGACCAAATTTAAACTTAATCTTTGTATGATTAACATTTCCGATACGATAAGCAAAGTCTGTAAAACTGAATCTCAAAATTTTTGAACTACTTTTATATATTTAAATACCCTCCGGTTGTTTTCGACGATTCGCGAACAATTATATGTAAATAGATACATATATACTATAACTTGAAAAGGTAACAATGTATTAATTGTTTGATACCGTACATTAAACTTATTGGTTTAAATATCTATTTGAATATATATGATAAGTTGAAATATTTATTATTAAAATTTATTTATAAATAATTTCCAATGTGTATTTAAAAACTGATTTATGTATATTAAAAAGATATATACATATATATAATTTCAAGTTATTTAGTAAACGATAGTAACATTCGTTTATTAATTCGATTGATATTTAGATAAGTTAACTAAAGCGTTTAAAATGAACCAGTAAAACACTAATTTGCTACAGTATTTTCAAATTGCTATAGTACCCAAAATGCTACGGCGTTTTCAAAAATCACTATTTGCTACAGTGAAATTATTATTATTATTATTATTATTATTATTATTATTATTATTATTATTATTATTATTATTATTATTATTATTATTATTATTATTATTATTAAGATTAATAATATTATTAATCTTATTATTATTAGTAGTATTATACATAAAATACTACGACGAGGTTATGAGCGTGTCACTTTCAAAATGAGTTTTCGAGCGGGATAAAGCTAAGGAAATTATGGGTTATTGCCAAGGAGGTTATGGGTAATGTTCGGGGGTATAATTATGAATCAAATTTAGTGTTTATCATCTCTGTTGCGTCTACGTACTTTTCTGAAATATTGAATCACAATATTGATACGTTGAGATCTACGGTTATTTGGTAATCCGAGTTTCGGTCACATTTTGGTGAACGACTTTATATGCTGCTAATGTGAGTTTCATAAGATCCCTTTTACTCTCTACATTTTTGGGCTGAGAATACATGCAAATGCTTTATTAACCGATATACAATATTTATATGCGTGATTTTCATTTGCTCCATTTTTAAATGCTTTTGCAATATATATTTTTGGGCTGAGAATACATGCAATTTATTTTAAACAATGGACACAAGTACATACTAAATTCTATACTGAGTTTGAACCGAAAATCCCTTAGCTTTGGTAACTAGTAACTACCGGTTATAAGAACTGGTGGGCGCGAGTAGTAGTATATGGATCCATAGGGCTTGATATCCCCGTCCGAGCTAGAGCACTAGCCTTTTAACGGACGTATGCTATTTGAGAAGCGTACACGTTGGTTTGCGTGTATTATTAAGATGATTATACAAAGGGTATAAATTATATATACATTAAGTTTAGTTACCAGGGTGCTCAATTTCGTAGAATATTTTGATAAACGTTTCTGGATGGAACAACTGAAATCTTGTGATCCACCTTTATATACAGATTATACGAAACATTAAAACTATGAACTGTAGTGACCCGAACTTTTCCATGTTTATATATATTAATTGAGATTGATGTTTACATGATTAAATGTTTCCAACATGTTAAGCAATCAAACTTGTTAAGACTTGATTAATTGAAATAGGTTTCATATAGACAATTGACCACCCAAGTTGACCGGTGATTCACGAACGTTAAAACTTGTAAAAAAACTATATGATGACATATATATGGTTATATATATAGTTAACATGATATTATGATAAGTAAACATATCATTAATTATATTAACAATGAACTACATATGTAAAAACAAGACTACTAACTTAATGATTTTGAAACGAGACATATATGTAACGTTTATCGTTGTAACGACATTTAATGTATATATATCATATTAAGAGATATTCGTACATCATAATATCATGATAATATAATAATTTAAAATCTCTTTTGTTATTATAAACATTGGGTTAACAACATTTAACAAGATCGTTAACCTAAAGGTTTCAAAACAACACTTACATGTAACGACTAACGATGACTTAACGACTCAGTTAAAATGTATATACATGTAGTGTTTTAATATGTATTTATACACTTTTGAAAGACTTCAATACACTTATCAAAATACTTCTACTTAACAAAAATGCTTACAATTACATTCTCGTTCAGTTTCATCAACAATTCTACTCGTATGCACCCGTATTCGTACTCGTACAATACACAGCTTTTAGATGTATGTACTATTGGTATATACACTCCAATGATCAGCTCTTAGCAGCCCATGTGAGTCACCTAACACATGTGGGAACCATCATTTGGCAACTAGCATGAAATATCTCATAAGATTACAAAAATATGAGTAATCATTCATGACTTATTTACATGAAAACAAAATTACATATCCTTTATATCTAATCCATACACCAACGACCAAAAACACCTATAAACACTTTCATTCTTCAATTTTATTCATCTAATTGAACTCTCTCAAGTTCTATCTTCAAGTTCTAAGTGTTCTTCATAAATTCCAAAAGTTCTAGTTTCATAAAATCAAGAATACTTTCAAGTTTGCTAGCTCACTTCCAATCTTGTAAGGTGATCATCCAACCTCAAGAAATCTTTGTTTCTTACAGTAGGTTATCATTCTAATACAAGGTAATAATCATATTCAAACTTTGGTTCAATTTCTATAACTATAACAATCTTATTTCAAGTGATGATCTTACTTGAACTTGTTTTCGTGTCATGATTTTGCTTCAAGAACTTTGAGCCATCCAAGGATCCATTGAAGCTAGATCCATTTTTCTCTTTTCCAGTAGGTTCATCCAAGGAACTTAAGGTAGTAATGATGTTCATAATATCATTCGATTCATACATATAAAGCTATCTTATTCGAAGGTTTAAACTTGTAATCACTAGAACATAGTTTAGTTAATTCTAAACTTGTTCGCAAACAAAAGTTAATCCTTCTAACTTGACTTTTAAAATCAACTAAACACATGTTCTATATCTATATGATATGCTAACTTAATGATTTAAAACCTGGAAACACGAAAAACACCATAAAACCGGATTTACGCCGTCGTAGTAACACCGCGGGCTGTTTTGGGTTAGTTAATTAAAAACTATGATAAACTTTGATTTAAAAGTTGTTATTCTGAGAAAATGATTTTTATTATGAACATGAAACTATATCCAAAAATTATGGTTAAACTCAAAGTGGAAGTATGTTTTCTAAAATGGTCATCTAGACGTCGTTCTTTCGACTGAAATGACTACCTTTACAAAAACGACTTGTAACTTATTTTTCCGACTAAAAACCTATACTTTTTTGTTTAGATTCATAAAATAGAGTTCAATATGAAACCATAGCAATTCGATTCACTCAAAACAGATTTAAAATGAAGAAGTTATGGGTAAAACAAGATTGGATAATTTTTCTCATTTTAGCTACGTGAAAATTGGTAACAAATCTATTCCAACCATAACTTAATCAACTTGTATTATATATTATGTAATCTTGAGATACCATAGACACGTATACAATGTTTCGACCTATCATGTCGACACATCTATATATATTTCGGAACAACCATAGACACTCTATATGTGAATGTTGGAGTTAGCTATACAGGGTTGAGGTTGATTCCAAAATATATATAGTTTGAGTCGTGATCAATACTGAGATACGTATACACTGGGTCGTGGATTGATTCAAGATAATATTTATCGATTTATTTCTGTACATCTAACTGTGGACAACTAGTTGTAGGTTACTAACGAGGACAGCTGACTTAATAAACTTAAAACATCAAAATATATTAAAAGTGTTGTAAATATATTTTGAACATACTTTGATATATATGTATATATTGTTATAGGTTCGTGAATCAACCAGTGGCCAAGTCTTACTTCCCGACGAAGTAAAAATCTGTGAAAGTGAGTTATAGTCCCACTTTTAAAATCTAATATTTTTGGGATGAGAATACATGCAGGTTTTATAAATGATTTACAAAATAGACACAAGTATGTGAAACTACATTCTATGGTTGAATTATCGAAATCGAATATGCCCTTTTTTATTAAGTCTGGTAATCTAAGAATTAGGGAACAGACACCCTAATTGACGCGAATCCTAAAGATAGATCTATTGGGCCTAACAAACCCCATCCAAAGTACCGGATGCTTTAGTACTTCGAAATTTATATCATATCCGAAGGGTGTCCCGGAATGATGGGGATATTCTTATATATGCATCTTGTTATTGTCGGTTACCAGGTGTTCACCATATGAATGATTTTTATCTCTATGTATGGGATGTGTATTGAAATATGAAATCTTGTGGTCTATTGTTACGATTTGATATATATAGGTTAAACCTATAACTCACCAACATTTTTGTTGACGTTTAAAGCATGTTTATTCTCAGGTGAATATTAAGAGCTTCCGCTGTTGCATACTAAAATAAGGACAAGATTTGGAGTCCATGTTTGTATGATATTGTGTAAAAACTGCATTCAAGAAACTGATTTCGATGTAACATATTTGTATTGTAAACCATTATGTAATGGTCGTGTGTAAACAGGATATTTTAGATTATCATTATTTGATAATCTACGTAAAGCTTTTTAAACCTTTATTTATGAAATAAAGGTTATGGTTTGTTTTAAAAATGAATGCAGTCTTTGAAAAACGTCTCATATAGAGGTCAAAACCTCGCAACGAAATCAATTAATATGGAACGTTTTTAATCAATAAGAACGGGACATTTCAGTTGGTATCCGAGCGTTGGTCTTAGAGAACCAGAAAATTTGCATTAGTGTGTCTTCTCGAGTTTGTTAGGATGCATTAGTGAGTCTGGACTTCGACCGTGTTTTCTTTAAAAATGATTGCTTAATATTTTTGTTGGAAACTATATATTTTTAACATATGAATATTATGTGATATATTAATCTCTTAACGTGTTTGATATTATGTGATAGATGTCTACCTCTAGAACAAGTCCCATTGACTCACCTAATAATAATGAAGAGTCAAATGTAAATTGGAATGATTTGTGGACTGATTCACAAGTTCCCGAAGAGGAACCGAAAGAAGAGTCGGAACCGGAAGAAGAATCGGAACCGGAAGAAGAATCGGAACCGGAGGAAGAAATAGAACCGGTGGGGGAAATAATAAAATGGTTAAGTAAAAGAAAATCCTCAACCAACCGACCAAAGTTAATTATGGTCAATGGTGTTTCCGCCAAGGAAGCAAAATATTGGGAGGATTACCAATTCTCCGATGAATCGGATTCCGACGAGAATTCCGATGATGTTATAGAAATTACCCCAACTGAATTTAAAAAGACAAAAGAAAATAATAAGGGAAAGGGCATAAAAATAGAGAAATCTAATTCCAACCCCGATGAACTTTATATGTATCGTCAACCCCCGAAGTCCTTAAGTTGTAACAATGACCCGGGAACCTCTAAACCACCAGGTTTTTCTAAACCATTGTGGACAACGACGGCTCGTATTAGGGGAACATCATATATCCCTAGAAACTTGGCAAAACGAACCAAAACCGAAGAAGAAGAAACGAGCGAGTCGGAATAAGATAGTTGTATTCGTGTGGTGTAATATATGTAATATAGTGTTCTTATGCTTTATGATATATGTAAAAATTGCTTGTATTAATAAGTATTTTTTTTATGAATCTAACTCTTGTCTATTTTACAGTTTAAAAACACAAAATGGATAGACAACCCAATATTTTAAGAGACCTACCCGGAGACATGATTGATGAAATCTTGTCTAGAGTCGGCCAGAATTCTTCGGCACAACTATTTAAGGCGAGATCAGTTTGTAAGACATTCGAAGAACGTTCCAAGAATGTCTTGGTTTATAAGAGACTTTCGTTTGAAAGATGGGGGATATCACATTGGGAAACCCATAAGTTACGATGTGTTTACTTTGACGCATATATTGCGGGGAACCCAAATGCTATTTTACGCAACGGGTTAAGAAATTATTTTGACTCAATATATCCGAATATTGGACTTCGTGATTTAGAAAAAGCGGCTAACATGCAACATAAAGAAGCATGTTATGCTTACGGATTAGTAATGTTCGCTTCTCACCAAAGTGAGAACAAGAACATCGGGCTACAACTATTAAACAAAACGTTTCCACAAGTGACAGAGTCGGTAATTGGGGTAAGAAATGAGGTTTTTAGATTATTACGGGACTGTTGGACATTACGTAACCCTCGTCCCTTTGATGACGTTACAACACGCTGTCTTATCAACGGCCATAACGGTTATGTTGCACAAGACCAAGGATGGGAAGTAGTCCTAGTAAAACCAGAATGCATGACTTGTTTCTGGACGTATGAATTACGTGTCTTTATTGCCTTTGCTGAACGACTTGTGTACTAGCTAGAATTTTCTTCACAACTATCTTGTATCAAAGTTATTGTGTGCTATATTTCATGCTTTATGTAAAATAAGCGGTATTGTAAGTTTGTAAAATATTGTATAAAAGTTTGAACGCGAAATATTATTATAATCAGTTTTTCATATAGAATTGTAGTAGTTGAATTGTATATTAGCTACTAAGTATGAACTTAACGGGTAGGTACTACCCGAATTTAAACTTATAAAACGCTAATATGAAGAAAAAGCTTTTATAAATGAGTTCATATTATGCTACGAAATACTATTAACTACTCTTAATATTCTGTATGATTAACTTGTTCCATTTAACTATTTTGAAGGAAATGGCACCGACTACTCGACACACTGTGAATATGAATGAAGAGGAATTCCGTACTTTTCTAGCTTCAAACATAGCCGCAGTACAGGCTGCGCTACATACCAACAATAACCTTGGATCTAGCAGTACAGGAAATCGTGTAGGATGCACTACAAAGAATTCACTGCCTGCAAACCTTTGGAATTTGATGGAACCGAAGGACCGATCGGATTGAAACGGTGGACCGAGAAGGTTGAATCGGTGTTTGCCATAAGTAAGTGTACTGAAGAGGACAAAGTGAAGTACGCTACGCATACCTTCACAGGTTCTGCGTTAACATGGTGGAATACCTATCTAGAGCAAGTGGGACAAGATGATGCGTACGCACTACCGTGGTCAGCATTCAAGCACTTGATGAACGAGAAGTACCGTCCCAGAACCGAGGTCAATAAGCTCAAGACAGAACTTAGAGGGTTACGAACCCAAGGATTTGATATTACCACGTACGAAAGACGATTCACAGAATTGTGCCTATTGTGTCCGGGAGCATTCGAAGATGAGGAAGAGAAGATCGACGCGTTTGTGAAAGGATTACCGGAAAGAATCCAAGAAGATATAAGTTCACACGAGCCCGCCTCCATACAACAGGCATGTAGAATGGCTCACAAACTAGTGAACCAGATTGAAGAAAGAATTAAAGAACAGACTGCTGAAGAGGCCAATGTGAAGCAAGTCAAAAGAAAGTGGGAGGAAAACGGTGATAAGAATCACCAATACAACAACAATAGCAATTACAACAATAATCGCAACAATTATCCCAACAATCGCAACATCAATCGCAACTACAACAAACGGCCCAACAACAACAACAACAACAACAACAACAGCAACTACAACAATCATCCCAACAACAATAATAACCGCAACAACAACAACAATCAGAAGCAACTATGCCAAAGGTGTGAAAAGAATCACTCGGGGTTCTGCACCAAATTTTGCAACAAGTGTAAAAGAAATGGTCATAGCGCGGCGAAGTGTGAGGTCTACGGACCAGGGGTTAATAGAACGAAAGGAACAAATGGTGTCGGAACGAGTAATGGCGGAGCAAGTAGTGTCGGAGCAAGTTATGCCAATGTAGTTTGTTATAAATGTGGAAAACCAGGCCACATTATTAGAAATTGCCCGAACCAGGAGAACACGAATGGACAAGGCCGTGGAAGAGTTTTCAATATTAATGCGGCAGAGGCACAAGAAGACCCGGAGCTTGTTACGGGTACGTTTCTTATTGACAATAAATCTGCTTACGTTTTATTTGATTCGGGTGCGGATAGAAGCTATATGAGTAGAGATTTTTGTGCTAAATTAAGTTGTCCATTGACGCCTTTGGATAGTAAATTTTTACTCGAATTAGCAAATGGTAAATTAATTTCAGCAGATAATATTGTCGGAATCGAGAAATTAAACTGGTTAGCGAAACATTTAAGATTGACTTGATACCAGTAGAGTTAGGGAGTTTTGATGTGATAATCGGTATGGACTAGTTGAAAGAAGTGAAAGCAGAGATCGTTTGTTACAAAAATGCAATTCGCATTATACGAGAAAAAGGAAAACCCTTAATGGTGTACGGAGAAAAGGGCAACACGAAGCTACATCTTATTAGTAATTTGAAGGCACAAAAACTAATAAGAAAAGGTTGCTATGCTGTTCTAGCACACGTCGAGAAAGTACAAACTGAAGAAAAGAGCATCAATGATGTTCCCGTAGCAAAAGAATTTCCCGATGTATTTCCGAAAGAATTACCGGGACTACCCCCACATCGATCCGTTGAATTTCAAATAGATCTTGTACCAGGAGCTGCACCAATAGCTCGTGCTCCTTACAGACTCGCACCCAGCGAGATGAAAGAACTGCAAAGCCAATTACAAGAACTTTTAGAGCGTGGTTTCATTCGACCAAGTACATCACCGTGGGGAGGTCCTGTTTTGTTTGTCAAGAAGAAAGATGGTACATTCAGGTTGTGTATCGACTACCGAGAGTTGAACAAACTTACCATCAAGAACCGCTACCCACTACCGAGAATCGACGACTTATTTGATCAACTACAAGGCTCGTCTATTTATTCAAAGATTGACTTACGTTCCGGGTATCATCAAATGCGGGTGAAAGAAGATGATATTCCAAAGACTGCTTTCAGAACACGTTACGGTCATTACGAGTTTATGGTCATGCCGTTTGGTTTAACTAATACACCAGCTGTGTTCATGGACCTTATGAACCGAGTGTGTGGACCATACCTTGACAAGTTTGTCATTGTTTTCATTGATGACATACTTATTTACTCAAAGAATGACCAAGAACACGGTGAACATTTGAGAAAGGTGTTAGAAGTATTGAGGAAGGAAGAATTGTACGCTAAGTTTTCAAAGTGTGCATTTTGGTTGGAAGAAGTTCAATTCCTCGGTCACATAGTGAACAAAGAAGGTATTAAGGTGGATCCGGCAAAGATAGAAACTGTTGAAAAGTGGGAAACCCCGAAAACTCCGAAACACATACGCCAGTTTTTAGGACTAGCTGGTTACTACAGAAGGTTCATCCAAGACTTTTCCAGAATAGCAAAACCCTTGACTGCATTAACGCATAAAGGGAAGAAATTTGAATGGAATGATGAACAAGAGAAAGCGTTTCAGTTATTGAAGAAAAAGCTAACTACGGCACCTATATTGTCATTGCCTGAAGGGAATGATGATTTTGTGATTTATTGTGATGCATCAAAGCAAGGTCTCGGTTGTGTATTAATGCAACGAACGAAGGTGATTGCTTATGCGTCTAGACAATTGAAGATTCACGAACAAAATTATACGACGCATGATTTGGAATTAGGCGCGGTTGTTTTTGCATTAAAGACTTGGAGGCACTACTTATATGGGGTCAAAAGTATTATATATACCGACCACAAAAGTCTTCAACACATATTTAATCAGAAACAACTGAATATGAGGCAGCGTAGGTGGATTGAATTATTGAATGATTACGACTTTGAGATTCGTTACCACCCAGGGAAGGCAAATGTGGTAGCCGATGCCTTGAGCAGGAAGGACAGAGAACCCATTCGAGTAAAATCTATGAATATAATGATTCATAATAACATTACTACTCAAATAAAGGAGGCGCAACAAGGAGTTTTAAAAGAGGGAAATTTAAAGGATGAAATACCCAAAGGATCGGAGAAGCATCTTAATATTCGGGAAGACGGAACTCGGTATAGGGCTGAAAGGATTTGAGTACCAAAATTTGGAGATATGAGAGAAATGGTACTTAGAGAAGCTCATAAAACCAGATACTCAATACATCCTGGAACGGGGAAGATGTACAAGGATCTCAAGAAACATTTTTGGTGGCCGGGTATGAAAGCCGATGTTGCTAAATACGTAGGAGAATGTTTGACGTGTTCTAAGGTCAAAGCTGAGCATCAGAAACCATCAGGTCTACTTCAACAACCCGAAATCCCGGAATGGAAATGGGAAAACATTACCATGGATTTCATCACTAAATTGCCAAGGACTGCAAGTGGTTTTGATACTATTTGGGTAATAGTTGATCGTCTCACCAAATCAGCACACTTCCTACCAATAAGAGAAGATGACAAGATGGAGAAGTTAGCACGACTGTATTTGAAGGAAGTCGTCTCCAGACATGGAATACCAATCTCTATTATCTCTGATAGGGATGGCAGATTTATTTCAAGATTCTGGCAGACATTACAGCAAGCATTAGGAACTCGTCTAGACATGAGTACTGCTTATCATCCACAAACTGATGGGCAGAGCGAAAGGACGATACAAACGCTTGAAGACATGCTACGAGCATGTGTTATTGATTTCGAAAACAGTTGGGATCGACATCTACCGTTAGCAGAATTTTCCTACAACAACAGCTACCATTCAAGCATTGAGATGGCGCCGTTTGAAGCACTTTATGGTAGAAAGTGCAGGTCTCCGATTTGTTGGAGTGAGGTGGGGGATAGACAGATTACGGGTCCGGAGATTATACAAGAAACTACCGAGAAGATCATCCAAATTCAACAACGGTTGAAAACCGCCCAAAGTCGACAAAAGAGCTACGCTGACATTAAAAGAAAAGATATAGAATTTGAAATTGGAGAGATGGTCATGCTTAAAGTTTCACCTTGGAAAGGCGTTGTTCGATTTGGTAAACGAGGGAAATTAAATCCAAGGTATATTGGACCATTCAAGATTATTGATCGTGTCGGACCAGTAGCTTACCGACTTGAGTTACCTCAACAACTCGCGGCAGTACATAACACTTTCCACGTCTCGAATTTGAAGAAATGTTTTGCTAAAGAAGATCTCACTATTCCGTTAGATGAAATCCAAATCAACGAAAAACTCCAATTCATCGAAGAACCCGTCGAAATAATGGATCGTGAGGTTAAAAGACTTAAGCAAAACAAGATACCAATTGTTAAGGTTCGATGGAATGCTCGTAGAGGACCCGAGTTCACCTGGGAGCGTGAAGATCAGATGAAGAAGAAATACCCGCATCTATTTCCAGAAGATTCGTCAACACCTTCAACAGCTTAAAATTTCGGGACGAAATTTATTTAACGGGTAGGTACTGTAGTGACCTGAACTTTTCCATGTTTATATATATTAATTGAGATTGATGTTTACATGATTAAATGTTTCCAACATGTTAAGCAATCAAACTTGTTAAGACTTGATTAATTGAAATAGGTTTCATATAGACAATTGACCACCCAAGTTGACCGGTGATTCACGAACGTTAAAACTTGTAAAAAAACTATATGATGACATATATATGGTTATATATATAGTTAACATGATATTATGATAAGTAAACATATCATTAATTATATTAACAATGAACTACATATGTAAAAACAAGACTACTAACTTAATGATTTTGAAACGAGACATATATGTAACGTTTATCGTTGTAACGACATTTAATGTATATATATCATATTAAGAGATATTCGTACATCATAATATCATGATAATATAATAATTTAAAATCTCTTTTGTTATTATAAACATTGGGTTAACAACATTTAACAAGATCGTTAACCTAAAGGTTTCAAAACAACACTTACATGTAACGACTAACGATGACTTAACGACTCAGTTAAAATGTATATACATGTAGTGTTTTAATATGTATTTATACACTTTTGAAAGACTTCAATACACTTATCAAAATACTTCTACTTAACAAAAATGCTTACAATTACATTCTCGTTCAGTTTCATCAACAATTCTACTCGTATGCACCCGTATTCGTACTCGTACAATACACAGCTTTTAGATGTATGTACTATTGGTATATACACTCCAATGATCAGCTCTTAGCAGCCCATGTGAGTCACCTAACACATGTGGGAACCATCATTTGGCAACTAGCATGAAATATCTCATAAGATTACAAAAATATGAGTAATCATTCATGACTTATTTACATGAAAACAAAATTACATATCCTTTATATCTAATCCATACACCAACGACCAAAAACACCTATAAACACTTTCATTCTTCAATTTTATTCATCTAATTGAACTCTCTCAAGTTCTATCTTCAAGTTCTAAGTGTTCTTCATAAATTCCAAAAGTTCTAGTTTCATAAAATCAAGAATACTTTCAAGTTTGCTAGCTCACTTCCAATCTTGTAAGGTGATCATCCAACCTCAAGAAATCTTTGTTTCTTACAGTAGGTTATCATTCTAATACAAGGTAATAATCATATTCAAACTTTGGTTCAATTTCTATAACTATAACAATCTTATTTCAAGTGATGATCTTACTTGAACTTGTTTTCGTGTCATGATTTTGCTTCAAGAACTTTGAGCCATCCAAGGATCCATTGAAGCTAGATCCATTTTTCTCTTTTCCAGTAGGTTCATCCAAGTAACTTAAGGTAGTAATGATGTTCATAACATCATTCGATTCATACATATAAAGCTATCTTATTCGAAGGTTTAAACTTGTAATCACTAGAACATAGTTTAGTTAATTCTAAACTTGTTCGCAAACAAAAGTTAATCCTTCTAACTTGACTTTTAAAATCAACTAAACACATGTTCTATATCTATATGATATGCTAACTTAATGATTTAAAACCTGGAAACACGAAAAACACCATAAAACCGGATTTACGCCGTCGTAGTAACACCGCGGGCTGTTTTGGGTTAGTTAATTAAAAACTATGATAAACTTTGATTTAAAAGTTGTTATTCTGAGAAAATGATTTTTATTATGAACATGAAACTATATCCAAAAATTATGGTTAAACTCAAAGTGGAAGTATGTTTTCTAAAATGGTCATCTAGACGTCGTTCTTTCGACTGAAATGACTACCTTTACAAAAACGACTTGTAACTTATTTTTCCGACTAGAAACCTATACTTTTTTGTTTAGATTCATAAAATAGAGTTCAATATGAAACCATAGCAATTCGATTCACTCAAAACAGATTTAAAATGAAGAAGTTATGGGTAAAACAAGATTGGATAATTTTTCTCATTTTAGCTACGTGAAAATTGGTAACAAATCTATTCCAACCATAACTTAATCAACTTGTATTATATATTATGTAATCTTGAGATACCATAGACACGTATACAATGTTTCGACCTATCATGTCGACACATCTATATATATTTCGGAACAACCATAGACACTCTATATGTGAATGTTGGAGTTAGCTATACAGGGTTGAGGTTGATTCCAAAATATATATAGTTTGAGTCGTGATCAATACTGAGATACGTATACACTGGGTCGTGGATTGATTCAAGATAATATTTATCGATTTATTTCTGTACATCTAACTGTGGACAACTAGTTGTAGGTTACTAACGAGGACAGCTGACTTAATAAACTTAAAACATCAAAATATATTAAAAGTGTTGTAAATATATTTTGAACATACTTTGATATATATGTATATATTGTTATAGGTTCGTGAATCAACCAGTGGCCAAGTCTTACTTCCCAACGAAGTAAAAATCTGTGAAAGTGAGTTATAGTCCCACTTTTAAAATCTAAAATTTTTGGGATGAGAATACATGCAGGTTTTATAAATGATTTACAAAATAGACACAAGTATGTGAAACTACATTCTATGGTTGAATTATCGAAATCGAATATGCCCTTTTTTATTAAGTCTGGTAATCTAAGAATTAGGGAACAGACACCCTAATTGACGCGAATCCTAAAGATAGATCTATTGGGCCTAACAAACCCCATCCAAAGTACCGGATGCTTTAGTACTTCGAAATTTATATCATATCCGAAGGGTGTCCCGGAATGATGGGGATATTCTTATATATGCATCTTGTTATTGTCGGTTACCAGGTGTTCACCATATGAATGATTTTTATCTCTATGTATGGGATGTGTATTGAAATATGAAATCTTGTGGTCTATTGTTACGATTTGATATATATAGGTTAAACCTATAACTCACCAACATTTTTGTTGACGTTTAAAGCATGTTTATTCTCAGGTGAATATTAAGAGCTTCCGCTGTTGCATACTAAAATAAGGACAAGATTTGGAGTCCATGTTTGTATGATATTGTGTAAAAACTGCATTCAAGAAACTGATTTCGATGTAACATATTTGTATTGTAAACCATTATGTAATGGTCGTGTGTAAACAGGATATTTTAGATTATCATTATTTGATAATCTACGTAAAGCTTTTTAAACCTTTATTTATGAAATAAAGGTTATGGTTTGTTTTAAAAATGAATGCAGTCTTTGAAAAACGTCTCATATAGAGGTCAAAACCTCGCAACGAAATCAATTAATATGGAACGTTTTTAATCAATAAGAACGGGACATTTCATGAACTCACCAACCTTTGTGTTGACACTTGTTAGCATGTTTATTCTCAGGTTTCCTAGAAGTCTTCCGCTGTTTGCTTAGATGTTAGACAAGCTATGTGCATGGAGTCTTACATGACATATTTTTCAAGAAAACGCTGCATTCACCAAATCATCACCATGTATCTTATTTTGACTGCATTGTCAACGGAAGTACTGTTGTAAACTATTATTTATGGTGATTGTCTATATGTAGAAATCATCAGATGTCGAAAACCTTTGATTTAAATATTCATTTATGGTGTGCCTTTTTAAAAGAATGCAATGTTTATAAAACGTATCATATAGAGGTCAATTACCTCGCAATGAAATCAATGAATGACGTGTTCGTCCATATGGATTTGGAGCGATCGTCACAGTTGGTATCAGAGCGTTGGTCCTAGCGAACCATGTCTTGCATGAGTGTGTCTAACTGATAGTTGTTAAGATGCATTAGTAAGTCTGGACTTCGACCGTGTCTGCATGTTAAAAGTTTTGCTTATAATTTCTTGTCGAAAATTACATGCTTATCATTCTTAAGTCTAGACACGTTTTACTGCATTGATTGCATGAATAGTGTATAGACAAAATTCATATCTTAGCGTATCTGTTACTATAAACTTTGACTGCCATCTTTCGAAAATTTCTCCGTAATTTACGGAATTTTGGTATTATATATACATATGTAAATTATGTATTGAAGAGTACCAATCTAAATTCTATAATCTATTTCATATCAAAAATCATCTATCTAATTATACAAGATGGATCCCGTATCCAATTCAAATTCCTTAAACTCTGACAGCTATTCCGATATGGATATTCACCTGAATTCCGAAGACAGTATAACCGGAATGGATTAATCAATTAGCCATCATCTATTCTGGATGAATTGGGGATGGGTTCGTAGCCTACTTAATTATTGGAGACAAGAAGAAGGCGATCCCTTCCATCCACCACATTGCCCTCTTGGCGAAGAACCTGAAGCACTTACCGGCGAACCTGTTCGTAATACCATTTTCTCTCTCATCTCCAGAATATCTCATCATGATCATATACTCTCTCAAATTCTGGATCTTATTCATCCGCTCGTCCGAACCGCCAATCATCCCGGTGTAGTAGAAGAAGTCAACGAGCTTCACGCTCGGGTAGTGGCTTTGGAGAATATGGTGCAAAGGTTACAAGCACCAGCAGCATCACCGGCATCAATAGTACCACCGACAACAACACCAACAGTACCATTACCACCACCAACAACATCCGCATCGCAAACCTCAACTTCACAATCTGTTCCACCAGCATCAACGTCATACGCACCGTAGTTACCAAGAAATACCAGCAACAATAACCGATGAAGTATTAACTCATTTCCCCTGAATAAATTTTATGTATATTTAATATATATGAATTTTGAAATCAAAATAAATCTTTTCGTACCAAGTTATTACGTGTGAATCTTAACTGGTAGGTACTACTCGGTTAATTCATATTACTAATATGCTATGATGTACATTCTTCGTTAATGACTTAACCATCGTTAACTACAATCTCTGTTTCCAACTCAATGAATTCTATTTCATAATAAACTAAGTATATTATTCAATTATATGGTTGATTTTATACTTACATCTTCGATGTATTCGAAACTTTCTAGAAAACATCATTCGTACCTTGCAAAGTTAGCAAGAGTTCCATGAGCACCAACATGATTCACTGAGAAAATATCAATAAAACTGAGTATTGATTACATTAGTGAAATACTCCATAAAGATTATTAAATCTTTAATGTTTTAGAGATTATTCATTTCTAATTCAAGTCAAAAATCAAATGAGCTTAATATGATATTAACTCATCAAATCTGTATTACATCTAAAGAAAATATACATACATATATTTTCATAAATACGGTAATAAAAATTCTTTTGTACAAAATATTACTTGTGAAATCTTTAAAGGGTAGGTAATTCCCGGGAAATATATAAGTTCACAATTAATATGTTATACTGTACATTCTTCAACTTTGATTCAAAAATTATTAACTATGCTCACAACGATATACAATCATTTCCATACAAATTCAATTACATATTCTGATATTGACGGATCAGAATCCAAGTCAAGATTTAACGGGTGACATCATTCTTAGATCTCTACATCTTTCAAAGCTATACTTTAACTTCAAAAATGTGAAAGATCCTTTAGCATTGTTTTTACCGAAAATAACCTTGCAATTCCTTTTCAAAAGTATCCAGTATTATCAACCGTTCAACCAGTCAACAACGACCTTTCAGACTTGTAACTTTGGCATATACGTTTTTGTTACTAGGGAACCTTTCATGTTGCACCACATTAACAGTAAAGGTACCAGCAAATTCATTAATATGTGACGTAAAGTCTCTCCGAAAAACTATTATAATTGTTCATTGAAACCCTATCATGTACTCATCCACATCTTGTAACGGTAATTGCCATTACAACTACCGGGAATTAACAATCAGTATTTTGAATCTCGCAGCATTTTCTACGACAACAGTTATATATAGATAACATCGATCTTCTAGACTTATAGATTTCGAATGTGAAGTTTCCGAAAAACAACCCAAACTACGAAACTAGTTCTCCGAATTTTGGAAAAATGTTGATGAAGCAGCAAAAACTGTAAACGACCTTAACAGTAAAAAGTTTAATGATAAAGGATAGTGTGCTGGCAAAGCTCAGAAAAAGAGAAAGTTTGGAACTAGAAAACGGATTGAGCAAAGTATGAAAGAGGCTGTGGATGAATCACAAGGACGAAATCTGTCTTCAAAGAATCCAAATGATTCAGTATCTGCTGAAGCCATTAACGAATACCTTGCTTCCGAATCTAAACCCTTGCGGACAATATTTTTCATCATCCTCTGATATTAGAAATTCTAAGATATCATCGCATCTTTCATTATAAATATCCTCCATATTTCTGGAGATAATTTCATAATCATTCGTATCGGAAATCAATTTTCTCCTTGCGATATCTGTGTTACATCATAAAAAAAACTATTTTAGTTTCTAAATTCTGAAACTTTCAAGTTTAAAATATGAATATTTTGGAAGTGGTGTTGGGAGCTGAAGCATGAGTTAGTATAATATAATGACACTTGATCAACGTGATTATATTACAGTAAGTCATGCTGAGTTTCTAATGGAACGTGATAAAGGTTCACAGATCATACCCTCATCATGAACCATGTTACATAACTCTTTCATAAGAACTGGTGGGCGCGAGTAGTAGTATATGGATCCATAGGGCTTGATATCCCCGTCCGAGCTAGAGCACTAGCCTTTTAACGGACGTATGCTATTTGAGAAGCGTACACGTTGGTTTACGTGTATTATTAAGATGATTATAGAAAGGGTATAAATTATATATACATTAAGTTTAGTTACCAGGGTGCTCAATTTCGTAGAATATTTTGATAAACGTTTCTGGATGGAACAACTGAAATCTTGTGATCCACCTTTATATACAGATTATACGAAACATTAAAACTATGAACTCACCAACCTTTGTGTTGACACTTGTTAGCATGTTTATTCTCAGGTTTCCTAGAAGTC
The DNA here is from genome assembly GCF_046630445.1 of Rutidosis leptorrhynchoides. Taxonomy (NCBI): domain Eukaryota; kingdom Viridiplantae; phylum Streptophyta; class Magnoliopsida; order Asterales; family Asteraceae; genus Rutidosis; species Rutidosis leptorrhynchoides. Next base: position 561,758,640 of record NC_092335.1, read on the forward strand.
TTCCGCTGTTTGCTTAGATGTTAGACAAGCTATGTGCATGGAGTCTTACATGACATATTTTTCAAGGAAACGTTGCATTCACCAAATCATCACCATGTATCTTATTTTGACTGCATTGTCAACGGAAGTACTGTTGTAAACTATTATTTATGGTGATTGTCTATATGTAGAAATCATCAGATGTCGAAAACCTTTGATTTAAATATTCATTTATGGTGTGCCTTTTCAAAAGAATGCAATGTTTATAAAACGTATCATATAGAGGTCAAATACCTCGCAATGAAATCAATGAATGACGTGTTCGTCCATATGGATTTGGAGCGATCGTCACACATCCAAACTTTTTTTTTATGTGTAGTTGGTACCTACATTTTGTGTAACTTGCGTGGTTGGTACCTCTAACTAGCTGCAGTCAAATTTAAATGGTTAACCCCTCACATGTGCTATGCATGTGAGGGTACATTCGTCCGTGTATTTTTTCATTCATTAAACCACAATTGGCTTGAAACTCGGATCTAAACACGTCCTTTCTTTCTCTCTCATCACAATAAATGCTTCCAGATCCATTTTGTTCATCTCTTATCCTTTTTTGTTCAACCTTGAAACTTTTACAGATGAAATATTCGAGCTAAATTCGTTATAATACATGCAATCAATTCATCTAATCAAATCTAAGAAATTTCTTATCAATTAATTTTTTGGGTGGTTCATACGAAACCTCTATCGGAATTGAATAAAGTAAAGCCGATTTCATTAGTTTTCGTTAAGAATTATAAACATTAACGGTGATTTGCGGACGTGAATCGATAAATTATAACCCAATCACGATATATATTCGTTTGATATTAGTGTGCTTTGATGTATTAATATTATATTTCATGTTTGCAATTTTCAAGAATCCAATGGGTCTGGATATGCTGATGAATGTGTTTGGTGGACTTGACTGGGTAGCATGTCTACTCTAAATTTGCCTGATGGTTAATGGTGTATACTATCGTATACACGCATAAAGGCATAATATTTGCATGAAATTGGCATCAAAAACACTGAGAACAACAGTTTTGTAAGACTATCCGTCTAGCGTTCTCCGCTGTGCAGGCTGCTTCGGTCATGCATAAGCCCTGAAGGCCGCCTAGCGCTTAAGCCCTGACAGGAGAACGTCACATCCAGCGCATATTTCGGATCAAAAATAACAGAACGTATCATCATCTGACACGTGTCCCCGAGCAATCCGGTAGATCTATCACGATAAATAGACCCCTTGGGTCGTCATTTTGGAGATTCAGACATTCTGACAACTTGTGAGCAGAGATTTCACCTTTCTCTCTCACATAGTACTTTCTCTCACTAGAAGTTATCCGGCTAACAGCTTAATGCTAAACGGACAAAAGATTGATTAAGCCATCCCACAAGTTTCTATACTTGTGAACCGGGTCTGCAGGGATTATTTCCCGAGGGTAAACATCAATCGGCAACACTCCCCCATTATTAGCTAGATACTTCTAGTATTGTGCTGATACACTAAGCCTTACCTCATAAGGAAATAGGTATCAACAATGGCGCCATCTACTATCAAAACGAATCATCTCCCCGATACTGACGAAGAAGGCAAGGGTAAAGAATTGGTACCCATAGGTGTAGGCATGATACATTCATGGAAAGCTGGACAACGGAGGAAAGCAGAGGTGTTGGAAGATTGGAAAGAACAATTAATATCGTTTCCTTCTATGTTTAACACAAATTCATCCGATGGTCCAGTGGTTATAGAAGCACGAGTTGCTAATTATATAATACGCACCATTTATACTGACACAGGAGCTGAAGCAGACATTATGTATGAACATTGCTTCGTACAGCTTCCCAAATATGTGCAAGAAACAATGAAGGAAACATATGTGCCGTTGGCAAGTTTTACAAGTGAACCGTCTTGGTCTGAAGGAAGTATTCTTCTTGAAGTAGTCTTGGGCAAGCCACCCCTAAAACGCACAGCCAACATTGAGTTCCTGGTGGTTAAAGAAAATTCACAATACAATATAATTTTGGAAAGAACTATCTTAATGACTTTTGGGGCTGTGACGTCAACTATGCACGGCATGATGAAGTTTCCAACGCCTGGCGGAATAGCAACGTTGTACGCAGAACGGCAGAAGTCAATTGAGTGTTCTCAAGTAAAAAAAGCAATAATTAAGCCAATAATACATGATGATGGGTCAATCTCACCAAATCTACAATTTCCATATCAAAAAATCATAATTGGGCATACGTTATCTACGGCATGTAAAGAAAAGTTATACAACATTTTGGCAACAAATTTAGACGCCTTTGCATGGCAACCGTCTGATATGACCGGTGTCCCAAGGGAAGTTGCAGAAAATAGGTTAAATGTGAATCCTAATATACATCCTGTTTGTCAAAAGAAGGGAGGCATGGCGCCAGAAAGAAGTAAATTCCTCCGTGATGAGGTACGAAGTTTAGTGGATGCCGGAATCCTGCGAGAAGTTAAATATCAGACGTGGGTAGAAAATCCAGTCATGGTGAGGAAGCCGGACAACTCATGGCGGATGTGTGTCGATTTCACAGATATCAATAAAGCATGCCCAAAGGATAATTATCCTTTACCTGAAATTGATTAGAAGGTTGAATCATTGGCAGAATATCGATTTAAATGTTTTTTAGATTCAGCTAAGGGGTATCACCAAATACCTATGGCCTTAAAAGATGAAGACAAAACGGCTTTTCACACGACGGAAGACATATTCTGTTACATGAAAATGCCTTTTGGTCTGAAGAATGCAGGAGCAACATATCAACGACTTATTGATATGGCGTTTAAGGATCAAATTGAGTGAAATTTGGAGGCTTATGTCAATGATATCGTCATAAAAAGTCATACTGAAGAAAAAATGTTACGGGATATGCAAGAAACTTTTGCATCCTTGCGAAAAATCAATATGAAGTTAAATCCCAAAAAGTGTACGTTTGGCGTAGAAGAAGGAAAATTTTTAGGTCATATTGTTATAGAACGAGGTATCAAAGCTAATCCAAAGAAAATTCAAGCAATTGAAGACATGAAGTCGCCAGCCAGCAAGAAAGACGTTCAAAGATTATATGGATGTTTAGCAGCGTTAACAAGATTTTTGTCCAAAGCAACTGAAAAGTCGCTTCTATTCATGAAGGTGTTAAAAAGTTTTCTAAATAAAAAACATTTTGTATGGATGGCGGAAGCCGAGAATGCATTCCAAGAGGTCAAGCAATTGTTGAAAATGTTACCTACGTTAACAGCACCAAAGGAAGGGGAGACTTTGATTTTGTATTTAGCTATCTCAAAAGAAGCAATTAGTTTTGTCTTAATCGCAGAACGGAACGGTGTGCAAATGTCTATATATTTTGTTAGCAAAGTATTGCATCTCAGCGAAACGAATTATCCACCAATTCATCGCATGGTTTATGCCCTCGTGCATTCTGCACACCGTTTACGAAGGTATTTTCAAGGTCATCCTATCTTGGTATTAACGGATCAACCGTTGAAGCAAATACTCCGGCGTCCAGAGTCATCTGGCCGTCTAGCGAAATAGGCCATCGAGTTAGGTGAATATGAAATCAATTTTGCTCCCAGAAATGTAGTTAAAGGGCAAATATTGGCAGATTTTCTTCTGAAAACAAATGAAAAAGTAGAGTACGACAATGAAATGACAACACAACAGCATGTTTGGGAATTACACACTGATGGGGCCTCCAGTGAAGAAGGAACAGGTGCAGGACTGGTTTTAACAAGTCCAGATGGAGAAGAGTATACTTATGCATTGAAATTTTGTTTTTATACATCCAACAATGAAGCAGAGTACGAGGCATTACTCTCCGGCTTACGCATAGCATTGGAAATGGGAATCACAAACCTAAGGGCATATGTTGATTCTCAAATTGTGGCCCAGCAAGTTAATGGAATGTTTGATGCAAGAGATACATCAATGAGGCAATATGTAAAGTTGGTAGAAGCAATTTCAAAGAAATTTGATAACCTTGAAGTCGTGCAAATCCCTCAAAATAAGAACAAGAAGGCTGACGTCTTAAGCAAGCTAGCTACTTTAACCTTTGACCATTTGCACAAGCGAGTGTTGGTTGAAGAACTTAAGAAAAAATCAATACATGAAAAACCAATTATGGCAATAGTTGAGGGTACTAAGGAAACTTGGATGACTCCATATTTGACGTATTTGCATGACAGAGGATTACCCGTTGACAAGGCGGAAGCCAGAAGGATAAAAGTAACAGCACCAATGTATGAAATAGTTAATGGTGCTCTTTATCGAAAGTCTTACAATGGTCTGTTGTTAAGGTGTTTAACCAATGATGAAGCATTAAAGGTAGTCAAGGAAATGCATGAAGGAGTTTGTTCTCAACACTCCGGCTTCCGTACTGTGGCATCACGGATTATGCGGTAAGGGTATTTTTGGACTTCCCTTTATCGAGATGTTGCAGAGATTATAAAAACATGTAAGAATTGTCAGAGGCATGGTACAGTTCAGCGTCTCCCAAAATATGATTTGATACCAGTTTCGTCTGCTTGGTCGTTCTGCAAGTGGGCGATTGATATTGTGGGGCCATTTAATAGACGCACTGGTAATGCTAAGTTCTTGGTAGTAGCAATTGATTTTTTCACAAAGTGGGTTGAAGCAAAGGCTTTAGCAAAGATTACAGGAGAAAATGTCAAGAAGTTTGTGTGGCACGATATAGTGTGCCGTTATGGGGTTCCAAATGAAATAGTCAGTGACAATGGCAAGCAATTTATAGAGAATCCATTTCGAAGTTGGTGTGAAGAGCTAGGAATAAAGTAAAACTTTACATCTGTTGCTCATCCTCAAGCGAATGGGCAAGTGGAAGTTACTAACAAAGAAATTGTTGCTGGTATTAAGGCACGTTTGGGATTAAGTCAAACTGGTTGGGTTGACGAACTGCCAAATGTACTATAGGCACACAGACAAATCCAAAGCGGAGCACGGGAGAGACACCCTTCAGTTTAGTGTATGGTACTGAAGCAGTGATACCAGCTGAAATATGTGTTCCAACACAATGCATTATGGCGTTTGATATTGAAGGTAACTCTGAAGCATTGAGGGAAAATCTTAACTTGTTGGAGGAAAGAAGGTTGATGGCCCCCATCTAACAAGCAGATCACAAGCATAAGATGGCAAAATATTATAACAAAAAAGTGAAGCATACACAATTTGAAGTTGGCGATTTGATGCTACGAGATAATAAGGCAAGCAGGCAGATTAAATTCGGGAAATTGGCACCAAAATGGGAAGGACCTTATAAGGTCACAAAGGTAAATCAGAATGGATCATACATGCTTGCTGCACCATCTGGCGAGCAATATGAAAGAGCTTGGAATGCAATGAATTTAAAGAAATTTTATGCGTAGTACTATATGCATAGACAGCTTGATCACCTGTCCAATGCATGAGATATAGTCATAAATGTAAAAATTTCTTTTTAAATATGAATAACAGCAATTATTCTTATGGCAATATTGTTCATAAATTTTATCCGGCCAAGGACTTATTAGTCTAGGTGTCACATAGCTGTATGTCATCCCTACCTGCAGAAAGAAAGATACCCTTTCGGTGGTAGAAGTACAATCATACTCAAAATGATTGTATCGATAGTGAGACATGTAAAACTCACTAAAGCATCAAAGCGTTAAAGCGAATCTACAAATGTCATGACACAAAACTTATACACAAAATGTAAAGCAAAACAAATAACGAACCATGGCGTCCTGCAAACTAGTTGAAGGCAAAGATAATACACAACTTTTCCTCATAAATTTCATGACGGAAAGCGTATAACAGAAAATGTTATTTCAATATTTCAAGGCATGATGTCTGTAAAGTAAAATATCAATACTTTATACATTTTTTAACTCAGAAAATGTCAATAACCTAAGGCATCTTCATAGCAATAACAGCGAATACAATATTAAAAGTTATGAAAGGCATATATAACTGAAAGCATGATATTTCATTCATTTTGGGGGGTATAATTTAATACATCATCAATAGTTACATCCGGATTTTTACAAAGATTTTCAAGATCAGAAAACCTCATATTTTCTATTGAAGCACCGGCTGCATCAGCTTCTGTGATAGCATTTTCATTGATCTTTAATGTAATTACCTCAGGCAGAGGATTTGGAAGTTCTGGTAGTTTCCTCTTCATGAAATTGAAAAAACTTAACCGTTCAGCAGATTTAGCAAGGCGGACAAACTCACGAATCCGGTGAGATAACGCTTGGCAGTTAAAAATACGGTTAACAAGAACAGGAATCCCAGCAATTATACGTCTTTCATTATCCTCTTTGGCTTTAAGCAGTTCTTTCATAGCATTATTCTCCTTTACTAATTCTTCAATCCTGCTCAAGTGTTGATTTTCTCTGAATGACAGTTCCTTCACTTGTTTACTATATTCTGCCCTCTGAATGTAACAGTTCAAAAAATTCCTCTTCATTATATCGTAATCCTTCTTCAAGGATGTAGTCACTTGTTCCATCTTGGTTATTTTCTCCTTTTCAGCTGATAGTTCCTTATTCGTGGTAATTTCATTGCTCTGCAATTCAGATAGGTGTTGAAGGTCATTTAGCCCAGAAGCAATGTTAAGAATGATACTTTGTGCTTTAACCTTCTTAGCATCTGCATCAGATAGGTTACTGAAAAATTGGGGTAGTGATGGACATACCATGGCGTTCAAGAAATTCATGAAACCCTCGTAAGAGTGTGGTGGTCCTTTTAGAAAGGAGGAAAGCATATTTGTGCCAAGATTGGGAAGCATAATTAGTTTTTGAGAAGAACTAGTGCCAGCTTCTTGATGAGTGGATGTTGGAGCATTTTGACCAGTTCTCCTTCTCTTGGCGTTAGACGGAAGAGTCGCTAGCATATTATCTTGGTGTGGTGTAGTAGCTGTTGGAGATAAAGGGAAATTTGTAGTGACCCGAACTTTTCCATGTTTATATATATTAATTGAGATTGATGTTTACATGATTAAATGTTTCCAACATGTTAAGCAATCAAACTTGTTAAGACTTGATTAATTGAAATAGGTTTCATATAGACAATTGACCACCCAAGTTGACCGGTGATTCACGAACGTTAAAACTTGTAAAAAAAAACTATATGATGACATATATATGGTTATATATATAGTTAACATGATATTATGATAAGTAAACATATCATTAATTATATTAACAATGAACTACATATGTAAAAACAAGACTACTAACTTAATGATTTTGAAACGAGACATATATGTAACGTTTATCGTTGTCACGACATTTAATGTATATATATCATATTAAGAGATATTCGTACATCATAATATCATGATAATATAATAATTTAAAATCTCTTTTGATATTATAAACATTGGGTTAACAACATTTAACAAGATCGTTAACCTAAAGGTTTCAAAACAACACTTACATGTAACGACTAACGATGACTTAACGACTCAGTTAAAATGTATATACATGTAGTGTTTTAATATGTATTTATACACTTTTGAAAGACTTCAATACACTTATCAAAATACTTCTACTTAACAAAAATGCTTACAATTACATTCTCGTTCAGTTTCATCAACAATTCTACTCGTATGCACCCGTATTCGTACTCGTACAATACACAGCTTTTAGATGTATGTACTATTGGTATATACACTCCAATGATCAGCTCTTAGCAGCCCATGTGAGTCACCTAACACATGTGGGAACCATCATTTGGCAACTAGCATGAAATATCTCATAAGATTACAAAAATATGAGTAATCATTCATGACTTATTTACATGAAAACAAAATTACATATCCTTTATATCTAATCCATACACCAACGACCAAAAACACCTACAAACACTTTCATTCTTCAATTTTCTTCATCTAATTGAACTCTCTCAAGTTCTATCTTCAAGTTCTAAGTGTTCTTCATAAATTCCAAAAGTTCTAGTTTCATAAAATCAAGAATACTTTCAAGTTTGCTAGCTCACTTCCAATCTTGTAAGGTGATCATCCAACCTCAAGAAATCTTTGTTTCTTACAGTAGGTTATCATTCTAATACAAGGTAATAATCATATTCAAACTTTGGTTCAATTTCTATAACTATAACAATCTTATTCCAAGTGATGATCTTACTTGAACTTGTTTTCGTGTCATGATTTTGCTTCAAGAACTTTGAGCCATCCAAGGATCCATTGAAGCTAGATCCATTTTTCTCTTTTCCAGTAGGTTCATCCAAGGAACTTAAGGTAGTAATGATGTTCATAACATCATTCGATTCATACATATAAAGCTATCTTATTCGAAGGTTCAAACTTGTAATCACTAGAACATAGTTTAGTTAATTCTAAACTTGTTCGCAAACAAAAGTTAATCCTTATAACTTGACTTTTAAAATCAACTAAACACATGTTCTATATCTATATGATATTCTAACTTAATGATTTAAAACCTGGAAACACGAAAAACACCGTAAAACCGGATTTACGCCGTCATAGTAACACCGCGGGCTGTTTTGGGTTAGTTAATTAAAAACTATGATAAAATTTGATTTAAAAGTTGTTATTCTGAGAAAATGATTTTTATTATGAACATGAAACTATATCCAAAAATTATGGTTAAACTCAAAGTGGAAGTATGTTTTCTAAAATGGTCATCTAGACGTCGTTCTTTCGACTGAAATGACTACCTTTACAAAAACGACTTGTAACTTATTTTTCCGACTAGAAACCTATACTTTTTTTGTTTAGATTCATAAAATAGAGTTCAATATGAAACCATAGCAATTTGATTCACTCAAAACGGATTTAAAATGAAGAAGTTATGGGTAAAACAAGATTGGATAATTTTTCTCATTTTAGCTACGTGAAAATTGGTAACAAATCTATTCCAACCATAACTTAATCAACTTGTATTATATATTATGTAATCTTGAGATACCATAGACACGTATACAATGTTTCGACCTATCATGTCGACACATCTATATATATTTCGGAACAACCATAGACACTCTATATGTGAATGTTGGAGTTAGCTATACAGGGTTGAGGTTGATTCCAAAATATATATAGTTTGAGTTGTGATCAATACTGAGATACGTATACACTGGGTCGTGGATTGATTCAAGATAATATTTATCGATTTATTTCTGTACATCTAACTGTGGACAACTAGTTGTAGGTTACTAACGAGGACAGCTGACTTAATAAACTTAAAACATCAAAATATATTAAAAGTGTTGTAAATATATTTTGAACATACTTTGATATATATGTATATATTGTTATAGGTTCGTGAATCAACCAGTGGCCAAGTCTTACTTCCCGACGAAGTAAAAATCTGTGAAAGTGAGTTATAGTCCCACTTTTAAAATCTAATATTTTTGGGATGAGAATACATGCAGGTTTTATAAATGATTTACAAAATAGACACAAGTACGTGAAACTACATTCTATGGTTGAATTATCGAAATCGAATATGCCCCTTTTTATTAAGTCTGGTAATCTAAGAATTAGGGAACAGACACCCTAATTGATGCGAATCCTAAAGATAGATCTATTGGGCCTAACAAACCCCATCCAAAGTACCGGATGCTTTAGTACTTCGAAATTTATATCATATCCGAAGGGTGTCCCGGAATGATGGGGATATTCTTATATATGCATCTTGTTATTGTCGGTTACCAGGTGTTCACCATATGAATGATTTTTATCTCTATGTATGGGATGTGTATTGAAATATGAAATCTTGTGGTCTATTGTTACGATTTGATATATATAGGTTAAACCTATAACTCACCAACATTTTTTGTTGACGTTTTAAGCATGTTTATTCTCAGGTGATTATTAAGAGCTTCCGCTATCGCATACTTAAATAAGGACAAGATTTGGAGTCCATGCTTGTATGATATTGTGTAAAAACTGCATTCAAGAAACTTATTTTGTTGTAACATATTTGTATTGTAAACCATTATGTAATGGTCGTGTGTAAACAGGATATTTTAGATTATCATTATTTGATAATCTACGTAAAGCTTTTTAAACCTTTATTGATGAAATAAAGGTTATGGTTTGTTTAAAAATGAATGCAGTCTTTGAAAAACGTCTCATATAGAGGTCAAAACCTCGCAACGAAATCAATTAATATGGAACGTTTTTAATCAATAAGAACGGGACATTTCAGTTGGTATCCGAGCGTTGGTCTTAGAGAACCAGAAAATTTGCATTAGTGTGTCTTATCGAGTTTGTTAGGATGCATTAGTGAGTCTGGACTTCGACCGTGTTTTCTTTAAAAATGATTGCTTAACATTTTTGTTGGAAACTATATATTTTTAACATATGAATATTATGTGATATATTAATCTCTTAACGTGTTTGATATTATGTGATAGATGTCTACCTCTAGAACAAGTCCCATTGACTCACCTAATAATAATGAAGAGTCAAATGTAAATTGGAATGATTTGTGGACTGATTCACAAGTTCCCGAAGAGGAACCGGAAGAAGAGTCGGAACCGGAAGAAGAATCGGAACCGGAAGAAGAATCGGAACCGGATGAAGAAATAGAACCGGTGGGGGAAATAATAAAACGGTTAAGTAAAAGAAAATCCTCAACCAACCGACCAAAGTTAATTATGGTCAATGGTGCTTCCGCCAAGGAAGCAAAATATTGGGAGGATTACCAATTCTCTGATGAATCGGATTCCGACGAGAATTCCGATGATGTTATAGAAATTACCCCAACTGAATTTAAAAAGGCAAAAGAAAATAATAAGGGAAAGGGCATAAAAATAGAGAAATCTAATTCCAACCCCGATGAACTTTATATGTATCGTCAACCCCCGAAGTCCTTAAGTTGTAACAATGACCCGGGAACCTCTAAACCACCAGGTTTTTCAAAACCAATGTGGACAACGACGGCTCGTATTAGGGGAACATCATATATCCCTAGAAACTTGGCAAAACGAACCAAAACCGAAGAAGAAGAAACGAGCGAGTCGGAATAAGATAGTTGTATTCGTGTGGTGTAATATATGGAATATAGTGTTCTTATGCTTTATGATATATGTAAAAATTGCTTGTATTAATAAGTATTTTTTTTTATGAATCTAACTCTTGTCTATTTTACAGTTTAAAAATACAAAATGGATAGACAACCCAATATTTTAAGAGACCTACCCGGAGACATGATTGATGAAATCTTGTCTAGAGTCGGCCAGAATTCTTCGGCACAACTATTTAAGGCGAGATCAGTTTGTAAGACATTCGAAGAACGTTCCAAGAATGTCTTGGTTTATAAGAGACTTTCGTTTGAAAGATGGGGGATATCACATTGGGAAACCCATAAGTTACGATGTGTTTACTTTGACGCATATATTGCGGGGAACCCAAATGCTATTTTACGCAACGGGTTAAGAAATTATTTTGACTCAATATATCCGAATATTGGACTTCGTGATTTAGAAAAAGCGGCTAACATGCAACATAAAGAAGCATGTTATGCTTACGGATTAGTAATGTTCGCTTCTCACCAAAGTGAGAACAAGAACATCGGGCTACAACTATTAAACAAAACGTTTCCACAAGTGACGGAGTCGGTAATTGGGGTAAGAAATGAGGTTTTTAGATTATTACGGGACTGTTGGACATTACGTAACCCTCGTCCCTTTGATGACGTTACAACACGCTGTCTTATCAACGGCCATAACGGTTATGTTGCACAAGACCAAGGATGGGAAGTAGTCCTAGTAAAACCAGAATGCATGACTTGTTTCTGGACGTATGAATTACGTGTCTTTATTGCCTTTGCTGAACGACTTGTGTACTAGCTAGAATTGTCTTCACAACTATCTTGTATCAAAGTTATTGTGTGCTATATTTCATGCTTTATGTAAAATAAGCGGTATTGTAAGTTTGTAAAATATTGTATAAAAGTTTGAACGCGAAATATTATTACAATCAGTTTTTCATATAGAATTGTAGTAGTTGAATTGTATATTAGCTACTAAGTATGAACTTAACGGGTAGGTACTACCCGAATTTAAACTTATAAAACGCTAATATGAAGAAAAAGCTTTTATAAATGAGTTCATATTATGCTACGAAATACTATTAACTACTCTTAATACTCTGTATGATTAACTTGTTCCATTTAACTATTTTGAAGGAAATGGCACCGACTACTCGACACACCGTGAATATGAATGAAGAGGAATTCCGTACTTTTCTAGCTTCAAACATAGCCGCAGTACAGGCTGCGCTACATACCAACAATAACCTTGGATCTAGCAGTACAGGAAATCGTGTAGGATGCACCTACAAAGAATTCACTGCCTGCAAACCTTTGGAATTTGATGGAACCGAAGGACCGATCGGATTGAAACGGTGGACCGAGAAGGTCGAATCGGTGTTTGCCATAAGTAAGTGTACTGAAGAGGACAAAGTGAAGTACGCTACGCATACCTTCACAGGTTCTGCGTTAACATGGTGGAATACCTATCTAGAGCAAGTGGGACAAGGCGATGCGTACGCACTACCGTGGTCAGCATTCAAGCACTTGATGAACGAGAAGTACCGTCCCAGAACCGAGGTCAATAAGCTCAAGACAGAACTTAGAGGGTTACGAACCCAAGGATTTGATATTACCACGTACGAAAGACGATTCACAGAATTGTGCCTATTGTGTCCGGGAGCATTCGAAGATGAGGAAGAGAAGATCGACGCGTTTGTGAAAGGATTACCGGAAAGAATCCAAGAAGATATAAGTTCACACGAGCCCACCTCCATACAACAGGCATGTAGAATGGCTCACAAACTAGTGAACCAGATTGAAGAAAGAATTAAAGAACAGACTGCTGAAGAGGCCAATGTGAAGCAAGTCAAAAGAAAGTGGGAGGAAAACGGTGATAAGAATCACCAATACAACAACAACAGCAATTACAACAATAATCGCAACAATTATCCCAACAATCGCAACATCAATCGCAACTACAACAAACGGCCCAACAACAACAACAACAACAACAACAACAGCAACTATAACAATCATCCCAACAACAATAATAACCGCAACAACAACAACAATCAGAAGCAACTATGCCAAAGGTGTGAAAAGAATCACTCGGGGTTCTGCACCAAATTTTGCAACAAGTGTAAAAGAAATGGTCATAGCGCGGCGAAGTGTGAGGTCTACGGACCAGGGGTTAATAGAACGAAAGGAACAAATGGTGTCGGAATGAGTAATGGCGGAGCAAGTAGTGTCGGAGCAAGTTATGCCAATGTAGTTTGTTATAAATGTGGAAAACCAGGCCACATTATTAGAAATTGCCCGAACCAGGAGAACACGAATGGACAAGGCCGTGGAAGAGTTTTCAATATTAATGCGGTAGAGGCACAGGAAGACCCGGAGCTTGTTACGGGTACGTTTCTTATTGACAATAAATCTGCTTACGTTTTATTTGATTCGGGTGCGGATAGAAGCTATATGAGTAGAGATTTTTGTGCTAAATTAAGTTGTCCATTGACGCCTTTGGATAGTAAATTTTTACTCGAATTAGCAAATGGTAAATTAATTTCAGCAGATAATATATGTCGGAATCGAGAAATTAAACTGGTTAGCGAAACATTTAAGATTGATTTGATACCAGTAGAGTTAGGGAGTTTTGATGTGATAATCGGTATGGACTGGTTGAAAGAAGTGAAAGCGGAGATCGTTTGTTACAAAAATGCAATTCGCATTATACGAGAAAAAGGAAAACCCTTAATGGTGTACGGAGAAAAGGGCAACACGAAGCTACATCTTATTAGTAATTTGAAGGCACAAAAACTAATAAGAAAAGGTTGCTATGCTGTTCTAGCACACGTCGAGAAAGTACAAACTGAAGAAAAGAGCATCAATGATGTTCCCATTGCAAAAGAATTTCCCGATGTATTTCCGAAAGAATTACCGGGATTGCCCCCACATCGATCCGTTGAATTTCAAATAGATCTTGTACCAGGAGCTGCACCAATAGCTCGTGCTCCTTACAGACTCGCACCCAGCGAGATGAAAGAACTGCAAAGCCAATTACAAGAACTTTTAGAGCGTGGTTTCATTCGACCAAGCACATCACCGTGGGGAGCTCCTGTTTTGTTTGTCAAGAAGAAAGATGGTACATTCAGGTTGTGTATCGACTATCGAGAGTTGAACAAACTTACCATCAAGAACCGCTACCCACTACCGAGAATCGACGACTTATTTGATCAACTACAAGGCTCGTCTGTTTATTCAAAGATTGACTTACGTTCCGGGTATCATCAAATGCGGGTGAAAGAAGATGATATTCCAAAGACTGCTTTCAGAACACGTTACGGTCATTACGAGTTTATGGTCATGCCGTTTGGCTTAACTAATGCACCAGCTGTGTTCATGGACCTTATGAACCGAGTGTGTGGACCATACCTTGACAAGTTTGTCATTGTTTTCATTGATGACATACTTATTTACTCAAAGAATGACCAAGAACACGGTGAACATTTGAGAAAGGTGTTAGAAGTATTGAGGAAGGAAGAATTGTACGCTAAGTTTTCAAAGTGTGCATTTTGGTTGAAAGAAGTTCAATTCCTCGGTCACATAGTGAACAAAGAAGGTATTAAGGTGGATCCGGCAAAGATAGAAACTGTTGAAAAGTGGGAAACCCCGAAAACTCCAAAACACATACGCCAGTTTTTAGGACTAGCTGGTTACTACAGAAGGTTCATCCAAGACTTTTCCAGAATAGCAAAACCCTTGACTGCATTAACGCATAAAGGGAAGAAATTTGAATGGAATGATGAACAAGAGAAAGCGTTTCAGTTATTGAAGAAAAAGCTAACTACGGCACCTATATTATCATTGCCTGAAGGGAATGATGATTTTGTGATTTATTGTGACGCATCAAAGCAAGGTCTCGGTTGTGTATTAATGCAACGAACGAAGGTGATTGCTTATGCGTCTAGACAATTGAAGATTCACGAACAAAATTATACGACGCATGATTTGGAATTAGGCGCAGTTGTTTTTGCATTAAAGACTTGGAGGCACTACTTATATGGGGTTAAAAGTATTATATATACCGACCACAAAAGTCTTCAACACATATTTAATCAGAAACAACTGAATATGAGGCAGCGTAGGTGGATTGAATTATTGAATGATTACGACTTTGAGATTCGTTACCACCCGGGGAAGGCAAATGTGGTAGCCGATGCCTTGAGCAGGAAGGACAGAGAACCCATTCGAGTAAAATCTATGAATATAATGATTCATAATAACCTTACTACTCAAATAAAGGAGGCGCAACAAGGAGTTTTAAAAGAGGGAAATTTAAAGGATGAAATACCCAAAGGATCGGAGAAGCATCTTAATATTCGGGAAGACGGAACCCGGTATAGGGCTGAAAGGATTTGGGTACCAAAATTTGGAGATATGAGAGAAATGGTACTTAGAGAAGCTCATAAAACCAGATACTCAATACATCCTGGAACGGGGAAGATGTACAAGGATCTCAAGAAACATTTTTGGTGGCCGGGTATGAAAGCCGATGTTGCTAAATACGTAGGAGAATGTTTGACGTGTTCTAAGGTCAAAGCTGAGCATCAGAAACCATCAGGTCTACTTCAACAACCCGAAATCCCGGAATGGAAATGGGAAAACATTACCATGGATTTCATCACTAAATTGCCAAGGACTGCAAGTGGTTTTGATACTATTTGGGTAATAATTGATCGTCTCACCAAATCAGCACACTTCCTACCAATAAGAGAAGATGACAAGATGGAGAAGTTAGCACGACTGTATTTGAAGGAAGTCGTCTCCAGACATGGAATACCAATCTCTATTATCTCTGATAGGGATGGCAGATTTATTTCAAGATTCTGGCAGACATTACAGCAAGCATTAGGAACTCGTCTAGACATGAGTACTGCCTATCATCCACAAACTGATGGGCAGAGCGAAAGGACGATACAAACGCTTGAAGACATGCTACGAGCATGTGTTATTGATTTCGGAAACAGTTGGGATCGACATCTACCGTTAGCAGAATTTTCCTACAACAACAGCTACCATTCAAGCATTGAGATGGCGCCGTTTGAAGCACTTTATGGTAGAAAGTGCAGGTCTCCAATTTGTTGGAGTGAGGTGGGGGATAGACAGATTACGGGTCCGGAGATTATACAAGAAACTACCAAGAAGATCATCCAAATTCAACAACGGTTGAAAACCGCCCAAAGTCGACAAAAGAGCTACGCTGACATTAAAAGAAAAGATATAGAATTTGAAATTGGAGAGATGGTCATGCTTAAAGTTTCACCTTGGAAAGGCGTTGTTCGATTTGGTAAACGAGGGAAATTAAATCCAAGGTATATTGGACCATTCAAGATTATTGATCGTGTGGGACCAGTAGCTTACCGACTTGAGTTACCTCAACAACTCGCGGCTGTACATAACACTTTCCACGTCTCGAATTTGAAGAAATGTTTTGCTAAAGAAGATCTCACTATTCCGTTAGATGAAATCCAAATCAACGAAAAACTCCAATTCATCGAAGAACCCGTCGAAATAATGGATCGTGAGGTTAAAAGACTTAAGCAAAACAAGATACCAATTGTTAAGGTTCGATGGAATGCTCGTAGAGGACCCGAATTCACCTGGGAGCGTGAAGATCAGATGAAGAAGAAATACCCGCATCTATTTCCAGAAGATTCGTCAACACCTTCAACAGCTTAAAATTTCGGGACGAAATTTATTTAACGGGTAGGTACTGTAGTGACCCGAACTTTTCCATGTTTATATATATTAATTGAGATTGATGTTTACATGATTAAATGTTTCCAACATGTTAAGCAATCAAACTTGTTAAGACTTGATTAATTGAAATAGGTTTCATATAGACAATTGACCACCCAAGTTGACCGGTGATTCACGAACGTTAAAACTTGTAAAAAAAAACTATATGATGACATATATATGGTTATATATATAGTTAACATGATATTATGATAAGTAAACATATCATTAATTATATTAACAATGAACTACATATGTAAAAACAAGACTACTAACTTAATGATTTTGAAACGAGACATATATGTAACGTTTATCGTTGTCACGACATTTAATGTATATATATCATATTAAGAGATATTCGTACATCATAATATCATGATAATATAATAATTTAAAATCTCTTTTGATATTATAAACATTGGGTTAACAACATTTAACAAGATCGTTAACCTAAAGGTTTCAAAACAACACTTACATGTAACGACTAACGATGACTTAACGACTCAGTTAAAATGTATATACATGTAGTGTTTTAATATGTATTTATACACTTTTGAAAGACTTCAATACACTTATCAAAATACTTCTACTTAACAAAAATGCTTACAATTACATTCTCGTTCAGTTTCATCAACAATTCTACTCGTATGCACCCGTATTCGTACTCGTACAATACACAGCTTTTAGATGTATGTACTATTGGTATATACACTCCAATGATCAGCTCTTAGCAGCCCATGTGAGTCACCTAACACATGTGGGAACCATCATTTGGCAACTAGCATGAAATATCTCATAAGATTACAAAAATATGAGTAATCATTCATGACTTATTTACATGAAAACAAAATTACATATCCTTTATATCTAATCCATACACCAACGACCAAAAACACCTACAAACACTTTCATTCTTCAATTTTCTTCATCTAATTGAACTCTCTCAAGTTCTATCTTCAAGTTCTAAGTGTTCTTCATAAATTCCAAAAGTTCTAGTTTCATAAAATCAAGAATACTTTCAAGTTTGCTAGCTCACTTCCAATCTTGTAAGGTGATCATCCAACCTAAAGAAATCTTTGTTTCTTACAGTAGGTTATCATTCTAATACAAGGTAATAATCATATTCAAACTTTGGTTCAATTTCTATAACTATAACAATCTTATTCCAAGTGATGATCTTACTTGAACTTGTTTTCGTGTCATGATTTTGCTTCAAGAACTTTGAGCCATCCAAGGATCCATTGAAGCTAGATCCATTTTTCTCTTTTCCAGTAGGTTCATCCAAGGAACTTAAGGTAGTAATGATGTTCATAACATCATTCGATTCATACATATAAAGCTATCTTATTCGAAGGTTTAAACTTGTAATCACTAGAACATAGTTTAGTTAATTCTAAACTTGTTCGCAAACAAAAGTTAATCCTTATAACTTGACTTTTAAAATCAACTAAACACATGTTCTATATCTATATGATATTCTAACTTAATGATTTAAAACCTGGAAACACGAAAAACACCGTAAAACCGGATTTACGCCGTCATAGTAACACCGCGGGCTGTTTTGGGTTAGTTAATTAAAAACTATGATAAAATTTGATTTAAAAGTTGTTATTCTGAGAAAATGATTTTTATTATGAACATGAAACTATATCCAAAAATTATGGTTAAACTCAAAGTGGAAGTATGTTTTCTAAAATGGTCATCTAGACGTCGTTCTTTCGACTGAAATGACTACCTTTACAAAAACGACTTGTAACTTATTTTTCCGACTAGAAACCTATACTTTTTTTTGTTTAGATTCATAAAATAGAGTTCAATATGAAACCATAGCAATTTGATTCACTCAAAACGGATTTAAAATGAAGAAGTTATGGGTAAAACAAGATTGGATAATTTTTCTCATTTTAGCTACGTGAAAATTGGTAACAAATCTATTCCAACCATAACTTAATCAACTTGTATTATATATTATGTAATCTTGAGATACCATAGACACGTATACAATGTTTCGACCTATCATGTCGACACATCTATATATATTTCGGAACAACCATAGACACTCTATATGTGAATGTTGGAGTTAGCTATACAGGGTTGAGGTTGATTCCAAAATATATATAGTTTGAGTTGTGATCAATACTGAGATACGTATACACTGGGTCGTGGATTGATTCAAGATAATATTTATCGATTTATTTCTGTACATCTAACTGTGGACAACTAGTTGTAGGTTACTAACGAGGACAGCTGACTTAATAAACTTAAAACATCAAAATATATTAAAAGTGTTGTAAATATATTTTGAACATACTTTGATATATATGTATATATTGTTATAGGTTCGTGAATCAACCAGTGGCCAAGTCTTACTTCCCGACGAAGTAAAAATCTGTGAAAGTGAGTTATAGTCCCACTTTTAAAATCTAATATTTTTGGGATGAGAATACATGCAGGTTTTATAAATGATTTACAAAATAGACACAAGTACGTGAAACTACATTCTATGGTTGAATTATCGAAATCGAATATGCCCCTTTTTATTAAGTCTGGTAATCTAAGAATTAGGGAACAGACACCCTAATTGACGCGAATCCTAAAGATAGATCTATTGGGCCTAACAAACCCCATCCAAAGTACCGGATGCTTTAGTACTTCGAAATTTATATCATATCCGAAGGGTGTCCCGGAATGATGGGGATATTCTTATATATGCATCTTGTTATTGTCGGTTACCAGGTGTTCACCATATGAATGATTTTTATCTCTATGTATGGGATGTGTATTGAAATATGAAATCTTGTGGTCTATTGTTACGATTTGATATATATAGGTTAAACCTATAACTCACCAACATTTTTTGTTGACGTTTTAAGCATGTTTATTCTCAGGTGATTATTAAGAGCTTCCGCTATCGCATACTTAAATAAGGACAAGATTTGGAGTCCATGCTTGTATGATATTGTGTAAAAACTGCATTCAAGAAACTTATTTTGTTGTAACATATTTGTATTGTAAACCATTATGTAATGGTCGTGTGTAAACAGGATATTTTAGATTATCATTATTTGATAATCTACGTAAAGCTTTTTAAACCTTTATTGATGAAATAAAGGTTATGGTTTGTTTAAAAATGAATGCAGTCTTTGAAAAACCTCTCATATAGAGGTCAAAACCTCGCAACGAAATCAATTAATATGGAACGTTTTTAATCAATAAGAACGGGACATTTCAAAATTATTACTTATAAATGAGTTCCAATAAGACTCACAAGACTTCAAAGGTGGCACAATGTATAAAGAAGGGTTTGGATTATAAAATCCACCAGTATTGGGCCTAAAAGAAAACAAATTCAGTGTGACGTCCTCCAGATAGGGCCTGGAAGAATAACGTCACTAAATTAATCAAATCACAATTGTATAAACGAGAACGACTCTATATGAAATGTTTTATTGAGTTTTGCAGCGGAAGATATATAGATTACATTGTATTTAATGAACAATGCATTAAATGTCTTTAATTGGTATGATATGTAATGAAGACTCCAAACATGGCAAGCAATCATCATCAAAACAGCAGATATACAGCGGAAGCAATATTTAAGTACCTGAGAATAAACATGCTTAAAAATTCAACACTAGATTGAGTGAGTTCATAGGTTTGTCATAATAATGATTTCAGTAATAGTATTAGACCACAAGATTTTTTTTGTTCATAAGCTTGGTCTCGCAGGGACCAATTAGTAGATCTCGCAGATCTAAAATTTATTCATAAAGTTGGTCTCGCAGGGACCAAAAAGTAGATCACGCAGATCCAAAAGTTATTCATAAGCTTGGTCTCACATGGACCAATTAGTAGATCACGTAGATCCAAAAGTTGTTCATAAGCTTGGTCTCGCAGGGACCAATTAGTAGATCACGTAGATCCAAAAGTTGTTCATAAGCTTGGTCTCACATGGACCAATTAGCAGATCATGTAGATTCAAAAGTTGTTCATAAGCTTGGTCTCACAGGGACCAATTAGTAGATCACCAATTAGTAGATCACGTAGATCCAAAAGTTGTTCATAAGCTTGGTCTCGCAGGGACCAATTAGTAGATCACGCAGATCCAAAAATTGTTCAAAATTTGCCCCAAAGATGTAACGACCCGGAAATTTCCGACCAAATTTAAACTTTAATCTTTATATATTTCCGATATGATAAGCAAAATTTGAAATATTGAGTCTCGAAAGTTTAGAAATCTTTATTTAATCAATTACCCATTGACTATCCCGACGATTCACGAACAATTATTTGTAAATAAACATATATATATATATATATATATATATTATATAACTATAAATATATATATATATAATATTGTTGATTTAATAAAGTAAACATTATTATAATTAGTATAGTATTATTATTATTATTAGTATTATTGTTATAATAAATCATTTTGTTATAATATTATGTTACTTGCAAAATTAAGAGATAGAATTATTGTTATTAACAAAATGATTATTATGATTATTATTATTATTATTATTATTATTATTATTATTATTATTATTATTATTATTATTATTATTAATATTATTATTATTATTATTATTGATATTATAGTCATTGTCATTTCTTTTATTTGTTTCATTAATAATATATACTAATATTTGTATGATAAATATTATTATGTTTCTAAATATTTAAATTACAAATATAAATGTAATAAAGGTATAATTACATAAAAATAGAGGAAATACGTTTTTATTTTTATCTTTCATATCCCTTTCAACCTTTTATTGCTGTCTAAGATCTGGAATACAAATCAAACTAAGTCACGGGTAGATAGCAAATACAGATAACCATCTACATCGGTTTTATTTTTTTATTTCATGTTTCTATTTCTGATTTAATATGTTGACTTTAACACCATATATACAACGATCAATACAAGCTTTGAGGAGTTCAGTTTATATCATCTATATTCCCCTATATTTGGTACCAGTTACATGAACAAACACCATAGAAAAATCTTCACCACAACCTAAACCATTGAATTGTTGTTGTTATTGCTACGCTTTCTATTCCTTTGTATTTCAAAACACCACTAGCTTCTATCACTGCAAGTGCTTCTTATTCTTCGCAAACTATCAAATCTCAACCACCAAACCACCACCTTAATCCTTGCATACTCATCTTCAACCCGAAATCACCCTTATTATTCGATCACTATGCGAACCCTCTCAATCACTTCACAACCGTCACTATTATTATTCTCTTTTTCTACTGTCATATATATTTTTGTGTAAACCAGAAACTATCACCACCATATAACCCCAACCCACTATAAACGACTGCAAACTGAAACAGTACCGCTCGGTATTGTTCCTGTTAAACTTTCAGTGCCACGTTACTATTACGTTTCTTGTTTCATCGAAACCCATTTCACCACCTTGTAGCCAAAAGCCATCAACAACCCATGCCACCCTCACTTCGACACCATCTCAGCCGCCACCATTCTCCACCACATGGAACCACCGTCTGCCACTACAACCTGGGGCACCGATATCTTGCTAGAATTAAAACCAAATCGCCACCCTCTAATGAACCTGTCTTCTGTTCCTTTGAACCCACAACCAAGACCATTATTGTGTTCAAGTTAACTTCTGTTCCCTGCTACTACGTGATTTATGTGGCTCACGGTACATGTACAATATAATTGTAATAGAATAAGATAATAAATACTAAAATGTTGAGTGATGATGATGATCGTGATGTTGTGAAAAAGAAAAAGGAAAAAGGAATGATTGGAATAAAGTGATTGAGGAGTAGTTGCAAAAAAAAAAAAAAGAAAAGAAAGTGGTTAGGAGCAAGACAAGGACGTGCTCCTTGGATTCTAAATTCCATGTACAGCACTTTACCTGTTTTAAATCCATATACACGAAGCTAGTATCGGGTTGTGAGAAAATTGGGTTCATTAACTTTGTTGTTTGGATTAGTAAAATGGACTAATTTGAGTTGGGCCGAATTTATAGCATAAGAGAATTAAATGTGGAGATTAAAACAGAAAGAGTTGAGTGGTTCAATGGTTAGGGGTAATGATGGGGAAACGGAGGTCGGGGGCTCGATTCTATGCCGTAACATTTTTTTTAAAATAAATCTGTTGGGCTGTGTTTAATCATGCTGTTGGGTCGAGGGTTTTAGCCAGGATAATATGGATTGGCAAGTCAATAGATGATGATGATAAACACTGGAAACAGAAGATAGTTAAAATAAATTAGGACGAATATTAAAAACAGATAACCTGTAACAGAAGAATGGTTGGAGTGTGGTCTATGAACAAGTGGTCGCGGGTTCGAGCCCGGGCATAGACCCTTTTGTTTTTGGAAGCCTTCCATTTAAGGTATTATTATTATTAATTTTAATATTATCATTATTATTATTATTATTATTATCACCATTAAAATTATCACCTTAAATTATTATTCTAACAAAAGTATTTTTTTTGTTAATTATATTATTTCCATTATTATTATAGGTATTAATAAGTTATTTATCATTACAACTATTGTTATTAATAAAATTAATATTATTAGTATCATTATTGTAATTATAAGAACTATCATTATTATTATCATTATTAGAAAAAGTATCGTTTTTATTAAAAGTAACATTTTAAAAGTTAGTATTATTATAAAAAAATTAAATAAATGATAATTTAAAAATATATTTATTATATATATATCATATTACATATCTTATTTATGGAACTAAAATGTTACTATTATTTAAGTACATATAATGTATAAATATATTTTTTTTATGTAATTATATGTATAAATTTTAATACATTATGTATATCTTAATTTCAACACTCTAACATAAATCTAATATATAAATATTAATTATTTTTTTAAAATACATAAATTGATATAATTGGGTTATATAATAACAAATATTAATATATAAACTTATTTAAATATTATTATGTGTTAATAAATATATAATTGATATAGGTTCGTGAATCCAAGGCCAACCCTACACTTGTTTAATGAGGATATATGTATTTTTACTACAAAATACAGTATGGTGAGTATATAGTCCCACTTTTAAACTCTAAATATTTCGGGATGAGAATACATGTATTTTATGTTTTACGATATGGACACAAGTAACTGAAAAATATATTCTACGTTGAGTTGTACCACTGGCATACTTCCCTGTAGCTTGGTAACTAATATTTACAGCGGTATTGTAAACGCGAATCCTGTTGATAGATCTATCGGGCCTGACAACCCCAACCGGACTGGACGACCAGTATTCAACGGTTGCACAGTACTTCGTTTCATGACTACACTTGGTACGGTGTAGTAAGATTTCATAATAAAGGGAATATGCGACGTGATTAAATGTTAAGTATGGTTACCAAGTGCTCAACCACTTAGAATATTTTTATTAAAATGTTTACATATGAAATCTTGTGGTCCATTGTTATAACGCTGCTAGCAACAAACCTATATATCTCACCAACTTTATGTTGACTTTTTAAAGCATGTTATTCTCAGGTACGAATTAAGTCTTCCGCTGTGCATTAGCTCATATTAAGGACATTACTTGGAGTCGATCATCGCGATGGGACCAACTGTTGATGATATCGTCCGGGAGGATAAGGACGGGTCTTTACAGGTGGTATCAGAGCGGTGGTCTTAGGGAACCAGGTCTTGCATTAGTGTGTCTGACTAGTAGTTGTTAGGATACATTAGTGAGTCTGGACTTTGACCGTGTCTACATGTCAAAAGTTTTGCTTATCATTCCTAGTCGGAAACCATCTGCTTATTATCCTTATGAAGTTGCCTGCTTATCAACTTAAGTCTAGACACGTCTTACCGCATTTACTGCATTGATATTGTATAGACAAAATTCATATCTCAGCGTATCTGATAATTCATATGTTAGCGCATCTGTAGACTTGCCTGACATATGCCGTAGGTTCCTCTGTAGTCTACGAAATCTTTAGTATAATATATATATATATATATATATATATTCTATATAACTAGAATATCATCCGATATCTGAAAATCATTTCACGTTGAAAATCCTTTTCATCCACCAAATTGCTCACTTGGCGATAAACCTGAAGCACTTACCGGCGAACCTGTTCGAGAAACATTTTCTCTCTCATTTCTAGAGTATCTCGTCACGATTATATACTATCCCATATTTCAGATCTTGTTCATTCGCTCACTTCAACCGCCAATCATTTCGGTGTACTAGCAGAAGTTAATGAACTTCGTGCCTGCGTGACGACTTTGGAGAACCTGGTGCGAAGGTTACAAACATCAGCGGCAGCACCGACAGCAAAACCAGTACCTCCAGTAACATCAAGATCGCAATCTTCAGTACCAGAACCATCAATATCATCACCATCATCAACGTTAATGATATCTTTATCCCCCTCAAACCACAACCACGTCGTAAATCTCAACGTCATAAATTACATCTCGAGTATAATCACCGTTCTATGTATCGCTCTATCCACTTTATTTTCGTTCTACATATCGTTCTACACCGATTACCTCCTCTCTACGTATCGTTCTATATCATTTATCTTCGTTCGACATGACGATTATGTAATCTCTAATGTTTTAGAGATCATGTAATCTAGTGATGACGATAAATCAAATGAGTTGAATATTTTATTGACTCATAAAATTCATAATTACATCCGAAGAAAATATATATGCAAGTATATTTTTATAAAGATTGTAATTAAAAATTCTTTCGTACAAACTGTTAATGATGAAAATATTTTAACGGGTGGGTAGTACCCGAGGAATATTTAAATTTCACATTAATAAGTTACACTGTAAATTCTTCGAATCTGATTTAACGATCATCTATTATCCTACTTACAACCACCGATATTCGTATCCGCTCATCACAAAATAGCCTTTTCTATTCAAATTTCATATTTGAATTTTGACCTATCAGAATCCAACAAGTGGCATAACGAAGAAAACATTGGACAAAAATAAAAAGTGTTAGAAACAAACGAATTAATTAATTGGAATTGTGATAGGATTTCACGCTAACTGTTCCGGTTAACTGTTCCCAGCTAACTGATTAACATTTAATTTATCGCAATTTACATTCTCGCAATTTTATTTATCGTCATTTAATTTCTGTTATTTACTTTTACGCACTTTAAATAACGGGACACGTATGCAAGGTTTCGACTTATCATATCGACCCATCTATATATATATTTCGGAACAACCGTAGACACTCTATATGTGAAGGTGGGAGTTGGCTATACAGGGTCGGAGTTGATTCCAAAATATATATATACTTTGAGTTGTGATCGACACCGAGACCGGTACACGGGTCACGATACGTATTATTTAATTCGAATATTATATATTAAATTATATATGAATCATTGAACCATCGGACTATTGGACTGCTAACTTTGGACAATTAAAATGAATTAAAATGTTGGTTATAACATATGAAACTAAACTAATCTTCAAGTTTGCCACTTGATTTTATCCTAAACCTCATTCGTATCTTAACAATTACAATTCGCGTTCCAAATCTTTTCGTGATTTTTTTTAAAGACACCTCGATCGAGAAGTTGAACCAGCCGCACCTCGTCTATGAAAGAAAGATTCATGCATACAGTTATGCACCTGAAAAACTTTCGAAACCGAAGTTATAGCTAAATCGTATCCGCGTCGAATTCCTTATCATTCATTAACAAAAACAACCTTACGATTCCTTTTCAAAGTAGCCAATTTTGTCACAGCTCCACTTCGAGACTACTCTTATTATAACCTCGATATATACATGTTGTTCGTTCGCCGTCATCACCGAAGAACCTTTTATATTCCACCATACTACCATCAGCGTTTAATCATCTAAAAACACAATTCTCCTGAAACCACCTCAGTTTGATAACCGATGACCCAGATCTGTTAACTTTGAGAATGCTGACGAAGCAGCATGTTGTAGATGGTCTTAATAGCCAAAAGTTGATGATAAAGAACGGAGTATTGGAAACACTCAATAGAAAATTTAGTATAAAAAAAAAAAGGATTATGCGAAACTATGAAGTAAGCCGTGGACAAATCACAAAGAAAAAGTTTGACTTCAAAGAATTTAAAAGATTCAGTGCCTGCTGAAATCCTTAGTACATACCTTGCTCCTTACTCTAAAAACCTTTGCGGACAGTATTCTTCATCATCATCCTCCGGCATTAGAAATTCCAAGATATTATTATATCTTTCATTATAAATATCCTCAATGTTTCTGAAGATATTTTTTATATAACGATTCTTATCGGAAATCATTTACCTTCTCGCACTATCTGTAGCACATCATAAAAGAAACTGTGTTGGTTTCTAAACTTTGAAACCTCCGCATTTAAAATATGTATGTTTTGAAGCAGTGTTGGGAACTGATGCATGAATTAGTATAATATAATGAAACTTGATCAACTTCATTATATTACAGTAAGTCATGTTAAGTTTCTAATGGAATGTGATGATCCACAGTACCATCATCATGTGACATGTTACACGACTCTTTCATTCTACTTGATCTCTAAGCATATCACGGAAATATCACGGAAATATTTCCTTGATATTTCCGTTCTCCCGTAATTCCAACAGTTGCTAATAAATCGTGCTATTACATTTTCTTTCTAATTTGAAGATTTCCTTAAATTCCTTGAATTTCGAAAATCCACCCTGACTACGTCAAAAGTTAAATTTCTATCTCGATCTTTTGTGATAGCTCCACTCATACGCTTCAAGTAATCGAATTGTTTTATCTATATCTCTCAGTAATGATAAAATTCCATTATTACCTCATAATTCGTCATAAAAACATTCCTATTGTTATCCATCACGACCTCTATCAAATTTCGGGGACGAAATTTTTTTAACGGGTGGGTACTGTAACGACCCGGAAATTTCCGACCAAATTTAAACTTTAATCTTTATATATTTCCGATATGATAAGCAAAATTTGAAATATTGAGTCTCGAAAGTTTAGAAATCTTTATTTAATCAATTACCCATTGACTATCCCGACGATTCACGAACAATTATTTGTAAATAAACATATATATATATATATATATATATATATTATATAACTATAAATATATATATATATATATAATATTGTTGATTTAATAAAGTAAACATTATTATAATTAGTATAGTATTATTATTATTATTAGTATTATTGTTAGAATAAATCATTTTGTTATAATATTATGTTACTTGCAAAATTAAGAGATAGAATTATTGTTATTAACAAAATGATTATTATGATTATTATTATTATTATTATTATTATTATTATTATTATTATTATTATTATTATTATTATTATTATTATTATTATTATTATTATTATTATTATTATTATTATTATTATTATTATTATTGATATTATAGTCATTGTCATTTCTTTTATTTGTTTCATTAATAATATATACTAATATTTGTATGATAAATATTATTATGTTTCTAAATATTTAAATTACAAATATAAATGTAATAAAGGTATAATTACATAAAAATAGAGGAAATACGTTTTTATTTTTATCTTTCATATCCCTTTCAACCTTTTATTGCTGTCTAAGATCTGGAATACAAATCAAACTAAGTCACGGGTAGATAGCAAATACAGATAACCATCTACATCGGTTTTATTTTTTTATTTCATGTTTCTATTTCTGATTTAATATGTTGACTTTAACACCATATATACAACGATCAATACAAGCTTTGAGGAGTTCAGTTTATATCATCTATATTCCCCTATATTTGGTACCAGTTACATGAACAAACACCATAGAAAAATCTTCACCACAACCTAAACCATTGAATTGTTGTTGTTATTGCTACGCTTTCTATTCCTTTGTATTTCA
The DNA here is from genome assembly GCF_046630445.1 of Rutidosis leptorrhynchoides. Taxonomy (NCBI): domain Eukaryota; kingdom Viridiplantae; phylum Streptophyta; class Magnoliopsida; order Asterales; family Asteraceae; genus Rutidosis; species Rutidosis leptorrhynchoides. Next base: position 561,787,427 of record NC_092335.1, read on the forward strand.
AAACACCACTAGCTTCTATCACTGCAAGTGCTTCTTATTCTTCGCAAACTATCAAATCTCAACCACCAAACCACCACCTTAATCCTTGCATACTCATCTTCAACCCGAAATCACCCTTATTATTCGATCACTATGCGAACCCTCTCAATCACTTCACAACCGTCACTATTATTATTCTCTTTTTCTACTGTCATATATATTTTTGTGTAAACCAGAAACTATCACCACCATATAACCCCAACCCACTATAAACGACTGCAAACTGAAACAGTACCGCTCGGTATTGTTCCTGTTAAACTTTCAGTGCCACGTTACTATTACGTTTCTTGTTTCATCGAAACCCATTTCACCACCTTGTAGCCAAAAGCCATCAACAACCCATGCCACCCTCACTTCGACACCATCTCAGCCGCCACCATTCTCCACCACATGGAACCACCGTCTGCCACTACAACCTGGGGCACCGATATCTTGCTAGAATTAAAACCAAATCGCCACCCTCTAATGAACCTGTCTTCTGTTCCTTTGAACCCACAACCAAGACCATTATTGTGTTCAAGTTAACTTCTGTTCCCTGCTACTACGTGATTTATGTGGCTCACGGTACATGTACAATATAATTGTAATAGAATAAGATAATAAATACTAAAATGTTGAGTGATGATGATGATCGTGATGTTGTGAAAAAGAAAAAGGAAAAAGGAATGATTGGAATAAAGTGATTGAGGAGTAGTTGCAAAAAAAAAAAAAAGAAAAGAAAGTGGTTAGGAGCAAGACAAGGACGTGCTCCTTGGATTCTAAATTCCATGTACAGCACTTTACCTGTTTTAAATCCATATACACGAAGCTAGTATCGGGTTGTGAGAAAATTGGGTTCATTAACTTTGTTGTTTGGATTAGTAAAATGGACTAATTTGAGTTGGGCCGAATTTATAGCATAAGAGAATTAAATGTGGAGATTAAAACAGAAAGAGTTGAGTGGTTCAATGGTTAGGGGTAATGATGGGGAAACGGAGGTCGGGGGCTCGATTCTATGCCGTAACATTTTTTTTAAAATAAATCTGTTGGGCTGTGTTTAATCATGCTGTTGGGTCGAGGGTTTTAGCCAGGATAATATGGATTGGCAAGTCAATAGATGATGATGATAAACACTGGAAACAGAAGATAGTTAAAATAAATTAGGACGAATATTAAAAACAGATAACCTGTAACAGAAGAATGGTTGGAGTGTGGTCTATGAACAAGTGGTCGCGGGTTCGAGCCCGGGCATAGACCCTTTTGTTTTTGGAAGCCTTCCATTTAAGGTATTATTATTATTAATTTTAATATTATCATTATTATTATTATTATTATCACCATTAAAATTATCACCTTAAATTATTATTCTAACAAAAGTATTTTTTTTGTTAATTATATTATTTCCATTATTATTATAGGTATTAATAAGTTATTTATCATTACAACTATTGTTATTAATAAAATTAATATTATTAGTATCATTATTGTAATTATAAGAACTATCATTATTATTATCATTATTAGAAAAAGTATCGTTTTTATTAAAAGTAACATTTTAAAAGTTAGTATTATTATAAAAAAATTAAATAAATGATAATTTAAAAATATATTTATTATATATATATCATATTACATATCTTATTTATGGAACTAAAATGTTACTATTATTTAAGTACATATAATGTATAAATATATTTTTTTATGTAATTATATGTATAAATTTTAATACATTATGTATATCTTAATTTCAACACTCTAACATAAATCTAATATATAAATATTAATTATTTTTTTAAAATACATAAATTGATATAATTGGGTTATATAATAACAAATATTAATATATAAACTTATTTAAATATTATTATGTGTTAATAAATATATAATTGATATAGGTTCGTGAATCCAAGGCCAACCCTACACTTGTTTAATGAGGATATATGTATTTTTACTACAAAATACAGTATGGTGAGTATATAGTCCCACTTTTAAACTCTAAATATTTCGGGATGAGAATACATGTATTTTATGTTTTACGATATGGACACAAGTAACTGAAAAATATATTCTACGTTGAGTTGTACCACTGGCATACTTCCCTGTAGCTTGGTAACTAATATTTACAGCGGTATTGTAAACGCGAATCCTGTTGATAGATCTATCGGGCCTGACAACCCCAACCGGACTGGACGACCAGTATTCAACGGTTGCACAGTACTTCGTTTCATGACTACACTTGGTACGGTGTAGTAAGATTTCATAATAAAGGGAATATGCGACGTGATTAAATGTTAAGTATGGTTACCAAGTGCTCAACCACTTAGAATATTTTTATTAAAATGTTTACATATGAAATCTTGTGGTCCATTGTTATAACGCTGCTAGCAACAAACCTATATATCTCACCAACTTTATGTTGACTTTTTAAAGCATGTTATTCTCAGGTACGAATTAAGTCTTCCGCTGTGCATTAGCTCATATTAAGGACATTACTTGGAGTCGATCATCGCGATGGGACCAACTGTTGATGATATCGTCCGGGAGGATAAGGACGGGTCTTTACAAAAGACAAGTTGTATTTACACTTGTCTGTTAGGGACTTAGTCGGACATAGCCGGGTATAGCATAGTTTAAAGTTGGTACTTGTGTCTAGCGTGTAAAACAGTTATAAAAGTTGCGCATGTATTCTCAGCCCAAAAATATATATAAAAAGTTTAAAAGGGATCTATAAACTCACAATACGATAGTTTGTATGATATGCGTATGATAGCACTGAACAAGTACAGAGTTGTCCTCGGATTCACGAACCTATATCAAGTTTATATATATTAAAACCTATAATTTTAATCAAACGATTATATTATTAATGGTGTAATTGTTATTTTAATAGGTTATATGTTTCATTATATACTTTATATAAATAATTAGGTATTTTAAATGTTAATATAGTTTTGCTATATGTATTAAATATCTTTTTATATGAATATTACTTATTTATTATAATAATATCAATAATGATAAATAAAAAGTTGTATTTGATTATAATAATAATAATAGTAATACTAATGATGGTAACTATTATAGTAATAAATATCATAATAATAATAGTGTTAATAAAAGTAATTGATAATTTAAATAATAATCATGATAATAATAGTAAAAATAATGTTAATAATAATAACTTTAATGATAATACTTAATAATAATAACAATAGTTTTTGATTTTAATAATAATGATAAAAATAAAAATTTTGATAATTATTAATACTCATAAATTACAAATAATATTAATATTTGTAAAAGGATAATAATAATATTAGTAATAATAATATTAATAATAATAATAATATCACTAAGTGATAATACTTAAACGATAATAATATTTGTAGTAATAATAATAATAGTCTTAATTGTAATTTTAATCTTGTTAAATGATAATTAATACTTTTTGTAATAATATTAATAATTATAACACTTAATGATAATATTATGATAATAATAGTGGTAACTTAATAATAATAATAATAATAATAATAATAATAATAATAATAATAATAATAATAATAATAATAATAATAATAATAATAATAATAAGAAAGATGAAAACTACCTAAGAAGCTTTTCTAAAAAAAATGCCCAAGACGGGACTCGAACCCCCGACCTCTCGTTAACCCAACATCCATTCTAACTGTAGTGACCCGAACTTTTCCATGTTTATATATATTAATTGAGATTGATATTTACATGACTAAATGTTTCTAACGTGTTAAGCAATCAAACTTGTTAAGACTTGATTAAATGAAATAAGTCTCATATAGACAATTGATCACCCAAGTTGACCGGCGATTCACGAACGTTACAAAATTGTAAAAACTACATGTTGTGGTATATATAGACATATATATATGGTTGACATGAGATTATGATGAGTAAGTATCTCACTAAGTATATTAACAATGTGTGATTGAAAGGACCCGTCCTAATCCACCTGGACGAAGTCATCAACATTTGGTCCCATTGCGATGATCGGCTCCAAGTAATGTCCTTATATTGAGCAAATGCACAGCGGAAGACTTAATTCGTACCCGAGAATAAACATGCTTTAAAGTGTCAACCAAAAGGTTGGTGAGTTCATAGGTTTATCATAACAATCATTTCAATATGTTAATAGACCACAAGATTTCATATTCATAAACATAATACACTCGCAAGTGTATGTAAAGCATTCTAAGTGGTTGAGCACTTGGTAACCATACTTAACATTTAATCAACGTTGCATATTCCCTTTATTATGAAATCTCACTACACCGTACCAAGTGTAGTCACCAAAACGAAGTACTGTGCAACCGTTGAATACTGGTCGTCCAGTCCGGTTGGGGTTGTCAGGCCCGATAGATCTATCAACAGGATTCGCGTTTACCATACCCAGTAAATAGTAGTTACCAAGCTACAGGGAAATATGCCAGTGGTACAACTCAACGTAGAATATATTTTTAAGTACTTGTGTCTATTTTGTAAACATTTATAAAAGCAGCGCATGTATTCTCAGCCCAAAAATATATATTGCAAAAGCAATTAAAAAGGGAGCAAATGAAACTCACTTTTGCCTTGAAGGTATTTAATTCGACTTGGTCTCCGATAGATATCACGAACCTAACCATATATATAATATATCAACATATTTTCTTTTTAAGTAATCGTTACATATATATATACTTTTAATACTTTTAATATTTTCTTAGTCTGTAGTTAGCAGTCCGATGTTAGTGGTCCACAATTAGTTGCTTAAATAAAATAAATAAAGACCCCATCGTATTCGTATTGATCAGAATTAATCTCGACCCATGGTACCATGTTGTCAAATGACGTGTTGCGTACATAGAGTACCGTGTTGTCAAATGACGTGTTGCGTACAATCATGAGGTCTTATGATTAATCTTCTCGTGTTGTTTAGTGGTCCTGAAATATATAAAATCAAATCATAAGTAATTATATATAAAATATCATATTAATTAGAAAAGATATGATTAATTTACTTTTTCTCCAAATATTTTCGTAGCTAAACTAGCTTCGGATACCCAATCTTGTTTTAGTCGTAGTTTCTTCATTACAACTCCGTTTTTGTTGGTTCAACTTGCCACTTCCTTGGATCGAGTCAAATTTTAAGAATATGAACTGAAAATACCTTAGTTTGTATTCAAAATCATAGGTTATAGGTCAAACTTTGGTGAAACTTATGAAAGTGATCATTTTCCATCATAAAAACAACATTTAATGATCATTTTTCTAAAAATACTTACACTTTGAGTTAAACCATGAAATTTTGATGTGTTAACATATTCATAAGAAATATCATTTTTCCAGAACATGAACTTCCAATTCAAAGTTCAAGATGGTTTTTAATTATCCAACCGAAAACAGCCCCCAGTTGCACTCCGACGACGTAGATTCAGTTTTTAAGATGTTCTTTGTAAAACTAAGTTATATCTTGTTAGGTTAGCATATCATTATGATATATTACAAGTATTGAAGTGTTTTAAAAGTCAAGTTAGAAGGATCTATTTAGTTTGCGAACAAGTTTGAAATCATTCAAACTATGTTCTTGTTGTTAAAATTTTATACCACAAAATAAGATAGCTATATGAATATGAATTGAATAAGATTATGAACAAGGTTACTACCTCAAGTTACTTGGATAAAGTTACTGCAAAATATAAGAAATAATCTTGGAATCAAAGAGTGGTGGAGTTAGATCAAAAGGTTGAAAGTAAACTTCTTCAAATGGGTGGTTATTTTGATATGTTCTTGAAAGAGTTTTTTTATGGTGTTTAAGGCTTGTAATTGAAGCTAAATGATGGGGAAAATGCTTTTAGATGATCAAGTATGAAGTTAGGAGTATTTTGAGAGAGAAATGAGGGTGTAGGTATGAGAAAATGGAGTGAAGAAATGGTGTTCATTTATAAAAACGTTTTTAGTTTATAAAGAAAGAAAAGGATTCCTAATTTTGTTTTCTTACTAATAATTCATACTACTTGACAAATCCTAGTTACCTCATATCTAGGGCAGTAATAATGTTGATTAGGATGTTGATTTGATGTGTATATACCAATAATAAATACGTATAGAAGCTGGGTATGATACGGGTACATATACCCTAGATATACGTATAGAAATCTTGAGGAAACGGAACGAGAATTCAAATATAGCTATCTTTTGTGAATATACTTATATTGTTTTATGTATTTAAGTCCTTAAAAAGTGATTAAATACATTATATATACGATACATGTATAAGCATTATAGATTATAAGTATATATATCAAAGAATGTTACGTGTAGTTATCGTTTTGAAAACTTAAGTTAGTAGTTTTAAAATATACTTATAACTCATTGTCATTAGTACACAATGAGATGTTAAACCATCCTTAGATCATGTTAAATATATATAAATACATATATATATACACAAACGTATAATTATCGTATGTTATATAGTTCGTGATATCATCGGTCATATTGGACGGTCAAACGTTGTGCAAAACTCTTTTCAAAAACACAAGTCTCAACAATTTGGATTGCTTATCATGTTGGTATGGTTTAATTTATGTAAATATTAATCTCATAAGTATAATTTGGTCAGAAAATTCCGGGTCATTACAGTACCTACCCGTTAAAGAAATTTCGTCCCCGAAATTTGATAGAGGTTGTTATGGATAACAATAAGAAGGTTTTCATGACAAATATAAGGTGATAATGGAGATTTATCATCATTGAGTAATGTAGATAAAACAATTCGATTATGCGAAGAATATAAATGAGACTATCGTAAAAGAGTGAGATGAGTAAAATATATTCGTCTTAACCGATGACGTAGTTATGATTGATTTCCGGGATTTAAGGGATTTAAAGAGAATCTTACGTAATAAGATTTGGTTCTTTGGTGATTAAGGAAATCAGGATCTTCTTTGATTATATGCAATAATCTGTTTCAATTGCTCTGTCAGATATTTCACTATAAATTCACCCCTTCGTTTCCTTATTTTCCACGACTCACACCTTCTGTTCTTTCTCCCTTGATTCTTACTTTAAAGCATTCATCAATATGCTCCATCCAGTCCTGATTCTTGATATACTCCTAACTTTTATATCTGTCATTCTTCTTTTTCATCTACCACCAGAAGAATCTATTTACTTCTACTATACTCTTGTGTTTATAGTGTTTCAAATTCTCCCGTGTCTCTATATTGCTATCTGCATCGATATACACGGTTTGTAATTTCGGGGTTATTATCGGAGTTTATATTCTTCATTATTTTTCGGAGCTTCATGCTTTCGTTTTCTCTTCCCGACTTCGAGTCAAGCGAGTAATGGTCCGGAATTCGTAGATATGAAATTCAGAATGAACATAGCTAATGCTCTAAGAAGAAAATGGTAATAGAACGATTTTGATTTGTTAAATTACCAGAATACCTTGGAGAAGACCGAGTCATCCAGAAAAATATTCTCTTGATATGTTTAGAGATTAGATAGAATGTAAGAGTCGTGTAAATGGCACATGATGATGGTACTGTGAATCATCATGCTTCATTAGAAACTCAGCATGACTTACTGTAATATAATGACGTTGATCAAGTGTCATTATATTATACTAATCCATGCTTCAGTTCCCAACACTACTTCAAAACATTCATATTTTAAACTCGAAGGTTTCAGAATTTAGAAACTAACACAGTTTCTTTTATGTTGCAGATATTACGGAGAGATAAATGATCTCAGATAAGAATAGTTGTGAAAATATCGCCAGAAATATGGAGGATATTTATAATAGAACATACGAGAATATCTTAGAATTTCTAATATCAATGGATGATGAAGAAGATTTGTCTGTGAAGGTTTAGAATGAGAAATAAGATGTTTGCTAACGATTTCAGCAGGCACAGAATCATTTAGATTCTTTGAAGGAAAACTTATTCTTTGTGATTTGTCCACGGCTTTCTTCATAGTTTCGCATAATCCACTTTTCGGTACTAAATTTTCTATCGAGCGTTCCTAACACTCCTTTCTTTATCATTAAACTTTTGGCCATTAAGATCATCTACAACATGCTGCTTCATTAGCATTTTCAAAGTTAACTGATCTGGGTCATCGGTTATCAAACCGAGGTAGTTTCAGGAGAATTGTGTTTTTTTAGAATGATTAATCGCTGATGGTAATATTGTGGAATATAAAAGATTCCCAGTAACAATAAAGAGTACGCATATATATAGCGGTTATAATAAAGTTGTTTCGGATGAAAATTCGGAGTTGACTTGCTGGAGCTGTGACAAAATTAGCTACTTTGGAAAGGGATTGCAAAACGATCTTCGGTAATAACAATGTCAAAGGAACTAGAACAGATACGTGTCAAACGTTTACTCAGTTTCCGAGGGTTTTTCAGGTGCATAACTATATGCATCAATCTTTTCTTCCGTAGATGAAGTGCGGTTGGTTTATCCTCTCGATTGAGGTGTTTTTAAGAATCATGATAGATTTGAACGCTGATTGTAATCGTCGAGATACAATGAGGTTTAAGATGAAATCAAGTGGCAATCTTGAAGAAATGTTTAGTTTCATATGTTATAATCAATATTTTAATTCATTTTAATTGTCCAATGTCATTAGTCCACAGTCGATAGTCCACAGTAACAGTCCAATAATTCATATATAGTTTAATATATAATATACGAATTAATTAATACGTGTCGTGACACGTATACGTCTCAGACTCGATCACAACTCAAACTATATATATTATTGTAGAATCAACCTCAACCCTGTATAGAGAACTCGATCATTACTGCATATAGAGTATCTATGGTGATTCCAAATAATATATATAGATGCTTCGATATGATATGTCAAAAAATTGTATACGTGTCCCGATATTTAAAGTGCATAAAATAATTACAGAAATTAAATGACGATAAATAAAAGTGCGATAATTAAATTGCGATAAATAAACTGCGATAAATAAAATGTAATCAGTTAGCTAGGAACAGTTAGCTGGAACAGTTAGCGTTGATTCTTAACAAAATTTTTCATTGTTAATTTGTTTGTTTCTAACAGATTTTATTTTGTCATATGTTTTCTTCATATGCCACTTGTTGGATTCTGGGAAGTCAAAATCCAAATATGAAATTGAATGAAAATAGTTATTCTGCGGTGAACGGATACGTATATCGGTGGTTGTAAGTAGGATAGTAAATGACTGTTGAATCAGCTTCGACGAATGTATAATGTAACTTATTAAGATGAAATCTAATTATTCCTCGGATATTACCTACCCGTTAAAAAAAAAATTTCACCATAAATATTTTGTACAAAAGAACTTTTAATTACAATCTTTATGAAAACATATATACATATATATTTTCTTCAGATGAAATCATGAATTTAATGAGTTAATATGATATTAATCTCATTTGCTTTTCGGTTTGAGCTAGAATAAGAAATCTCTAAAACTTTTTGAAGCCACATATTCTTCGCAGAATATCAATGAAGTTATGGATCAATACTTCATCGTTCATTATTGTTGGTACTCCTTGGTATCTATGGTGCGTATGATGTTGATGTTTGTGGGATAGATTATGATGTCGAGACGTGTGATGCGGATGTTGTTTGTTAGTGGTGATGATGGTATTGTTGATGTTATTGACGGTGGTGCTGATTATGCTGCTAGTGCTGCTGCTGGTGTTTGCAACCTTCGCACCATGTTCTCCAAAGCCGTCACGCGAGCGCGAAGTTCGTTAACTTCTGCTAGTACACCGGGATGATTGGCGGTTGGAGCGAGCGAATGAACAAGATTTGTAATATGGGATAGTATATAATCGTGACGAGATACTCTAGAAATGAGAGAGAAAATGGTGTTTCAAATAGGTTCGCCGGTAAGTGCTTCAGGTTCATCGCCAAGAGGGCAATTTGGTGGATGGAATGGATCACCTTCTTCTTGTCTCCAGTGATTTAGTATATTACGAACCCATCCCCAATTCATCCAGAATAGATGATGGGAAATTGGTTGATCCATTCCGGTGATGCTGCTTTCGGAGCCCGAATGGAAATCCATATCGGCATAATTGTCGGAATCTGAAGAATTCGAACTAGATACGGAATCCATCTTGTATAATGGGGAAAATGAATTTTTGGTATGGAATAGATTATAGGAGTTAGATTTGGTACTCTTCAATACATAATTTACATATGTATATATAATACCAAAATCCCCTAAATTACAGAGAATCTTTGAAAAGGTATCAGTCAAAGTTCGCAATAACAGATATGCTAAGATAAGAATTCATCTATACACTATCAATGCAGTAAATGCAGTAAAACGTGTCTAGACTTATGAATGATAAGCAGGTAATTTCCTAAGGATGATAAGCAGATGATTTCCGACTAGAAATGATAAGTAAAACTTTTGACATGTAGACACGGTCGAAGTCCAGACTCATTAATGCATCCTAACAACTACTAGTTAGACACACTAATGCAAGACCTGGTTCGCTACGACCACCACTCTGATACCAACTGAAAGGACCCGTCCTAATCCACCTGGACGAAGTCATCAACATTTGGTCCCATTGCGATGATCGGCTCCAAGTAATGTCCTTATATTGAGCAAATGCATAGCGGAAGACTTAATTCGTACCTGAGAATAAACATGCTTTAAAGTGTCAACCAAAAGGTTGGTGAGTTCATAGGTTTATCATAACAATCATTTCAATATGTTAATAGACCACAAGATTTCATATTCATAAACATAATACACTCGCAAGTGTATATAAAGCATTCTAAGTGGTTGAGCACTTGGTAACCATACTTAACATTTAATCAACGTCGCATATTCCCTTTATTATGAAATCTCACTACACCGTACCAAGTGTAGTCACCAAAACGAAGTACTGTGCAACCGTTGAATACTGGTCGTCCAGTCCGGTTGGGGTTGTCAGGCCCGATAGATCTATCAACAGGATTCGCGTTTACAATACCCATGTAAATAGTGGTTACCAAGCTACAGGGAAATATGCTAGTGGTATAACTCAACGTAGAATATATTTTTAAGTACTTGTGTCTATTTTGTAAACATTTATAAAAGCAGCGCATGTATTCTCAGCCCAAAAATATATATTGCAAAAGCAATTAAAAAGGGAGCAAATGAAACTCACTTTTGCCTTGGAGGTATTTAATTCGACTTGGTCTCCGATAGATATCACGAACCTAACCATATATATAATATATCAACATATTTTCTTTTTAAGTAATCATTACATATATATATACTTTTAATACTTTTAATATTTTCTTAGTCCGTAGTTAGCAGTCCGATGTTAGTGGTCCACAATTAGTTGCTTAAATAAAATAAATAAAGACCCCATCGTATTCGTATTGATCAGAATTAATCTGTACCCATGGTACCATGTTGTCAAATGACGTGTTGCGTACATAAAGTACCATGTTGTCAAATGACGTGTTGCGTACAATCATGAGGTCTTATGATTAATCTTCTCGTGTTGTTTACGGGTGGCCCTGAAATATATAAAATCAAATCATAAGTAATTATATATAAAATATCATATTAATTAGAAAAGATATGATTAATTTACTTTTTCTGCAAATATTTTCGTAGCTAAACTAGCTTCGGATACCCAATCTTGTTTTAGTCGTAGTTTCTTCATTACAACTCCGTTTTTGTGGGTTCAACTTGCCACTTCCTTGGATCAAGTCAAATTTTAAGAATATGAACTGAAAATACCTTAGTTTGTATTCGAAATGATAGGTTATAGGTCAAACTTTGGTGAAACTTATGAAAGTGATCATTTTCCATCATAAAAACAACATTTAATGATCATTTTTCTAAAAATACTTACACTTTGAGTTAAACCATGAAATTTTTATGTGTTAACATATTCATAAGAAATATCATTTTTCCAGAACATGAACTTCCAATTCAAAGTTCAAGATGGTTTTTAATTATCCAACCAAAAACAGCCCCCGGTTGCACTCTGACGACGTAGATTCAGTTTTTAAGATGTTCTTTGTAAAACCAAGTTATATCTTGTTAGGTTAGCATATCATTATGATATATTACAGGTATTGAAGTGTTTTAAAAGTCAAGTTAGAAGGATCTATTTAGTTTGCGAACAAGTTTGAAATCATTCAAACTATGTTGTTGTTGTTAAAATTTTATACCACAAAATAAGATAGCTATATGAATATGAATTGAATAATATTATGAACAAGGTTACTACCTCAAGTTACTTGAACAAAGTTAATGCAAAAGATAAGAAATAATCTTGGAATCAAAGAGTGGTGGAGTTAGATCAAAAGGTTGGAAGTAAACTTCTTCAAATGGGTGGTTATTTTGATATGTTCTTGAAAGAGTTTTCTTATGGTGTTTAAGGCTTGTAATTGAAGCTAAATGATGGGGAAAATGCTTGGAGATGATCAAGTATGAAGTTAGGAGTATTTTGAGAGAGAAATGAGGGTGTAGGTATGAGAAAATGGAGTGAAGAAATGGTGTTCATTTATAAAAACGTTTTTAGTTTATAAAGAAAGAAAAGGATTCCTAATTTTGTTATCTTACTAATAATTCATACTACTTGACAAATCCTAGTTACCTCATATCTAGGGCAGTAATAATGTTGATTAGGATGTTGATTTGATGTGTATATACCAATAGTAAATACGTATAGAAGCTGGGTATGATACGAGTACATATACCCTAGATATACGTATAGAAATCTTGAGGAAACGGAACGAGAATTCAAATATAGCTATCTTTTGTGAATATACTCATATTGTTTTATGTATTTAAGTCCTTAAAAAGTGATTAAATACATTATATATACGATACATGTATAAGAATTATAGATTATAAGTATATATATCAAAGAATGTTACGTATAGTTATCGTTTTGAAAACTTAAGTTAGTAGTTTCAAAATATACTTATAACTCATTGTCATTAGTACACAATGAGATGTTAAACCATCCTTAGATCATGTTAAATATATATAAATACATATATATACACAAAAGTATAATTATCGTATGTTATATAGTTCGTGATATCATCGGTCATATTGGACGGTCAAACGTTGTGTAAAACTCTTTTCAAAAACACAAGTCTCAACAATTTGGATTGCTTATCATGTTGGTATGGTTTAATTTATGTAACTATTAATCTCATAAGTATAATTTGGTCCGAAAATTCTGGGTCATTACAGTGATATACATAAGAAATGAGTTTACTAAGTTAAGAAACTCGAAATGATATATATAACGATTATCATTATGATAACGTCTACTAAATATATATGTATCATATTAAGATATTGATACACTATATTTAACATGATAAAATGATATTTAAATATATCATTAAGTGTGTTAACAATGAACTACATATGTAAAAACAAGACTACTAACTCAAGAATTACGAAACGAGACTTACATGTAACGATTATCGTTGTAACGATATTTTAATATATATATCATATTAAGAGATATTCATACATCATAATATCATGATAATATAATAATTTAACATCTCATTTGATATAATAAACATTGGGTTAACAACATTAATTGAGATCGTTAACTTAAAGATTTCAAAACAACACTTACATGTAACGACTAACGAAGACTTAACGACTCCATTAGAATGTATATACATGTTGTGTTTTGATATGTATTCTTACACTTTTTAAAGACTTCAAGACACATATCAAAGTACTTCTACTTAACAAAAATGCTTACAATTACATCCTCGTTCAGTTTCATCAACAATTCTACTCGTATGCACCCGTATTCGTACTCGTACAATACGCAGCTTTTAGATGTATGTACTATTGGTATATACAGTCCAATGATCAGCTCTTAGCAGCCCATGTGAGTCACCTAACGCATGTGGGAACTATCATTTGGCAACTAGCATGAAATATCTCATAAAATTACAAAAATATTAGTAATCATTCATGACTTATTTACATGAAAACAAAATTACATATCCTTTATATCTAATCCATATACCAACGACCAAAAACACTCACAAACACTTTCATTCTTCAATTTTCTTCATCTAATTGATCTCTCTCAAGTTCCATCTTCATGTTCTAAGTGTTCTTCATAAATTCCATAAGTATAGTTTCATAAAAATCAAGAATACTTCCAAGTTTGCAAGTCTACTTCCAAGCTTTCTAATCCATTCCAAGTAATCATCTAAGATCAAGGAACCTTTGTTATTTACCGTAGGTTATCTTTCTAATTCAAGGTAATATTCATATTTAAACTTTGATTCAATTTCTACAACTATAACAATCTTATTTCGAGTGAAAATCTTACTTGAACTGTTTTCGTGTCATGATTCTGCTTCAAGAACTTTCAATCCATCCAAGGATCCTTTGAAGCTAGATCCATTTTTCTCATTTCCAATAGTTTTATTCAGAAAACTTGAGGTAGTAATGATGTTCATAACATCATTCAATTCATACATATAAAGCTATCTTATTCGAAGGTTTAAACTTGTAATCACTAGAACATAGTTTAGTTAATTCTAAACTTGTTCGCAAACAAAAGTTAATCCTTCTAACTTGACAATTAAAATCAAATAAAGACATGTTCTATATCTATATGATTTAAAACCTGGAAACACGATGAACACCATAAAATCAGATATACGCCGTCGTAGTGAAACCGGGGGCTGTTTTGGTTTGGATAATAAAAAACTATGATAAACTCTGATTTAAAAGTTGTTCTTCTGGGAAAATGATTTTTCATATGAACATGAAACTATATCCAAAAATCTTAGTTAAACTCAAAGTGAAAGTATGTTTTTCAAAATGGTCATCAAGATGTCGTTCTTTCGACGGAAATGCCTACCTCTTTAGTAATTGACATGTAACTTAAATTTCTGACTATAAACCTATACTTTTTCTATTTGGATTCTTAAATTAGAGTTCAATATGAAACCATAGCAATTTGATTCACTCAAAACGGATTTAAAAAGAAGAAGTTTTGGGTAAAACAAGATTGGATATTTTTGATCTTTTTAGCTACGGAAAATGTTTAACAAATCTATACAAATCATATCCTAGCTAACTTATATTGTATTATACATGTATTCTAATATATTATGTAATCTTGGGATACCATAGACACGTATGCAAATTTTTTGACATATCATATCGACCCATGTATATATATTATTTGGAACAACCATAGACACTCTATATGCAGTAATGTTGGAGTTAGCTATACAGGGTTGAGGTTGATTCCAAAAATATATATACTTTGAGTTGTGATTTAGCCTGAGACGTGTATACACTGGGTCGTGGATTGATTCAAGATAATATATATCGATTTATTTCTGTACATCTAAATGTGGACAACTAGTTGTAGGTTACTAACGAGGACAGCTGACTTAATACACTCAAATCTTTAAAACATAATAAAAATAGTTGTAATTATATTTTGATCATACTTTGATATATATGTACATATTTGTATAGGTTCGTGAATCGATCCGTGGCCAAGTCTTATTTCCGAGGAAGGAAATATCTGTGAAAGTGAGTTATAGTCCCACTTTTAAAATCTAATATTTTTGGGATGAGAATACATGCAGGTTTTATAAATGATTTACAAAATAGACACAAGTACGTGAAACTACATTCTATGGTTGAATTATCGAAATCGAATATGCCCCTTTTTATTAAGTCTGGTAATCTAAGAATTAGGGAACAGACACCCTAATTGACGTGAATCCTAAAGATAGATCTATTGGGCCTAACAAACCCCATCCAAAGTACCGGATGCTTTAGTACTTCGAAATTTATATCATATCCGAAGGGTGTCCCGGAATGATGGGGATATTCTTATATATGCATCTTGTTAATGTCGGTTACCAGGTGTTCACCATATGAATGATTTTTATCTCTATGTATCGGATGTGTATTGAAATATGAAATCTTGTGGTCTATTGTTACGATTTGATATATATAGGTTAAACCTATAACTCACCAACATTTTTGTTGACGTTTAAAGCATGTTTATTCTCAGGTAAATACTAAGAGCTTCCGCTGTTGCATACTAAAATAAGGACAAGATTAGGAGTCCATGTTTGTATGATATTGTGTAAAAACTGAATTCAAGAAACATATGTCGATGTAATATATTTCTATTGTAAACCATTATGTAATGGTCGTGTGTAAACAGTATATTTTAGATTATCATTATTTGATAATCTACGTAATGTTTTTAAAACCTTTATTGATAAAATAAAGGTTATGGTTGTTTTAAAAATGAATGCAGTCTTTGAAAAACGTCTCATATAGAGGTCAAAACCTCGCAACGAAATCAATTAATATGGAACGTTTATAATCAATATGAACGGGACATTTCAGTTGGTATCCGAGCGTTGGTCTTAAAGAACCAGAAAATTTGCATTAGTGCGTATTATCGAGTTTGTTAGGATGCATTAGTGAGTTTGGACTTCGAACGTGTTTTCTTTAAAAATGATTGCTTAACATTTTTGTTGGAAACTATATATTATTAACATGTAAATATTATGTGATATATTAATCTCTTAACATGTTTGATGTTGTGTGATAGATGTCTACCTCTAGCACAAATCTCATTGACTCACCTAATAATAACGAAGAGTCGAATATATATTGGCAAGATTCACAAGTTCCCGAAGAACCGGAAGAAGAGGAAACGGAACAGGAAGAAGAGGAACCAGAAGAAGAGGAACCGGAAGAAGAAGAGGTTCCGGAGGGAGGAATAGTAGGAACCACAGAAAACCGGTCAAATAAAAGAAAATCCTCAACCAATGGACCAAAGTTAATAATGGTCAATGGTGTTTTCGCTAAGGAAGCAAAATATTGGGAAAATTACCAATTTTCTGATGAATCGGATCCTGATGAGGATTCCAATAATGTTATAGAAATTACCCCGACCCAATTTAATGAGGCAAAAAAAAATAATAAGAAAAAAGGCATCAAAATAGAGAAATCTGATTCCGACCCCGATGAACTTTATATGTACCGTCAACACCCGTATTTTCAATATCGTGACAATAACCCGGGAACCTCTAAACCACCAGGTTTTTCTAAACCAATGTGGAAAATGATGACTCGTATTAGAGGAACATCATATATCCCTAGAAGATTAGGAAAAAGAACCAAGTTCGAAGAAGAAGAAACCAGTGATTCAGATTAGAGGGGTGTGAGCATGTTGTGTAATAAATGTATTGTAGTGTGCTTGTACTTTTATGTTCTATGTAAAAATTGCTTGTATTGTTTGTTATTACGAATCTAATCCTTGTCTATTTTACAGTATAAAAACAAAATGGACGTTAAGGGTAGACAACCGAATATTTTAGAAGACCTACCAGAGGATATGATTGAGGAAATCTTGTCTAGAGTCGGTCAGAATTCATCATCACATTTAGTTATGGCGAAATTAACTTGTCAAACATTTGAAAGACTTTCCAGAAATGCCTTAGTTTATAAAAGGCTTTCCTTTGATAGGTGGGGTATATCACATTGGGGAGACTTTAAGTTACGCCGTGTTTTCTTTAAAGCGTTAAATGCGGGGAACCCAAATGCAATTTTACGCTACGGGTTAAGAACCTATTTTGACTCAACATATCCCAACATAGGATTTCGTGAATTAGAAAAAGCTTCTAACATGCAACATAAAGAAGCATGTTATGCTTACGTGTTAGTGATGTTCGCTTCTTACCAAAGTGAGAAAAAGAACATCGGATTGCAGCTTTTAAATAAAACTTTCCCACAAGTGACGGATTCAGTAGTTGGGGTGAGAAACAAGGTTTTTAGATTATTACGGGGCTGTTGAACATTACGAAACCCTCGTCCTTTTGACGACATTACAACATGCTGCCTAGCCAATGGTGATAACGATTATTTTCCACAAGACCAAGGATGGGAAGTCGTCTTAGTAAAACCAGAATGCATGACTTGTTTCTGGACTTATGAATTACGTGTCTTTATTTCCTTTGTTGAACAACTTGCGTATTAACTAGATTTATCTTCAAAACTGTCCTGTATCATAGTGTACTATATTTCATGTTATATGTAATATAGCGAAGTTGTAAGTTTGAAGAATATTTGTATGTGATATATTATTATAATCAGTTTTTCATATGGAATAGTAGTAGTTGAATTGTATATTAGCTACTAAGTATGAACTTAACGGGTAGGTAGTACCCGAATTTAAACTTATAAAACGCTAATATGAAGAGAAAGCTTTTATAAATGAGTTCATATTATGCTACGAGATACTATTGACTACTCTTAATATTATGTATGATTAACTTGTTTCATTTTACTATTTTGAAGAAAATGGCACCGACTACTCGACACACCTTGAATATGAACGAAGAGGAATTTCGTGCCTTTCTTGCCTCAAACATAGCCGCAGTACAGGCCGCGCTACATACCAACAATAACTCTAAATCTAGCAATACAGCTAACGGCGCAAGAAATCGTGTAGGATGCTCCTACAAGGAATTCACTGCCTGCAAACCTTCAGAATTTGATGGGATCGAAGGACCAATCGGATTGAAACGGTGGACCGAGAAAGTTGAATCAGTGTTTGCCATAAGTAAGTGTGCTGAAGGAGACAAAGTGAAGTACGCTACGCATACCTTCACAGGTATTGCGTTAACATGGTGGAATACCTATCTAGAGCAAGTGGGACAAGATGTTACTTACGCGCTACCGTGGTCAGCATTCAAGCACTTGATGAATGAGAAGTACCGTCCCAGAACCGAGGTCAATAAGCTCAAGTCAGAACTTAAAGGGTTACGAACACAGGGATTCGATATTACTTCGTACGAAGAGATGATTCACAGAATTGTGCCTATTGTGTCCAAGAGCGTTCGAAGATGAGGAAGAGAAGATCGACGCGTTTGTGAAAGGGTTACCGGAGAGAATCCAAGAAGATATAAGTTCACACGAGCCTGCCTCCATACAAAAGGCATGTAGAGTGGCTCACAAACTAGTGAACCAGATTGAGGGAAGAATTAAAGAACAGGCGGCTGAAGAGGCCAACGTGAAGCTAGTCAAAAGAAAGTGGGAGGAAAACGGTGATAAGAGTCACCAAAACAACAACAACTATCCCAACAATCGCAACATCAATCGCAACTACAACAAACGGCACAACAGCAACAACAACAACTACAACAATCATCCCAACAATAATAACAACCTCAACAACAACAACAATCAGAAGCAGCTATACCAAAGGTGTGAAAAGTATCACTAGGGGTTCTGCACCAAATTTTGCAACAAGTGTAAAAGAAATGGTCATAGCGCGGAGAAGTGTGAGGTCTACGGACCAAGGGTTAACAGAACAAAAGGAACAAATGGTGTCGGAACGAGTAATGGCGGAGCAAGTAGTGTCGGAGCAAGTTATGCCAATGTAGTTTGTTATAAAGGTGGAAAACTGGGCCACATTATTAGAAATTGCCTAAACCAGGAGAACACGAATGGACAAGGCCACGGAAGAGTTTTCAATATTAATGCGGCAGAGGCACATGAAGACCCGGAGCTTGTTACGGGTACGTTTCTTATTGACAATAGATCTACTTACGTTTTATTTGATTTGGGTGCGGATAGAAGCTATATGAGTAGAGATTTTTGTGCTAAATTAAGTTTTCCATTGACGCCGTTGGATAGTAAATTTTTACTTGAATTAGCAAACGGTAAATTAATTTCAGCAGATTATATATGCCGGAATCGAGAAATTAAACTGGGTAGCGAAATATTTAAGATTGATTTGATACCAGTAGAGTTAGGGAGTTTTGATGTAATAGTTGGCATGGACTGGCTGAAGGAGATGAAACCAGAGATCGTATGTTACAAAAACGCAATTCGCATTGTACGAGAAGAAGGAGAACCCTTAATGGTGTACGGAGAAAAAGGCAACACGAAGCTACATCTTATTAGTAATTTGAAGGTATAAAAACTAATAAGAAAAGGTTGCTATACTGTTCTAGCACACGTCGAGAAAGTACAAACTGAAGAAAAGAGCATCAATGATGTTCCCGTCGCAAAAGAATTTCCCGATGTATTTCTGAAAGAATTACCAAGACTACCTCCACATCGATCTGTTGAATTTCAAATAGATCTTGTACCAGGAGCTGCACCAATAGCTCGTGCTCCTTACAGACTCGCACCCAGCGAGATGAAAGAACTGCAAAGCCAACTGCAAGAACTATTAAAACGTGGTTTCATTCGACCAAGCACATCACCATGGGGAGCTCCTGTTTTGTTTGTCAAGAAGAAGGATGGTACATTTAGATTGTGTATTGACTTCAGAGAGTTGAATAAACTTACCATCAAAAATCGTTATCCACTGCCGAGAATTGACGACTTATTTGATCAACTACAAAGCTCGTCGATTTATTCGAAAATCGATTTACGTTCTGGATATCATCAAATGCGAGTAAAGGAGGATGATATTCCAAAAACTGCTTTTAGGACGCGTTATGGTCATTACGAGTTTATGGTTATGCCGTTTGGATTGACTAACGCACCAGCTGTGTTCACGGACCTTATGAACCGAGTGTATGGGCCATATCTTGACAAGTTTGTCATTGTTTTCATCGATGACATACTTATTTACTCAAAGAATGATCAAGAGCACGAAGAACATTTGAGAAAAGTGCTAGAAGTATTGAGGAAAGAAAAACTGTACGCTAAGTTTTCAAAGTGAGCATTTTGGTTGGAAGAAGTTCAATTCCTCGGTCACATAGTGAACAAAGAAGGTATCCAGGTGGACCCGGCAAAGATCGAAATCGTTGAAAAGTGGGAAACCCCAAAAACTCCGAAGCATATACGTCAATTTTTAGGATTGGCTGGTTACTATAGAAGATTCATCCAAGATTTCTCCAAAATAGCAAAACCCTTGACTGCATTAACGCATAAAGGGAAGAAATTTGAATGGAAGGATGAACAAGAGAAGGCATTTCAGTTATTGAAGAAAAAGCTAACTACGACACCTATATTGTCATTGCCTGAAGGGAATGGTGATTTTGTAATTTATTGTGACGCATCAAAGCAAGGTCTCGGTTGTGTATTAATGCAACGAACGAAGGTGATTGCTTATGCGTCTAGACAATTGAAGATTCACGAGCAAAATTATACAATTCACGATTTGGAATTGGGTGCTGTTGTTTTTGCATTAAAGACTTGGAGGCATTATTTATATGGAGTCAAAAGTATTATATATACCGACTACAAAAGTCTCCAATATATATTTAATCAGAAGTAACTGAATATGAGACAACGCAGGTGGATTGAACTGTTGAATGATTATGATTTTGAGATTCGATACCACCCGGGGAAGGTGAATGTGGTAGCCGACGCTTTGAGTAGAAAGGACAGAGAACCTATACGGGTAAAAGCTATGAATATAATTATTCGTACTAACCTTATTACTCAAATAAAGGAGGCGCAACAGGAGGTTGTAAAAGAAGGAAAGTTGAAGAATGCGATACCCAAAGGATCAACTATGTAGGAGAATGTTTGACGTGCTCAAATAAAGGAAGCTATGAATATAATTATTCGTACTAACCTTATTATTCGTACTAACCTTATTACTTAAATACATCCCGGAGCGTGGAAGATGTATAAAGATCTCAAGAAACACTTTTGGTGGCCGGGTATGAAATCCGATATTGCTAAATATGTAGGAGAATGTTTGACGTGTTCTAAGGTCAAAGCTAAACATCAGAAACCATCAGGTCTACTACAACAACCTGAAATCCCGGAATGGAAATGGGAAAACATTACCATGGATTTCATTACTAAATTGCCAAGGACTGCAAGTGGTTATGATACTATTTGGGTAATAGTTGATCGTCTCACCAAGTCAGCACACTTCCTGCCAATGAGAGAAGATGACAAAATGGAGAAGTTGGCGCAATTGTATTTGAAGGAGGTTGTCTCCAGACATGGAATACCCGTCTCTATTATCTCTGATAGGGATGGTAGATTTGTTTCAAGGTTCTGGCAGACGTTGCAACAAGCATTGGGGACTCGTCTAGACATGAGTACTGCCTATCATCCTCAAATTGATGGGCAGAGCGAAAGGACGATACAAACGCTTGAACATATGCTACGAGCATGTGTTATTGATTTCGGAAACAGTTGGGATCGACACCTACCGTTAGCAGAATTTTCCTACAACAACAGTTGTCATTCTAGTATTGAGATGGCGCCGTTTGAGGCACTTTATGGTAGAAATTGCAGGTCTCCGATTTGTTGGAATGAAATGGGGGATAGATAGATTACGAGTCCGGAGATAATACAAGAAACTACCGAGAAAATCATCCAAATTCAACAACGATTGAAAACCGCCCAGAGTCGACAAAAGAGCTACGTGGACAGTAAAAGAAAAGATATAGAGTTTGAAATTGGAGAAATGGTCATGCTTAAGGTTTCACCTTGGAAAGGCGTTGTTCGATTTGGTAAACGGGGGAAACTAAATCCAAGGTACATTGGACCATTCAAGATTATAGATCGTGTCGGACCAGTAGCTTACCAACTGGAGCTACCTCAACAACTCGCGGCTGTACATAACACTTTCCACATCTCGAATTTGAAGAAATGTTTTTCTATAGAAGATCTCACTATTCCATTGGACGAAATCCAAATCAATGAAAAACTTCAATTCATTGAAGAACCCGTCGAAATAATGGATCGTGAGGTTAAGAGACTTAAGCAAAACAAGATACCGATTGTTAAGGTTCGATGGAATGCTCTTAGAGGACCCGAGTTCACCTGGGAGCGTGAAGATCAGATGAAGAAGAAATACCCGCATCTATTTCCAGAAGATTCGTCAACACCTTCAACAGCTTAAAATTTCGGGACGAAATTTATTTAATGAGTAGGTACTGTAGTGACCCGAACTTTACCATTTTTATATATATTAATTGAGATTGATATTTACATGACTAAATGTTTCCAACGTGTTAAGCAATCAAACTTGTTAAGACTTGATTAAATGAAATAAGTTTCATATAGATAATTGATCACCCAAGTTGACCGGCGATTCACGAACGTTACAAAATTGTAAAAACTACATGTTGTGGTATATATAGACATATATATATGGTTGACATGAGATTATGATGAGTAAGTATCTCACTAAGTATATTAACAATGTGTGATATACATAAGAAATGAGTTTACTAAGTTAAGAAACTCGAAATGATATATATAACGATTATCGTTATAATAACATCTACTAAATATATATGTATCATATTAAGATATTGATACACTATATTTAACATGATAAAATGATATTTTAATATATCATTAAGTGTGTTAACAATGAACTACATATGTAAAAACAAGACTACTAACCCAAGAATTACGAAACGAGACTTATATGTAACGATTATCGTTGTAACGATATTTTAATGTATATATTATATTAAGAGATATTCATACATCATAATATCATGATAATATAATAATTTAACATCTCATTTGATATAATAAACATTGGGTTAACAACATTAATTGAGATCGTTAACTTAAAGGTTTCAAAACAACACTTACATGTAACGACTAACGAAGACTTAACGACTCCATTAGAATGTATATACTTGTTGTGTTTTGATATGTATTCTTACACTTTTGAAAGACTTCAAGACAGATATCAAAGTACTTCTACTTAACAAAAATGCTTACAATTACATCCTCGTTCAGTTTCATCAATAATTCTACTCGTATGCACCCGTATTCGTACTCGTACAATACACAGCTTTTATATGTATGTACTATTGGTATATACACTCCAATGATTAGCTCTTAGCAGCCCATGTGAGTTACCTAACACATGTGGGAACCATCATTTGGCAACTAGTGTAACAACCCGGATTTTTCCGATCGTTTTATACATATAAGATTAATATTTACATAAATTAAACATTACCAACATAATAAGCAATCCAAATTGTTGAGTCTTGTATTTTTGAAAAGAGTTTTACACAACGTTTGAATGTCCAATTTGACCGATGATATCACGAACTATATAACATATGATAATTATACGATTGTGTACATATACGTATTTATACATATTTAACATGACCTAAGGATGGTTTAACATATCATTTCGTACTAATAACAATGAGTTATAAGTATACTTTGAGACTACTAACTAAAGTTTTTAAAACGGTAACTATACGTAACGTTCTTTGATATATATACCTATAACCTATAATGCTTATACAAGTATCGTATAAATACGTATTTAATTACTTTTAAAGGGCTTAAATGCATAAAACAATATAAGTATATTCACAAAAGATAGTTATATTTGAATTCTCATTCCATTTCCCCAAGATTTTTACACGTATACCTAGGGTATATGTAACCGTATTGTATGCAGCTTCTAGATGTATTTACTATTGGTATATACACCTTTAATCATTCATTCTTAGCAGCCATATTAGAGTCAAAAATATGTGGAACCATTATTTATCAACTTGTATGACTAATGAGCTAAAAAACAAACTTAAGGATTTTTTTTTTCTATATAACAAGTAAATTCGTTTTTATGATTTCACCCCATTTTTCCATTTCATTTTCTCATACTTACACTCCAAATTCTCTCTCAAAATACTCCTAACATCATACTTGATTATCTCCAAGCATTTTCACCATCTTTTAGCTTCATAATCAAGGTAAAACTATGTTTAAACTTTGATTCAATTTATGTAAGTTATTTATCTTAAATCAAGATATAAACTTACTTACAACCTTTGTTTCTTTTCATGATTTCACTTCTTAATCTTCCAAGTCATCAAGAACAAGTTCATATCTTGTTTATTCAGTAACTTTCTTCATTATACTTGAGGTATAACCTTGGTTCATCATCTTGTTCAATTCATATATGACTATCTTACTACGAATATATATATAACAACAAGAACATAGTTTGAATGATTTCAAACTTGTTCTCAAACTAAATAGATCCTTCTAAATTAACTTTTAAAACACTTCAAGACATGTAATATATCATAAGGATATTCTAACATAACAAGATACAACTTGATTTTACAAAGAACACCTTAAAACTGAATCTACGTCGTCGGAGTGCAACCGGGGGCTGTTTTGGGTTGGATAATTAAAAATCATCTTAAACTTTGAATTGGAAGTTTATATTCTAGAAAAATGATATTTTTATGAATATGTTAATATATAAAAATCTCATGGTGTAACTCAAAGTGTAAGTATCTTTGTAAAAATGATCATCTAGATGTTGTTTTTACAACGGAAATGATCACTTTCATAAGATTTACCAAAGTTTGACCTATAACCTGTGATTTTGAATGCAAACTAAGGTATTTACAGTTCATATTCAAAAATAATGACTCGATCCAAGGAAGTGGCAAGTTAAACCAACAAAAACGGAGTTATATTGAAGAAACTACGGCTAAAATAAAATTGGGTATCCGAAGCTAGTTTAGCTACGAAATTAATTGGAGTAAAACTAAACTAATCATATCTTTGCTAATTAATATGATATTTCATATATATTTACTCATGATTTAATTTTACATATTTCAGGACCACCCGTAAACAACAAGAGAAGATTAATCATAAGACCTCATGATTGTACGCAACACGTCATTTGACAACACGGTACTTTATGTACACAACACGTCATTTGACAACATGGTACCATGGGTCGAGATTAATTCCGATCAATACGAATACGATGGGGTCTTTATTTATTTTATTGAACAAATAATTGTGGACCACTAATATCGGACTGCTAACTACGGACAATTAGATATTAAAAGTATTATAAGTATACATGTAACGATTATTTGAAAAGAAAACATGTTGATATATTATATATGGTTAGGTTCGTGATATCTATCGGAGACCAAGTCGTATTTATTCAAGAGAAAAGTGAGTATAGAGTCCCACTTTTAAACTCTAAATATTTCGAGATGAGAATACATGCATTTTATGATTTACGTTATGGACACAAGTGATAAAAAAATATATATATTCTACGTTGAGTTGTACCACTGGCATACTTCCCTGTAACTTGGTAACTACTATTTACATGCGATATTGTAAACACGAATCCTGTTGATAGATCTATCGGGCCTGACAACCCCAACCGGACTGGACGACCAGTATTCAACGGTTGCACAGTACTTCGTTTCGGTAACTATACTTGGTACGGTGTAGTGAGATTTCATAATAAAGGGAATATGCGACGTTGATTAAATGTTAAGTATGGTTATCAAGTGCTCAACCACTTAGAATATTTTTATTAAAATGTTTGTGTATATGAAATCTTGTGGTCTATATTTATAGCGCTGCTAGCATTAAACCTATATCTCACCAACTTTATGTTGACGTTTTAAGCATGTTTATTCTCAGGTGATAATTAAAAGCTTCCGCTGCATTATGCTGAATTTAAGCAAGATTTGGAGTATGCATATTTGTGTCAAAAATAAAACTGCATATCGGAAGATTTATAATGTGAAATATGTTGGAAATCGTATTGTTATTATCAAATGTAAAGTTTGTAAAACTAAGATTATCACTAAACGATAATCATTATTATGCTGTTTGAACCTTTGATTATAATAAATGTTATGATTTGTATTATAAAAACGTATGCAGATTTTAAAAAATGTCACATATAGAGGTCAATACCTCGCAATGACACCAATGAGTACATGACGTTTATATTCGATATGAACGGGACGCTTCAGGTGGTATCAGAGCGTTGGTCTTAGAGAACCAGAAAATTTGCATTAGTGTGTCTTATCGAGTTTGTTAGGATGCATTAGTGTTTCTGGACTTTGACCGTGTTTGATTTCAAAAACTATTGCTTATCCTTGTTGGTTAAAAATTAATATGTAAATATTATGTGGTACTAACGTGCTAGTTGTTGTGTGGTAGTTGTCTGGCTTAGAACTTGTTATCACATTCAGCGACTCCGAACCAGAATCCTCAGATAGTGTTCCAGTCACTAACCTATCCGATGATGAAAACGACACCTTTGGGGAAGACTCACAATTTCAGGATGAATCAATTGAAGAGGAACCAGAAAGTGATCCTGAGGAGGAAGAAATATAGGAAATTACGAAACACAAGTTCGAACGAGGAAAGAAATGAAAGGCTACTGAATTGGAAAATCCAAATCCTGAGTTTAGTGAGGATGTTGTGGCACCAACTCCACCAGACACTTCCACCCCTATTCCCGCTATTCCTATTAGTTCTATCCCGACATCCAGTTCTTTGGTCCCTCAGCCAAAACGCAGGGAGACAGCTAGGATAACCTTTAAGCGATTTCTTTGAACACAAACGTTTTGGGTCAAATGATGCGTTGTTGTTTTAAACCATGGGATCATATAACATTTTGTATAATATTACTAGTGTGGTTTGTTTAATGTTTGATGTAAGATAAGCATATGTAAAATAGTGAAGTGTGAAATGCAATAATTTTCCATGGTTGAGTATTATTTGGGTGGTAGTAATTGATTTTTGTACTAAGCTATTAAGTATGAACTTTAACGGGTAGGTACTACCCTAGATATAATTATAAAACGCTAATAAGAAGAAAAGGCTTTTATAATAATAACTGGTTCATATTATTAATAAGCTACGATGTACTGTAAATACACACTACGTCTATAATATTCTATGTGAATAATTATTTTTTTCATTCTTATTGAAGATTATGGCGCGATTGAACCGAATGACGGAACAAGAAATCGAGGAACTCATCAATCAGCGAGTGAACGACAGAATGTTATGGGTCGAGGCTGCAAGAGGTGCTGCAGTTAACCCAAATCCTCGTGTGGGATGCACCTACAAAACTTTTCAAGGTTGCAAGCCCTCATCATTCAGTGGAACAGAAGGACCGGTCGGTTTAACCCGGTGGATCGAAAAGATTGAGTCTGTGTTTAAAATCAGTGGTTGTATTGAGAAGGACATGACCAAGTATGCATCGTGCACCCTACAAGATAGTGCACTCACGTGGTGGAAAAACTATGTGAAGGCCGTAGGAGGAGATGTAGCTTATGATACTCTATGGGAAGAATTCAAAACAATGCTAATCAACGAGTATTGTCCAAGAAACGAGGTTAGAAAGTTGGAAAATGAATTACGAAGCCTGAAAGTTGTTGGTACTGAACTCACCAACTACAATCAGTGATTCATGGAATTAGCTTTGCTATGTCCCGAATTGGTACCAACCAAAGAACGGAAGATTGAACTGTACAAAGATGGTTTGTCTAAAAATATTAAGGCAAATGTTACAGCATCGAAACCCAAGACTATTCATGAAGCCATCACTATGGCAAATGAGTTGATGGACCAGATTCTCCTGGATAAGAACACCGATGTTAAGACATCGGGAAACAAAAGAAAGTGGGAAGGTAATCATCAACAATCCAACAAGAAACAAGAAACCACGCAAGGTGCGGGTAGCGGTTCGAGCTCAGGTTACAAGGGACGAAATCCTTTATGTAACAGATGCCACAAACATCACTCTGGTTATTGTAATGTGGTGTGCAACAATTGTAATCGAAGGGGTCATCTTACTGAAGATTGTAGGGTTCCCGTTACAATTACAAATGACACCAAGACTCCTGCCACCAATGCAAATAGAACTGCCTTGGCCACTTTTACTTGTTATGGGTGTGGGAAATAGGGTCATTATAAGAGCCAGTGCCCGAATCCAGAAAAGAATAATGGACCTGCACGTGGAAGAGCATTTATTATTAATGCTAGAGAGGCGCGTGAAGACCCGGAGCTTGTTACGGGTACGTTTACCATTAATAACTTATCAGCATCTATTATATTTGATACTGGTGCCGATAGAAGTTATATGTGTAGAGACTTTTACGCTAAATTGAATTGTTCATCATTACCTCTAGATGCTAAGTACATGATTGAGTTAGCTAATGGTAAACTAATTAAAGCCGATAAAATTTGCCGTGATTGTAAAATAAATTTAGCCGGAGAAACGTTTAAAATTGATTTGATACCCGTAGAATTAGGAAGTTTTGATGTAATAGTCGGCATGGACTGGATGTCCAAAATAGGAGCTGAAGTTTTGTGTGCCAAGAAGGCAATTCGCATTCCTCGTAAGGATAAAACGCCAGTAATGATTTATGGAGAGAAGAGTAACTCAAAGCTAAAACTCATTAGCTGTTTGAAAGCCCAAAAGTGCTTGAAGAAAGGGTGCTATGCTATCCTAGCACATGTTAATAAAGAGGAAACGAAAGAAAAAGAGAAGTGCATCAACGACGTGCCTGTGGCAAGAGATTTTGCTGAAGTCTTTCCGGAAGAGTTGACGGGATTACCTCCATTTAGATCTGTAGAATTTCAAATAGATCTAGTACCAGGAGCTGCACTAGTGGCTTGTGCTCTATACAGACTTGCACCATCTGAGATGAAAGAGTTACAAAGCCAGTTACAAGAATTATTGGACCGTGGTTTCATTCGACCGAGCACTTCACCGTGGGGAGCTCCAATTTTATTTGTCAAGAAGAAAGATGGATCCTTCCGAATTTGTGTAGATTACCGTGAATTAAATAAGTTAACTATCAAGAATCGGTATCCACTATCGAGAATTGACGACTTATTTGATCAACTGCAAGGATCATGTGTTTATTCGAAAATCGACCTAAGATCGGGCTATCATCAACTACGCGTCAAAGAAGAAGATATTCCGAAAACTGCTTTTCGGACACGCTATGGTCATTACGAATTTTTGGTCATGCCATTTGGATTGACGAATGCGCCAGCTATATTCATGAACCTCATGAATCGAGTTTGTAGTCCGTATTTAGATAAGTTTGTTATCGTTTTCATTGACGATATTCTCATCTATTCCAAAAATGAGCAAGAGCATGAGCAGCATTTAAGGTTGGTATTAGAATTGTTATGAAAAGAACAGTTATATGAAAAATTTTCTAAATGTGCTTTTTGGTTGAAAGAAGTGCAATTTCTTGGCCACGTTGTTAGTAGCAAAAGAATTCAGGTTGATCCAGCTAAAATTGAGGCCATTGAAAAATGGGAGACTCCTAAGACACCAACGTAGATACGTCAATTTTTGGGCCTAGCCGGTTATTATAGAAGGTTTATTCAAGATTTTTCTCGAATAGCTAAACCATTGACAGTGTTAACACAAAAAGGGAAGAAGTACGAATGGACCTCTGAGCAGGAGAGTGCATTTCAATTACTGAAGAAGAAGTTTACTACGGCGCCTATTTTATCGTTACCTGAAGGGAACGATGATTTTGAGATATATTGTGACGCTTCGTGACAAGGTTTTGGTTGCGTCCTTATGCAACGAAAGAAAGTTATTGCGTACGCATCCCGACAATTGAAGATTCACGAAAAAATTATACGACGCATGATCTAGAACTGGGAGCAGTCATGTTTGCATTGAAGATTTGGAGACACTACTTATATGGGGTTAAATGCACTGTGTTTACCGATCATAAAAGCCTTCAACATATTTTCGATCAGAAACAGCTGAACATGAGGCAACGTAGATGGGTCGAGCTGATAAACAACTATGATTGTGAGATTCGCTATCATCCCGAGAAAGCGAATATAGTGGCCGACGCTCTAAGTAGAAAGGAACGAGAGCCAATTCGAGTACGAGCAATGAACATAAAAATTCGCATGAATCTCAACTCACAAATCAAAGAGGCTCAACGAGAAGCTCTTACTAAAGAAAACATAGGAAATGAAATAATGAAGAAGTATGAGAAGCAACTCGTTATACGGGAAGATGGAATTCGATATTTTGCAAAACATATTTGGGTACCAAAGTTGGGTAGATTAAGGAAGTTGATATTGAACGAGTCACATAAGACAAGATACTCGATACATCCTGGAGTTGGAAAGATGTATCAAGATCTTAAGACGCATTATTGGTGGTCTAATTTAAAGACAGACGTTGCAACATATGTCGGGGAATGTTTAACTTGTTCCAAAGTCAAAGCAGAACACCAGAAGCCGTCAGGGTTACTTCAACAACCAGAAATCCCAGAATGGAAGTGGGACGGTATTACCATGGATTTTATCACGAAGTTACCCAAGACTGCATGGGGTTATGACACCATTTGGGTAATAGTTGATCGTCTCACCAAATCTGCACATTTCTTGCCTATAAAAGAAACAGATAGAATGGAGAAACTATTACGATTATACATAAAGGAAATTGTTTCAAGGCATGGAATACCAATTTCCATTATATCCGATCGTGATAGTAGATTTACATCAAAGTTCTGGCAATCACTACAGGAGGCCCTGAGAACTCGTTTGGATATGAGCACCGCATACCATCCGCAAACTGACGGGCAGAGTGAAAGAACAATTCAGACTCTTGAAGACATGCTCAGGGCATGTGTGATCGATTTTGGAAACGGATGGGATAAATAACTACCATTAGCAGAATTCTCGTATAATAATAGTTATCATGAAATCATTAAAGCTGCACAATTCGAAGCACTGTATGGAAGGAAGTGTAGATCCCCTTTCTGTTGGAATGAAGTAGGAGATCGATGATTAACTGGTCCCGAGATCATACGCGAAACTACTGAGAAGATAGTACAAATCAAGGAGAGATTAAAAACAGCCCGTAGTATCCAAAAGAGCTACGCCGATGTCCGAAGGAAACCATTAGAGTTGCAGATCGGTGACATGGTTATGCTAAAGGTGTCACCTTGGAAAGGTGTAATACGTTTCGACAAAAGGGGTAAACTGAACCCAAGGTATGTAGGCCCGTTCAAGATCATCGAACGCATTGGACCGGTAGCTTATCGACTCGAGTTACCAAAACAACTCACTAGAGTACATAATACGTTTCACGTTTCAAACCTTAAGAAGTGTCTTGCAAAGGAAGACCTCACCATTCCTCTTAAAGAAATCCAAGTCGACGAGAAACTACAATTCATAGAAGAATCAGTCGAAATCATGGACCGTGAAGTTAAACAACTCAAGCAGAGCAACATACCAATCGTTAAGGTTCGTTGGAATGCTCGAAGGGGTCCTGAGTTTACTTGGGAACGAGAGGATCAGATGAAACAAAAGTACCCACATTTTTTCCCGAGAACGCAAAATAGGTACAACTTTAAAATTTAAAGACGAAATTTATTTAACGGGTAGGTACTGTAACGACCCGGATTTTTCCGATCGTTTTATACATATAAGATTAATATTTACATTAATTAAACATTACCAACATAATTAGCAATCCAAATTGTAGAGTCTTGTGTTTTTGAAAAGAGTTTTACACAACGTTTGACCGTCCAATTTGACCGACGATATTACGAACTATATAACCACGATTGTGTACATATACGTATTTATACATATTTAACATGACCTAAGGATGGTTTAACATATCATTGTGTACTAATAACAATGAGTTATAAGTATACTTTGAGACTACTAACTAAAGTTTTCAAAACGGTAACTATACGTAACGTTCTTTGATATATATACCTATAACCTATAATGCTTATACAAGTATCGTATAAATACGTATTTAATTACTTTTAAAGGGCTTAAATACATAAAACAATATAAGTATATTCACAAAAGATAGTTATATTTGAATTCTCATTCCGTTTCCTCAAGATTTTTACACGTATACCTAGGGTATATGTAACCGTATTGTATGCAGCTTCTAGATGTATTTACTATTGGTATATACACCTTTAATCATTCATTCTTAGCAGCCATCTTAGAGTCAAAAACATGTGGAACCATTATTTATCAACTTGTATGACTAATGAGCTAAAAAACAAACTTAAGGATTTTTTTTTCTATATAACAAGTAAATTCGTTTTTATGATTTCACTCCATTTTTTCATTCCATTTTCTCATACTTACACTCCAAATTCTCTCTCAAAATACTCCTAACATCATACTTGATCATCTCCAAGCATTTTCACCATCTTTTAGCTTCATAATCAAGGTAAAACTATGTTTAAACTTTGATTCAATTCATGTAAGTTATTTATCTTAAATCAAGATATAAACTTACTTACAACCTTTGTTTCTTTTCATGATTTCACTTCTTAATCTTCCAAGTCATCAAGAACAAGTTCATATCTTGTTTATTCAGTAACTTTCTTCATCATACTTGAGGTATAACCTTGGTTCATCATCTTGTTCAATTCATATATGACTATCTTACTACGAATATATATAACAACAAGAACATAGTTTGAATGATTTCAAACTTGTTCTCAAACTAAATAGATCCTTCTAACTTAACTTTTAAAACACTTCAAGACCTGTAATATATCATAACGATATGCTAACTTAACAAGATACAACTTGATTTTACAAAGAACACCTTAAAACTGAATCTACGTCGTCTTAGTGCAACCGGGGGCTGTTTTGGGTTGGATAATTAAAAATCATCTTAAACTTTGAATTGGAAGTTTATATTCTGGAAAAATGATATTTCTTATGAATATGTTAATATATAAAAATCTCATGGTGTAACTCAAACTGTAAGTATTTTTGTAAAATTGATCATCTAGATGTTGTTTTTACAACGAAAATGATCACTTTCATAAGATTCACCAAAGCTTGACCTATAACCTGTGATTTCAAATGAAAACTAAGGTATTTACAGTTCATATTCATAAATAATGACTCGATCCAAGGAAGTGGCAAGTTGAACCAACAAAAATAGAGTTATATTGAAGAAACTACGGCTAAAACAAAATTGGGTATCCGAAGCTAGTTTAGCTACGAAATTAATTGGAGTAAAACTAAACTAATCATATCTTAGCTAATTAATATGATATTTCATATATATTTACTCATGATTTAATTCTACATATTCCGCGACCACCCGTAAACAACACGAGAAGATTAATCATAAGACCTCATGATTGTACGCAACACGTCATTTGACAACACGGTACTTTATGTACGCAACACGTCATTTGACAACATGGTACCATGGGTCGAGATTAATTCCGATCAATACGAATACGATGGAGTCTTTATTTATTTTATTGAACAACTAATTGTGGACCACTAATATCGGACTGCTAACTACGGACAATTAGATAGTAAGAGTATTATAAGTATACATGTAACGATTATTTGAAAAGAAAACATGTTGATATATTATATATGGTTAGGTTCGTGATATCTATCGGAGACCAAGTCGTATATCTTCAAGACAAAAGTGAGTATATAGTCCCACTTTTAAACTCTAAATATTTCGGGATGAGAATACATGCATTTTATGATTTACGTTATGGACACAAGTGATAAAAAATATATATATATTCTACGTTGAGTTGTACCACTGGCATACTTCCCTGTAACTTGGTAACTACTATTTACATGCGGTATTGTAAACGCGAATCCTGTTGATAGATCTATCGGGCCTGACAACCCCAACCGGACTGGACGACCAGTACTCAACGGTTTCACAGTACTTCATTTCGGTAACTATACTTGGTACGGTGTAGTGAGATTTCATAATAAAGGGAATATGCGAAGTTGATTAAATGTTAAGTATGGTTATCAAGTGCTCAACCACTTAGAATATTTTTATTAAAACGTTTGTGTATATGAAATCTTGTGGTCTATATTTATAACTCTGCTAGCATTAAACCTATATCTCACCAACTTTATGTTAACATTTTAAGCATGTTTATTCTCAGGTGATAATTAAAAGCTTCCGCTGCATTATGCCGAATTTAAGCAAGATTTGGAGTATGCATATTTGTGTCAAAAATAAAACTGCATATCGGAAGATTTGTAATGTGAAATATGTTGGAAATCGTATTATTATTATCAAATGTAAAGTTTGTAAAACTAAGATTATCACTAAACGATAATCATTATTATGCTGTTTGAACCTTCGATTATAATAAAGGTTATGGTTTGTATTATAAAAATGTATGCATATTTTGAAAAATGTCACATATAGAGGTCAATACCTCGTAATGACACCAATGAGTACGTGACGTTTATATTCGATATGAACGGGACGCTTCAACTAGCATGAAATATCTCATAAAATTACAAAAATATTAGTAATCATTCATGACTTATTTACATGAAAACAAAATTACATATCCTTTATATCTAATCCATATTCCAACGACCAAAAACACCTACAAACACTTTCATTCTTCAATTTTCTTCATCTAATTGATCTCTCTCAAGTTCCAACTTCAAGTTCTAAGTGTTCTTCATAAATTCCATAAGTATAGTTTCATAAAAATCAAGAATACTTCCAAGTTTGCAAATCTACTTCCAAGCTTTCTAATCCATTCCAAGTAATCATCTAAGATCAAGGAACCTTTGTTATTTATAGTAGGTTATCTTTCTAATTCAAGGTAATATTCATATTCAAACTTTGATTCAATTTCTACAACTATAACAATCTTATTTCGAGTGAAAATCTTACTTGAACTGTTTTCGTGTCATGATTCTGCTTCAAGAACTTTCAAGCCATCCAAGGATCCTTTGAAGCTAGATCCATTTTTCTCATTTCCAGTAGTTTTATCCAGAAAACTTGAGGTAGTAATGATGTTCATAACATCATTCAATTCATACATATAAAGCTATCTTATTCGAAGGTTTAAACTTGTAATCACTAGAACATAGTTTAGTTAATTCTAAACTTGTTCGCAAACAAAAGTTAATCCTTCTAACTTGACATTTAAAATCAACTAAACACATGTTCTATATCTATATGATATGCTAACTTAATGATTTAGAACCAGAAAACACGATGAACACCATAAAATCGGATATACGCCGTCGTAGTGAAACCGGGGGCTGTTTTGGTTTGGATAATTAAAAACTATGATAAACTTTGATTTAAAAGTTGTTCTTATGGGAAAATGATTTTTCATACGAACATGAAACTATATCCAAAAATCTCAGTTAAACTCAAAGTGAAAGTATGTTTTTTAAAATGGTCATCAAGATGTCGTTCTTTCGACGGAAATGACTACCTCTTTAGTAATTGACATGTAACTTAAATTTTCGACTATAAACCTATACTTCTTCTGTTTGGATTCTTAAATTAGAGTTCAATATGAAACCATAGCAATTTGATTCACTCAAAACGGATTTAAAATGAAGAAGTTATGGGTAAAACAAGATTGGATATTTTTGATCTTTTTAGCTACTGGAAATGTTTAACAAATCTATACAAATCATATCCTAGCTAACTTATATTGTATTATACAAGTATTATAATATATTATGTAATCTTGGGATATCATAGACACGTATGCAAATGTTTTGACATATCATATCGACCCATGTATATATATTATTTGGAACAACCATAGACACTCTATATGCAGTAATGTTGGAGTTAGCTATACAGGGTTGATTTTGATTCCAAAAATATATATAATTTGAGTTGTGATTTAGCCTGAGATGTGTATACACTGGGTCGTGGATTAATTCAAGATAATATATATCGATTTATTTCTGTACATCTAACTGTGGACAACTAGTTGTAGGTTACTAACGAGGACAGCTGACTTAATACACTCAAATCTTTAAAACATAATAAAAATGGTTGTAATTATATTTTGATCATACTTTGATATATATGTACATATTTGTATAGGTTCGTGAATCGATCCGTGGCCAAGTCTTATTTTCGAGGAAGGAAATATCTGTGAAAGTGAGTTATAGTCCCACTTTTAAAATCTAATATTTTTGGGATGAGAATACATGCAGGTTTTATAAATGATTTACAAAATAGACACAAGTACGTGAAACTACATTCTATGGTTGAATTATCGAAATCGAATATGCCCCTTTTTATTAAGTCTGGTAATCTAAGAATTAGGGAACAGACACCCTAATTGACGCGAATCCTAAAGATAGATCTATTGGGCCTAACAAACCCCATCCAAAGTACCAGATGCTTTAGTACTTCGAAATTTATATCATATCCGAAGGGTGTCCCGGAATGATGGGGATATTCTTATATATGCATCTTATTAATGTCGGTTACCAGGTGTTCACCATATGAATGATTTTTATCTCTATGTATGGGATGTGTATTGAAATATGAAATCTTGTGGTCTATTGTTACGATTTGATATATATAGGTTAAACCTATAACTCACCAACATTTTTGTTGATGTTTAAAGCATGTTTATTCTCAGGTGAATACTAAGAGCTTCCGCTGTTGCATACTAAAATAAGGACAAGATTAGGAGTCCATGTTTGTATGATATTGTGTAAAAACTGAATTCAAGAAACATATGTCGATGTAATATATTTCTATTGTAAACCATTATGTAATGGTCGTGTGTAAACAGTATATTTTCGATTATCATTATTTGATAATCTACGTAATGTTTTTAAAACCTTTATTGTTAAAATAAAGGTTATGGTTGTTTTAAAAATGAATGCAGTCTTTGAAAAACGTCTCATATAGAGGTCAAAAACTCGTAACGAAATCAATTAATATGGAACGTTTATAATCAATATGAACGGGATATTTCACTAACCACTGCTCTGTTGCTTACTTTTCTAATTAATTCCCAAACTATTTACATTTAACCCTTAACGTTTATGTTTCCTATTCTTCTTCTTCATCAATCAAGTCGATCGACCAGAGGACATCAATATCTATTACAACGAATTCGTGGTTTTGTTTAAGACTTGTAAACAACAGAAGAACTAGAATTTGGTGTTCAGAAATCGAGAAGAAGAAAAAATATGGCAGCAGCAGGTAAAGACACGATGAACACACTTTGAACTCAAACATTGATTTCGAAATTTAAAGGGTTTTAGCTCATGATTTCTACATGAAATATGTTTGAAATCACTCCTAGAAACTTTGTGAATCCTCAATTGACCTTGAAACGTCAAATCGAGTTCGAATTTTGTGATGAACATGACAGTTGACTTTTGATTTTAAAAGTTTGACTCACGAATTAAAGCTCGATATTAGGAATTGGAAACTGAGCTTATGCAGGTAGTTTGAATAAATTATTCCTAACAAAACTGCATTTACAGATTTTGAAATGGATTTAAATTTCGAGCTTTTGAATATGGAGTTCAAGAATAGAGGTAGCGAACTTGTTATTTTGAGTTTTTCGTTTTGATTTAGATTGACAGCAATTATATGTAGTATTTTTTTTTAGGATTTGTAAACGTTTATTTTAATCAACAACACCTAATCCAATTGATTTGTTTTGCTAGCAGTAGTGGAAGTTTGACTAGATCACAGCAGGATTAGATAGCAGATGAATAAAAAAATGGAAAGCAAATTGTAAACAGATACGATCAAATTAAAATAATTAAAAGCAGATTTAGAGATCATGATTCAGATAAAAAAATTAAAAAGCAGATCATTGTTAGTAAAAAAAATCAAATGTAGTTCACCATTTTAGAAAAAATTTAAAAGCAGTTTTATATATATTTGATTTCCAGTACAATGTTGTTGACTTCTTAATTTATTTTTAATTTTAATTAATATTTAATATATATATTAATAATTAAATATAAATATATTTATAAATAATAATACTTTTAATAAAGTACTAATAATAATAATTATAGTACTCATTATTTGACTTTTTATTTTATTTTTATTTTTAATTGATATAAATAATTAATAATCATATTAATAATACTAATTAATAATAATTATATTAATAATAATAATATTATTAATGATAAATAAGAATAATGATAATAATATTAATATGACAATAAAAATGATAAGTTTAATTATAATTAATAATAATGATATTAATTATTGATATATTGTTAAAAAGGATATTAATAATAATAATATTAATATGTCAAATAATTGCGTAATTATTTACAAATAATTGTTCGTGAATCGTCGGAAATTTGTCGAGGTTAAATGAAATCATATAAGAATTAGGTTTAAGTTTAGTCGGAAATTTCCGGGTTGTTATAGTACCTACCCGTTAAAAGAAATTTCGTCCCGAAATTTTAGTTTTGCCATCAATCGGCGTTGTTCGTACATAGACGAGGATATTTATGTTTTATTTGGTCTTCACGTTCCCAGGTATGTTCAGGGCCTTTCGTGAAATCCAACGGATAGAATATTGTTCTGTTTCAAGCGTTTAAATCATACGAATCATAAATTCAACAGGTTCTTCAATGAAGTGCATTTTATTATTAATGCGGAGATCATTCTAAATGATGATGTTATACAAGTCATTTCAGTAAATTGGATACATGAAATGTGTTATGAATAATATTGAGCTCATTTAAAACCTTGAGTGTTTATGCCGCAATATTAGGGCAAACAAACACAGAGGAGTTCGTGAAAATTAAAGTCAGGAAATTTGATAGAGATCATCTTTGTTTACAACAAGAATATTGTAATGATGAATATGAGTTAAAATAGAGTTTTATCATCGTTGAGTAATATGAATAAAATGATTTGATTATAGGAAGAGTATAAACGAAGCTATCACAAAATAGTGAAATGATGAAATATATGTTTGCTTTAACTTTTGACATGGTTAAAGTTGATTTCCAGAAATTAAGGGATTTAAAGAAATCTTCATAATCTATAAGATTTGATTCTCCGATAATTAAGGAATTTAGGATTTTCTTTGATTAAATGCGGTGAATTTCCTCGATTGCTGTGTTTGGAATTTTGCTATAAATTAGCTTCTTCCGTTTCATTATCTTCACCACTTCTATACTTTGTTTCTCAATTCAAACTTCCAAAATATTAAGGAAATGCTTAATCCAGTTCTGATCCTTGTTATTATATTGACCATATATACAGTCATTCTTCTTTTTCATTTACCACCAGAGGAATTTGTTTTCTTCTACTATTCCCTTGGGGTTATAATGTTTTTAATTCTCCCGTGTCTTTATGTTGCAATACGTATTGATATACACGGTTTGTAATTTCGGTGTTGTTATCGGGTTTATATTTTCCTTTATATTTAAGAGCTCCATGCTTTTGTTTTTCCTTCCCGACTTCAAGTCAAGCGAATAATGGTTCAGAATTCGTAGGTATGGAGTTTCGAATGATCATAATATACAGAGCAGAAGGAGAGGTAATAGCATGATTTGATTTATCAAATTACCACAATATCCGAAAAAGACCGAATCATCAAGAAAAATATTTTCTTGATATGTTTAGAGGTTAAATAGAATGTAAGAGTCATGTAACATGGCAAATAATGATTATAAAGTCTATGAATCATCATCTTCCATTAAAATTTATCATGACTTACTGTAATATAATCACGTTGGCCTGACGTCATTATATTATATTAACTCATGCTTCAATTCCCCACACTTCTTCAAAATATTTATAATTTAAACTTGAATTTTACAAAATATAGAAACTAAAACAGTTTCCTTTATGATGTGATAAAGATATCGCAAAGAGATAATTAATTGCGGACAAGAATCGTTATGAAGATATCTTCAGAAATATAGAGGATATTTATAACGAAGGATACGATGATATCTTAGAATTTCTAAGATCGAATGATAATGAGGAAAATTCTTCTGTAAGGATTTAGAATGCGTAAGGAGGTTATTTGTCTTCTGTAATTTCCATCAGAAATCGAATCATCTGGATCCCTTGAGTATAGGTTTAGTCCTTGTGATTTGTCCACAGCCTCCTTCATAGTTTGCTCAATCCGTTTTCCAGTTCCAAATATGAGCTTATACCATTCTTTATCATCAAACTTTTGGCCATTAAGACCATCTATAGCTTTTGCAGCTTCGTCAGCATTCTCAAGGTTAACGAATCTAAATCATTGATTATCAATCCGAGATGGTTTCAAGAAATTTTTATTTTTAGATGATTAAACGCTGATTGTAATCGTCAACGGATCTAATGGTTGACGAATAGGCGTTGTTGATTTCAAAAGTAATGAATGATAATTTCGGTGGTTTGATGTGATAATTCATCATAGAATACGAATGAATATACTTCATGAATGTAGTGATCTTTAGGAAGATAATACTTGCTAAAGCTTTACTTGGATTCTAATATGTCAAAATCAGAATATGTAATTGAATTTGTATGAAGATGGTTGTTCTTTATTGAACGGATACATATATCTTGTGGATGTATAGTTATTGATTATTGAATCAGAATTTGAAGAATGTACGATGTAACATTTTAATGTGAGATATAAATATTTCTCGGATTTTACCTACCCGTTAAAATATTTTCACAATTAACAGTTTGTACAAAAGAGAAGATATACGTTCATATATATATTCTTCAGATATAATATAGATTTAATGAGTTAATATAATATTAAACTCATATGTATTCATCATTCATTGTTATTGATATACCTCGGTATATGATGTTGGTGCTCGTGAAATTCTTGTGAACTTCGCAAGGCACGAATAATGTTTTTCTAAAAAGTTTCGAGTACTTCGATAATGAAAGTATAAAATCAAACGTATTCGAATAACACACTTGATTTACTATGAAATGGAGTTCATGGTGTTGAAGCATTGATTTATGATTGTTAAGTTATTAACAAAAGATGTACATCATAGCATATTAGTGATATGAATTAACCAAGTAGTACATACTAGTTAAGATTCACACGTAATAGCTTAGTACGAAATGATTTATTAAACCATATATATATATATATATATATATATATATATATATATATATATATATATATATATATATATATATATATATATATATATATATAAGTATACATATATAATTCTTCGGGAAGAATGAGTCAATACATCTTAACTCATTATTACTATCCTCGGTATTTATGAGCGTATGATGCTGATATCTGAGGTACCGAGTGTGATGTTGAGGCGTCGGATGCGGATGTTGTTATTGGTGAAGCTGATGCTGTTGGTGGTGATGCTGATGGTACTGGTGGTGCTGGTTATGCTGCTGGTGCTGCTGCTGATGCTTATAGATTTCGCACCATATTCTCCAGAGCCACTATTCGAGCGCGAAGTTCGTTGACTTCTTCTATTATTCCGGGGTGATTGGCGGTTCGGACAAGTGGATGAATAAGATCTAGAATTTTAGATATTATATATTCGTGACGGGATATCCTGGAAATGAGAGTGAAAAAAGTGTTCCAGACTAGTTCGCCGGTAAGTGCTTCAGGTTCTTCACCAAGTGGTAAATTCGGTTGGTGGAAGGGATCACCTTCTTCTTGCCTCCATTGATTGAGTCGGCTATGAACCCACCCCCAATTCATCCAAAATAGATGATGGCTAATTGGTTGGTTCATTCCGGTTACGCTGCTATTGGAGCTCGAGAAGTTCGAAGAATCCATATTATGTGTTTGGAATTAGGGTTTGATATGAAATGGGTGTTGAATATTGAATGATATATTTGTCTCCTTGAATATGTATATATAGCAAAAGATTTCTTTTAATTTACGGAGAAAATTTAGGAAAAGTGTCAGACAAAGTTTATTAGGATAGATATGATAAGATATGATTTGTCTATACTCCAATAATGGCAGTATGACTTGTCGAGATCATAAAATGATAAGTATGTAATCTAATAATCTTTCGATTAAAGACTTTCAATTCGTATACTGTGATAACCCAATGACATTTTTCCGGTTCGCAAACCGATGCATAAAGGCATAAGGCATATAGGTACGTGATATATAACAGGAAGTTATATACGTTTGAGTATGAATAGTAACGAATATAGGAGTTTCAAAAAATCATGGATAATATTGCATGTAAAACATATGTAATACACAAAACCATGATAGATGACATAGGATTGTCAAGAATTTCTGAAATCATGGTGTTGCATTTAAATGCAGTGGCGTAATTGGATAATACTTAGGAAAGTCAGCAGAATTCTTAGGTTGGCTCGGCATTCTAAGATAAGTAAAGTTTCTAAAATATAGTGTAGCATTTATCAATTAAAGGCAACAATTAAAAGCACTACGGTCAAGAAAAGTTGTAGTCCGACATTGCTAAGGTACCTAATTGTATAAGACACACATAAAATGCAATCCTGGTTGTCTACAACAATTTGCTCTGATACCAATCTGTGACGTCCTCAAGATAGGGCCTGGAAGAATAACATCACTAAATATATCAAATCACAATTGTATAAACGAGAACGACTCTATATGAGACGTTTTATTGAGTTTTGCAGCGGAAGATAAATAGATTACATTGTATTAAATGAACAATGCATTAAATATCTTTAATTGGTATGATATGTAATGAAGACTCCAAGCATGGCAAGTAATCATCATCAAAACAGCAGATATACAGCGGAAGCAATATTAAAGTACCTGAGAATAAACATGCTTAAAAATTCAACACTAGGTTGAGTGAGTTCATAGGTTTGTCATAATAATGATTTTAGTAATAGTGTTAGACCACAAGATTTTTTTTGTTCATAAGCTTGGTCTCTCAGGGACCAATTAGTAGATCTCGTAGATCCAAAAGTTATTCATAAAGTTGGTCTCGCAGGGACCAAAAAGTAGATCACGCAGATCCAAAAGTTATTCATAAGCTTGGTCTCACATGGACCAATTATTAGATTACGTAGATCCAAAAGTTGTTCATAAGCTTGGTCTTGCAGGGACCAATTAGTAGATCACGTAGATCCAAAAGTTGTTCATAAGCTTGGTCTCACATGGACCAATTAGTAGATCACGTATCCAAAAGTTGTTCATTGGCTTGGTCTCGCAGGGACCAATTAGTAGATCACGTAGATCTAAAAGTTGTTCATAAGCTTGGTCTCGCAGGGACCAATTAGTAGATCACGTAGATTCAAAAGTTGTTCAAAGTTTGCCCCAAAGATAAGTTGTGTTTATACTTTTCGGTTAGGGACTTAGTCGGACATAGTCGGGTATAGCATAGTTTAAAGT
This sequence comes from Rutidosis leptorrhynchoides, assembly GCF_046630445.1. NCBI lineage: Eukaryota > Viridiplantae > Streptophyta > Magnoliopsida > Asterales > Asteraceae > Rutidosis > Rutidosis leptorrhynchoides. The sequence goes on from NC_092335.1 coordinate 561,831,395, forward strand.
TGGTACTTGTGTCTAGCATGTAAAACAGTTATAAAAGTTGCGCATTTATTATCAGCCCAAAAATATATATAAAAAGTTTAAAAGGGATCTATAAACTCACAATACGATAGTTTGTATGATATGTGTATGATAGCACTGAACAAGTACAGAGTTGTCCTCGGATTTACGAACCTATATCAAGTTTATATATATTAAAACCTATAATTTTAATCAAACGATTATATTATTAATGGTGTAATTATTATTTTAATAGGTTATATGTTTCATTATATACTTTAGATAAATAATTAGGTATTTAAAATGTTAATATAGTTTTGCTATATGTATTAAATATCTTTTTATATGACTATTACTTATTTATTATAATAATATCAATAATGAAAAATAAAAAGTTGTATTTGATTATAATAATAATAATAGTAATACTAATGATGATAACTATTATAGTAATAAATATCAAAATAATAATAATAATGCTAATAAAAGTAATTGATAATTTAAATAATAATCATGATAATAATAGTAAAAATAATGTTAATAATAATAACTTTAATGATAATACTTAATAATAATAACAATAGTTTTTGATTTTAATAATAATGATAAAAATAAAAAATTTGATAATAATAATAATAATAATAATAATATCACTAAGTGATAATACTTAAACGATAATAATATTTGTAGTAATAATAATAATAGTCTTAATTGTAATTTTAACCGTGTTAAATGATAATTAATACTTTTTGTAATAATATTAATAATTATAACACTTAATGATAATATTATGATAATAATAGTGGTAACTTAATAATAATAATAATAACAATAATAATAATAATAATAATAATAATAATAATAATAATAATAATAATAATAATAATAATAATAATAATAATAATAATAATAATAATAATAATAATAATAATAATAATAATAATAATAATAAGAAAGATGAAAACTACCTTAGAAGCTTTTCTAAAAAAAATGCCCAAGACGGGACTCGAACCCCCGACCTCTCGTTAACCCAACATCCACTCTAACCACTGCTCTGCTGCTTACTTTTTTGATTAATTCCCAAACTATTTACATTTAACCCTTAACGTTTATGTTTCCTATTCTTCTTCTTCATCAATCAAGTCGATCGACCAGAGGACATCAACATTTATTACAACGAATTCGTGGTTTTGTTTAAGACATGTAAGCAACAGAAGAACTAGAATTTGGTGTTCAAAAATCGAGAAGAAGAAAAAAATATGGCAGCGGCAGGTAACGACACGATGAACACACTTTGAACTCAAACATTGATTTCGAAATTTAAAGGGTTTTAGCTCATGATTTCTACATGAAATATGTTTGAAATCACTCCTAGAAACTTTGTGAATCCTCAATTGACCTTGAAACATCAAATCGAGTTCGAATTTTGTGATGAACACGACAGTTGACTTTTGATTTTAAAAGTTTGACTAGCGAATTAAAGCTCGATATTAGGAATTGGAAACTGAGCTTTTGCAGGTAGTTTGAATAAATTATTCCTAAAAAAACTGCAATTACAGATTTTGAAATGGATTTAAATTTCGAGTTTTTGAATATGGAGTTCAAGAACAGAGGTAGCGAACTTGTTATTTTGAGTTTTTCTGTTTGATTTAGATTGACAGCAATTATAAGTAGTATTTTTTTTTTAGGATTTGTAAACGTTTATTTTAATCAATAACACCTAATCCAATTGATTTGTTTTGCTAGCAGTAATGGAAGTTTGACTAGATCACAGCTGGATTAGATAGCAGATGAATAAAAAAAATGGTAAGCAGATTGTAAACAGATACAATCAAATTAAAATAATTAAAAGCGGATTTAGAGATCATGATTCAGATAAAAAAAATTAAAAAGTAGATCATTGTTAGTAAAAAAAATCAAATGTAGTTCACCATTTTAGAAAAAATTTAAAAGCAGTTTTATATATATATTTGATTTCCAGTACAATGTTGTTGACTTCTTAATTTATTTTTAATTTTAATTAATATTTAATATATATATATATATATATATATATATATATATATTAATAATTAAATATAAATATATTTATAAATAATAATACTTTTAATAAAGTACTAATAATAATGATAATTATAGTACTCTTTATTTGACTTTTTATTTTATTTATATTTTTAATTTATATAAATAATTAATAATCATATTAATAATACTAATTAATTATAATTATATTTATAATAATAATATTATTAATGATAAATAAGAAAAATGATAATAATATTAATATGACAATAAAAATGATAAGTTTATGTAACACCCGCGTTTTGGGCCTAGTTGAAATGACCATTGTACACTTAGGTATGGCATAATTAGTGATTTTAATAATTATATGGTTATAATTATTCGGTTGTTTAGTTGAGACCAGTTTGTGACAAGGGTCACAGAACAGGTTTGTTTATTTAATTTGGACTTCGTTTGGGTTGCCAAATGATGTACGAAAGATATCAGATAACTGGTAAATACCCGTGTGTTATGGGGTATGGGTTTTTAACCCATTTATAAGCCTGTTTCCAGACTTTTCTTCCATTTTCCCAAATTAAATCAAGAACACCGTACCTAACTTCATCTCCTACCTCTAACCCTAATCTAATTCAAGTGTGTAATTGAACCAAGAAGCTTTAGAGATTGAATTTTTGCATCCTTGTAATCAATAATCTAGGTTAGCTTGCTTGAATTGTTGCTTGAATTCTTGATTAAATGGGTTTTTGTGTTCTTGAATAAAAGTATGCTTTCTTAGCTTGAATCTTGACGAATTGTGTTTGTTAGTGTTAATTGTTGTTAGGTATATATTCTATAGTTGTTATATGATGTTTTTGAAGTGGTTTCATGATCAGATTGAGCAAAAATCATGATTTTGGGTCAAAAAACGCGAAAACAGCGTGCTGAAACTGATTTTCAGCACCCACACTTTTGACAGATCAATCGTACATGTGACCACACTTTTGATGGTCAACCACGCGGTTGAGGAGTCACTCGTACGTGTGATGTCTCAGTCACACGTGTGAGCACTAGTCAGCTTTGTGAAAAACTTGTTTTGGTCATAACTTTCAAACCGTAACTCCGTTTTTGATGAATCAAGTATCGTTGGAATCGTAATGAAAAATCGTTTCCAATGGTTAACTTTTAAGAATCTGGATCAAACTTTATTTTGGTCAGAAAAAGGGGTTTTAGGGTGTATGCCTTGTTTTACACGCTTTAGAGTGTCGTTATGGGTTGAAATTATGATGTAGACTTATCATACAGTGATTACATGTTTGTAGGTGTTGATTTAGTGTATGTATTGATGTTTGATGTTGTATTTTTGGGTTGAAACCCATATATTTAGCTGTTTCTACTGTTCTTCATCACTCGCACGAGTGAGCCTTCACTCGTACGGTTGAAGTAGTTAACCGTGTGGTGAACTGTGCGAGTGAGTGGTGATGGGAACTTATGTTTTGATTGTGATGATATGTACGGTTAATATGTGACTCGTACGAGTCATTGGTCACTCGTGTTGTGAACCGTACGGATCAGGTGAGTCATTGTTGGATGTTTGGTCATAGACCAAATGTACGAGTGAGTTGTCAACCGCACGGTTGAGTATTCTCAAACATGCGTGTGATGGTGTTACTCGTACAATTGACTGAGCAGGTTTGATAGTTTTGTTTCTATATTGATATTGTGTCTGTTTTGTTGATAGAATATTATCAGGATGTAATTACTGACTTTATTTGTATCTTTTCCAGGTGATCAGGAGAAGTGAAGACTCAGAAATATAAGACCTCTGAGTTCTTCTCGTGCTGGTATTCGGTGAGTGGGTTAAGCTAGCCGTTAAGGCATATAGTGACATGACCTAGGCCGTTGACCTAGTTTCTATGATTTGAATTATGTTGTATAGTGTTGTGGACTGTGGCCTCGCGTGTTATTTGGACCGACCTTCCTTCTGATCAGGTCAGGAGAGATCAACCTTGCTTCTGATCAGGTTGAGCTCATTGATGTTGTATGATTAATATAAGTCAGAACCATGCGTCCGTCGCGTGTGGAAGACTTATACTAATGATACGGAGTTATGAGTTTTCGGTAGACTCTAGATTGATCAACTGGGGTCGTTGGCCCGACCAGGCCACCGAGTCTCTCAATGGGTTGCTTTGGATTACCAAGATGGTTGCTTTTGTTTGACCATTGCTAGTAGCTATCATGGTTGCTTTGGATTGACCGTTGTTGAAGATGTGTTTATGCTTTGGTGGTCTTTGGATTTAATTGATTGGTGGCTATTATATGATATAGTATTTGTATTGCTATGTTTCTGCATGATTCTAGTGGTTATGTGATTAACTGTCTGATTAATTTGTTGCTGCGTGTTCTAGTGATTGTACCTGTATGTTTTAGCTGTTAGATTAGTCCATTCACTTAGCTTCGTGCTAACCCCTCCACCTTCCCCCTTGTAGGTTGTAGGTCTTTGCTTTTGTGCACATGGGAGAAGATGGGCATGTTGGGTTGTGTTCGACAAGTCTAGAACTCTGATGTGGTCTGTATGAAATCGGATATTAACGTAACACCACTTTTGATAACAATGTATTTATGTATGAAATGTAATAGTTATGTGTATGTTGGTTCGTAAGGGCACGTTTTGTAATTAAGACTTCCGCTGTGTTATTTAAAAAAAAGTACGATGTTACAAGTTGGTATCAGAGCTGGTTTAACCTGACTGGCAGGTTAATCGTAGAGGGGCTTCTCACAGTGGCGACCTGTGACGAAGTATTGGCTCTTACCCCTTGCGATCCCTTTATGTGTAAAGGGTCGGCCGGCTGTGCGGAGACGCGGGCTGTAAAACCAGGCTTTGAGGTACACTCAGTGGTCACCCTGTGCGCAGGAACGGCACTGAGTGAGATGCGTCCCCAACTTGTTTTACAAGTTGGTATCAGAGCATAGGTTTGGCCGCATTGACATTGTTTATAAATGTCATGTTCCCAAGCCTAAAGAGAATCTTGTCGAACATAACACAAAGGGGACGGGATAAGTGAATGTAGGAACTTTTATGTGTTAGTTGATAGGCACTAACCGGTTATCTACTAAGAGTTTGTGTGAGATGTTGTGGTAGTGCAGATATGTCAGGTAATCAAGACGCTTCCCCCAATGCCACCGGAACCTTTAGAGCTCCTGTGAAGACGGTCATGTATCAGAGGAAGAAGTATCAGAAGAAGTGTTAGAGCTTCAGGGTAAGTTGAAAGATGCTCAAGATAAGATCAAAGAGCTTGAACAACAAGTGATGTCACATTCTAACACCACAGCAATAAATCAAAGCTTTCCTCCAAGTATTTACCCATAGTTTGGAAACATTTCTCAACAACAGTATGTGCCACCTCAGTACCAGATACCATCTTAGTTCAATCCACTACTTCCGAATCAAGTGATGTACCCGTTTCAGACACCATTCTTCCAACCACCGATGTTTGAAAAGAAGAAGTGCTCATATAAGGACTTTCTTAATTGTCAACCTTCATAGTATACTGGTAAAACCGACCCTACTGAGACTCTAAATTGGCTCAGGGAAGTGGAAAGAGCATTAGATGCTTGTCAGTGTGAGCCGGAGTTGAGAGTGTTATATGCTTGTCGATTGTTCAAGGGGCGAGCTATGGAGTGGTGGGACTCCATCACGGGTCATTTATCAAAGGAACAACTAAGTCAAGTGTCATGGGAGTAGTTTCATGCTAAGGTTCATGAGCAGTATTGTTCAGAATATGATTTGGAGAAATTGAAAACCGAGTTCTTGGGGATGAGAATGACTGACGATATGTCGATTGATGATGTTATTTTGGACTTTACCTCTAAGTTAAGGTTTTGCCAACAGTGGGTACCGCATGAGAAAGATAAAATTCAGCATTTTATTAGAGTTATCAATCCAGAGTATCGGTCAATGGTTAGATTTACTTCTTCTTTATCGCAAGCTTTTGAGATGGCAAAAGTGATAGAGGGTGATGTTAAAGCCGCAAGGAGTGCGGGAGTGGGGAGTGGTTCTTATGGGAAGAGGACGGAAGGTCAATCCAGTTATCAGTCCAGTCCGAAATCAAGAAAGTCAACCGGGTCCAGTATAAAGGAAGTTTCGAGTACGAGTGGGTCAGGTTCCGTACAGAAAGAGTGGTGTAACTCGTGCATATCTTACCATAGTGGACAGTGTTCTCCGGGTACGAAAAGGTGTCTAAGGTGTGGTATAGTGGGACATGATTTTCAACAATGTTCTTTCGAAAGCAATGTATGTTGGAATTGTCATAAAGAAGGTCATAGGTCAGCACAGTGTTCGGCAGCGGGTAGAGGTGGTTCCGGGGCAGGGTTCGGGGTGCAGTTGGCATCTGTTGGTGGATCTACCGCATCAGTAGGACAGAAAAGAAAAGGTCCTCTCACGGCTATAGCTAGAGCTTATCAGATGGCAGCAGATACTGATGTTGTAGCAGAAGACCTAAATATTGGTATGTTCAGACTAACCTTGTTATTGCATTTGATTTTAGGATTACGTGTTTAGTATGTTATGTAGATGATGTATCCTGTTTATTAATAGGTATTTTGAGGTAGCGTTGGCTGTAGTGATAGAGATGACTTGGATTTAGGTTTCTCGGATTTTCTTAACTGAAATGGAGACGTGATCTATGATAATGTATTACGTTCGGCCAACGTAAGCACATTTTGGTAAATCATGCAGAAGTTTCAGTAAGTTAAGAAGAGAAGTAGGATAGTTGGTTGCTTAAATTGTTGTTAATATGTGTTGCTTGATGAATAGTTGATGAGATTTTGTTACCGTGACTTTTGACTTTGACCAGATTCCGAGGATGGAATCTCTTTAAGGAGGGTAGATTTGTAACACCCGCGTTTTGGGCCTAGTTGAAATGACCATTGTACCTTTAAGTATGGCGTAATTAGTGATTTTAATAATTATATGGTTATAATTATTCGGTTGTTTAGTTGAGACCAGTTTGTGACAAGGGTCACAGAATAGGTTTGTTTATTTAATTTGGACTTCGTTTGGGTTGCCAAATGATGTACGAAAGATATCAGATAACTGGTAAATACCCGTGTGTTATGGGGTATGGGTTTTTAACCTATTTATAAGCCTGTTTCCAGACTTTTCATCCATTTTCCTAAATTAAATCAAGAACACCGTACCTAACTTCATCTCCTACCTCTAACCCTAATCTAATTCAAGTGTGTAATTGAACCAAGAAGCTTTAGAGATTGAATTTTTGCATCCTTGTAATCAATAATCCAGGTTAGCTTGCTTGAATTCTTGATTAAATGGGTTTTTGTGTTCTTGAATAAAAGTGTGCTTTCTTAGCTTGAATCTTGATGAATTGTGTTTGTTAGTGTTAATTGTTGTTAGGTATATATTCTATAGTTGTTATATGATGTTTTTGAAGTGGTTTCATGTAGTGACCCGAACTTTTCCATGTTTATATATATTAATTGAGATTGATATTTACATGATTAAATGTTTCCAACATGTTAAGCAATCAAACTTGTTAAGACTTGATTAATTGAAATATGTTTCATATAGACAATTGACCACCCAAGTTGACCGGTGATTCACGAACGTTAAAACTTGTAAAAACTATACGATGACATATATATGGTTATATATATAGTTAACATGTTTTTATTATAAGTATGTATCTCATTAGGTATTTTAACAATGAGTTATATACATAAAAATGAGACTATTAATTTAAGAAACTCGAAAACGATATATATAACGATTATCGTTATAACAACGTCTTACTAGGTACATATGAATCATATTAAGATATTGATACACTTGGTTAATTATGTTAAATGATAAGTAAATATATTATTAAGTGTATTAACAATGAAATACATATGTAAAAATAAGACTACTAACTTAATGATTTCGAAATGAGACATATATGTAACGATTATCGTTGTAACGACATTTAACTGTATATACATCATACTGAGATATATTATATATCATAATATCATGATAATATAATAATTTAAAATCTCTTTTGATATTATAAACATTGGGTTAACAACATTTAACAAGATCGTTAACCTAAAGGTTTCAAAACAACACTTACATGTAACGACTAACGATGACTTAACGACTCAGTTAAAATGTATATACATGTAGTGTTTTAATATGTATTTATACACTTTTGAAAGACTTCAATACACTTATCAAAATACTTCTACTTAACAAAAATGCTTACAATTACATTCTCGTTCAGTTTCATCAACAATTCTACTCGTATGCACCCGTATTCGTACTCGTACAATACACAGCTTTTAGATGTATGTACTATTGGTATATACACTCCAATGATCAGCTCTTAGCAGCCCATGTGAGTCACCTAACACATGTGGGAACCATCATTTGGCAACTAGCATGAAATATCTCATAAGATTACAAAAATATGAGTAATCATTCATGACTTATTTACATGAAAACAAAATTACATATCCTTTATATCTAATCCATACACCAACGACCAAAAACACCTACAAACACTTTCATTCTTCAATTTTCTTCATCTAATTGAACTCTCTCAAGTTCTATCTTCAAGTTCTAAGTGTTCTTCATAAATTCCAAAAGTTCTAGTTTCATAAAATCAAGAATACTTTCAAGTTTGCTAGCTCACTTCCAATCTTGTAAGGTGATCATCCAACCTCAAGAAATCTTTGTTTCTTACAGTAGGTTATCATTCTAATACAAGGTAATAATCATATTCAAACTTTGGTTCAATTTCTATAACTATAACAATCTTATTTCAAGTGATGATCTTACTTGAACTTGTTTTCGTGTCATGATTTTGCTTCAAGAACTTTGAGCCATCCAAGGATCCATTGAAGCTAGATCCATTTTTCTCTTTTCCAGTAGGTTCATCCAAGGAACTTAAGGTAGTAATGATGTTCATAACATCATTCGATTCATACATATAAAGCTATCTTATTCGAAGGTTTAAACTTGTAATCACTAGAACATAGTTTAGTTAATTCTAAACTTGTTCGCAAACAAAAGTTAATCCTTCTAACTTGACTTTTAAAATCAACTAAACACATGTTCTATATCTATATGATATGCTAACTTAATGATTTAAAACCTGGAAACACGAAAAACACCGTAAAACCGGATTTACGCCGTCGTAGTAACACCGCGGGCTGTTTTGGGTTAGTTAATTAAAAACTATGATAAACTTTGATTTAAAAGTTGTTATTCTGAGAAAATGATTTTTATTATGAACATGAAACTATATCCAAAAATTATGGTGAAACTCAAAGTGGAAGTATGTTTTCTAAAATGGTCATCTAGACGTCGTTCTTTCGACTGAAATGACTACCTTTACAAAAACGACTTGTAACTTATTTTTCCGACTAGAAACCTATACTTTTTTTGTTTAGATTCATAAAATAGAGTTCAATATGAAACCATAGCAATTTGATTCACTCAAAACGGATTTAAAATGAAGAAGTTATGGGTAAAACAAGATTGGATAATTTTTCTCATTTTAGCTACGTGAAAATTGGTAACAAATCTATTCCAACCATAACTTAATCAACTTGTATTATATATTATGTAATCTTGAGATACCATAGACACGTATACAATGTTTCGACCTATCATGTCGACACATCTATATATATTTCGGAACAACCATAGACACTCTATATGTGAATGTTGGAGTTAGCTATACAGGGTTGAGGTTGATTCCAAAATATATATAGTTTGAGTTGTGATCAATACTGAGATACGTATACACTGGGTCGTGGATTGATTCAAGATAATATTTATCGATTTATTTCTGTACATCTAACTGTGGACAACTAGTTGTAGGTTACTAACGAGGACAGCTGACTTAATAAACTTAAAACATCAAAATATATTAAAAGTGTTGTAAATATATTTTGAACATACTTTGATATATATGTATATATTGTTATAGGTTCGTGAATCAACCAGTGGTCAAGTCTTACTTCCCGACGAAGTAAAAATCTGTGAAAGTGAGTTATAGTCCCACTTTTAAAATCTAATATTTTTGGGATGAGAATACATGCAGGTTTTATAAGATTTACAAAATAGACACAAGTACGTGAAACTACATTCTATGGTTGAATTATCGAAATCGAATATGCCCCTTTTTATTAAGTCTGGTAATCTAAGAATTAGGGAACAGACACCCTAATTGACGCGAATCCTAAAGATAGATCTATTGGGCCTAACAAACCCCATCCAAAGTACCGGATGCTTTAGTACTTCGAAATTTATATCATATCCGAAGGGTGTCCCGGAATGATGGGGATATTCTTATATATGCATCTTGTTATTGTCGGTTACCAGGTGTTCACCATATGAATGATTTTTATCTCTATGTATGGGATGTGTATTGAAATATGAAATCTTGTGGTCTATTGTTACGATTTGATATATATAGGTTAAACCTATAACTCACCAACATTTTTGTTGACGTTTTAAGCATGTTTATTCTCAGGTGATTATTAAGAGCTTCCGCTGTCGCATACTTAAATAAGGACAAGATTTGGAGTCCATGCTTGTATGATATTGTGTAAAAACTGCATTCAAGAAACTTATTTTGTTGTAACATATTTGTATTGTAAACCATTATGTAATGGTCGTGTGTAAACAGGATATTTTAGATTATCATTATTTGATAATCTACGTAAAGCTTTTTAAACCTTTATTGATGAAATAAAGGTTATGGTTTGTTTAAAAATGAATGCAGTCTTTGAAAAAACGTCTCATATAGAGGTCAAAACCTCGCAACGAAATCAATTAATATGGAACGTTTTTAATCAATAAGAACGGGACATTTCAGTTGGTATCAGAGCGTTGGTCTTAGAGAACCAGAAAATTTGCATTAGTGTGTCTTATCGAGTTTGTTAGGATGCATTAGTGAGTCTGGACTTCGACCGTGTTTTCTTTAAAAATGATTGCTTAACATTTTTGTTGGAAACTATATATTTTTAACATATGAATATTATGTGATATATTAATCTCTTAACGTGTTTGATATTATGTGATAGATGTCTATCTCTAGAACAAGTCCCATTGACTCACCTAATAATAATGAAGAGTCAAATGTAAATTGGAATGATTTGTGGACTGATTCACAAGTTCCCGAAGAGGAACCGGAAGAAGAGTCGGAACCGGAAGAAGAATCGGAACCGGAAGAAGAATCGGAACCGGATGAAGAAATAGAACCGGTGGGGGAAATAATAAAACGGTTAAGTAAAAGAAAATCCTCAACCAACCGACCAAAGTTAATTATGGTCAATGGTGTTTCCGCCAAGGAAGCAAAATATTGGGAGGATTACCAATTCTCCGATGAATCGGATTCCGACGAGAATTCCGATGATGTTATAGAAATTACCCCAACTGAATTTAAAAAGGCAAAAGAAAATAATAAGGGAAAGGGCATAAAAATAGAGAAATCTAATTCCAACCCCGATGAACTTTATATGTATCGTCAACCCCCGAAGTCCTTAAGTTGTAACAATGACCCGGGAACCTCTAAACCACCAGGTTTTTCTAAACCAATGTGGACAACGACGGCTCGTATTAGGGGAACATCATATATCCCTAGAAACTTGGCAAAACGAACCAAAACCGAAGAAGAAGAAACGAGCGAGTCGGAATAAGATAGTTGTATTCGTGTGGTGTAATATATGGAATATAGTGTTCTTATGCTTTATGATATATGTAAAAATTGCTTGTATTAATAAGTATTTTTTTATGAATCTAACTCTTGTCTATTTTACAGTTTAAAAACACAAAATGGATAGACAACCCAATATTTTAAGAGACCTACCCGGAGACATGATTGATGAAATCTTGTCTAGAGTCGGCCAGAATTCTTCGGCACAACTATTTAAGGCGAGATCAGTTTGTAAGACATTCGAAGAACGTTCCAAAAATGTCTTGGTTTATAAGAGACTTTCGTTTGAAAGATGGGGGATATCACATTGGGAAACCCATAAGTTACGATGTGTTTACTTTGACGCATATATTGCGGGGAACCCAAATGCTATTTTACGCAACGGGTTAAGAAATTATTTTGACTCAATATATCCGAATATTGGACTTCGTGATTTAGAAAAAGCGGCTAACATGCAACATAAAGAAGCATGTTATGCTTACGGATTAGTAATGTTCGCTTCTCACCAAAGTGAGAACAAGAACATCGGGCTACAACTATTAAACAAAACGTTTCCACAAGTGACGGAGTCGGTAATTGGGGTAAGAAATGAGGTTTTTAGATTATTACGGGACTGTTGGACATTACGTAACCCTCGTCCCTTTGATGACGTTACAACACGCTGTCTTATCAACGGCCATAACGGTTATGTTGCACAAGACCAAGGATGGGAAGTAGTCCTAGTAAAACCAGAATGCATGACTTGTTTCTGGACGTATGAATTACGTGTCTTTATTGCCTTTGCTGAACGACTTGTGTACTAGCTAGAATTGTCTTCACAACTATCTTGTATCAAAGTTATTGTGTGCTATATTTCATGCTTTATGTAAAATAAGCTGTATTGTAAGTTTGTAAAATATTGTATAAAAGTTTGAACGCGAAATATTATTATAATCAGTTTTTCATATAGAATTGTAGTAGTTGAATTGTATATTAGCTACTAAGTATGAACTTAACGGGTAGGTACTACCCGAATTTAAACTTATAAAATGCTAATATGAAGAAAAAGCTTTTATAAATGAGTTCATATTATGCTACGAAATACTATTAACTACTCTTAATATTCTGTATGATTAACTTGTTCCATTTAACTATTTTGAAGGAAATGGCACCGACTACTCGACACACCGTGAATATGAATGAAGAGGAATTCCGTACTTTTCTAGCTTCAAACATAGCCGCAGTACAGGCTGCGCTACATACCAACAATAACCTTGGATCTAGCAGTACAGGAAATCGTGTAGGATGCACCTACAAAGAATTCACTGCCTGCAAACCTTTGGAATTTGATGGAACCGAAGGACCGATCGGATTGAAACGGTGGACCGAGAAGGTTGAATCGGTGTTTGCCATAAGTAAGTGTACTGAAGAGGACAAAGTGAAGTACGCTACGAATACCTTCACAGGTTCTGCGTTAACATGGTGGAATACCTATCTAGAGCAAGTGGGACAAGATGATGCGTACGCACTACCGTGGTCAGCATTCAAGCACTTGATGAACGAGAAGTACCGTCCCAGAACCGAGGTCAATAAGCTCAAGACAGAACTTAGAGGGTTACGAACCCAAGGATTTGATATTACCACGTACGAAAGACGATTCACAGAATTGTGCCTATTGTGTTCGGGAGCATTCGAAGATGAGGAAGAGAAGATCGACGCGTTTGTGAAAGGATTACCGGAAAGAATCCAAGAAGATATAAGTTCACACGAGCCCGCCTCCATACAACAGGCATGTAGAATGGCACACAAACTAGTGAACCAGATTGAAGAAAGAATTAAAGAACAGACTGCTGAAGAGGCCAATGTGAAGCAAGTCAAAAGAAAGTGGGAGGAAAACGGTGATAAGAATCACCAATACAACAACAACAGCAATTACAACAATAATCGCAACAATTATCCCAACAATCGCAACATCAATCGCAACTACAACAAACAGCCCAATAACAACAACAACAGCAACTACAACAATCATCCCAACAACAATAATAACCGCAACAACAACAACAATCAGAAGCAACTATGCCAAAGGTGTGAAAAGAATCACTCGGGGTTCTGCACCAAATTTTGCAACAAGTGTAAAAGAAATGGTCATAGCGCGGCGAAGTGTGAGGTCTACGGACCAGGGGTTAATAGAACGAAAGGAACAAATGGTGTCGGAACGAGTAATGGCGGAGCAAGTAGTGTCGGAGCAAGTTATGCCAATGTAGTTTGTTATAAATGTGGAAAACCAGGCCACATTATTAGAAATTGCCCGAACCAGGAGAACACGAATGGACAAGGCCGTGGAAGAGTTTTCAATATTAATGCGGTAGAGGCACAGGAAGACCCGGAGCTTGTTACGGGTACGTTTCTTATTGACAATAAATCTGCTTACGTTTTATTTGATTCGGGTGCGGATAGAAGCTATATGAGTAGAGATTTTTGTGCTAAATTAAGTTGTCCATTGACGCCTTTGGATAGTAAATTTTTACTCGAATTAGCAAATGGTAAATTAATTTCAGCAGATAATATATGTCGGAATCGAGAAATTAAACTGGTTAGCGAAACATTTAAGATTGATTTGATACCAGTAGAGTTAGGGAGTTTTGATGTGATAATCGGTATGGACTGGTTGAAAGAAGTAAAAGCGGAGATCGTTTGTTACAAAAATGCAATTCGCATTATACGAGAAAAAGGAAAACCCTTAATGGTGTACGGAGAAAAGGGCAACACGAAGCTACATCTTATTAGTAATTTGAAGGCACAAAAACTAATAAGAAAAGGTTGCTATGCTGTTCTAGCACACGTCGAGAAAGTACAAACTGAAGAAAAGAGCATCAATGATGTTCCCATTGCAAAAGAATTTCCCGATGTATTCCCGAAAGAATTACCGGGATTACCCCCACATCGATCCGTTGAATTTCAAATAGATCTTGTACCAGGAGCTGCACCAATAGCTCGTGCTCCTTACAGACTCGCACCCAGCGAGATGAAAGAACTGCAAAGCCAATTACAAGAACTTTTAGAGCGTGGTTTCATTCGACCAAGCACATCACCGTGGGGAGCTCCTGTTTTGTTTGTCAAGAAGAAAGATGGTACATTCAGGTTGTGTATCGACTACCGAGAGTTGAATAAACTTACCATCAAGAACCGCTACCCACTACCGAGAATCGACGACTTATTTGATCAACTACAAGGCTCGTCTGTTTATTCAAAGATTGACTTACGTTCCGGGTATCATCAAATGCGGGTGAAAGAAGATGATATTCCAAAGACTGCTTTCAGAACACGTTACGGTCATTACGAGTTTATGGTCATGCCGTTTGGTTTAACTAATGCACCAGCTGTGTTCATGGACCTTATGAACCGAGTGTGTGGACCATACCTTGACAAGTTTGTCATTGTTTTCATTGATGACATACTTATTTACTCAAAGAATGACCAAGAACACGGTGAACATTTGAGAAAGGTGTTAGAAGTATTGAGGAAGGAAGAATTGTACGCTAAGTTTTCAAAGTGTGCATTTTGGTTGGAAGAAGTTCAATTCCTCGGTCACATAGTGAACAAAGAAGGTATTAAGGTGGATCCGGCAAAGATAGAAACTGTTGAAAAGTGGGAAACCCCGAAAACTCCGAAACACATACGCCAGTTTTTAGGACTAGCTGGTTACTACAGAAGGTTCATCCAAGACTTTTCCAGAATAGCAAAACCCTTGACTGCATTAACGCATAAAGGGAAGAAATTTGAATGGAATGATGAACAAGAGAAAGCGTTTCAGTTATTGAAGAAAAAGCTAACTACGGCACCTATATTGTCATTGCCTGAAGGGAATGATGATTTTGTGATTTATTGTGACGCATCAAAGCAAGGTCTCGGTTGTGTATTAATGCAACGAACGAAGGTGATTGCTTATGCGTCTAGACAATTGAAGATTCACGAACAAAATTATACGACGCATGATTTGGAATTAGGCGCGGTTGTTTTTGCATTAAAGACTTGGAGGCACTACTTATATGGGGTCAAAAGTATTATATATACCGACCACAAAAGTCTTCAACACATATTTAATCAGAAACAACTGAATATGAGGCAGCGTAGGTGGATTGAATTATTGAATGATTACGATTTTGAGATTCGTTACCACCCGGGGAAGGCAAATGTGGTAGCCGATGCCTTGAGCAGGAAGGATAGAGAACCCATTCGAGTAAAATCTATGAATATAATGATTCATAATAACATTACTACTCAAATAAAGGAGGCGCAACAAGGAGTTTTAAAAGAGGGAAATTTAAAGGATGAAATACCCAAAGGATCGGAGAAGCATCTTAATATTCGGGAAGACGGAACCCGGTATAGGGCTGAAAGGATTTGGGTACCAAAATTTGGAGATATGAGAGAAATGGTACTTAGAGAAGCTCATAAAACCAGATACTCAATACATCCTGGAACGGGGAAGATGTACAAGGATCTCAAGAAACATTTTTGGTGGCCGGGTATGAAAGCCGATGTTGCTAAATACGTAGGAGAATGTTTGACGTGTTCTAAGGTCAAAGCTGAGCATCAGAAACCATCAGGTCTACTTCAACAACCCGAAATCCCGGAATGGAAATGGGAAAACATTACCATGGATTTCATCACTAAATTGCCAAGGACTGCAAGTGGTTTTGATACTATTTGGGTAATAGTTGATCGTCTCACCAAATCAGCACACTTCCTACCAATAAGAGAAGATGACAAGATGGAGAAGTTAGCACGACTGTATTTGAAGGAAGTCGTCTCCAGACATGGAATACCAATCTCTATTATCTCTGATAGGGATGGCAGATTTATTTCAAGATTCTGGCAGACATTACAGCAAGCATTAGGAACTCGTCTAGACATGAGTACTGCCTATCATCCACAAACTGATGGGCAGAGCGAAAGGACGATACAAACGCTTGAAGACATGCTACGAGCATGTGTTATTGATTTCGGAAACAGTTGGGATCGACATCTACCGTTAGCAGAATTTTCCTACAACAACAGCTACCATTCAAGCATTGAGATGGCGCCGTTTGAAGCACTTTATGGTAGAAAGTGCAGGTCTCCGATTTGTTGGAGTGAGGTGGGGGATAGACAGATTACGGGTCCGGAGATTATACAAGAAACTACCGAGAAGATCATCCAAATTCAACAACGGTTGAAAACCGCCCAAAGTCGACAAAAGAGCTACGCTGACATTAAAAGAAAAGATATAGAATTTGAAATTGGAGAGATGGTCATGCTTAAAGTTTCACCTTGGAAAGGCGTTGTTCGATTTGGTAAACGAGGGAAATTAAATCCAAGGTATATTGGACCATTCAAGATTATTGATCGTGTCGGACCAGTAGCTTACCGACTTGAGTTACCTCAACAACTCGCGGCTGTACATAACACTTTCCACGTATCGAATTTGAAGAAATGTTTTGCTAAAGAAGATCTCACTATTCCGTTAGATGAAATCCAAATCAACGAAAAACTCCAATTCATCGAAGAACCCGTCGAAATAATGGATCGTGAGGTTAAAAGACTTAAGCAAAACAAGATACCAATTGTTAAGGTTCGATGGAATGCTCGTAGAGGACCCGAGTTCACCTGGGAGCGTGAAGATCAGATGAAGAAGAAATACCCTCATCTATTTCCAGAAGACTCGTCAACACCTTCAACAGCTTAAAATTTCGGGACGAAATTTATTTAACGGGTAGGTACTGTAGTGACCCGAACTTTTCCATGTTTATATATATTAATTGAGATTGATATTTACATGATTAAATGTTTCCAACATGTTAAGCAATCAAACTTGTTAAGACTTGATTAATTGAAATATGTTTCATATAGACAATTGACCACCCAAGTTGACCGGTGATTCACGAACGTTAAAACTTGTAAAAACTATACGATGACATATATATGGTTATATATATAGTTAACATGTTTTTATTATAAGTATGTATCTCATTAGGTATTTTAACAATGAGTTATATACATAAAAATGAGACTATTAATTTAAGAAACTCGAAAACGATATATATAACGATTATCGTTATAACAACGTCTTACTAGGTACATATGAATCATATTAAGATATTGATACACTTGGTTAATTATGTTAAATGATAAGTAAATATATTATTAAGTGTATTAACAATGAAATACATATGTAAAAATAAGACTACTAACTTAATGATTTCGAAATGAGACATATATGTAACGATTATCGTTGTAACGACATTTAACTGTATATACATCATACTGAGATATATTATATATCATAATATCATGATAATATAATAATTTAAAATCTCTTTTGATATTATAAACATTGGGTTAACAACATTTAACAAGATCGTTAACCTAAAGGTTTCAAAACAACACTTACATGTAACGACTAACGATGACTTAACGACTCAGTTAAAATGTATATACATGTAGTGTT
This sequence comes from Rutidosis leptorrhynchoides, assembly GCF_046630445.1. Classification (NCBI taxonomy): domain Eukaryota; kingdom Viridiplantae; phylum Streptophyta; class Magnoliopsida; order Asterales; family Asteraceae; genus Rutidosis; species Rutidosis leptorrhynchoides. Next base: position 561,849,584 of record NC_092335.1, read on the forward strand.
TTAATATGTATTTATACACTTTTGAAAGACTTCAATACACTTATCAAAATACTTCTACTTAACAAAAATGCTTACAATTACATTCTCGTTCAGTTTCATCAACAATTCTACTCGTATGCACCCGTATTCGTACTCGTACAATACACAGCTTTTAGATGTATGTACTATTGGTATATACACTCCAATGATCAGCTCTTAGCAGCCCATGTGAGTCACCTAACACATGTGGGAACCATCATTTGGCAACTAGCATGAAATATCTCATAAGATTACAAAAATATGAGTAATCATTCATGACTTATTTACATGAAAACAAAATTACATATCCTTTATATCTAATCCATACACCAACGACCAAAAACACCTACAAACACTTTCATTCTTCAATTTTCTTCATCTAATTGAACTCTCTCAAGTTCTATCTTCAAGTTCTAAGTGTTCTTCATAAATTCCAAAAGTTCTAGTTTCATAAAATCAAGAATACTTTCAAGTTTGCTAGCTCACTTCCAATCTTGTAAGGTGATCATCCAACCTCAAGAAATCTTTGTTTCTTACAGTAGGTTATCATTCTAATACAAGGTAATAATCATATTCAAACTTTGGTTCAATTTCTATAACTATAACAATCTTATTTCAAGTGATGATCTTACTTGAACTTGTTTTCGTGTCATGATTTTGCTTCAAGAACTTTGAGCCATCCAAGGATCCATTGAAGCTAGATCCATTTTTCTCTTTTCCAGTAGGTTCATCCAAGGAACTTAAGGTAGTAATGATGTTCATAACATCATTCGATTCATACATATAAAGCTATCTTATTCGAAGGTTTAAACTTGTAATCACTAGAACATAGTTTAGTTAATTCTAAACTTGTTCGCAAACAAAAGTTAATCCTTCTAACTTGACTTTTAAAATCAACTAAACACATGTTCTATATCTATATGATATGCTAACTTAATGATTTAAAACCTGGAAACACGAAAAACACCGTAAAACCGGATTTACGCCGTCGTAGTAACACCGCGGGCTGTTTTGGGTTAGTTAATTAAAAACTATGATAAACTTTGATTTAAAAGTTGTTATTCTGAGAAAATGATTTTTATTATGAACATGAAACTATATCCAAAAATTATGGTTAAACTCAAAGTGGAAGTATGTTTTCTAAAATGGTCATCTAGACGTCGTTCTTTCGACTGAAATGACTACCTTTACAAAAACGACTTGTAACTTATTTTTCCGACTAGAAACCTATACTTTTTTTGTTTAGATTCATAAAATAGAGTTCAATATGAAACCATAGCAATTTGATTCACTCAAAACGGATTTAAAATGAAGAAGTTATGGGTAAAACAAGATTGGATAATTTTTCTCATTTTAGCTACGTGAAAATTGGTAACAAATCTATTCCAACCATAACTTAATCAACTTGTATTATATATTATGTAATCTTGAGATACCATAGACACGTATACAATGTTTCGACCTATCATGTCGACACATCTATATATATTTCGGAACAACCATAGACACTCTATATGTGAATGTTGGAGTTAGCTATACAGGGTTGAGGTTGATTCCAAAATATATATAGTTTGAGTTGTGATCAATACTGAGATACGTATACACTGGGTCGTGGATTGATTCAAGATAATATTTATCGATTTATTTCTGTACATCTAACTGTGGACAACTAGTTGTAGGTTACTAACGAGGACAGCTGACTTAATAAACTTAAAACATCAAAATATATTAAAAGTGTTGTAAATATATTTTGAACATACTTTGATATATATGTATATATTGTTATAGGTTCGTGAATCAACCAGTGGTCAAGTCTTACTTCCCGACGAAGTAAAAATCTGTGAAAGTGAGTTATAGTCCCACTTTTAAAATCTAATATTTTTGGGATGAGAATACATGCAGGTTTTATAAGATTTACAAAATAGACACAAGTACGTGAAACTACATTCTATGGTTGAATTATCGAAATCGAATATGCCCCTTTTTATTAAGTCTGGTAATCTAAGAATTAGGGAACAGACACCCTAATTGACGCGAATCCTAAAGATAGATCTATTGGGCCTAACAAACCCCATCCAAAGTACCGGATGCTTTAGTACTTCGAAATTTATATCATATCCGAAGGGTGTCCCGGAATGATGGGGATATTCTTATATATGCATCTTGTTATTGTCGGTTACCAGGTGTTCACCATATGAATGATTTTTATCTCTATGTATGGGATGTGTATTGAAATATGAAATCTTGTGGTCTATTGTTACGATTTGATATATATAGGTTAAACCTATAACTCACCAACATTTTTGTTGACGTTTTAAGCATGTTTATTCTCAGGTGATTATTAAGAGCTTCCGCTGTCGCATACTTAAATAAGGACAAGATTTGGAGTCCATGCTTGTATGATATTGTGTAAAAACTGCATTCAAGAAACTTATTTTGTTGTAACATATTTGTATTGTAAACCATTATGTAATGGTCGTGTGTAAACAGGATATTTTAGATTATCATTATTTGATAATCTACGTAAAGCTTTTTAAACCTTTATTGATGAAATAAAGGTTATGGTTTGTTTAAAAATGAATGCAGTCTTTGAAAAAACGTCTCATATAGAGGTCAAAACCTCGCAACGAAATCAATTAATATGGAACGTTTTTAATCAATAAGAACGGGACATTTCATTTCATGATCAGATTGAGCAAAAATCATGATTTTGGGTCAAAAAACGCGAAAACAGCGTGCTGAAACTGATTTTCAGCACCCACACTTTTGACAGATCAACCGTACGTGTGACCACACTTTTGATGTTCAACCACGCGGTTGAGGAGTCACTCGTACGTGTGATGTCTCAGTCACACGTGTGAGCACTAGTCAGCTTTGTGGAAAACTTGTTTTGGTCATAACTTTCAAACCGTAACTCCGTTTTTGATGAATCAAGTATCGTTGGAATCGTAATGAAAAATCCTTTCCAATGGTAAACTTTTAATAATCTGTATCAAACTTTATTTTGGTCATAAAAAGGGGTTTTATGGTGTATGCCTTGTTTTACACGCTTTAGAGTGTCGTTATGGGTTGAAATTATGATGTAGACTTATCATACAGTGATTACATGTTTGTAGGTGTTGATTTAGTGTATGTATTGATGTTTGAAGTTGTGTTTTTAGGTTGAAACCCATATATTTAGCTGTTGCTACTGTTCTTCGTCACTCGCACGAGTGAGCCTTCACTCGTACGGTTGAGGTAGTTAACAGTGTGGTGAACCATGCGAGTGAGTGGTGATGAGAACTTATGTTTTGATTGTGATGATCTGTATGGTTAAGATGTGACTCGTACGAGTCACTGGTTACTCGTGTTGTGAACCGTACGGATCAGGTGAGTCATTGTTGGATTTTTGGTCATAGACCAAACGTACGAGTGAGTTTTCAACCGCACGGTTGAGTGTTCTCAAACGTGCATGTGATGGTGTTACTCTTATGGTTGACTGAGCAGGTTTGATAGTTTTGTTTCTATATTGATATTGTGTCTGTCTTGTTGATAGAATATTATCAGGATGCAATTACTGACTTTATTTGTATTTTTTCCCGGTGATCAGGAGAAGTGAAGACTCAGAAATATAAGACCTCTGAGTTCTTCTCGTGCTGGTATTCGGTGAGTGGGTTAATCTAGCCGTTAAGGCATATAGTGACATGACCTAGGCCGTTGACCTAGTTCCTATGATTTGAATTATGTTGTATAATGTTGTGGACTGTGGCCTCGCGTGTTATTTAGACCGACCTTGCTTCTGATCAGGTCGGGAAAGATCAACCTTGCTTCTGATCAGGTTGAACTCATTGATGTTGTATGATTAATATAAGTCGGAACCACGCGTCCGTCGCGTGTGGAAGACTTATACTAATGATACGGAGTTATGAGTTTTTGGTAGACTCTAGATTGATCAACTGGGGTCGTTGGCCCGGCCAGGCCACTGAGTCTCTCAATGGGTTGCTTTGGATTACCCAGATGGTTGCTTTTGATTGACCATTGCTAGTAGCTATCACGGTTTCTTTGGATTAACCGTTGCTGAAGATGTGTTTATGCTTTGGTGGTCTTTGGATTTAATTGATTGGTGGCTATTATATGATACAATATTTGTATTGCTATGTTTCTGCATGATTCTAGTGGTTATGTGATTAACTGTCTGATTAATTTGTTGCTGCGTGTTCTAGTGATTGTACCTGTATGCTTTAGCTGTTAGATTAGTCCATTCACTTAGCTTCGTGCTAACCCCTCCACCTTCCCCCTTGCAGGTTGTAGGTCTTTGATTTTGTGCACATGGGAGAAGATGGGTGTGTTGGGTTGTGTTCGACAAGTCTAGAACTCTGATGTGGTCTGTATGAAATCGGATATTAACGTAACACCGGTTTTGATAACAATGTATTTATGTATGAAATGTAATAGTTATGTTTATGTTGGTTCGTAAGGGCACGTTTTGTAATTAAGACTTCCACTTTGTTATTTAAAAAAAAAAGTACGGTGTTACAGTTTAATTATAATTAATAATAATGATATTAATTATTGATATATTGTTAAAAAGGATATTAATAATAATAATATTAATATGTCAAATAATTACGTAATTATTTACAAATAATTGTTCGTGAATCGTCGAAAATTTATCGAGGTTAAATGAAATCATATAAGAATTAGGTTTAAATTTAGTCGTAAATTTCTGGGTTGTTATATTCAGGTTTTGGTCTAGTATTCTACATAATTCAGTGTTATCATTCTCATTATCCGAGGTACAACGTTCTCTAGAAGCAATTCAGTTCATACCTATGTCCATTTCTTCTTCTTCTTCCTCCTCCCTTCCAGCACCCTTTTCAGGAATGGGAGTGTCGTCAATAATTTTCTGTGTGGTAAAGTTAACTTGTGAATAAGACGATGACCGCATGGCGGTAAGCGGACTAATTTCTGCAAAGTTCAAAAAATCACAGTGTTTAGTTGGACAAACCAAAAGAAGCATTTTATTAGCATACATGGCAAAAACAAGCACTTACTTTTTCTCCCAAGAAGAACACAGGCATAGCCTTGCGTAATATCCCAATCTTGACTTACAGATGTCAATGATAGCATATGATCCCCATATTTGACATCGCTGATTTGCTCACCTTTAACTTTTTTAAGCAAAGTGTTCTCTTTGCTATTTAGTCTCAGAAATGTAATTGATACGGGATGAATGTATTTACGCCAAAATCGAACAGATGAGTACTTATCAGCAATTGCATCCTCATTTATGAAAATAAAAGAATCGTGCCAATCATGACAGGGATGATCAAGTGCAGGTCTCAAAAATCCATCAACTTTGCTAAATGTGAACCAACCTTTTTCATAAGATGCTATACGCACCAAAGAACAAAATATCCGCACAGATGGTACTATTTTGCTCGCATGACAATACATCTCAAATATGAGAATTTTTCGAATAGCTGCTGGTTCGAATTGACCAACGGCGACTCCGTAAAACTGGCAAACTTCTATGAAGAATGGCGTGAAAGGCAGTCGTAAACAATAGCTGAGAAATGAATAACCATAGACAACAACCTTACCGGGAGGTGGTGAACACGCTCTAGCATTAATTACAGGAATTATTGCCTCAGCACCAGCTAATCTTGGAAAATGTCTCAACAGTACTGCTAAGTACTTGTCATTTACTCTGCTGTGAATCTTTGTGACATCCTTTGTTGTCGCCATTTAAGGTTTTAATAAATAGGAAAGAAAGAAGTTATTGATGGTAAAAGATGAAGATCGGTAAGAAAAAGCTGTAAAAGTGAAAGATCGATTAGGGTTGTTTGGTAGTTAAAAAGGGAGGAAGATGTGACAGCTGTGACCGATGGTATTACCCAAAATAACTTTGCAATCCCTTTCCAAATTAGCCAATTTTGTCACAGCTCCAACAAGTCAACTTCAACTTTTCACTCGGATTAGCTTATTATAACCCTGAAATATAAGTTATCTTTCGTCATCGATACCGAGAAACCGTTTATATCACACCACATTAGCAGTAAATTTACCAACAACTCCGTTGATCTTTGACTTTCTGAAAAATCACTATATTCAGTGAAACCCTATCATTTACTCATTTACATCTTATAACAAGAATTACTATACCAATTACCGAGAATCAGCAATCAGTACTTTGAAAACTCACAGCATATCCACATCAACAGTTATATGTATAACGTTTATCTCTTAGAATTATGATCTTTCATTATGAAATTCTGAAAAGCACTCAGTCTACAAATTAATACTCTGAATGTTGAAAAAGCTGAATGAAGCAGCAGAAACCGTAGACAACCATAAACGACCTTAATCATCAGAAGTTTGATGACAATGAATAGTATGTTAGAAAAGCTCAGAAAAGTTGGAACTTGAAAACAGATTTAGCTAACCACGAAGGAGACCAAGGACAAATACATGGACCATACCCTATATTCAAAGAATCCAGGTAATTCTGGATCCGTTGAAATCTTTAGAGAATATCTTGCTCCGAAGTCATATTAAAATCTTGCGGAAAATTTTCTTCATCAACCATCGAACTTAGAAATTCCAAGATATCATCATAGCTTTCATTATAAATATCCTCCATAATTCTGAAGATATTTTCATAATTATTCTTATCTGAAATCATTAATCTCTTCGTGCTATCAGTGTTACATCATATAGAAACTGTTAGTTTCTATATTCTGTAAACTTTCGAGCTTCAAATATGAATGTTATTGAAGTAATGTTGGGAACTGATGCATGAGTTAGTATAATATAATGACACTTGATCAACGTGATTATATTACAGTAAGTCATGCTAAGTTTTTAATGGGACGTGATGATTCACAGATCATAACGTCATCATGTGCCATGTTACATAACTCTTTCATTCTGCTTAACTTCTGAACACATCAAGATAGTATATTCTTGATAGTTCTATTCTCAGTGATTCTGGTAATTTGACAAACCAAATCGTGCCATTACGTTCCTTCTTATTTAGAACATTAAGTTCATTCGAAGTTCCATAATTGCAAATTCTGGACCGTTACTCGCATTACTAGGAGTCGAGAAGATAATAAAAAGGCAAAAGAGCTCCAAAATATAAGAGAAAATATAAAGCCCAATAACAACTCAGAAATTACAAATCATGGATATTAATAAGAATAGCAATATAAAGAATAGCAATATAAAGACACGGTAGAATTAAAATAAGTATCACCCCCAAGGAAATAGTAGAAGTAAACAGATTTTTATAGTGAATGATTGAAAAGAAATATGACAGGAATGATAATTAGGAAAATATCAAGGATTAGAATTGGATTAAGCATTTTCATAATCATTTGGATGTATGAACTAAGAAAGAGAGTATGGGAATGGTGAGAATAATAGAACGAAAGAGCTTAATTTATAATGGAAATATCAGACCGAGAAATCGAGGCAGATCACCGTATTTAATTATAGAAATCTTAATTTCCTTATTCGTCGAAGAATCAAATCTTTTAGATTTCGAAGATTTTCTTTAAATCTCTTGAATTCCAGAATTCAACCCTGACTCTGTCAAAGGTTAAGATGAATCTTTACTTTCCTATTTCCCTCTTTGGTGATAGCTTCATTCGTACTCTTTGAATAATCGAATTATTTTATCTGTATTATTCAATAATGATAAAGCTCTATTTATCAGCTCATATTCGTCAGGAAAACATATTTATTGTTAACCATGACGACCTCACTCAAATTTCGGGACTAAATTTCTTTAACGGGTAGGTACTGTGATGACCCGGGAATTTTCGACCAAATTTAAACTTGAATCTTATATGTTGAGTCTCGAAAACTTTGAAACTATGTTCATATATTCAATTACCTTCGACCATTACCGACGATTCAAGAACATTTTTGTGTAGATAACAATTATATATAAATATATATAAATATAAATATAAATATAAATATAAATATAAATATAAATATAAATATAAATATAAATATAAATATATATATATATATATATATATATATATATATATATATATATATATATATATATATATTTTGAAATAATAAAAATATAATATAGTTAAGTGGATCCATAATGTAAAATAATAGTTAAAGCAAATAAGTTAATATCAAAATATATATATATATATATATATATATATATATATATATATATATATATATATATATATATATATATATATATATATATATATATATATATATATATATAATTAATTACCCATTTAATTACACAAATTTTGAAATATTTTGATACATTTAATTACCCATTTGCCTCACAAACAAAATTTATAATTAATAATATATTTTATATATATATATATATATATATATATATATATATATATATATATATATATATATATATATATATATATATATATATATATATATAATGTAATATAAACTTGAAACTCGTTAACAAAGTATTATACGATTTAGTTCCAAAATATGAAAATGATTTGCGATATAATAGATTTTATTATTAAAACATTTTCGAATACAATAAGTTTTGAAAACATATATTTTATATCATGAATTTATTAATTTTCAAAAATATACATATACATACGATATAATAAAACCTATTATTTAAACATAACTATATATATATATATATATATATATATATATATTCAAGTTCTTAAATATATATATATATATATATATATATATATGTATATATATATATATATATATATATATATATATATATATATATATATATATATATATATATATATTATTTTGGAATATATATCTATATATTCAAGAACTTGAATATATTTATTAGAAATAAAAATACTCATTTTTCTTTTCTATTAAACGAATTTAATAACAAATATCTATATATATAATGTAATTTATAATATATATAATTTATAGATGTTATAGATATAGAAAAATTATAATATGTATGCTATATTATTTAATTTTATATATATACTAATATATTAATATTAATATGTTATTTTAATTAGTTTTGCAAATAAATAAACCTTTTTATGTGTCGTTTTACAAAAATTAGACTCAAAATAATTATTTATATTTAAATATATAAAGTGGGATTTTTATATACATTTTTATATACCAGTCCGTGACATACACGGATAAAAAGTGTCAGCAGAATAAAACAAAGTAATTTTCACATTCCAGGTTAGCCCACGATTGTGGGGTATTTCCTCACAAAGTGGAGCGATCGCGGGGTGTGCCAGACCACAAATTGTTTATAAATTGGTTCGGGCTGCTCGAGACATAAACATATACATATTCCGTAACATTATTAATATTATTAATATTATTATTATTATTATTATTATTATTATTAATCTTATTATTATTATTACTTTTAAGATTAAAAATGATAAAATACTACAAGGAGGTTATACACGGGTGATTTTCAATTCATGTTTCAAATTGGTTTAAAACAAAGGAAATTATGGGTATTGATCGGGGGTATTGTTCGTGAGTCCGAGGCTAACCATGCATTCGTCATTACAATTACATCTACATAATTTTTCCTACAATATTGAACCTCAATATTTATACGTGAGTTTTCATAGTCCCCCTTTTAAATGTTTTTGCAATATACATCTTTGAGATGACAATAATGCTTTATAACAGTTTTACGAAATAGACACAAGTGATTAATTATATTCTACGTTGAGTTTAAATATTCCTTTTAGCTTAGTAACATAATTACTAGTTTTCTAACTAGTAAATGCGAATCCTATTGATAGATCTATTGAGTTTGACAACCCCATTCGGGCTAGTCGCGCTAGCATTTAACAGATGTTTAGTACTTCGAGGTTTTATACACTATGGTGTAGGTTATTTAGATTGGGGACATTAGGATATATTTTTGTTAACGTTGTGTACTAAGCGCTCAACAGAAAGTAGATGCTTTTGTTGCTTTTTATTGAAACTGAAATCTTTTAGTCTATTAATATTGAAAAAATAATGTTTATGATAAACATATGAACTCATCGACCTTTTAATTGACACTTTTAGCATATTTATTCTCTTGTATTAAAAGTGCTTCTGCTATGTATTTGGTTATTGATAAAGACATCATTTGGAGTCATTTATGACATATTTTCAAAAGACGTTGCATTCAAATTTATCATTATGTATCATAATTGGACATTGTATTGTCCAGGATATTTTGTTGTATATAATTATTTATGGTGATTGTCTATACGTAGAAATCATCGGATGTCAAAAACATTTGATTTATACAATTATTTATGGATAGTCGTTTAAAAAATGCAATGTTTGTAAAATGTATCATATAGAAGTCAATACTTAGTAATGAGTCCGATTATTAATGTACTTCGTCTATAGAATATGGATGGGTAGTTTCAATTGGTATCATAGCGGTGGTCTTAGCGAACCAGATTTTGCATTAGTGTGTCTAACCGGTTTTTTTTAGGATACATTAGTGAGTATGGACTTTGATAGTGTCTGCATATTATAATTTTTGCTTATCATTTCTTGTCGAAAAATGCACGCTTATCCATTTAACATGAATTCTAAACGAAAATCTCACTAATCAATGAGAGGAACACAACGAGCTACAAATTTTCATTAAAAACTCATGGCATGATTCTCGAAATTGGCGATTTAGGTGATTTTGTGATTTAGGTTTTAGAATGATAAGATTTAGGATATAATACCAAATAAGTAGAGAAAAGAAATATATATGGTGGACTAATTCCCTACGGGGTCAGCCGAACTAGTTGGAGTATTAATATTATTTATATTTTTTTTTCTAAATCTTCTCTATAATAATATTTATTTAATTATTTAAATTAAGTAGTGGGCTAGAATATACAATTAAAAAAAGAATAGATAACCCATGGCCACCACATATGGGCCGACCGAATTGGGCTAGGATGGTCCCAAACATCAAGTTTCGATTTTAAAATTTTGCCCGAAAGATTAAACGAACGCGATCCGAGATAAATAAAGCTAGGCGATTAAATACGCGAGAAGGATAGGAATTCATGAAATAAAGTATAGGAATAATTTACTAACTTCTGCGATATTGGAATATCGTATTAAAATAATTCGGATTTGGAAATCATGAAAATATGATCGTTGGTTTGGAATCCGAGACGATTTATCGAACTATAACCGTTATACGCTAGAACGTAATAACACATAATCTCACATTTTTATTTAATAAATAATATCGAAATATTATTTAAATTCTTAGAATATAATTAATCATATAGAAATGATTTAACGCCCCGTTCATATCGATTATAAACGTTACATAATAATTGATCTCATTGCGAGGTATTTGACCTCTATATGATACATTTTACAAACATTGCATTTGTTTTTAAAAGACAACTTTCATTACATCGAAAGTTAACAGTCATGCATACCATTTCATAATATCCAAACTATAAATGACCTAATCTGTCATTTATTTAATAATAATCTTTATTGAACTCAACGACTTGAATACAATGTCTTTTGAAATATGCCATGAATGACTCCAAGTAATATCTTTAAAGTGAGAAAATACACAGCAGAAGATTTCTTTCATACCTGAAAATAAACATGCTTTAAAGTGTCAACCAAAAGGTTGGTGAGTTTATTAGTTTATCATAAACGATCATTTCTATTAATTTAATAGACCACAAGATTTTCATTTCCATTTCTCATAAATATCATGCATCTACATAAAAATCATTCATATGGATTGAACCCCTGGTAATCGACATTAACAAAATGCATCTAGAATATCCCCAAAACAGAACCACTCATCTGTAGAGAAAATCGAAGTACTAAAGCAGTTCAAAATCTCTGACTAGGGCTTGTCAAGGCCCATAGATCTATCTTTAGGATTCGTGTCAATTAGTGGCAATTATAATAAACACTAATTCTTAGGCTACCAAGTTCAACAAGGGCAATATCCGGTATAAAAATTCAACCATAGAATATAGTTTCGATTACTTGTGTCTATTTCGTCAAACATTTATAAAAGCAGCGCATGTATTCTCAGTCCTAAAAATATATATTGCAAAAGCATTTAAAAAGGGAGTAATGAAACTCACAATACTGTATTTTGTAGTAAAAATACATATAAAGAAACTGAACAAGTGCAGGGTTGGTCTCGGATTCACGAACCTATATTAAGTATATATATTTATATGTTGGTCAATATCTGTCTAACAAATTAGGTCAAGTCGTAGTGTATCACAATCCTAATGCTCGAGACATATATGCAAAAATCCACCAAAGTCATCTAATCCGAAAATGACTTTCAAAATCTATACATGTTTATTATATAACCTAAATATAGTCGTTTTATATATTTAAATATATTTATTAGATTTTATTAAAATAAATAATACAAGTCATTTATTAATAAATAAAAATTTATATATGATAAAAATGTACTTTTATATATCTCACTTAATAAAATTTATAAAGTTCACTTAATATCATAAAAATATAGTGGTGTGTATTATTAATGTAATTATATTACGTGTGGTAAAAATACCTTTGTATAACATATTTATTTGATAAAATAATACTGATAAAAATAATAATGATGCTAATGTTAATAATAACCTTAATGATAGTAATAATAATAACAATAACAAGTTTTAATGATAATACATATATTAATAATGATAATGATAAAAATAATAATAATAATATCGACGAAATAACGATGATAGTAATAATAATAATCATTTTAATAATAATACTAAAATTAATAATAATTCAGTTGACTATATCTTTTAATCCGTTCATCGAAACCATACGCTTTCTAAATGAAAAGTTATTAATTTTTTGACAGCTTTCCAACGACATGCATTGAAACGACCCGTCCATATTACTATAAACGCAGTACGTTCTCATTAGTCCCATAGCGAGGTATTTGACCTCTATATGATACGTTTTAGAAAATATTGCATTCGTTTCATAAAAAGCACATCATTATTATACATAATGCATGTTTTAAACAAGTGGGCGATTTTTTAAGAAATAATCCCCAAAATGCATCGGTTTCCAAATACTACACACGTGACGTAACAGTAGAATATAATACATGACAAAGGTTTTATTGAATGCAACACTTTATTTAAATAAAAGTATGAGACTCCATGCACAGCTTGCCCAGATAATGCAACAGCGGAAGACTTTCTTAAGGACCTAAGAATAAACATGCATAAACAGTCAACACAAAGGTTGGTGAGATATATAGGTTTATCATCGATATAAATATATACCACAAGATTTCATAATTATAAATATATGTACACTCGCAAGTGTATAAAAGTATTCTATAAGTTGTTGAGCGCTTCGGTAACCATACTTAACCATTAATGTGGCATATTCCCTTTATTATGAAATCTTCCTACACTGTACCAAGTGTAGTAAAAACGAAGTATTATGCAATCATTTACGATACTAGAGCGACTAGCCCAGTTGGGGTTGTCAAACTCGATAGATCTATCAATAGGATTCACGTATACATGTTCTTACAACATGTAAATATTAGTTACCAAGCTATTAGGGAAGATATGCAAAGTGGTACAACTCAACGTAGAATATATTTTAAGTACTTGTGTCTATGGCGTAAAACATAAAATGCATGTATTCTCATCCCAAAATATTTATAGAGTTAAAAATGGGACTATATACTCACAGTAGTAAAAGTATATTAATAATAAGTTTTCAACTTATTAAAAATATGACCGTCGTCCTTGGATTCACGAACCTATAACAATAATAACGATTCAGATAATAATACGACATATGAATAAAATAAAGCAAGTTCATAGAATACTTATATAATAATTTTTAACATTTTATGTTAGTTGTCCATTGTTAGTAGTCCTTTGTTAGTAGTCCAAAATAGTCCGAAAAGTCCAACAGTCCAATAATCGGTATATATATATATAATCTTAGAATTACCCCACGACGTATTGTATACGTATTGTCTTTGCATCAACTCAGAGACGTATTGTATACATATTGTCTTAGAATTAACTAAAACGTATTGTGTACGTATTGTCTTAGGATTTATCAAAACGTATTGTATACTTATTGTGTTAGGACGTACCAAAAATATTATTATACATATATACAATCACAGAATTAACCAAGATTATAATATTTTGTTATACTACTGATAACATGTCCAAATATATATAGGATATAGGAAAAGTTAACAAGGATATGGTTAATATAGTTTTTATAATATAAATTTCGTCCATACAACGTTAATTTTAGCAGATTTTGTTTTGCTCGCCAAATATTCATTACAACTCCGTTTAAAGTGAATCAAATTGCTATGGATTCATTAAGAAGTAAATTTTACAAAACCAATTCGAAAAGTTCATCCCAAGTAGTAATTTTTAGAGCTTTACCCTCTTTTTGTGTCGGTGGACAGATTTGGAAAAATCCCGGCATCCACCCAATATATGATTTTTGATAAAATACTTCCATTTTGTCTAAAATCATGAAAAAAATAATGGAAGTCTTATTTAGATATATTAATATATTTCCAAAGTCTTAGCCTCGAACTTAAAGTCTAAGATAGTTTTTTAATTCCCAACCCAAAACAGCCGCTTTTTACCGAATGGAGATTAAAGGATATATGTTAAGTTTCAAGGTGTTCTTCATATGTAAAGTTATAAGTTCTTATATTAACTTAATATAAAATCATAATACATATAAATAAGTGTTATTAGAGTTAAGTTAGAAGGATTAACTTAGTTTTCAAACAAGCTTGGTGTTCACCAAAACAAGTTCTAGTTTTTACAAGTTTTATAAGCATAATAAGATAGCAACTATATAAGGGATTGAACAAAGATTTTGAGAAGTATTTTACCTTGATTATGAAGAGGAAAGTTTCTGAGATTGAAGTATGATATGAGAGCATTCAAGTGTATGTTTTTAGTTTAAGAAAATGTGAAGTAAAAATGAGTTAAAATGGTCCTTATTTATAAGCTTATAATTTTGGCTTTTAGTGAAAATATATAAGATAAGTTAAATTGTTTTAAGTCATGCATTACATATTAAAATGATTAGGTCATGGATGACATATTACAAAAATAATTGCAGATTTCTATTGGTATATACCAATAGTAAATACTTCTAGAAGCTGTGTATAATACGGGTAAAAATACAGTATGAATGCGAGTAGAATTCTTTGAGGAAATTGAACGGAAATATGAGTATAGCTATCCTTTATATGTATTGGTATATTATAAAGTATATTCAATACTTGTAAGGATGTATTTACACTCGTATTACATTATATGTAAATACATTTTAACATAAGTTAATTACGTCGTTTAAATAGTAATATATATATTGTTTGAAAACTCTTTAAATTAGTAGTATGAATATATATATATATATATACATATATATATATATATATATATATATATATATATATATATATATATATATATATATATATAATACTTTGTTAATATACTTAATGAGATATTTAATTATCATATTTTCAAGTTAAATATATATAAATCCATATATATACACAATAATTAAACAATTAAACTATTAAATTAAGTTATGACGTTCGTAAATCGTCGGAATAAAAGGGTGACCAAAAGCTTGTGTAAAACTCTTTTCGGAGGTTCAAGATTTATTAAAATTCATTGCTTATCAAGTCAGAATTATATAAAGATTAAGTTTAAATTTCGTCAAAAATTTTCGGGTCGTCACAGTACCTACCCGTTAAAGAAATTTCGTCCCAAAATTTGATCGAGGTCGTCATGGCTAACAATAAGAATGTTATTATGACGAATATAAGTTGATTCATAGGGTTTTATCATGATTGAGAAATATGGATAAAATAATTTGATTACTCGAAACGTATGAGTGAAGCTATCGTAAAAGAGTGCAATGAGAAAATAGGGATTCGTCTTATCTTTTGACGTCATCACGGTTGATCTTCGGATTAAAGAAAATCTTTGTAATCTATATAAGATTTGATTCTTCGGCGATTAAGGAAATTATGATCCTCTTCGATTTAATGCAATAATTTGTCTCGATTTCTCTGTCGGATATTTTACTATAAATCAACCTCCTACGTTTCCTTATTTTCACATCTCCCATCTTTTATAATTTCTTCCTTTCTTCGTACTTCCAAAACATTCGTCAATATGCTCCATCCAGTTTTAATTCTTGATATATTCTTGACTATCACATCTGTCATTCTTCTTTTTCATCTTCCACCGGAGGAATCCGTTAATTTCTACTATGCTCTTGGGTTTATAGTGTTCTTAGTTTTCCCGTGTCTTTATATTGCTATACGCATCGATATACACGGTTTGTAATTTCTGTGTTGTCTTCGTGCTTATATTTTTCCTTATATTTTGGAGTTTCATGCTTCTGTCTTCTTTTCCCGACTTCAAGTCAAGCGAATAATGGTCTAGAATTCATAGATATGAAATTTGGAATGAACATAGCTAATGATCTAAGAGAGAAATTGTAATAGCACAATTTGACTTGTGAAATTACCAGAATCCAAAGGAAAAGATAGAACTATCAATAGAATATGTTCTTGATATGTTTAGAGATTAGATTGAATGTAAGAGTCATGTAACATGGCACATGATGACGTTATGGTCTGTGAATCATTACGTTCCATTTAGAAACTCAGCATGACTTACTGTAATATAATCACGTTGATCAAGTGTCATTATATTATACTAACTCATGCATCAGTTCCCAACACTACTTCAAAAACATTCATATTTCAAACTCGAAGGTTTCAAAATTTAGAAACCAAAACAGTTTCCCTTCTGATGTAACACTGATATCGCGAAGAGATAAAAGATTTCAGATAAGAATAGTTATGAAAATATCTTCAAAAATATGGAGGATATTTATAATGAAAGATATGATGATATCTTAGAATTTCTAATATCAGAGGATGATGAAGAATATTGTCCGCAAGGGTTTAGAGTCAGGAGTAAGATATTCATTAATGACTTCGGCAGGCACTGAATCATTTGGATCCTTTGCAAGAAGATTTAGTCTTTGTGACTTGTCCACAGCTTCCTTCATACTTTGCTCAATCCGTTTTCCAGTTCTAAACCTTCTCTTTTATGAGCTTTGCCAATACACTACTCTTTATCATCAAACTTTTGACTGTTAAAGTCATCAACAGTTTTCGTTGCTTTATTAGCTTTCTCAAAATTTAAAGAACTGATTCATAGACTAGAGTGATTTTCAGAATTTCAGATTGGAAGATCATAATTCTAAGAGATAAATGTTATATGTATACATATAACTGTTGATGTAGAAACGCTGCGAGATTCAAAATACTGATTTGCTGATTTCCCGGTACTTGATATGGCAATTATTGTTACAAGATGTGGATGAGTACCTGATAAAGTTTCAATGAATAAGTATCGTGATTATTCAGAGAGGCTTAAAGATCAATGAAGTTGCTGATAAGTTTTCTGCTAATGTGGCAAGATATGAAAGGTTCCCCGGTAACAATGACGAAGGGTAATCGTTATTGTCATAACCCGACCTTTACCATAAAGACGAATACAATAACATATGATTTCATCGCGAGGTATTGACCTCTATATGCGACATTTTTCAAAAAGTGCATTCGTTTTTACAATACAAACCATAGCTTTTATTACAAATACACGGTTTAAACAACTTAATAATGATTATCGTTTAGCGATAATCTTAGACTTACAAACTTTACATGTGATAATAACAATACGACCTCCAACATATTTTACATTACAAATCCTCCGATATGCAGTTTTATTTTTGACACAAATATGCATACTCGAGATCTTGCTTAAATTCAACATGTTGCAGCGGAAGCTTTTAGTTATCACCTGAGAATAAACATGCTTAAAACGTCAACATAAAGTTGGTGAGATATAGGTTTAATGCCGGCAGCGTTATAAATATAGACCACAAGATTTCATATATAAACGTTTTAATAAAGATATTCTAAGTTGTTGAGCACTTGATAACCATACTTAACATTTAATCAACGTCGCATATTCCCTTTATTATGAAATCTTACTACACCGTACCAAGTTTAGTCACCGTAACGAAGTACTGTGCAACCGTTGAATACTGGTCGTCCAGTCCGGTTGGGGTTGTCAGGCCCGATAGATCTATCAACAGGATTCGCGTTTACAATACCTCATGTAAATAGTAGTTACCAAGTTACAGGGAAGTATGCCAGTGGTACAACTCAATGTAGAATATATATTGTTAATCACTTGTGTCCATAACGTAAATCATAAAATGCATGTATTCTCATCCCGAAATATTTAGAGTTTAAAAGTGGGACTATATACTTACTTTTGTCTTGAAGGTATTTAACTCGACTTGGTCTCCGATAGATATCACGAACCTAACCATATATATAATATATCAACATATTTTCTTTTTAAGTAATCGTTACATATATATATATATATATATATATATATATATATATATATATATATATATATATATATATATATATATATATATATATATATATATATATATACTTTTAATATTTTCTTAGTCCGTAGTTAGCAGTCCGATGTTAGTGGTCCACAATTAGTTGCTTAAATCAAAATAAATAAAGACCCCATCGTATTCGTATTGATCAGAATTAATCTCGACCCATGGTACCATGTTGTCAAGTGACGTGTTGCGTACATAAAGTACCGTGTCGTCAAATGACGTGTTGCGTACAATCATGAGGTCTTATGATTAATCTTCTCGTGTTGTTTACGGGTGGTCCTGAAATATATAAAATCAAATCATAAGTAAATATATATTATATATTATGGTAATTAGCCAAGATATGATTAATTCGATTTTGTCATAATATGATATATTACAGGTCTTGAAGTGTTTTTAAAAATCAAATTAGAAGGATCTATTTAGTTTGCGAACAAGTTTGAAATCACTCAAACTATGTTCTTGTTGTTAAAATTTTACAACACAAAATAAGATAGCTATATAAATATGAATCGAATAAGGTTATGAATAAGGTTACTACCTCAAGTTACTTGGACAAAGCTACTGGAAAAGGTAAGAAAAATCTTGGAATCAAAAGAATGGTGGAGTGGGATTGATAGATTGGAAGTAATCTCCTTGAAATCGGATGACTATATTGATACGTTCTTGAGTAGGTAAATGAAGAAAGATTAGGGAGTGAATTAACTTGAAAGAAAATTGGAAATGAAATTGTATGTGTGTGTGTGTGCAAAATAGCATGATTATGGGATGGATATATAGGAGATTTAGTTTGTTTTCTTGCACAAAAGTCACACATGAGGTTAAATGGCTGGTTCCCACATGTAACATCATGTCTAGTGGCCGATCATTGAAGTTTATTGTTGGTATATACCAATAGTAAATACGTATAGAAGCTGGGTATGATACGGTTACATATACCCTAGATATACTTGTAGAAATTTTGAGGAATCGGAACGAGAATTCAAATATGGACGGGTTTATAACTGTAAAAGAGGCTCAAAACTGGGCTTTTATTTTTGGGTCAAACCGGGCCAAAATAAAATTTTAAGACATTTTTAATAAAGCAATGTTAGCCCAAACCTTGGACCCCGCTTATCGGGGGCGCTGCCCCCGAACCTCCATCATAATCAAGATAAGTTCAAACAAGTGTGCACTCCACACTTCCCCAAACTTGTTCGATATTTATCAAGATTATTTTGGTTACAAATTAATCCCATTACACTTAAATCATATTGGTGACATAGATCACCAACACATTATAGATTGTAAGTATATATGTCAAGGAACGTTACATATAGTTATCGTTTTGAAAACTTAAGTTAGTGGTCTCAAAGTATACTTATAACTCATTGTTGTTAGTTCACAATGAAATGTTAAACCATCCTTAAATCATGTTAAATATGTATAGATATGTACGTATACATAATCGTATAATTATCGTGTGTTATATAGTTCGTGATATCATCGGTCAAACTGGACGGTCAAACGTTGTGTGAAACTCTTTTCAAAAACATAAGTCTCAACAGTTTGGATTGCTTATCATGTTGGTAAGGTTTATTTTATGTAAATATTAATCTCATAAGTATAAAACGATCGGAAAAATCCGGGTCGTTACAGTACCTACCCGTTAAATAAATTTCGTCCCGAAATTTTAAAGTTGTACCTATTTTGCGTTGTCGGGAAACAAATGTGGATACTTTTGTTTCATCTGATCCTCTCATTCCCAAGTAAACTCGGGACCTATTCGAGCATTCCAACGAACCTTGACGATTGGTATGTTGCTCTGCTTGAGTTGTTTAACTTCACGGTCCATGATTTCGACTGGTTCTTCTATGAATTGTAGTTTCTCGTCGACTTGGATTTCTTCAAGAGGAATGGTGAGATCTTCCTTTACAAGACATTTCTTGAGGTTTGAGACGTGAAATGAATTATGTACCCCGGCGAGTTGTTGTGGTAACTCGAGTCGATAAGCTACCGGTCCGATGCGTTCGATGATCTTGAACGGGCCTACATACCTTGGGTTCAGTTTACCCCTTTTTCCAAAATGTATTACACCTTTCCAAGGTGACACCTTTAGCATAACCATGTCACCGATTTGAAACTCTAATGGTTTCCTTCGGACATCCGCGTAGCTCTTTTGGCGACTACGGGCTGTTTTCAACTCTCCTTGATTTGCACTATCTTCTCAGTAGTTTCATGGATGATCTCGGGACCAGTTAATTGTCGATCTCCTACTTCATTCCAACAGATAGGGGATCTACACTTCCTTCCATACAGTGCTTCAAATGGTGCAGCTTTAATGCTCGCATGATAACTATTATTATACGAGAATTCTGCTAATAGTAGATATTTATCCCATCCGTTTCCAAAATCGATCACACATGCCCTGAGCATGTCTTCAAGAGTTTGAATTGTCCTTTTACTCTACCCGTCAGTTTGCGGATGATATGCGGTGCTCATATCCAAACGGGTTCCCAGGGCCTCCTGTAGTGATTGCCAAAACTTTGATGTAAATCTACTATCACGATCGGATATAATGGAAATAGGTATTCCATGCATTGAAACAATTTCCTTTATGTATAATCGTAATAGTTTCTCCATTCTATCCGTTTCCTTTATAGGCAAGAAATGTGCAGATTTGGTGAGACGATCAACTATTACCCAAATGGTGTCATAACCCCAGGCAGTCTTAGGTAACTTTGTGATAAAATCCATGGTAATACCATCCCATTTCCATTCTGGGATTTCTGGTTGTTGAAGTAACCCTGACGGCTTCTGGTGTTCTGCTTTGACTTTGGAACAAGTTAAACATTCCCCAACATATGTTGCAACATCTGTCTTTAAATTAGGCCACCAATAATGAGTCTTAAGATCTTGATACATCTTTCCAACTCCAGGATGTATCGAGTATCTTGTCTTATGTGCCTCATTTAATATCAACTTCCTTAATCCACCCAACTTCGGTACCCAAATACGGTTTGCGAAATATCGAATTCCGTCTTCCCGTATAACGAGTTGCTTCTCATACTTCTTCATTATTTCATATCCTATGTTTTCTTTAGTAAGAGCTTCTCGTTGAGCCTCTTTGATTTGTGAGTTGAGATTCAAGCGAATTTTTATGTTCATTGCTCGTACTCGAATTGGTTCCCATTCCTTTCTGCTTAGAGCGTCAGCCACTACATTCGCTTTCCCGGGATGATAGCGAATCTCACAATCATAGTCGTTTATCAGCTCGACCCACCTACGTTGCCTCATGTTCAGCTGTTTCTGATCAAAAATATGTTGAAGGCTTTTATGATCATTAAACACAGTGCATTTAACCCCATATAAATAGTGTCTCCATATCTTCAATGCAAACAATACTGCTCCCAATTCTAAATCATGCATCGTATAATTCCGCTCGTGAATCTTCAATTGTCGGGATGCGTATGCTATAACTTTCTTCTGTTGCATAAGAACGCAACCAAAACCTTGTCGTGAAGCGTCACAATATATCTCAAAATCATCGTTCCCTTCAGGTAATGATAAAATAGGTGCTGTAGTCAACTTCTTCTTCAGTAATTGAAATGCACTCTCTTGCTCAGAAGTCCATTCGTACTTCTTCCCTTTTTGCGTTAACGCTGTTAATGGTTTAGCTATTCGGGAAAAATCTTGAATAAACCTTCTATAATAACCAGCTAAACCCAAAAATTGGCGTATCTGCGTTGGCGTCTTAGGAGTCTCCCATTTTTCAATGGCCTCAATTTTAGCTGGATCAACCTGAATTCCTTTGCTACTAACAACGTGGCCAAGAAATTGCACTTCTTTCAACTAAAATGCACACTTATAAAATTTGGCGTATAACTGTTCTTTTCTTAACAATTCTAATACCAACCTTAAATGCTGCTCATGCTCTTGCTCACTCTTGAAATAGATAAGAATATCGTCAATGAAAACGATAACAAACTTATCTAAATACGGACTACAAACTCGATTCATGAGGTCCATGAATACAGCTGGCGCATTAGTCAACCCAAACGGCATGACCAAAAATTCATAATGACCGTAGCGTGTCCGAAAAGCAGTTTTCAAAATATCTTCTTCTTTGACGCGTAGTTGATGATAGCCCGACCTTAGGTCGATTTTCGAGTAAACACATGATCCTTGCAATTGATCAAATAAGTCATCAATTCTCGGTAGTGGATACCGATTCTTGATAGTTAACTTATTTAATTCACGATAATCTATACACATTCGGAAAGATCCATCTTTCTTCTTGACGAATAAAATCGGAGCTCCCCACGGTGAAGTGCTCGGTCGAATGAAACCACGGTCCAGTAATTCTTGTAACTGGCTTTGTAACTCTTTCATCTCAGATGGTGCAAGTCTATATGGAGCACGAGCCACTGGTGCAGCTCCTGGTACTAGATCTATTTGAAATTCTACAGATCTAAATGGAGGTAATCCCGGCAACTCTTCCGGAAATACTTCAGGAAAATCTCTTGCTACAGGCACGTCGTTGATGCTCTTCACTTTTTCCTTCGTTTCGACTTTATTAACATGTGCTAGGATAGCATAGCACCCTTTCTTCAAGCACTTTTGAGCTTTCAAACAACTAATGAGTTTTAGCTTTGAGTTACCCTTCTCTCCATAAATCATTAATGGCGTTCTATCCTTACGAGGAATGCGAATTGCCTTCTTGGCGCACACAACTTCAGCTCCTATTTTGGACATCCAGTCCATGCCGACTATTACATCAAAACTTCCTAATTCTACGGGTATCAAATCAATCTTAAATGTTTCTCCGGCTAAATTTATTTTACAATCACGGCAAATTTTATCGGCTTTAATTAGTTTACCATTAGCTAACTCAATCATGTACTTAGCATCTAGAGGTAATGATGAACAATTCAATTTAGCGTGAAAGTCTCTACACACGTAACTTCTATCGGCACCAGTATCAAATATAATAGATGCAGATAAGTTATTAATGGTAAACGTACCCGTAACAAGCTCCGGGTCTTCATACCCCTCTCTAGCATTAATAACAAATGCTCTTCCACGTGCAGATCCGTTATTCTTCTCTGGATTCGGACACTGACTCTTATAATGACCCTGTTTCCCACACCCATAACAAGTAACAGTGGCCAAGGCAGTTCTATTTGCATTGGTGGCAGGAGTCTTGGTACCGTTTGTATTTGTAGCGGGAACCCTACAATCTTCAGCAAGATGACCTTTTCGATTACAATTGTTGCACACCACATTACAATAACCAGAGTGATGTTTGTGGCATCTGTTACATAAAGGATTTCGACCTTTGTAACCTGAGTTTGAACCGCTACCCGCACCTTGCGTAGTTTCTTGTTTCTTGTTGGATTGTTGATGATTACCTTCCCACTTTCTTTTATTTCCCGATGTCTTGACATCGGTGTTCTTATCCAGAATAATCTGGTCCATCAACTCGTTCGCATGGTGATAGCTTCATGAATAGTCTTGGGTTAGGATGCTGTAACATTTGCCTTGACCTTTTTAGGCAAACCGTCTTTGTACAATTCAATCTTTCGTTCTTCGGTTGGTACCAATTCGGGACATAGCAAAGCTAATTCCATGAATCGCTGATTGTAGTTGGTGAGTTCAGTACCAACAATTTTCAGGCTTCGTAATTCAGCTTCCAACTTCCTAACCTCGTTCCTTGGACAATATTTGTAGAGACCCGTCCTAATCCATTCGGACGAAGTCCATATCGATTATAAACGATTCACAACAGTTGATTACATCGCGAGGTACTTGACCTCTATATGATACATTTTACAAACATTGCATTCATTTTTGAAAAGACAATCTTTCATTACATCGAAAGTTGATGGCAGACATACTATTTCATAATATATCTAACTATAATTGACTTAATAATAATCTTGAAGAACTCAACGACTCGGATGCAACATTTTTTGAAATATGTCATGAATGACTCCAAGTAATATCTTTAAAATGAGCAAATGCACAGCGGAAGATTTCTTTCGTACCTGAGAATAAACATGCTTTAAAGTGTCAACCAAAAGGTTGGTGAGTTTATTAGTTTAACATAAATAATTAGTTCATAATTTTTAATAGACCACAATATTTCATATTTCCATTTCTCATAAACATACGTCCCATACATAGAGACAAAAATATCATTCATATGGATTGAACACCTGGTAACCGACATTCACAATATGCATATAAGAATATCCACATCATTCCGGGATCCTCCTTCGAACATGATATAAATTTCGAAGTACTAAAGCATCCGGTACTTTGGATGGGGCTTGTTGGGCCCGATAGATCTATCTTTAGAGTTTGCGTCAATTAGGGTGTCTGTTTCCTAATTCTTAGATTACCAGACTTAATAAAAAGGGGCATATTCGATTTCGATCATTCAACCATATAATGTAGTTTCGATTACTTGTGTCTATTTCGTAAAACATTTATAAAAACAACGCATGTATTCTCAGTCCCAAAAATATATATTGCGAAAGCATTTAAAAAGGGAATAATGAAACTCACCTAATGTATTTTGTAGTAAAAATACATATGACAATATTGAACAATGCAGGGTTGGCCTCGGATTCACGAACCTATATCATTTGTATATTCATTAATACATATAGTGTAAATCACAAAATTCCACTTATTATTATGTATTATTTATATATTTATAGTTATATAGAATTTTTACAAATTTCCATTTTTTGAATCGTATACTATATTATGTTTCATGTTTTTTTGCATATATTGATCTTGTGTATATATAATTATAATGATTAATATTTATACGTTTAGTTATATTAATATTCCTATATACCTATATATGTGATTAGTATTGTATTCATGAAATATCATTAGTTTGTTATATGAAATAATAATATAATCCTAGTATATGTAATAAGTGTATATATTATACAAAAGATTTATTTGTTAAAGTGATAGATTCACTAGTAATTATAAAGTAAAAATAATAGTTTAGTAAAAATAATATTTTTTAATGGTAGTAGTAAGTTTAATAATAATTATAGTTTTATTAAATATTTCCAAATGATCATATCAATAATAATACAAACAACATGAAATCAGAAATAATAATAATGATAATAATAATACTTAAAATAATCAATTTGATAATAATGCTAATAATAGTATTAATAATACTTATAACAATATTAATGATAATAATGTTTTCTAATACTTATAACTATGATAATAATAACAATTATAATCTTCGCGTTTAATTTCTAAACTAGTGATTAGAATTTCTATAACATCAATTTGTAATCCTAATCATCATAATATTAGTAATACTTATATTAATAGTAAACTTAACAAATTAATAATAACGATAATAATAATGATATTTATTGATAATACTCTTAATTTGATAAATGATAAGTTTGATTAATGATATCGATACTTCTAGTTGTTAGGAGTAATGATGATTATCTTAACAAAAACAATATCCAATAATAGTAATAATAGTATTAACAATGATAATAATAATAATAATGCTAATGTTAGTTATGTTAATGATAATGGTAATACACATAATACTAATATTTGTGATAATAATAACTTACACAATAATAACAACATGGTTAATAATAAAAATAATAATAATAACAATAGTAATAGTATTAATAATAATAAAAATAAAGACTACCTTAGAAGCTTTATTTATAAAAAAATATCCCAAGTCAGACTCGAACCCGAGACCCTTCGTTAAACATCATCACACCTCGACCAGTTGGGCTAAGCCCTTTTTCTGTTATTATTCTGATATTAAAAATATATAACTCTGCTTCGTCTGTTTCCCTCTCCTTCTCCTTCTTCTTCAATTGAAATCGTCCAGGGCTCAAACCGTATTAATAGCTATTCATATATTTAGTTTTAGGATTAGTACATGATACAGAAATGATTCAAATTTAATCAAATTAATTACGAATAATAAAAAATTAAAAAAATAAAAGACTGTAACAACGTTTTATGTTTTTCATGAACTCAAAATCAATTTCGAAGTTTAAGAGCGTTTTAGATAAAGATTAAAACATGAAAATGGTTCTAAATTGATCATATAATCTTTCTGGGTCCTTAATTTTAATTGAAACATAACTACGTTCTCGAATTTGTTCAAGAACAAAACGTTGACTTTTTTAGGAATTAATTTGACTCCAAAAATTGGAATTCGATAGATAAAATCGAGACTTGAGATTTTTCAGTTAGTTTAAGTAAAAGATTTCCAACATAACTGTATTAATACATTTTTAAAATTCTTAAGAAATTGAAGAATTGCAGAAATTATAATTGAACAGAGCAATACCTTGTTCTTCGTTTCTTTTCTGTTGAAATTTGATTAAATAAAAGACTGTAAAGGGTTCTTGTAATTTATAAATGATAATGTGAGGTTGAATGATATCAAATACAACTAGATTATTTAGTTTTATCCCTCAAATTGAGACGACAGAAAATAGGTTTCAAGGACAAAAATAAAAATATAAAAATAAAAGGGGAAACCGATTGATAACAGATTTTGTCTGATTCCTTTGTTTGTTTACTGATTTGTACGAGCTTATAATCAAGGGAATAAATCAACTGCAGATGGATCACGATGGGAAATAGAATTATTGGACTTCACTTTTCATTTATTTGTATTATATCTTATTTATATCTATATATTTATATATTTCTATCTATATTTACATATGTATCTGCATTCTATAAAAAAGTATGTATTTATATTTGCATCTAATATTTATATAATCAGTCTTAACAATAGTTGTATATAAATAATAATAATAGTTCTAATTAATAAAAATTATATTAGTAATACCTATTATTAATTTTAGGAATATCAATAATAATGATATTAATAATTAATAATTCTAATAATAATAATAGTTAATAACAATCTATACAAAAAAATAACCATTAATAACACTAGCATTGATAGTACTTTTGGAAGTAATATTATTATAACAACTATATTTACAATTAAATTTTTATATATTGGTATTACATTTTATTAGTTATATAATATCTAATATGTAATACTTATTTTGAGTATTAACTTCTTATACATTTTAATACATATACATTGTACATATAATCATTATGTACAGAAATCCTATATATCTATATATATTAAATTAATAAAATCTTATTTATTCTGCATACTATCCTACATTTTTAAATCAAATGTTTAAATGGTTTTATAATGATTCAGGTTAATATATACATCTATTCATTTATATTTTTATATTTACATATATATATATATATATATATACATATATATATATATATATATATATATATATATATATATATATATATATATATATATATATATATATATATATATATTTATTTATGTAAATATTTATTTACACACAATGGTTCGTGAATCCTCGGACATAGTCAAAGGGTAATTAATTACATGAATATAGATTTCAAAACTTTCGAGACTCAACATTACAGATTTTACTTATCGTGTCAGAAACATATAAAGATTAAAGTTTAAATTTGGTCGGAAATTCCCGGGTCATCACAGTACCTACCCGTTAAAGAAATTTCGTCCCGAAATTTGAGTGAGGTGGTCATGGCTAACAATAAAAATGTTTTCATGACGAATATTAGTTGATAAATTGAGTTTTATCATTATTGAGTAATATGGATAAAAATAATTCGGTTATTCGAAGAGTACGAATGAAGCTATCACCAAAGAGTGATATAAGAAAGTAAAGATTCATCTTAACTTTTGATAAAGTCAGGGTTGAATTTAGAAAATAAGGTGCATCTTAACCTTTTACACGGTCACGCTTGAATTCCGGAATTCAAGAGATTTAAAGGAAATCTTTGAAATCTAAAAGATTTGATTCTTCGGCGAGTAAGAAAGTTAAGATCTCTATAATTAAATGCGATCATCTGTATCGATTACTTTGTCTGGTATCTTCACTATAAATGAACTTCTCCTGTTCCCTTATTTTCATCATTCCTATACTTTCATTCTTAATTCCTACTTCTAAAAGGTTGGGAAAAATGCTTCATCCAGTTCTACTTCTTGATATTTTCTTAATTATCATCTCTGTTATCCTTCTTGTCAATCTTCCATCAGAAGAATCTATTTACATCTACTATTACCTTGGGGTGATACTATTCTTAATTATACCGTGTTTTTATATTGTTATTCGTATTAATATCTCTGGTTTGTAACCTCCTTATTGTTATTGGGTTTTATATTTTCTCTTATATTTTAGAGTCTCTGCTTCCGTCTTCTATTATTATCGTCATTCACAGTTAATGCTCTCTTTTATTTGCTGCGATTTATACCCCTTTCTCTTTCGGAGCTTCATGCTTTTGTTTTCTCGTCCCGATTCTACACCAAGCGATTAATAGTCCATAATTTGTAGATATAGAGTTTCGAATGATTATAATGTTCTAGGCAGGAAGGAACGTGATAGCACGATTTGATTTTCAAATTTATCAACATCACAGAAGATAGAACCATCAAGAATACATTTTCTTGATATGTTCGGGAGTTAAGTAGAATGATAAGGTTATGTATCACGACACATGATGATGGTATGATCTACTGTGAACCATCATCACGTTTCATTAGAAACTCAGCATGACTTACTGTAATATAATCACGTTGATCAAGTGTCATTATATTATACTAACTCATGCATCAGTTCCCAACATTACTTCAATAACATTCGTATTTTAAGTTCAAAAGTTTACAGAATATAGAAACTAATAGTTTCTATATGATGTAACACTGATAGCACTAATAGATTAATGATTCAGATAAGAATAGTTATGAAAATATCTTCAAAAATATGGAGGATATTTATAATGAAAGATACGACGATATCTTGGAATATCTAAGATCAGAGGATGATGGAAACTATTGTCCGCAAGGGTTTAGAGTAAGGAGTAAGATATTCACTAAAGACTTTAGCAGACATTGAATCATTTGAATTCTTTGAAGTCAAACTTATTCTTTGTGATTTGTCCACGGCTTTCTTCATAGTTTCGCATAATCTGCTTTTCGGTACTAAATTTTCTCTTGAATGTTTCCAATATAATGATACACAGGAAGCACGAGGAAGTATATAATTTCGGACGAGAATATTTATGAAAATATCCTCAAAAATATCGAAGATATTGATGATGATATTTTGGAATTTCTAAGTTCGATGGTTGATGGAGAAAGATTTTCCGCAAGATTTTAACAAGACTTCAGAGCAGGATATTCTCTAAAGATTTCATCGGATCCAGAATTATCTGGATTCTTTGAATATAGGGTTTGGTCCTTGTATTTGTCCTTGGTCTCCTTCATGGTTAGCTCAATCCGTTTTCCAGTTCCAACTTTTCTGAGCTTTTCCAACAAACTATTCTTTATTATCAAACTTCTGGCTGTTAAGATCGTTTACGGTTGTCTACAGTTTCTGCTGCTTCATTCAGCTTTTTCAATATTCAAAGTATTGATTTGTAGACTGGGTGCTTTTCAAAATTTCAGAATGGAAGGTCATTATTCTAGAAGATAAATGTTATACATATAACTGTTGATGTAGATATGCTGTGAGTTTTTCAGAGTACTGATTGCCGGTTCCTCTACATTTACTGCTACCATATCCGAATCATTGGTTATCAATCCGAGGTGATTTTAAGAGAATTATGTTTTTAGATGATTAAACGCTGACGGTAATATCGTGGAATATAAAAGGTTCCCCGGTAACAATAAAAGAGCATACATATAAATCAATGTGATAATAAGGTTGTTTCGAACGAAAAGTCGGAGTTGATTTGCTGGAGCTGTGACAAAATTTGCTACTTTGAAAGGAATTAACAAGTTATTTTGGGTAATAATAACACTAAAGTAATTAGCACAGCTACGTGTTAAATGTTTACTCAGTTTCCGAGAGTTTTTCAGATGCATAACTAAATGCATCAATCTTTTCTTCCGTAAATGAAGTGCGGTTGGTTCCTCCTCTTGTTTGAGATGTTTTCAAGAATCATGAAAGGTTTGAACGTGGATCTTAATCGTCAAGATACAAATGAGGTTTGAGATGAAATCAAGTGGCAAACTTGAAGAATTGTTTAGTTTCATATGTTATAGTTAATATTTTAATTCATTTTAATTGTCTAATGTTGGTAGTCCACAGTTGATAGTCCACAGTTAGCAATTCAATAATTCATATATAGTTTAATATATAATATTCGAATTAATTAATACGTATCGTGACCCGTATTCGTCTCAGACTCGATCACAACTCAAAGTATATATATTATTGTAGAATCAACCTCAACCCTGTATAGAGAACTCGATCATTACTGCATATAGAGTGTCTATGGTGATTCCAAATAATATATATAGATGCGTCGATATGATATGTCAAAACCTTGTATACGTGTCCCGACATTTAAAGTGCATAAAATAAATAACCAGAATTAAATAACGATAAATAAAGTGCGTAAAGTAAATAACAGAAATTAAATGACAATACATAAAATTGTGAGAATGTAAATTGTTATAATTAAATTGCGATAAATAAAATGTTTTCAGTTAGCTAGGAACAGCTAGCGTGAATTCTTAACAAGATTTCAATTAGTTAATTCGTTTGTTTCTAGCAATTTTTATTTTATCCAATGTTTTTCTTCATTATACCACTTGTTGGATTCTGATAGGTCAAGATCCAAATATGAAATTAATTGAAAATGGTTACTCTGTGTTGACGGATATGTATATCGGTGGTTGTAAATAGGATAGTAAATGACTGTTGAAACAGATTCGAAAAACGTACAATGTAACTTATTAATGTGAAATTTAAATATTCCTCGGGTATTACCTACCCGTTAAAATATTTTCACCATTAACAGTTTGTACAAGAGAATTGTTAATTACAATTTTTATGAAAACATATATACATATATATTTTCTTCAGATGTATTCATGGATTTAATGAGTTAATATGATATTAAACTCATTTGCTTTTCGGTTGGAACTAGAATAAATAATCTCTAAAACTTTAGAGATTACATATTCGCCATGTCGAATGAAGATAAATGAGGTAGAACGATACGTAGAACGAAGATCATACTCGAAGTACATATGTTGATTTTGAGGCATGGATTGTTGATGGTACTGATGCTGTTATTTATGGTACTACTGGTGCCGGTGATGTTGCTGAAGCTGGTACGTTTTGCACCATATTTTCCAAGGCTACAACTCGGGCTCGAAGCTCGTTGACTTATTACTCCAGAATAATTTTCGGTAGGAACGAGCGAATGAATAAAGTTTTAGAATTTTCGATATCATAATATCATTGCGTGGTATCCTGGAAATGAGTGTGAAAATGGTGTTTCGGACAGGTTCGCTTGTAAGTGCTTCAGGTTCTTCACCAAGAGGTGAATTTTGGTTGATGGAAAGGATCGTCTTCTTCGCATCTCCATGGATTAAGTCGACTATGAACCCAGCAGATAAATTGTTAATGGCTGATTGGTTGATTCATGCCGATGACGCTGTTTTCGGAGCTTAGGTGAACATCTATGTCGGAATAGCTGTCGGAATAACTATCGGAATCTGAGGGACTCGAACTGGTTGCAGGATTCATCTCGTACGATCAGATGAAGGATTTTCGAAAAGAAATAGATTATAGGATGTAGATTAGTACCCTGCAATACATAATTTACATATGCATATATAATACTAAAATCCCATAAGTTACGGAGGAATCTACGGAAGTTGTCAGGCAAAGTTACAGTAACAGATACGCTAAGATATGAAGTAGCAGATACGCTAAAATATGAATTTTGTCTATACACTTTTCATGCAGTCAATGCAGTAAAACATGTCTAGACTAAGAATGATAAGCAAGTGATTTCCTAAGGATGATAATCGGATGATTTCATGACTAGAAATGATAAGTAAAACTTTTGACATGCAGACACGGTCGAAGTCCAGACTCACTGATGCATCCTAACGACTTATCAGTTAGACACACTAATGCAGACCTGGTTCGCTAAGACCTCTACTCTGATACCAACTGTAGAGACCCGTCCTAATCCATTCGGACGAAGTCCATATCGATTATAAACGATTCACAACAGTTGATTACATCGCGAGGTACTTGACCTCTATATGATACATTTTACAAACATTGCATTCGTTTTTGATAAGACAATCTTTCATTACATCGAAAGTTGATGGCAGACATACTATTTCATAATATATCTAACTATAATTGACTTAATAATAATCTTGAAGAACTCAACGACTCAGATGCAACGTTTTTTGAAATATGTCATGAATGACTCCAAGTAATATCTTTAAAATGAGCAAATGCACAGCGGAAGATTTCTTTCGTACCTGAGAATAAACATGCTTTAAAGTGTCAACCAAAAGGTTGGTGAGTTCATTAGTTTAACATAAATAATCAGTTCATAATTTTTAATAGACCACAAGATTTCATATTTCCATTTCTCATAAACATACGTCCCATACATAGAGACAAAAATATCATTCATATGGATTGAACACCTGGTAACCGACATTCACAATATGCATATAAGAATATCCCCATCATTCCGGGATCCTCCTTCGGACATGATATAAATTTTGAAGTACTAAAGCATCCGGTACTTTGGATGGGGCTTGTTGGGCCCGATAGATCTATCTTTAGAGTTCGCGTCAATTAGGGTGTCTGTTCCCTAATTCTTAGATTACCAGACTTAATAAAAAGGGGCATATTCGATTTCGATCATTCAACCATATAATGTAGTTTCGATTACTTGTGCCTATTTCGTAAAACATTTATAAAAACAACGCATGTATTCTCAGTCCCAAAAATATATATTGCGAAAGCATTTAAAAAGGGAATAATGAAACTCACCTAATGTATTTTGTAGTAAAAATACATATGACAATATTGAACAATGCAGGGTTGGCCTCGGATTCACGAACCTATATCATTTGTACATTCATTAATACATATAGTGTAAATCACAAAATTCCACTTATTATTATGTATTATTTATATATTTATAGTTATATAGAATTTAAACAAATTCCCATTTTTTGAATCGTATACTATATTATGTTTCATGTGTTTTTGCATATATTGATCTTGTGTATATATAATTATAATGATTAATATTTATACGTTTAGTTATATTAATATTCCTATATACCTATATATGTGATTAGTATTGTATTCATGAAATATCATTAGTTTGTTATATGAAATAATAATATAATCCTAGTATATGTAATAAGTGTATATATTATACAAAAGATTTATTTGTTAAAGTGATAGATTCACTAGTAATTATAAAGTAAAAATAATAGTTTAGTAAAAACAATATTTTTAATGGTAGTAGTAAGTTTAATAATAATTATAGTTTTATTAAATATTTCCAAATGATCATATCAATAATAATACAAACAACATGAAATCAGAAATAATAATAATGATAATAATAATACTTAAAATAATCAATTTGATAATAATGCTAGTAATAGTATTAATAATACTTATAACAATATTAATGATAATAATGTTTTCTAATACTTATAACTATGATAATAATAACAATTATAATCTTCGCGTTTAATTTCTAAACTAGTGATTAGAATTTCTATAACATCAATTTGTAATCCTAATCATCATAATATTAGTAATACTTATATTAATAGTAAACTTAACAAATTAATAATAACGATAATAATAATGATATTTATTGATAATACTCTTAATTTGATAAATGATAAGTTTGATTAATGATATCGATACTTCTAGTTGTTAGGAGTAATAATGATTATCTTAACAAAAACAATATCCAATAATAGTAATAATAGTATTAACAATGATAATAATAATAATAATGCTAATGTTAGTTATGTTAATGATAATGGTAATACACATAATACTAATATTTGTGATAATAATAACTTACACAATAATAACAACATGGTTAATAATAATAAAAAAAATAATAACAATAGTAATAGTATTAATAATAATAAAAATAAAGACTACCTTAGAAGCTTTATTTAAAAAAAAAATGTCCCAAGTCAGACTCGAACCCGAGACCCTTCGTTAAACATCATCACACCTCGACCAGTTGGGCTAAGCCCTTTTTCTGTTATTATTCTCATATTAAAAATATATAACTCTGCTATGTCTGTTTCCCTCTCCTTCTCCTTCTTCTTCAATTGAAATCGTCCAGGGCTCAAACCGTATTAATAGCTATTCATATATTTAGTTTTAGGATTAGTACATGATACAGAAACGATTCAAATTTAATCCAATTAATTACGATTAATAAAAAAATTTAAAAAAAAAGACTGTAACAGCGTTTTGTGTTTTTCATGAACTCAAAATCAATTTCGAAGTTTAAGAGCGTTTTAGATAAAGATTAAAACATGAAAATGGTTCTAAATCGATCATATAATCTTTCTGGGTCCTTAATTTTAATTGAAACATAACTACGTTCTCGAATTTGTTCAAGAACAAAACGTTGACTTTTTTAGGAATTAATTTGACTCCAAAAATTGGAATTCGATAGATAAAATCGAGACTTGAGATTTTTCAGTTAGTTTAAGTAAAAGATTTCCAACATAACTGTATTAATACATTTTTAAAATTCTTAAGAAATTGAATAATTGCAGAAATTATAATTGAACAGAGCAATACCGTGTTCTTCGTTTCTTTTCTGTTGAAATTTGATTAAATAAAAGACTGTAAAGGGTTCTTGTAATTTATAAATGATAATGTGAGGTTGAATGATATCAAATACAACTAGATTATTTGGTTTTATCCCTCAAATTGAGACGACATAAAATATGTTTCAAGGACAAAAATAAAAATATAAAAATAAAAGGGGAAACCGATTGATAACAGATTTTGTCTGATTCCTTTGTTTGTTTACTGATTTGTACGAGCTTATAATCAAGGGAATAAATCAACTGCAGATGGATCACGATGGGAAACAGAATTATTGGACTTCACTTTTCATTTATTTGTATTATATCTTATTTATATCTATATATTTATATATTTCTATCTATATTTACATATGTATCTGCATTCTATAAAAAAGTATGTATTTATATTTGCATCTAATATTTATATAATCAGTCTTAACAATAGTTGTATATAAATAATAATAATAGTTCTAATTAATAAAAATTATATTAGTAATACCTATTATTAATTTTAGGAATATCAATAATAATGATATTAATAATTCTAATAATAATAATAGTTAATAACAATCCATACAAAAAAAAAAAAAAACCATTAATAACACTAGCATTGATAGTACTTTTGGAAGTAATATTATTATAACAACTATATTTACAATTAAATTTTTATATATTGGTATTACATTTTATTAGTTATATAATATCTAATATGTAATACTTATTTTGAGTATTAACTTCTTATACATTTTAATACATATACATTGTACATATAATCATTATGTACAGAAATCCTATATATCTATATATATTAAATTAATAAAATCTTATTTATTCTGCATACTATCCTACATTTTTAAATCAAATGTTTAAATGGTTTTATAATGATTCAGGTTAATATATACATTTATTCATTTATATTTTTATATTTACATATATATATATATATATATATATATATATATATATATATATATATATATATATATATATATATATATATATATATATATATATATATATATATATATATATATATATATATATATATATATATATATATATGTCTATATTTATTTATGTAAATATTTATTTACACACAATGGTTCGTGAATCCTCGGACATAGTCAAAGGGTAATTAATTACATGAATATAGATTTCAAAACTTTCGAGACTCAACATTACAGATTTTACTTATCGTGTCAGAAACATATAAAGATTAAAGTTTAAATTTGCTCGGAAATTCCCGGGTCATCACAATATTCGTTGATTAGCATTGTTTTGAATTCTTCCCAAGGAGTATCATAAGCTACATCTCCTCCTACGGCCTTCACATAGTTTTTCCACCACGTGAGTGCACTATCTTGTAGGGTGCACGATGCATACTTGGTCATGTCCTTCTCAATACAACCACTGATTTTAAACACAGACTCAATCTTTTCGATCCACCGGGTTAAACCAACCGGTCCTTCTGTTCCACTAAATGATGAGGGCTTACAACCTTGAAAAGTTTTGTAAGTGCACCCCACACGAGGATTTAGGTTAACTGCAGCACCTCTTGCAGCCTTGACCCATAACATTCTGTCGTTCACTCGCTGATTGATGAGTTCCTGGATTTCTTGTTCCGTCATTCGGTTCAATCGCGCCATAATCTTCAACAAGAATGAAAAAAAAATAATTATTCACATGAAATATTATAGATGTAGTATGTATTTACAGTACATCGTAGCTTATTAATAATATGAACCAGTTATTATTATAAAAGCCTTTTCTTCTTATTAGCATTTTATAATTATATCTAGGGTAGTACCTACCTGTTAAAGTTCATACTTAATAGCTTAGTACGAAAATCAATTACTACCACCCAAATAATACTTAACCATGGAAAATTATTGCATTTCACACTTCACTATTTTACATATGCTTATCTTACATCAAACATTAAGTAAACCACACTAGTAATATTATACAAAACATTATATGATCCCATGGTTTAAAACAACAGCGCATCATTTAACCCAAAGCGTTTGTGTTCAAAGAAATCGCTTAAAGGTTATCCTGGTTGTCTCCCTGCGTTTTGGCTGAGGAACCGAAGAACTGGATGTCGGGATAGAACTAATAGGAATAGCGGGAATAGGTGTGGAAGTATCTGGTGCATTTGGTGCGACAACACTCTCTCTAGACTCGGGATTTGGATTTTCCATTTCAGTAGCCTTTCGTTTCTTTCCTCGTTCGAACTTGTCTTTCGTAATTTCCTGTATTTCTTCCTCCTCAGGATCACTTTCTAGTTCCTCTTCAATTGATTCATCTGGAACTTGTGAGTCTTCCCCAAAGGTGTCGTTTTCATCATCGGATAGGTTAATGACTGGAACACCATCTGAAGATTCTGGTTCGGAGTCGCTGAATGTGATAATAAGTTCTAAGCCAGACATCTATCACATAACAACTAGCACGTTAATACCACATAATATTTACATATTAATTTTTAACCAACAAGGATAAGCAATAGTTTTCGAAATCAAACATGGTCAAAGTCTAGACTCACTAATGTGAAATGTCCCATTCTTATTGATTAAAAACGTTCCATATTAATTGATTTCGTTGCGAGGTTTTGACCTCTATATGAGACATTTTTCAAAGACTGCATTCATTTTAAAACAAACCATAACCTTTATTTCATCAATAAAGGTTTAAAAAGCTTTACGTAGATTATCAAATAATGATAATCTAAAATATCCTGTTTACTCACGACCATTACATAATTGTTTACAATACAAATATGTTACAACAAAATAAGTTTCTTGAATGCAGTTTTTACACAATATCATACAAGCATGGACTCCAAATCTCGTCCTTATTTAAGTATGCGACAGCGGAAGCTCTTAATAATCACCTGAGAATAAACATGCTTAAAACGTCAACAAAAATGTTGGCGAGTTATAGGTTTAACCTATATATATCAAATCGTAACAATAGACCACAAGATTTCATATTTCAATACACATCCTACACGATTTCCTGTACTGCCAGATCCAAGGTTATTGTTGGTATGTAGCGCAGCCTGTACTGCGGCTATGTTTGAAGCTAGAAAAGTACGGAATTCCTCTTCATTCATATTCACAGTGTGTCGAGTAGTCGGTGCCATTTCCTTCAAAATAGTCAAATGGAACAAGTTAATCATACAGAATATTAAGAGTAGTTAATAGTATTTTGTAGCATAATATGAACTCATTTATAAAAGCTTTTTCTTCATATTAGCGTTTTATAAGTTTAAATTCGGGTAGTACCTACCCGTTAAGTTCATACTTAGTAGCTAATATACAATTCAACTACTACAATTCTATATGAAAAACTGATTGTAATAATATTTCGCGTTCAAACTTTTATACAATATTTTACAAACTTACAATACCGCTTATTTTACATAAAGCATGAAATATAGCACACAATAACTTTGATACAAGATAGTTGTGAAGATAATTCTAGCTAGTACACAAGTAGTTCAGCAAAGGCAATAAAGATATGTAATTCATACGTCCAGAAACAAGTCATGCATTCTGGTTTTACTAGGACTACTTCCCATCCTTGGTCTTGTGGAACATAACCGTTATGGCCGTTGATAAGACAGCGTGTTGTAACGTCGTCAAAGGGACGAGGGTTACGTAATGACCAACAGTCTCGTAATAACCTAAAAACCTCATTTCTTACCCCAATTACTGACTCCGTCACTTGTGGGAACGTTTTGTTTAATATTTGTAGCCCGATGTTCTTGTTCTCACTTTGGTGAGAAGCGAACATTACTAACCCGTAAGCATAACATGCTTCTTTATGTTGCATGTTAGCCGCTTTTTCTAAATCACGAAGTCCTATATTCGGATATACTGAGTCAAAATAATTTCTTAACCCGTTGCGTAAAATAGCATTTGGGTTCCCCGCAATATATGCGTCAAAGTAAACACATCGTAACTTATGGATTTCCCAATGTGATATCCCCCATCTTTCGAACGAAAGCCTTTTATAAATCAAGGCATTCTTGGAACGTTCTTCGAATGTCTTACAAACTGATCTCGCCTTAAATAGTTGTGCCGAGGAATTCTGACCGACTCTAGACAAGATTTCATCAATCATGTCTCCGGGTAGGTCTCTTAAAATATTGGGTTGTCTATCCATTTTGTGTTTTTATACTGTAAAATAGACAAGAGTTATATTCATAAAAAAATACTTATTAATACAAGCAATTTTTACATATATCATAAAGCATAAGCACACTATATTACATATATTACACCACACGAATACAACTATCTTATTCCGACTCGCTCGTTTCTTCTTGTTCGGTTTTGGTTCGTTTTGCCAAGTTTCTAGGGATATATGATGTTTCCCTAATACGAGCCGTCGTTGTCCACG
Source organism: Rutidosis leptorrhynchoides (assembly GCF_046630445.1). Classification (NCBI taxonomy): domain Eukaryota; kingdom Viridiplantae; phylum Streptophyta; class Magnoliopsida; order Asterales; family Asteraceae; genus Rutidosis; species Rutidosis leptorrhynchoides. The sequence continues at coordinate 561,889,281 of NC_092335.1, forward strand.
ATGGTTTAGAAAAACTTGGTGGTTTAGAGGTTTCCGGGTCATTGTTACAACTTAAGGACTTCGGGGGTTGACGATACATATAAAGTTCATCGGGGTTGGAATTAGATTTCTCTATTTTTATGCCCTTTCCCTTATTATTTTCTTTTGCCTTTTTAAATTCAGTTGGGGTAATTTCTATAACATCATCGGAATTCGCGTCGGAATCCGATTCATCGGAGAATTGGTAATCCTCCCAATATTTTGCTTCCTTGGCGGAAACACCATTGACCATAATTAACCTTGGTCGGTTGGTTGAGGATTCTCTTTTACTTAACCGTTTTATTATTTCCCCCACCGGTTCTATTTCTTCTTCCGGTTCCGATTCTTCTTCCGGTTCCGATTCTTCTTCCGGTTCCGACTCTTATTCCGGTTCCTCTTCGGGAACTTGTGAATCAGTCCACGAATCATTCCAATTTACATTTGACTCTTCATTATTATTAGGTGAGTTAATGGGACTTGTTCTAGAGGTAGACATCTATCACATAATATCAAACACGTTAAGAGATTAATATATCACATAATATTCATATGTTAAAAATATATAGTTTCCAACAAAAATGTTAAGCAATCATTTTTAAAGAAAACACGGTCGAAGTCCAGACTCACTAATGCATCCTAACAAACTCGATAAGACACACTAATGCAAATTTTCTGGTTCTCTAAGACCAACGCTCGGATACCAACTGAAATGTCCCGTTCTTATTGATTAAAAACGTTCCATATTAATTGATTTCGTTGCGAGGTTTTGACCTCTATATGAGACGTTTTTCAAAGACTGCATTCATTTTAAAACAAACCATAACCTTTATTTCATCAATAAAGGTTTAAAAAGCTTTACGTAGATTATCAAATAATGATAATCTAAAATATCCTGTTTACACACGACCATTACATAATGGTTTACAATACAAATATGTTACAACAAAATAAGTTTCTTGAATGCAGTTTTTACACAATATCATACAAGCATGGACTCCAAATCTCGTTCTTATTTAAGTATGTGACAGCGGAAGCTCTTAATAATCACCTGAGAATAAACATGCTTAAAACGTCAACAAAAATGTTGGTGAGTTATAGGTTTAACCTATATATATATCAAATCGTAACAATAGACCACAAGATTTCATATTTCAATACACATCCCATACATAGAGATAAAAATCATTCATATGGTGAACACCTGGTAACCGACATTAACAAGATGCATATATATAAGAATATCCCCATCATTTCGGGACACCCTTCGGATATGATATAAATTTCGAAGTACTAAAGCATCCGGTACTTTGGATGGGGTTTGTTAGGCCCAATAGATCTATCTTTAGGATTCGCGTCAATTAGGGTGTCTGTTCCCTAATTCTTAGATTACCAGACTTAATAAAAAGGGGCATATTCGATTTCGATAATTCAACCATAGAATGTAGTTTCACGTACTTGTGTCTATTTTGTAAATCATTTATAAAACCTGCATGTATTCTCATCCCAAAAATATTAGATTTTAAAAGTGGGACTATAACTCACTTTCACAGATTTTTACTTCGTCGGGAAGTAAGACTTGGCCACTGGTTGATTCACGAACCTATAACAATATATACATATATATCAAAGTATGTTCAAAATATATTTACAACACTTTTAATATATTTTGATGTTTTAAGTTTATTAAGTCAGCTGTCCTCGTTAGTAACCTACAACTAGTTGTCCACAGTTAGATATACAGAAATAAATCGATAAATATTATCTTGAATCAATCCACGACCCAGTGTATACGTATCTCAGTATTGATCACAACTCAAACTATACATATTTTGGAATCAACCTCAACCCTGTATAGCTAACTCCAACATTCACATATAGAGTGTCTATGATTGTTCCGAAATATATATAGATGTGTCGACATGATAGGTCGATACATTGTATACGTGTCTATGGTATCTCAAGATTACATAATATACAATACAAGTTGATTAAGTTATGGTTGGAATAGATTTGTTACCAATTTTCACGTAGCTAAAATGAGAAAAATTATCCAATCTTGTTTTACCCATAACTTCTTCATTTTAAATCCGTTTTGAGTGAATCAAATTGCTATGGTTTCATATTGAACTCTATTTTATGAATCTAAGCAAAAAAAGTATAGGTTTATAGTCGGAAAAATAAGTTACAAGTCATTTTTGTAAAGGTAGTCATTTCGAAAGAACGACGTCTAGATGACCATTTTAGAAAACATACTTCCACTTTGAGTTTAATCATAATTTTTGGATATAGTTTCATGTTCATAATAAAATTCATTTTCTCAGAATAACAACTTTTAAATCAAAGTTTATCATAGTTTTTAATTAACTAACCCAAAACAGCCCGCGGTGTTACTACGACGGCGTAAATCCGGTTTTACGGTGTTTTTCGTGTTTCCAGGTTTTAAATCATTAAGTTAGCATATCATATAGATATAGAACATGTGTTTAGTTAATTTTAAAAGTCAAGTTAGAAGGATTAACTTTTGTTTGCGAACAAGTTTAGAATTAACTAAACTATGTTCTAGTGATTACGAGTTTAAACCTTCGAATAAGATAGTTTTATATATATGAATCGAATGATGTTATGAACATCATTACTACCTCAAGTTTAGTAGGTAAACCTACTGGAAGTGACAAGAAATGATCTAGCTTCAAAGGATCTTGGATGGCTTGAAAGTTCTTGAAGTAGGATCATGACACAAAAACAAGTTCAAGTAAGATTTTTACTCGAATTAAGATAGTTTATAGTTATAGAAATTTAATCAAAGTTTGAATATGAATATTACCTTGAATAAGAAAGATAACCTACTGTATATAACAAAGGTTTTTTGATCTTAGATGATTACCTGGAATGGATTAGAAAGCTTGGAAGTAAATTAGTAAACTTGAAGGGATTTTTGAAGTGTTCTTGAAGTGTTCTTCATATGATGATTATAGCTTGATTCTTGAAGTGATTTTTGATGAATATGATGATTAACTACTGGAAAAATACGTTCATAATAGTGTGTGTGTGTTGAGAGAGAATTAGAAAGAGAATTGGAAGTGAAATGGAGTGAATGATGAGTGGTAATTGGTGAGTGGTGAGTGGGGTTAAAAGGAGTTCTAGTTAGTTGACTAGCTCATGGTAGAAGTTAAAATTGATTAGTCATACATGACATAATCAAGAGTGGAATCCCATGCTAGTTACTATTGGTATATACCCATAGTAAGTACGTTTTGAAGATGTGTATAATACGGGTAAGAATACGACTAGAATTCTTGATGAAAGAAAAGAATGGGAAAGTAACTGTAACCATTTTCGTTAAGTATGAGTGTTTTGATATATGTCTTGAAGTCTTCCAAAAGTATTTTAATACATCTAAATACACTACATGTATATACATTTTAACTGAGTCGTTAAGTCATCGTTAGTCGTTACATGTAAGTGTTGTTTTGAAACCTTTAAGTTAACGATCTCAATTAATGTTTTTAACCCATTGTTTATTATATCTAATGAGATGTTAAATTATTATATTATCATGATATTATGATATATTAATATATCTTAATATGATATATATACATTTAAATGTCGTTACAACGATAATCGTTACATATATGTCTCGTCTCGAAATCCTTAAGTTAGTAGTCTTGTTTATATGTATATAATTTATTGTTAATATACTTATGGAGATACTTACTTATCATAATCTCATGTTAACCATATGTATATCCATATATATATCGTCATGTCATTTTTACAAGTTTTAACGTTCGTGAATCGCCGGTCAACTTGGGTGGTCAATTGTCTATATGAAACATATTTCAATTAATCAAGTCTTAACAAGTCTGATTGCTTAACATGTTGGAAACATTTAATCATGTAAATATCAATCTCAATTAATATATATAAACATGGAAAAGTTCGGGTCACTACAGTACCTACCCGTTAAATAAATTTCGTCCCGAAATTTTAAGCTGTTGAAGGTGTTGACGAATCTTCTGGAAATAGATGCGGGTATTTCTTCTTCATCTGATCTTCACACTCCCAGGTGAACTCGGGTCCTCTACAAGCATTCCATCGAACCTTAACAATTGGTATCTTGTTTTGCTTAAGTCTTTTAACCTCACGATCCATTATTTCGACGGGTTCTTCGATGAATTGAAGTTTTTCGTTGATTTGGATTTCATCTAACGGAATAGTGAGATCTTCTTTAGCAAAATATTTCTTCAAATTCGAGACGTAGAAAGTGTTATGTACAGCCGCGAGTTGTTGAGGTAACTCAAGTCGGTAAGCTACTGGTCCGACACGATCAATAATCTTGAATGGTCCAATATACCTTGGATTTAATTTCCCTCGTTTACCAAATCGAACAACGCCTTTCCAAGGTGCAACTTTAAGCATGACCATCTCTCCAATTTCAAATTCTATATCTTTTCTTTTAATGTCAGTGTAGCTCTTTTGTCGACTTTGGGCGGTTTTCAACCGTTGTTGAATTTGGATGATCTTCTCGGTAGTTTCTTGTATAATCTCCAGACCCGTAATCTGTCTATCCCCCACTTCACTCCAACAAATCGGAGACCTGCACTTTCTACCATAAAGTGCTTTAAACGGCGCCATCTCAATGCTTGAATGGTAGCTGTTGTTGTAGGAAAATTCTGCTAACGGTAGATGTCGATCCCAACTGTTTCTGAAATCAATAACACATGCTCGTAGCATGTCTTCAAGCGTTTGTATCGTCCTTTCGCTCTGCCCATCAGTTTGTGGATGATAGGCAGTACTCATGTCTAGACGAGTTCCTAATGCTTGCTGTAATGTCTGCCAGAATCTTGAAATAAATCTGCCATCCCTATCAGAGATAATAGAGATTGGTATTCCATGTCTGGAGACGACTTCCTTCAAATACAGTCGTGCTAACTTCTCCATCTTTTCATCTTCTCTTATTGGTAGGAAGTGTGCGGATTTGGTGAGACGATCAACTATTACCCAAATAGTATCAAAACCACTTGCAGTCCTTGGCAATTTAGTGATGAAATCCATGGTAATGTTTTCCCATTTCCATTCCGGGATTTCGGGTTGTTGAAGTAGACCTGATGGTTTCTGATGCTCAGCTTTGACCTTAGAACACGTCAAACATTCTCCTACGTATTTAGCAACATCGGCTTTCATACCCGGCCACCAAAAATGTTTCTTGAGATCCTTGTACATCTTCCCCGTTCCAGGATGTATTGAGTATCTGGTTTTATGAGCTTCTCTAAGTACCATTTCTCTCATATCTCCAAATTTTGGTACCCAAATCCTTTCAGCCCTATACCGGGTTCCGTCTTCACGAATATTAAGATGCTTCTCCGATCCTTTGGGTATTTCATCCTTTAAATTTCCCTCTTTTAAAACTCCTTGTTGTGCCTCCTTTATTTGAGTAGTAATGTTATTATGAATCATTATATTCATAGATTTTACTCGAATGGGTTCTCTGTCCTTCCTGCTCAAGGCATCGGCTACCACATTTGCCTTCCCCGGGTGGTAAAGAATCTCAAAGTCGTAATCATTCAATAATTCAATCCACCTACACTGCCTCATATTCAGTTGTTTCTGATTAAATATGTGTTGAAGACTTTTGTGGTCGGTATATATAATACTTTTTACTCCATATAAGTAGTGCCTCCAAGTCTTTAATGCAAAAACAACCGCGCCTAATTCCAAATCATGCGTCGTATAATTTTGTTCGTGAATCTTCAATTGTCTAGACGCATAAGCAATCACCTTCGTTCGTTGCATTAATACACAACCGAGACCTTGCTTTGATGCATCACAATAAATCACAAAATCATCATTCCCTTCAGGCAATGACAATATAGGTGCCGTAGTTAGCTTTTTCTTCAATAACTGAAACGCTTTCTCTTGTTCATCATTCCATTCAAATTTCTTCCCTTTATGCGTTAATGCAGTCAAGGGTTTTGCTATTCTGGAAAAGTCTTGGATGAACCTTCTGTAGTAACTAGCTAGTCCTAAAAACTGGCGTATGTGTTTCGGAGTTTTCGGGGTTTCCCAATTTTCAACAGTTTCTATCTTTGCCGGATCCACCTTAATACCTTCTTTGTTCACTATGTGATTGAGGAATTGAACTTCTTCCAACCAAAATGCACACTTTGAAAACTTAGCGTACAATTCTTCCTTCCTCAATACTTCTAACACCTTTCTCAAATGTTCACCGTGTTCTTGGTCATTCTTTGAGTAAATAAGTATGTCATCAATGAAAACAATGACAAACTTGTCAAGGTATGGTCCACACACTTGGTTCATAAGGTCCATGAAGACAGCTGGTGCATTAGTTAAACCAAACGGCATGACCATAAACTCGTAATGACCGTAACGTGTTCTGAAAGCAGTCTTTGGAATATCATCTTCTTTCACCCGCATTTGATGATACCCGGAACGTAAGTCAATCTTTGAATAAACAGACGAGCCTTGTAGTTGATCAAATAAGTCGTCGATTCTCGGTAGTGGGTAGCGGTTCTTGATGGTAAGTTTGTTCAACTCTCGGTAGTCGATACACAACCTGAATGTACCATCTTTCTTCTTGACAAACAAAACAGGAGCTCCCCACGGTGATGTGCTTGGTTGAATGAAACCACGCTCTAAAAGTTCTTGTAATTGGCTTTGCAGTTCTTTCATCTCGCCGGGTGCGAGTCTGTAAGGAGCACGAGCTATTGGTGCAGCTCCTGGTACAAGATCTATTTGAAATTCAATCCCCCGGTAATTCTTTTGGAAATACATCGGGAAATTCTTTTGCAATGGGAACATCATTGATGCTCTTTTCTTCAGTTTGTACTTTCTCGACGTGTGCTAGAACAGCATAGCAACCTTTTCTTATTAGTTTTTGTGCCTTCAAATTACTAATAATATGTAGCTTCGTGTTGCCCTTTTCTCCGTACACCATTAAGGGTTTTCCTTTTTCTCGTATAATGCGAATTGCATTTTTGTAACAAACGATCTCTGCTTTCACTTCTTTCAACCAGTCCATACCGATTATCACATCAAAACTCCCTAACTCTACTGGTATCAAATCAATCTTAAATGTTTCGCTAACCAGTTTAATTTCTCGATTCCGACATATATTATCTGCTGAAATTAATTTACCATTTGCTAATACGATTAAAAATTTACTATCCAAAGGCGTCAATGGACAACTTAATTTAGCACAAAAATCTCTACTCATATAGCTTCTATCTGCACCCGAATCAAATAAAACGTAAGCAGATTTATTGTCAATAAGAAACGTACCCGTAACAAGCTCCGGGTCTTCCTGTGCCTCTGCCGCATTAATATTGAAAACTCTTCCGCGGCCTTGTCCATTCGTGTTCTCCTGGTTCGGGCAATTTCTAATAATGTGGCCCGGTTTTCCACATTTATAACAAACTACATTGGCATAACTTGCTCCGACACTACTTGCTCCTACATTACTCGTTCCGACACCATTTGTTCCTTTCGTTCTATTAACCCCTGATCCGTAGACCTCACACTTCGCCGCGCTATGACCATTTCTTTTACACTTGTTGCAAAATTTGGTGCAGAACCCCGAGTGATACTTTTCACACCTTTGGCATAGCTGCTTCTGATTGTTGTTGTTGTTGCGGTTATTATTATTGTTGGGATGATTGTTGTAGTTGCTGTTGTTGTTGTTGTTGTTGTTGTTGTTGGGCCGTTTGTTGTAGTTGCGATTGATGTTGCGATTGTTGGGATAATTGTTGCGATTATTGTTGTAATTGTTGTTGTTGTTGTTGTATTGGTGATTCTTATCACCGTTTTCCTCCCACTTTCTTTTGACTTGCTTCACATTGGCCTCTTCAGCAGTCTGTTCTTTAATTCTTTCTTCAATCTGGTTCACTAGTTTGTGAGCCATTCTACATGCCTGTTGTATGGAGGCGGGCTCGTGTGAACTTATATCTTCTTGGATTCTTTCCGGTAATCCTTTCACAAACGCATCGATCTTCTCTTCCTCATCTTCGAATGCTCCCGGACACAATAGGCACAATTCCGTGAATCATCTTTCGTACGTGGTAATATCAAATCCTTGGATTCGTAACCCTCTAAGTTCTTTCTTGAGCTTATTGACCTCGGTTCTGGGACGGTACTTCTCGTTCATCAAGTGCTTGAATGCTGACCACGGTAGTGCGTACGCATCATCTTGTCCCACTTGCTCTAGATAGGTATTCCACCATGTTAACGCAGAACCTGTGAAGGTATGCGTAGCGTACTTCAATTTGTCCTCTTCAGTACACTTACTTATGGCAAACACCGATTCGACCTTCTCGGTCCACCGTTTCAATCCGATCGGTCATTCGGTTCCATCAAATTCCAAAGGTTTGCAGGCAGTGAATTCTTTGTAGGTGCATCCTACACGATTTCCTGTACTGCCAGATCCAAGGTTATTGTTGGTATGTAGCGCAGCCTGTACTGCGGCTATGTTTGAAGCTAGAAAAGTACGGAATTCCTCTTCATTCATATTCACGGTGTGTCGAGTAGTCGGTGCCATTTCCTTCAAAATAGTCAAATGGAACAAGTTAATCATACAGAATATTAAGAGTAGTTAATAGTATTTCGTAGCATAATATGAACTCATTTATAAAAGCTTTTTCTTCATATTAGCGTTTTATAAGTTTAAATTCGGGTAGTACCTACCCGTTAAGTTCATACTTAGTAGCTAATATACAATTCAGCTACTACAATTCTATATGAAAAACTGATTGTAATAATATTTCGCGTTCAAACTTTTATACAATATTTTACAAACTTACAATACCGCTTATTTTACATAAAGCATGAAATATAGCACACAATAACTTTGATACAAGATAGTTGTGAAGATAATTCTAGCTAGTACACAAGTAGTTCAGCAAAGGCAATAAAGACATGTAATTCATACGTCCAGAAACAAGTCATGCATTCTGGTTTTACTAGGACTACTTCCCATCCTTGGTCTTGTGGAACATAACCGTTATGGCCGTTGATAAGACAGCGTGTTGTAACGTCGTCAAAGGGACGAGGGTTACGTAATGACCAACAGTCTCGTAATAACCTAAAAACCTCATTTCTTACCCCAATTACCGACTCCGTCACTTGTGAGAAAGTTTTGTTTAATAGTTGTAGCCCGATGTTCTTGTTCTCACTTTGGTGAGAAGCGAACATTACTAACCCGTAAGCATAACATGCTTCTTTATGTTGCATGTTAGCCGCTTTTTCTAAATCACGAAGTCCTATATTCGGATATACTGAGTCAAAATAATTTCTTAACCCGTTGCGTAAAATAGCATTTGGGTTCCCCGCAATATATGCGTCAAAGTAAACACATCGTAACTTATGGATTTCCCAATGTGATATCCCCCATCTTTCGAATGAAAGCCTTTTATAAATCAAGGCATTCTTGGAACGTTCTTCGAATGTCTTACAAACTGATCTCGCCTTAAATAGTTGTGCCGAGGAATTCTGACCGACTCTAGACAAGATTTCATCAATCATGTCTCCGGGTAGGTCTCTTAAAAGATTGGGTTGTCTATCCATTTTGTGTTTTTATACTCTAAAATAGACAAGAGTTATATTCATAAAAAAATACTTATTAATACAAGCAATTTTTACATATATCATAAAGCATAAGCACACTATATTACATATATTACACCACACGAATACAACTATCTTATTCCGACTCGCTCGTTTCTTCTTGTTCGGTTTTGGTTCGTTTTGCCAAGTTTCTAGGGATATATGATGTTTCCCTAATACGAGCCGTCGTTGTCCACATTGGTTTAGAAAAACCTGGTGGTTTAGAGGTTCCCGGGTCATTGTTACAACTTAAGGACTTCGGGGGTTGACGATACATATAAAGTTCATCGGGGTTGGAATTAGATTTTTCTATTTTTATGCCCTTTCCCTTATTATTTTCTTTTGCCTTTTTAAATTCAGTTGGGGTAATTTCTATAACATCATCGGAATTCGCGTCGGAATCCGATTCATCGGAGAATTGGTATTCCTCCCAATATTTTGCTTCCTTGGCGGAAACACCATTGACCATAATTAACCTTGGTCGGTTGGTTGAGGATTCCCTTTTACTTAACCGTTTTATTATTTCCCCCACCGGTTCTATTTCTTCTTCCGGTTCCGATTCTTCTTCCGGTTCCGATTCTTCTTCCGGTTCCGACTCTTCTTCCGGTTCCTCTTCGGGAACTTGTGAATCAGTCCACGAATCATTCCAATTTACATTTGACTCTTCATTATTATTAGGTGAGTCAATGGGACTTGTTCTAGAGGTAGACATCTATCACATAATATCAAACACGTTAAGAGATTAATATATCACATAATATTCATATGTTAAAAATATATAGTTTCCAACAAAAATGTTAAGCAATCATTTAAAAAGAAAACACGGTCGAAGTCCAGACTCACTAATGCATCCTAACAAACTCGATAAGACACACTAATGCAAATTTTCTGGTTCTCTAAGACCAACGCTCGGATACCAACTGAAATGTCCCGTTCTTATTGATTAAAAACGTTCCATATTAATTGATTTCGTTGCGAGGTTTTGACCTCTATATGAGACGTTTTTCAAAGACTGCATTCATTTTAAAACAAACCATAACCTTTATTTCATCAATAAAGGTTTAAAAAGCTTTACGTAGATTATCAAATAATGATAATCTAAAATATCCTGTTTACACACGACCATTACATAATGGTTTACAATACAAATATGTTACAACAAAATAAGTTTCTTGAATGCAGTTTTTACACAATATCATACAAGCATGGACTCCAAATCTCGTCCTTATTTAAGTATGCGACAGCGGAAGCTCTTAATAATCACCTAAGAATAAACATGCTTAAAACGTCAACAAAAATGTTGGTGAGTTATAGGTTTAACCTATATATATATATATATATATATCAAATCGTAACAATAGACCACAAGATTTCATATTTCAATACACATCCCATACATAGAGATAAAAATCATTCATATGGTGAACACCTGGTAACCGACATTAACAAGATGCATATATATAAGAATATCCCCATCATTCCGGGACACCATTCGGATATGATATAAATTTCGAAGTACTAAAGCATCCGGTACTTTGGATGAGGTTTGTTAGGCCCAATAGATCTATCTTTAGGATTCGCGTCAATTAGGGTGTCTGTTCCCTAATTCTTAGATTACCAGACTTAATAAAAAGGGGCATATTCGATTTCGATAATTTAACCATAGAATGTAGTTTCACGTACTTGTGTCTATTTTGTAAATCATTTATAAAACCTGCATGTATTCTCATCCCAAAAATATTAGATTTTAAAAGTGGGACTATAACTCACTTTCACAGATTTTTACTTCGTCGGGAAGTAAGACTTGGCCACTGGCTGATTCACGAACCTATAACAATATATACATATATATCAAAGTATGTTCAAAATATATTTACAACACTTTTAATATATTTTGATGTTTTCAGTTTATTAAGTCAGCTGTCCTCGTTAGTAACCTACAACTAGTTGTCCACAGTTAGATATACAGAAATAAATCGATAAATATTATCTTGAATCAATCCACGACCCAGTGTATACGTATCTCAGTATTGATCACAACTCAAACTATACATATTTTGGAATCAACCTCAACCATGTATAGCTAACTCCAACATTCACATATAGAGTGTCTATGGTTGTTCCGAAATATATATAGATGTGTCGAAATGATAGGTCGAAACATTGTATACGTGTCTATGGTATCTCAAGATTACATAATATACAATACAAGTTGATTAAGTTATGGTTGGAATAGATTTGTTACCAATTTTCACGTAGCTAAAATGAGAAAAATTATCCAATCTTGTTTTACCCATAACTTCTTCATTTTAAATCCGTTTTGAGTGAATCAAATTGCTATGGTTTCATATTGAACTCTATTTTATGAATATAAACAGAAAAAGTATAGGTTTATAGTCGGAAAAATAAGTTACAAGTCGTTTTTGTAAAGGTAGTCATTTCAGTCGAAAGAACGACGTCTAGATGACCATTTTAGAAAACATACTTCCACTTTGAGTTTAATCATAATTTTTGGATATAGTTTCATGTTCATAATAAAAATCATTTTATCAGAATAACAACTTTTAAATCAAAGTTTATCATAGTTTTTAATTAACTAACCCAAAACAGCCCGCGGTGTTACTACGACGGCGTAAATCCGGTTTTACGGTGTTTTTCGTGTTTCCAGGTTTTAAATCATTAAGTTAGCATATCATATAGATATAGAACATGTGTGTAGTTAATTTTAAAAGTCAAGTTAGAAGGATTAACTTTTGTTTGCGAACAAGTTTAGAATTAACTAAACTATGTTCTAGTGATTACGAGTTTAAACCTTCGAATAAGATAGTTTTATATATATGAATCAAATGATGTTATGAACATCATTACTACCTCAAGTTTAGTAGGTAAACCTACTGGAAGTGACAAGAAATGATCTAGCTTCAAAGGATCTTGGATGGCTTGAAAGTTCTTGAAGTAGGATCATGACACAAAAACAAATTCAAGTAAGATTTTTACTCGAATTAAGATAGTTTATAGTTATAGAAATTGAATCAAAGTTTGAATATGAATATTACCTTGAATAAGAAAGATAACCTACTGTATATAACAAAGGTTTCTTGATCTTAGATGATTACTTGGAATGGATTAGAAAGCTTGGAAGTAAATTAGTAAACTCGAAGGGATTTTTGAAGTGTTCTTGAAGTGTTCTTCCTATGATGATTATAGCTTGATTCTTGAAGTGATTTTTAATGAATATGATGATTAACTACTAGAAAAATACGTTCATAATAGTGTGTGTGTGTTGAGAGAGAATTAGAAAGAGAATTGGAAGTGAAATGGAGTGAATGATGAGTGGTAATTGGTGAGTGGTGAGTGGGGTTAAAAGGAGTTCTAGTTAGTTGACTAGCTCATGGTAGAAGTTAAAATTGATTAGTCATACATGACATAATCAAGAGTGGAATCCCATGCTAGTTCCTATTGGTATATATCCATAGTAAGTACGTTTTGAAGCTGTGTATAATACGGGTAAGAATACGACTAGAATTCTTGATGAAAGAAAAGAATGGGAAAGTAACTGTAACCATTTTCGTTAAGTATGAGTGTTTTGATATATGTCTTGAAGTCTTCCAAAAGTATTTTAATACATCTAAATACACTACATGTATATACATTTTAACTGAGTCGTTAAGTCATCGTTAGTCGTTACATGTAAGTGTTGTTTTGAAACCTTTAAGTTAACGATCTCAATTAATGTTGTTAACCCATTGTTTATTATATCTAATGAGATGTTAAATTATTATATTATCATGATATTATGATATATTAATATATCTTAATATGATATATATACATTTAAATGTCGTTACAACGATAATCGTTACATATATGTCTCGTCTCGAAATCCTTAAGTTAGTACTCTTGTTTATATGTATATAACTTTTTGTTAATATACTTATGGAGATACTTACTTATCATAATCTCATGTTAACCATATGTATATCCATATATATATCGTCATGTCATTTTTACAAGTTTTAACGTTCGTGAATCGCCGGTCAACTTGGGTGGTCAATTGTCTATATGAAACATATTTCAATTAATCAAGTCTTAACAAGTTTGATTGCTTAACATGTTGGAAACATTTAATCATGTAAATATCAATCTCAATTAATATATATAAACATAGAAAAGTTCGGGTCACTACATAATGCATCCTAACAAACTCGATAAGATACACTAATGCAAATTTTCTGGTTCTCTAAGACCAACGCTCTGATATCACATGTCATAACCCGACCTTAACCATAAGGATGAATACAATAACATATGATTTCATCGCGAGGTATTGACCTCTATATGCGACATTTTTCAAAAACTGCATTCGTTTTTACAATACAAACCATAGCTTTTATTACAAATACACGGTTTAAACAACTTAATAATGATTATCGTTTAGCGATAATCTTAGACTTACAAACTTTACATGTGATAATAACAATACGACCTCCAACATATTTTACATTACAAATCCTCCAATATGCAGTTTTATTTTTGACACAAATATGCATACTCAAGATCTTGCTTAAATTCAACATGTTGTAGCGGAAGCTTTTAGTTATCACCTGAGAATAAACATGCTTAAAACGTCAACATAAAGTTGGTGAGATATAGGTTTAATGCCGGCAGCGTTATAAATATAGACCACAAGATTTCATATATAAACGTTTTAATAAAGATATTCTAAGTTGTTGAGCACTTGATAACCATACTTAACATTTAATCAACGTATATTCCCTTTATTATGAAATCTTACTACACCGTACCAAGTGTAGTCACCGAAACGAAGTACTGTGCAACCGTTGAATACTGGTCGTCCAGTCCGGTTGGGGTTGTCAGGCCCGATAGATATATCAACAGGATTCGCGTTTACAATACCTCATGTAAATAGTAGTTACCAAGTTACAGGAAAGTATGCCAGTGGTACAACTCAACGTAGAATATATATTTTTAATCACTTGTGTCCATAACGTAAATCATAAAATGCATGTATTCTCATCCCGAAATAATTAGAGTTTAAAAGTGGGACTATATACTCACTTTTTTCTTGAAGGTATTTAACTCGACTTGGTCTCCGATAGATATCACGAACCTAACCATATATATAATATATCAACATATTTTCTTTTTAAGTAATCGTTACATATATATATATATATATACACTTTTAATACTTTTAATATTTTCTTAGTCCGTAGTTAGCAGTCTGATGTTAGTGGTCCACAATTAGTTGCTTAAATCAAAATAAATAAAGACCCCATCGTATTCGTATTGATCAGAATTAATCTCGACCCATGGTACCATGTTGTCAAGTGACGTGTTGCGTACATAAAGTACCGTGTTGTCAAATGACGTGTTGCGTACAATCATGAGGTCTTATGATTAATCTTCTCGTGTTGTTTACGGGTGGTCCTGAAATATATAAAATCAAATCATAAGTAAATATATATTATATATTATGGTAATTAGCCAAGATATGATTAATCCGATTTTGTCATAATATGATATATTACAGGTCTTGAAGTGTTTTTAAAAATCAAATTAGAAGGATCTATTTAGTTTGTGAACAAGTTTGAAATCACTCAAACTATGTTCTTGTTGTTAAAATTTTACAACACAAAATAAGATAGCTATATAAATATGAATCGAATAAGGTTATGAATAAGGTTACTACCTCAAGTTACTTGGACAAAGCTACTGGAAAAGGTAAGAAAAATCTTGGAATCAAAAGAGTGGTGGAGTGGGATTGATAGATTGGAAGTAATCTCCTTGAAATCGGATGACTATATTGATACGTTCTTGAGTAGGTAAATGAAGAGAGATTAGGGAGTGAATTAACTTGAAAGAAAATTGGAAATGAAATTGTATGTGTGTGTGTGCAAAATAGCATGATTATGGGATCGATATATAGGAGATTTAGTTTGTTTTCTTGCACAAAAGTCACACATGAGGTTAAATGGCGGGTTCCCACATGTAACATCATGTCTAGTGGCTGATCATTGAAGTTTATTGTTGGTATATACCAATAGTAAATACGTATAGAAGCTGGGTATGATACGGTTACATATACCCTAGATATACTTGTAGAAATTTTGAGGAATCGGAACGAGAATTCAAATATGGACGGGTTTATAACTGTAAAAGAGGCTCAAAACTGGGCTTTTATTTTTGGGTCAAACCGGGCCAAAATAAAATTTTAAGACATTTTTAATAAAGCAATGTTAGCCCTAAAAAATTTCCAGCCAGGGGCTCTGCCCCTTGGATCCCGCCAGGGGTTGCCACCCATTGGACCCCGCTTATCGGGGGCGCTGCCCCCGAATTCCCGTCATAATCAAGATAAGTTCAAATAAGTGTGCACTCCACACTTCCCCATACTTGTTCGATATTTATCAAGATTATTTTGGTTACAAATTAATCCCATTATACTTAAATCATATTGGTGACATAGATCACCAACACATTATAGATTGTAAGTATATATGTCAAGGAACGTTACATATAGTTATCGTTTTGAAAACTTAAGTTAGTGGTCTCAAAGTATACTTATAACTCATTGTTGTTAGTTCACAATGAAATGTTAAACCATCCTTAAATCATGTTAAATATGTATAGATATGTACGTATACATAATCGTATAATTATCGTGTGTTATATAGTTCGTGATATCATCGGTCAAACGTTGTGTGAAACTCTTTTCAAAAACATAAGTCTCAACAGTTTGGATTGCTTATCATGTTGGTAAGGTTTATTTTATGTAAATATTAATCTCATAAGTATAAAACGATCAGAAAAATCCGGGTCATTACAGTTATAGTAAGGCTTATTCGAATAAACAATTGAAGGTGATTTGCAGGAGCTGTGACAAAACTGTCTATTTTGAAAAGAGATTGAAAAGTTGTTTTAGCTAGTAAATGCCAAAGGGTCTGACACGGATACGTGTTAAACTATGACTTTGGTTTCGAGGGTTTTTCAGGTATATAACTTTGGGTAACATGTGGTTGGATCATCATCTCGATTGCTCATTATTTATAGTGTCTTCAGGAATTTCGGACGGTTTGAACACAGATTGTAATCGTTAATATACATATGATGTTCTAGCACAGTTTTGAAGTCAAAGTATAGCTTTGAAAGATGTAGGAATCTAAGAGTGATGTCTTCTGTTAAAACTTGACTTGGATTTTGATTTGTCAAAATTAGAATATGTAATCAAATTTGGATGAAAATGGTTGTTTTGATTTCTATGAAAGAATGTATATTGTTGTGAAAGTAGTGAGTATAGTTGATGATTTGCTAAATCAGAATCTAAGGATATAACAGATTGATTGTGAATTTTTATATATCTCTCGGGTATTACCTACCCGTTAAATTTTTTTTTCACATGTAGTGTTTTGTACCAGAAAATTTTATTACAATCTTTATGAAAATATATGTATATTTTCTTTAGATGTATTACAGATTTGATGAGTTAAGTTCATTTGATCTTAGGCTGGAATTAGAAATGAATAATCTCTAATATTAGAGATTACATAATTTCCACAGAATGTTTCTCCAATGAAGTTATAGATTAATACTTCATCGGTTATTGTTGTTGGTACTCCTTGGTATCTATGGTGTGTGTGATGTTGATGCTCAAGGTACAGATTGTGATGTTGAGGTGTGAGATGCGGATGTTGTTGTTGTTAGTGGTGATGGTACTGTTGTTGCCGGTACCGCTGCTGGTGTTTGTAACCTATGTACCATATTCTCCAAAGCCATTACCCGAGCGCGAAGCTCGCCGACTTCTTCTATTACTCCGGGATGATTGGTAGTTCGGACGAGTGGGTGAATAAGATCTAGAATGTGAGATAATATGTAATCGTGATGAGACACTCTGGAAATGAGATAGAAAATGGTGTCTCGAACAGGTTCGTCGGTAAGTGCTTTAGGTTCTTCACCAAGAGGGCAATGTGGTGGATGGAAGGGATCACATTCTTCTTGTTTCCAATGATTAAGTAGACTAAAAACCCATCCCCAATAAATCCAAAATAGATGATGGCTAATTGGTTGATCCATTCCAGTCACACTGCTTTCGGAGCTCGAATGAATCTCCATATCGGAATTCGAGGGACTTGAACTAGTGGAGAGTTCCATTTCGTAGGATTGAATAAAGGATTTTTTGATATGAAATGATTTCCGGCTATCGGATGGTATTCTAATTACATAGAATATCTATATATATATAGAGCAAAAGATTTCATAGATTACGGAAGAATTTACGGAATATGTTAGGCAAAGTTTACAGTAACAGATACGCTAAGATATGAATTAGCAGATACGCTAAGATATGAATTTCGTCTATACACTATTTACGTAATGAATGCAGTAAGATGTGTCTAGATTAAGAATGATAAGCAGGTAATTTTCTAAGGGTGATAAGCAGATGATTTCTGACTAGAAATGATAAGCAAAACTTTTTGACATGCAGTTAAGGTCGAAGTCCAGACTCACTAATGCATCTTAATAACTATCCGTTAGACACACTAATGCAAGACATGGTTCGCTAAGACCACCGCTCTAATACCAACTAAAACGACCCGTTCATATTACTATAAACGCAGTACGTTCTCATTGGTCCCATAGCGAGGTATTTGACCTCTATATTTTACGTTTTAGAAAATATTGCATTCGTTTCATAAAAAGCACATCATTATTATACATAATGCATGTTTTAAACAAGTGGGCGATTATTTAAGAAATAATCCCCAAAATACATCGGTTTCCAAATACTACACACGTGACGTAACAGTTGAATATAATACATGACAAAGGTTTTATTGAATGCAACACTTTATTTAAATAAAAGTATGAGACTCCATGTACAGCTTGCTCAGATAATGCAACAGCGGAAGACTTTCTTAAGGACCTGAGAATAAACATGCGTAAACAGTCAATACAAAGGTTGGTGAGATATATAGGTTTATCATCGATATAAATATAGACCACAAGATTTCATAGTTATAAATATATGTACACTCGCAAGTGTATAAAAGTATTCTATAAGTTATTGAGCGCTTCGGTAACCAAACTTAACCATTAATGTGGCATATTCCCTTTATTATGAAATCTCCCTACACTGTACCGTAAAAACGAAGTACTATGCAACCGTTTATGATACTAGAGCGACTAGCCCGGTTGGGGTTGTCAAACTCGATAGATCTATCAATAGGATTCGCGTACACATGTTCTTACAATATGTAAATATTAGTTACCAAGGTATTAGGGAAGAAATGCAAAGTTGTACAACTCAACGTAGAATATATTTTGTGACGACCCAGAAATTTTCAACTAAATTTAAACCTAATCTTTATATGTTTCCGACACGATAAGAAAAATATGTACTGTTGAGTCTCGAAAACTTTGGAAAAGTTACATGGATACAATTGACCTTTGACTATTCCCAACGATTCACGAACAACTATTTGTAAATAAATATGTAAATATATATATATGTATGCATGTGAACTCTAAACATAAATAGTATCATATATTATATGTAATAAATATTAAAGATTCAAATTATTATAATTAGTAAACATAGTAAATTTTGTAAATTGTATAAAATTAAATGAATTACAAGTTTAAATATAATTGTTATATTAATATTATTAACATTATCTTCACTATAAATGTTAACATCAATATTCAATATTTGTATTATTAAAAAGTATTTTTTTTTTCTCGAAACATAATATAATAGAAGTAATTACAAGTAAAGATATAATTATTAATAGTATTATTATTAATTTCATTATAATCAAAAGTAATATATCGGTATTATTAATATTACTAAATAACATATATAAAGTTTGATACATTTAATATTACTAGTGCTATCGTTATCATTATTAATATCATTACCCTTATAAGTTTTATTATGATTACTATTATATTTATCAATATTAGTATTATTATTTATAAAATTATTATTATCATTAATATTATCATCATTATTAATATTATCATATGAATAATAAAAATTTATCATTTATATTATTAATGATGATTATTACCATCATCATAATTGTTAATTTTATTATTAGTTATTATTATTATTTATAAAATTATTATTATTATTAATATTATTATTATTATTATTATTATTATTATTATTATTATAAACCCATTAAATTATTTACTAATAATAACTATAAATCAGATAAATATTGGAATTGGTTAAACGTAACCATCAGACTATTCTGTGATTTTGTTATTGTTTCCTAAATCAGTGTACATAAGATTCGATAGTATCGGTTTGTTATCAATCACCATCGAAGTTATATTTTTTTTTACTGAAAGAATGTTGCTGTGGAAACAATCAAACTAGAAAACAAATATGAATTTAGCCACATTAGCTGTAATTGTACTTATTAACATTTATATAATAATCAGCAAGTGAAATTCAATGGGAAATCAGGAAAATCAAATATTAATGTTAAACATAGTCACGATACCCTCTGTTCTCACACTTTTATATGATAACTCGATTTCAAAACAAATTCTAAAAATCTAAAGTTGCAGAAGTGTTAGGATTCTTGTAACCAAGCTATTTACAAAATTTCAAGATCCAATTCTTTCTATCGATTAGGAAATTTGAAGTCAAACTTATTTTTCAAAAAGTCAAACGGTTGATTCTTCAAGAAATTCGAATTCGTTTTAGGGACTTTAGATCAATTGATGATTCCAAAAGTTTCTAGGAAGGATTTAAAATACATTTCATGTAGAAATTTAAGTTTGAAACTCTCTAGAATTTTAAATCAAAGTTTGAGTTCTTCGTGGTATTAACGAACTCTCTATCAACTGTATTTTTTTTCTCGCATCTGTTAATTCGAAAATTCCAATACAATTATTGGCTGTTTCTTTTTATTTCATAAACCCAAAAACGAAAATTAATTGTTGTGTAAATTGTCCTGGTCGAATGACAGTTTGAAGTGAAGAAGAAAGAATAATAACAATAATATACGGATTTAAAATATAAGGGGCTGGGTTAATTACAGAAAAACAGATTTGGAGGAGTGGTGTTGATTGTTTGAAAGTATCAACTGGTCGTGGGTTCAAAACCCAAGAACTGCAACCTATTTTTTTTTTGGAATTCAAAATGAGGTAGTTTTTCTTATTATCATTTTTATTATTATTATTATTATTATTATTATTATTATTATTATTATTATTATTATTATTATTATTATTATTATTATTATTATTATAATTGTTATAGTTAGTATTATAAGTTTTATTAATGTTATTATTATTATAGTTTTATCAATTAAGTATTATTATCATTATTATAGTTATAGTTATTATGATTATTATTATTACTAGTATTATGAAAATAATATAAATTAGTATTATTCCCATAAATATCAGTATTAACAACATTCTATAATTATTAGTATTATCATTATGTATTATTATTATTATTATCATTTTTAATAATGTTAACAAATCATTAAAAGTATTATTATTAATATTTTCATGAGTATCGTTATTAAAGAATTATTATCATAAACATCTTTAATAGTAGAATTGATATTTTTATAGTTAATATTATTAAGATCATTATACTTATCACTAAAAGAATTTTTTTAACATTATTATTTTTATTAGTAATATTAAGTGTTATCAATATTATCATTTTACCATTTCAAATATCAATTTAAGTATTAGTACAATTATTAGTTTTAACAAACAAACGATATACGTATGTAATACATTAAACATAACAAAATTGATATTACCACATACAGAAGAAATACATGAAACATATATATATATATATATATATATATATATATATATATATATATATATATATATATATATATATATATATATATATATATATATAAAATGATAGAACTAATAAGTTTATATATATAGATTGTTCGATTACGATTATGTGTATTAATACATAAACAAATGATATAGGTTCGTGAATCCGAGGTCAACCCTACAATTGTTCAATATAGTCATATGTATTTTTACTACAAAATACATTAGGTGAGTTTCATTTGCTCCCTTTTTAATTGCTTTTGCAATATATATTTTTGGGCTGAGAATACATACGCTGCTTTTATAAATATTTACGAAATAGACACAAGTACTTAAAAATACATTCTACGTTGAGTTGTACCACTGGCATACTTTCCTGTAGCTTGGTAACTACTATTTACATGGGTATTGTAAACGCGAATCCTGTTGATAGATCTATCGGGCCTGACAACCCCAACCGGACTGGACGACCAGTATTCAACGGTTGTACAGTACTTTGTTTTGTTACTACACTTGGTACGGAGTAGGGAGATTTCATAATAAAGGGAATATGCGACGTTGATTAAATGTTAAGTATGGTTACCAAGTGCTCAACCACTTAGAATGCTTTACATACACTTGCGAGTGTATTATGTTTATGATATGAAATCTTGTGGTCTATTAAGATATTGAAATGATTGTTATGATAAACCTATGAACTCACCAACCCTTTGGTTGACACTTTTAAGCATGTTTATTCTCAGGTACTAATTAAGTCTTCCGCTGTGCATTTGCTCATTTTAAGGACATTACTTGGAGTCGATCATCGCAATGGGACCAAATGTTGATGACTTCGTCCAGGTGGATTAGGTCGGGTCACTACAGGTGGTATCAGATGTAGTGACCCGAACTTTTCCATGTTTATATATATTAATTGAGATTGATATTTACATGATTAAATGTTTCCAACATGTTAAGCAATCAAACTTGTTAAGACTTGATTAATTGAAATATGTTTCATATAGACAATTGACCACCCAAGTTAACCGGCGATTCACGAACGTTAAAACTTGTAAAAACAACATGACGATATATATATGGATATACATATGGTTAACATGAGATTATGATAAGTAAGTATCTCCATAAGTATATTAACAATGAGTTATATACATATAAACAAGACTACTAACTTAAGGATTTCGAAACGAGACATATATGTAACGATTATCGTTGTAACGACATTTAAATGTATATATATCATATTAAGATATATTAATATATCATAATATCATGATAATATAATAATTTAACATCTCATTAGATATAATAAACAATGGGTTAACAACATTAATTGAGATCGTTAACTTAAAGGTTTCAAAACAACACTTACATGTACCGAGTAACGATGACTTAACGACTCAGTTAAAATGTATATACATGTAGTGTATTTAGATGTTTTAAAATACTTTTGGAAGACTTCAAGACATATATCAAAACACTCATACTTAACGAAAATGGTTACAGTTACTTTCCCATTCTTTTCTTTCATCAAGAATTCTAGTTGTATTCTTACCCGTATTATACACAGCTTCAAAACGTACTTACTATGGGTATATACCAATAGGAACTAGCATGGGATTCCACTCTTGATTATGTCATGTATGAATAATCAATTTTAACTTCTACCATGAGCTAGTCAACTAACTAGAACTCCTTTTAACCACACTCACCAATTACCACTCATCATTCACTCCATTTCACTTCCAATTCTCTTTCTAATTCTCTCTCAACACACACACACTATTATGAACGTATTTTTCCAGTAGTTAATCATCATCTTCATCAAAAATCACTTCAAGAATCAAGCTATAATCATCATAGGAAGAACACTTCAAGAACACTTCAAAAATCCCTTCAAGTTTACTAATTTACTTCCAAGCTTTCTAATCCATTCCAAGTAATCATCTAAGATCAAGAAACCTTTGTTATATACAGTAGGTTATCTTTCTTATTCAAGGTAATATTCATATTCAAACTTTGATTCAATTTCTATAACTATAAACTATCTTAATTCGAGTAAAAATCTTACTTGAATTTGTTTTTGTGTCATGATCCTACTTCAAGAACTTTCAAGCCATCCAAGATCCTTTGAAGCTAGATCATTTCTATATATATATGATATGCTAACTTAATGATTTAAAACCTGGAAACACAAAAAACACCGTAAAATCGGATTTACGCCGTCGTAGTAACACCGCGGGCTGTTTTGGGTTAGTTAATTAAAAACTATGATAAACTTTGATTTAAAAGTTGTTATTCTGAGAAAATGATTTTTATTATGAACATGAAACTATATCCAAAAATTATGGTTAAACTCAAAGTGGAAGTATGTTTTCTAAAATGGTCATCTAGACGTCGTTCTTTCGACTGAAATGACTACCTTTACAAAAACGACTTGTAACTTATTTTTCCGACTATAAACCTATACTTTTTATGTTTAGATTCATAAAATAGAGTTCAATATGAAACCATACCAATTTGATTCACTCAAAACGGATTTAAAATGTAGAAGTTATGGGTAAAACAAGATTGGATAATTTTTCTCATTTTAGCTACGTGAAAATTGGTAACAAATCTATTCCAACCATAACTTAATCAACTTGTATTGTATATTATGTAATCTTGAGATACCATAGACACGTATACAATGTTTCGACCTATCATGTCGACACATCTATATATATTTCGGAACAACCATAGACACTCTATATGTGAATGTTGGAGTTAGCTATACAGGGTTGAGGTTGATTCCAAAATATATATAGTTTGAGTTGTGATCAATACTGAGATACGTATACACTGGGTCGTGGATTGATTCAAGATAATATTTATCGATTTATTTCTGTACATCTAACTGTGGACAACTAGTTGTAGGTTACTAACGAGGACAGCTGACTTAATAAACTTAAAACATCAAAATATATTAAAAGTGTTGTAAATATATTTTGAACATACTTTAATATATATGTATATATTGTTATAGGTTCGTGAATCAACAGTGGCCAAGTCTTACTTCTCGACGAAGTAAAAATCTGTGAAAGTGAGTTATAGTCCCACTTTTAAAATCTAATATTTTTGGGATGAGAATACATGCAGGTTTTATAAATGATTTACAAAATAGACACAAGTACGTGAAACTACATTCTATGGTTGAATTATCAAAATCGAATATGCCCCTTTTTATTAAGTCTGGTAATCTAAGAATTAGGGAACAGACAACCTAATTGACGCGAATCCTAAAGATAGATCTATTGGGCCTAACAAACCCCATCCAAAGTACCGGATGCTTTAGTACTTCGAAATTTATATCATATCCCAAGGGTGTCCCGGAATGATGGGGATATTCTTATATATGCATCTTGTTAATGTCGGTTACCAGGTGTTCACCATATGAATAATTTTTATCTCTATGTATGGGATGTGTATTGAAATATGAAATCTTGTGGTCTATTATTATGATTTGATATATATAGGTTAAACCTATAACTCACCAACATTTTTGTTGACGTTTTAAGCATGTTTATTCTCAGGTGATTATTAAGAGCTTCCGCTGTCGCATACTTAAATAAGGACGAGATTTGGAGTCCATGCTTGTATGATATTGTGTAAAAACTGCATTCAAGAAACTTATTTTGTTGTAACATATTTGTATTGTAAACCATTATGTAATGGTCGTGTGTAAACAGGATATTTTAGATTATCATTATTTGATAATCTACGTAAAGCTTTTTAAACCTTTATTGATGAAATAAAGGTTATGGTTTGTTTTAAAATGAATGCAGTCTTTGAAAAACGTCTCATATAGAGGTCAAAACCTCGCAACGAAATCAATTAATATGGAACGTTTTTAATCAATAAGAACGGGACATTTCAGTTGGTATCCGAGCGTTGGTCTTAGAGAACCAGAATTTTGCATTAGTGTGCCTTATCGAGTTTGGTAGGATGCATTAGTGAGTCTGGACTTAGACCGTGTTTACTTGAAAAATGATTGCTTAACAAATTTTGTTGGAAACTATATATTTTTAACATGTGAATATTATGTGATATATTAATCTCTTAACGCGTTTGATATTATGTGATAGATGTCTACCTCTAGAACAAGTCCCATTGACTCACCTAATAATAATGAAGAGTCAAATGTAAATTGGAATGATTCGTGGACTGATTCACAAGTTCCCGAAGAGGAACCGGAAGAAGAGTCGGAACCAGAAGAAGAATCGGAACCGGAAGAAGAGTCGGAACCAGAAGAAGAATCGGAACCGGAAGAAGAATCGGAACCGGATGAAGAAATAGAACCGGTGGGGGAAATAATAAAACGGTTAAGTAAAAGAAAATCCTCAACCAACCGACCAAGGTTAATTATGGTCAATGGTGTTTCCGCTAAGGAAGCAAAATATTGGGAGGATTACCAATTCTCCGATGAATCGGATTCTGACGAGAATTCCGATGATGTTATAGAAATTACCCCAACTGAATTTAAAAAGGCAAAAGAAAATAATAAGGGAAAGGGCATAAAAATAGAGAAATCTAATTCCAACCCCAATGAACTTTATATGTATCGTCAACCCCCGAAGTCCTTAAGTTGTAACAATGACCCGGGAACCTCTAAACCAACAGGTTTTTCTAAATCAATGTGGAAAACGACGGCTCGTATTAGGAGAACATCATATATCCCCAGAAACTTGGCAAAACGAACCAAAACCGAAGAAGAAGAAACAAGCGAGTCGGAATAAGATAGTTGTATTCGTGTGGTGTAATATATGTAATATAGTGTGCTTATGCTTTATGATATATGTAAAAATTGCTTGTATTAATTAGTATTTTTTTTTATGAATCTAACTCTTGTCTATTTTACAGTATAAAAACACAAAATGGATAGACAACCCAATATTTTAAGAGACCTACCCGGAGACATGATTGATGAAATCTTGTCTAGAGTCGGTCAGAATTCTTCGGCATAACTATTTAAGGCGAGATCAGTTTGTAAGACATTCGAAGAACGTTCCAAGAATGCCTTGGTTTATAAAAGACTTTCGTTCAAAAGATGGGGGATATCACATTGGGAAATCCATAAGTTACGATGTGTTTACTTTGACGCATATATTGCGAAGAACCCAAATGCTATTTTACGCAATGGGTTAAGAAATTATTTTGACTCAATATATCCGAATATTGGACTTCGTGATTTAGAAAAAGCGGCTAACATGCAACATAAAGAAGCATGTTATGCTTACGGATTAGTAATGTTCGCTTCTCACCAAAGTGAGAATAAGAACATCGGGCTACAACTATTAAACAAAACGTTCCCACAAGTGACGGAGTCGGTAATTGGGGTAAGAAATGAGGTTTTTAGATTGTTACGGGACTGTTGGACATTACGTAACCCTCGTCCCTTTGACGACGTTACAACACGCTGTCTTATCAACGGCCATAACGGTTATGTTCCACAAGACCAAGGATGGGAAGTAATCCTAGTAAAACCAGAATGCATGACTTGTTTCTGGACGTATGAATTACGTGTCTTTATTGCCTTTGCTGAACGACTTGTGTACTAGCTAGAATTATCTTCACAACCATCTTGTATCAAATTTATTGTGTGTTATATTTCATGCTATATGTAAAATAAGCGGTATTGTAAGTTTGTAAAATATTGTGTAAAAGTTTGAACGCGAAATATTATTATAAACAGTTTTTCATATAGAATTGTAGTAGTTAAATGGTATATTAGTTACTAAGTATGAACTTAACGGGTAGGTACTACCCGAATTTAAACTTATAAAACGCTAATATGAAGAAAAAGCTTTTATAAATGAGTTCATATTATGCTACGAAATACTATTAACTACTCTTAATATTATGTATGATTAACTTGTTCCATTTGACTATTTTGAAGGAAATGGCACCGACTACTCGACACACCATGAATATGAATGAAGAGGAATTCCATACTTTTCTAGCCTCAAACATAGCCGCAGTACAGGCTGCACTACATACCAACAATAACCTTGGATCTAGCAGTACAGGAAATCGTGTAGGATGCACCTACAAAGAATTCACTGCCTGCAAACCTTTGGAATTTGATGGAACCGAAGGACCAATCGGATTGAAACGGTGGACCGAGAAGGTCGAATCAGTGTTTGCCATAAGTAAGTGTACTGAAGAGGACAAAGTGAAGTATGCTACGCATACCTTCACAGGTTCTGTGTTAACATGGTGGAATACCTATCTAGAGCAAGTGGGACAAGACGATGCGTACGCACTACCATGGTCAGCATTCAAGCACTTGATGAACGAGAAGTACCGTCCCAGAACCGAGGTCAATAAGCTCAAGACAGAACTTAGAGGGTTACGAACCCAAGGATTTGATATTACCACGTACGAAAGACGATTCACATAATTGTGCCTATTGTGTCCGGGAGCATTCGAAGATAAGGAAGAGAAGATCGACGCGTTTGTGAAAGGATTATCGGAAAGAATCCAAGAAGATATAAGTTCACACGAGCCCGCCTCCATACAACAGGCATGTAGAATGGCTCACAAACTAGTGAACCACATTGAAGAAAGAATTAAAGAACAGACTGCTGAAGAGGCCAATGTGAAGCAAGTCAAAAAAAAGTGGGAGGAAAACGGTGATAAGAATCACCAATACAACAACAACAATAATCGCAACAATTATCCAAATAATCGCAACATCAATCGCAACTACAACAAACGGCCCAACAACAACAATAAAAACAACAACAACAACAACAGCAACTACAACAATCATCCCAACAACAATAATAACCGCAACAACAACAACAATCAGAAGCAGCTATGCCAAAGGTGTGAAAAGTATCACTCGGGGTTCTGCACCAAATTTTGCAACAAGTGTAAAAGAAATGGTCATAGCGGCGAAGTGTGAGGTCTACGGACCAGGGGTTAATATAACGAAAGGAACAAATGGTGTCGGAATGAGTAATGGCGGAGCAAGTAGTGTCGGAGCAAGTTATGCCAATGTAGTTTGTTATAAATTTGGAAAACCGGGCCACATTATTAGAAATTGCCCGAACCAGGAGAACACGAATGGACAATGCCGCGGAAGAGGTTTCAATATTAATGCGGCAGAGGCACAGGAAGACCCGGAGCTTGTTACGGGTACGTTTCTTATTGACAATAAATCTGCTTACGTTTTATTTGATTCGGGTGCGGATAGAAGCTATATGAGTAGAGATTTTTGTACTAAATTAAGTTGTCCATTGACGCCTTTGGATAGTACATTTTTACACGAATTAGCAAATGGTAAATTAATTTCAGCAGATAATATATGTCGGAATCGAGAAATTAAACTGGTTAGCGAAACATTTAAGATTGACTTGATACCAGTAGAGTTAGGGAGTTTTGATGTGATAATCGGTATGGACTGGTTGAAAGAAGTGAAAGCAGAGATCGTTTGTTACAAAAATGCAATTCGCATTATACGAGAAAAAGAAAAACCCTTAATGGTGTACGGAGAAAAGGGCAACACGAAGCTACATCTTATTAGTAATTTGAAGGCACAAAAACTAACAAGAAAAGGTTGCTATGCTGTTCTAGCACACGTCGAGAAAGTACAAACTGAAGAAAAGAGCATCAATGATGTTTCCGTCGCAAAAGAATTTCCCGATGTATTTCCGAAAGAATTATCGGGATTACCCCCACATCGATCCGTTGAATTTCAAATAGATCTTGTACCAGGAGCTGCACCAATAGCTCGTACTCCTTATAGACTCGCACCCAGCGAGATGAAAGAACTGCAAAGCCAATTACAAGAACTTTTAGAGCGTGGTTTCATTCGACCAAGCACATCACCGTGGGGAGCTCCTGTTTTGTTTGTCAAGAAGAAAGATGGTACATTCAGGTTGTGTATCGACTACCGAGAGTTGAACAAACTTACCATCAAGAACCGCTACCCACTACCGAGAATCGACGACTTATTTGATCAACTACAAGGCTCGTCTGTATATTCAAAGATTGACTTACGTTCCGGGTATCATCAAATGCGGGTGAAAGAAGATGATATTCCAAAGACTGCTTTCAGAACACGTTACGGTCATTATGAGTTTATGGTCATGCCATTTGGTTTAACTAATGCACCAGCTGTGTTCATGGACCTTATGAACCGAGTGTGTGGACCATACCTTGACAAGTTTGTCATTGTTTTCATTGATGACATACTTATTTACTCAAAGAATGACCAAGAACACGGTGAACATTTGAGAAAGGTGTTAGAAGTATTGAGGAAGGAAGAATTGTACGCTAAGTTTTCAAAGTGTGCATTTTGGTTGGAAGAAGTTCAATTCCTCGGTCACATAGTGAACAAAGAAGGTATTAAGGTGGATCCGGCAAAGATAGAAACTGTTGAAAAGTGGGAAAAGCCGAAAACTCCGAAACACATACGCCAGTTTTTAGGACTAGCTGGTTACTACAGAAGGTTTATCCAAGACTTTTCCAGAATAGCAAAACCCTTGACTGCATTAACGCATAAAGGGAAGAAATTTGAATGGAATGATGAACAAGAGAAAGCGTTTCAGTTATTGAAGAAAAAGCTAACTACGGCACATATATTGTCATTGCCTGAAGGAAATGATGATTTTGTGATTTATTGTGACCATCAAAGCAAGGTCTCGGTTGTGTATTAATGCAACGAACGAAGGTGATTGCTTATGCGTCTAGACAATTGAAGATTCACGAACAAAATTAAACGACGCATGATTTGGAATTAGGCGCGGTTGTTTTTGCATTAAAGACTTGGAGGCACTACTTATATGGGGTCAAAAGTATTATATATACCGACCACAAAAGTCTTCAACACATATTTAATCAGAAACAACTGAATATGAGGCAGCGTAGGTGGATTGAATTATTGAATGATTACGACTTTGAGATTCGTTACCACCCGGGGAAGGCAAATGTGGTAGCCGATGCCTTGAGCAGGAAGGACAGAGAACCCATTCGAGTAAAATCTATGAATATAATGATTCATAATAACCTTACTACTCAAATAAAGGAGGCGCAACAAGGAGTTTTAAAAGAGGAAAATTTAAAGGATGAAATACCCAAAGGATCGGAGAAGCATGTTAATATTCGGGAAGACGGAACCCGGTATAGGGCTGAAAGGATTTGGGTACCAAAATTTGGAGATATGAGAGAAATGGTACTTAGAGAAGCTCATAAAACCAGATACTCAATACATCCTGGAACGGGGAAGATGTACAAGGATCTCAAGAAACATTTTTGGTGGCCGGGTATGAAAGCCGATGTTGCTAAATACGTAGGAGAATGTTTGACGTGTTCTAAGGTCAAAGCTGAGCATCAGAAACCATCAGGTCTACTTCAACAACCCGAAATCCCAGAATGGAAATGGGAAAACATTACCATGGATTTCATCACTAAATTGCCAAGGACTGCAAGTGGTTCTGATACTATTTGGGTAATAGTTGATCGTCTCACCAAATCAGCACACTTCCTGCCAATAAGAGAAGATGACAAGATGGAGAAGTTAGCACGACTGTATTTGAAGGAAGTCATCTCCAGACATGGAATACTAATCTCTATTATCTCTGATAGGGATGGCAGATTTATTTCAAGATTCTGGCAGACATTACAGCAAGCATTAGGAACTCGTCTAGACATGAGTACTGCCTATCATCCACAAACTGATGGGCAAAGCGAAAGGACGATACAAACACTTGAAGACATGCTACGAGCATGTGTTATTGATTTCGGAAACATTTGGGATCGACATCTACCGTTAGCAGAATTTTCCTACAACAACAGCTACCATTCAAGCATTGAGATGGCGCCGTTTGAAGCACTTTATGGTAGAAAGTGCAGGTCTCCAATTTTTTGGAGTGAAGTGGGGGATAGACAGATCACGTGTCCGGAGATTATACAAGAAACTACCGAGAAGATCATCCAAATTCAACAACGGTTGAAAACCGCCCAAAGTCGACAAAAGAGCTACGCTGACATTAAAAGAAAAGATATAGAATTTGAAATTGGAGAGATGGTCATGCTTAAAGTTGCACCTTGGAAAGGCGTTGTTCGATTTGGTAAATGAGGGAAATTAAATCCAAGGTATATTGGACCATTCAAGATTATTGATCGTGTCGGACCAGTAGCTTACCGACTTGAGTTACCTCAACAACTCGCGGCTGTACATAACACTTTCCACGTCTCGAATTTGAAGAAATGTTTTGCTAAAGAAGATCTCACTATTCCGTTAGATGAAATCCAAATCAACGAAAAACTCCAATTCATCGAAGAACCCGTCGAACCAATTGTTAAGGTTCGATGGAATGCTCGTAGAGGACCCGAGTTCACCTGGGAGCGTGAAGATCAGATGAAGAAGAAATACCCGCATCTATTTCCAGAAGATTCGTCAACACCTTCAACAGCTTAAAATTTCGGGACGAAATTTATTTAACGGGTAGGTACTGTAGTGACCCGAACTTTTCCATGTTTATATATATTAATTGAGATTGATATTTACATGATTAAATGTTTCCAACATGTTAAGCAATCAAACTTGTTAAGACTTGATTAATTAAAATATGTTTCATATAGACAATTGACCACCCAAGTTAACCGGCGATTCACGAACGTTAAAACTTGTAAAAACGACATGACGATATATATATGGATATACATATGGTTAACATTAGATTATGATAAGTAAGTATCTCCATAAGTATATTAACAATGAGTTATATACATATAAACAAGACTACTAACTTAAGGATTTCGAAACGAGACATATATGTAACGATTATCGTTGTAACGACATTTAAATGTATATATATCATATTAAGATATATTAATATATCATAATATCATGATAATATAATAATTTAACATCTCATTAGATATAATAAACAATGGGTTAACAACATTAATTGAGATCGTTAACTTAAAGGTTTCAAAACAACACTTACATGTACCGACTAACGATGACTTAACGACTCAGTTAAAATGTATATACATGTAGTGTATTTAGATGTATTAAAATACTTTTGGAAGACTTCAAGACATATATCAAAACACTCATACTTAACGAAAATTGTTACAGTTACTTTCCCATTCTTTTCTTTCATCAAGAATTCTAGTCGTATTCTTACCCGTATTATACACAGCTTCAAAACGTACTTACTATGGGTATATACCAATAGGAACTAGCATGAGATTCCACTCTTGATTATGTCATGTATAAATAATCAATTTTAACTTCTACCATGAGCTAGTCAACTAACTAGAACTCCTTTTAACCCCACTCACCAATTACCACTCATCATTCACTCCATTTCACTTCCAATTCTCTTTCTAATTCTCTCTCAACACACACACACTATTATGAACGTATTTTTCCAGTAGTTAATCATCATCTTCATCAAAAATCACTTCAAGAATCAAGCTATAATCATCATAGGAAGAACACTTCAAGAACACTTCAAAAATCCCTTCAAGTTTACTAATTTACTTCCAAGCTTTCTAATCCATTCCAAGTAATCATCTAAGATCAAGAAACCTTTGTTATATATAGTAGGTTATCTTTCTTATTCAAGGTAATATTCATATTCAAACTTTGATTCAATTTCTATAACTATAAACTATCTTAATTCGAGTAAAAATCTTACTTGAATTTGTTTTTGTGTCATGATCCTACTTCAAGAACTTTC
This sequence comes from Rutidosis leptorrhynchoides, assembly GCF_046630445.1. NCBI lineage: Eukaryota > Viridiplantae > Streptophyta > Magnoliopsida > Asterales > Asteraceae > Rutidosis > Rutidosis leptorrhynchoides. The sequence continues at coordinate 561,922,502 of NC_092335.1, forward strand.
AAGCCATCCAAGATCCTTTGAAGCTAGATCATTTCTTGTCACTTCCAGTAGGTTTACCTACTAAACTTGAGGTAGTAATGATGTTCATAACATCATTCGATTCATATATATAAAACTATCTTATTCGAAGGTTTAAACTCGTAATCACTAGAACATAGTTTAGTTAATTCTAAACTTGTTCGCAAACAAAAGTTAATCCTTCTAACTTGACTTTTAAAATTAACTACACACATGTTCTATATCTATATGATATGCTAACTTAATGATTTAAAACCTGGAAACACGAAAAACACCGTAAAACCGGATTTACGCCGTCGTAGTAACACCGCGGGCTGTTTTGGGTTAGTTAATTAAAAACTATGATAAACTTTGATTTAAAAGTTGTTATTCTGAGAAAATGATTTTTATTATGAACATGAAACTATATCCAAAAATTATGGTTAAACTCAAAGTGGAAGTATGTTTTCTAAAATGGTCATCTAGACGTCGTTCTTTCGACTGAAATGACTACCTTTATAAAAACGACTTGTAACATATTTTACCGACTATAAACCTATACTTTTTCTGTTTAGATTCATAAAATAGAGTTCAATATGAAACCATAGCAATTTGATTCACTCAAAACGGATTTAAAATGTAGAAGTTATGGGTAAAACAAGATTGGATAATTTTTCTCATTTTAGCTACGTGAAAATTGGTAACAAATCTATTCCAACCATAACTTAATCAACTTGTATTGTATATTATGTAATCTTGAGATACCATAGACACGTATACAATGTTTCGACCTATCATGTCGACACATCTATATATATTTCGGAACAACCATAGACACTCTATATGTGAATGTTGGAGTTAGCTATACAGGTTTGAGGTTGATTCCAAAATATATATAGTTTGAGTTGTGATCAATACTGAGATACGTATACACTGGGTCGTGGATTGATTCAAGATAATATTTATCGATTTATTTCTGTACATCTAACTGTGGACAACTAGTTGTAGGTTGCTAACGAGGACAGCTGACTTAATAAACTCAAAACATCAAAATATATTAAAAGTGTTGTAAATATATTTTGAACATACTTTAATATATATGTATATATTGTTATAGGTTCGTGAATCAACAGTGGCCAAGTCTTACTTCTCGACGAAGTAAAAATCTGTGAAAGTGAGTTATAGTCCCACTTTTAAAATATAATATTTTTGGGATGAGAATACATGCAGGTTTTATAAATGATTTACAAAATAGACACAAGTACGTGAAACTACATTCTATGGTTGAATTATCAAAATCGAATATGCCCCTTTTTATTAAGTCTGGTAATCTAAGAATTAGGGAACAGACACCCTAATTGACGCGAATCCTAAAGATAGATCTATTGTGCCTAACAAACCCCATCCAAAGTACCGGATGCTTTAATACTTCGAAATTTATATCATATCCGAAGGGTGTCCCGGAATGATGGGGATATTCTTATATATGCATCTTGTTAATGTCGGTTACCAGGTGTTCACCATATGAATGATTTTTATGTCTATGTATGGGATGTGTATTGGAATATGAAATCTTGTGGTCTATTATTATGATTTGATATATATAGGTTAAACCTATAACTCACCAACATTTTTGTTGATGTTTTAAGCATGTTTATTCTCAGGTGATTATTAAGAGCTTCCGCTATCGCATACTTAAATAAGGACGAGATTTGGAGTCCATGCTTGTATGATATTGTGTAAAAACTGCATTCAAGAAACTTATTTTGTTGTAACATATTTGTATTGTAAACCATTATGTAATGGTCGTGTGTAAACAGGATATTTTAGATTATCATTATTTGATAATCTACGTAAAGCTTTTTAAACTTTTATTGATGAAATAAAGGTTATGGTTTATTTTAAAATGAATGCAGTCTTTGAAAAACGTCTCATATAGAGGTCAAAACCTCGCAACGAAATCAATTAATATGGAACGTTTTTAATCAATAAGAACGGGATATTTCATCAGAGCGTTGGTCCTAGCGAACCAGGTCTTGCATTAGTGTGTCTAACTGATAGTTTTTAGGAAGAATTAGCGAGTCCGGACTTTGGCCTAGTAGTTGTTAGGTTATATTAATAAGTCTAGACTTGAACCTGGTGTGCATGTCAAAAGTTTTGCTTATCATTTCTGTCGAAAATTACCTGCTTATCATTCCTAAGTCTAGACATGACTTCCTGCACTTATTTGATAGATAGTGTACAGATAAATTCATATCTTAGCGTATCTGCTAATTCATATCTTAGCGTATCTGTTACTGTAGACTTTATCTGACACATTTCCTTAATTCTCTCCGTAATCTACGGGATCTTCTATATTGAACATAAGTATTCTATGTAATTAGAATATCATCTGATATCCGAAATTTTTTTCATATCGAAAACCCTTTATCTAATCGTACGAAATGGAACTCACCACTAGTTCAAGTCCCTCGGATCCGATATGGATTTACACTCGAGCTCTGAAGACAACGTCACTAGAATGAATCAACCAATTAGCCATCCCCAATTTATCTGATGGGTTCGTAGTCGACTTAATCAATGGAGACAAGAAGAAGGCGATCCTTTCTACCCATCAACCTGCACCCTCTGCGAAGAACCTGAAGCACTTACCGGTGAACCTATTCGAAACAATATTTTTAGCCTCATCTCCAGGGTAGCTCGTCACAATTATCTTCTATCTAAAATTCTAAACCTTATTCATCCGCTCGTTCTGACCGATAATTATCCCGGAGTAATAGAAGAAGTCAACAAGCTTCGCGCTCGAGTAGTGGCTTTGGAGAATATGGTGCAAAACTTAACAGCTCCAGCAACATCACTGGCACCAACAGGACCACCAACAACCCAAGTTTCAACATCACATGCCTCAACAACTCATTCTGTACCTCGAGCATAATCATCGTTCTACGTATCGTTCTATCTACTTTATCTTCTTCCTACATATCGTTCTACATCGATTATCTTCGCTCGACATGGCGATTATGTAATTTCTAAAGTTTTAGAAATTATGTATTCTAGTTCTAATGGTAAATCAAATGAGATTAATATCATATTAACTCATTAAATCCATGATTACATCTGAAGAAAATATATATGTAAGTATATTTTCATAAAGATTGTAATTAAATATTCTTTCGTGCAAACTGTTAATGGTGAAAATATTTTTAACGGGTAGGTAATAACCGAGGAATATTTGGGTTTCACATTAATAAGTTACACTGTACATTCTTCAAATCTGATTCAACAGTCATTTACTATCCTACTTACATCCACAAGATACGAATCCGTTCATCACAGAATAATCATTTTCATTCAATTTCATATTTGGATTTTGACTTATCAAAATTCAACAAGTGGCATAATGAAGAAAACATTGGACAAAATAAAAATTTGATAGAAACAAACGAATTAACTAATTGAAATTTTGTTTTGAATCCATGCTAACTGTTCCTAGCTAACTTATTACATTTTATTTATCGCAATTTATTTATCATAATTTTATTTATCGTCATTTAATTTCTGTTATTTATTTTACGCATTTTAAATATCGGGACACGTATACAAAGTGTATACATGTATAATAATATTCCTGGTACGTCCTAACACAATAAGTATACAATACGTTTTGATAAATCCTAAGACAATACGTACACAATAAGTCTTAGTTAAATCTAAGACAATACGTTTACAATACGTCTCTGGGTTGATGTAAGACAATACATATACAATACGTCATTGGGTGATTCTAAGATTATATATATATATAAACCAATTATTGGACTATCAACTAAGGACTGCCATTATTGGACAATTAAAATAAATTAAAATATTGATTATAACATATGAAACTAAACAATTCTTCAAGTTTGCCACTTGATTTCATCTTAAACGTCAATTGTATCTTGACGAGTACAATCAGCGTTCAAATTTATCAAGATTCTTAAAAAGACCTTAATTGAGAGGGTGAACCAACCGCACTTTATCTACGGAATAAGAGATTGACGCATATAGTTATGCATCTGAAAACTCTCGGAAACTGAATAAACGTTTAACACATATCTGTGTTAGCTCCTTTGGCGTTATTATTACCCAAAATAACTTTGCAATTCCTTTCCAAATTAGCCAATTTTGTCACAGCTCCAGCAAGTTGATTTCGACTTTTCGTTCAAAACAACCTTATTATAACCTCGGAATATATACGTGCTTATTTATTGTTACCAGAGAACCTTTTATATTCCACCATACTACCATCAGCGTTTAATCATCTCAAAACGCAATTCTCCTGAAACCACCTCGATCTGATAACCAATGAGCCAGATCCGTTAACTTTGAAAATACCGACGAAGCAGCATGTAGTAAATGGTCTTAATTGCCAAAAGTGAGGATAAAAGAATGGAGTGTTGGAAACGCTCGATAGAAAATTTGGTACTGAAAAACGGATTGAGCTAATCGTGAAGGAAACAAAGAACAAATACAAGGACCCAAGCCTATATTCAAAGAATCCAGATAATTCTGAATCCGATAAAAACTTTAGAGAATATCTTGCTCCGAGGTCAGGTTAAAATCTTGCGGAAAAATTTTTCTTCATCAACCTTCGAACTTAGAAATTCCAAAATATCATCATAAATATCTTCGATATTTCTGAGGATATTTTTATAAATATTCTTGTCTGAAATTATCTACCTCTTTGTATTTATGTATTCCATTATATTACAAACTTCTGTAAAGTCTAAGTATAAATTATTAATGAATTGTGGAGAAGTGTTGGGAACTGAAGCATGAGTTAGTATAATATAATGCGCTTGGCCAACGTGATTATATTACAGTAAGTCATGCTGAGTTTCTAATGGAACGTGATGATTCATAGATCATAACGTCATCATGTGCCATGTTACATAACTCTGTCATTCTGCTTAACTTCTGAACATATCAAGAAAGTATATTCTTGATAGTTCTATCCTCAGTGATTTTGATAAATTTGAAAATCAAATTGTGCTATCACGTTCTTTCCTGCTTAGAACATTATAATCATTCGAAACCTCATACTTACAAATTCTGGACCGTTACTCGCTTTACTAAGAGGTCGAGAAGAGAAGAAAAAGGCAAAGAGCTCCGAAACATAAGGGAAGATATAAAGCCCAATAATAACACATAAATTACAAACCGTGTATGTCAATGTTATCGCAACATAAAGACACGGGAGAATTAAAAATACTATAACCCCAAGGGCGAAATAGAAGAAAACTGATTCCCCCGGTGGAAGTTGGAAAAGGAGAATGATTGTTGTGATAGTAAGAATAAGGACAAAGATCAGAACTGGATTAAGCATTTTCAAAAATCTTTTGAATTTGGGAATTGAGTATAGGAGTGGTGAAAACTAATGGAACGGAAAAGGTAAATTTATAATGGAAATATTAGACGTAGTAATCGAGACAGATCATCACATTTAATTAAAGAGATCCTAATTTCCTTGAATCTCGAAAAATCAAATCTTTTAGATTTCGAAGATTTTCTTTATATCCCTTGAATACCGGAATTCAACCAAGACAACGTCAAAAGTTAAGACTCACCTTATTTCCTAAATTCAAACGTGACTACGTCAAAAGCTAAGGCGAATCTTTATTTTTCTTAGTTCACTATTTTGTGATAGCTTCACTCATACTCTTTACACCATCGAATTGCTTTAACTATATTACTCGATAGTGATAAAACTCTATTTATCAACTCATATGCGTCATGAAAATATCGTTATGATTAACCATGACCACCTCACTCAAATTTCGGGACGAAATTTCTTTAACGGGTAGGTACTGTGACGACCCGGAAATTTTCAACTAAATTTAAACTTAATCTTTATATGTTTCCGACACGATAAGCAAAATATGTACTGTTGAGTCTCGAAAACTTTGGAAAAGTTACATGGATACAATTGACCTTTGACTATTCCCAACGATTCACGAATAACTATTTATAAATAAATATGTAAATATATATATATATATATATATATATGTATGCATGTGAACTCTAAACATAAATAGTATCATATATTATATGTAATAAATATTAAAGATTCAAATTATTATAATTAGTAAACATAGTAAATTTTGTAAATTGTATAATATTAAATGAATTACAAGTTTGAATATAATTGTTATATAAATATTATTAACATTATCTTCACTATAAATGTTAACATCAATATTCAATATTTGTATTATTAAAAAGTATTTTTTTTCTTGAAACATAATATAATAGAAGTAATTACAAGTAAAGATATAATTATTAATAGTATTATTATTAATTTCATTATAATCAAAAGTAATATATCGGTATTATTAATATTACTAAATAACATATATAAAGTTTGATACATTTAATATTACTAGTGCTATCGTTATCATTATTAATATCATTACCCTTATAAGTTTTATTATGATTACTATTATATTTATCAATATTAGTATTATTATTTATAAAATTATTATTATCATTAATATTATCATCATTATTAATATTATCATATGAATAATAAAAATTTATCATTTATATTATTAATGATGATTATTACCATCATCATAATTGTTAATTTTATTATTAGTTATTATTATTATTATTAATATTATTATTATTATTATTATTATTATTATTATAAACCCATTAAATTATTTACTAATAATAACTATAAATCAGATAAATATTGGAATTGGTTAAACGTAACCATCAGACTATTCTGTGATTTTGTTATTGTCTCCTAAATCCGTGTACATAAGATTCGATAGTATCGGTTTGTTATCAATCACCATCGAAGTTATATTTTTTTTTTTTACTGAAAGAATGTTGCTGTGGAAACAATCAAACTAGAAAACAAATATGAATTTAGCCACATTAGCTATAATTGTACTTATTAACATTTATATAATAATCAGCAAGTGAAATTCAATGGGAAATCAGGAAAATCAAATATTAATGTTAAACATAGTCACGATACCCACTGTTCTCACACTTTTATATGATAACTCGATTTCAAAACAAATTCTAAAAATCTAAAGTTGCAGAAGTGTTAGGATTCTTGTAACCAAGCTATTTACAAAATTTCAAGACCCAATTCTTTCTATTGATTAGGAAATTTGAAGTCAAACTTATTTTTCAAAAAGTCAAATGGTTGATTCTTCAAGAAATTCGAATTCGTTTTAGGGACTTTGGATCAATTGATGATTCCAAAAGTTTCTAGGAAGGATTTAAAATACATTTCATGTAGAAATTTAAGTCTAAAACTGTCTAGAATTTTAAATCAAAGTTTGAGTTCTGCGTGGTATTAACGAACTCTCTATCAACTGTATTTTTTCTCTCGCATCTGTTAATTCGAAAATTCCAATATAATTATTGGCTGTTTCTTTTTATTTCATAAACCCAAAAACGAAAATTAATTGTTGTGTAAATTGTCCTGGTCGAATGACAGTTTGAAGTGAAGAAGAAAGAATAATAACAATAATATACGGATTTAAAATATAAGGGGCTGGGTTAATTACAGAAAAACAGATTTGGAGGATTGGTGTTGATTGTTTGAAAGTATCAACTGGTCGTGGGTTCAAAACCCAAGAACTGCAACCTATTTTTTTTATGGAATTCAAAATGAGGTAGTTTTTCTTATTATCATTTTTATTATTATTATTATTACTATTATTATTATTATTATTATTATTATTATTATTATTATTATTATTATTATTATTATTATTATTATTATTATTATTATTATTATAATTGTTATAGTTAGTATTATAAGTTTTATTAATGTTATTATTATTATAGTTTTATCAATTAAGTATTATTATCATTATTATAGTTATAGTTATTATGATTATTATTATTACTAGTATTATGAAAATAATATAAATTAGTATTATTCCCATAAATATCAGTATTAACAACATTCTATAATTATTAGTATTATCATTATGTATTATTATTATTATTATTATCATTTTTAATAATGTTAACAAATCATTAAAAGTATTATTATTAATATTTTCATGAGTATCGTTATTAAAGAATTATTATCATAAACATCTTTAATAGTAGAATTGATATTTTTATAGTTAATATTATTAAGATCATTATACTTATCACTAAAAGAATTTTTTTAACATTATTATTTTTATTAGTAATATTAAGTGTTATCAATATTATCATTTTACCATTTCAAATATCATTTTAAGTATTAGTACAATTATTAGTTTTAACAAAGAAACGATATACATATTTAATACATTAAACATAACAAAATTGATATTACCACATACAGAAGAAATACATGAAACATATATATATATATATATATATATATATATATATATATATATATATATATATATATATATATATATATATATATATATATATATATATATATATATATATATATATATATATATATATATATATATATATATATAATGATAGAACTAATAAGTTTATATATATAGATTGTTCGATTATGATTATGTGTATTAATACATAAACAAATGATATAGGTTCGTGAATCCGAGGTCAACCCTATAATTGTTCAATATAGTCATATGTATTTTTACTACAAAAAACATTAGGTGAGTTTCATTTGCTCCCTTTTTAATTGCTTTTGCAATATATATTTTTGGGCTGAGAATACATGCGCTGCTTTTATAAATATTTACGAAATAGACACAAGTACTTAAAAATACATTCTACGTTGAGTTGTACCGCTGGCATACTTTCCTGTAGCTTGTAACTACTATTTACATGGGTATTGTAAACGCGAATCCTGTTGATAGTTCTATCGGGCCTGACAACCCCAACCGGACTGGACGACCAGTATTCAACGGTTGCACAGTACTTTGTTTCGTTACTACACTTGGTACGGTGTAGGGAGATTTCATAATAAAGGGAATATGCGACGTTGATTAAATGTTAAGTATGGTTACCAAGTGCTCAACCACTTAGAATGCTTTACATACACTTGCGAGTGTATTATGTTTATGATATGAAATCTTGTGGTCTATTAAGATATTGAAATGATTGTTATGATAAACCTATGAACTCACCAACCCTTTGGTTGACACTTTTAAGCATGTTTATTCTCAGGTACGAATTAAGTCTTCCGCTGTGCATTTGCTCATTTTAAGGACATTACTTGGAGTCGATCATCGCAATGCGACCAAATGTTGATGACTTCGTCCAGGTTGATTAGGACGGGTCACTACATATTTTAAGTACTTGTGTCTATGGCGTAAAACATAAAATGCATGTATTCTCATCCCAAAATATTTGTGGAGTTTAAAAATGGGACTATATACTCACAGTAGTAAAATTATATTAATAATAAGTTTTCAACTTATTAAAAATATGACCGTCGTCCTTGGATTCACGAACCTATAACAATAATAACGATTCAGATAATAATGCGACTGATAAGGCTAAAAAGGAACATATATTTCATAGCATTATCCCCCAAGAAAGACAAGATTTTAGTTGCAATTGTTCCATTTTCAAGTGATATTCGTTTATATTAAATAAGTGCGAAGACAAAAGGCAGATTCGACAAATTGAAGACAAAAAGGTCCAAAAAGCTCAAAAGTACAAGATACAATTAAAAAGGTTCAAATTATTGATGAAGAACGTCTAAAAATGACAAGAGTACAAGTTACAAAACGCAAAGTACACGATATAAAATAGTACGCAAGGACGTTCGAAAATCCGGAACCGGGACATGAGTCAAATCTCAACGCTCGACGCAACGGTGTAAAAATTACGAGTTAACTATGCACAAGAATAAAATATAATATTTAAATAATTCATAATAAGAATAATATTAAATAATAAAAAGTTGTTAATTTAGCATAGTTCAGGGGTCGTAAATGAAAATTCAATTTCATATTTTGCCTATAAAAGGCGATGATTATCGATCAATTTAAAAGCATCCCTTTTTCTATCCTAAAAATCTATTATCAATATCAATATCTAAAAATCTCTATCATAATGTTAATGTAATAAGATATAACAATAATCTTAATTTTAATTTTAAATTATGATAATAATAAGATTTATGATAGAGATCGTTTGAGTGTGTAAGTCGAAATTCTGTCCGTGTAACGCTACGCTATTTTTAATCATTGTAAGTTATGTTCAACCTTTTTATATTAATGTCTAGTAGCTAAGTTATTATTATGCTTATTTAAAACGAAGTAATCATGATGTTGGGCTAATTACTAAAATTGGGTAATTGGACTTTGTACCATAATTAAGGTTTGGGCAAAAGACCGACACTTGTGGAAATTGGACTATTGACTATTAATAGATGGGGGGTATTGTCTAATTGAGTGACAACTCATTGGAGTCTGTCGAACCTATCTTCAAATTAATTATCCTAATAATTAATAATGATTATGGTTGTCCTATTTAGTGACGTTCATATGGAATCTATTATAATCATTTAATTAATTATTCGGGTTGGGTAATTGATTATTCAAACTGATCAAGTGGGTAAATTAATATTCATATCTAATCAAAACAGGGGTAGATTACATACAGTGATAACTGGTGTAATTGTTGACAGAAGTGATAACTGCGTCACAGTTTAAATCCTTAATTAGTTGGAATATTTGACTTCGGGTATAAGGGTAATTTGACGAGGACACTCGCACTTTATATTTATGACCGATGGACTATTATGGATAAAAACCAGATAGGTATCAAATAAACCATGACAAAGGACAATTAACCCGAGTAACAATTAATTAAAATCAAAACGTCAAACATCATGATTACGGAAGTTTAAATAAGCATAATCCTTTTATTTCATATTCTATCGCAATTTTATTTATTGTTATTTTATTTATCGTCATTTATTTATTTTACGCACTTTAATTATTGTCATTTATCTTTACGCTTAAAAATATAAAATCGACAAACCGGTCATTAAACGGTAAAAACCCCCCTTTTATAATAATATTACTACTTATATATATATATATATTTATATAAATATAGTTTTATAAAAATATAGTAAGTATCACCAGCTCCCTGTGGAACGAACCGGACTTACTAAAAACTACACTACTCTACGATTAGGTACACTGCCTATAGTGTTGTAGCAAGATTTAGGTATATCCCACTCTATAAATAATTAAAACTTGTGTCATATTTTGTAGTATTTTGTATTAAAAATAATACTATTTCGTACCCTCACGCTACATCATCAAGTTTTTGGCGCCGCTGCCGGGGAGCACTAAAACGCTATATTTTTAATTTATATTTGCAAAAATAAAAAAAATAAAAAAAAAAAAAAAAAAAAAAAACGCAAAAAAAAAAAAAAATCGTTTGTAAAAAAAAAACGTAAAAAAAAAAAAATTTAAGTTTTATTACCTTTAGATTTTTAGACTATAGTCGCAACTTTTAGTATTAAGTATAGTTTTTGCCTTAGTATTTATTTTTACTTCTAGAATTTTTAGGCTTTGCCGTAAAATCCCTTAAGTGCTTTTTCTTTAGACTAAGATTTAGGTGCCTTAAAATTTTGCGACGCTATTTTTCGTGCTACTTTCTTATTTTTATTTATCTTTCGACGCCGTTTACCTATGTATCAATTACAATTCCAATTAGTGATCTCTATTTGTAGTTTTAATTTTAAGATAGTGTTAGTTATAAGGTTGGATTAACCGCGTGTTTACAAACCACTCTTCGTCTTTTTCATTTTTCGACACTTTTCGACGCGCAATCTTTTTCTTTCTTATTTCTCGCTATTCTAGTTTTAGGACATAGATTTTTATTCTACTTCTTCTCTAAATTTCTTAAAATTACGAAAATTTATTTTAAGTGGTTAAATTGATAGACATCAAAATTTTCTGGTTCGTAGTAATAGTTGGATTTGTACGTGGACCGGGTTGTTGGAGCCAAACAGTCCTCAATTATATTGAGACCAAACGAATCCTGCCCCTCTGCTGCATCTTTTGGCTATTCGAAACGTGGGCAAAATCAGAAAAGTCTATTAATTGGATAACTTATATAATTTTTCTTTCCTTTTAAAAACTAATAGGATATTCAGTGAATGCACCGAGTAAAACGTTCACCACCTTTCATAAGTTCACCACCTATAACTCGATCAAGACATCTAGCCAATATTGTCGCCGTTGATTTTTCTTTAGAATCATCATCTAGTCGACCAAGAACTCCAACTCAAATCTCCGATAATCCATTTTTTTGAACCCGACCTCACAATTGAGAATCCGGAAGATATTCAAGGACAATTCCAAGATCCTGAACCCCAAACCGTTAAATCAGAATCCTCTAGTGATTCGGATACAACAAATCCAATCATGGAAAATCTAGAACCTCTAAGTATGGAAGATCGAATGAGGGCTAAACGCACGGGCCAAGGTCACGCCATTATTAAGCCAGAAGTTAATGCGCCAGATTATGAAATCAAAGGACAAATTCTACACATGGTAACTAACCAATGCCAATTCAGTGGTGCACCGAATGAAGATCCTAACGAACACCTTCGTACGTTTAAAAGAATTTGTACACTATTCAAAATCCGAGAAGTGGAAGATGAGCAGATCTATCTCGTGTTGTTTCCCTGGACTTTAAAGGGAGAAGCCAAAGATTGGTTAGAATCGTTACCTGAAGGGGCGATTGACACATGGGATGTTTTAGTTGAAAAATTTCTTAAACAATTCTTTTCGGCATCTAAAGCCGTGAGACTTCAAGGAGAAATTGTTACGTTCGCGCAAAAGCCAAATGAAACATTATATGAGGCGTGGACAAGATTCGGAAGGATGTTGAGAGGATGTCCTCAACACGGATTAGATACTTTTCAAATAGTACAAATCTTCTATAAAGGCGTAGACATCGCTACAAGAAAAGACATCGACATAACAGCTGGTGGTTCCATTATGAAGAAAACCGCAACTGAAGCTTACAAAATTATTGATAACACAGCCTCCCACTCTCATGAGTGGCACCAAGAGAAAGATATATATCGTTCATCTAAAGCGGCTAGAGCCGATTCTAGCCATAACTTTGATTCCGTTTCCGCAAAAATAGATGCTTTCGAAAGACGAATGGAAAAGATGAATAAAGATATTCACGCAATACGAATCAGTTGTGAGCTATGCGGTGGACCACACTTATTGAAAGATTGTCACATTGAAACAACATTGGAACAACGAGAGAATGTTTCCTATATGAACCAAAGGCCTGGAAATAATTATCAAAATAATTATCAACCGCCAAAGCTAAACTTCAATCGAAATCAAAACATTCTTTACAATCCAAAAGGACCCGAAAATAACTGGTACAACCAACAAGGTCCGAATAACCAACCGACTCAAAACAACACTTTCAATCAACAAAGACCTAGCTTATATAAACCACCACAACAACCCGAAGAGAAAAAGCCAAATCTAGAAGAAATGATGGCAAAGCTAGTTGAATCTCAAACACAATTTATTGAAACTCAAACCCAAACGAACGACAGATTTGATCAGTCATTAAGAACTCAACAAGCTTCCATTTTGAATCTAGAAAAACACGTAGGTACTCTTGCTAGCATGATGAGTGAGAGGGAACAAGGAAAGCTACCGAGTAATACTGAAGTAAATCCTCGGAATGAGAATGTTAATATGGTTTCAACGAATTCTGAAAAACCAGCACCAGAAGATGGGAAGGTTTTAGATGAGAATAACAATGAAGAAGTTACACCACCACCACCCGAGTATGTAAAGCCAGTGGTGACACCATACAAACCACCCATCCCGTTTCCAAGAAAAGGAGTTGAGTATGAGCAAGTGATAGGTAATAAAGATTGTGATACCTCTGGAAAGAAGAAGAAGAAAAAGAATAAGAAAGTGCAAGAAACAAAAGCCGTAAATATAAACCCGGTGAAGACAGTTCCACCAAAACCTCCACCTAGGGTAGGTGATCCGGGTGAATTTATTGTTCCTTGTCTACTTAGTGATTGTGTCATGTATGATGCACTAGCAGATTTAGGTGCAAGTGTAAGTGTTATGCCTCTTTCCTTATATAAGAGATTAGGTGTAGGTAAGTTAAGTCCAACGGATATGAGTGTTCGACTCTTTGATCAAACCATTAAGCACCCAGTTGGAATTGCTGACAACCTACCCGTTCAAGTAGGCAATTTAACCTTTCTAGTCGAATTTATTGTCATTGACATAGAAGAGGACCCAAACATTCCTCTAATTTTAGGTCGACCATTCTTAGCGTCCACCGGGGCGTTCTTTGATGTAAGAAACGGTAGAATGACACTTAGTAGTGGTGACAAATCGATCACCTTTATGATTCGAAAATCTAAACCTCCACCAACCAAAACCGTTGAACCAATAAAAACGATTGGTAATAACCATGTTGTTTTACCAACTCCAACGGCAGTGCTTAGCAATAATGAAACGCCTAAGTGTGGGAAAAATGAAGTAACACCTAATGATAACCCAATAACAAAGGACCCCGTTGTTGATACGAAATTAAATGATCCCGTTATTAATAGTTCAATGAAGAAACTTTTTAAACGGGCTATTGATGCTAGAAGTAAGGGGAACTTTAAGTTATGTAACCGGTTAGTATCCAATCTGTCGCCTAAAGAAAGAGCGAAGCTAGTTGAATTATGGGATATTACGGAAGAAGCCGGGCACTGGCTTAAAGAAAAAGTCACAGATATGCAAGTTGATTATGGACCAAGAGAAATTGACGATGAAGTTAATCACAATTTTGACACCACAGCTACCTAAGTGTGGGGAGATTCAAGTGTTCTAAAAAGAAAATGCTATCTAGAGTTAGTTGTTCTGTTCTCGTGTAGTTCTGAGAATGGAATCCGAGTGGTCTTTTCCACTAGCAGACACTAAAGAACTAGTTTTCTCCCTCCATTCTGAATTTTTGTTTTGTAGGTTTTATATAAAATTAATATGTTTTTTTTAATTTATGTTTTGTGTGAATTTTAAAAACAAAATTTACTTTAATTCATTAAGTTGAAAAAAATGATTTCTAAAATTCGTCGTGAGTTGAAGACTAGGTCATTAAGCCGAAATTACTTTACCCGAGGGCGGGGCGACAAATTTTGTTATCATTATTTTTAATTTTATTGATTTAAAGTATGCCAAAAATATTATACTTTATAAATTTTTGAACGTAGGGGTTATATACCAAACTTCAAAAATATGTATATATGTTTGTATTTTATGTTATGTACACAACAGGGTAAAACAGCGCACTTTCAAAGACTGTCATTAAGTTCAACAAAAAGCTACTAATTTTGATGACAAGACGCAAAATATCAAATGTGATGTAAAATAATATGCTTACAAACTGGGTATTTTTAATCACTTTTCTACATTAATCACCCTCATGAATTTATAATTATAGTCTGATTTCATGTAAATGAGGGCATTGCATGATCTCAAGTGTGGGGAAGGGTTATAAATTCTCTCGGGTTTGCACTTAGTTTATTTTCTAAATTTTGTGAAAATTTTAAAAATTTTCAACTAAATGAATTCAAAATCATGTTTATACATATTTATGAACGATGAAAACTAGGTGTTAATACCGAAATTATCGTTACCTCGAAAAGGACATAAATTGAGAAACAACTAAAACGCTTGAATATAAAAAGACGCATGAAAAAAGTCAAGTGTGGGGAGAATGTACCAAGTTATTCAATTAAAAACTATCTATCACATGTTTCTGTAAAGTTTATTGCAGGTGCTTTTGTTTTGGACTAAATTAACTGTTTTACCCGATTTACTGTAATACATTTGAAAGAAAGATGGATCTACACGATGAATCAATTCCATCATTAAAAGGAAGTAAAGTCTTCCGAAAAAGACACGCGCTTCTTGATTTAGGTCAAGAAGTTGTCGTCCAGACCAGCTGTAGGTTGACGAAAAATCTAGAAAAGTCATCTCTAAAATCAGCAGGAAATCCACGGACCTCAGCATCAAACAGGGTCGCCAAGTGGTCAGATTTATCCTAACCATGAGAAGGATTTATCTCGTACAATGGGGAGGCACCGTGCAAATTAGCTTGATAAGACTAATGAATCAGATCCCCAGAAAGGATAATCTCCTTAAAGATTACAAATCAGCTTTTAAGACTGATATTACTCAATCCTTGAGATTGACCTTAAAGATTGAGAATTCAAACTCATGGAATTCAATGATATCTAAACTCGAGCTTGAACGAGAAAATATTTTGATCAAAAATACAAACCGATTTGTTTTCTGAAAACCCATTTTCAATGCGTTCATTACCATTGAACGTAAAATCCTAGGAATTCACCTGGAATTCATTAGGTCACCTGAACCAAATCGGGTGTCAACCGTAAGAACGGTGGTTGCATAGCATGGTCGGAGACAGGACCTTGTGCCAGACCGAAAAATCATAGGATGATCTTTACTATCGCTCCTACCAAGGATAGTTCTAGCATCCGACACGTTAAAAGACCATAATCATCTGCATGTCACGGGACATTGCCTTAACAGTTTCTTGTTCATCGCTTTCCTTTACAACCGGACGGTAGTTTGCCGAAAGGTAATATACGGAACACGTAAACTGGATGTGTGCTTTCCGATACCGGGATAGCAGTGGATTACACGAACCTAAATGTTTTTAGCCAAAATATTGATCCACAAATATATTTTGCAACACCAATGGTGGATCAAATCAGAAAACTTATCTAGGGTAAAAGCTAGATTGAATTTTCAAAAGATCAAATGTTTTCATAAAGATCCTATTTCCTAAAGGATCTAAATTTTTATAGTCATGTGGGACTGTAAACCGCCTTTCAAATGTGCACTTTGCTTTGGAAACCGAAAGTAAATCGGCTATTTGATTGCAAGTGTCGTTGACCTAAACCCAAGGCAACTGTGGATGACACACCCACCTTTAACCATATCGTTACTACCATTGTTTATACCGCCATATCAAAATCACTGATGTACAAAGTGTGAAGAATAAAGAAGTGATTCTAGTATTTCAAGACTATATTGCTTGAGGACAAGCAACGCTCAAGTGTGGGGATATTGATAAGGCTAAAAAGGAACATATATTTCATAGCATTATCCCCCAAGAAAGACAAGATTTTAGTTGCAATTGTTCCATTTTCAAGTGATATTCGTTTATATTAAATAAGTGCGAAGACAAAAGGCAGATTCGACAAATTGAAGACAAAAAGGTCCAAAAAGCTCAAAAGTACAAGATACAATTAAAAAGGTTCAAATTATTGATGAAGAACGTCTAAAAATGACAAGAGTACAAGTTACAAAACGCAAAGTACACAATATAAAATAGTACGCAAGGACGTTCGAAAATCAGGAACCGGGACAAGAGTCAACTCTCAACGCTCGACGCAACGGTGTAAAAATTACGAGTCAACTATGCACAAGAATAAAATATAATATTTAAATAATTCATAATAAGAATAATATTAAATAATAAAAAGTTGTTAATTTAGCATAGTTCTGTTGGGTTTTAACAAGTTTCATAATACTTAATACATTTTAGGAAACAAATTAAAGCGGAAGCAAGTAAGTATTACCATTTAAAACTTGTATATCTTTAACCAATTAAAGTTAAAACCCAATTAGGATCAAGTTATGAAATATGCTTACAAACTACAAGTAAGAAAGTGTTTATACCTTCTCCTAGCTTGTTGATAGATGATGATGAAGATGATGATGAATGGAGCTCCAAAACTATGAAACCTCAAGTAGTTATACCCCAAACTTATAACCAACACCTTGTACTTAGGTTAGGATTTCTTAACACTTGAATTAGCCTTACAAAAACCAAACTTTGAACCTCCTTTTGGCTCCCAATAGCCACGGCATTCAGCAGCAGAAATTGGGAGGTTTTGTGCAGAATTTTCAAGTTCAAAATGTGGAAAAACTCTTGAGAGAAGTGGTCAAGCTTTGGTTCAAGTAAATAGCATGCACCACTAAAGTTGTGTGTGTGTTGGAAGTAACAAATGAGCATGGGATGTTGTCTTGAAGACCAAAAATTCTGCACACTCATTTTATAAAATAATAATGTTATATATATATATATAAACTTGATACATATATAAACATGTATTTATTTTGTTACTTTCACATTTTATAAACAAGTGTTTATAAAATATAACACAACATAATCATTTAAACCTATAAACAATTATATATAAATTATCCAAATAATTTATCTCAAGTGATCATATTTTAGAAAACCGATTTTCTAAAGTCCAAGTGTCGCGTATTTATTTAATGACCCAAACGTCAAGACTAAATACGTTTTAAGGTGTCGGTAAGTTTGTTATTGGGTATGACCCGACTTGGATCATAACATACCAGCCACATTAATTTAATATGTCTCTCGGGCATACGAAATACCTTCAATCTCCCACTTGCACGAGAAACATAAGAAATTAATGCAAGTGATGGATACCACCTAACGACCGTCCATCACCCCCAATATGTTATGACTTTGTGCCATTCAATAACATCATCCCTTTCGAGTCCCATCTCGAATATGAATAGGTGAATCTTTCATAATATCCTTTCATCCTAGATGTCATGTCAAATCCAGGAGATACAGAGTGATCACTCTCTTATAGATTTAACTTTTCAGGCCTTAGACATCTGACTCTCAACGAATAAGAGGGACAAATTCCATCTTGACTACATACGTCCTAGATATACACTTTGTAATATACCTGAGTTCTTCCTTATGTACTACCATGTTTCAGAATAGCGAAGGAAAGAATCAAGGCACAGTACTTGGTGAATATCTGAACCCAATATGTATCTCAGGTCAGAGGATACAATGATATTCGCCTTTACTCAAGATTACATGTGATCAACCACAAAGGCTCTATACAGTAATTCTTGAGAGCGGGTCTTCCAATATTTGTTTCCCACAAATATCTATGAACCTTGGTTGCATCCTTGCCCCACATTCAACCTATGAATGTATACCAATCCGAGTTCATAATAGTCTGAACCTCACACTTGTTCCCACAAATGTGATCGACTATGGAAATTTAGAATAATTGCTTATTCATGGATGAAATATGCAAAATAGGAACATAACTCAGATAAATTAACACCATAGTTATATTAATGAGTTTGAATAATTTCGTTCCGGTACAATACATAAAATAGATCATATCCAATCACTAGAATATCGAAGCCCTAATGCACAAACATGTCCCTCATGTTTTGGCCCATGTAAAAGCTTCGTGAGTGGATCCGCAACATTATGATCTGTGTGAACTTTGCGAATACATATCTTTCCTTTTTCAACTTCATCCCTTATGTAGTTGAATCTCCGCTCAATGTGACGAGTCTTTTGATGGGCACGAGGTTCCTTGATTTGAGCAATCGCACCCTCGTTGTCACAAAAGATCTCAAGAGGGTCCTGAATGGAAGGGACCACTCCTAAGTCGTCTATGAATTTCTTCATCCATGCAGCTTCCTGAGCTGCCAGTGAGGCGGCAATGTACTCTGACTCTGTAGTGGATAACGCAACAACCTCCTGTTTCGAACTCTTCCAAGAGACCGCACCACCATTTAACATGAAGACATAACCGGATTGTGATCGAGAGTCATCTCGATCAGTTTGGAAACTCGCGTCCACGTAACCTTTTACGGCGAGTTCCTCCTCACCAGACCCATATATTAGAAACATATCCTTAGTTCTCCTAAGGTATTTCAATATACTTTTAACAGCAATCCAATGACTATTTCCTGGGTTGTTCTGGTATCTACTTGTCAAGCTTAGAGCGCATGACACATCCGGTCTAGTACATATCATTGCATACATGATAGACCCAATAGCAGATGTGTATGGGACTTTCTTCATTCTTTCTTGTTCATCTTTCGTGGTAGGACACTGAGATGAACTGAGAATGGTTCCTCTTTGAATAGGTACCAAACCTTTCTTAGAGTTTTCCATCTTGAACCTTTTCAAGATTTTATCAATGTATGTACTTTGACTTAAACCTATCAATCTCTTGGATCTATTCCTATAGATCCCTATCCCCAATATGTATTGTGCGTCTCCAATATCCTTAATGGAGAAGCAACTCTTTAGCCAAGTTTTGACTCCTTGCATTGTGGTAATATCATTCCCAAATAATAATATATCATCCACATATAGCACAAGGAACATTATAGAGCTCCCACTAGCCTTCTTGTACACACAAGCTTCATCACCATTTTTAATGAAGCCAAATTTCTTGGCTTCCTCATTAAAACGATGATTCCACATTCTAGATGCTTGTTTCAATCCGTAGATTGACTTCTTTAACTTGCATACACTTTTAGGATATTTTGGATCAACAAAACCTTCAGGCTGGACCATATAGACATCTTCCATAAGATATCCATTTAGGAAAGTGGTTTTGACATCCATTTGCCATATTTCATAGTCGTAGTGAGCAGCAATGGCAAATAATATCCTAATAGACTTTAGCATTGCCACAGGCGAGAAAGTTTCATCATAATCAACCCCTTGAGTTTGAGTGAAACCTTTTGCAACAAGTCTAGCTTTATATGTATCCAAGTTTCCATGTATGTCGGTTTTCTTCTTGAAAAGCCATTTGCAATCAACTAGCTTGGAGCTAGGAGGTTGCACAACAAGTTCCCAAACTTGGTTTTCATACATGGATTGCATCTCGGCGTTCATGGCTTCCTGCCATTTATCTTTATCGATCCTTGATAAAGCATCTTCGTAGTTTGTCGGTTCATCCAAATCAACCGTATAGCAACCATCTATGAGAAACCCATATCTCTCAGGAGGATTGCTAATCCTACCAGATCTACGAATGCCTTGTGTATTTTGATCATTCATTTGATCACTATCAACATTTTCATGTTGAGTGCTAGTGTCAACCAATTGTGTATCATCTACTTGATCTTGAATCTCTTCAAGATCTATCTTCCTTTCACTATTTCCTTCCATTAGGAACTTAGTTTCAAGGAATTCCGCCTTTCGAGCAACAAATACATTCTGCTCGTATGGATCATAGAAATAGTATCCCATATCATCCTTGGGATATCCTATGAAGATACACTTCGTGGATCGAGCATTCAACTTATTAGGGACGTAACGCTTAGGATAAGCTTCACATCCCCATACCTTTAAGTATGATAGAGAAGGAGGTTTTCCAAACCACATCTCATGAGGAGTTCGTTCCACTTTCTTGGTTGGGGCCATATTTAAAATACGAGCAGCGGAGCTTAGACAATAACCCCAAAATGATAGAGGCAACGAGCTTCTTGCCATCATAGATCGAACCATATCCATTAGGGTTCGGTTCCTCCTTTCGGAAACTCCATTGAGTTGGGGTGTTCCGGGTGGAGTAAGTTGTGAGATAATCCCACAACTCCTAAGATGATCTTGGAAGGCATCGCTTAGGTATTCACCTCCTCTATCGGTACGTAGTACCTTAATTGTCTTATTGAGTTGATTTTGTACTTCGTTTTGATATTCTTTGAATGCTTCAAACGTTTCGTCCTTGTGTCTTAATAAGTAGACATATCCGAAACGACTAAAGTCATCAATAAAAGTAACAAAGTATCTTTCACCTTTCCTAGTCATGGGTTTAAAGGGTCCACATACATCCGAATGTATTAATCCCAATAAATCTTTAGCCCTTTCATAGGTCCCTTTGAAAGGTGCTTTAGTCATCTTGCCTTGTAAACAAGATTCACATACTTCAAACGAATCCATTTCATTTGATTTGAAAAGTCCATTCTTTTGAAGTGTATGTATTCGGTTCTTGTTTATGTGACCAAGGCGACAATGCCATAAGTAGGAATCACTCAAATCCCTTTTGAGTTTCTTGGTGCTTGTATGGTACATTGAGCTACTAGATGATGTATCATCATGAACCAATTCATAAATTCCATTTGAAGGCGAAGCCTTGAAATAGAATACATTATCTTTAGAAACATGAATATCATCATCAATAAAATTAACAATGTAACCACATTGTTTTAAGCGAGAAATAGAAATAATGTTTCTACACAAATCCGGAGCATACAAAACATTTTCTAAAATAAGTTCCAATCCGCTTGGAAGCTTCAAAATAAAATCTCCTTGAGCTTTAACATGCACCTTTGCACCATTGCCCATATAGAGACTTGATGTTCCCGCCTTATGATCACTTCTTTTGAACCCCTGCAAAGAATTGCAAATATGAGTTCCACATCCAGTGTCTAATACCCATGTATTAGAGGAAGTAATACTTAGCTCTATATATACCATATATATATTACCTGAGGTTTGCCCTGCATCCCTCTTGTCCTTCAACTCCTTAAGGTAGACCGGACAGTTTCGTTTCCAATGACCCATCTCACCGCAACCGAAACATGGGTCTTCCTTGGGGTTTGCCTTCTCGGCTACCTTTTGCTTCTTAGCCTTGTTGATGGTTGGGGTAACCATCTTCCCTTTCCCTTTGCCTTGATAGGCGGGTCTTTTTCTCTTAGCCACCTTTGGCTTAGAGGTCTTACTTTTGGACCCACCTTGATCGATTGCTAACACGGGTAAAGCCCTTTTACCCATGCTAGTTTCCGCCGTTCTAAGCATACCGTGAAGCTCACCTATGCTCTTATCCATCCCATTCATATTGTAATTAATTACAAATTGATCAAACCTTTTTGATAGGGAATTAAGGATAAGATCGGTGGCTAACTCATTTGATATGTTTAGGTTAAGACGGTTAGCACGATCAATAAGGCTCTTCATTTTGAGGACATAAGAGGAGACGGATTGGGTGTCATCCATACGACATGCATGTAGCGCTCGAACCGTTTCGAAGCGCTCGACACGTGCTTGTTGAAGGAACATCTCCTTCAATTGCGTAATCATGTCATATGCACTATGATGTTCGAAATCCTTTTGGAGTTCGGGTATCATAGTCCCAAGCATTAGACAAGCGACTTGCACCGAATCGGCGCAATATTTGTCATAATAAGCCATGCCCTCTATATCTTCCTCATCCGGTTGGTCGGGAATAGGGTCCTCCAACACATACGCTTTGTCCTCAAGTTTGAGGACAATCCTAAGATTACGGAACCAATCCATAAAGTTCGTATGGTTGAGTTTGTCTTTCTCGAGGAGAGACCTTAATGATAGGTTGTTTAGGTTAAGTGGTGCATTTTGCATGTTGTTGTTATTTGCGGCCATCTACAAAATTTAACAAAGTCCTTTTAAGTATCGATTTTAAATTTAATAAACAATACCCTTTTATTTTTAATTGTTTTATTAAATCTTAGAATCCAACGGTAAATCAAATTTCGGTTAGGTGACCTTTATCCCGTTATTTGATTTAGCTAGGTAGTCATTTATGTGATAATTGCAATCCTTTTGCAACTTCTAAGTTATGGGATCATGCAATCCTTTTGCATGGCATATTTATCCCATCAACGCCTATTTTTTTCATCATGCTTCGGTGACCCTAAGTTCATGATTCCCAAATCAAGTCGTCCTACTTGTGTAAACATGTAGACTTAACATACAAGTGGTTAGGTGACCTTTATCCCACATGTATGCGAAGTGTACCTTATTCATATTAGTTCGCTCATGACGGTTAGGTGACCTTTATCCCATCAAGAGTTTCCTAATACGTCTAAGTGTTTCCACAAAAGGATGGCGTTTAACTTGTTTACCTTATTTTAGTTAAGGGATTTTAAGTTTTCATAAATTCTAGTTTAAGAAAACATTTGCCATACACCAACATGCATTTGGTGTATAGTTCATTTTGAAAAGCCAATTTCATGTCTATAAACCATTTTATATATATGATCCTAATCATGATCTTAATAACCGTTTATTAATGTCCTTTTAGCCATTTTTAATTTAACCATTTAAATTGACATTTTGCATGTCGTTAATTAATGTATAATTTAACCAATTAAATTGCCATTTTGCTTGTTGTTAACTTGTGTGATAAACTTGTAGCAAACAACCATACAATCCACAATCATACAATAAACAACCATGCATGCAAAACAAATATGTTCACAATCAAGCCATTTTGGTAGACATTTGTTTAGCCGAAAACAAATGCCACCGGATAAGGGGTTATAACACAAAGTAGGAGATTTCAAATCTCCCACTTAACCTTGCATCCAAATGCTTCTTCATGTGTTCTTCAAGTCTTCATCATTCTTCATCATTTTACAAAATATATCCTAATACATTTTGTCTAAAAAATGAAATTACAACCTAATCTATTTTACATACCAAATATAAAATAAATTACATAACCAAATGAATTATTACATGCCAAATGAATAAATATTATTACAAACCAATTGAATAAATATCAATCAACCATGCATGCAACCAAACACAAGGTCAAGGCTTAGATTGTGAACATCATCAACATAAGTGATAGGCAATACAGAATCACAAGTGATTGGAAACACAGAATCACAAGTGATCTGCAACACAGAATCACAAGTGATCGGCAATACAGAATCACAAGTGATCGGCAACACAGAATCACAAGTGATTTGCAGTACAGAATCACAAGTGATTGGCAGTACAGAATGCAGAATCACAAGTGATTTTGGCCAAAATGACAACCACCCAAAACCGAAAATTTTTACATTCTACTTCATGCATGTTCATAGAATGCAAAATTATAGTGGGTTTAATAACCATCTCGAAGCATATTTCAACAACTTCGGCTCTAGATACCATTGTTGGGTTTTAACAAGTTTCATAATACTTAATACATTTTAGGAAACAAATTAAAGCGGAAGCAAGTAAGTATTACCATTTAAAACTTGTATATCTTTAACCAATTAAAGTTAAAACCCAATTAGGATCAAGTTATGAAATATGCTTACAAACTACAAGTAAGAAAGTGTTTATACCTTCTCCTAGCTTGTTGATAGATGATGATGAAGATGATGATGAATGGAGCTCCAAAACTATGAAACCTCAAGTAGTTATACCCCAAACTTATAACCAACACCTTGTACTTAGGTTAGGATTTCTTAACACTTGAATTAGCCTTACAAAAACCAAACTTTGAACCTCCTTTTGGCTCCCAATAGCCACGGCATTCAGCAGCAGAAATTGGGAGGTTTTGTGCAGAATTTTCAAGTTCAAAATGTGGAAAAACTCTTGAGAGAAGTGGTCAAGCTTTGGTTCAAGTAAATAGCATGCACCACTAAAGTTGTGTGTGTGTTGGAAGTAACAAATGAGCATGGGATGTTGTCTTGAAGACCAAAAATTCTGCACACTCATTTTATAAAATAATAATGTTATATATATATATATAAACTTGATACATATATAAACATGTATTTATTTTGTTACTTTCACATTTTATAAACAAGTGTTTATAAAATATAACACAACATAATCATTTAAACCTATAAACAATTATATATAAATTATCCAAATAATTTATCTCAAGTGATCATATTTTAGAAAACCGATTTTCTAAAGTCCAAGTGTCGCGTATTTATTTAATGACCCAAACGTCAAGACTAAATACGTTTTAAGGTGTCGGTAAGTTTGTTATTGGGTATGACCCGACTTGGATCATAACATACCAGCCACATTAATTTAATATGTCTCTCGGGCATACGAAATACCTTCAAGTTCAGGGGTCGTAAATGAAAATTCAATTTCATATTTTGCCTATAAAAGGCGATGATTATCGATCAATTTAAAAGCATCCCTTTTTCTATCCTAAAAATCTATTATCAATATCAATATCTAAAAATCTCTATCATAATGTTAATGTAATAAGATATAACAATAATCTTAATTTTAATTTTAAATTATGATAATAATAAGATTTATGATAGAGATCGTTTGAGTGTGTAAGTCGGAATTCTGTCAGTGTAACGCTACGCTATTTTTAATCATTGTAAGTTATGTTCAACCTTTTTATATTAATGTCTCGTAGCTAAGTTATTATTATGCTTATTTAAAACGAAGTAATCATGATGTTGGGCTAATTACTAAAATTGGGTAATTGGGCTTTGTACCATAATTAAGGTTTGGGCAAAAGACCGACACTTGTGGAAATTGGACTATTGACTATTAATAGATGGGGGGTATTGTCTAATTGAGTGACAACTCATTGGAGTCTGTTGAACCTATCTTCAAATTAATTATCCTAATAATTAATAATGATTATGGTTGTCCTATTTAGTGACGTTCATATGGAATCTATTATAATCATTTAATTAATTATTCGGGTTGGGTAATTGATTATTCAAACTGATCAAGTGGGTAAATTAATATTCATATCTAATCAAAACAGGGGTAGATTACATACAGTGATAACTGGTGTAATTGTTGACAGAAGTGATAACTGCGTCACAGTTTAAATCCTTAATTAGTTGGAATATTTGACTTCGGGTATAAGGGTAATTTGACGAGGACACTCGCACTTTATATTTATGACCGATGGACTATTATGGATAAAAACCAGATAGGTATCAAATAAACCATGACAAAGGACAATTAACCCGAGTAACAATTAATTAAAATCAAAACGTCAAACATCATGATTACGGAAGTTTAAATAAGCATAATCCTTTTATTTCATATTCTATCGCAATTTTATTTATTGTTATTTTATTTATCGTCATTTATTTATTTTACGCACTTTAATTATCGTCATTTATCTTTACGCTTAAAAATATAAAATCGACAAACCGGTCATTAAACGGTAAAAACCCCCCTTTTATAATAATATTACTACTTATATATATATATATATATTTATATAAATATAGTTTTATAAAAATATAGTAAGTATCACCAGCTCCCTGTGGAACGAACCGGACTTACTAAAAACTACACTACTCTACGATTAGGTACACTGCCTATAGTGTTGTAGCAAGATTTAGGTATATCCCACTCTATAAATAATTAAAACTTGTGTCATATTTTGTAGTATTTTGTATTAAAAATAATACTATTTCGTACCCTCACGCTACATCATCAGCGACATATGAATAAAATAAAGCAAGTTCATAGAATACTTATATAATAATTTTTAACATTTTATGTTAGTAGTCCATTGTTAGTAGTCCAAAATAGTCCGAAAAGTCCAACAGTTCAATAATCGGTATATATATAATCTTAAAATTACCCCACGACGTATTGTATACGTAATGTCTTTGCATCAACCCAGAGACGTATTGTATACGTATTGTCTTAGAAATAACTAAGACGTATACGTATTGTCTTAGAATTAACTAAGACGTATTGTGTACGTATTGTCTTAGGATTTATCAAAACGTATTGTATACTTATTGTGTTAGGACGTACCAAGAATATTATTATACATATATATAATCACAGAATTAACCAAGATTATAATATTTTGTTATACTACTGATAACATGTCCAAATATATATAGGATATAGGAAAAGTTAACAAGGATATGGTTAATATAGTTTTTATAATATAAATTTCGTCCATACCACGTTAATTTTAGCAGATTTTGTTTTGCTCGCCAAATATTCATTACAACTCCGTTTAAAGTGAATAAAATTGCTATGGATTCATTAAGAAGTAAATTTTAAAAAACCAATTAGAAAAGTTTATCCCAAGTAGTAATTTTTAGAGCTTTACCCTCTTTTTGTGTCGGTGGACAGATTTGGAAAAATCCCGGCATCCACCCAATATATGATTTTTGATAAAATACTTCCACTTCGTCTAAAATCATGAAAAAAATACTGTGAGTCTTATTTACATATATTAACATATTTCCAAAGTCTTAGCCTCGAACTCAAAGTCTAAGGTAGTTTTTTAATTCCCAACCCAAAACAGCCCGCTTTTTACCGAATGGAGATTAAAGGATATATGTTAAGTTTCAAGGTGTTCTTCATATGTAAAAGTTATAAGTTCTTATATTAACTTAATATAACATCATAATACATATAAATAAGTTTTATTAGAGTTAATTTAGAAGAATTAACTTAGTTTTCAAACAAGCTTGGTGTTCACCAAAACAAGTTCTAGTTTTTACAAGTTTTATAAGCATAATAAGATAGCAACTATATAAGGGATTGAACAAGGATTTTGAGAAGTATTTTACCTTGATTATGAAGAGTAAAGTTTCTGAGATTGAAGTATAATATGAGAGCATTCATGTGTATATTTTTAGTTTAAGAAAATGTGGAGTAAAAATGAGTTAAAATGGTCCTTATTTATAAGCTTATAATTTTGGCTTTTAGCAAAAATATCTAAGATAAGTTAAATTGTATTAAGTCATACATGACATATTAAATTTATTAGGTCATGGATGACATATTACACAAATAATTGCAGATTTCTATTGGTATATACCAATAGTAAATACTTCTAGAAGCTGTGTATAATACGGGTAAAAATACCGTATGAATGCGAGTAGAATCCTTTGAGGAAATTGAACGAAAATACGAGTATAGCTATCCTTTATATCTATTGTTATATTATAAAGTGTATTCAATACTTGTAAGGATGTATTTACACTCGTATTACATTATATGTAAATACATTTTAACATAAGTTAATTACGTCGTTTAAATAGTAATATATATATTGTTTGAAAACTCTTTAAATTATTAGTATGAAAATATATATATAATACTTTTGTTAATATACTTAATGAGATATTTAATTATCATATTTTCAAGTTAAATATATATAAATCCATATATATACACAATAATTAAATAATTAAACAATTAAATCAAGTTATGACGTTCGTGAATCGTCGAAATAAAAGGGTGACCAAAAGCTTGTGTAAAACTCTTTTCGGAGGTTCAAGATTTATTAAAATTCATTGCTTATCAAGTAGGAATTATATAAAGATTAAGTTTAAATTTGGTCAGAAATTTTCGGGTCGTCACATGCATATCATATACCTTAACTCTGTAGTATATATATTAAATTCATGATTCATCATTAATATATAAAAGATAAGATATGAATGCTCACGTATCAATATTGTGATTCAATATTGCAGGAAAAGTACGTAGACGCAATGGAGATGATAAACACTAGTTTGACCTCACGAGCTATACCTCCAAACAATACCCATAACCTCCATAGCTATAACTCATAATTTCCTTAGCTCTATCCCGCTCGAAAAACCCGTTTTGAATTAATTCGCTCATGACCTCTTCGTAGTATTTTATGTATAATATTAATAATAACGCTACCTACTAATACTAATATTAATAATAAGATTAATATTAATAATCTTAATATTAATAATATATATATATATATATATATATATATATATATATATATATATATATATATATTTGAGAGAAGTATGTGAAGAAATGAATCACAAATCGAAATGCGTTCAATTTATAAGAGATGTTCAGCCCACCTACCTCCCATGCGATCGCATGGGATTTTGCCTATATGGCCATGCGATCGCATGGCCTGAAAATACAGCTCACAAATGCTTAACTCAAGTTGCCGACACCCATTTCTCATTTGATTAATATAAATAATATTATTTAATATATAATATATTTAATCTTTAAAATTAATTAAATATTATATTATATTCTCATGCATAGTTAATTTGTAATTTTAGCACCGATGAATTGTACGTTGACGCTCGACTTATGTACCAGTTCCGGTTTTTCGAACGTCCTTTCGTACGCTTAGAAAACTTGTACTTTAAGTTTCACGACACGTACATTTAACAATAATTAGACTTAAACATCGATAAACTAAATTACTCGAAGTATAACCTATACATTTGAGTGTTATGGTCATTTGCTTCTATAAACCAATGTCTCGTTATTTATCAAAATATATTTAATTCAAAACGTTTTATATCCAAGTTAATATTATATTTTTTAAAATATATATATATATATATATATATATATATATATATATATTATCATTTAAAATATAAACTTGTATAATTGAAATATTTATCTAATAATATAATATTTAGTTTTTCAAAACTAATTATATTTCAAAGTTCATTTATAATCGTTTAAATAATAGAAAATATTATATCATAATACGTTTACATTTTTGAAACAATATATATATATATATATTTGTAATTTATAATACAAAGCTTTAATTAATTTCTTCTCTATATATATATATATATATATATATATATATATATATATATATATATATATATATATATATATATATATATATATATCATCATTTAAAATATAAACTTGTATAATTGAAATAATTATCTAATAATATAATATTTAGTTTTTCAAAACTAATTATATTTCAAAGTTCATTTATAATCGTTTAAATAATAGAAAATATTATGTCATAATACGTTTACGTTTTTGAAACAATATATATATATATATATATATATATATATATATATATATATATATATATATATATATATATATATATATATATATATATATATATATATATTTGTAATTTATAGTACAAAGCTTTAATTAATTTCGTCAAACTTCATAAACAAATTATCTTATAAAACGTTTTAATAATAAAGTTCTTTTTAAACTGAAACGTTTTTGTACGTTTGAAACTAAATCAAATAAATATGAAAGTTTGTTTTTCCAAAACTAAATATATTTAAGAATCATTTTATTAAAAGATTAAAATAATGGAAATCGTTATATCATAAAACGTTTTAGAAAAGTAAAATTATATATAACACATAATAGGTTTTAAGTTTTTAAATTGCCGATGTTTGTGAAGCGTAGGATAAAGTCCAATGGTTAATTTACTTATTTGTTGATACCCAACATCTAAAATATCTACACTCCGTTCTCACTTTCACATTAAATAAAATGAAAGCTATAATAATTATCTTGTCAAAGTCACGGGGAAAATATGGTAAAGCATGAATTAGAAATCAAACAGTAATCTCCACTAATCCTTGTCTAGTTCTCATTAATTGACACATTTATTCTTACTTGTAAATTAGTTTACCATTTTCCGAATGTTGTCAAAAAGAATAGATTTTTTAAATCATAGTGGACCTCATAACAGAGACCCGTACTCATAATCACAATATATCTGATAGTTCAATCATTTGATATTGTCTTTTAATTCCGTCGATAAATATATTGAAACAAATATGTGTAAGTAAAGTATTATACATCTAATACTTTATTAACGTTTTCAGTTACTATAACAATATATTATATATGTACATATATATACACATAAATGTTCGTGAATCGTCGAGCACAGTCAAAGGGTAATTGATTATATGAAATTAGTTCAAAAATTTTGAGATTCAACTTTACAGACTTTGCTTATTATGTCGGAAACATATAAAGATTAAGTTTAAATTTGGTCGGAAATTTCTGGGTCGTCACAGTACCTACCCGTTAAAGAAATTTCATCCCGAAATTTGAGTAGGGTTGTAATGATTAACAATAAGAAAGTTTTCATGACGAATATGAGTTGAGGAAATAGAGTTTTATTACCATATAGTAATATGGATAAAACAATTCGATTTTTGTGAAGAGTACGAGTGAAGCTATCAAAAAAAAAATGAAATGAGAAAAGAAAAGTTTTGTCATATCTTTTGACGTAGATAGGGTTAATTTCCGGAGTTCAAGGGATTTAGAGAAAATATTCGTAATAAGATTTGATTCTTCGGTAATTAAGGGAATTAGAATCCTCTTAGGTTAAATGCGAGGATCTGTCTCGATTGCTCTGTCTGATACTTCACTATAAATCCACCCTCTTCGTTTCCTTATTTCCACAGCTCATACCTTCTATTCTTTCTCCCTCAATTCATACTTTAAAGCATTTGTCAATATGCTCCATCCAGTTCTAATCCTTGATATACTCATAACTTTCATATCTGTCATTCTTCTTTTTCATCTACCACCAGAGGAATTTATTTACTTTTACTATTACCTTGGGGTTATAGTGTTTTTAATTCTTCCGTGCCTTTACGTTGCAATACGTATTGATATGCACGCTTTGTAATTTATGTGTTGTTGTCGGGCTTTATATTTTCTTTTATATTTAAGAGTTCCATGCTTATCTCTCCTCTTTCCGACTTCAAGTCAAGCGAATAATGGTCCAGAATTCGTAGGTATGAAGTTTTGAATGAACATGACTAATGTTCTAATAGAGAGATGGTAATAGCACAATCTGACTTTTCAAATTACCAGAATTCAAGGTAAAAGATAGGACTATCAAGAAAATATGTTCTTGATATGTTTATAGATTAGATAGAATGTAAGAGTCGTGTAATATGGCACATGATGACGTTATGGTCTATGAATCATCACGCTCCATTAGAAACTCAGCATGACTTACTGTAATATAATCACATTGATCAAATGTCATTATATTATACTAACTCATGCTTCAGTTCCCAACACTACTTTAAAAATATTCATAATTTAAACTCAAAGGTTTACAGAATATAGAAACTAAATAGTTTTCTTTATGATGTAATACAGATAACGTGAAGAAATAAATGATTTCATATAAGAATAGTTATGAAAATATCTTCAAAAATATCGAGGATATTTATAATGAAAGATACAATGATATCTTTATGATTTGTCCACAGCATCCTTCATGGTTTGCTCAACCGTTTTTCAGTACCAAATTTTTCTCATTTTCTGAGCTTTTTCAACACTCTACTCTTTATCATCAAACTTTCGACTATTAAGGTCGTTTACAGTTTTTGCTGCTACATCAGTATTTTTCAAAATTCGGAGAACTAGTTCGCAGTTGGGGTGTTTTTCAGAAACTTCACATTCAAAGTATGTAAGTCTAGGAGATAGACGTTATATGTATATATATAACTGTTGGTGTAGAATTGCTGCGAAATTCGAGAATAATGATTCAAGCTTTTTGGTATGGTAACTACTGTTACAAGATGCATATGAGTACATGATAGGGTTTCAGTGAATAGATATGGTGATTTTTCAGAGGGACTTAATTCACAGATTAATGAAGTTGCTAGTACGTTTACTGTTAATGTGGTGGAACATAAAAGGTTCTCCGGTAATAAGAACGCATATGTTAAGGTTACAAATCTGAAAGGTCGAAGTTAACTGGTTGGAAGGGTGATAACACTGGATACCTTGAAAAGGAATTGCAAGGTTATTTTCGGTAAAAACAATGCTAATCAATCACAGATTTATGTTAAATCTTTACTTACGTTCTGGGAGTTTTCAGGTGCATAACTATATGCACAAATCTTTCCTTTTGCAGATAATGTATGGTTAGATCATCCTCTCGATTGTTTCTTAATTTAGGTGTTTTTAAGAATCATGAAGGGCTTGAACGCAGATTGTAATCATCAATATACATATGATGTTCTATAGTTTTGAACGATACGAATATTTTTCTGGTTTTATGAATAGAAGCGATTGTTCTAACACAGTTTTGAAGTCAAAGTATGTGACGACCCGGGAATTTCCGACCAAATTTAAACTTTATCTTTATATTATTCCGACATGATAAGCAAAGTTTGTTAAATTAAATCTCAAGGATTTTAAACTATGTTCATACATTCATTTAACCTCGACCAAATTCCAATGATTCACGAACCATTATGTGAACAGATATGATTATATATCTATATGTGTATATATTATAACTTGAAAACGTTAACAAAGTATTATATGTATAATACGATACATGAACGTATTTATTTCAAAAT
This sequence comes from Rutidosis leptorrhynchoides, assembly GCF_046630445.1. NCBI lineage: Eukaryota > Viridiplantae > Streptophyta > Magnoliopsida > Asterales > Asteraceae > Rutidosis > Rutidosis leptorrhynchoides. The sequence continues at coordinate 561,956,215 of NC_092335.1, forward strand.
ATTTTATCGATGGAATTAGAAGATGTTATCAAATGATTGATTTAACAGTTACATTGAATTATGATTGCGAATCTCTGTTAAGAGGTCCACTTAGATTTAGAAAACCTTTTCTTTTTAATGTTATCCAGAATATTTGGTAAGAATGATTTACAAAAGTGTCATTTATGAGAGTTAGTCAAAAGTTAGCAATCATTTCCATTTAAAATTCAAAAGTGTACTTTACTTGATTAACTCGTGTCTCTCGATAAATCAACTCTTTAGTTTTCATATTAAAAACACTATTTGGTAAAATAACTACTATTATTTAAAACAAGTAAATTACATAAAACGAACTTGAAATGTAATTGGTTTTGAAAGACTAAAGATTATATCATTAGATAAATATTTCAAACATATATATATATTGTACAAATTTATAATTTTAAATAAAAATATATATATATTTTTAACTTAGTCATAAAACGTCCTGATTTAAAATAAAATATTTTGACAAACAACGAGTCACTGATTTATAGAAGCAAATGACCACAACGCTCAATTTTATAAGTTACATTTTTTATAAGATAATTTATTGATGAGTAAGTCAAATTATTAATAAGGGTACACGTCGCATAACGTAAAAGGCTAGTTTTCTAAACGTACGAAAGTGCGTTCGAAAAACCGAAAGTGGTACATGAGTCGAGTGACAACGTACGAGTCATTTGAACAAAAATTACATTTTTACTACGCACGTAAATATAATATAATATTTAATTAATTCTAAAGATTTAATATATTATATATTAAATAATATATAAACTTACGTATCATACGCAATTTGTTAAATGGGAGTGTCGGCAAGGAATTCGATGGATACCAGCTATCAATTGACTTCATATGATCGCATGAATTACTACCACAAACCTCATGCGATCGCATGGGGTGTGGTTTTCCAAATTATGTATAAAGCTCGATTAGTCTGGTGCCCGAATCCTCTTCATTCTCAATCTCTACTCTCTCTATATTTATATATATTAATATTATTATTATTATTATTATTATTATTATTATTATTATTAAAGATTAATATTATAGTTAGGAGTATTATTATAGTATTTATACATAAAATACTACGACGGAGTGCTGTTCGGGTTATTTTCAAAACGGGTTTGCGAGTAGGATAGGGCTAAGGAAATTATGGGTTATAGCTATGTAGATGATAGGTATGGTTCATGGGTATGATCATGAGGTCAATTTAGTGGTTAACATCTCCGTTGCGTCTACGTACCTTTCCTGCAATATTGAATCTCAATATTGATACGTGAGTACTCGTAAATAAATTTTTATATATTAATAGTGTATCCCTGACCAGTGATCGAGTATTTAGGATTATGCATGCTTGTACTTTTGATATTGCCCTTAGATAGGACATGTTGAATCCTGAACTAGTTACACATGCAGTTGAGATAAGGTAAAAGATATGCATGTCCTTGGAAAGCTAGCGAAAAATTAAGAACTTTTCCTTTAGATATCAAATAATTTCGATGAACGGATTAGAAGTTATAGTCAACTAAATTTTTGTATTATTATTATTAATGATTATTATTATCGTCGTTATTATCGTCGTTCTAGTTTTTATCAAATTATTATTATTATTATTATTATTATTATTATTATTATTATTATTATTATTATTATTACTATTATTATTATTATTATTATTATTATTATCAATAAAAAGTACTATCATTAAAACTTGTTACTTTTATTATTATTACTATTGTTATTATCGTTAAAGTTATAATTAGTATTATTATTATTATCATTAAAATAGTTATTAGTATTATCCTTATCATAATATTTATTATTATTGGCATTATTATGATTAAAACTAATAGTAGTAACACTTAATTATTATGATTACTATTATTATCATTAAAGTGAAGGCGATATAAAAGACAATTTAAAAGCTACTAACAAATCGATTAGGAAATAATGAGTATGTGTATCATGATGAAATTTAAAATATTGTAAGACATTGATTTAGATAAAATTATCGTTTTTCATTACTTTTATCACTATTATTATTAAAAGTATTATTAATATTAAAAACTATCATTTTTACTAAAATTATCATTTTTAATAGAAATATCATTGTTATTATAAAATATCATTATTATTATCAACTTAGCACTATTATTAATAAAAATTATCATTTTAATATCATTTTTAGTAAATATAAATATAGATATTTTATTAACAGAATAATAATAACTATTATTACAAAATAATACAACTTATAATTATTATTGTTATTATCGATATTATTTTATCAAATAAATATGTAATACAAAGGTATTTTATTACACGTAATATAATTACATAAATAATACCTATCATTATATTTCTATGATATTAAATGAACTTTATAAATTTATTTACTTAAGATATATAAAAGTATATTTTTATCATATACAAATTTTAAATATAAATTTTATTAACAAATGACTTTTAAAAATATTAAATATATAAACGACGATATTCAAGTTATATAATAATCATGTATAAATTTTAGAAATCATTTTGAGTCAAATTGACTGTTGTTGACCTTTGCATATTAGTCTCGAGCATTAGGATTGTGATACACTATGACCTGACTTAAATTGTTAGACAAATATTGACCAACATATAAATATATATATAATTAATTTAGGTTCGTGAATCCGAGGCCAATCTTGCACTTGTTCAATGACGTTATATGTATTTTTACTACGAAATACAGTATGGTGAGTTTCATTTGCCATTTTACCCTTTATATTTTTGGGCTAAGAATACATGCGAAATTTTTATAAATGTTTTACGAAATAGACACAAGTAATCGAAACTACATTATATGGTTGAATGATCGAAGCCGAATATGCCCCTTTTGTTTGGTAGCCTAAGAATTAGTAAACCGATCTACTAATTGACGTGAATCCTAAAGATAGATCTATTGGGCCTAACAAACCCCATCCAAAGTACCGGATGCTTTAGTACTTCGATATTGTTTTATCATGTTCGATGGATGTCCCGGAATGATAGGGGATATTCTTATATGCATCTGGTTAATGTCGGTTACCAGGTGATCAATCCATATGAATGATTTTTGTCTCTATGCATGGGACGTATATTTATGAGAAATGGAAATGAAATTCTTGTGGTCTATTAAAATGATGGAAATGAATAATTATGATAAACTAATGAACTCACCAACCTTTTGGTTGACACTTTAAAGCATGTTTATTCTCAGGTATGAAAGAAATCTTCCGTTGTGCATTTGTTTATTTTAAGGATATTACTTGAAGTCATTCATGGCATATTTCGAAGAACGTTGCATTCGAGTTATTGAGTTCATCAAAGATTATTATTAAGTCAATTTTTCGTTGGATAGTGGATATTATGAAATAGTAGGCATTCCTGTCAATTGTCGATGTAAAGAAAGTTTGTCTTTTAAAAATGAATGCAATGTTTGTAAAATGTATCATATAGAGGTCAAATACCTCACGATGTAATCATATGTTATTTTATTCGTTCTTATGGATTAGGACGGGTCTTTACATGTTGTATCAGAGCGTTGGTCTTAGCGAACCAGGTCTGCATTAGTGTGTCTGACTGATAGTCATTAGGATGCATTAGTGAGTCTGGACTTCGACCGTGTCTGCATGTCAAAAGTTTTGCTTATCATTTCGTGTCGAAAATCACTTGTTTATCATTCTTAGTCTAGACACATCATACTGCATTGATTGCATGAATATATACGCTAATTCGTATCTTAGCGTATCTGTTACTGTAAACTTTGCCTGACATATTCCGTAAATTTCTCCGTAATCCACGAAATCTTTGCTCTATATATATAGATATTCTATGTAATTAGAATACCACCCAATAGTCGTAAAATCATTTTATATCAAAAAAATCCTTTATCCAATCGTACGAAATGGAATTTGTCATCAGTTCAAGTCACTCGGATTCCGAAATGGAATCTCACTCAAGCTCCGAAAGCAGTGTGACCGAATTGGATCAACCAATCAGTCATCACCTATTCTGGATGAATTGGGGATGGGTTCATAGCCTCCTCAATCATTGGAGACAAGAAGAAGGCGATCCTTTCCATCCACCACATTGCCCTCTTGACGAAGAACCTGAAGCACTTATCGACGAACCTGTCCGAAACACCATTTTCTCTTCATTTCCAGAGTATCTCGTCACGATTATATACTACATCAAATCCTAGATTTTATTTATCCGCTCGTCCGAACCGACAATCACCCCGGTGTAATAGAAGAAGTCAACAAACTTCGCACTCGGGTAGTGGCTTTCGAGAATATGGTGCAAAGGTTACAAACACCAGCAGCAGCACCAGCAGCATAACCAGCAGCACCATCATCAACGCCAACAGTACCATTACCACCTCCAACTACAACCGCGTCGTAAACTTCAACTTCACAATCTGTCCCACGAGCACCAACGTCATACGCACCATAGATACCAAGGAGTACCAACAACAATAACTGACGAAGTATTTATTCATAACTTCATTGGAGAAACATTTCACGGCGATTATGTAATCTCTAAAGTCTTAGTGATTATATAATCTAGCCCTAACCATAAATCAGTTAAGCGAACCAAAGTGATAGAAGGAAGAGTAGAAACCCTGACAAAAATGGTGTGTGATTAACAAGCTAAACTTGTTTTACCAACACCATCAACAGTACCCTCAGCGTCGCCAGCATCGTCAGTACAGTCAACATCAGAATCAACAACACCTATAACATCACAAACTCCGTCAGTTCAAGAATCACTGTGGACATCATTACGAATCAATAACGCGTATATTGTATCAACGAGTTATGAAGAATTAACTCATTCCCTCTGAAGAAATTATATTTATATTATATATATATATATATATATATATATATATATATATATATATATATATATATATATATATATATATATATATATATATATATATATATATATATATATATATATATATATATATATATATATATATATATATATATATTTTTGAAATAAAAATAAATCTTTCCGTGCTAAGCTATTGTGTGTGAATCTTAACTACTCGGTTAATTCATATTACAAATATGCAATAATGTATGTCCTTCGCCCGCAACTTAACCATCGTTAACTACAATCTCTGTCTCAATTCAACAAATTCCAATTCCTAATAAATCAAGTATATATTTGATTTTACACTTTCATCATCGATGCAACCAAAACTTTTCAGATAACAACATTCGTACTTTGCGAAGTTCACAAGAATTTAACGAAAACCAACATCACGCCTCAACAAATAACGAAGTATTGATTCATAATTTCAATATTATTGAAGAAATACTTATGTAATCTCTAAAGCCTTCAAGGGATTATTCAATTCTAGTTCCAACCATAAATCGAATGAGTTTAATTTAGTATTAACTCATTAAAATCTATGTTACATCTGAAGAGAATATATACATATATATTTTCATAAAGACCGTAATAAAATTCTTTTGTACAAAATATCAATTGTGAAATTTTTTTAACGGGTAGGGAATACCCGAGATATATATATATATATATATATATATATATATATATATATATATATATATATATATATATATTCACAATTAATATGTTACATTCTTCGAATCTGATTAAGCAAATTATCAACTATACTTCATACTTTCACAATAAAATACATTCTTTCATAGAAATCAAAACAACCATACTCATTTAAACTCAATTACATATTATGATTTTGAAACCTCATAATTCAATTCGAGATATAACCGGTACCATCACTTTTAGATTCCTACATCTTTCAAAGCTATATTTTGACTTCAAAACTGTGTTAGAACATCAAATGTATATTAACGATTACAATCTGTGTTCAAACCCTTCGAAAATTTATGAAGACACTTCAAATAATGAGCAATCGAGATGATGATCAAACCACATATTATCCACAGTTATGTACTTAAAAAGCTCTCGAAACCAAAGTCATAATTCAACACATATCTGTGTCAGATCCTTTGGCATTTATTAGCAAAAAAAAAAAAAAACTTTGCAATTCCTTTTCAAAGTAGCAAATTCTATCACAGCTCCAGCAAGACAACTTCGATTCTTCATTCGGAGTAGCCTTATCATAATCTTGATATATATGATTACCCTTTTGTTATCGGAGAACCTTTCATGTTCCACCACATTAGCAATAAACTTATTCACAACTTCACTGATCTTTGACCTTTCGAAGAATCATTATATTTACCAAAACCCTATCATTTACTCATTCGCATCTTGTAACGAGAATTTGCCATACGAATCATCGGGAATTAGCAATCAATATTTTGAAATCTCGCAGCATGTCTACGCTAACAGTTATATTTGTATATATAACGTCTATCTTCTGGACTTATTTGTATATACTACGACGGAGTGCTGTTCGGGTAATTTTCAAAACGGGTTTGCGAGTAGGATAGGGCTAAGGAAATTATGGGTTATAGCTATGGAGATGATGGGTATGGTTCATGGGTATGCTCGTGAGGTCAATTTAGTGGTTAGCATCTCCGTTGCGTCTACGTACCTTTCTTGCAATATTGAATCTCAATATTGATACGTGAGTACTCGTAAATAAATTTTTATATATTAATAGTGTATCCCTGACTAGTGCTCGAGTATTTAGGATTATGCATGCTTGTACTTTTGATATTGCCCTTAGATAGGACATGTTGAATCCTGAACTAGTTACACATGCGGTTGAGATAAGGTATAAGATATGCATGTCCTTGGAAAGCTAGCAAAAAATTAAGAACTTTTCCTTTAGATATCAAATAATTTCGATGAACGGATTAGAAGTTATAGTCAATTGAATTTTTGTATTATTATTATTAATGATTATTATTATCGTCGTTATTATCGTCGTTCTAGTTTTTATCAAATTATTATTATTATTATTATTATTATTATTATTATTATTATTATTATTATTATTATTATTATTATTATTATTATTATTATTATCAATAAAAAGTACTATCATTAAAACTTTTTACTTTTATTATTATTACTATCGTTATTATCGTTAAAGTTATAATTAGTATTATTAATATTATCATTAAAATAGTTATTAGTATTATCCTTATCATAATATTTATTATTATTGATATTATTATGATTAAAACTAATAGTAGTAACACTTAATTATTATGATTACTATTATTATCATTAAAGTGAACGCGATATAAAAGACAATTTAAAAGCTACTAACAAATCCATTAGGAAATAATAAGTATGGGTATCATGATGAAATTTAAAATATTGTAAGACATTGATTTAGATAAAATTATCGTTTTTCATTACTTTTATCACTATTATTATTAAAAGTATTATTAATATTAAAAACTATCATTTTTACTAAAATTATAATTTTTAATAGAAATATCATTATTATTATAAAATTTCATTATTATTATCAACTTAGTACTATTATTAATAAAAATTATCATTTTAATATCATTTTTAGTAAATATAAATATAGATATTTTATTAGCAGAATAATAATAACTATTATTACAAAATAATACAACTTATAATTATTATTGTTATTATCGATATTATTTTATCAAATAAATATGTAATACAAAGATATTTTATTACACGTAATATAATTACATAAATAATACCTATCATTATATTTCTATGATATTAAATGAACTTTATAAATTCATTTACTTAAGATATATAAAAGTATATTTTTATCATATACAAATTTTAAATATAAATTTTATTAACAAATGACTTTTAAAAATATTAAATATATAAACGACGATATTCAAGTTATATAATAATCATGTATAAATTTTGGAAATCATTTTGAGTCAAATTGACTGTTGTTGACCTTTGCATATTAGTCTCGAGCATTAGAATTGTGATACACTATGACCTGACTTAAATTGTTAGACAAATATTGACCAACATATATATATATATATATATATATATATATATATATATATATATATATATATATATATATATATATATTAGGTTCGTGAATCCGAGGCCAATCTTGCACTTGTTCAATGACGTTATATTTATTTTTACTACGAAATACAATATGTTGAGTTTCATTTGCCTTTTTACCCTTTATATTTTTGGGCTGAGAATACATGCGAAATTTTAATAAATGTTTTACGAAATAGACACAAGTAATCGAAACTACATTATATGGTTGAATGATCGAAGCCGAATATGCCCCTTTTGCTTGGTAGCCTAAGAATTAGTAAACCGATCTACTAATTGACGCGGATCCTAAAGATAGATCTATTGGGCCTAACAAACCCCATCCAAAGTACCGGATGCTTTAGTACTTCGATGTTGTTTTATCATGTCCGATGGATGTTCCGGAATGATAGGGGATATTCTTATATGCATCTTGTTAATGTCGGTTACCAGGTGTTCAATCCATATGAATGATTTTTGTCTCTATGCATGGGACGTATATTTATGAGAAATGGAAATGAAATTCTTGTGGTCTATTAAAATGATGGAAATGAATAATTATGATAAACTAATGAACTCACCAACCTTTTGATTGACACTTTAAAGCATGTTTATTCTCAGGTATGAAAGAAATCTTCCGCGATGTATTTGTTCATTTTAAGGATATTACTTGAAGTCATTCATGGTATATTTCGAAGAACGTTGCATTCGAGTCATTGAGTTCATCAAAGATTATTATTAAGTCAATTTATCGTTGGATAGTGGATATAATTAAATAGTAGGCATGCCTGTCAATTGTCGATGTAAAGAAAGTTTGTCTTTTAAAAACGAATGCAATGTTTGTAAAATGTATCATATAGAGGTCAAATACCTCACGATGTAATCATATGCTATTGTATTCATTCTTATGGATTAGGACGGGTCTTTACAAAGTATAACTTTGAAAGATGTAGGGATTTAAGGGTGATGTCTCCTGTTAAATCTTGACTTAGATTCTGATCTGTCAAAATCAGAATATGAAATTGAATTTGAATGAGAACGGTTGTTTTGATTTTTATGAAAGAATGTATATCGTTGTGAAAGTAGTGAATATAGTTGATGATTTGCTGAATCAGAATCGAAGAATGTAACATATTAATTGTGAATTTATATATCTCTTGGGTATTACCTACCCGTTAAAAAATTCACAAGTAATATTTTGTACAAGAGAAATTTTATTACAGTCTTTATGAGAATATATGTATATTTTCTTCAGATGTAATACAGAGTTAATGAGTTAATATTCTATTAAACTCGTTTTATTTTTGACTGGAACTAGAAAAGAATAATCTCTAAAACATTAGAGATTACATAATCTTCGCAGAGTATTACACTAATGTGATCAATACATCATAATTTATTCTTATTGATATTCCTCGGTGAATGATATTGTTGTTCGTGGAATTCTTATGAACTTTGCCATGTATGAATGATGTTTTCTTAGAAAGTTTCGAGTACATCGAAGATGAAAGTGTAAAATCAAACATATATTTGAATAATACACCTGGTTTATTATGAAATGGAATTCATTGAATTGAACAGAGATTGTAGTTAACGATGTTTAAGTCATTAATGAGGAATGTACATCATTGCATATTAGTAATTTGAACTAACCGAGTAGTATCTACCCTTTAAAATTTACACATAATAGCTTAGTACGAAAATATATTTTGTAGTTTAAAAATTCATATATATAAAATACACATATAAATTCTTCAGAAGAAATGAGTTAATACTTCATAACTCGTTGATACAATATACTCGTTGTTGATTTGTGATGATGTCGGTGGTTATGGAACTGGCGGAGCTTATGATGTTATAGGTGCTGCTGGTACTGGTGATGCTGTCGGTACTGCTGGTGCTGCTTGTATAACAAGTCTTTTTTGTAACGCATGCACCATTCCTGTCAGGGTTTCTATTCTTCCCTGTATCATCTCTATCCATCCACTCATCTTGATTTACGGTTATGATTAGAATAAATAATCTCTAAAACATTAGAGATTACATAATCATCGTAGAATATTTTTCCGATGAAGTTATGAAACAATACTTCATCATTTGTTATTGTTGGTATTCCTTGATATCTATGGTGCGTATGATGTTGATGCTCGAATTACCGATTGTGATGTTGAGGTGTGGGATGCAGATGTTGTTGGTGGTGGTAATGGTACTGTTGATGTTGCTAATGGTGGTATAGTTGATTCCGGTGATTCTTCTGGTGCTTGTGGTATTGAGACTTGCGCTGTAGATGCTGTTGTTGGTACTGGTGTTGTTGATGTAGATGTAAGTCTATCTTCCAAATTACGTACTGTACTTTCCAAAAATTCCATTCTTTCTTTAAACCTAGCACGAAGCTCTCTAACTTCTTCCACTAATCCTACTTGATTAGTAGTCGGGAGTAGAGGCTGAATCACCAACATTATTCTATGAATGCGTTCTTCGAGGTGGAATATTCGGGCAAAGAGTGTGAAAACGGTATTGCAAATGGGTTGACCGGTGAGCGCGTCAAGTTCTCCGATGTCGGGAGGTAAATTTGGTTCGTGGTAGGGTTCTCCTTCTTCATTTCTCCAGCGAGTGAGTATGTCTCGAACCCATCTCCATCTCCTTCAGAAGGAAGTGTAGTCAACCGGTTGGGGCACTTCGGTCACACTACATTCAGAGTCTTCAGAATTGCTTTCAGAATTATATGAATTTGAATTTGGTACAGGATTCATCTTACATGATCATCTAAAGGATTTTCAGTATCAAATGATTTTTCGATTCGGATGGTATTCTAATTACATAGATTACCTATATTTAGTCCAAAAGATTCCGTAGATTACGGAGGAACTTTTCGGAAGCTGTCAGGAGAGTTTATAGTAAATAATACGCTAAGATATGAATTAGCAGATACGCTAAGATATGAATTTTGTCTATACACTATTCATGCAATTAATGCAGTAAGACGTGTTTAGACTAAGAATGATAAGCAGGTAATTTCCGACAAGAAATGATAAGCAAAACTTTTTGACATGCAGCTAAGGTCGAAGTCCAGACTCACTAATGCTTCTTAATAATTATCAGTTAGACACAATAATGCAAGACCTGGTTCGCTAAGACAATCACTTTGATACCAACTTTAACGCCCCGTTCATATCGATTATAAACGTTGTGACAACCCAGAAATTTCCGACCAAATTTAAACTTCAATCTTTATATTATTCCGACACGATAAGCAAAGTTTGTTAAGTTGAATCTCAAGAATTTTAAACTGTGTTCATACATTCAATTGACCTTCAACTGCTCTCGACGATTCACGAACAATTAATTGTAAATAGATATGTGTGTATGTATATATATAAATAATAATTCGAAATATAATTTGAAGTATTATATGTTGTTGTTATTAAAAATTAATAAAATAAAAATAGGATATTATAATAATTATTATTTAAAATATAATTCTATATATAAATAAAGTATATTAAAAATAAATATTAAATGATTGTAATACTTGTTTGATGTTCCGATTAACATTAAGCAAGTTAAATTCAAACTTATGTAATTTTAAAATAAACGGTGATACAAAAATGATTCTATAAATTTTAGGCTTATTAAAAATGTATTTATGAACTATTTGTTAAGTTTTAACACTTTTTATATTTTACCCAGAATTGAGAGGGACAGTTGATGTAATTTTTATTTAACAAATTAAGGAATGAATTTTATACCATAATGACTAAAATAAATAAAGATAATTACTGTAAAATTTGGGGATTTTTCTTAAGACTTTTATCCTCTACTGATTAGCAATGGAGTACAATATAATACCATATTAAAAAAAAACTGTCGGTAGAATTTATTACTTTATGTGACTTAAATCACAACTAGACAACCACTTGATTATTCATCCGTGAACTTAAATTGATAATTAATGTTCGATCACTGTTAGATATTGAAATCATTGTAATCTTTTTAGTTATATTTGTCTGTCATCTTTCCACTACTCATATATATCTTTATATAGAATATACATATACATACTGAACCATCTCATTCAAATTTATGTTTTAGTTTATTGACACAAACACACATCACTTAGTCTCCTCCTCCTCCTCCTCCTCCTCCTTCTTCTTCTTCTTCTTCTTCTTCTTCTTCTTCTTCTTCTTCTTCTTCTTCTTCTTCTTCTTCTTCTTCTTCTTCTTCTTCTTCTTCTTCTTCTTCTTCTTCTTCTTCTTCTTCTTCTTTCCATCATGAAATACAACCATATCAACCGCTACTACCATAGGCTACTACCACCGTCTTTCATCACCGGGTACCATCACAAACAACCATCATGGAACTATCATAAACCATCACTGTTAGAACCAACACTGAACCCATGATGTGTGCTATTTGAATTTTTCTTGTTAAAATCCACAACACCACCATCCTCACTCTAACTCGCCACTTATGAACCCACCATCACTAGACCACCAATTTCAACCAACATCCACCATTGGCCGCCACCACCCTCCATCTCCCTCCTAACCTCGAATCGCCACCACTTGCAAACCGAAGGACCACCACCTGCATCACCTTTATAACCATCATCATCCAACTGTTACTTCTACTTCTAGTGTAGACCGATACTCTATTTGGTTTCCTACTCGATGAAACCACCAACAAGACCACCAAAATTTTATTATTAAACTATCATCCAAAACCATCCTTACTAACTACTACTTCTACATATATTACGATCGTGAACCCAGCCAAAGCATACCAAGTTCGAAACTGTTTTCTTGTTCCTTGATAATTAACCAACCCACGAAACCCTTTTACGATTTATGTGCAGTTTCTATTTTGTTTCTGAAACAGTGAACGCAAGAGAAGGTGATGATGATGTTAAGCTGTACACGATGAAACCACTTGTGCAATTTTTTCTCCTTTTTATGCTTATTGTATGCCCACAAGAATTCCACTACAATCGATCTCAATCATCACGCAAGTTGATATTTAATTATTCGGCTACAGCTACAGTTGTTTACCACAATTGATCATCTATATTCCTAATCTTAAACCGAGAACTTTTATTATTATTTAACTGGATCGGGTTTCGATTGGATCAACCATATTTTAAGTGACTTATAACATGGGCTTTTGTTTGGGCCTTCTCTTCTTAATCTAAAGATTGATGGTAATGGTAACTGAAGAAGATGATTAGAATTATTATGATACGTGAATAATGATATGAAGATGATGATGGTGAAATGAAAAAGGATATGGTACGTGGAAGAAGACGATGAATACTAATTTTATGATGATGTTGATGATTGAAGATGATGACGATAACATGAAGAATGAAGATGATGACTGTGATATCGTATGGAGATGATAGAGGTACGGTTATGATTGATGATGATGTTTATGATATACGCGATAATTGATGATGATGTTATGATCATAATAGAAGATTATGATAATGTTATAGTGATGAATATCGAAGGCAGATAGTGACCTGTTGTAACAACCCAAACCAATAACCAAACGAATACGCGAAACAAAAAGTTTTATTTTTTTTATAACAGGAGAGTGCGCGGCGCGCACACCTTAAGGTGCGCGGCGCGCACAAGCCCCAACAGCTTCTGTCCGGTTTTGTCCATTTTCAAATAAAGATCTCCCACTTCTCGACATTTTCAGACGAAACGCTTTTCACAACATGTTCTAATATGAAAAACTCATACGATTCAATCTTAAAATGAGTTTTACAAAATGGGGCCCACATCGGCCGTTTTACGAGTTTCGTTCAAAACATACAAGTTCGACCATAAGAGTTTAAATACCAAACGACACTATGAGCATGGTGTTTGGGGGTTAAACTACCCAAATCTCGGTCAAACTCCAAAAGCTATAACATCCAAAAGCGTCCCCTACAAACAAAGCGGGATCTCTAATCCATACGAATGGCCTTACCCTTGTCTCCGCCGGAGCCTAAAAAAAGATAAACAACGAGAGGGTAAACAAAGCTTAGTGAGTGCAACAATTATACATACACATATATAACCCATTTATTTGCATTCTCACCCACCAAATACCTCATACGAGAATATAACTCAAATAGCATGCCGTCTTACTCATAATGCTAACAACTCGTACACCATCACAACATCACATTAGCATATACATAACACACTATATATATATATATATATATATATATATATATATATATATATATATATATATATATATATATATATATATATAGCATGCTAAACAATACTCATCAACATCATATGGTTAACCATAACGCTATGGTGCTACCGGCACGTGGTTCACACCATACGCATTTGAGTCTCACTCTTTTATAGTACAACCTGCTTGTGGTTCACACTTTGGCGCTACCGGCACGTGGTTCACGCCTCATTTTATAGTGCTACCGCCACGTGGTTCATACTTGATGCTACCGACATGTGGTTCATAATTGATGCTACCGGCACGTTGTTCACATCCAAATTTTATAGTGCTACCGGTACGTGGTTCACAATTTATGCTACCGGCACGTGGTTCACTTCCAAATTTTATAGTGCTACCGGCACGTGGTTCACACTTGATGCTACCGGCACGTGGTTCACATCATAATACTCGTCACATACATGTTATGGTACTACCGGCAGGTGGTTCATACCATAACATTCACAAATAAACACGCCATATACACGTACGCATAATTATTTCACTCACCTTAAAGATTTGGTGATGGTTTTATCCTTCCGCAAGCTTCAAAGCCAGGTACCTATTGCAATAAGTACTCGATCAACAAACAAACTTGTTGGACTAAATACCAACACTTCACTCATGTGCATTTAATGACTTAAATTCATTAAATGCCCCATTTTCACCAAAACCGCCCCTTAAGGGTCAAGACCATCATTAATCACTTAAAAACTAGTGATTAAGGTCCAACAACACTAACTATTACACAATTAGGGTATTTCATACCCATATTTCCCAACTAGGTCAATCATTAGCCCTTTGACTAATTTAAAGTCAACACACCCATTTCGGGTCATCCACTAACCCATCTAACACCCATTTACTAATTAACTAGGTGTGCTAGTGATTAACTAACCAATTAGGACTCATAAACATCAATTAACACTTTGAAACCCTAGGTTAGTTACCATTGAGTCTTCATGACTCCATCTTACCCAAGAACACCCAAAATCACCAAATATGGGTTTTATGTTCATCACTAACCCAAACCCTAACCCCTAAATCAATTAAAATGAGGAAATCAAAGTTAGAGCTTACCACCACAATCACAACGTAGCTAGTGATTATATGAACAACTTTAATACTTGAGCTTTAACCCGGATCAAGCTTCTTCCTCCTAGATTCAAGCTTTCTCTCTCTTAAAGGGTTTCTCACTCTAGAAATTGAATTGGAGAGATGATGATGTTGGTGGTTGTGTTGAATGTGTTTCAACCACCACAAAACTGGCCAATAATGACCTAAACCCGGCCTCAAGTGAAAGGACAATATTGCCCTTCATTTAACCTTTTATCAAAAAGTAGAAAACTGGCCCAGGAGTAGTGTGCGGCGCGCTCCACTAAGGGTGCACGGCGCGCACTAGTGTTCTGAACAGATTCTGCCCCAGTTTAAATACACACTGCACCCCGCACTATATGTACCCTGTTTACACTGCTGTACAATAATTAATCGGGTCTTACAACTCTCCCCCACTTGAATCGGAGCGCGTCCTCGCGATCCAAGCCGCATGACAAGAGGAAAGATAAACTAACACAAACTCTTCGAGCTCCCAAGTAAACTCGGAACCTTTACTTCGACGCCATTGAACTTTAAAAGTTCTCACCTCTTTATTTCTCAATCTTTTGACCTTCTCATCGAGTATATCAATCGCCTCCTCAATATACTCTAACTTATTCTTTAGCTTAATCTCGTCTAATGGCACCCATGATGAATCATCTGCAAGACACTTACGGAGATGGGAAACATGGAATGTATTATGGATCCCCACAAGCTCTTCGGGTAATTCCAAACGATACGTAACTTCACCAACACGAGCTAAAATTTTAAAAGGACCAATAAACCCAGGAGCTAACTTTCCCCATTTTCGAAACCGAATAACACCTTTCCATGGCGAAACTTTAAGCATCACCATGTCACCCTATTGGAACTCAATTTGTCATCTTCACTTATCGGTATAAGATTTTTGTCTATCTTGGGCCTTTTTCAAATGAGCCCGAATCATATCAATCTTGACCGTCTGTTTGAGGATGATACGCCGTGCTCAATTTCAATTGCGTGCCCATATCTTCATGAAACTTTTCCCAAAACCGAGATGTAAAACGGGTATCTCGATTTGAAATAATAGATATAGGAACCCCGTGTCTCGCTATCACCTCCTTGATAAACAACTTAGACAAATTTTCCGACGATATCGCTTCCGAATGGGAAGAAACAAGGCACTTTTCGTCAATCGATCAACTATCACCCAAATTGAATCAAATTGGGTTCTCACCATCTTTGGTAATTTGGTAATGAAATCCATGGTAATGTGCTCCCATTTTCACTTCAGGATTTCTAACGGTTGTAACTTACCATACGGTTTTTGGTGTTTGGCTTTCACTTGCAAACACGTGACGCATTGTTCAATATACTTAACAAAATCACGTTTCATGCCCGGCCACCAATACTCTTTCCTCAAAACAAGATACATTTTCGTCGTGCCAGGATGAATAGAATACTTTGACTTATGTGCTTCATCAAGTAGCACTCGTCGATGCTCACCCATTTTAGGCACCCACACCCTTCCTTGAAAAGATAACAAACCATGCGGACCTAAGGTAATAAACTCTGTTTGTCCCACGATTCGTTCCTCATGCTTATTATTAACAAAAGCTTCAATTTGAGTCTCGCCAAGCATTACAAGAAAATTGTTAGTAATAATCATGCATAACGATCCTACTCGTATCGCCGGATATTGACTCTTCTGACTTAACGCATCCGCGACCACATTCGCCTTACCCGGATGATAAAGTATTTCACAATCATAGTCTTTCACCACATCCATCCATCTACGTTGACGATAATTCAAATCTCTTTGATTAAAAAGATGTTTCAAACTCTTGTGATCCGAATAAATCGTACACTAGACACCATAAAAGTAATGGAGCCAAATTTTCAACGCATGCACAACCGCCGCCAACTCAAGATCATGAGTCGGATATCTCGTTTCATGTTCCTTTAATTGTCGAGAGGCATAAGCGATGACTTTACCCCTTTGCATTAGAACACACCCGAGCCCATTTAAAGAAGCATCACAATAAAACGTCATATCTTCTACACCTTCCGGCAACACTAACACCGGAGCTTGACATAACTTCTCTTTTAACAATTGAAAAGCAATTTCTTGCTCGTTCTCCCAATTAAACCTCGCGTTCTTTCTTGTCAATTTCGTCAATGGAGAAGCAATTTTAGAAAAGTCTTGGATAAACCGACGATAATAACCGGCCAATCCGAGAAAACTTCGGATTTCCGTGGGCGTAGTCGGTCATCCCCAACTCTTCACCGTCTCTATCTTCCCCGGATCTACTTGAATACCATCTTTGTTCACAATATGACCAAGGAATTGAACTTCCCTTAGCCAAAATTCACATTTGGAGAATTTAGCATACAACTTCTCCTTCCGCAACGTCTTTAACACACCACGCAAATGATGCTCGTGTTCCTTCATACTCTTCGAATAAACAAGTATGTCGTCAATGAACACAATTACTGACTTGTCCAACATAGGTTGGCACACTCGGTTCATAAGATCCATGAATGCCGCAGGTGCATTTGTAAGACCAAAAGGCATTACCACAAACTCAAAATGCCCATAACGCGTTCGAAAAGCCGTTTTCTCAATATCTTCCTCACGGACCCGCATTTGGTGATAGCCGGACCGTAGGTCGATTTTAGAAAAGTAAGTCGCACCTTGGAGTTGATCAAACAAATCGTCAATCTGAGGCAATGGATAACGATTCTTGATTATCACTTTGTTCAACTCACAATAATCAATGTACATCCGCATACTACCATCCTTCTTCTTCACGAATAAAACCGGAGCACCCCATGGCGAAGCACTCGGTCGAATAAAACCCTTCTCAAGCAACTCTTGGGTTTGATTTAACAACTCTTACATTTCCAATGGCGCTAAACAATAAGGAGTTTTAGAAATGGGGGTAGCCCCCGGATCCAACTCAATGCGAAATTCTACTTGTCTTTCCGCCGGAACACCATGTAACTCATCTGGAAAAACGTCTTCAAATTCATTCACCACCGGAATTTCATGAATAGGTGGTGGCTCATCACGAGTATCAACAACATGGGAAAGAAAAGCCATGCCACCACTAACAAGGAAACGACTTGCCCGTGCAAAAGTGCATATCAGCACAAGTCTTCTCCGCTTATCGCCATGAATAATTAACTCTCCCCCACTCGGGGTCTTTACCCGAATAAACTTATCATGGCATGCAATATCGGCTCTATAATGATCGAGCCAATCCATACCAATGACGATATCAAAATCACCCAAAGTCATCGGAATGAGATCGATTTTAAAACTTTCGGCACCAAACACAACATTGCAATTTTTACACACATCAACCACTAGCGCCGTCTTTCCATCCTCTATTTCAACTTCTACCGGACGACTTAACTTAACTAGCGGTTTATTTAACTTAGGCACAAATCTTGGAGACACAAACGACAAATTAGCACCACTATCAAAAAGTATCCGTGCCAGATTAGAGTTAACCATGAAAGTACCTGAAACAACTTCGTTGGATTGCTTGGCCTCCTCATTCGTCATTAAATAGTTGCGACCCCTAGCCGTGCCCGCCACTTTCTCCAACCGTTTAACATGGTGAGTGTTCAAACCGGGACACTCCGGCCTCTTGTGCCCTTCTTTACCACAATTATAACAAGTAACTTTGTTCGGCGCATTGGTATAATCACGAGCCATGTGTCCTCTTTGTTTACAATTGAAACACGTGGGCCCGTAACCCGGAGTATCACCCTTCTTCACGCTATTTGCAACTTTGGAACCCTTCTTTGACTTCTTGTTTGAAAAGTTCGAATGACTTGATCCTTCAAACTTTCTTTTAGAAAAAGTGAAATCGCTTTTTCTTGGAACCTCCGGCTCAAAACCCTAAGCCAATTCAAATAACTCTTTAAAAGACTTAGCCGCTCCTCGACTAATCTTACCCTTAAACTCATCATTCATGGTACGGTAGAAATCCTTCATCAACTTGTGATCGTCACCAACATATTTCGGACAAAAACGAGTCTTTGCCAAGAAGGTAGACTTGAGAGTAACCAAGTCCATTGAACCTTGTCGCAAATTGTGCAACTCGTCCCGGATTCTATCAAGGTCAGAAGAAGTTCGGTATTCCTTGAAAAATTCCTTCTTAAACTCTTCCCACGTCAAGCTCATACATTGCTCTTCACCATATAATTGAATTTTATCATCCCACCACAACTTCGCCTCTTCTCATAGCATGCTAGAACCATACCTCGCCTTCTTCTCGGGAGGACATTCTGCGGTACGAAAAGCTCCCTCGATATCGGAAATCCAACATGTGCTTTTCAACGAATCTCGTACCCCATTAAACATCGGGGGTTGAGCATCCTTGAAATTTTTGTAATGGAAGTCCCGCCTTCCATTCCCACCGTTACCATCACCCCCTTCGCCACGAGGATGAATGTTTCTAGCTTCTAATGCCTCCTTGATCGCGGCATTCATTCGCTCATTAATCATTTCGGTTACTTGCCCATCCGCCGATTCTTGGAAAACCTTTCGGACATCGTCAAGAAATTCCGTTTTTAGCCTTTTAAAGATGGCCTCAACCTTGGCCGTAAACTAGACATCCTCGCTCGTACCCCTTTTATTGTTCTCGGGTCCGTTTCTCGTCTTCATACTATAAAACGAAAAAGATTAAGCATTCTTAACACATATGTATATACATATACACCACACTACCCCATCTTGCTCAACAATCATCGTACATCGCTTGTTCGACACGATTTGAACCCGTAACAATGGTAGCTAATCATTGTTACGCGAGCACGTCGCATTAACTTGCTAGTACAACGTCTATTTCACTCGATTAGCACATAGTTAGTTCACCTAAAACTAAGCACTAACCAATCCCCGGTCCGACCCGTCTCCTACAAGTCCCGCATAACGCGTATACACAATAAAGTCTAAGTCTAGGCACCTATCTCAACTCACCTAAATCCCTTAGACCATGCTCTGATACCACTTGTAACAACCCAAACCAATAACCAAACGAATACGCAAAACAAAATTTTTTATTTTTTTTATAACAGGAGAGTGCGCGGCGCGCACAAGCCCCAACAGCTTCTGTCAGGTTTTGTCCATTTTCAAATAAAGATCTCCCACTTCCCGACATTTTTAGATGAAACGCTTTTCACAACATGTTCTAATATGAAAAACTCATACGATTCAATCATAAAATGAGTTTTACAAAACGGGGCTTACATCGGCCGTTTTACGAGTTTCGTTCAAAACATACAAGTTCGACCATAAGAGTTTAAATTCCAAACGACACTATGAGCATGGTGTTTGGGGGTTAAAGTACCCAAATCTCGGTCAAACTCCAAAAGCTATAACATCCAAAAGCGTCCCCTACAAACAAAGAGAGATCTCTAATCCATACAAATGCCCTTACCCTTGTCTCCGTCGAAGCCTATAAAAAGATAAACAACGAGAGGGTAAGCAAAGCTTAGTGAGTGTAAAAATTATACATACACATATATAACCCATCTATTTGCATTCGCAGCCATCAAATACCTCATACGAGAATATAACTCAAATAGCATGCCGTCTTACTCATAATGCTAACAACTCGTACACCATCACAACATCACATTAGCATATACACAACACAATATATATATATATATATATATATATATATATATATATATATATATATATATATATATATAGCATGCTAAACAATACTCATCAACATCATATGGTTAACCATAACGCTATGGTGCAATCGGTACGTGGTTCACACCATACGCATTTGAGTCTCACTCTTTTATAGTGCTACCGGCTCGTGGGTCACACTTTGGCGCTACCGGCACGTGGTTCACGCCTCATTTTATAGTGCTACTGGTACGTGGTTCACACATGATGCTACCGGCACATGGTTCACATCCAAATTTTATAGTGCTACTGGCACGTGGTTCACACTTGATGCTACCGGCACGTGGTTCACATACAAATTTTATAGTGCTACCGGCACGTGGTTCACACTTGATGCTACCAGCACATGGTTAACATCATAATACTCATCACATACATGTTATGGTACTACCGGCACGTGGTTCATACCATAACATTCACAAATAAACACGCCATATACACGTACGCATAATTATTCCACTCACCTTAAAGATTTGGTGATGGTTTTATCCTTTCGCAAGCTTCAAAGCTAAGTAGCTAGTGCAATAAGTACTCGATCACCAAACAAACTTGTTGGACTAAATATCAACACTTCACTCATGTGCATTTAATGACTTAAATGCATTAAATGCCCCATTTTCACCAAAACCGCCCCTTAAGGGTCAAGACCATCATTAATCACTTAAAAGCTAGTGATTAAGGCCCAACAACACTAACTATTACACAATTAGGGTATTTCATACCCATATTTCCCAACTAGGTCAATCATTAGCCCTTTGACTAATTTAAATTCAACACACCCATTTCAGGTCATCCACTAACCCATCTAACACCCATTTACTAATTAACTAGGTGTGCTAGTGATTAACTAACCAATTATGACTCATAAACATCAATTAACACTTTGAAACCCTAGGTTAGTTACCATTGAGTCTTCATGACTCCATCTTACCCAAGAACACCCAAAATCACCAAATATGGGTTTTATGTTCATCACTAACCCAAACCCTAACCCCTAAATCAATTAAAATAAGGAAATCAAAGTTAGAGCTTACCACCACAATCACAACGTAGCTAGTGATTATATGAACAACTTTAATACTTGAGCTTTAACCTGGATCAAGCTTCTTCCTCCTAGATTCAAGCTTTCTCTTTCTTAAAGGGTTTCTCACTCTAGAAATTGAATTGGAGAGATGATGATGTTGGTGGTTGTGTTGAATGTGTTTCAACCACCACAAAACTGGCCAATAATGACCTAAACCCGGCCTCAAGTGAAAGGACAATATTTCCCTTCATTTAACCTTTTATCAAAAAGTAGAAAACTGGCACAGGAGCAGTGCGCGGCACGCTCCACTAAGGGTGCGCGGCGCGCACTAGTGTTCTGAACAGATTCTGCCCCAGTTTAAATATACACTACACCCCGCACTATATGTACCCTGTTTACACTGCTGTACAATAATTAATCGGGTCTTACACCTGTGTTGATTCATTTTATTATTTTTTTTCTTCTCGTCTTCGTTCCCCTTCCTGTTTCCAGCTGAACACCTAATCTAACTATTGGGCTGATCATATTTTTGGCCGTGATTTATTATATTTTTGTTGGGCTTGTGTTATTATTTTTTGGGTCGAAGGAAGGTTAGTCCGAGATTCAACATGTAATTGATGTTGGGCCGTATATTGAAAAATGATGATCATAAATGATGTTTGAAGTTCCAAAATTTTGAAGTTGATGTATTTGAAGAAGACAATAAAGAGTAAAAGGATAAAGGAGATTAATTAGCTAGTTAATACATAAAAGTAGCGACTAGTGCAATGGTTTAATGGTATGTTTCGGGTTAGCGGGAGGTCGCGTGTTAAACCCGGACTTGGGCATTTTTTTAAGGCTACTTCTTTAAGGTAGTTTACTTATTACTCATTATTATTATTTTTATCATTATCATTATCATTATTATTATTATTATTATTATTATTATTATTATTATTATTATTATTATTATTATTATTATTATTATTATTATTATTATTGTTGTTGTTGTTGTTGTTAGTATTGTTAGATTATTTATTATTATTAACAAAATTATATCATAATTATTAGTATTATCATTAAACATTATTAGTATTATCATTACAAACAAATTTTATTATTAATACTATCGATATCATTAATATTAAAATTATCATTATTAATATTAGAATTATCATAATTTTTATCATAATTAGTATTATTTTTATCATTATTATTATTAGTACTATTAATATATCAAATGAAGATTTTCTATATAAAAAATATATTTATGATATAAAACCTAACCATATTAATACTTTTGTAATAAATGTTAATTATCTATATAAAGATAAATATATCTAATTAAGTTATTAATAAAACACATGATATAAAATAACAAATAAAATCACTAATAATATATATATTTGTTCGATTACCATTACATGTATTAATATACATGATTGAATAATAGGTTCGTGAATCCGAGGTCAACCTTGCATTGTTTAGTTCCGTCGTATGCATATTTTTACTACAAAATATCTTATCGTGAGTTTCATTTGCTCCCTTTTTAAATGCTTTTGCAATATATATTTTTGGGACTGAGAATACATGCGCTGCTTTTATAAATGTTTTACAAAATAGACACAAGTAACTGTAACTACATTCTTTGGTTGGATTATCGAATCGAATATGCCCCTTTTTAGTCTGGTAATCTAAGAATTAGGGAACAGACACCCTAATTGACGTGAAACCTAAAGATAGATCTATCGGGCCCAACAAGCCCCATCCATGTCGCGGATGCTTTAGTACTTCGAATTTATCATGTCCGAAGTTGTCCCGGAATGATGGGGATATTCGATATGCATCTTGTTAAGGTCGATTACCATGTGTTCAATCCATATGAATGATTTTTATCTCTATGCAGTTTGCGAATTGCCTGATATGAGAATGATGTTTATGAAAAATAAAATCTTGTGGTCTATTAAAATTATGAAAATGATTGATTATGATAAACTAATAAACTCACCAACCTTTTAGTTGACACTTGAAAGCATGTTTATTCTCGGGTATGAAAGAAATCTTCCGCTGTGCATTTGCTCATTTTAGAGATATTACTTGGAGTGATTCATGACATATTTCAAAAGACGTTGCATTCGAGTCGTCGAGTTCAACAAGATTATTATTAAGTCATTTATAATTTGGACATATTATGAAATGGTATGCATGCCGGTCAACTTTAGATGAATTGAAAGTTTGTCTTTTAAAAACGAATGCAATGTTTGTAAAACTTACCATATAGAGGTCAATTACCTCGCAATGAAATCAACTATTGTGAATCGTTTATAATCGGTATGAATGGGTCCTTTCAAACGTTACATAATAATTGATCTCATTGCGAGGTATTTGACCTCTATATGATACATTTTACAAACATTGCATTCATTTTTAAAAGACAACTTTCATTACATCGAAAGTTGACAGGCATGCATACCATTTCATAATATCCAAACTATAAATGACCTAATCTGTCATTTATTTAATAATAATCTTTATTGAACTTAATGATTTGAATGCAATGTCTTTTGAAATATGCCATGAATGACTCCAAGTAATATCTTTAAAGTGAGCAAATGCACAACGGAAGATTTCTTTCATACCTGAGAATAAACATGCTTTAAAGTGTCAACTAAAAGGTTGGTGAGTTCATTAGTTTATCATAAACGATCATTTCCATTAATTTAATAGACCACAAGATTTTCATTTCCATTTCTCATAAATATCATGCATCTGCATAAAAATCATTCATATGGATTGAACCCCTGGTAACCGACATTAACAAAATGCATCTAGAATATCCCCAAAACAGAACCACTCGTCTGTAGAGAAAATCGAAGTACTAAAGCAGTTCAAAATCTCTGATTGGGGCTTGTCAAGGCCCATAGATCTATTTTTAGGATTCGCGTCAATTAGTGGCAATTATAATAAACACTAATTCTTAGGCTACCATGTTCAACAAGGGCGATATCCGGTATAAAAATTCAACCATAGAATGTAGTTTCGATTACTTGTGTCTATTTCGTCAAACATTTATAAAAGCAGTGCATGTATTCTCAGTCCTAAAAATATATATTGCAAAAGCATTTAAAAAGGAGTAATGAAACTCACAATACTGTATTTTGTAGTAAAAATACATATGACGACACTGAACAAGTGCAAGGTTGGCCTCGGATTCACGAACCTATAAAGTATATATATTTATATGTTGGTCAATATCTGTCTAACAAATTAGGTCAAGTCATAGTGTATCACAATCCTAATGCTCGAGACTGATATGCAAAAATCAACCAAAGTCATCTAATCCGAAAATGACTTTTCAAAATCTATACATGTTTATTATATAACCTAAATATAGTCGTTTTATATATTTAAATATATTTATCAGATTTTATTAAAATAAATAATACAAGTCATTTATTAATAAATAAAAATTTATATATGATAAAAATGTACTTTTATATATCTCACTTAATAAAATTTATAAAGTTCACTTAATATCATAAAAATATATTGGTATATATTATTAATGTAATTATATTACGTGTGGTAAAAATACCTTTGTATCACATATTTATTTGATAAAATAATACTGATAATAATAATAATGATGATAATGTTAATAATAACCTTAATGATAGTAATAATAATAACAATAACAAGTTTTAATGATAATACATATATTAATAATGATAATGATAATAATAATAATAATAATAATAATAATAATAATAATAATAATAATAATAATAATAATAATAATAATAATAATAATAATAATAATAATATCGACGATAATAACGATGATAGTAATAATAATAATCATTTTAATAATAATACTAAAATTAATAATAATTCAGTTGACTATATCTTTTAATCCGTTCATCGAAACCATACGCTTTCTAAATGAAAAGTTATTAATTTTTCGTCAGCTTTTCAACGACATGCATATCATATACCTTAACTCTATAGTATATATATTAAATTCATGATTCATCATAAACTATCTAACGACAATATTAAGCGTATAAGCATGCATAATCCTATATACTCGAGCACTAGTCAGGGATACATTATTAATATATAAAAGATAAGATATGAATGCTCACGTATCAATATTGTGATTCAATATTGCAGGAAAAGTACGTAGACGCAACGGAGATGATAAACACTAGTTTGACCTCACGAGCTATACCTCCAAACAATACCCATAACCTCCATAGCTATAACCCATAATTTCCTTAGCTCTATCCCGCTCGAAAAACCCATTTTGAATTAATTCGCTCATGACCTCGTCGTAGTATTTCATGTATAATACTAATAATAATGCTACCTACTAATACTAATAATAATAATAAGATTAATATTAATAATCTTAATATTAATAATAATAATAATATTAATAATATATATATTTATTTATTTGAGCGAAGTATGTGAAGAAATGAATCACAAATCGAAATGCGTTCAATTTATAAGAGATGTTCAGCCCACTTACCCCCCATGCGATCGCATGGGATTTTGCCTATATGGCCATGCGATCGCATGGCCTGAAAATACAGCTCATAATTGCTTAACTCAAGTTGCCGACACCTATTTCTCATTTGATTAATATAAATAATATTATTTAATATATAATATATTTAATCTTTAGAATTAATTAAATATTATATTATATTATCATGCATAGTAGATTTGTAATTTTAGCACCGATGAATTGTACGTTGACGCTCGACTTACGTACCGGTTCTGGTTTTTCGAACGTCCTTTCGTACGCTTAGAAAACTTGTACTTTACGTTTTGTGACACGTACCTTTAACAATAATTACACTTAAACATCGATAAACTAAATTACTTGAAGTATAACCTATACATTTGAGTGTTATGGTCATTTGCTTCTATAAACCAACGTCTCGTTATTTATCAAAATATATTTAATTCAAAACATTTTATATCCAAGTTAATATTATATTTTGTAAAATATATATATATATATATATATATATATATATATATATATCAATCATCATTTAAAATATAAACTTGTATAATTGAAATATTTATCTAATAATATAATATTTAGTTTTTCAAAACTAATTATATTTCAAAGTTCATTTATAATTATTTAAATAATAGAAAATATTATGTCATAATACGTTTACGTTTTTTATATATATATATATATATATATATATATATATATATATATATATATATATATATATATATATATATATATATTTTAATTTATAATACAAAGCTTTAATTAAGTTCTTCAAACTTCATAAACAAATTATCTTATAAAACGTTTTAATAATAAAGTTCTTTTTAAACTGAAACATTTTTGTACGTTTGAAACTAAATCAAATAAATATGAAAGTTTGTTATTCCAAAACTAAATATATTTAAGAATCATTTTATTAAAAGATTAAAATAATGGAAATCGTTATATCATAAAATGTTTTAGAAAAGTAAAATTATATATAACACATAATAGGTTTTAAGTTTTTAAATTGCTGATGTTGGTAAAACGTATGATAAAGTCCAATGGTTAATTTACTTATTTGTTGATACCCAACATCTAAAATATCTACACTCCGCTCTTACTTTCACATTAAATAAAATGAAAGCTATAATAATTATCTTATCAAAGTCACGGGGAAAATATGGAATTGGAAATCAAACAGTAATCTCCACTAATCCTTGTCTAGTTCTCGTTAATTGACACATGTGTTCTTACTTGTAAATCACTTTATCATTTTTCGAATGTTGTCAAAAAGAACAGATTTCTTAAATCATAGTGGACCTCATAACAGAGACCCGTACTCATAATCATAATGTATTTGATAGTTCAATCATTTGATATTATCTTTTAATTCCATCGATAAATATATTGAAACAAATACGTGTAAGTAAAGTATTATACATCTAATAGTTTATTAACATATTCAGTTACTATAACAATATATTATATATGTACATATCTATACACATAAATGTTCGTGAATCGTCGAGCACAGTCAAAGGGTAATTGATTATATGAAAGTAGTTCAAAAATTTTGAGATTCACCTTTACAGACTTCGCTTATCGTGTCGGAAACATATAAAGATTAAGTTTAAATTTGGTTGGAAATTTCTGGGTCGTCACAGTTGACATGGCAACGATACCAATTAATGAATGTTAAATATTTAATGAAAAAAGATAACGGAAAAAGTAGGGTCATTACAGAAATGCTTCAGAGGTGAATTCTACGATCTTCATAGGTAGGTTGCAGAAAGAGTGCACTCATCATATGGTTGAGAATGTTTTTGGAAAGGTTGGTCCACTTTCCGATGTGTATATTTGGCCGTACCCGATATATGCATTTGTCTCTTTTCAAGATTCGTCACTTTCTTGTGTGGCTGTTAACGACCTGAATGGGTCCACAGCTTTTGAACGTCCAATTTAGGTGGGATGGCCTAGAAAGAAGCGTTCTTTTGGGGTTGCCAACAGGAATTATACTCTGGTTACTCCCAAGTTCCGGTGTAAATTAAACCCAAACTGTGACATGGTTAAGAGGTTAGATTTCAACATCTTGTTGGTAGATCGTGAACCTCTTCCAGAGGAAAAAGTGTTGTGTTTTTTGGTGGAGCATAAAGTAACCGTTATCCATGTTTCTAAGTTTGGTCAGTTTGGTTGCGTCATTGTTTGAGCCGATCATGTGAACTTCTCAGCTGTCCTCGCTGCTAGATCGATGGAAGATTTTGTTCATGTCACTCCTTTCTCCAAGTTAGCAGAATCTTTTTTTCGGCTACATTGGGTCAAAATCAAGGGGATTTTGCGAAGTTCGTGTCGCCAGAAAATGTTAATAAGATTGCCGGGCACTTTAGAGAGGTGATTACGGTGGCCAAAGCATCAGCATCTCTCAGCAACATTGGTTCGATTTATGCCTTTTATTAAATCTAGTAATGTTAAACACATACATGATTTTTTTGAAATTGACGTTGGGCCTGCTGATTCAACAACACAAGCTTGGATAAATGAGTTGGGATGAACTCAAATTTCGAGATGGTGTCGCACCGGATTTTGTGAACAAGTCAAACAGGCTAGCAAAGGCTTCAAAGTTTTGCTGTTTTGAGAATTTGGCTCGGGATGAAGCTGGTAGTCTGACATCTAGGTGAGACGACCCGACCAAATCAATATGGACGAATACAATAACATTTGGTCCCATTGCGAGGTATTGACCTCTAAATGATATGTTTTACAAACATTGCATTCGTTTTTAAAAGACAATCTTTCATTACAATGATGGTTGACAAATATGCATACCATCTCTCAATATAACCAAACTATAAATGACTTAATCTGCCATTTACTTTATAATAATTTTTTTTGAACTCAACGACTCGAATGCAACGTCTATAGAAATATGCCATGAATGACTCCAAGTAATATCTTTAAATTGAGTAAATGCACAGCAGAAGATTTCTTTAATACCTGAGAATAAACATACTTAAAATTGTCAACCAAAAGCTTGGTGAGTTCATTAGTTTATCATAATCAATCATTTCCATAATTTTAATAGACCACAAGATTTCATTTTCATAATAATGTGCAGGTCTGCTCACTGCTGTAAAATCCATTCATATGATGAACACCTGGTAATCGACATTAACAAAAATGCATCTAGCATATCCCCATACAAGCACCTCGTCTGTATATATATATATATATATATATATATATATACCTCGAAGTACTAAAGCAGTTCAAATTCTATGACTAGGGCTTGTCAAGGCCCATAGATCTATCTTTAGGATTCGCGTCAACTAGTGGCGTTCAATAATTCTTAGGTTACCAGACTAAACAAAAAGGGATACACGGTGTAATAATTCATCATAGAATGTAGTTCAAGTACTTGTGTCTATTTTGTCAATCATTTATAAAATTAGCGTATGTATTCTCAGTCCCAAACATATATATTGCAAAAGCATTTAAAAGGGGAGCAAATGAAACTCACTTTAGCAGCACCTAAAGTAATTCACCGAGATGTGATCGAAATTCAATATGCAAATAACCGTATATCTCAACCTAGAGAATATATGTTGGTCAATAAATGTCTAACAAGCTAGGTCGGTTATAGTGTATCACAATCCTAATGATCGAGATTATCATGCAAAAGTCAACAAAAGTCATCTAATCCAAAAATGACTTTCAAAATCTATACATGTTTATTATATAATTATCTTACCAGAGTATAAGTCTTGATAGTTGAATGAATAGATAATTTACAAAACTCAAATTATCACATAACTGACTAAATTGTCATATTCGGAAATTTTTAGATAAATCAATGTAACTAGTTTATATATATTTATTTGTATTCTACATGTTATTTTAATGAATTATATGTTATTTTAATAATTAAATAACTTATATTTATTCTACATATTTTAAGTAATTAATATTTATATAGTAAATATTTCTTAAATTATTTCATCATTTATTATAATGTATAAATGATAAAAGTTTATGTTAATATATGATAAAAATATATTTTTATATATTAAGTATTATAATTTTTATAACGTTTACATAATATCATTTTAATGATAAAAAATACAGTGATATGTATTATTAATATAATTGTATTACATGTAATAAATATATATTTGTATCAAATATTTATTTGATTAAATAATATAATATTGATAATAATAATAATGAACCAAAAGTTGTATAATTTTGTAATAATAATAATATTAATTATTTTAATAATAATATTAATAATAATAATAATAACAATATTTATATTTACTAATGATAATAATAATTTTGATAATAAATAATAATCTTTTGTAGTAATACTAATGTCATAATAATAATAATAATATTACTAATAATGATAAAAATATTATAGTCATGTTAACAATGATAATAATATTGTTGTTATTAATAATACTAATAATATTAATAAAAATGATAATTTTAATGAAAATATAAGTTTTAAGATTTATAATGATATTTTCTAACAAACATGATAATTTTAATAATAAAGATACTTTTTAATATTAACGATAATAATAATAATAATCATTTTAATAATAATACTAAAATTAATGATAATTCAGTTGACCATATCTTTTAATCCGTTCATCGAAACCACACGATTTCTAATTGAAAAGTTATTAATTTTTCACCAGCTTTCTAACGACATGCATATCATATACCTTATCTTCGTAGCATATGTATCAAATTCGTGATTTATCATAAACTATTTAACATCTAAATTAAACATACAAGCATGCATAATCATACATACTCGAGCACTAGACATGGATACACTATTAATATGTAAAAGACAAAATATGAAAGCTCACGTATCAATATTGTGATTCAATATTGCAGGAAAGTACGTAGACACAACGAACATGATAAATACTAGTTTGACCTCACAAACAAAACCCCCGAACAATACCCATCACCTCCATAGCTATAACCCATAATTTCCTTAGCTCTATCCTGCTCGAAAAACCCGTTTTGAAATAACTCGCTCATGACCTCGTCGTAGTATTTTATGTATAATAATACTAATAATACTAATAATAATAATAATAATAATAATAATAATAATAATAATAATAATAATAATCCGATTAATAATAATAATATTAATCTTAATAATAATAATAATAATAATAATAATAATAATAATAATAATAATAATAATAATAATAATAATAATAATAATAATAATAATAATAATAATAATAAAAATAATAATAATAATAATAATAATAATAATAATAATAATAATAATAATAATAATAATAATAATAATAATAAATATAAATATTGAGAGAGTGCGAGAGATAGATAGAAGGTGAAATGAAAAACTGAATTCGGTCGACTTAAATAGATTTGGCCTCACCCACCTCACAATGCTTCTTTAAATCAACTTCTCGTTAATTATTAAAATATGTTTACTAATATCAAAACGTTTTAAATTATACTTTATCACATTGTAAAATATATTTTTTTTATTTAGAAAAATATAAATTTGTACATCTTATATATAATTGAAATATTTATTTACTAATATAATATTTTAGTTTTTCAAAAATAATTATATTTCAAAGTTCATTTATAATCATTTAAATAATAGAAGCTTTAATTAAGTTCATTTATAATACAAAGCTTTAATTAAGTTCTTTAAAACTCATAAACAAATTATCTTATAAAACGTTTTAATAATAAAGCTCCTTTTTTAACTGAAAACATTTTTGTACGTTTCAAACTAAATCAAATAAATATTGTAATTTTGTTTTCCAAAACTAAATATATTTGAGAATCTTTTTGTGAAAGGTTGAAATAATAGAAATCGTTATATCATATCATAAAACGTTTTAGAAAAGTAAATGATGTTATGCGAGGTGTATACAAAATAGTTTATATTTTACTAGGAAAAACTATTAAATACGATACAATTTTACACAAGATATTTATTTATTTATAGAATGGATATACTTAAACCTTGCTACAACACTTATAGGCAGTGTACCTAATCGTACAGTAGTGTAGTTTTTAGTAAGTCCGGTTCGTTCCACAGGGAAATCTTTAAACAAAGCGTAACGCTATATTAGTTTACTTTTATAAAAATACAAACATATATATAAGTAATATTATTATTATAAAGGGGGGTTTTTACCGTTTAATGACCGGTTTGTCGATTTTAAAACTTTAGTCGCAGTTAAAACCTAATGTAAAATATTAAATAACTAAAAGACTTAATTTAAAGCGTAAAGTAAATAACGATAATGAAATTGCGAATAATAAAATGGCGATAAAATAAACTTGCGATAATTAAAAAGTACGATAATTAAAAATGCAATTAAATATAATAACAATAAAAAATGCGATAATTAGAAGTGCAATTAAATATAAAATAAAGGAAATTAAATATGAAATAAAAGAATTATGCTTATTTAAACTTCCGTAATCATGATGTTTGACGTGTTGATTTTAGTTTTATGCCCATGGGTTAATTGTCCTTTGTCCTGGATTATTCAATATGTCCGTCTGGTTTTTGTCCATAACAGTCCATCAGTCATAAATATAAAGTGCGAGTGTCCTTGTCAAATTATTATTATACCCGAAGTTAAATATTCCAACTAATTGGGGATTCGAATTGTAACAAGGTTTTAATACTTTGTTTAATGAATACACCAGGTTATCGACTGCGTGTAAACCAAGGTTTTACTACTTTGTTAACAATTACACCAATTACCCTTGAATGTAATTTCACCCCTGTTTTAATTATTCTAGTGGCTATTAATCCATTCCAGTGTCCGGTTAAATGAACGATTATTCGTACATATAAATACCCCGCCCATCGTGTCTGATTGAGTGTATATGGTAATTTATAGGGACGCCCAATTGTAAATCTTTATATTAACATTAACAAACTTTCATTTAGTTAAACAAATATAAAGCCCATTAATAGCCCATAGTCTAATTTCCACAAGTGTCGTTCTTTTGTCCAAACCCCAATTATGGTACAAAGCCCAATTACCTAATTTTAGTAATTAGCCCAACATCATGATTACTTCGGATTAAATAAGCATAATAATAACTTAGCTACGAGACATTAATGTAAAAAGGTTGAACATAACTTACAATGATTAAAAATAGCGTAGCGTTACACGGACAGAATTTCGACTTACACCCTTACAATATTCGCTAACATACCCTTATTATTAGAATTATAATTAAAATTAAAATTAAAATTAAAATATAAATAAATATATACGATATAGATAGAGAGATGGATATATTTTGTGTTTTTTTTCGATCAGAATTCGTTTGCTTTTATAGGAAGTTTCTGAAATTGGGGCTCCGCGACTCGCGGCAAAATCCTCTTCAAACTCCGCGAGTCGCGGAGAATGAATTTACAGCTCACACCCTTGGAGTCTTTCTCTGCCGACGGTTTTATAATATATATATAATATATATATAATCAATTATATATTATATTATATTTATATACATAGTTAACTTGTAATTTTTAGTCCGTTGCGTCGAGCATTAAGAGTTGACTCTGGTCCCGGTTCCGGATTTTCGAACGTCCTTGCGTACAATTTTATATTTTGTACTTTGCGTTTTGAATCTTGTACTCTTGTAATTTCGAGACGTTTCTTATCAATAATTGGAACCTTTTTGATTGTCTTTTGTACTTTTGAGCTTTTTGGTCGTTTGCGTCTTCAATTCGTCGAATCTGTCTTTTGTCTTCACCTTTTATTATTTAAACGAATATCACTTGTAAATAGAACAATTGCAACTAAAAGCTTGTCTTTCTTGAGGAATAATGCTATGAAATATATGTTCGTTTTTAGCATTATCAAATATTCCCACACTTGAGCGTTGCTTGTCCTCAAGCAATATCGTCTTGAAATACTAGAATCATTTCTTTATTCTTCACACTTTGTACATCAGTGATTTCTATACGGCGGTATAAACAATGGTAGTAACGATATGGTTTACAGTCCCACATGACTATAAAAATTTAGATCCATTAAGGAAATTGGATCTTTATGAAAACATTTGATCTTTTGAAAATTAAATCTAGTTTTTACCCTAGATAAGTTTTCCGGGATAACCCTTTACCGGTGTTTGCAAAATATTTTTGTGGGTTTGGTGGGTTTCAGATTTGAAAATTTTAGCTCAAAACTTATGGTTTTGTGTCACCCACTTGCTAACCTTGTATTTGGAAAGCAACACGTCTAGTTTACTTGTCCCGTATATTACCTTTCGGTAAACTACCGTCCGGTTGAAAGGAAAGCGTTGAACAAGCAACTGTTAAGGCAATGTCCCGTGACATGCTTTTGATTATGGCCTATAACGTGTCGGACGCAATTACTATCCTTGGTAGGAGCAATAGTAAAGCTCACCCTTATAATTTTTCGGTCTGGCACAAGGTCCTGTCTTTGACCACTATGCAACCACCGTTCTTACGGTTGACACCCGATTTAGTTCAGGTGACCTAATGAATTCCAGGTGAATTCCTAGGATTTTACGTTCAATGGTAATGAACGCATTGAAAATAGGGTTTTCAGAAAACAAATCGGTTTGTAATTTTGATCAAAATATTTTCTCGTTTAAGCTCGAGTTTAGATATCATCGAATTCCATGAGTTTATAATTCTCAATCTTTAAGGTCAATCTCTAGGATTGAGTAATATCAGTCTTAAAAGCTGATTTTTAATCTTTAAGGAGATTATCCTTTCTGGGGATCTGATTCATTAGTCTTATCCAGCTAATTTGCATGGTGCCCCCCCATTGTACGAGATAAATCCTTCTCATGGTTAGGATAAATCTGACCACTTGGCGACCCTGTTTGATGCTGAGGTCCGTGGATTTCCTGCTGATTTTAGTGATGACTTTTCTAGATTTTTCGTCAACCTACAGCTGGTCTGGACGACAACTTCATGACCTAAATCAAGAAGCGCGTTTCTTTTTTGGAAGACTTTACTTCCTTTTAATGATGGAATTGATTCATCATGTAGATCCATCGGGTAAAAACAGTTTAGTTTAGTCCAAAGCAAAAGTATTTTCAGTTATTTGTTACAGATATATGTGACATATGTTTAAGATAACTTGGTAAATTTTCCCACACTTGGCTTTTATTTTCCTTTTTATCGTCCGTTATTCCATTTTAAATGAATTTTAACATTTTAGTTTGTTTCTTAATTTATGTCCTTTCCGAGGTAACAATAATTTCGGTGTTAAAACCTAGTTTTATCGTTCATAAATATGTATAAACATGATTTTGAATTCATTTAATTGAAAATTTTGAAAAATTTTACTAGAATTGGGTAGTCAGTATATAAGACTAGGGCTGTTCTTTATCAGAGAGCACTAGATTCTAATACAACTACTGCTTTACTAGTATTTTTAATGGTAACCAAGTGTTTAAGATAAAAATTTTAAAATCCGAAAGAATTTAACCCCTTCCCACACTTAAGATCTTGCAATGCCCTCATTTGCAAGAAATCAGTAACAATTTAAATTATTGAGGGTGATTAGTGTGAAAATGATTAAATTTTACCAAAGTTTCCAAATATATTGGCGTTTGTTTGCTGAATGATAAATGGTGCACATCATTTGTTCATTCCGTCTTGTTGTTATTTCACATATATTTTGCATCTTGTCGTCAAAATTAGTTGCTTTTGCTGAACTTAATGCCAGTCTTTGAAAATGCGTTGTTTTACCCTGTTGTGTACATAAGATAAACTGCAAACATATATACATATTTTTGAAGTTTGGTATATTACCCCACATTCAAAAATTATTAAAATCTAAGAATAAAAGTTAGATAATTATAAAAATGATTACAATATTAACAAAAGTATTAAATGTATCAATAATTACAAATTACAAAAAAATAATAATAAGTAAACTAAGGATGATATTGGTACCAATAGGGGTTCCAGGCATAACCATAGGTGCTATAGAATGCTTCGGCAGGGTCATACGTAGGATATGGTGGCTGCATCTCTATAGACCAAGGAGGGAAGATGGGTTTCGGTGTAGGAATATAGTTTCTACCTATATGTTGGCAATGAGCTATGATCTGGTTCTGATGAACTTGCCAATCTTCAAATGCTCTCTGTCTAGCATTTTCGTATTCCTGAGAAGCTATAAACCTATGCATTTCTTGCATCTCATTCCCCCCTCCTACATTACCTTGCTGCTGGTTTCTCTCCACCTGTGGATGTCTACCATGGTATCGTACTGCGGCGTTATGTCGCCTCTTCAAAACTTTCGCACCATGGTATACATTTAAACCTATAGTATCGCGGGGTTCTGGTTCTTCTACTAATAATCCCCCCCGACTTATATCCACACCGAGATATTCACCAATCAAAGTAATAAAAATACCACCTCCTATTATGCTATGTAGTCGCATTCCCCGAACCATAGCTGATAAATAATAACCCACACAATATGGTATACTTACAGCTCTTTGTGGGTCTCGAATACACATATGGTAAAACAAATCCTGTTCATTAACTTTTTCTTTGTTCTTACCCCTTTGTGTAATCGAATTAGCTAAAAACCTATGTATCACTCTTAATTCGGCTCTATCTATATCCAAATAAGAGTAATTTCCTCCTTTGAAACGGTGATGGCTTGTCATTTGACTCCACACACCGTGTGTATCAAAATTTTCATCTATCTTTCTACCGTTTAGTATCAATCCTCTACAATCGGCAGACGCTAACTCCTCAGGCGTATATATACGTAAAGCCTGAGCCATGTCCAGTAAAGACATGTGGCGCATCGAACCGCCTAACAAAAATCTAATAAAAGAATGATCGGTTAAACTAGCTACCCGATCATTCAACTCTATACTACATAACAATTCTTCACACCATACTTTATATACAGGTCTACGTATGGTGAATAAACATATCCAGTCATTAAAAGAAGAATTACCATACCTATGTACAAGTAATTCCCTAATTGGCCCGGCCAATTCTACAGCTTCTAAGGGTCCCCATTCTATGACCCTCGGTACCTCAACAACCTTGGAATGAAGAGTATGCAAACCCCGTTGATATTTTGGATAATCTATCCAAAGTCTGTCAAATCTCAGGTTCGGGTGCAACTCTTCCAAATGCATATCGGAAAAGGTCATGACTGGATGAGGTATATCCTGCTTGTAGTAGTTATCCACCTCCTGTTGTTCTAAATTCTCAGCAGGAGCATTGCAGGCTTGGGATGAAGATTCACCCCTTTCATTCTGCAAAACACATCAAACACAATTTTTGTGCATCCAAATATGCATTAGTGTCAGCAAAATCATCAATCAAAATAATTACAATGACATTATCAATTTATATCAAACTTAAGCTCATTTTCACATTTTTATCAAATCTACACTTTTTCAAATAAGCATATACGAAAATGTTCGCCAAGTTCATAAGCATTCAACTCAAATAACATGTCAAAATAATCATTACTAGCAATTAAACAAGTCTCAAATAGCATTATCTTTCAAAAATCAAGTTCATGAATTTTAGACTTGAAAAAGTCCACTTTAATTCTCAAAATCATGTTTAGGCTCAAAGTTTGGATCATTTAACTACCTAAACATGTTACACTACTTAATTTAGCAACAATTCATGACAAAAATCGGCCATAACCTGTTTATATCAAAAAGCCCCAAATTTGCTCAAGAACACAAACCCTAGATTACTTAAAATTTGAAGTTTAAGGCTTCTAATCATGTTAAACAGCATCAATCTAGGTTATACAAGCATAATACATAAACAATTTAAGTCTAATTACACTAAAAAGCATCAAAATCAAATTGGGGAAAAAAATGACTCAAGAACACCAAATTTCGAATTAAATGGTGTTTAGGTGTAGAAATTTACTGTTTTTCTTGAGTAATTCTTAGATAGCATCCTTCTCAACATGATTTTAGCAAAAGATTTGGTGATTAACGGTTAAAAATTGGGATTTTTGGGGTGTTTTTGGGTGGTTTTTCGGCAGTATTTCGCAGCTGTTTTTGAGTTTGTGGAGTGTGAAACTGAGCTGTTGCAGCTCTTATTTTTTTTCTGTAATCCGGTCTCTCCGCGAGTCGCGGGGATTAACCCTCCAAACTCCGCGACTCGCGGAGTTTGGTATATTTTTTTTTTTTTATAATCATTAACTTATTAAAACAATTAAGTAATTAATTTTAAAATTTTGTTTCCCTTGTTATTTAGGACGAGGTCGTTTCGGATCGATGTCCTAGTCCGTCCTTCGACAAAATTTTAAAATTTGTCTTTTTGTAGCGATTGTTTTAAAAGCTAAGATTTTTGGGTTTTTTTAATGTTTTTGGCATACTTTAAATCAATAAGATTAAAAATAATGATAATAAAAGTTCTCGTCCCTCCCTCGGGTAAAGCAATTTCGGTTCAAAGACCTAGTCTTTAACTTACGACGAATTTTAAAAATCATATTTTTAACTTAATGAGATAAAGTAAATTTTTGTTTTTAAATTCACACAACTTAAATATAAAATTCAAAATTATTATTAAAAATTCACACCAAACTTAAAATTTAAAATGCATAAAATTAAAAATTTATATTTTAAAAATTCACACCAAACTTAATTTAAAAATTCATAAATTCATATCAAACTTATATTAATTTTTCAAATATTTACAATTTTAAATATATTGTTTTTACAAAATTTACAATATTAATTTAAGATTTAAATATTAATTTTAAAAACATGGTAAAAATAAATTTAAAAATCTTTTTTGTCTTTTTATCCCACTTTAATCAATCAAATATTATCAAAAATATGCGCCCCTCTTTTCGGTAAAGTAATTTCGGTTCCAAGACCTAATTTAACTCATGACGAATTTTTGAAATATTTTGGGTTGATTGATTAAAGATATTTATACCTTAAGAATAAACGTTAAATTTCGCAGTGATGTAATAAATTTTTGAATGATATCAATAATTTCGGTCGCCAAACCTAATTTTATTCAATACCAATTTAATACTTTTTAGGGAACAAATTAGCGTTTAGTATCAAAAGGTTAAAAATAAAAATAAAAATAAAAACTGTACAGACATACCTGTGAAATAGATTTCTTAGTTATATGATCTATCCCATTCATAAGATAGTCGGTTTAATTGGTTTTCCATGGCTACATAGGCGTAACCTCGAGCATTCAGTGTCTTTTCTTCTAAACATATGAACGGTCCGTCTCTGCATAAAGTAACAAATTCGGT
This sequence comes from Rutidosis leptorrhynchoides, assembly GCF_046630445.1. Taxonomy (NCBI): domain Eukaryota; kingdom Viridiplantae; phylum Streptophyta; class Magnoliopsida; order Asterales; family Asteraceae; genus Rutidosis; species Rutidosis leptorrhynchoides. The sequence continues at coordinate 561,996,084 of NC_092335.1, forward strand.
ATTTGAATAGGTTTGATTATTTGAACATTTACCTCCATGTGACCATTTTCCGCATTTGTGACATCGTTCTAGGTGTCGTGCTCTTCTTTTCGCTGCGGATTTTGATTTTCCTTTACCAAATTGTAACTTATTATCTTCGCATATGGATTCTTTTCTAACTCCGTCCATTCTTTCTCTGATTAATGATACTATTTCACTCGGGAGTATGTCATTATTACGTTTAGTGATCAAAGCGTGTAGCATTAGACCATGGTTTAGTTCACAGGTAGTCTTCATTTTGTAAAAACCTAAAAAAAAATAAAAATTCAGAATGGGGGGAGAAGACTAGTTCTTTAGGGTCTGCTAGGGAAAGACCATTCGGGTTCCATTTTCGAGAACTACACGAAAACAGACAATCTAACTCTAACAGAAATACATATTATCCTTTAAAGACTTGATTCTCCCCACACTTAGTTAGTTGTGGTATCGAAATTGTGATTAACTTCGTTGTCGACTTCCATTGGACCATGTATGTAATGTTTAACTCTGTGACCATTAACTTTAAATTCCATCCCATTTGAATTTATTAATTCTATCGTTCCATATGGGAAAACTCTTTTGACTATGAATGGTCCAGACCATATTGATTTCAATTTTCCAGGAAATAGCTTGAATCGTGAATTGAAAAGAAGAACTCTGTCTCCTTCTTTAAATTCTTTTGAACTTCTGATTCTTTTATCATGCCATTTCTTCGTTCTTTCTTTATAGATTAACGAATTTTCGTATGCTTCATGTCTTAATTCTTCTAATTCGTTTAGTTGACTTAATCGTAGACGTCCGGCTTCATGTAAATCAAGATTACATGTCTTCAAAGCCCAAAATGCTTTGTGTTCAATTTCTACTGGAAGATGACATGCTTTTCCATAAACAAGTCTAAAAGGTGTGGTTCCAATTGGAGTTTTGTAGGCTGTTCTAAAAGCCCAGAGTGCATCCTCCAATTTAATGGACCATTCCTTCGGATTTGATCCTACGGTTTTCTCTAGAATACGTTTTAAAGCTCGGTTGGTATTTTCAACTTGTCCACTTGTTTGTGGATGATATGCGGTGGAGATTTTATGAGTTACTCCATATCTTTTAAGAACTTTCTCAAGTTGATTATTACAGAAATGAGTACCCCGATCACTTATTAAAGCTTTCGGTGTTCCAAACCTTGCAAAAAGACGTTTTAAAAAGTTGACTACAACTCGTGCATCGTTAGTTGGGAGAGCTTGTGCTTTCGCCCATTTAGATACATAATCAATGGCTACGAGTATATATAGATTATTATGAGATTTTGGAAATGGTCCCATAAAGTCAATACCCCAAATGTCAAATACTTCACATACTTGGATGACATTTTGTGGCATTTCATCACGTTGACTTATTTTTCCGGCCCTTTGACAAGCATCACAGGATTTGCAAAGAAGGTGTGCGTCTTTGTAAATTGTAGGCCAATAGAATCCAGCTTCATAAACTTTTCTTGCTGTTAGTTGAGGCCCATAATGCCCTCCTGTTGGTCCTGTGTGACAATGGTTTAATATTTTACTAGCTTCATCTCCAAATACACATCGGCGTATTATTCCATCGGGACAACTTTTAAACAGATGTGGATCTTCCCAGAAATAGTGTTTTATATCACTGAAGAATTTCTTTCGTCTTTGGTACGATAATCCTTTTTCAAGGAATCCACAAACTAAGTAGTTTGCATAGTCTGCAAACCATGGGATTTCTTTATAATCTATCTTCAATAGATATTCATCAGGAAAGTTGTCTTGTATGGCTGATTCATTTAGAACTTCTAATTCGGGATTTTCAAGACGAGAAAGATGATCAGCGGCGAGATTTTCTGCTCCTCTTTTATCTCGGATTTCAATATCAAACTCTTGTAAGAGTAAGATCCAACGGATTAATCTTGGTTTAGCATCTTGTTTTGAAAATAGGTATCTAAGAGCAGAATGGTCGGTATAGACCACCGTTTTTGCTAGAACGAGATATGATCGAAATTTGTCAAAAGCAAAGACAATAGCAAGGAGTTCTTTTTCAGTAGTTGTATAGTTCGTTTGTGCTCCTTGTAACGTCTTACTAGCATAATATATAGGTTGAAATCGTTTTTCAATCCTTTGTCCTAAAACGGCTCCCATTGCAAAATCACTTGCATCGCACATTAGTTCAAATGGTAGATTCCAATTTGGTGTTATCATGATCGGCGCATTAGTGAGTTTTTCTTTAAGAATATTAAAAGATTTGATACACTCATCTGAAAAGATGAATGGCGCATCCTTTTCTAGGAGTTTATTCATAGGAGTGGTAATTTTAAAAAAATCTTTTATGAAACGTCGGTAAAAACCGGCATGCCCTAGAAAACTCCTAACTCCTCTAACATTTGTGGGATGTGGAAGTTTAGCAATTACATCTACTTTAGCTCTATCCACTTCAATTCCTTCTTTTGAAATTTTATGTCCAAGAACGATGCCTTCTTTAACCATGAAATGGCATTTCTCCCAATTAAGTACTAGATTTGATTTTTCGCATCTAATTAGCATTCGTTCCAGATTAACTAGACATGATTTAAATGTATCACCGAAGACTGAAAAGTCATCCATGAATACTTCCATGCATTCTTCTATCATGTCATGAAAAATCGCCATCATACACCTTTGAAAGGTTGCAGGGGCGTTACAAAGTCCAAATGGCATGCGTTTGTAAGCAAAAGTACCATAAGGGCACGTGAAAGTGGTTTTCTCTTGATCTTCGGGTGCAATTGGAATTTGAAAGTATCCGGAAAAACCATCTAGAAAACAATAGTAACTGTTTCCGGCTAACCTTTCCAACATTTGATCAATGAAAGGTAAGGGAAAGTGATCTTTTCTGGTGGCGTCATTTAATTTTCTATAATCAATACATACACGCCATCCTGTTACAGTCCGAGTAGGAATAAGCTCATTTTTCTCATTTGTAATGACAGTCATGCCACCTTTCTTAGGCACGCATTGAACTGGGCTTACCCATGGGCTATCAGAAATTGGATATATCAAACCTGCATCTAGCAGTTTAATAATCTCTTTCTTAACTACATCTTGCATATTAGGATTTAGTCTTCGTTGGCGTTGCACATACGTTTTATGACCTTCTTCCATAAGGATTTTATGTGTGCAATACGAAGGACTTATTCCTTTAATATCATGAATCTTCCATGCAATGGCTGGTTTATGAGCTTTCAACACAGAAATGAGTTGTGATTTCTCATTTTCAGTAAGAGAAGACGATATTATTACAGGTAATTCAGATTCACCATGTAAATAAGCGTATTCCAAATGGTTTGGAAGTGGCTTTAACTCTAATTTCGGAGGTTCTTCTATCGATGATTTATATCGATATCTGTCTTCTTCTTTTAGCATTTTAATTTCTTCTGTTGTTGGTTCATATCCATTAGCTATAAGTGTAGCTAACATTTCAGCTTCATCAATTGGTTCATTACCTTCTCCTAAAGAACATTCTCCTGTTCCTTGTAATTCTGGAAATTTGTAATGACCCGCACTTTTTCGATCGTTCTATACTTATAAGATTAATATTTACATAAATTAAACCTTACCAACATGATAAGCAATCCAAATTGTTGAGATTTATGTTTTTGAAAAGAGTTCTACACAACGTTTGACCATCTAGTTTGACCGATGATATCACGAACTATATAACATATGATAATTATACGTTTGTGTATATATATGTATATATACATATTTAACATGATCTAAGAATGTTTTAATACCTCATTTTGTATTAATAACAATAAGTTACAAGTATATTTTGAAACTACTAACCTAAGTTTTCAAAACGATAACCATACGTAACGTTATTTGACATAAATACTTATGACCTATAATGTTTATACATATATCGTATAAGTAATGTATTTAATCACTTTTAAGGACTTAAATACATAAAACAATATAAGTATATTCACAAAAGATAGCTATATTTGAATTCTCATTCCATTTTTCACAAGATTTTCTATACGTATATCTAGAGTATATGTACTCGTATCATACCTAACCTCTATACGTATTTACTATTGGTATATACACATCAAATCACCACCAACCAGCCCTTGTTCAATGCCTTATGTATAAGGTAACTACTTTTGTTATCTAGTATGACAATTTCACATGATTAAAAGATTTTTTCACAAAATTACAAACTTATACACCTTTTACACCACCATTTATACTCCATTCCATTTTCATTTTACTACACATTTCTTTAACCAAAAACACACTCTTAAGAAACTCCATAACCATTCAGCTAGTATCCATGAAGATCTAGCCATAAAAACATCACTTAAACACCATAAGAAAAACCTTACAAAAACACTTCAAGAATCCTTTCAAGAACACAAGTTTACTTCCAATCTTTCATCCAACTCCATCACTCTTTTGGTTCTAGATTTTTTACTTCTCTTTTACAGAAATCTTGTCCAAGTAACTTGAGGTAGTAACTTTGTTCATAACCTTATTCGATTCATATATATATAGCTATCTTATTTTGTGGTATAAAATTTTAACAACAAGAACATAGTTTGAATGTTTTCAAACTTGTTTGCAAACTAAATAGATCCTTCTAACTTAACTTTTAAAATACTTCAAGACCTGTAATATAACATAAATATATGCTAATTTAACAAGGTATAACTTGGTTTTTCAAAGAACACCTTAAAAACTGTTTTTACGACGTCGGAGTGCAACCGGGGGCTGTTTGGGGTTGGATAATTAAAAACCATCTTGAACTTTGAATTGGAGGTTTATATTCTGGAAAAATGATATTTCTTATGAATATGTTAACACATAAAAATTTCATGATTTAATTCAAAGTATAAGTGTTTTTAGAAAAATGGTCATTAAATGATATTTTTGTAACAAAAATGATTAACTTCATAAGTTTCACCAAAGTTTGACCTTTGACATGTGATTTCGAATACAAACTAAGGTATTTACAGTTCATATTCTTAAAGAGGGACTCGATCCAAGGAAGTGGCAAGTTGAACCAACGAAAACGGAGTTGTAACGAAGAAACTATGACCAAAACAAAATCGGATATCCAAGACTTGTTTAGTCACGAAAATAATTGGAGAAAAATTAAATAAATCACATCTTTTTAAAATAACATGATATTTTATATATATGTACTCATAATTTAATTTTATATGGTTCAGGATCACCCGTAAACAATACGAGAAGATTAATCATAAGATCCCATGATTGTACGCAACACGTCATTTGACAACACCGGTACTTTATGTACGCAACACGTCATTTGACAACACCGGTACCGTGGGTCAAGATTAATCTCGACCAATACATATTCGATGGGGGTTTTATTTATTTCATTGGGGGTTTATTAAACACCTAAAAATGAACCATTAAAATTGAATTATTAACATCGGACTGCTAACTACGGACTAAGAAATTATTAAAAGTATTAAAAGTATAATAAGTATATATATGTGACGATTGTTTTAAAAAGAAAAGGTATTGATATATTATATATGGATAGGTTCGTGATATCAACCGGAGACCAAGTCAAATTATATATATCTTCAAGACGAAAGTGAGTATATAGTCCCACTTTTAAACTCTAAGTATTTCGGGATGAGAATACATGTATTTTATGTTTTACGTTATGGACACAAGTAACTGAAAAATATATTCTACGTTGAGTTGTACCACTGGCATACTTCCCTGTAGCTTGGTAACTGTTATTTACAGCAGTATTGTGAACGCGAATCCTGTTGATAGATCTATCGGGCCTGACAACCCCAACCGGACTGGACGACCAGTATTCAACGGTTGCACAGTACTTCGTTTCGTGACTATACTTGGTACGGTGTAGTAAGATTTCATAATAAAGGGAATATGCGACGTGATTAAATGTTAAGTATGGTTACCAACTGCTCAACCACTTAGAATATTTTTATTAAAATGTTTATATATGAAATCTTGTGGTCTATATATATATTGCTGCCGGCATTAAACCTATATCTCACCAACTTTATGTTGACGTTTTAAGCATGTTCATTCTCAGGTGATAATTAGAAGCTTCCGCTGCAACATGTTGAATTTAAACAAGATCTTGAGTATGCATATTTGTGTCAAAAATAAAACTGCATATCGGAGGATTTGTAATGTAAAATATGCTAGAAATCGTATTGTTATCATCACATGTAAAGTTTGTAAGTCTAAGATTATCGCTAAACGATAATCATCTTTATATTGTCTAAAGCTTGTATTATCATAAGAGTTATGGTTTGTAATGTAAAATAAATGCAGTTGTTCTTTTAAAAATGTCGCATATAGAGGTCAATACCTCGCAATGAAATCATACGTTATCTAACACGTTCTTATGGTTAAGGACGGGTTATGACATGTGGTATCAGAGCGGTGGTCTTAGCGAAACAGGTTTGCATTAGTGTGTCTAACTGATAAGTCGTTAGGATACATTAGTAAGTCTGGACTTTGACCGGATCTGATTTAACAACCATTGCTTATCATTGTTGGTTAAAATTTATATGTAAATATTATGTAGTACTAATGGGTTAGTTGTTGTGTGATAGATGTCGGGCTCAAAACTTATTATCACATTCAGCGACTCCGAATCAGAATCTTCAGATGGTGTTTCAGTCATTAACCTATCCGATGACGAAAATAATATCTTTGGGGAAGACTCACAAATTCCGGATGAACCAACAATAAAGAACCCGGAAAGTGAACCCGAGGAGGAAAGTGAACCCGAGGAGGAAAGTGAACCCGAGGAAGAAATACAAGAAATTACGAAAGACAAGTTCGAACTAGGAAAGAAACGAAAGGCTAATGAATTAGAAAATTCAAATCCTGAGTTTAGTAAGGATGATGTGGCACCAACTCCACTAGACACTACCACCCCTATTCCCGCTATCCCTATTCGTTCTATCCCGGCATCCAGTTCTTCAGCCCCACAGCCAAAATATAGGCAGACAGCCAGGATAAGCGTTAAGCGATTCTTTGAACCTAAACGTCCTAGAAAATAGACCAAACGATGCGCTGCCGTATTAAACCATGGGATCATATAATGTTTTGTATAATATTATTAGTGTGGTTTGCTTAATGTTCGATGTAAGATAAGCATATGTAAAATAGTGAAGTGTGAAATGCAATAATTTTCCATGGTTAAGTATTATTTGGGTGGTAGTAATTGATTTTCGTACTAAGCTATTAAGTATGAACTTTAACGGGTAGGTACTACCCTAGATATAATTATAAAATGCTAATAAGAAGAAAAGGCTTTTATAATAATAACTGGTTCATATTATTAATAAGCTACGATGTACTGTAAATACATACTACATCTATAATATTCCATGTGAATAATTATTTTTTTTTTCATTCTTATTGAAGATTATGGCGCAATTGAACCGAATGACGGAACAAGAAATCCAGGAACTCATCAATCAGCGAGTGAACGACAGAATGTTATGGGTCGAGGCTGCAAGAGGTGCTGCAGTTAACCCAAATCCTCGTGTGGGGTGCACTTACAAAACTTTTCAAGCTTGCAAGCCCTCATCATTCAGTGGAACGGAAGGACCGATCGGTTTAACCCGGTGGATAGAAAAGATGGAAACTGTGTTCAAAATCAGTGGTTGTGTTGAAAAGGACATGACCAAATACGCATCGTGCACTTTACAAGATAGTGCACTCACGTGGTGGAAAAATTATGTGAAGGCGGTAGGAGGAGATGTAGCTTATGATACTCCATGGGAAGAATTCAAAACAATGTTAATCAACGAGTATTGTCCAAGGAACGAGGTTAGGAAGTTGGAAGATGAATTACGAAGTCTGAAGGTTATTGGTACTGAAATCACCAACTACAATCAGCGATTCATGGAATTAGTTTTGCTATGTCCTGAATTGGTTCCAACCGAAGAACGGAAAATTGAAATGTACAAAGATGGTTTGCCCAAAAAGGTCAAGGCAAATGTTACAGCATCGAAACCTAAGACAATTCATGAAGCTATAACCATGGCAAACGAGCTAATGGATCAGGTCATCATGGATAAGAAAGTATCCAATACTGATGTGAAGGTATCAGGTAACAAAAGAAAGTGGAATGGAAATTATGATCGAGGTAACCAACAACAATCTTTTAAGAAACAAGAAATCACGCAAGGTGCGGGTAGTGGTTTAAGCTTTGGTTATAAAGGACAAAATCCTTTATGCAACCGATGCCACAAACATCACTCTGGTTACTGTAATGTGGTATGCAACAAATGTAATCGAAAGGGTCATCTTGTTGAAGATTGTAGGGCTCTCGTTACAAATACAAATGGTACCAAGACTCCTGCCACTAATGCAAATAGAACTGCTTTGGCTACTGTTACTTGTTATGGATGTGGGAAACAGGGTCATTATAAGAGCCAGTGCCCGAATCCAGAGAAGAATATCGGACCTGCACGAGGGAGAGCATTTGTTATTAATGCTAGAGAGGCGTGTGAAGACCCGGAGCTTGTTACGGGTACGTTTACCATTAATAACTTATCCGTATCTATTATATTTGATACTGGTGCTGATAGAAGTTACGTGTGTAGATACTTTCACGCTAAATTTAATTGTTCATCATTACCTCTAGATGCTAAGTACATGATTGAGTTAGCTAATGGTAAACTAATTAAAGCCGATAAAATTTGCCGTGATTGTAAAATAAATTTAGCCGGAGAAACATTTAAGATTGATTTGATACCCGTAGAATTAGGAAGTTTTGATGTAATAGTCGGCATGGACTGGATGTCCAAAATAGGAGCTGAAGTTGTGTGCGCCAAGAAGGCAATTCGCATTCCTCGTAAGAATAAAACGCCAGTAATGATTTATGGAGAGAAGGGTAACTCAAAGCTAAAACTCATTAGCTGTTTGAAAGCCAAGAAGTGTTTAGAAAAGGGATGTTATGCTATTCTAGCACATGTTAATAAAGTCGAAAAGAAAGAAAAAGAGAAGTGCATCAATGACGTGCCTGTGGCAAGAGATTTTCCTGAAGTATTTCCGGAAGAGTTGCCGGGATTACCTCCATTTAGATCTGTAGAATTTCAAATAGATTTAGTACCAGGAGCTGCACCAGTGGCTCGTGCTCCATATAGACTTGCACCGTCCGAATTAAAAGAACTTTAAAGTCAGTTAAAAGAATTACTAGACCGTGGATTCATACGACCAAGCACTTCACCGTGGGGAGCTCCAATTTTGTTTGTTAAGAAGAAAGATGGATCTTTTAGGATGTGTATAGATTATCGTGAATTAAATAAGTTAACTATCAAGAATCGGTATCCACTACCGAGAATTGATGACTTATTTGATCAACTGCAAGGATCATGTGTTTATTCGAAAATCGACCTAAGATCAGGTTATCATCAATTACGTGTCAAAGAAGAGGACATTCCGAAAACTGCTTTTCGAACACGTTATGGTCATTACGAATTTTTGGTCATGCCGTTTGGATTGACGAATGCGCCAGCTGTATTCATGGACCTCATGAATCGAGTTTGTAGTCCATATTTAGATAAGTTTGTTATCGTTTTCATTGATGATATTCTTATCTATTCCAAGAGTGAGCAATAGCATGAACAGCATTTAAGGTTGATATTAGAGTTGTTGAGAAAAGAACAGCTATATGCTAAATTTTCTAAATGTGCTTTCTGGTTGAAAGAAGTGCAATTTCTTGGTCACGTTGTTAGTAGCAAAGGAATTCAGGTTGATCCAGCAAAAATTGAAGCCATTGAAAAATGGGAGACTCCTAAGACACCAACGCAGATACGCTAATTTTTGGGTTTATCCGGTTATTATAGAAGGTTTATTCAAGATTTTTCCCGAATAGCTAAGCCGTTGACAGCGTTAACGCAAAAAGGGAAGAAATATGAATGGACCTCTGAGCAGGAGAGTGCATTTCAATTACTGAAGAAGAAGTTAACTACGGCGCCTATTTTATCGTTACCAGAAGGGAACGATGATTTTGAAATATATTGTGACGCTTCGCGACAAGGTTTTGGTTGCGTTCTTATGCAACGGAAGAAAGTTATTGCATACGCATCCCGACAATTGAAGATTCACGAGCGAAATTATACGACGCATGATCTAGAATTGGGAGCAGTCGTGTTTGCATTGAAGATGTGGAGACACTACTTGTATGGAGTTAAATGCACTGTGTTTACTGATCATAAAAGCCTTCAACATATTTTTGATCAGAAACAGCTGAACATGAGGCAACGTAGGTGGGTCGAGCTGATAAACGACTATGATTGTGAAATTCGTTATCATCCCGAGAAGGCGAACGTGGTGGCCGATGCTTTAAGCAGAAAGGAACGAGAACCAATTCGAGTTCGAGCGATGAACATAAAAATTCGCATGAATCTCAACTCACAAATCAAAGAGGCTCAACGAGAAGCACTTACTAAAGAAAATATAGGAAATGAAATAATGAAGAAGTATGAGAAGCAACTCGTTATGCGGGAAGATGAAACTCGATATTTTGCAAATCGTATTTGGGTACCGAAGTTGGGTGGATTAAGGAAGTTGATATTGAACGAGGCACATAAGACAAGATACTCGATACATCCTGGAGTTGGAAAGATGTATCAAGATCTTAAGACACATTATTGGTGGCCTAATTTAAAGACAGACATTGCAACATATGTTGGGGAATGTTTAACTTGTTCCAAAGTCAAAGCAGAACACCAGAAGCCGTCAGGGTTACTTCAACAACCAGAAATTCCAGAATGGAAATGGGACGGTATTACCATGGATTTCATCACGAAGTTACCAAAGACTGCCTGGGGATACGACACCATTTGGGTAATTGTTGATCGTATTACCAAATCTGCACATTTCTTGCCTATAAAGGAAACAGATAGAATGGAGAAATTATTACGATTATATATAAAGGAAATAGTTTCAAGGCATGGAATACCTATTTCCATTATATCTGATCGTGATAGTAGATTTACCTCAAAGTTCTGGCAATCACTACAAGAGGCCCTAGGAACTCGTTTGGATATGAGCACCGCATATCATCCGCAAACCGACGGGCAGAGTGAAAGAACAATTCAGACTCTTGAAGACATGCTCAGGGCATGTGTGATCGATTTTGGAAACGGATGGGATAAGTATTTACCGTTAGCAGAATTCTCGTATAATAATAGTTATCATGCGAGCATTAAAGCTGCACCATTCAAAGCATTGTATGGAAGGAAGTGTAGATCTCCTATCTGTTGGAATGAAGTAGGAGATCGACAATTAACTGGTCCCGAGATCATACACGAAACGACTGAGAAGATAGTACAAATCAAGGAGAGATTGAAAACAGCACGTAGTCGCCAAAAGAGCTACGCCGATGTTCGAAGGAAACCATTAGAGTTTCAAATCGGTGACATGGTTATGTTAAAGGTGTCACCATGGAAAGGTGTAATACGTTTTGGAAAAAGGGGTAAACTAAACCCAAGATATGTAGGCCCATTTAAGATTATCGAACGCATTGGACCGGTAGCTTATCGACTCGAGTTACCGCAACAACTCACCGGAGTACATAATACCTTTCACGTCTCAAACCTTAAAAAGTGTCTTGCAAAGGAAGACCTCACCATTCCTCTTGAAGAAATCCATGTCGATGAGAAACTACAATTCATCGAAGAACCAATCGAAATCATGGACCGTGAAGTTAAACAGCTCAAGCAGAGCAACATACCGATCGTTAAGGTTCGTTGGAATGCTTGAAGAGGTCCTGAGTTTACTTGGGAACGAGAGGATCAGATGAAACAAAAGTATCCACACTTGTTTCTCGATGACGCAAAATAGGTACAATTTTAAAATTTCGGGACGAAATTTATTTAACGGGTAGGTACTGTAATGACCCGCACTTTTTCGATCGTTCTATACTTATAAGATTAATATTTACATAAATTAAACCTTACCAACATGATAAGCAATCCAAATTATTGAGATTTATGTTTTTGAAAAGAGTTTTACACAACGTTTGACCGTCTAGTTTGACCGATGATATCACGAACTATATAACATATGATAATTATACGTTTGTGTATATATATGTATATATACATATTTAACATGATCTAAGAATGTTTTAATACCTCATTTTGTATTAATAACAATAAGTTACAAGTATATTTTGAAACTACTAACCTAAGTTTTCAAAACGATAACCATACGTAACGTTATTTGACATAAATACTTATGACCTATAATGTTTATACATATATCGTATAAGTAATGTATTTAATCACTTTTAAGGACTTAAATACATAAAACAATATAAGTATATTCACAAAAGATAGCTATATTTGAATTCTCATTCCATTTTTCACAAGATTTTCTATACGTATATCTAGAGTATATGTACTCGTATCATACCTAACCTCTATACGTATTTACTATTGGTATATACACATCAAATCACCACCAACCAGCCCTTGTTCAATGCCTTATGTATAAGGTAACTACTTTTGTTATCTAGTATGACAATTTCACATGATTAAAAGATTTTTTCACAAAATTACAAACTTATACACCTTTTACACCACCATTTATACTCCATTCCATTTTCATTTTACTACACATTTCTTTAACCAAAAACATACTCTTAAGAAACTCCATAACCATTCAGCTAGTATCCATGAAGATCTAGCCATAAAAACATCACTTAAACACCATAAGAAAAACCTTACAAAAACACTTCAAGAATCCTTTCAAGAACACAAGTTTACTTCCAATCTTTCATCCAACTCCATCACTCTTTTGGGTCTAGATTTTTTACTTCTCTTTTACAGAAATCTTGTCCAAGTAACTTGAGGTAGTAACTTTGTTCATAACCTTATTCGATTCATATATATATAGCTATCTTATTTTGTGGTATAAAATTTTAACAACAAGAACATAGTTTGAATGTTTTCAAACTTGTTTGCAAACTAAATAGATCCTTCTAACTTAACTTTTAAAATACTTCAAGACCTGTAATATAACATAAATATATGCTAATTTAACAAGGTATAACTTGGTTTTTCAAAGAACACCTTAAAAACTGTTTTTACGACGTCGGAGTGCAACCGGGGGCTGTTTGGGGTTGGATAATTAAAAACCATCTTGAACTTTGAATTGGAGGTTTATATTCTGGAAAAATGATATTTCTTATGAATATGTTAACACATAAAAATTTCATGATTTAATTCAAAGTATAAGTGTTTTTAGAAAAATGGTCATTAAATGATATTTTTGTAACAAAAATGATTAACTTCATAAGTTTCACCAAAGATTGACCTTTGACCTGTGATTTCGAATGCAAACTAAGGTATTTACAGTTCATATTCTTAAAGAGGGACTCGATCCAAGGAAGTGGCAAGTTGAACCAACGAAAACGGAGTTGTAACGAAGAAACTATGACCAAAACAAAATCGGATATCCAAGACTTGTTTAGTCACGAAAATAATTGGAGAAAAATTAAATAAATCACATCTTTTTAAAATAACATGATATTTTATATATATGTACTCATAATTTAATTTTATATGGTTCAGGATCACCCGTAAACAATACGAGAAGATTAATCATAAGATCCCATGATTGTACGCAACACGTCATTTGACAACACCGGTACTTTATGTACGCAACACGTCATTTGACAACACCGGTACCGTGGGTCAAGATTAATCTCGACCAATACATATTCGATGGGGGTTTTATTTATTTCATTGGGGGTTTATTAAACACCTAAAAATGAACCATTAAAATTGAATTACTAACATCGGACTGCTAACTACGGACTAAGAAATTATTAAAAGTATTAAAAGTATAATAAGTATATATATGTGACGATTGTTTTAAAAAGAAAAGGTATTGATATATTATATATGGATAGGTTCGTGATATCAACCGGAGACCAAGTCAAATTATATATATCTTCAAGACGAAAGTGAGTATATAGTCCCACTTTTAAACTCTAAGTATTTCGGGATGAGAATACATGTATTTTATGTTTTACGTTATGGACACAAGTAACTGAAAAATATATTCTACGTTGAGTTGTACCACTGGCATACTTCCCTGTAGCTTGGTAACTGTTATTTACAGCGGTATTATGAACGCGAATCCTGTTGATAGATCTATCGGGCCTGACAACCCCAACCGGACTGGACGACCAGTATTCAACGGTTGCACAGTACTTCGTTTCGTGACTATACTTGGTACGGTGTAGTAAGATTTCATAATAAAGGGAATATGCGACGTGATTAAATGTTAAGTATGGTTACCAAGTGCTCAACCACTTAGAATATTTTTATTAAAATGTTTATATATGAAATCTTGTGGTCTATATATATATTGCTGCCGGCATTAAACCTATATCTCACCAACTTTATGTTGACGTTTTAAGCATGTTCATTCTCAGGTGATAATTAGAAGCTTCCGCTGCAACATGTTGAATTTAAACAAGATCTTGAGTATGCATATTTGTGTCAAAAATAAAACTGCATATCGGAGGATTTGTAATGTAAAATATGCTAGAAATCGTATTGTTATCATCACATGTAAAGTTTGTAAGTCTAAGATTATCGCTAAACGATAATCATCTTTATATTGTCTAAAGCTTGTATTATCATAAGAGTTATGGTTTGTAATGTAAAATAAATGCAGTTGTTCTTTTAAAAATGTCGCATATAGAGGTCAATACCTCGCAATGAAATCATACGTTATCTAACACGTTCTTATGGTTAAGGACGGGTTATGACAAAATTCTTCTAATAATTCTGCATGTGCATCTATAGTTTGAATATAATAACATGTATCATCTGCAGATTGTGGTTGTTGCATTGCTCTATCAACTGAAAAGGTAACACTCTCATCCTCTATACTTAGGGTCAATTTCTTACCGAACACGTCTATCATTGCTTTAGCCGTGTTTAAGAATGGTCTTCCTAATATGAGAGGAACTTGAGAATCTTCTTCCATGTCCAAAACAACAAAATCTACTGGAAATACTAAAGTACCAACTTTAACTAGCATGTTCTCCATTATCCCTCTAGGATATTTTATTGATCTATCGGCTAGTTGTATGCTTATTCTGGTTAGTTTCAATTCTCCAAGGTCTAGTTTAGCGTATAGTGAATACGGCATTAGATTTATACTAGCACCTAAGTCTGCCAATGCTTCTATTGAACTAAGACTACCCAGAAAACATGGAATTGTGAAACTTCCTGGATCAGATAATTTTTCTGGTATCTTATTCAACAGCACTGCTGAACAATTAGCATTCATAGTAACAGACGAGAGTTCTTCCATTTTCTTTCTATTTGAGATTAGATCTTTCAAGAATTTAGCATATCTTGGCATTCCTGAAATCACATCAATGAAAGGAAGATTTACATTTATCTGTTTAAACATATCCAAGAATTTGGATTGCTCGGCTTCAAGTTTCTCTTTCTTCATTTTACTCGGGTAAGGAAGTGGTGGTTGGTATGGTTTAACATAAGGTTTATCCTTAACTGTGTTATTTTCATTAACTTTTTCAACTACCGGTTCTTTTTCCTTATCTTGATCAGGTTGTGGTTCTTGTGGAGTAGGAATGGTTTCATCAGAAGTTACAGGTATTTCAGGTGGTTTAAGTGTTGTACCACTTTTTGTGGTAATAGCTTTAGCTGTTTCATTCCTGGGGTTAGCATTTGTATCACTAGGTAGACTTCCCGGTTTTCTTTCACCTATTAACCTTGCTAGGTTACTCACTTCTTGTTCCAGATTTTGAATAGAAGCTTGTTGATTTCTAAATGCTTGAGCATTTTGTTCATTAGTTTGTTTTTGAGATGTGAAAAACTGCGTTTGAGTTTCAACTAGCTTCGTCATCATATCTTCTAAATTCGGTTTTTTATCATCGGTTTGTTGTGGTGGTTTGTTTTGAAAATTCGGTCTTTGCTGGTTGTAAGTATTATTGGATACTTGTTGATTGCTAGGACCTTGTTGGTTGTTGTATGGAATATTTCGGTTATAATTCTGGTTTTGATTGTAAATCGGTCTTGGCGGTTGATAATTATTCTGATAATTATTTCCAGGCCTTTGGTTTATGTATGAAATATTCTCTCTTTGTTCCATTGTTAATTCAATACTGAGACAATCTTTTGTCAAATGTGGTCCTCCACACTGCTCACAACTAATTCGTATTAAGTGAATATCCTTAGTCATCTTTTCCATTCGTCTCTCCACAGCATCTATCTTTGCGGAAATGGAATCTAAGTCATGGCTAGAATCGGCTCTAGCTGCTTTAGATGATCTAATGATGTCTTTTTCTTGGTGCCACTCATGTGAGTGGGAAGCAGTGTTATCAATAATTTTGTAAGCATCAGTTTCAGTTTTCTTCATAATAGAACCACCAGCTGCTATATCTATGTCTTTCCTTGTAGTGATGTCGCATCCTTGGTAGAATATTTGTACTATTTGACAGGTGTCTAAACCATGTTGCGGACATCCTCTTAATAACTTTCCATATCTTATCCACGCCTCATATAGAGTTTCATTTGGTTTCTGTGTGAACGTAACAATTTCTGCTTGAAGTCTTACGGCTTTAGATGCAGGAAAGAATTGTTTAAGAAATTTGTCAACTAAAACGTCCCATGTATCAATCGCCCCTTCAGGTAACGATTCCAACCAATCTTTGGCTTCTCCCTTTAAAGTCCAGGGAAATAACATGAGATATATCTGTTCATCCTCCACTTCTCGGATTTTAAATAGTGTGCAGATCCTATTAAAGGTACGTAGATGTTCATTTGGATCTTCCTTCGGCGCAACACTAAATTGGCATTGATTAGTCACCATGTGTAGAATTTGTCCTTTGATTTCATAATCTGGCGCATTAATGTCTGGATGAGTAATTGCGTGACCTTGGCCAGTGCGTTTAGCTCTCATTCGGTCTTCCATACTTAAAGGTTCCAGATTCTCCATAATTGAATTTGTTGAATCGGTATCACTAGAGGATTCTGATTTAATGGTTCGTTCCTCAACAATCTCTGTTTGAATGATTGGTGGCTCCGGAGGAAAGTTTAATGGTTCAGGATCTATGAACCGTTCCTGAATATTTTCCGGATTCTCAATTGTGAGGTCGGGTTCAAAAAATGGATTATCGGAAATTTGAACTGAAGTACTTGGTCTACTGGATGACGATTCTAAAGAAAAATCAACGGCGGTTTTATTTGCTAAATGTCTTGATCTAGTTACAGGTGGTGAACGTACAAAAGGTGGTGAACGTCTTGCTCGGTGCATTCACTGAATATCCTATTAGTTTTTAAAAGGAAAGAAAAATTATAATAAGTTATCCAATCAATAGACTTTTCTGATTTTGCCCACATTTCGAATAGCCAAAAGATGCAGCAGAGGGGCAGGATTCGTTTGGTCTCAATATAATTGAGGACTGTTTGGCTCCAATAACCCGGTCCACGTACAAATCCAACTATTACTACGAACCAGAAAATTTTGATGTCTATCAATTTAACCACTTAAAATAAATTTTCGTAATTTTAAGAAATTTAGATAAGAAGTAGAATAAAAATTTATGTCCTAAAAACTAGAATAGCGAGAAATAAGAGAGAAAAAGAGTTCGTCGAAAAAGGTAGAAAAAGAAAAATGGTTGAAAAATAAAAGGTGACGGAAAAATAAAAGAAACTTATCAAAACTTAAAAATAGTTGACTAACCTAACCTTATTACTACAACTAACTTAAAATTATAATCGCAAATTGAAATTACTAATTGGAATGATAATTGATACATAGTAAAAAGTGTCTAAAAATATTAAAGCTTACAGGAAAAACTAAATCCCAAATGGAAATAACTTAAAAAGAAACTAAAACTTAAAAAGGCGTCGCAAAATTCTAAACTACCTAAATCTTAGTCTAAAGAAAAAGCACTTAAGGAATTCTACGGCAAAAACTAAAAATCTAGGAGTAAAAATGACTATGGCAAAAACTAAGTTTAAAATTAAATATGAGAGAAAAATACAAATATTATGCTACAATGATTAAAAAGGGACAAAATATAAAAATATACAAAAAGTTGTAAAAAGTACAATTTTTATAAAAATATTATTTTTATATTATTTATTTAATAAAACTACTAATTTTACAATTTAAGTAAACTAATTAATACTAAATAAAACAAATTAAATAAAAAGTAAATCTTAAAATAAAACTAATAATAATAATAATAATAATTAGGGTTAAATAATAATAATAATTAATTAAAACCCGTAATTAATGCTGAATTAGGGCTTCTTTGTCGCCTGTCAGAAAGGCTCTGCGAGTCACGGTAATTAATGCTTCAAACCCCGCGAGTCGCGGGGTTCAGAATTTCAGATCTAGAGCAGTTTGAAATTTTTACGCGTTTTTTTTTGTTTATTTTTTTTTTATTTTCTGTTTTCTGTTTTTTTTTATATATAAAAGATATTTAATAAAACTTATATTTTTATAAATTAAAATAAAAATAAAGAAACTTATAAAACTTAAATATTTAACAAAATCTTAAAAAAAATACTTATATTTTTGTTTTTCTTTTTATATTTTTGAATAATTAACACGTATTTTTACAAAAACGAATTTTAATAAAAGTTAACTAAAATTTGTTTTTTTTTTATATATTAGCGTTGCGCTTCCGGCGTTTAAGAGTGTTCCCCGGCAGCGGCTCCAAAAATACTTGATGTTATGCGAGGTGTATACAAAATAGTTTATATTTTACTAGGAAAAACTATTAAATACGATACAATTTTACACAAGATATTTATTTATTTATAGAATGGATATACTTAAACCTTGCTACAACACTTATAGGCAGTGTACCTAATCGTACAGTAGTGTAGTTTTTAGTAAGTCCGGTTCGTTCCACAGGGAAATCTTTAAACAAAGCGTAACGCTATATTAGTTTACTTTTATAAAAATACAAACATATATATAAGTAATATTATTATTATAAAGGGGGTTTTTACCGTTTAATGACCGGTTTGTCGATTTTAAAACTTTAGTCGCAGTTAAAACCTAATGTAAAATATTAAATAACTAAAAGACTTAATTTAAAGCGTAAAGTAAATAACGATAATGAAATTGCGAATAATAAAAGTGCGATAAAATAAACTTGCGATAATTAAAAAGTACGATAATTAAAAACGCAATTAAATATAATAACAATAAAAAATGCGATAATTAGAAGTGCAATTAAATATAAAATAAAGGAAATTAAATATGAAATAAAAGAATTATGCTTATTTAAACTTCCGTAATCATGATGTTTGACGTGTTGATTTTAGTTTTATGCCCATGGGTTAATTGTCCTTTGTCCTGGATTATTCAATATGTCCGTCTGGTTTTTGTCCATAACAGTCCATCAGTCATAAATATAAAGTGCGAGTGTCCTTGTCAAATTATTATTATACCCGAAGTTAAATATTCCAACTAATTGGGGATTCGAATTGTAACAAGGTTTTAATACTTTGTTTAATGAATACACCAGGTTATCGACTGCGTGTAAACCAAGGTTTTACTACTTTGTTAACAATTACACCAATTACCCTTGAATGTAATTTCACCCCTGTTTTAATTATTCTAGTGGCTATTAATCCATTCCCGTGTCCGGTTAAATGAACGATTATTCGTACATATAAATACCCCGCCCATCGTGTCCGATTGAGTGTATATGGTAATTTATAGGGACGCCCAATTGTAAATCTTTATATTAACATTAACAAACTTTCATTTAGTTAAACAAATATAAAGCCCATTAATAGCCCATAGTCTAATTTCCACAAGTGTCGTTCTTTTGTCCAAACCCCAATTATGGTACAAAGCCCAATTACCTAATTTTAGTAATTAGCCCAACATCATGATTACTTCGGATTAAATAAGCATAATAATAACTTAGCTACGAGACATTAATGTAAAAAGGTTGAACATAACTTACAATGATTAAAAATAGCGTAGCGTTACACGGACAGAATTTCAACTTACACCCTTACAATATTCGCTAACATACCCTTATTATTAGAATTATAATTAAAATTAAAATTAAAATATAAATAAATATATACGATATAGATAGAGAGATGGATATATTTTGTGTTTTTTTTCGATCAGAATTCGTTTGCTTTTATAGGAAGTTTCTGAAATTGGGGCTCCGCGACTCGCGGCAAAATCCTCTTCAAACTCCGCGAGTCGCGGAGAATAATATATATATAATATATATATAATTAATATAATTAATTATATATTATATTATATTTATATACATAGTTAACTTGTAATTTTTAGTCCGTTGCGTCGAGCGTTAAGAGTTGACTCTGGTCCCGGTTTCAGATTTTCGAACGTCCTTGCGTACAATTTTATATTTTGTACTTTCCGTTTTGAATCTTGTACTCTTGTAATTTCGAGACGTTTCTTATCAATAATTGGAACCTTTTTGATTGTCTTTTGTACTTTTGAGCTTTTTGGTCGTTTGCGTCTTCAATTCGTCGAATCTGTCTTTTGTCTTCACCTTTTATTATTTAAACGAATATCACTTGTAAATAGAACAATTGCAACTAAAAGCTTGTCTTTCTTGAGGAATAATGCTATGAAATATATGTTCGTTTTTAGCATTATCAGTAAAATTATATATACTCATAGTAGTTTTCAAGTTTTTAAATTACAGTTTGTTGGTGAAGCGTGGGATAAAGTCCAATGGTTAATATAAATGTATTAAATCATCTTAATGTAAAATGTCGATTTACTTAACTTGTCAATATCAACATCTAAGTTATTTACACTCCACGTTCTTACTTTCACATTAAATAAAATGAAAGTTAAGATAGTTATCTTATCAAAGTCACGAGGAAAATATTGTAAAGCATGAATCGGAAATTAAACAGGAATCTCCACTAACCCTTGTCTAGTTCCCGTTAATTGACACATTTGTTCTTCCTTATAAATCAATTTACCAATTATTCCGAATACCGTTAAAAGAACAGATTTCTCAAATCAACGTGGACCTCATAACAGAGACCCGTAATCATATCACAATGTATTTGATAATTCAATCATATGATATTATCTTTTAATTCCATCGATAAATATATTAAACTTATATTGAAACAAATACGTTCATGTAAAGTATTATACATCCAATACTTTGTTAACGTTTTCAATTAATATAACCATATATTATATATACATATCTATATACACATAAATGTTCGTGAATCATCGAGCACAGTCAAAGGGTAATTGCTTACATGAATATAGTTCCAAAATTTTTGAGACTTCAACATTACAGATTTTTCTTATCGTGTCGGAAACATTAAATCATTTAAAGATTAAGTTTAAATTTGGTCAGAAATTTCTGGGTCATCATACTAGGGAGGTGAAACACTCTGTTGAGTCGGTTAATTTAGCGTTGAATGCTAAGGGTCTGGTTAAAGATAGGTCGAGTTATTATGAGGTTTCAATGGCGGATGATACAGGGGTTAGCGCAAAGGAGATCATGGAGGATAGGGGTTCGAGGACTGATGGGGTGCGTGGGGATGTTGCTGCTACATGTGTAATTGGGGTCGAAGCGGATGGTGTAGCGGTTGTTTTGGATGTAAATGGACTAGAACCGAGTCATGATGTTGAGCTTCCTAATGATTCTGTTTTGCTAACAAATGAGGTACAAGGTTCACTTGTAATTTTTGGTGGAGGTTCTAAGGAGGTGTCGGGTACAGTGGATATTAATGAGTCGGTACCGGGTTCTCGTGGTGAGTCTCAAGCTGATCTGGTTGGGTTGGCGAATGAAGTTTCAACTATGTCTGATCTAAATGTCACCTTACATTTAGAAAAAGATGGGGATTTGGATGACAAAGATATGTCATCGGGTGTGAAGGTAGCTAATGTTGGTCTCAGGTCGACGACAAGCTCTACAAATACCAAAGGGAAGTCCGTTTCGTTTAATTTGCAAGAAACGACAGAAGAGTTGGAATCGC
Organism: Rutidosis leptorrhynchoides; assembly: GCF_046630445.1. NCBI lineage: Eukaryota > Viridiplantae > Streptophyta > Magnoliopsida > Asterales > Asteraceae > Rutidosis > Rutidosis leptorrhynchoides. Next base: position 562,018,135 of record NC_092335.1, read on the forward strand.
ACACCTACGTGTTGAAGGAAAATGTCTTAATCCCTCGCCCGCACCCAAACCAAGGAAGGGTAGATCCAAAAGAAAAAAGGTGCATGGTGTCAAATTAGCTAGGTTTAATGTTGAGGGTATTTGAGTTTTTTTTTGGTTGCGGTCCTAGTGGGTTTGTTCGGAGTATTTATGGTCTATGTTAGTCGGGTTGTTTAGTTTTTAGTTTTTTGGTTTTTTTAGGTGTCATTTTGGTGGCTGGTAATGTTTTGTATCATTTCCAAGTTATATAAAGTTTTCATTATTTTGTAAGAAAAAATAAAAATAAAAAGTATGTATCATTTGTAGGTTTGGCTAGCACCCCCGTAGAGTAGGGATGTTATTAAAAAATTGAAAAAAGAAACATCTATAATTAGATGGATCACGAAAATAATAATGTTTACTTTATACCTTGATTTAAACTAGGCTTGGGGCCCTCGCTTCGCGCCGAGAGCTCCGGTTTGAATGTAATTTATGGCGTTTAATTCGTAAAATTATTTTGCTTGTAGCTTATTTACCGATCTAATATTAAAAAAAAATGTTTTCCGGAATTATTTGTAGCGTTTAAAATTTATTCCTTTTGTGAAAGCTATTTATTTTATCGTTGGGGGGTTGTTAACAATAAAAAAAATCTATCGATGTATTATTTGAAAGGGAATTTTTTACGAATTTCGTTTTACAGAAATACTCTAAAAATCACTATCATGTAGTAGTCTCTATGATCATTGTAGTAAAAATGATGTTGAATATATCACAACCATAAACAAAAACATATGCGGACTTTAACTTATGAAATAATGTACACTTCGTAAAAAAAAAAAATCTATAACACTTACGAAATGCATTGCAATAGTTTGAAAAAATAAAAGTATGTAAAAGTATGAATTAGGTAAACTCAAACAAATTTTTTTAATAGAAAAATATAAAAACAAAAGAAAATAAAAGTGAAAATATAGGCATGTCATCATGTCAGATATTTCTGTTTATTTTTTTTCATACTCGATTAAATGTAAAATAGTAAAGAAGAAATTATTGAACATATAAAAAATTCCCTTTCCCCAGACCCATTTCATTTCCCCATCTCATTTCTTTACTCCAACTCAAACTAAACCTAAAAAAAAGGTTCCAACTCCTCCCCCACTTAACTTCTATCGCCACCACCATAGTACCTCACCACTACGGCCTTCACCCTCAAAATCTGACAATCTAACTATTGCAAGGAACATACATCCTATACACCCATTTCATCCTACAACCCACCTCACTACAACCACCCGACACCAAAATCGTGACCCCCGCCTTGTCACGAAAACCGAGAACACAACCACCTTCCCCCACCAGCGTAACCGCTATAATCACCTCCACCATCACCCCGAAACCAAAATCACTGCCACAACCACCTTTTCCTTTTTAAAATCTAAGTCATCCCCATCACAGATCTGAAATCTCATCAATAGTGTTTGAGGATGGTTCTCGGTGGTGGTTTGATATGCGTGGCAGTGGTTTTATGTTGTCGTTGACGGCTTTGTTCAGAGGTAGTGGTGGTTTACGACTGCCGCTATTACCGGAAATTGGTGTCAACGGTTGCGGTGTTCGGTGGTAGCGGTGGTTTACTATTGATGCATTTTCTATAAGTCCCTAGACATCTACCTTAAGTTTGTGAACAGTACTTCAGTTTATGGGCTACCATGATCGCTCGTTATTATCTTATCTGTGTTTATATGTGGTTACAGGTACTGCAGGAATGCGATAAGGATGTCTGACATTACTAGACTCTGTCAGACGTACGAGTGAAGTCTCAGTCGTACGGCTGACAAGCTCATACGCACGGTTGAGCTGAGCTGAGTCACAAATCTAATCTGAGTATACATACACGAGTGAGTGATCATCCGCACGGCTGAGACAGGTCACTCGTACTAGTGACAGCTAACTCGCACGGTTGACTCAACAGCAGGGGTATTTAAGTGTTATGTTCTTCATTTTAGGTTAAGCCTCTCATTACACACACATCACTCAGATCTGATAGCCTTATCCGATTCTCTCTCAACCCAAATCACTCAAGAGTTGAATAATAGCTCTAGGTGTTAATCTAATCACACAATCCATTGTTGTGGTTTGACTAAATTAATCCCAAAAAGCACAATATTCACTAGAATGGTTTGATTCACTAATTTCGCCTTTGTGTGAATAAAACCTGTTGATTTCGAAGTTCCTAGTCATGTTTTATCATTGGTATTAGAGCATTGGTTGTGATATCAACATCATCTAGTGATTTTTGGTGATTAAAGAGTTTGTTATTTTGGGTTTTTGAGTTTTAGAGTGATTTTGATCAAAAAGGAATCATTTTTACGTGTGTAATTGTGATTAGAGAGTGTGTTTATGTTAGTTTAGTGCTAATCCAGCTTGTGGACGAAGAAATTGAGGTTTAACATTAATTTCTAGGGATTTTGAGTGAATTAGGGTGAACAACAGCTCACACGAGGGGGTCAAAAAATTTGATCACTCGTGCGGTTGACCAGACTGTTGACATCACTCGTGAACTCACACGCACGGTTTAGCATAACCTTGTTAGGTTAAGTGACTATTCTGATAACACGAGTGATCAAGCGGTTAACAGTGACACGTATGAGTAATCACACGGGTGATCCTTACTCGCACGTCTGAGACTTATTAATTGGTTCTTTGTTTGAGCTTTGACACGTATGCTTGAGTTGTGACACGTACGGTTTATATTGTCACGCGTACGGTTGATATCCTGAACCGCACGGTTTACCTTTGGTAAAATTTTCAAGACGTTTAATTCAAACGATTATGCGTTAGCTGCACCGTTAGTTCAGAGTATTACGAATATGACTCAACGATTACTCCTTGCTGAGAGTGAATCCGGAAGTGGTACGAAATGTCCAAGGTTAATGAATATGGATAACTATTCCACTTGGAAGTTGAGATTTAAGATTTGGCCTGATGGTCAGGACACGAAGCTTTGGAAGTACATTGAAACCGAATTTCAGTGGCCACGTTCACCTGTTACAAATGAATTGTATACGTTGCATAATATGCCTTTGGAAGAACGTGAAGAGTATAACTTGGAAAAGAAGATGTACTGTAACTTGACAAGTGCTCTTGATGGTCCGATTTTCCATCAATTTCTGTGTCATGATAACTCATTCAAGATATGGGAAGCACTTCATACTTTTAATGAAGGAAATACATCTTACAGAACTAGAAAATGCTTAGAGTTGAAAGCTGAGTTTGATCATTTTCACTGGCAAGTTGGAGAATCTATTACAGAATTGGTTGAGAGATACCGTCATTTGCTAGCTGAACTACACAAGCATGATGTGACCATTGCTGAGAAAGACAAAGTAACATGTCTAGCTGGAGCATTACCTTTAGAATGGAATGGTTTCGTATTAACTATGAAAACCAGTGGAGAACTTGCTACTGCTACAGTGAACTCGTTTATTGCAAGACTTCAGGATGAAGAATTAGAATTGTTAAACAAAGTCAAGAGGTCTAAACAAGTTCAAGACACAAAAATGTATTGTCCAAATGGTTACACACCGCCTAAGTCAGCTCATGCATCTTTCAAATAGCTTTTGCTACGAACAATCAGAATATGTATGGTTTGAATGTTAGCAGTGCACCTATTCAACAACCTTCATATCCACCACAAGTTTCACCATGTTCTCTCAATACCCAATAACAGCCTACTTCCAATACTATAGAGTCATCTACACCGACTGCATCAGATGTTCTTTCTGCACTTAAGATTGAAAACATAAGGAAAGTTGGGAAAGAAAAGATTAGTGAAGATATAGCTTTACTATCAAGCCTTGTTAATTCTTATGATAGTTATCTTGAAGGTCATGTGGTTAACATTCATCTAACAACAGAAGCTTATCATCAACTTGATAGAGATGAAGCAGAAAAGATGGATATTATGTGGGGTATGACAAATCTTGTGAGAAGAGCAAGAGATTATGAAGAGCGAACTGGAAATCCAATCAGCTTGACCAAAGATACAAAAATGGGATTTGATATGAATACTGTTACTTGTTACAACTATGGAGAATTAGGTCATTTTTCAAGACAGTGCACAAAACAGAAGAAGCAGGGTAATCGTAATCCGTTCAAGAATCAGAACTACAGTTCTCAGAGTCAAACTACTAAGCGTGAGATCTACATTACTGATAAAGTAAATGAACCAGAAATAGCTAAGACTCCTAACAAAGCTTTGGTTGTCATTCATGGAGATGATGATGATTGGTCTATCAAATTGAATGTAGATGATCAATAACCTAAAGCTAACATGGCAAAGATCACGGAATCTGAAGCAGATTGTGTTACTGATCAGAATTTAGTTGAGAAGCTGACTTCTCATGCTGAAAGAGCTGAAAGATTGTCTCGAAAAAATCAGAAAGAGAAGATTCAGAAACAGGTTAAAGACAAATTCAAGAAGGAACGTGATTCAGTTCCTCGTACACCTGAATCTAGAAGTATTTCACCAACATCATCAGAGGACTACTACTACAACAGTTAAAAGGATAAATATAGTGATACCTCAGTGTTTGAAGAAAGTCTAGAAGCTGATCAAAGTGAAGAAACATTGGTTGATGTTGATAAAGAACTAGACGAATGGGGTAAAATGATTGTCGAAGAGTTGGAAATGTTAGTTCTTATGGGTGAAGGTTCAGATTTTGAGAGTGAAAATTCAGAAGATGATGAATCAGACAAAATCTCAGAATCAGAAGTTGAAGTTAAAGCTGACCTTACTGGAGTTAACCAAACTGATTTTGAAGCATTGAACAAGCAAGCAGTAGACTTACTAAAGATGTGCTTATCAAAAAGTGATCTTGATAAGGTCTCTGGGTTAACTAGAGCCAAAGATATTTGGGACAAACTTGAACAGATTCGTTTGGGTAAAGATGCTGATAAATCAGAGTTCCTTACAGACTCATCAGAATTAAAAGATGAACTCGATGATGGGAAGAAGACAAATTACTTTGCATTTATGGCTGAGACTTCTTCATCAAATAACGCTCAACAGGTATCTTCTGATCCATCTACTGTTATTGAATGTGTTAAATGTGCTGAGTCTAAGATTACAATAGATAATTTAACAAAGGCATATGCGGAGATGAAAGAAAAATGGCATGCAGACCATGTGACCACCAAGGTTGAAAACGAGTTGAAATAGCAAATCAAAGTTTATAAAAAACAACTTCACGATCTTAAATGTTATAACTTTGACATAAATCAAGCTTTAATTAAATGTGTTGACATAATTAATGAACTAAAGAAAGAAAATGAATGCGTTAAAGCTGATTTAGAAGCAATTTCAATTAAAATGAAGTGTTGGGCAAGTGCGTCGCAATGGAATGCATTAATGGTGGAACTTAATGACACCAAAGGAAAGGGTATTTGATATAAATCTGCATCTTCTCCTTTTCAGAACACATTTTTTAATGCAAACGTAGTTGACGGTCGACCAGAAGATTGTATCCCTCCTAGTTATGAAGATTATGTTGAAAAGAATAAAAAATGTAGTTCAACTAAGAATACAACTTCTGATGATACTGATGAAGGTGCTTTAGATCTTGAGGAAGATAGGAAAACTGAGTTAGGAGATAACCCTAAGACAAGTAGAGTTAGAACACCGAAAGGTCCTGTTAAAATTTTAAACAGACCAGTTCCTCCTGTTGTAGTGACCTGAACTTTTCCATGTTTATATATATTAAATGAAATTGATATTTACATGATTAAGTGTTTCCAACATGTTAAGCAATCAAACTTGTTAAGACTTGATTAATTGAAATAGGTTTCATATAGACAATTGACCACCCAAGTTGACCGGTGATTCACGAACGTTAAAACTTGTAAAAACTATATGATGACATATATATATATATATATATATATATATATATATATATATATATATATATATATATATATATATATATATATATATATATATATATATATATAGTTAACATGATATTATGATAAGTAAACATATCATTAAGTATATTAACAATGAACTACATATGTAAAAACAAGACTACTAACTTAATGATTTCGAAACGAGACATATATGTAACGATTATCGTTGTAACGACATTTAATGTATATATATATATATATATATATATATATATATATATATATATATATATATATATCATAAACAATGGGTTAACAACATTTAACAACATCGTTAACCTAAAGGTTTCAAAACAACACTTACATGTAACGACTAACGATGACTTAATGACTCAGTTAAAATGTATATACATGTAGTGTTTTAATATGTATTCATACACTTTTGAAAGACTTCAAGACACTTATCAAAATACTTCTACTTAACAAAAATGCTTACAATTACATCCTCGTTCAGTTTCATCAACAATTCCACTCGTATGCACCCGTATTCGTACTCGTACAATACACAGCTTTTAGATGTATGTACTATTGGTATATACACTCCAATGATCAGATCTTAGCAGCCCATGTGAGTCACCTAACATATGTGGGAACCATCATTTGACAACTAGCATGAAATATCTCATAAAATTACAAAAATATTAGTAATCATTCATGACTTATTTACATGTAAACAAAATTACACATCCTTTATATCTAATCCATATACCAACGACCAAAAACACCTACGAACACTTTAATTCTTCAATTTACTTCATCTAATTGATCTCTCTCAAGTTCTATCTTCAAGTTCTAAGTGTTCTTCATAAATTCTATAAGTTCTAGTTTAATAAAATCAAGAATACTTCCAAGTTTGCTAGCTTACTTCCAATCTTGTAAAGTGATCATCCAACCTCAAGAAATCTTTCTTATTTATAGTAAGATATCTTTCTAATACAAGGTAATACTCATATTCAAACTTTGATTCAATTTCTATAACCATAACAATCTTATTTCGAGTGGAAATCTTACTTGAACTTATTTTCGTGTCATGATTCTGCTTCAAGAACTTTCAAGCCATCCAAGATCCTTTGAAGCTACATCTATTTTTAAAGATTAATATTAATAATAATAATAATAAGATTAATATTAAGAATCTTAATATTAATAATAATAATAATAATATTAATAATATATATATTTATTTATTTGAGCGAAGTATGTGAAGAAATGAATCACAAATCGAAATGCGTTCAATTTATAAAAGATGTTCAGCCCACTTACCCCCCATGCGATCGCATGGGATTTTGCCTATATGGCCATGCGATCGCATGGCCTGAAAATACAGCTCATAAATGCTTAACTCAAGTTGCCGACACCTATTTCTCATTTGATTAATATAAATAATATTATTTAATATATAATATATTTAATCTTTAGAATTAATTAAATATTATATTATATTCTCATGCATAGTTGATTTGTAATTTTAGCACCGATGAATTGTACGTTGACGCTCGACTTACGTACCGGTTCTGGTTTTTCGAACGTCCTTTCGTACGCTTAGAAAACTTGTACTTTACGTTTTACGACACATACCTTTAACAATAATTACACTTAAACATCGATAAACTAAATTACTTGAAGTATAACCTATACATTTGAGTGTTATGGTCATTTGCTTCTATAAACCAACGTCTCGTTATTTATCAAAATATATTTAATTCAAAACATTTTATATCTAAGTTAATATTATATTTTGTAATATATATATATATATATATATATATATATATATATATATATATATATATATATATATATATATATATATATATCAATCATCATTTAAAATATAAACTTGTATAATTGAAATATTTATCTAATAATATAATATTTAGTTTTTCAAAACTAATTATATTTCAAAGTTCATTTATAATTGTTTAAATAATAGAAAATATTATGTCATAATACGTTTACGTTTTTGAAACAATATATATATATATATATATATATATATATATATATATATATATATATATATATATATATATATATATATATATATATATATATATTTGTAATTTATAATACAAAGCTTTAATTAAGTTCTTCAAACTTCATAAACAAATTATCTTATAAAACGTTTTAATAATAAATTTCTTTTTAAACTGAAACGTTTTTGTACATTTGAAACTAAATCAAATAAATATGAAAGTTTGTTATTGCAAAACTAAATATATTTAAGAATCATTTTATTAAAAGATTAAAATAATGGAAATCGTTATATCATAAAACGTTTTAGAAAAGTAAAATTATATATAACACATAATAGGTTTTAAGTTTTTAAATTGCTGATGTTGGTAAAACGTATGATAAAGTCCAATGGTTAATTTACTTATTTGTTGATACCCAACATCTAAAATATCTACACTCCGCTCTTACTTTCACATTAAATAAAATGAAAGCTATAATAATTATCTTATCAAAGTCACGGGGAAAATATGGAATTGGAAATCAAACAGTAATCTCCACTAATCCTTGTCTAGTTCTCGTTAATTGACACATGTGTTCTTACTTGTAAATCACTTTATCATTTTCCGAATGTTGTCAAAAAGAACAGATTTCTTAAATCATAGTGGACCTCATAACAGAGACCCGTACTCATAATCACAATGTATTTGATAGTTCAATCATTTGATATTATCTTTTAATTCCGTCGATAAATATATTGAAACAAATACGTGTAAGTAAAGTATTATACATCTAATAGTTTATTAACATATTCAGTTACTATAACAATATATTATATATGTACATATCTATACACATAAATGTTCGTGAATCGTCGAGCACAGTCAAAGGGTAATTGATTATATGAAAGTAGTTCAAAAATTTTGAGATTCAACTTTACAGACTTTGCTTATCATTTCGGAAACATATAAAGATTAAGTTTAAATTTGGTCGGAAATTTCCGGGTCGTCACAGTTGACATGGCAAGGATACCAATTAATGAATGTTAAATATTTAATGAAAAAAGATAACGGAAAATGTAGGGTCATTACAGAAATGCTTCAGAGGTGAATTCTACGATCTTCATAGGTAGGTTGCAGAAAGAGTGCACTCGTCATATGGTTGAGAATGTTTTTGGAAAGGTTGGTCCACTTTCCGATGTGAATATTTGGCCGTACCCGAGATATGCATTTGTCTCTTTTCAAGATCCGTCACTTTCTTGTGTAGCTGTTAACGACCAGAATGGGTCCACAGCTTTTGAACGTCCAATTTATGTGGGATGGCCTAGAAAGAAGTGTTCTTTTGGGGTTGCCAACCGGAATTATACTCTGGTTACTCCCAAGTTCCGGAGTAAATTAAACCCAAACTGTGACATGGTTAAGAGGTTAGATTTCAACATCTTGTTGGTAGATCGTGAACCTCTTCCAGAGGAGAAAGTGTTGTGTTTTTTGGTGGAGCATAAAGTGACCGTTATCCATGTTTCTAAGTTTGGTCAGTTTGGTTGCGTCATTGTTTGTGCCGATCATGTGAACTTCTCAGCTGTCCTCGCTGCTAGATCGATGGAAGATTTCGTTCATGTCACTCCTTTCTCCAAGTTAGCAGAATCTTTTTTCCGGCTACATTGGGTCAAAATCAAGGGGATTTTGCGAAGTTCGTGTCGCCAGAAAATGTTAATAAGATTGCCGGGCACTTTAGAGAGGTGATTACGGTGGCCAAAGCATCAGCATTGTAGTGACCCGAACTTTTCCATGTTTATATATATTAATTGAGAGTGATATTTACATGATTAAATGTTTCCAACATGTTAAGCAATCAAACTTGTTAAGACTTGATTAATTGAAATATGTTTCATATAGACAATTGACCACCCAAGTTGACCGGTGATTCACGAACGTTAAAACTTGTAAAAACTATACGATGACATATATATGGTTATATATATAGTAAGCATGTTTTTATTATAAGTATGTATCTTATTAGGTATTTTAACAATGAGTTATATACATAAAAATGAGACTATTAATTTAAGAAACTCGAAAACGATATATATAACGATTATCGTTATAACAACGTCTTACTAGGTACATATGAATCATATTAAGATATTGATACACTTGGTTAATTATGTTAAATGATAAGTAAATATATTATTAAGTGTATTAACAATGAAATACATATGTAAAAATAAGACTACTAACTTAATGATTTCGAAACGAGACATATATGTAACGATTATCGTTGTAACGACATTTAACTGTATATACATCATACTGAGATATATTATATATCATAATATCATGATAATATAACAATTTAACATCTCAATTGTTATAATAAACAATGGGTTAACAACATTCAACAAGATCATTAACCTAAAGGTTTCAAAACAACATTTACATGTAACGACTAACGATGACTTAACGACTCAGTTAAAATGTATATACATGTAGTGTTTTAATATGTATTCATACACTTTTGAAAGACTTCAAGACACTTATCAAAATACTTCTACTTAACAAAAATGCTTACAATTACATCCTCGTTCAGTTTCATCAACAATTCTACTCGTATGCACCCGTATTCGTACTCGTACAATACACAGCTTTTAGATGTATGTACTATTGGTATATACACTCCAATGATCAGCTCTTAGCAGCCCATGTGAGTCACCTAACACATGTGGGAACTATCATTTGGCAACTAGCATGAAATATCTCATAAAATTACAAAAATATGAGTAATCATTCATGACTTATTTACATGAAAACAAAATTACATATCCTTTATATCTAATCCATACACCAACGACCAAAAACACCTACAAACACTTTCATTCTTCAATTTTCTTCATCTAATTGATCTCTCTCAAGTTCTATCTTCAAGTTCTAAGTGTTCTTCATATATTTTACAAGTTCTAGTTACATAAAATCAAGAATACTTTCAAGTTTGCTAGCTCACTTCCAATCTTGTAAGGTGATCATCCAACCTCAAGAAATCTTTGTTTCTTACAGTAGGTTATCATTCTAATACAAGGTAATAATCATATTCAAACTTTGGTTCAATTTCTATAACTATAACAATCTTATTTCAAGTGATGATCTTACTTGAACTTGTTTTCGTGTCATGATTCTGCATCAAGAACTTCGAGCCATCCAAGGATCCATTGAAGCTAGATCTATTTTTCTCTATTACAGTAGGTTTATCCAAGGAACTTAAGGTAGTAATGATGTTCATAACATCATTCGATTCATACATATAAAGCTATCTTATTCGAAGGTTTAAACTCGTAATCACTAAAACATAGTTTAGTTAATTCTAAACTTGTTCGCAAACAAAAGTTAATCCTTCTAACTTGACTTTTAAAATTAACTACACACATGTTCTATATCTATATGATATGCTAACTTAATGATTTAAAACCTGGAAACACGAAAAATACCGTAAAACCGGATTTACGCCGTCGTAGTAACACCTCGGGCTGTTTTGGGTTAGTTAATTAAAAACTATGATAAACTTTGATTTTAAAGTTGTTATTCTGAGAAAATGATTTTTATTATGAACATGAAACTATATCCAAAAATTATGGTTAAACTCAAAGTGGAAGTATGTTTTCTAAAATGGTCATCTAGACGTCGTTCTTTCGACTGAAATGACTACCTTTACAAAAACGACTTGTAACTTATTTTTCCGACTATAAACCTTTACTTTTCTGTTTATATTCATAAAATAGAGTTCAATATGAAACCATAGCAATTTGATTCACTCAAAACGGATTTAAAATGAAGAAGTTATGGGTAAAACAAGATTGGATAATTTTTCTCATTTTAGCTACGTGAAAATTGGTAACAAATCTATTCCAACCATAACTTAATCAACTTGTATTGTATATTATGTAATCTTGAGATACCATAGACACGTATACAATGTTTCGACCTATCATGTCGACACATCTATATATATTTCGGAACAACCATAGACACTCTATATGTGAATGTTGGAGTTAGCTATACAGGGTTGAGGTTGATTCCAAAATATATATAGTTTGAGTTGTGATCAATACTGAGATACGTATACACTGGGTCGTGGATTGATTCAAGATAATATTTATCAATTTATTTCTGTACATCTAACTGTGGACAACTAGTTGTAGGTTACTAACGAGGACAGCTGACTTAATAAACTTAAAACATCAAAATATATTAAAAGTGTTGTAAATATATTTTGAACATACTTTGATATATATGTATATATTTTTATAGGTTCGTGAATCAACCAGTGGCCAAGTCTTACTTCCCGACGAAGTAAAAATATGTGAAAGTGAGTTATAGTCCCACTTTTAAAATCTAAAATTTTAGGGATGAGAATACATGCAGGTTTTATAAATGATTTACAAAATAGACACAAGTACGTGAAACTACATTCTATGGTTGAATTATCGAAATCGAATATGCCCCTTTTTATTAAGTCTGGTAATCTAAGAATTAGGGAACAGACACCCTAATTGACGCGAATCCTAAATATAGATCTATTGGGCTTAACAAACCCCATCCAAAGTACAGGATGCTTTAGTACTTCGAAATTTATATCATATCCGAAGGGTGTCCCGGAATGATGGGGATATTCTTATATATGCATCTTGTTAATGTCGGTTACCAGGTGTTCACCATATGAATGATTTTTATCTCTATGTATGGGATGTGTATTGAAATATGAAATCTTGTGGTCTATTATTATGATTTGATTTATATAGGTTAAACCTATAACTCACCAACATTTTTGTTGACGTTTTAAGCATGTTTATTCTCAGGTGATTATTAAGAGCTTCCGCTGTCGCATACTTAAATAAGGACGAGATTTGGAGTCCATGCTTGTATGATATTGTGTAAAAACTGCATTCAAGAAACTTATTTTGTTGTAACGTATTTGTATTGTAAACCATTATGTAATGGTCGTGTGTAAACAGGATATTTTAGATTATCATTATTTGATAATCTACGTAAAGCTTTTTAAAACCTTTATCTATGAAATAAAGGTTATGGTTTGTTTTAAAAATGAATGCAGTCTTTGAAAAACGTCTCATATAGAGGTCAAAACCTCGCAACGAAATCAATTAATATGGAACGTTTTTAATCAATAAGAACGGGACATTTCAGTTGGTATCCGAGCGTTGGTCTTAGAGAACCAGAATTTTGCATTAGTGTGTCTTATCGAGTTTTTTAGGATGCATTAGTGAGTCTGGACTTCGACCGTGTTTACTTGAAAATTGATTGCTTAACAAATTTTGTTGGAAACTATATATTTTTAACATGTGAATATTATGTGATATATTAATCTCTTAACGCATTTGATATTATGTGATAGATGTCTACCTCTAGAACAAGTCCCATTGACTCACCTAATAATAATGAAGAGTCAAATGTAAATTGGAATGATTCGTGGACTGATTCACAAGTTCCCGAAGAGGAACCGGAAGAAGAGTCGGAACCGGAAGAAGAATCGGAACAGGAAGAAGAATCGGAACCAGATGAAGAAATAGAACCGGCGGGGGAAATAATAAAACGGTTAAGTAAAAGAAAATCCTCAACCAACCGACCAAGGTTAATTATGGTCAATGGTCTTTCCGCCAAGGAAGCAAAATATTGGGAGGATTACCAATTCTCCGATGAATCGGATTCCGACGAGAATTCCGATGATGTTATAGAAATTACCCCAACTGAATTTAAAAAGGCAAAAGAAAATAATAAGGGAAAGGGCATAAAAATAGAGAAATCTAATTCCAACCCCGATGAACTTTATATGTATCGTCAACCCCCGAAGTCCTTAAGTTGTAACAATGACCCAGGAACCTCTAAACCACCAGTTTTTTCTAAACCAATGAGGAAAACGACAGCTCGTATTAGGGGAACATCATATATCCCTAGAAACTTGGCAAAACGAACCAAAACCGAAGAAGAAGAAACGAGCGAGTCGGAATAAGATAGTTGTATTCATGTGGTGTAATATATGTAATATAGTGTGCTTATGCTTTATGATATATGTAAAAATTGCTTGTATTAATAAGTATTTTTTTTATGAATCTAACTCTTGTCTATTTTACAGTATAAAAACACAAAATGGATAGACAACCCAATATTTTAAGAGACCTACCCGGAGACATGATTGATGAAATCTTGTCTAGAGTCGGTCAGAATTCTTCGGCACAACTATTTAAGGCGAGATCAGTTTGTAAGACATTCGAAGAACGTTCCAAGAATGCCTTGGTTTATAAAAGGCTTTCATTCGAAAGATGGGGGATATCACATTGGGAAATCCATAAGTTACGATGTGTTTACTTTGACGCATATATTGCGGGGAACCCAAATGCTATTTTACGCAATGGGTTAAGAAATTATTTTGACTCAATATATCCGAATATTGGACTTCGTGATTTATAAAAAGCGGCTAACATGCAACATAAAGAAGCATGTTATGCTTACGGATTAGTAATGTTCGCTTCTCACCAAAGTGAGAACAAGAACATCGGTCTACAACTATTAAACAAAACGTTCCCACAAGTGACGGAGTCGGTAATTGGGGTAAGAAATGAGGTTTTTAGATTGTTACGGGACTGTTGGACATTACGTAACCCTCGTCCCTTTGACGATGTTACAACACGCTGTCTTATCAACGGCCATAACGGTTATGTTCCACAAGACCAAGGATGGGAAGTAGTCCTAGTAAAACCAGAATGCATGACTTGTTTCTGGACGTATGAATTACGTGTCTTTATTACCTTTGCTGAATAACTTGTGTACTAGCTAGAATTATCTTCACAACTATCTTGTATCAAAGTTATTGTGTGCTATATTTCATGCTTTATGTAAAATAAGCGGTATTGTAAGTTTGTAAAATATTGTATAAAAGTTTGAACGTGAAATATTATTACAATCAGTTTTTCATATAGAATTGCAGTAGTTGAATTGTATATTAGCTACTAAGTATGAACTTAACGGGTAGGTACTACCCGAATTTAAACTTATAAAACGCTAATACGAAGAAAAAGCTTTTATAAATGAGTTCATATTATGCTACGAAATACTATTAACTACTCTTAATATTCTGTATGATTAACTTGTTCCATTTGACTATTTTGAAGGAAATGGCACCGACTACTCGACACACCGTGAATATGAATGAAGAGGAATTCCGTACTTTTCTAGCTTCAAACATAGCCGCAGTACAGGCTGCGCTATATACCAACAATAACCTTGGATCTAGCAGTACAGGAAATCGTGTAGGATGTACCTACAAAGAATTCACTGCCTGCAAACCTTTGGAATTTGATGGAACCGAAGGACCGAACTGTAATGACCCGCATTTTTCCGATCATTCTATACTTATAAGATTAATATTTACATAAATTAAACTTACCAACATGATAAGCAATCCAAATTGTTGAGAATTATGTTTTGAAAAGAGTTTTACACAACGTTTGACCGTCTAGTTGACCGATGATATCACGAACTATATAACATATGATAATTATACGTTTGTGTATATATATGTATATATACATATTTAACATGATCTAAGAATGTTGTAATATCTCATTTTGTATTAATAACAATAAGTTATAAGTATATTTTGAAACTACTAACTTAAGTTTTCAAAACGATAATCATACGTAACGTTATTTGACATAAATACTTATGACCTATAATGTTTATACATATATCGTATATGTAATGTATTTAATCACTTTTTAAGGACTTAAATACATAAAACAATATAAGTGTATTCACAAAAGATAGCTATATTTGAATTCTCATTCCATTTTTCACAAGATTTCTATACGTATATCTAGAGTATATGTACTCGTATCATACCTAGCTTCTATACGTATTTACTATTAGTATATACACATCAAATCACCACCTAACTAGCCATTATTACTGCCCTAGATGAGAGGTAATTATAATTTGGAAGTTTGTTGACTAATTTCACAAAATAACAACTTGAAAATCTTGTCCATGTTTCCCATGAAAAACGTTTTTTTAAGGCTTTATATACTCCATCCATTTTCAATCTTTACTACCTCATTTTCTCTAAACAAAACACAATCTTAAGAACCTTAAGTGTTCATCATAATCCTAGCAAGATACCATGAATATCTAGCTTCAAAAACATCACTTAATCACCATAATAAAACCCTTACAAAAACACTTCAAGAATCCTTTCAAGAACACAAGTTTACTTCCAATCTTTCATCCAATTCCATCACCCTTTTGGTTCTAGGTTCTTACTCCTCTTTTACAGCAACCTTGTCCAAGGAACTTGAGGTAGTAACTATGTTCATAACCTTATTCGATTCATATATATATAGCTATCTTATTTTGTGGTATAAAATTTTAACAACAAGAACATAGTTTGAATGTTTTCAAACTTGTTTGCAAACTAAATAGATCCTTCTAACTTAACTTTTAAAATACTTCAAGACCTGTAATATATCTTAAATATATGCTAATTTAACAAGGTTTAACTTGGTTTTTCAAAGAACACCTTAAAAACTGTTTTTACGACGTCGGAGTGTAACCGGGGGCTGTTTTGGGTTGGATAATTACAAACCATCTTAAACTTTGAATTGGAGGTTTATTTTCTGGAAAAATGATTTTTACTATGAATATGTTAACGCATAAAAATTTTATGATTTAACTCAAAGTATAAGTATTTTTAGAAAAATAATCATTTAAGGTTGTTTACATGATGGAAAATGATTAACTTCATAAGTTTCACTAAAGTTTGACCTATGACCTGTGATTTCGAATACAAACTAAGGTATTTACAGTTCATATTCTTAAAGAAGGACTCGATCCAAGGAAGTGGCAAGTTGAATCAACGAAAACGGAGTTGTAACGAAGAAACTATGACCAAAACAAGATCGGATATCTAAGACTAGTTTAGCTACGAAAATAATTGGAGAAAATTAAATAAATCACATCTTTTTAAAATAACATGATATTTTATATATATGTACTCATAATTTAATTTTATATGGTTCAGGATCACCCGTAGACAATACGAGAAGATTAATCATAAGATCCCATGATTGTACGCAACACGTCATTTGACAACACCGGTACTTTATGTACGCAACACGTCATTTGACAACACCGGTACCGTGGGTCAAGATTAATCTCGACCAATACATATACGATGGGGGTTTTTATTTATTTCATTGGGGGTTTATTAAACACCTAAAAATGAACCATTAAAATTGAATTACTAACATCGGACTGCTAACTACGGACTAAGGAATTATTAAAAGTATTAAAAGTATTATAAGTATATATATGTGACGTTTGTTTAAAAAGAAAAGGTATTGATATATTATATATGGATAGGTTCGTGATATTAATCGGAGACCAAGTCAAAATTACATATCTTCAAGACGAAAGTGAGTATATAGTCCCACTTTTAAACTCTAAATATTTCGGGATGAGAATACATGTATTTTATGTTTTACGATATGGACACAAGTAACTGAAAAATATATTCTACGTTGAGTTGTACCACTGGCATACTTCCCTGTAGCTTGGTAACTGTTATTTACAGCGGTATTGTAAACGCGAATCCTGTTGATAGATCTATCGGGCCTGACAACCCCAACCGGACTGGACGACCAGTATTCAACGGTTGCACAGTACTTCGTTTCGTGACTACACTTGGTACGGTGTAGTAAGATTTCATAATAAAGGGAATATGCGACGTGATTAAATGTTAAGTATGGTTACCAAGTGCTCAACCACTTAGAATATTTTTATTAAAACGTTTATATATGAAATCTTGTGGTCTATATATATATTGCTGCCGGCATTAAACCTATATCTCACCAACTTTATGTTGACGTTTTAAACATGTCTATTCTCAGGTGATAATTAGAAGCTTCCGCTGCAACATGTTGAATTTAAACAAGATCTTGAGTATGCATATTTGTGTCAAAAATAAAACTGCATATCGGAGGATTTGTAATGTAAAATATGCTAGAAATCGTATTGTTATCATCACATGTAAAGTTTGTAAGTCTAAGATTATCGTTAAACGATAATCATCTTTTTATTGTCTAAAGCTTGTATTAAAATAAGAGTTATGGTTTGTAATGTAAAATAAATGCAGTTGTTCTTTTAAAAATGTCGCATATAGAGGTCAATACCTCGCAATGAAATCATACGTTATCTAACTCGTTCTTATGGTTAAGGACGGGTTATGACATGTGGTATCAGAGCAGTGGTCTTAGCGAACCAGGTTTGCATTAGTGTGTCTAACTGATAAGTCGTTAGGATACATTAGTAAGTCTGGACTTTGACCGGGTCTGATTTAAAAACCATTGCTTATCATTGTTGGTTAAAATTTATATGTAAATATTATGTAGTACTAATGGGTTAGTTGTTGTGTGATAGATGTCGGGCTCAAAACTTGTTATCACATTCAGCGACTCCGAATCAGAATCTTCAGATGGTGTTCCAGTCATTAACCTATCCGATGACGAAAATAATATCTTTGGGGAAGACTCACAAATTCCGGATGAACCGACTATAGAGAACCCGGAAAGTGAACCCGAGGAGGAAAGTGAACCCGAGGAGGAAGTGAACCCGAGGAGGAAAGTGAACCCGAGGAAGAAATACAGGAAATTACAAAAGACGAGTTCGAACTAGGAAAGAAACTAAAGGTTAATGAATTAGAAAATTCAAATCCCGAGTTTAGTAAGGATGATGTGGCACCAACTCCACTAGACACTACCACCCCTATTCCCGCTATTCCTATTCGTTCTATCCCGGCATCCAGTTCTTCAGTCCCACAGCCAAAATATAGGCAGACAGCCAGGATAAGCGTTAAGCGATTCTTTGAACCTAAACGTCCTAGAAAATAGACCAAACGATGCGCTGCCGTATTAAACCATGGGATCATATAATGTTTTGTATAATATTATTAGTGTGGTTTGTTTAATGTTCGATGTAAGATAAGCATATGTAAAATAGTGAAGTGTGAAATGCAATAATTTTCCATGGTTAAGTATTATTTAGATGGTAGTAATTGATTCTGTACTAAGCTATTAAGTATGGACATTAACGGGTAGGTACTACCCTAGATATAATTATAAAACGCTAATAAGAAGAAAAGGCTTTTATAATAATACATGGTTCATATTATTAATAAGCTATAATGTACTGTAAATATACACTACATCTATAATATTCCATGTGAATAATTATTTTCTTTTCATTCTTATAGAAGAATATGGCGCGATTGAACCGAATGACGGAACAAGAAATCCAGGAACTCATCAATCAGCGAGTGAACGACAGAATGTTATGGGTCGAGCCTGCAAGAGGTGCTGCAGTTAACCCAAATCCTCGTGTGGGGTGCACTTACAAAACTTTTCAAGCTTGCAAGCCCTCATCATTCAGTGGAACAGAAGGACCGATCGGTTTAACCCGGTGGATAGAAAAGATGGAGACTGTGTTTAAAATCAGTGGTTGTGTTGAAAAGGACATGACCAAGTATGCATCGTGCACTTTACAAGATAGTGCACTCACGTGGTGGAAAAATTATGTGAAGGCTGTAGGAGGAGATGTAGCTTATGATACTCCGTGGGAAGAATTCAAAACAATGTTAATTAACGAATATTGTCCAAGGAATGAGGTTAGGAAGTTGGAAGATGAGTTACGAAGTCTGAAGGTTATTGGTACTGAAATCACCAACTACAATCAGCGATTCATGGAATTAGTTTTGCTATGTCCTGAATTGGTTCCAACCGAAGAACGAAAGATTGAAATGTACAAAGATGGTTTGCCCAAAAAGGTCAAGGCAAATGTTACAGCATCGAAACCTAAGACAATTCATGAAGCTATAACCATGGCAAACGAGCTAATGGATCAGGTCATCATGGATAAGAAAGTATCCAATACTGATGTGAAGGTATCAGGTAACAAAAGAAAGTGGAATGGAAATTATGATCGAGGTAACCAACAACAATCTTTTAAGAAACAAGAAAACACGCAAGGTGCGGGTAGTGGTTTAAGCTTTGGTTATAAAGGACAAAATCCTTTATGCAACCGATGCCACAAACATCACTCTGGTTACTGTAATGTGGTATGCAACAAATGTAATCGAAAGGGTCATCTTGGTGAAGATTGTAGGGCTCTCGTTACAAATACAAATGGTACCAAGACTCCTGCCACCAATGCAAATAGAACTGCTTTGGCTACCATTACTTGTTTTGGGTGTGGAAAACAAGGTCACTATAAGAGCCAGTGCCCGAATCCAGAGAAGAATATCAGACCTGCACGTGGGAGAGCATTTGTTATTAATGCTAGAGAGGCATGTGAAGACCCGGAGCTTGTTACGGGTACGTTTACCATTAAAAACTTATCCGCATCTATTATATTTGATACTGGTGCTGATAGAAGTTACGTGTGTAGAGACTTTCATGCTAAATTGAATTGTTCATCATTACCTCTAGATGCTAAGTACATGATTGAGTTAGCTAATGGTAAACTAATTAAAGCCGATAAAATTTGCCGTGATTGTAAAATAAATTTAGCCGGAGAAACATTTAAGATTGATTTGATACCCGTAGAATTAGGAAGTTTTGATGTAATAATCGGCATGGACTGGATGTCCAAAATAGGAGCTGAAGTTGTGTGTGCCAAGAAGGCAATTCGCATTCCTCGTAAGGATAAAACGCCAGTAATGATTTATGGAGAGAAGGGTAACTCAAAGCTAAAACTCATTAGTTATTTGAAAGCTAATAAGTGCTTGAAGAAAGGGTGCTATGCTATCTTAGCACATGTTAATAAAGTCGAAAAGAAAGAAAAAGAGAAGTGCATCAATGACGAGCCTGTGGCAAGAGATTTTCCTGAAGTATTTCCGAAAGAGTTGCCGGGATTACCTCCATTTAGATCTGTAGAATTTCAAATAGATCTTGTACCAGGAGCTGCACCGGTTGCCCGTGCTCCATATAGACTTGCACCGTCCGAGTTAAAAGAACTTCAGAGTCAGTTAAAAGAATTACTGGATCGTGGATTCATACGACCAAGTACTTCACCGTGGGGAGCTCCAATTTTATTCGTCAAGAAGAAAGACGGATCTTTCCGAATGTGTATAGATTATCGTGAATTAAATAAGTTAACTATCAAGAATCGGTATCCACTACCGAGAATTGATGACTTATTTGATCAACTCCAAGGATCATGTGTGTACTCGAAAATTGACCTAAGATCGGGCTATCATCAATTACGTGTCAAAGAAGAAGATATACCGAAAACTGCTTTTCGGACACGCTACGGTCATTACGAATTTTTGGTCATGCCGTTTGGATTGACGAATGCGCCAGCTGTATTCATGGACCTCATGAATCGAGTTTGTAGTCCATATTTAGATAAGTTTGTTATCGTTTTCATTGATGATATTCTTATCTATTCCAAGAGTGAGCAAGATCATGAGCAGCATTTAAGGTTGATATTAGAGTTGTTAAGAAAAGAACAGCTATATGCTAAATTTTCTAAATGTGCTTTCTGGTTGAAAGAAGTGCAATTTCTTGGCCACGTTGTTAGTAGCAAAGGAATTCAGGTTGATCCAGCAAAAATTGAAGCCATTGAAAAATGGGAGACTCCTAAGACACCAATGCAGATACGCCAATTTTTGGGTTTAGCCGGTTATTATAGAAGGTTTATTCAAGATTTTTCTCGAATAGCTAAGCCGTTGACAGCGTTAACGCAAAAAGGGAAGAAATATGAATGGACTTCTGAGCAGGAGAGTGCATTTCAATTACTGAAAAAGAAGTTGACTACGGCGCCTATTTTATCGTTACCAGAAGGGAACGATGATTTTGAAATATATTGTGACGCTTCGCGACAAGGTTTTGGTTGCGTTCTTATGCAACGGAAGAAAGTTATTGCATACGCATCCCGACAATTAAAGATTCACGAGCGGAATTATACGACGCATGATCTAGAACTGGGAGCAGTCGTGTTTGCATTGAAGATATGGAGACACTACTTGTATGGGGTTAAATGCACTGTGTTTACTGATCATAAAAGCCTTCAACATATTTTCGATCAAAAACAGCTGAACATGAGGCAACGTAGGTGGGTTGAGTTAATAAATGACTATGATTGTGAAATTCGTTATCATCCCGGGAAAGCGAACGTGGTGGCCGACGCTCTAAGCAGAAAGGAACGAGAACCAATTCGAGTACGAGTGATGAACATAAAAATTCGCATGAATCTCAACTCACAAATCAAAGAAGTTCAACGAGAAGCACTTACTAAAGAAAATATAGGAAATGAAATAATGAAGAAGTATGAGAAGCAACTCGTTATACGGGAAGATGGAATTCGATATTTTGCAAACCGTATTTGGGTACCGAAGTTGGGTGGATTAAGGAAGTTGATATTGAATGAGGCACATAAGACAAGATACTCGATACATCCTGGAGTTGGAAAGATGTACCAAGATCTTAAGACACATTATTGGTGGCCTAATTTAAAGACAGACGTTGCAACATATGTTGGGGAATGTTTAACTTGTTCCAAAGTCAAAGCTGAACACCAGAAGCCGTCAGGGTTACTTCAACAACCAGAAATTCCAGAATGGAAATGGGATGGTATTACCATTGATTTCATCACGAAGTTACCAAAGACTGCCTGGGGATACGACACCATTTGGGTGATTGTTGATCGTCTCACCAAGTCTGCACATTTCTTGCCTATAAAGGAAACGGATAGAATGGAGAAACTATTACGATTGTATATAAAGGAAGTTGTTTCAAGGCATGGAATACCTATTTCCATTATATCCGATCGTGATAGTAGATTTACATCAAAGTTCTGGCAATCACTACAGGAGGCCCTAGGAACTCGTTTGGATATGAGTACCGCGTATCATCTGCAAACCGACGGGCAGAGTGAAAGAACGATTCAGACTCTTGAAGACATGCTCAGGGCATGTGTGATCGATTTTGGAAACGGATGGGATAAATATCTACCATTAGCAGAATTCTCGTATAATAATAGTTATCATGCGAGCATTAAAGCTGCGCCATTCGAAGCATTGTACGGAAGGAAGTGTAGATCTCCTATTTGTTAGAATGAAGTAGGAGATCGACAATTAACTGGTCCCGATATCATACACGAAACGACTGAGAAGATAGTACAAATCAAGGAGAGATTGAAAACAGCCCGTAGTCGCCAAAAGAGCTACGCCGATGTTCGAAGGAAACCATTAGAGTTTCAGATCGGTGACATGGTTATGTTAAAGGTGTCACCGTGGAAAGGTGTAATACGCTTCGGAAAAAGGGGTAAACTGAACCCAAGATATGTAGGCCCGTTCAAGATTATCGAACGCATTGGACCGGTAGCTTATCGACTCGAGTTACCACAACAACTCGCCGGAGTACATAATACATTTCACGTCTCAAACCTTAAGAAGTGTCTTGCAAAGGAAGATCTCACCATTCCTTATGAAGAAATCCATGTCGACGAGAAACTACAATTCATCGAAGAACCAATCGAAATCATGGATCGTGAAGTTAAACGGCTCAAGCAGAGCAACATACCGATCGTTAAGGTTCGTTGGAATGCTCGAAGGGGTCCTGAGTTTACTTAGAAACAAGAGGATCAGATGAAACAAAAGTATCCACACTTGTTTCTCGATGACGCAAAATAGGTACAATTTTAAAATTTCGGGACGAAATTTATTTAACGGGTAGGTACTGTAATGACCCGCATTTTTCCGATCATTCTATACTTATAAGATTAATCTTTACATAAATTAAACTTACCAACATGATAAGCAATCCAAATTGTTGAGAATTATGTTTTGAAAAGAGTTTTACACAACGTTTGACCGTCTAGTTGACCGATGATATCACGAACTATATAACATATGATAATTATACGTTTGTGTATATATATGTATATATACATATTTAACACGATCTAAGAATGTTGTAATATCTCATTTTGTATTAATAACAATAAGTTATAAGTATATTTTGAAACTACTAACTTAAGTTTTCAAAACGATAATCATACGTAACGTTATTTGACATAAATACTTATGACCTATAATGTTTATACATATATCGTATATGTAATGTATTTAATCACTTTTTAAGGACTTAAATACATAAAACAATATAAGTGTATTCACAAAAGATAGCTATATTTGAATTCTCATTCCATTTTTCACAAGATTTCTATACGTATATCTAGAGTATATGTACTCGTATCATACCTAGCTTCTATACGTATTTACTATTAGTATATACACATCAAATCACCACCTAACTAGCCATTATTACTGCCCTAGATGAGAGGTAATTAGAATTTGGAAGTTAGTTGACTAATTTCACAAAATAACAACTTGAAAATCTTGTCCATGTTTCCCATGAAAAACGTTTTTTTAAGGCTTTATATACTCCATCCATTTTCAATCTTTACTACCTCATTTTCTCTAAACAAAACACAATCTTAAGAACCTTAAGTGTTCATCATAATGCCAGCAAGATACCATGAATATCTAGCTTCAAAAACATCACTTAATCACCATAATAAAACCCTTACAAAAACACTTCAAGAATCCTTTCAAGAACACAAGTTTACTTCCAATCTTTCATCCAATTCCATCACCCTTTTGGTTCTAGGTTCTTACTCCTCTTTTATAGCAACCTTGTCCAAGGAACTTGAGGTAGTAACTATGTTCATAACCTTATTCGATTCATATATATATAGCTATCTTATTTTGTGGTATAAAATTTTAACAACAAGAACATAGTTTGAATGTTTTCAAACTTGTTTGCAAACTAAATAGATCCTTTTAACTTAACTTTTAAAATACTTCAAGACCTGTAATATATCTTAAATATATGCTAATTTAACAAGGTTTAACTTGGTTTTTCAAAGAACACCTTAAAAACTGTTTTTACGACGTCGGAGTGTAACCGGGGGCTGTTTTGGGTTGGATAATTACAAACCATCTTAAACTTTGAATTGGAGGTTTATTTTCTGGAAAAATGATTTTTACTATGAATATGTTAACGCATAAAAATTTTATGATTTAACTCAAAGTATAAGTATTTTTAGAAAAATAATCATTTAAGGTTGTTTACATGATGGAAAATGATTAACTTCATAAGTTTCACTAAAGTTTGACCTATGACCTGTGATTTCGAATACAAACTAAGGTATTTACAGTTCATATTCTTAAAGAAGGACTCGATCCAAGGAAGTGGCAAGTTGAATCAATGAAAACGGAGTTGTAACGAAGAAACTATGACCAAAACGAGATCGGATATCTAAGACTAGTTTAGCTACGAAAATAATTGGAGAAAATTAAATAAATCACATCTTTTTAAAATAACATGATATTTTATATATATGTACTCATAATTTAATTTTATATGGTTCAGGATCACCCGTAGACAATACGAGAAGATTAATCATAAGATCCCATGATTGTACGCAACACGTCATTTGACAACACCGGTACTTTATGTACGCAACACGTCATTTGACAACACCGGTACCGTGGGTCAAGATTAATCTCGACCAATACATATACGATGGGGGTTTTTATTTATTTCATTGGGGGTTTATTAAACACCTAAAAATGAACCATTAAAATTGAATTACTAACATCGGACTGCTAACTACGGACTAAGGAATTATTAAAAGTATTAAAAGTATTATAAGTATATATATGTGACGTTTGTTTAAAAAGAAAAGGTATTGATATATTATATATGGATAGGTTCGTGATATTAATCGGAGACCAAGTCAAAATTACATATCTTCAAGACGAAAGTGAGTATATAGTCCCACTTTTAAACTCTAAATATTTCGGGATGAGAATACATGTATTTTATGTTTTACGATATGGACACAAGTAACTGAAAAATATATTCTACGTTGAGTTGTACCACTGGCATACTTCCCTGTAGCTTGGTAACTGTTATTTACAGCGGTATTGTAAACGCGAATCCTGTTGATAGATCTATCGGGCCTGACAACCCCAACCGGACTGGACGACCAGTATTCAACGGTTGCACAGTACTTCGTTTCGTGACTACACTTGGTACGGTGTAGTAAGATTTCATAATAAAGGGAATATGCGACGTGATTAAATGTTAAGTATGGTTACCAAGTGCTCAACCACTTAGAATATTTTTATTAAAACGTTTATATATGAAATCTTGTGGTCTATATATATATTGCTGCCGGCATTAAACCTATATCTCACCAACTTTATGTTGACATTTTAAACATGTCTATTCTCAGGTGATAATTAGAAGCTTCCGCTGCAACATGTTGAATTTAAACAAGATCTTGAGTATGCATATTTGTGTCAAAAATAAAACTGCATATCGGAGGATTTGTAATGTAAAATATGCTAGAAATCGTATTGTTATCATCACATGTAAAGTTTGTAAGTCTAAGATTATCGCTAAACGATAATCATCTTTTTATTGTCTAAAGCTTGTATTAAAATAAGAGTTATGGTTTGTAATGTAAAATAAATGCAGTTGTTCTTTTAAAAATGTCGCATATAGAGGTCAATACCTCGCAATGAAATCATACGTTATCTAACTCGTTCTTATGGTTAAGGACGGGTTATGACACGATCGGATTGAAACGGTGGACCGAGAAGGTCGAATCGGTGTTTGCCATAAGTAAGTGTACTGAAGAGGACAAAGTGAAGTACGCTACGCATACCTTCACAGGTTCTGCGTTAACATGGTGGAATACCTATCTAGAGCAAGTGGGACAAGACGATGCGTACGCACTACCGTGGTCAGCATTCAAGCACTTGATGAACGAGAAGTACCGTCCCAGAACCGAGGTCAATAAGCTCAAGACAGAACTTAGAGGGTTACGAACCCAAGGATTTGATATTACCACGTACGAAAGACGATTCACAGAATTGTGCCTATTGTGTCCGGGAGCATTCGAAGATGAGGAAGAGAAGATCGACGCATTTGTGAAAGGATTACCGGAAAGAATCCAAGAAGATATAAGTTCACACGAGCCCGCCTCCATACAACAGGCATGTAGAATGGCTCACAAACTAGTGAACCAGATTGAAGAAAGAATTAAAGAACAGACTTCTGAAGAGGCCAATGTGAAGCAAGTCAAAAGAAAGTGGGAGGAAAACGGTGATAAGAATCACCAATACAACAACAACAGCAATTACAACAATAATCGCAACAATTATCCCAACAATAGCAACATCAATCGCAACTACAACAAACGGCCCAACAACAACAACAACAACAACAACAACAACAACAACAACAGCAACTACAACAATCATCCCAACAACAATAATAACCGCAACAACAACAACAATCAGAAGCAGCTATGCCAAAGGTGTGAAAAGTATCACTCGGGGTTCTGCACCAAATTTTGCAACAAGTGTAAAAGAAATGGTCATAGCGCGGCGAAGTGTGAGGTCTATGGACCAGGGGTTAATAGAACGAAAGGAACAAATGGTGTCGGAACGAGTTATGCCAATGTAGTTTGTTATAAATGTGGAAAACCGGGCCACATTATTAGAAATTGCCCGAACCAGGAGAACACGAATGGACAAGGCAGTGGAAGTGTTTTCAATATTAATGCGGCAGAGGCACAGGAAGACCCGGAGCTTGTTACGGGTACGTTTCTTATTGACAATAAACCTGCTTACGTTTTATTTGATTCGGGTGCGGATAGAAGCTATATGAGTAGAGATTTTTGTGCTAAATTAAGTTGTCCATTGACGCCTTTGGATAGTAAATTTTTACTAGAATTAGCAAATGGTAAATTAATTTCAGCAGATAATATATGTCGGAATCGAGAAATTAAACTGGTTAGCGAAACATTTAAGATTGATTTGATACCAGTAGAGTTAGGGAGTTTTGATGTGATAATCGGTATGGACTGGTTGAAAGAAGTGATAGCAGAGATCGTTTGTTACAAAAATGAAATTCGCATTATACGAGAAAAAGGAAAACCCTTAATGGTGTACGGAGAAAAGGGCAACACGAAGCTACATCTTATTAGTAATTTGAAGGCACAAAAACTAATAAGAAAAGGTTGCTATGCTGTTCTAGCACACGTCGAGAAAGTACAAACTGAAGAAAAGAGCATCAATGATGTTCCCGTCGCAAAAGAATTTCCCGATGTATTTCCTAAAGAATTACCGGGATTACCCCCACATCGATCCGTTGAATTTCAAATAGATCTTGTACCAGGAGCTGCACCAATAGCTCGTGCTCCTTACAGACTCGCACCTAGCGAGATGAAAGAACTGCAAAGCCAATTATAAGAACTTTTAGAGCATGGTTTCATTCGACCAAGCACGTCACCGTGGGGAGCTCCTGTTTTGTTTGTCAAGAAGAAAGATGGTACATTCAGGTTGTGTATCGACTACCGAGAGTTGAACAAACTTACCATCAAGAACCGCTACCCACTACCGAGAATCGACGACTTATATGATCAACTACAAGGCTCGTCTGTTTATTCAAAGATTGACTTACGTTCTGGGTATCATCAAATGCGGGTGAAAGAAGATGATATTCCAAAGACTGCTTTCAGAACACGTTACAGTCATTACGAGTTTATGGTCATGCCATTTGGTTTAACTAATGCACCAGCTGTGTTCATGGACCTTATGAACCGAGTGTGTAGACCATACCTTGACAAGTTTGTCATTGTTTTCATTGATGACATACTTATTTACTCAAAGAATGACCAAGAACACGGTGAACATTTGAGAAAGGTGTTAGAAGTATTGAGGAAGGAAGAATTGTACGCTAAATTTTCAAAGTGTGCATTTTGGTTAGAAGAAGTTCAATTCCTCGGTCACATAGTGAACAAAGAAGGTATTAAGGTGGATCCGGCAAAGATAGAAACTGTTGTAAAGTGGGAAACCCCGAAAACTCCGAAACACATACGCCAGTTTTTAGGACTAGCTGGTTACTATAGAAGGTTCATCCAAGACTTTTCCAAAATAGCAAAACCCTTGACTGCATTAACGCATAAAGGGAAGAAATTTGAATGGAATGATGAACAAGAGAAAGCGTTTCAGTTATTGAAGAAAAAGCTAACTACGGCACCTATATTGTCATTGCCTAAAGGGAATGATGATTTTGTGATTTATTGTGACGCATCAAAGCAAGGTCTCGGTTGTGTATTAATGCAACGAACGAAGGTGATTGCTTATGCGTCTAGACAATTGAAGATTCACGAACAAAATTATACGACGCATGATTTGGAATTAGGCGCGGTTGTTTTTGCATTAAAGACTTGGAGGCACTACTTATATGGGGTCAAAAGTATTATATATACCGACCACAAAAGTCTTCAACACATATTTAATCAGAAACAACTGAATATGAGGCAGCGTAGGTGGATTGAATTATTGAATGATTACGACTTTGAGATTCGTTACCACCCGGGGAAGGCAAATGTGGTAGCCGATGCCTTGAGCAGGAAGGACAGAGAACCCATTCGAGTAAAATCTATGAATATAATGATTCATAATAACCTTACTACTCAAATAAAGGAGGCGCAACAAGGAGTTTTAAAAGAGGGAAATTTAAAGGATGAAATACCCAAAGGATCGAAGAAGCATCTTAATATTCGGGAAGACGGAACCCGGTATAGGGCTGAAAGGATTTGGGTACCAAAATTTGGAGATATGAGAGAAATGGTACTTAGAGAAGCTCATAAAACCAGATACTCAATACATCCTGGAACGGGGAAGATGTACAAGGATCTCAAGAAACATTTTTGGTGGTCGGGTATGAAAGCCGATGTTGCTAAATACGTGGGAGAATGTTTGACGTGTTCTAAGGTCAAAGCTGAGCATCAGAAACCATCAGGTCTACTTCAACAACCCGAAATCCCGGAATGGAAATGGGAAAACATTACCATGGATTTCATCACTAAATTGCCAAGGACTGCAAGTGGTTTTGATACTATTTGGGTAATAGTTGATCGTCTCACTAAATCAGCACACTTCCTGCCAATAATAGAAGATGACAAGATGGAGAAGTTAGCACGACTGTATTTGAAGGAAGTCGTCTCCAGACATGGAATACCAATCTCTATTATCTCTGATAGGGATGGCAGATTTATTTCAAGATTCTGGCAGACATTACAGCAAGCATTAGGAACTCGTCTAGACATGAGTACTGCCTATCATCCACAAACTGATGGGCAGAGCGAAAGGACGATACAAACGCTTGAAGACATGCTACGAGCATGTGTTATTGATTTCGGAAACAGTTGGGATCGACATCTACCATTAGCAGAATTTTCCTACAACAACAGCTACCATTCAAGCATTGAGATGGCGCCGTTTGAAGCACTTTATGGTAGAAAGTGCAGGTCTCCGATTTGTTGGAGTGAAGTGGGGGATAGACAGATTACAGGTCCGGAGATTATACAAGAAACTACCGAGAAGATCATCCAAATTCAACAACGGTTGAAAACCGCCCAAAGTCGACAAAAGAGCTACGCTGACATTAAAAGAAAAGATATAGAATTTGAAATTGGAGAGATGGTCATGCTTAAAGTTGCACCTTGGAAAGGCGTTGTTCGATTTGATAAACGAGGGAAATTAAATCCAAGGTATATTGGACCATTCAAAATTATTGATCGTGTCGGACCAGTAGCTTACCGACTTGAGTTACCTCAACAACTCGCGGCTGTACATAACACTTTCCACGTCTCGAATTTGAAGAAATGTTTTGCTAAAGAAGATCTCACTATTCCGTTAGATGAAATCCAAATCAACGAAAAACTCCAATTCATCGAAGAACCCGTCGAAATAATGGATCGTGAGGTTAAAAGACTTAAGCAAAACAAGATACCAATTGTTAAGGTTCGATGGAATGCTCGTAGAGGACCCGAGTTCACCTGGGAGTGTGAAGATCAGATGAAGAAGAAATACCCGCATCTATTTCCAGAAGATTCGTCAACACCTTCAACAGCTTAAAATTTCGAGACGAAATTTATTTAACGGGTAGGTACTGTAGTGACCCGAACTTTTCTATGTTTATATATATTAATTGAGAGTGATATTTACATGATTAAATGTTTCCAACATGTTAAGCAATCAAACTTGTTAAGACTTGATTAATTGAAATATGTTTCATATAGACAATTGACCACCCAAGTTGACCGGTGATTCACGAACGTTAAAACTTGTAAAAACTATACGATGACATATATATGGTTATATATATAGTAAACATGTTTTTATTATAAGTATGTATCTCATTAGGTAGTTTAACAATGAGTTATATACATAAAAATGAGACTATTAATTTAAGAAACTCGAAAACGATATATATAACGATTATCGTTATAACAACGTCTTACTAGGTACATATGAATCATATTAAGATATTGATACACTTGGTTAATTATGTTAAATGATAAGTAAATATATTATTAAGTGTATTAACAATGAAATACATATGTAAAAATAAGACTACTAACTTAATGATTTCGAAACGAGACATATATGTAACGATTATCGTTGTAACGACATTTAACTGTATATACATCATACTGAGATATATTATATATCATAATATCATGATAATATAACAATTTAAAATCTCAATTGTTATAATAAACAATGGGTTAACAACATTCAACAAGATCATTAACCTAAAGGTTTCAAAACAACATTTACATGTAACGACTAACGATGACTTAACGACTCAGTTAAAATGTATATACATGTAGTGTTTTAATATGTATTCATACACTTTTGAAAGACTTCAAGACACTTATCAAAATACTTCTACTTAACAAAAATGCTTACAATTACATCCTCGTTCAGTTTTATCAACAATTCTACTCGTATGCACCCGTATTCGTACTCGTACAATACACAGCTTTTAGATGTATGTACTATTGGTATATACACTCCAATGATCAGCTCTTAGCAGCCCATGTGAGTCACCTAACACATGTGGGAACCATCATTTGGCAACTAGCATGAAATATCTCATAAAATTACAAAAATATGAGTAATCATTCATGACTTATTTACATGAAAACAAAATTACATATCCTTTATATCTAATCCATACACCAACGACCAAAAACACCTACAAACACTTTCATTCTTCAATTTTCTTCATCTAATTGATCTTTCTCAAGTTCTATCTTCAAGTTCTAAGTGTTCTTCATATATTTTACAAGTTCTAGTTACATAAAATCAAGAATACTTTCAAGTTTGCTAGCTCACTTCCAATCTTGTAAGGTGATCATCCAACCTCAAGAAATCTTTGTTTCTTACAGTAGGTTATCATTCTAATACAAGGTAATAATCATATTCAAACTTTGGTTCAATTTCTACAACTATAACAATCTTATTTCAAGTGATGATCTTACTTGAACTTGTTTTCGTGTCATGATTCTGCTTCAAGAACTTCGAGCCATCCAAGGATCCGTTGAAGCTAGATCCATTTTTCTCTTTTCCAGTAGGTTTATCCAAGGAACTTAAGGTAGTAATGATGTTCATAACATCATTCGATTCATACATATAAAGCTATCTTATTCGAAGGTTTAAACTCGTAATCACTAAAACATAGTTTAGTTAATTCTAAACTTGTTCGCAAACAAAAGTTAATCCTTCTAACTTGACTTTTAAAATTAACTACACACATGTTCTATATCTATATGATATGCTAACTTAATGATTTAAAACCTGGAAACACGAAAAATACCGTAAAACCGGATTTACGCCGTCGTAGTAACACCGCGGGCTGTTTTGGGTTAGTTAATTAAAAACTATGATAAACTTTGATTTTAAAGTTGTTATTCTGAGAAAATGATTTTTATTATGAACATGAAACTATATCCAAAAATTATGGTTAAACTCAAAGTGGAAGTATGTTTTCTAAAATGGTCATCTAGACGTCGTTCTTTCGACTGAAATGACTACCTTTAAAAAATGACTTGTAACTTATTTTTCCGACTATAAACCTATACTTTTCTATTTAGATTCATAAAATAGAGTTCAATATGAAACCATAGCAATTTGATTCACTCAAAACGGATTTAAAATGAAGAAGTTATGGGTAAAACAAGATTGGATAATTTTTCTCATTTTAGCTACGTGAAAATTGGTAACAAATCTATTCCAACCATAACTTAATCAACTTGTATTGTATATTATGTAATCTTGAGATACCATAGACACGTATACAAAGTTTCGACCTATCATGTCGACACATCTATATATATTTCGGAACAACCATAGACACTCTATATGTGAATGTTGGAGTTAGCTATACAGGGTTGAGGTTGATTCCAAAATATATATAGTTTGAGTTGTGATCAATACTGAGATACGTGTACACTGGGTCATGGATTGATTTAAGATAATATTTATCGATTTATTTCTGTACATCTAACTGTGGACAACTAGTTGTAGGTTACTAACGAGGACAGCTGACTTAATAAACTTAAAACATCAAAATATATTAAAAGTGTTGTAAATATATTTTGAACATACTTTGATATATATGTATATATTGTTATAGGTTCGTGAATCAACCAGTGGCCAAGTCTTACTTCCCGATGAAGTAAAAATCTGTGAAAGTGAGTTATAGTCCCACTTTTAAAATCTAATATTTTTGGGATGAGAATACATGCAGGTTTTATAAATGATTTACAAAATAGACACAAGTACGTGAAACTACATTCTATGGTTGAATTATCGAAATCGAATATGCCCCTTTTTATTAAGTCTGGTAATCTAAGAATTAGGGAACAGACACCTTAATTGACGAGAATCCTAAAGATAGATCTATTGGGCTTAACAAACCCCATCCAAAGTACCGGATGCTTTAGTACTTCCAAATTTATATCATATCCGAAGGGTGTCCCGGAATGATGGGGATATTCTTATATATGCATCTTGTTAATGTCGGTTACCAGGTGTTCACCATATGAATGATTTTTATCTCTATGTATGGGATGTGTATTGAAATATGAAATCTTGTGGTCTATTATTATGATTTGATATATATAGGTTAAACCTATAACTCACCAACATTTTTGTTGACATTTTAAGCATGTTTATTCTCAGGTGATTATTAAGAGCTTCCGCTGTCGCATACTTAAATAAGGACGAGATTTGGAGTCCATGCTTGTATGATATTGTGTAAAAACTGCATTCAAGAAACTTATTTTATTGTAACGTATTTGTATTGTAAACCATTATGTAATGGTCGTGTGTAAACAGGATATTTTAGATTATCATTATTTGATAATCTACGTAAAGCTTTTTAAAACCTTTATCTATGAAATAAAGGTTATGGTTTGTTTTAAAAATGAATGCAGTCTTTGAAAAATGTCTCATATAGAGGTCAAAACCTCGCAACGAAATCAATTAATATGGAACGTTTTTAATCAATAAGAACGGGACATTTCAAGCATCTCTCAGCAACATTGGTTCGGTTTATGCCTTTATTAAATCTAGTAATGTTAAACACATACATGATTTTGATGAAATTGACGTTGGGCCTGCTGATTCAAAAACACAAGCTTGGATAAATGAGTTGGTGATGTTTAAGCGAGGTGTATATAAAATAGCTTTATATTTTACAAGAAAATACTATTAAATACGATACAATTTTACACAAGATATTTATTTATTTATAGAATGGATATACTTAAACCTTGCTACAACACTTATAGGCTGTGTACCTAATCGTACAGTAGTGTAGTTTTTAGTAAGTCCGGTTCGTTCCACAGGGAAAATCTTTAAACAAAGCTTAACGCTATATTAGTTTACTTTTATAAAAATACAAATATATATACAAGTAATATTATTATTATAAAGGTGGGTTTTTACCGTTTAATGACCGGTTTGTCGATTTTAAAACTTTAGTCGCAGTTAAAACCAAATGTAAAATAATAAATAAATACAAGACTTAAATAAAAGTGCGATAAAATAAACTTGCGATAATTAAAAAGTACGATAATTAAAAGTGCAATTAAATACAATAACAATAAAAATGCGATAATTAGAAGTGCAATTAAATATAAAATAAAGGAAATTAAATATGAAATAAAAGAATTATGCTTATTTAAACTTCCGTAATCATGATGTTTGACGTGTTGATTTTAGTTTTATGCCCATGGGTTAATTGTCCTTTCTCCTAGATTATTTAATATGTCCGTCTGGTTTTTGTCCATAACAGTCCATCAGTCATAAATATAAAGTGCGAGTGTCCTCGTCAAATTATCCTTATACCCGAAGTTAAATATTCCAACTAATTGGGGACTTAAACTGTAATAAGATTTTAATACTTTGTTTATTAATTACACCAGGATGTCGACTGAGTGTAACCCAAGGTTTTAATATTTTGTTATCAATTATACCAAGTGTCCTTGTACATAATTTCACCCCTGTTTTAATTATTCTAGTGGCTATTAATCCATTCCCGTGTCCGGTTAAATGAACGATTATTCGTACATATAAATACCCCGCCCATCGTGTCCGATCGAGTGTATATGGTAATTTATAGGGATGCCCAATTGTAAATCTTTATATTAACATTAACAAACTATCATTTAGTTAAACAAATATAAAGCCCATTAATAGCCCATAGTCTAATTTCCACAAGTGTCGTTCCTTTGTCCAAACCCCAATTATGGTACAAAGCCCAATTACCCAATTTTAGTAATTAGCCCATCATCATGATTACTTCGGATTAAACAAGCATAATAATAACTTAGCTACGAGACATTAAATTAAAAAGGTTGAACATAACTTACAATGATTAAAAATAGCTTAGCGTTACACGGTCAGAATTTCGACTTACACCCTTACAACATTCGCTAACATACCCTTATTATTAGGATTAAAATTAAAATTAAAATTAAAATATAAATATAAATATTTACGTATAGATATAGAGAGGATGGATATATATGTTGGTTTTTGCGATCAGAATTCGTTTTCTTTTATAGGGAGTTTTAGAACTTGGGGCTCCGCGACTCGCAGCATTTTTTGCCTTCAAACTCCGCGAGTCGCGGAGTTTGTAAATACAGCTCACTCCATTTTGGAGTCTTTCTTGCCGACGGTTTATTTTATTTATATAATATATAAATAATTATAAGAATTATTTAAATATTATATTATATTTATGTGCATAGTTGACTTGTAATTTTTAGTCTGTTGCGTCGAGCGTTGAGAGTTGACTCTGGTCCCGGTTCCGGATTTTTGAACGTCCTTGCGTACAATTTAATATCTTGTACTTTGCGTTTTGAATCTTGTACTCTTGTAATTTCGAGACGTTTCTTATCAATAATTGGAACCTCTTTGATTGTCTTTTGTACTTTTGAGCTTTTTGGTCGTTTGCGTCTTCAATTCATCGAATCTGTCTTTTGTCTTCACCTTTTATTATTTAAACGAATATCACTTGTAAATAGAACAATTGCAACTAAAAGCTTGTCTTTCTTGAGGAATAATGCTATGAAATATATGTTCGTTTTTAACATTATCAAATATTCCCACACTTAAGCGTTGCTTGTCCTCAAGCAATATCGTCTTGAAATACTAGAATCACTTCTTTATTCTTCACACTTTGTACATCAGTGATTTCTACACGGCGGTATAAACAATGGTAGTAACGATATGGTTTACAGTCCCACATGACTATAAAAATTTAGATCCATTAAGGAAATTGGATCTTTATGAAAACATTTGATCTTTTGAAAATTAAATCTAGTTTTTACCCTAGATAAGTTTTCCGGAATAACCCTTCACCGGTGTTTGCAAAATATTTTTGTGGGTTTGGTGGGTTTCAGATTTGAAAATTTTAGCTCAAAATTACGGTTTTGTGTCACCCACTTGCTAACCTTGTATTTGGAAAGCAACACGTCCAGTTTACTTGTCCCGTATATTACCTTTCGGTAAACTACCGTCCGGTTGTAAAGGAAAGCGTTGAACAAGCAATTGTTAAGGCAATGTCCCCTGACATGCTTTTAATTATGGTCTATAACGTGTCGGACACAATTACTATCCTTGGTAGGAGCAATAGTAAAGCTCACCCTTATAATTTTTCGGTCTGGCACAAGGTCCTGCCTTTGACCATTATGCAACCACCGTTCTTACGGTTGACACCCGATTTAGTTCAGGTGACCTAATGAATTCTAGGTGAATTCCTAGGATTTTACGTTCAATGGTAATGAACGCATTGAAAATAGGGTTTTCAGAAAACAAATCGGTTTGTAATTTTGATCAAAATATTTTCTCGTTCAATCTCGAGTTTAGATATCATCGAATTCCATGAGTTTGAATTCTCAATCTTTAATGTCAATCTCTAGGATTGAGTAATATCAGGCTTAAAAGCTGATTTTTGATCTTTTAAGGAGATTATCCTTTCTGGGGATCTGATTCATTAGTCTTATCCAGCTAATTTGCATGGTGCCCCCCATTTTACGAGATAAATCCTTCTCATGGTTAGGATAAATCTGACCACTTGGCGACCCTGTTTAATGCTGAGGTCCGTGGATTTCCTGCTGATTTTAGTGATGGCTTTTCTAGATTTTTCGTCAACCTACAGCTGGTCTGGACGACAACTTCTCGACCTAAATCAAGAAGCGCGTGTCTTTTTTGGAAGACTTTACTTCCTTTTAATGATAGAATTGATTCATCGTGTAGATCCATCTTTCTTACAGCAAATCAGGTAAAACTTTTTAGTTTAGTCCAAAGCAAAAGTATTTTCAATTATTTGTACAAAAATATGTGATATATGTTTTGAATAACTTGGAGAATTTTCCCACACTTGGCTTTTATTTTCCTTTTTATTGTCCTCTATTCCATTTTAAATGAATTTTAACATTTTGGTTTGTTTCTCAATTTATGTCCTTTCCAAGGTTACAATAATTTCGGTGTTAAAACCTAGTTTTATCGTTCATAAATATGTATAAACATGATTTTGAGTTCATTTAATTGAAAATTTTGAAAATTTTTACTAGAATTGGGTAGTCAGTATATAAGACTAGGGCTATTCTTTATTATCAGAGAGCACTAGATTCTAATACAACTACTGCTTTACTAGTATTTTTAATGGTAACCCAGTGTTTAAGATAAAAATTTTAAAATCCGAAAGAATTTAACCCCTTCCCACACTTAAGATCTTGCAATGCCCTCATTTGCAAGAAATCAGTAACAATTTAAATTATTGAGGGTGATTTGTGTGAAAATGATTAAATTTTACCAAAGTTTCCAAATATATTGGCATTTGTTTGCTGAATGATAAATGGTGCGCATCATTTGTTCATTCCGTCTTGTTGTTATTTCACATATATTTTTCATCTTGTCGTCAAAATTAGTTGCTTTTGCTGAACTTAATGCCAGTCTTTGAAAATACGTTGTTTTACCCTGTTGTGTACATAAGATAAACTGCAAACATATATACATATTTTTGAAGTTTGGTATATTACCCCACATTCAAAAATTATTAAAATCTAAGAATAAAAGTTAGAAAATTATAAAAACTATTACAATATTATCATAAGTATTAAACGTATCAACATTACAAATTACAAAATAAATAAAACTAAGTAGACTAGGGATGATACTGATACCAATAGGGGTTCCAAGCATAACCATAGGTGCTATAGAATGCTTCGGCTGGGTTATACGTAGGATACGGTGGTTGCATCTCTATAGACCAGTGAGGGAATATGGGTTTTGGAGTAGGAATATAGTTTCTACCTATATGTTGGCAATGAGCTATGATTTGGTTTTGATGAACTTGCCAATCTTCAAATGCTCTCTGTCTAGCATTTTCGTACTCCTGTGAAGCTATAAACCTTTGCATTTCTTGCATTTCATTTCCCCCTCCTACATTACCTTGCTGTTGGTTTCTCTCAACCTGTGGATGTCTACCATGGTATTGTACTGCGGCGTTATTTCGCCTCTTCAAAACTTTCGCACCATGGTATACATTTAAACCTATAGTATCGCGGGGTTCTGGTTCTTCGACTAATAATCCCCCCCGACTTATATCCACACCGAGATATTCAGCAATCAAAGTAATAAAAATACCACCTCCTATTATGCTATGCGGTCTCATCCCCCTAACCATAGCTGATAAATAATAACCCACCCAATAAAGTATACTTACAGCGCTTTGTGGGTCTCGAATACACATATGGTAAAACAAATCCTGTTCATTTACCTTTTCCTTGTTCATACCTCTTTGTGTAATTGAATTAGCTAAAAACCTATGAATCACTCTTAATTCAGCTCTATACATATTGGGGATTGAGATCTATAGGAATAGATCCAAGAGATTGATAGGTTTAAGTCAAAGTGCATACATTGATAAAATCTTGAAAAGGTTCAAGATGGAAAACTCTAAGAAAGGTTTGGTACCTATTCAAAAGGGAACCGTTCTCAGTTCATCTCAGTGTCCTATCACGAAAGATGAACAAGAGAGAATGAAGAAAGTCCCATACGCATCTGCTATTGGGTCTATCATGTATGCAATGATATGTACTAGACCGGATGTGTCATGCGCTCTAAGCTTGACAAGTAGATACAAGAATAACCCAGGAAATAGTCATTGGACTGCGGTTAAATGTATATTGAAACACCTTAGAAGGACTAAGGATATGTTTCTAATATATGGGTCTGGTGAGGAGGAACTCGCTGTAAAAGGTTACGTGGACGCGACTTTCCAAACTGATCGAGATGACTCTCGATCACAATCCGGTTATGTCTTCATGTTGAATGGTGGTGCGGTCTCTTGGAAGAGCTCAAAACAGGAAGTTGTTGCGTTATCCACTACAGAGTCGGAGTACATTGCAGCCTCATTGGCAGCCCAGGAAGCTGCATGGATGAAGAAATTCATCGACGACTTAGGAGTGGTCCCTTCCATTCAGGACCCTCTTGAGATCTTTTGTGACAACGAGGGTGCGATTGCTCAAATCAAGGAACCTCGTGCTCATCAAAAGACTCGTCACATTGAGCGGAGATTCAACTACATTAGGGATGAGGTTGAAAAGGGAAAGATATGTATTCACAAAGTTCACACAGATCATAATGTTGCGGATCCACTCACGAAGCTTTTACATGGGCCAAAACATGAGGGACATGTTTGTGCATTAGGGCTTCGATATTCTAGTGATGGGAAATGATCTATTTTATGTATTGTATCGGAACGAATTAGTTCAAACTCATTAATATAATTATGGTATTAATTTAATTTTAAGTTATGTTCCAATTTTGCATATTTTATCCATGAATAAACTATTATTCTAAATTCCGTAGTTGATCACATTTGTGGGAACAAGTGTAAGGTCTAGACTATTATGAACTTGGATTGGTTAACATTCAAATGGTGAATGTGGGGCAAGGTTGCAACCAAGGTTCATAGATATTTGTGGGACACAAATATTGGAAGACCCGCTCTCAAGATTTACTATATGGAGCCTTTGTGGTTGATCACATGTAATCTTGAGTAAAGGAGAATATCATTATATCCTCTGACCTGAGACACATATTGGGTTCAGACATTCACCGAATATTGTGCCTTGATTCTTTCCTTCGCTATTCTGAAATATGGTAGTACATAAGGGAGGCTTCAGGTATGGTACGAAGTGTAGTGTCTAGGACGTATGTAGTCAAGATGGAATTTGTCCCTCTTATTCGTTGAGAGTCGGATGTCTAAGGCCTGATTAAGTTAAATCTATAAGAGAGTGATCATTCTATGTCTCTTGGATTTAACATGACATCTAGGACAAAAGGATATATTGAAAGATTCACCTATTCATAATCGAGAGGGAACTCGAAAGGGATGATGTTATTGAATGGTACTAAGTCATAACATATTGGGGGTGATGGACGGTCGTTAGGTGGTATCCATCACTTGCATTAATTTCTTATGTTTCTCGTGCAAGTGGGAGATTGAAGGTTTTCGTATGCCCGAGAGACATATTAAATTAATGTGGCTAGTGTGTTATGATCCAAGTCGGGTCATACCCAATAACAAGCTTACCGACACCTTATTCGTATTTGATCTTAACGATTGGATCGTTGATTAGAATACGTGACACTTGGATTTTAGAAAATGGTTTCTAAAATAATATCACTTGATATGTGTATATATAAATTATGGATTAATTTATATGATAAGGAATTAATTATTTATAGGCTAAATAATTAATAAGTTATGTTACATTTATATATAAATAGGTTTTATATATAGTAATGTACACATAACAAATTAAAATGGAAGTATTATATAATACATTTTATATAATCTAATTTTATTAATTTTATTTAATAAAATTATGGGTGGCCTTGGAAGTAGTAGTTTGCTTCCCCTAGACTCTTTTGAGTGGTCACTTGAATCCCACTTCCATATGTATGTTCCTAGACTTCTTTTGGGCACATTACACATACATACACATTTCAAATCTTGAAAAATCTCTCCATTTTCTGCATGCTGGCCGAAACTTTTGGGGGTGAAGAGAGGGTTCTTGAGTTAATTTTTCAAGCTATTTTCAAGTGTTAATCAAATCCTAACTAAAGTACAAGGTGTTGGTGATAAGCTTTGGGTATTACAACTTGAGGTTTCATACTTTTGAAGCTTCATTTCATCATCCTTTTCTTCATCCTCTTGATTAACCCTCAACTTGCT
This sequence comes from Rutidosis leptorrhynchoides, assembly GCF_046630445.1. Lineage (NCBI taxonomy): Eukaryota > Viridiplantae > Streptophyta > Magnoliopsida > Asterales > Asteraceae > Rutidosis > Rutidosis leptorrhynchoides. The sequence continues at coordinate 562,059,797 of NC_092335.1, forward strand.
TGAGGAGGTAATACTTCTAATCCCACTTGTTATTTGTAAGCATATCTTCATGACTTGATCTATTATGGAATTTGTCTTTTAAAATGGTTAACTTGTAACATGGTACTTGCATGCTTCCGCTCACTTTATCTTCATAAAATGGGTTTATGAACTTGTTAAAATGTAGAACATGTTATTTTAAAGGTTTGTCAAATTCCAACAACTTTTGTATTCAGAACTCGTTTAATCTACTGGTACTTCTATCCCTTATCTTTATATAATGTCTTCTATCATTATGTTATGTGATATTGTTGCCATGATTAGCGAGTAGTTATCTTTAGTTTATGCAATGATGTAAGCAGTTATAATTCCGAAATAATATTATGGTTTGTGTATGCTGTTGAAATGCTTTCCGATTATGCTTTAAAATCAATCACTTTTCCAACTAATAGAACGTAGTTATAGGCTCTATTATTGGGAAGTCGCGAACCCCGATTCAGAGTACACTATCTGTGTCACCCCTTGGTAAGAGAAGTCTATTGGATACAACATAAGATTGACTGAGGCACATCGGTTGTAGTAAGTCTATCAAGCTTTGGATTCCGACTGAGGACTCTTTCGTAGTGAAACATCTGACTACACCCTTGGTACGTTTTCGGTCCCAGACCATGCTAGTGTAGTCTCCAAGCATATAAAATTCGTACGTGCACACTGAAGCACAGCGGTTGTTGTAAGCTGTACCTCTGCTAAGTAAGGCCATGGAACCCGGTTAGTGTTGACCAGTACACTGCACCATAACGTGGTCTCAAGCATTGCACCCAGCTTGAGGGATTCTTAGTTAATTAAGGAACTGTTTATTTAGAGACATAAAGGATTAGACCGTTAGGATAACCGAACGTGTTCATGGAAGTCAGCTTGACTTGGCCATGGTGTTGTTTATGGTTGAACTCTTTTTAAGGGCCTAACTATCTTTTAAAACCAATCATTAACGAAAGCATTGAAACACATCACGTCTCTCGGATATGGTAAACCATGTATTCTATTATTCTTAAGAAAGTTTAGACCATTGTGAAATGTTAATACACCACCCAACCGAGTCGCTCAATTGGATGAGCTGTCTGAACATGTATGCATGTAGTCAGACTGCACGGGCCTCGGGGGTAAGGGACGTTGCTGTCTATTCAGAATCTTCAAGTCTAACGCAGTACCCAGTGACATGTCTTATGACAGGGGCATTTAGGTCCAGTGTAATGAATACAAGGCCTCTACCTATTCATGAGCCAGCATTCCATAATCTCGGCAGAATAACTGATGAAGTCATAGTATGCACTCACTTTAACCTTATCCGAATTACGAATTTTTTCGCATTTACTTTATCTGTCTTATAAATTAGAAAATCCCATATAGGTAATCACTACTCCGTCTTAACTATCTTAGGCTTAAATATAGGTTCGATTCTACTGATATCTCAAAAATACGACTCTAGGTCATACTTCCCTTACTTATAAGGATTAGTAAGATTTAGGCCCCGCTAAATATAAATTTATACACTCACTTTTGTATCGTGATACTCCGTCTCTTGGATCTATTCCTATAGATTATCCTTTCTGGGGATCTGATTCATTAGTCTTATCCAGCTAATTTGCATGGTGCCCCCCATTTTACGAGATAAATCCTTCTCATGGTTAGGATAAATCTGACCACTTGGCGACCCTGTTTAATGCTGAGGTCCGTGGATTTCCTGCTGATTTTAGTGATGGCTTTTCTAGATTTTTCGTCAACCTACAGCTGGTCTGGACGACAACTTCTTGACCTAAATCAAGAAGCGCGTGTCTTTTTTGGAAGACTTTACTTCCTTTTAATGATAGAATTGATTCATCGTGTAGATCCATCTTTCTTACAGCAAATCAGGTAAAACTTTTTAGTTTAGTCCAAAGCAAAAGTATTTTCAATTATTTGTACAAAAATATGTGATATATGTTTTGAATAACTTGGAGAATTTTCCCACACTTGGCTTTTATTTTCCTTTTTATTGTCCTCTATTCCATTTTAAATGAATTTTAACATTTTGGTTTGTTTCTCAATTTATGTCCTTTCCAAGGTTACAATAATTTCGGTGTTAAAACCTAGTTTTATCGTTCATAAATATGTATAAACATGATTTTGAGTTCATTTAATTGAAAATTTTGAAAATTTTTACTAGAATTGGGTAGTCAGTATATAAGACTAGGGCTATTCTTTATTATCAGAGAGCACTAGATTCTAATACAACTACTGCTTTACTAGTATTTTTAATGGTAACCCAGTGTTTAAGATAAAAATTTTAAAATCCGAAAGAATTTAACCCCTTCCCACACTTAAGATCTTGCAATGCCCTCATTTGCAAGAAATCAGTAACAATTTAAATTATTGAGGGTGATTTGTGTGAAAATGATTAAATTTTACCAAAGTTTCCAAATATATTGGCATTTGTTTGCTGAATGATAAATGGTGCGCATCATTTGTTCATTCCGTCTTGTTGTTATTTCACATATATTTTTCATCTTGTCGTCAAAATTAGTTGCTTTTGCTGAACTTAATGCCAGTCTTTGAAAATACGTTGTTTTACCCTGTTGTGTACATAAGATAAACTGCAAACATATATACATATTTTTGAAGTTTGGTATATTACCCCACATTCAAAAATTATTAAAATCTAAGAATAAAAGTTAGAAAATTATAAAAACTATTACAATATTAACATAAGTATTAAACGTATCAACATTACAAATTACAAAATAAATAAAACTAAGTAGACTAGGGATGATACTGATACCAATAGGGGTTCCAAGCATAACCATAGGTGCTATAGAATGCTTCGGCTGGGTTATACGTAGGATACGGTGGTTGCATCTCTATAGACCAGTGAGGGAATATGGGTTTTGGAGTAGGAATATAGTTTCTACCTATATGTTGGCAATGAGCTATGATTTGGTTTTGATGAACTTGCCAATCTTCAAATGCTCTCTGTCTAGCATTTTCGTACTCCTGTGAAGCTATAAACCTTTGCATTTCTTGCATTTCATTTCCCCCTCCTACATTACCTTGCTGTTGGTTTCTCTCAACCTGTGGATGTCTACCATGGTATTGTACTGCGGCGTTATTTCGCCTCTTCAAAACTTTCGCACCATGGTATACATTTAAACCTATAGTATCGCGGGGTTCTGGTTCTTCGACTAATAATCCCCCCCGACTTATATCCACACCGAGATATTCAGCAATCAAAGTAATAAAAATACCACCTCCTATTATGCTATGCGGTCTCATCCCCCTAACCATAGCTGATAAATAATAACCCACCCAATAAAGTATACTTACAGCGCTTTGTGGGTCTCGAATACACATATGGTAAAACAAATCCTGTTCATTTACCTTTTCCTTGTTCATACCTCTTTGTGTAATTGAATTAGCTAAAAACCTATGAATCACTCTTAATTCAGCTCTATCTATATCCAAATAAGAGTAATTTCCCCCTTTGAATCGGTGATGGCTTGTCATTTGACTCCATACACCATGTGTATCAAAATTTTCATCTATCTTTCTACCATTTAGTATCAACCCTCTACAATCGGCAGATGCTAACTTCTCAGGCGTATATATACGTAAAGCCTGAGCCATGTCTAGTAAAGACATGTGGCGCATCGAACCTCCTAACAAAAATCTAATAAAAGATCGATCGGTTAAACTAGCTACCCGATCATTTAATTCTATACTACACAAAAATTCTTCACACCATACTTTATATACAGGTCTACGCATGGTGAATAAACGTACCCAGTCGTTAAAAGTAGAATTACCATACCTCTGTGCAAGTAATTCCCTAATTGGCCCGGCCAATTCTACAGCTTCTAATGGTCTCCATTCGATGACCCTAGGTACCTCAACAACTTTAGAATGAAGAGTATGCAAACCCCTTTGGTATTTTAGATAATCTATCCAAAGTCTGTCAAATCTCAGGTTCGGGTGCAAATCTTCCAAGTGCATATCAAAAAATGTCATGACTGGATGAGGTATATCTTGCTTGTAGTAGTTATCCACCTCCTGTTGTTCCGCATTCTCAGCAGGAGCATTGCGAGCTTGGGATGAAGATTCACCCCTTTCAGTCTGCAAAACACATCAAACACAATTTTTGTGCATCCAAATATGCATTAGTGTCAGCAAAATCATCAATCAAAATAATTACAATGACATGATCAATTTATATCAAACTTAAGCTCATTTTCACATTTTTATCAAATCTACACTTTTTCAAATAAGCATATACGAAAATGTTCGCCAAGTTCATAAGTATTCAACTCAAATAACATGTCAAAATAATCATTACTAGCAATTAAACAAGTTTCAAATGGCATTATCTCTCAAAAATCAAGTTCATGAATTTTAGACTTGAAAAAGTCCACTTTAATTCTCAAAATCATGTTTAGGCTCAAAGTTTGGATCATTTAACTACCTAAACATGTTACACTACTTAATTTAGCAACAATTCATGACAAAAATCGGCCATAACCTGTGTATATCAAAAAGCCCCAAATTTGCTCAAGAACACAAACCCTAGATTACTCAAAATTTGAAGTTTAAGGCTTCTAATCATGTTAAATAGCATCAATCTAGGTTATACAAGCATAATACATAAACAATTTAAGCATAATTACTCTAAAACGCATCAAAATCAAATTGGGGAAAAAATTGCTCAAGAACACTAATTTTCGGATTAAATGGTGTTTAGGTGTAGAAATTTACCGTTTTTCTTGAGTAATTCCTTGATAGCATCCTTCTCAGCATGATTTTAGTAAAAGATTTGATGATTAACGGTTAAAAATTGTGATTTTGGGGGTATTTTCGGCAGTATTTCGCAGTATTTTTCGTGTGTGGTGTGCAACTGAGCTGTTCTTGCTCGATTTTATTTTTTCTGTATTTTAGTCCTCCCGCGAGTCGCGGGGTTTAAACCTTCAAACTCCGCGAGTCGCGGAGTTTGTTATATATATTTTTTTTATATCTTATAATAATTAAAACAATTAAGTAATTAATTTTAAAATTTTGTTTCCCTTGTTATTTAGGACGAGGTCGTTTCGGATCGATGTCCTAGTCCGTTCTTCGACAAAATTTAAAAATTTGTCTTTTTGTAGCGATTTTTTAAAAGCTAAGATTTTTGGGTTTTTTAATGTTTTTGGCATACTTTAATTCAATAAGATTAAAAATAATAATAATAAAAGTTCTCGTCCCTCCCTTGGGTAAAGCAATTTCGGTTCAACGACCTAGTCTTCAACTTACGACGAATTTTAAAAATCATATTTTTAACTTAATGAGATAAAGTAAATATTTGTTTTTAAATTCACACAATTTAAATATAAAATTCAAAATTAATATTAAAAATTCACACCAAACTTAAAATTTGAAATGCATAAAATTAAAAATTCATATTTTAAAAATTAAAAATTCACACCAAACTTAATTTAAAAATTCATATTATAAATTCACACCAAACTTATATCAATTTTTCAAATATTTACAATTTTAAATATATTGTTTTTACAAAGTTTACAATATTAATTTAAGATTTATATATTAATTTTAAAAACATGGTAAAAATAAAAGTAAAAATCTTTTTGGCTTTTTATCCCACTTTAATCAATCAAATATTATCAAAAATATGCGCCCCTCTTTTCGGTAAAGTAATTTCGGTTCCAAGACCTAATTTAACTCATGACGAATTTTTGAAATATTTTGGGTTGATTGATTAAAGATATTTATACCTTAAGAATAAACGTTAAATTTCGTAGTGATGTAATAAATTTTTGAATGATATCAATAATTTCGGTCGCCAAACCTAATTTTATTCAATACCAATTTAATATTTTATAGCGAACAAATTAGCGTTTATTATCAAAAGGTTAAAAATAAAAATAATAAAAATAAAGACTGTACAGACTTACCTGTGAAATAGATTTCTTAGTTATATGATCTATCCCATTCATAAGATAGTCGGTTTAATTGGTTTTCCATGGCTACATAGGCGTAACCTCGAGCATTCAGTGTTTTTTCTTCTAAACATACGAACGGTCCGTCTCTGCATAAAGTAACAAATTCGATATTTGAATAGGTTTGATTATTTGAACATTTACCTCCATGTGACCATTTTCCGCATTTGTGACATCTTTCTAGGTGTCGTGCTCTTCTTTTCGCTGCGGATTTTGATTTTCCTTTACCAAATTGTAACTTATTATCTTCGCATCTGGATTCTTTTCTAACTCCGTCCAATCTTTCTCTGATTACTGATACTATTTCACTCGGTAGTGTGTCATTATTACGTTTAGTGATCAAAGCGTGTAGCATTAGACCATGGTTTAGTTCACAGGCAGTCTTCATTTCTTAAAAAAAATAAAAATTCAGAATGGGGGGAGAAGACTAGTTCTTTAGGGTCTGCTAGGGAAAGACCATTCGGGTTCCATTTTCGAGAACTACATGAAAACAGACAATCTAACTCTAACAGAAATACATATTATCCTTTAAAGACTTGATTCTCCCCATACTTAGTTAGCTGTGGTGTCGAAATTGTGATTAACTTCGTTATCGATTTCCATCGGACTATCTATGTATTGTTTAACTCTGTGACCATTAACTTTAAATTCAATCCCATTTGAATTTATTAATCTATCGTTCCTTATGGGAAAACTCTTTTAACTATGAATGGTCCAGACCATCTTGATTTCAATTTTCCAGGAAATAGCTTGAATCGTGAATTGAAAAGAAGAACTCTGTCTCCTTCTTTAAATTCTTTTGAACTTCTGATTCTTTTATCATGCCATTTCTTCGTTCTTTCTTTATAGATTAACGAATTTTCGTATGCTTCATGTCTTAATTCTTCTAATTCGTTTAGTTGACTTAATCGTAGACGTCCGGCTTCATGTAAATCAAGATTACATGTCTTCAAAGCCCAAAATGCTTTGTGTTCAATTTCTACTGGAAGATGACATGCTTTTCCATAAACAAGTCTAAAAGGTGTGGCTCCAATTGGAGTTTTATAGGCTGTTCTAAAAGCCCAGAGTGCATCCTCCAATTTAATGGACCATTTCTTCGGATTTGATCCTACGGTTTTCTCTAGAATACGTTTTAAAGCTCAGTTTGTATTTTCAACTTGTCCACTTGTTTGTGGATGATATGCGGTGGAGATTTTAAGAGTTACTCCATATCTTTTAAGAACTTTCTCAAGTTGATTATTACAGAAATGAGTACCCCGATCACTTATTAAAGCTTTCGGTGTTCCAAACCTTGCAAAAAGACGTTTTAAAAAGTTGACTACAACTCGTGCATCGTTAGTTGGGAGAGCTTGTGCTTCCGCCCATTTAGATACATAATCAATGGCTACGAGTATATATAGATTATTATGAGATTTTGGAAATGGACCCATAAAGTCAATACCCCAAATGTCAAATACTTCACATACTTGTATGACATTTTGTGGCATTTCATCACGTTGACTTATTTTTCCGGCTCTTTGACAAGCATCACAGAATTTGCAAAGAAGGTGTGCGTCTTTGTAAATTGTAGGCCAATAGAATCCAGCATCATAAACTTTTCTTGCTGTTAGTTGAGGCCCATAATGCCCTCCTGTTGGTCCTGTGTGACAATGGTTTAATATTTTACTAGCTTCATCTCCAAATACACATCGGCGTATTATTCCATCAGGACAACTTTTAAACAGATGTGGATCTTCCCAAAAATAGTGTTTTATATCACTGAAGAATTTCTTTCGTCTTTGGTACGATAATCCTTTTTCAAGGAATCCACATACTAAATAGTTTGCATAGTCTGCAAACCATGGAATTTCTTTATAATCTATCTTCAATAGATATTCATCAGGAAAGTTGTCTTGTATGGCCGATTCATTTAGAACTTCTAATTCGGGATTTTCAAGACGAGAAAGATGATCAGCGGCGAGATTTTCTGCTCCTCTTTTATCTCGGATTTCAATATCAAACTCTTGTAAGAGTAAGATCCAACGAATTAATCTTGGTTTAGCATCTTGTTTCAAAAATAGGTATCTAAGAGCAGAATGGTTGGTATAGACCACCGTTTTTGCTAGAACGAGATATGAACGAAATTTGTCAAAAGCAAAGACAATAGCAAGGAGTTCTTTTTCAGTAGTTGTATAGTTCGTTTGTGCTTCTTGTAACGTCTTACTAGCATAATATATAGGTTGAAATCATTTTTCAATCCTTTGTCCTAAAACGGCTCCCATTGCAAAATCACTTGCATCGCACATTAGTTCAAATGGTAGATTCCAATTTGGTGTTATCATGATCGGCGCATTATTGAGTTTCTCTTTAAGAATATTAAAAGATTTGATACATTCATCTGAAAAGATGAATGGAGCATCCTTTTCTAGGAGTTTATTCATAGGAGTGGCAATTTTAGAAAAATCTTTTATGAAACGTCGGTAAAAACCGGCATGCCCTAGAAAACTCCTAACTCCTCTAACATTGGTGGGATGTGGAAGTTTAGCAATTACATCTACTTTAGCTCTATCCACTTCAATTCCTTCTTTTGAAATTTTATGTCCAAGAATGATACCTTCTTTAACCATGAAATGGCATTTCTCCCAATTAAGTACTAGATTTGATTGTTCGCATCTAATAAGCATTCGTTCCAGATTAACTAGACATGATTTAAATGTATCACCGAAGACTGAAAAGTCATCCATGAAAACTTCCATGCATTCTTCTATCATGTCGTGAAAAATCGCCATCATACACCTTTGAAAGGTTGCAGGGGCGTTGCAAAGTCCAAATGGCATGCGTTTGTAAGCAAAAGTACTATAAGGGCACGTGAACGTGGTTTTCTCTTGGTCCTCGGGTGCTATTGGAATTTGAAAATATCCGAAAAATCCATCTAGAAAACAATAGTAACTATTTCTGGCTAATCTTTCCAACATTTGATCAATGAAAGGTAAGGGAAAGTGATCTTTTCTGGTGGCGTCATTTAATTTTCTATAATCAATACACACACGCCATCCTGTTACAGTCCTAGTAGGAATAAGCTCATTTTTCTCATTTGTAATGACAGTCATGCCACCCTTCTTAGGCACGCATTGAACTGGGCTTACCCATGGACTATCAGAAATTGGATAAATTAGACCTGCGTCTAGCAGTTTAATAATTTCTTTTTTAACTACATCTTGCATATTAGGATTTAGTCTTCGTTGGCGTTGCACATACGTTTTATGACCTTCTTCCATAAGGATTTTATGTGTGCAATACGAAGGACTTATTCCTTTAATATCATGAATCTTCCATGCAATGGCTGGTTTATGAGCTTTCAACACAGAAATGAGTTGTGATTTCTCATTTTCAGTAAGAGAAGACGATATTATTACAGGTAATTCAGATTCACCATGTAAATAAGCGTATTCCAAATGGTTTGGAAGTGGCTTTAACTCTAATTTCGGTGGTTCTTCTATCGATGATTTATATCGATATCTGTCTTCTTCTTTTAGCATTTGAATTTCTTCTGTTGTTGGTTCATATCCATTAACTATAAGTGTAGCTAACATTTCAGCTTCATCAATTGGTTTATTACCTTCTCCTAAAGAACATTCTCCTGTTCCTTGTAATTCTGGAAATTCTTCTAATAATTCTGCATGTGCATCTATAGTTTGAATATAATAACATGTATCATCTGCAAATTGTGGTTGTTGTATTGCTCTATCAACTGAAAAGGTAACACTCTCATCCTCTATACTTAGGGTCAGTTTCTTACCGAACACGTCTATCATTGCTTTAGCCGTGTTTAAGAATGGTCTTCCTAATATGAGAGGAACTTGAGAATATTCTTCCATGTCCAGAATAACAAAATCTACTGGAAATACTAAAGTACCAACTTTAACTAGCATGTTCTCCATTATCCCTCTAGGATATTTTATTGATCTATCGGCTAGTTGTATGCTTATTCTGGTTGGTTTCAATTCTCCAAGGTCTAGTTTAGCGTATAGTGAATACGGCATTAGATTTATACTAGCACCTAAATCTGCTAATGCTTCTATTGAACTAAGACTACCCAGAAAACATGGAATTGTGAAACTTCCTGGATCAGATAGTTTTTCTGGTATCTTATTCAACAGCACTGCTGAACAATTAGCATTCATGGTAACAGCCGAGAGTTCTTTCATTTTCTTTCTATTTGAGATTAGATCTTTCAAGAATTTAGCATATCTAGGCATTCCTGAAATCACATCAATGAAAGGAAGATTTACATTTATCTGTTTAAACATATCCAAGAATTTGGATTGCTCGACTTCAAGTTTCTCTTTCTTCATTTTACTCGGGTAAGGAAGTGGTGGTTGGTATGGTTTAACATAAGGTTTATCCTTAGCTGTGTTATCTTCATTAACCTTTTCAACTACCTGTTCTTTTTCCTTATCTTGATTAGGTTGTGGTTCTTATGGAGTAGGAATAGCTTCATCAGAAGTTACAGGTATTTCAGGTGGTTTAAGTGTTGTACCACTTCTTGTGGTAATAGCTTTAGCTGTTTCATTTCGGGGGTTAGCATTTGTATCACTAGGTAAACTTCCCGGTTTTCTTTCACCTATTAACCTTGCTAGGTTACTTACTTCTTGTTCCAGATTTTGAATAGAAGCTTGTTGATTTCTAAATGCTTGAGCATTTTGTTCATTGGTTTGTTTCTGAGATGTGAAAAACTGCGTTTGAGTTTCAACTAGCTTCGTCATCATATCTTCTAAATTCGGCTTTTTATCATCGGTTTGTTGTGGTGGTTTGTTTTGAAAATTAGGTCTTTGCTGATTGTAATTATTAATGGATACTTGTTGATTGTTAGGACCTTGTTGGTTGTTGTATGGAATATTTCGGTTATAATTCTGGTTTTGATTGTAAATTAGTCTTGGCGGTTGATAATTATTCTGATAATTATTTCTAGGCCTTTGGTTTATGTATGAAATATTCTCTCTTTGTTCCATTGTTAATTCAATACTGAGACAATCTTTTGTCAAATGTGGTCCTCCACACTGCTCACAACTAATTCGTATTGAGTGAATATCTTTAGTCATCTTTTCCATTCGTCTCTCCACAGCATCTATCTTTGCGGAAATGGAATCTAAGTCATGGCTAGAATCGGCTCTAGCTGCTTTAGATGATCTAACGATATCTTTTTCTTGGTGGCACTCATGTGAGTGGGAAGCAGTGTTATCAATAATTTTGTAAGCATCAGTTTCGGTTTTCTTCATAATAGAACCACCAGCTGCTATATCTATGTCTTTTCTTGTAGTGATGTCGCATCCTTGGTAGAATATTTGTACTATTTGACAGGTGTCTAAACCATGTTGCGGACATCCTCTTAATAACTTTCCAAATCTTGTCCACGCCTCATATAGAGTTTCATTTGGTTTCTGTGTGAACGTAACAATTTCTGCTTGAAGTCTTACGGCTTTAGATGCCGGAAAGAATTGTTTAAGAAATTTTTCAACTAAAACATCCCATGTATCAATCGCCCCTTCAGGTAACGATTCCAACCAATCTTTGGCTTCTCCCTTTAATGTCCAGGGAAATAACATGAGATATATCTGTTCGTCCTCCACTTCTCGAATTTTAAATAGTGTGCAGATCCTATTAAAGGTACGTAAATGTTCATTTGGATCTTCCTTCGGCGCACCACTAAATTGGCATTGATTAGTCACCATGTGTAGAATTTGTCCTTTGATTTCATAATCTGGCGCATTAATGTCTGGATGAGTAATTGCGTGACCTTGGCCAGTGCGTTTAGCTCTCATTCGGTCTTCCATACTTAAAGGTTCTAGATTCTCCATAATTGAATTTGTTGAATCGGAATCACTAGAGGATTCTGATTTAATGGTTCGTTCCTCAACAATCTCTGTTTGAATGATTGGTGGTTCCGGAGGAAAGTTTAATGGTTCAGGATCTACGAATCGTTCCTGAATATTCTCCGGATTCTCAATTGTGAGGTCGGGTTAAAAAAATGGATTATCGGAAATTTGAACTGGAGTACTTGGTCGACTGGATGACGATTCTAAAGAAAAATCAATGGCGGTAATATTTGCTAAATGTCTTGATCTAGTTACAGGTGGTGAACGTACAAAAGGTGGTGAACGTCTTGCTCGGTGCATTCACTGAATATCCTATTAGTTTTTAAAAGGAAAGAAAAATTATAATAAGTTATCCAATCAATAGACTTTTCTGATTTTGCCCACGTTTCGAATAGCCAAAAGATGCAGCAGAGGGGCAGGATTCGTTTGGTCTCAATATAATTGAGGACTGTTTGGCTCCAATAACCCAGTCCACGTACAAATCCAATTATTACTACGAACCAAAAAATTTTGATGTCTATCAATTTAACCACTTAAAATAAATTTTCGTAATTTTAAGAAAATTAGATAAGAAGTAGAATAAAAATCTATGTCCTAAAACTAGAATAGCGAGAAATAAGAAAGAAAAAGAGCGTGTCGGAAAAAAGTCGAAAAAGAAAAATGGTTGAAAAATAAAAGGTGACGGAAAAATAAAAGAAACTTATAACACTTAAAAATACTTGACTAACCTAACCTTATTACCACAACTAACTTAAAATTATAATCGCAAATTGAGATTACTAATTAGAATGATAATTGATACATAGGTAAAAGTCGTCTAAAAATATTAAAGCTTACAGGAAAAACTAAATCCCAAATGGAAATAACTTAAAAAGAAACTAAAACTTAAAAAGGCGTCGCAAAATTCTAAAGTACTTAAATCCTAGTCTAAAGAAAAAGCACTTAAGGAATTCTACGGCAAAGCCTAAAAATCTAGAAGTAAAAATAACTATGGCAAAAACTAAGTTTAAAACTAAATATGAGCTAAAAATACAAATATTACGCTAAAACGATTAAAAAGGGACAAAATATAAAAATATACAAAAAGTTGTAAAAAGTACAATTTTTATAAAAATATTATTTTTATATTATTTTATAAAAGCATTAATTTTTTTATATATTAAAACTAATTATAATTAATTATACTAATTAAATTAAAACTTAAACTAAATTATAATAATAATTAAACTAATTAGGGTTAATAATAATAATAATTAATAATTACCCGTAATTAATGCAGTTTAGGGTTTCTTGCGGTGTCAGGGTAGCTCCGCGAGCTGCGATATTTCAAGCAGCAAACCTCGCGAGTCGCGGGGTTCCGAAATTCAAATGACAGCTTGTTTAAAATTCGACGCGTTTTTTTTTTATGTTTTAAATAAAAACCAAATATTTAAATAAGACTTATATTTTTATAAAATAAAAATAAAGAAACTTTATAAAACTTAAATATTTAACAAAATCTTAAAAATACTTATATTTTTGTTTTTCTTTTTATATTTTCGAATATTTAAAACGTATTTTTATAAAAACGAATTTTAATAAAAGTAAACTAAAATTTTTTTTTTTTATATTATCGTTGCTTCCGGCTTTTAAGCTAGATTGTCCCCAGCAGCGGCGCCAAAAATACTTGATGTTTAAGCGAGGTGTATATAAAATAGCTTTATATTTTACAAGAAAATACTATTAAATACGATACAATTTTACACAAGATATTTATTTATTTATAGAATGGATATACTTAAACCTTGCTACAACACTTATAGGCAGTGTACCTAATCGTACAGTAGTGTAGTTTTTAGTAAGTCCGGTTCGTTCCACAGGTAAAATCTTTAAACAAAGCTTAACGCTATATTAGTTTACTTTTATAAAAATACAAATATATATACAAGTAATATTATTATTATAAAGGGGGGTTTTTACCGTTTAATGACCGGTTTGTCGATTTTAAAACTTTAGTCGCAGTTAAAACCAAATGTAAAATAATAAATAAATACAAGACTTAAATAAAAGTGCGATAAAATAAACTTGCGATAATTAAAAAGTACGATAATTAAAAGTGCAATTAAATACAATAACAATAAAAATGCGATAATTAGAAGTGCAATTAAATATAAAATAAAGGAAATTAAATATGAAATAAAAGAATTATGCTTATTTAAACTTCCGTAATCATGATGTTTGACGTGTTGATTTTAGTTTTATGCCCATGGGTTAATTGTCCTTTGTCCTGGATTATTTAATATGTCCGTCTGGTTTTTATCCATAACAGTCCATCAGTCATAAATATAAAGTGCGAGTGTCCTCGTCAAATTATCCTTATACCCGAAGTTAAATATTCCAACTAATTGGGGACTTAAACTGTAACAAGATTTTAATACTTTGTTTATTAATTACACCAGGATGTCGACTGAGTGTAACCCAAGGTTTTAATATTTTGTTATCAATTATACCAAGTGTCCTTGTACATAATTTCACCCCTGTTTTAATTATTCTAGTGGCTATTAATCCATTCCCGTGTTCGGTTAAATGAACGATTATTCGTACATATAAATACCCCGCCCATCGTGTCCGATCGAGTGTATATGGTAATTTATAGGGACGCCCAATTGTAAATCTTTATATTAACATTAACAAACTATCATTTAGTTAAACAAATATAAAGCCCATTAATAGCCCATAGTCTAATTTCCACAAGTGTCGTTCCTTTGTCCAAACCCCAATTATGGTACAAAGCCCAATTACCCAATTTTAGTAATTAGCCCAACATCATGATTACTTCGGATTAAACAAGCATAATAATAACTTAGCTACGAGACATTAAATTAAAAAGGTTGAACATAACTTACAATGATTAAAAATAGCGTAGCGTTACACGGACAGAATTTCGACTTACACCCTTACAACATTCGCTAACATACCCTTATTATTAGGATTAAAATTAAAATTAAAATTAAAATTAAAATATAAATATAAATATTTACGTACAGATATAGAGAGGATGGATATATATGTTGGTTTTTGCGATCAGAATTCGTTTGCTTTTATAGGGAGTTTCAGAACTTGGGGCTCCGCGACTCGCGGCATTTTTTTCCTTCAAACTCCGCGAGTCGCGGAGTTTGTAAATACAGCTCACTCCATTTTGGAGTCTTTCTTGCCGATGGTTTATTTTATTTATATAATATATAAATAATTATAAGAATTATTTAAATATTATATTATATTTATGTGCATAGTTGACTTGTAATTTTTAGTCCGTTGCGTCGAGCATTGAGAGTTGACTCTGGTCCCGGTTCCGGATTTTTGAACGTCCTTGCGTACAATTTAATATCTTGTACTTTGCGTTTTGAATCTTGTACTCTTGTAATTTCGAGACGTTTCTTATCAATAATTGGAACCTCTTTGATTGTCTTTTGTACTTTTGAGCTTTTTGGTCGTTTGCGTCTTCAATTCGTCGAATCTGTCTTTTGTCTTCACCTTTTATTATTTAAACGAATATCACTTGTAAATAGAACAATTGCAACTAAAAGCTTGTCTTTCTTGAGGAATAATGCTATGAAATATATGTTCATTTTTAGCATTATCAGTTGGGATGAACTCGAATTTCGAGATGGTGTCGCACCGGATTTTGTGAACAAGTCAAACAGGCTAGCAAAGGCTTCAAAGTTTTGCTGTTTTGAGAATTTGGCTAGGGATGAAGCTGGTAGTCTGACACCTAGGTGAGACGACCCGACCAAATCAATATGGACGAATACAATAATATTTGGTCCCATTGCGAGGTATTGACCTCTAAATGATATGTTTTACAAACATTGCATTCGTTTTTAAAAGACAATCTTTCATTACAATGATGGTTGACAAATATGCATACCATCTCTCAATATAACCAAACTATAAATGACTTAATCTACCATTTACTTTATAATAATTTTTTTTTGAACTCAACGAATCGAATGCAACGTCTATAGAAATATGCCATGAATGACTCCAAGTAATATCTTTAAATTGAGTAAATGCACAGTAGAAGATTTCTTTAATACCTGAGAATAAACATACTTAAAATTGTCAACCAAAAGGTTGGTGAATTCATTAGTTTATCATAATCAATCATTTTCATAATTTTAATAGACCACAAGATTTCATTTTCATAATAATGTGCAGGTCTGCTCACTGCTGTAAAATCCATTCATATGATGAACACCTGGTAATCGACATTAACAAAAATGCATCTAGCATATCCCCATACAGGCACCTCATCTATATATATATATATATATATATATATATATATATATATATATATATATATATATATATATATATATATATATATATATATATATATATATATATATATATACCTCGAAGTACTAAAGCAGTTCAAATTCTATGACTGGGGCTTGTCAAGGCCCATAGATCTATCTTTAGGATTCGCGTCAATTAGTGGCGTTCAATAATTATTAGGTTACCAGACTAAACAAAAAGGGATACACGGTGTAATAATTCATCATAGAATGTAGTTCAAGTACTTGTGTCTATTTTGTCAATCATTTATAAAATTAGCGTATGTATTCTCAGTCCCAAACATATATATTGCAAAAGCATTTAAAAAGGGAGCAAATGAAACTCACTTTAGCAGCACCTAAAGTAATTCACCGAGATGTGATCGAAATTCAATATGCAAATAACCGTAGATCTCAACCTAGAGAATATATGTTGGTCAATAAATGTCTAACAAGCTAGGTCGGTTATAGTGTATCACAATCCTAATGATCGAGATTATCATGCAAAAGTCAACAAAAGTCATCTAATCCAAAAATGACTTTCAAAATCTATACATGTTTATTATATAATTATCTTACTAGAGTATAAGTCTTGATAGTTGAATGAATCGATAATTTACAAAACTCAAATTATCACATAACTGACTAAATTGTCATATTCGAAAATTTTTAGATAAATCAATGTAACTAGTTTATATATATTTATTTGTATTCTACATGTTATTTTAATGAATTATATGTTATTTTAATAATTAAATAACTTATATTTATTCTACATATTTTAAGTAATTAATATTTATATAGTAAATATTTCTTAAATTATTTCATCATTTATTATAATGTATAAATGATAAAAGTTTATGTTAATATATGATAAAAATATATTTTTATATATTAAGTATTATAATTTTTATAACATTTACATAATATCATTTTAATGATAAAAAATACAGTGATATGTATTATTAATATAATTGTATTACATGTAATAAATATATATTTGTATCAAATATTTTTTTGATTAAATAATATAATATTGATAATAATAATAATGAACCAAAAGTTGTATAATTTTGTAATAATAATAATATTAATTATTTTAATAATAATATTAATAATAATAATAATAATAACAATATTTATATTTACTAATGATAATAATAATTTTGATAATAAATAATAATCTTTTGTAGTAATACTAATGTCATAATAATAATAATAATAATAATAATAATATTACTAATAATGATAAAAATATTATAGTCATGTTAACAATGATAATAATATTGTTGTTATTAATAATACTAATAATATTAATAAAAATGATAATTTTAATGAAAATATAAGTTTTAAGATTTATAATGATATTTTCTAACAAACATGATAATTTTAATAATAAAGATACTTTTTAATATTAACGATAATAATAATAATAATCATTTTAATAATAATACTAAAATTAATGATAATTCAGTTGACCATATCTTTTAATCCGTTCATCGAAACCACACGATTTCTAATTGAAAAGATATTAATTTTTCGCCAGCTTTCTAACGACATGCATATCATATACCTTATCTCCGTAGCATATGTATCAAATTCGTGATTTATCATAAACTATTTAACATCTAAATTAAACATACAAGCATGCATAATCATACATACTCGAGCACTAGACATGGATACACTATTAATATGTAAAAGACAAAATATGAATGCTCACATATCAATATTGTGATTCAATATTGCAGGAAAGTACGTAGACACAACGAACATGATAAATACTAGTTTGACCTCACAAACAAAACCCCCGAACAATACCCATCACCTCCATAGCTATAACCCATAATTTCCTTAGCTCTATCCCGCTCGAAAAACCCGTTTTGAAATAACTCGCTCATGACCTCGTCGTAGTATTTTATATATAATAATACTAATAATACTAATAATAATAATAATAATAATAATACGATTAATAATAATAATATTAATCTTAATAATAATAATAATAATAATAATAATAATAATAATAATAATAATAATAATAATAATAATAATAATAATAATAATAATAATAATAATAATAATAATAATACAACAACAATACCCAATCCCACCAATGTGGGGTATGGGGGAGGTTGATCGTAGACAATCCTTCCTCTATCCTAGAATAAAGAGCGATCATTTCTCCACCCCGAGTGTAACACTCCCAAGAGTAGAGAAATTCCTTTCTCTCTATATTCGTCAGATAGAGAGATTGCTTCCAGGGACCTCCGGCCAGAAAGTAAAAAAAAAAAAAAAAAAGTAAAAAAAAAAAAAAATAATAATAATAATAATAATAATAATAATAAATATAAATATAGAGAGAGTGCGAGAGATAGATAGAAGGTGAAATGAAAAACTGAATTCGGTCGACTTAAATAGATTTGGCCTCACCCACCTCACAATGCTTCTTTAAATCAACTTCTCGTTATTTATTAAAATATGTTTAATAATATCAAAACGTTTTAAATTATACTTTATCACATTGTAAAATATATTTTTTTTATTTAGAAAAATATAAATTTGTACATCTTATATATAATTGAAATATTTATTTACTAATATAATATTTTAGTTTTTCAAAAATAATTATATTTCAAAGTTCATTTATAATCATTTAAATAATAGAAAATATTATGTCAAATCACGTTTACGTTTTTGAAACAATATATATATATATATATATATATATATATATATATATATATATATATATATATATATATATATATATATATATATATATATATATATATATATATATATATATATATATTTGTTAGTTATAATACAAAGCTTTAATTAAGTTCTTTAAAACTCATAATCAAATTATCTTATAAAACGTTTTAATAATAAAGCTCCTTTTTTAACTGAAAACATTTTTGTACGTTTCAAACTAAATCAAATAAATATTGTAATTTTGTTTTCCAAAACTAAATATATTTGAGAATCTTTTTGTGAAAGGTTGAAATAATAGAAATCGTTATATCATAAAACGTTTTAGAAAAGTAAAATTATATATACTTATAGTAGTTTTCAAGTTTTTAAATTACAGTTTGTTGGTGAAGCGTGGGATAAAGTCCAATGGTTAATATAAATGTATGAAATCATCTTAATGTAAAATGTCGATTTACTTAACTTGTCGATATCAACATCTAAGTTATTTACACTCCACGTTCTTACTTTCACATTAAATAAAATGAAAGTTAAGATAGTTATCTTATCAAAGTCACGAGGAAAATATTGTAAAGCATGAATTGGAAATTAAACAGGAATCTCCACTAACCCTTATCTAGTTCCCGTTAATTGACACATTTGTTCTTACTTGTAAATCAATTTACCAATTATTCCGAATACCGTTAAAAGAACAGATTTCTCAAATCAACGTGGACTTCATAACAAAGACCCGTAATCATATCACAATGTATTTGATAATTCAATCATATGATATTATCTTTTAATTCCATCGATAAATATATTAAACTTATATTGAAACAAATACATTCATGTAAAGTATTATACATCCAATACTTTCTTAACGTTTTCAATTAATATAACCATATATTATATATACATATCTATATACACATAAATGTTCGTGAATCATCGAGCACAGTCAAAGGGTAATTACTTACATGAATATAGTTCCAAAATTTTTGAGACTTCAACATTACAGATTTTTCTTATCGTGTCGGAAACATTAAATCATTTAAAGATTAAGTTTAAATTTGGTCAGAAATTTCTGGGTCATCATACTAGGGAGGTGAAACACTCTGTTGAGTCGGTTAATTTAGCGTTGAATGCTAAGGGTCTGGTTAAAGATAGGTCGAGTTATTATGAGGTTTCAATGGCGGATGATACAGGGGTTAGCGCAAAGGAGATCATGGAGGATAGGGGTTCGAGGACTGATGGGGTGCGTGGGGATGTTGCTGCTACATGTGTAATTGGGGTCGAAGCAGATGGTGTAGCAGTTGTTTTGGATGCAAATGGACTAGAACTGAGTCATGATGTTGAGCTTCCTAATGATTCTGTTTTGCCGACAAATGAGGTACAAGGTTCACTTGTAATTTTTGGTGGAGGTTCTAAGGAGGTGTCAGGTACAGTGG
This sequence comes from Rutidosis leptorrhynchoides, assembly GCF_046630445.1. Classification (NCBI taxonomy): domain Eukaryota; kingdom Viridiplantae; phylum Streptophyta; class Magnoliopsida; order Asterales; family Asteraceae; genus Rutidosis; species Rutidosis leptorrhynchoides. The sequence continues at coordinate 562,080,115 of NC_092335.1, forward strand.
ATATTAATGAGTCAGTACCGGGTTCTCGTGGTGAGTCTCAAGCTGATCTGGTTGGGTTGGCGAATGAAGTTTCAACTGTGTCTGATCTAAATGTCACCTTACATTTAGAAAAAGATGGGGATTTGGATGACAAAGATATGTCATCGGGTGTGAAGGTAGATAATGTTGGTCTCAGGTCGACGACAAGCTCTACAAACGCCAAAGGGAAGTCCGTTTCGTTTAATTTGCAAGAAACGACAGAAGAGTTGGAATCGCACACCTACGTGTTGAAGGAAAATGTCTTAATCCCGCGCCCGCACCCAAACCAAGGAAGGGTAGATCCAAAAGAAAAAAGGTGCAGGGTGTCAAATTAGCTAGGTTTAATGTTGAGGGTATTTGAGTTCTTTTTTGGTTGCGGTCCTAGTGGGATTGTTCGGAGTATTTATGGTCTATGTTAGTCGGGTTGTTTAGTTTTTAGTTTTTTGGTTTTTTTAGGTGTCATTTTGGTGGCTGGTAATGAAATGTCCCGTTCTTATTGATTAAAAACGTTCCATATTAATTGATTTCATTGCGAGGTTTTGACCTCTATATGAGACGTTTTTCAAAGACTGCATTCATTTTAAAACAAACCATAACCTTTATTTCATCAATAAAGGTTTAAAAAGCTTTACGTAGATTATCAAATAATGATAATCTAAAATATCCTGTTTACACACGACCATTACATAATGGTTTACAATACAAATATGTTACAACAAAATAAGTTTCTTGAATGCAGTTTTTACACAATATCATACAAGCATGGACGCCAAATCTCGTCCTTATTTAAGTATGCGACAGCGGAAGCTCTTAATAATCACCTGAGAATAAACATGCTTAAAACGTCAACAAAAATGTTGGTGAGTTATAGGTTTAACCTATATATATCAAATCATAATAATAGACCACAAGATTTCATATTTCAATACACATCCCATACATAGAGATAAAAAAATCATTCATATGGTGAACACCTGGTAACCGACATTAACAAGATGCATATATAAGAATATCCCCATCATTCCGGGACACCCTTCGGATATGATATAAATTTCGAAGTACTAAAGCATCCGGTACTTTGGATGGGGTTTGTTAGGCCCAATAGATCTATCTTTAGGATTCGCGTCAATTAGGGTGTCTGTTCCCTAATTATTAGATTACCAGACTTAATAAAAAGGGGCATATTCGATTTCGATAATTCAACCATAGAATGTAGTTTCACGTACTTGTGTCTATTTTGTAAATCATTTATAAAACCTGCATGTATTCTCATCCCAAAAATATTAGATTTTAAAAGTGGGACTATAACTCACTTTCACAGATTTTTACTTCGTCGGGAAGTAAGACTTGGCCACTGGTTGATTCAGAACCTATAACAATATATACATATATATCAAAGTATGTTCAAAATATATTTACAACACTTTTAATATATTTTGATGTTTTAAGTTTATTAAGTCAGCTGTCCTCGTTAGTAACCTACAACTAGTTGTCCACAGTTAGATGTACAGAAATAAATCGATAAATATTATCTTGAATCAATCCACGACCCAGTGTATACGTATCTCAGTATTGATCACAACTCAAACTATATATATTTTGGAATCAACCTCAACCCTGTATAGCTAAATCCAACATTCACATATAGAGTGTCTATGGTTGTTCTGAAAGATATATAGATGTGTCGACATGATAGGTCGAAACATTGTATACGTGTCTATGGTATCTCAAGATTAGATAATATACAATACAAGTTGATTAAGTTATGGTTGGAATAGATTTGTTACCAATTTTCACGTAGCTAAAATGAGAAAAATTATCCAATCTTGTTTTACCCATAACTTCTTCATTTTAAATCCGTTTTGAGTGAATCAAATTGCTATGTTTTCATATTGAACTCTGTTTTATGAATCTAAACAGAAAAAGTATAGGTTTATAGTCGGAAAAATAAGTTACAAGTCGTTTTTGTAAAGGTAGTCATTTCAGTCGAAAGAACGACGTCTAGATGACCATTTTAGAAAACATACTTCTACTTTGAGTTTAACCATAATTTTTGGATATAGTTTCATGTTCATAATAACCCAAAACAGCCCGCGGTGTTACTACGACGGCGTAAATTCGGTTTTACGGTGTTTTTCGTGTTTCCAGGTTTTAAATCATTAAGTTAGCATATCATATAGATATAGAACATGTGTTTAGTTGATTTTAAAAGTCAAGTTAGAAGGATTAACTTTTGTTTGCGAACAAGTTTAGAATTAACTAAACTATGTTCTAGTGATTACAAATTTAAACCTTCGAATAAGATAGCTTTATATGTATGAATCGAATGATGTTATGAACATCATTACTACCTTAAGTTCCTTGGATAAACCTACTGGAAAAGAGAAAAATGAATCTAGCTTCAATGGATCCTTGGATGGCTCGAAGTTCTTGTATTAGAATGATAACCTACTGTAAGAAACAAAGATTTCTTGAGGTTGGATGATCACCTTACAAGATTGGAAGTGAGCTAGCAAACTTGAAAGTATTCTTGATTTTATGAAACTAGAACTTTTGAAATTTATGAAGAACACTTAGAACTTGAAGATAGAACTTGAGAGAGATCAATTAGATGAATAAAATTGAAGAATGAAAGTGTTTGTAGGTGTTTTTGGTCGTTGGTGTATGGATTAGATATAAAGGATATGTAATTATGTTTTCATGTAAATAAGTCATGAATGATTACTCATATTTTTGTAATTTTATGAGATATTTCATGCTAGTTGCCAAATGATAGTTCCCACATGTGTTAAGTGACTCACATGGGCTTCTAAGAGCTGATCATTGGAGTGTATATACCAATAGTACATACATCTAAAAGCTATGTATTGTACGAGTACGAATACGGGTGCATACGAGTAGAATTGTTGATGAAACTGAACGAGGATGTAATTGTAAGCATTTTTGTTAAGTAGAAGTATTTTGATAAGTGTCTTGAAGTCTTTCAAAAGTGTATGAATACATATTAAAATACTACATGTATATACATTTTAACTGAGTCGTTAAGTCATCGTTAGTCGTTACATGTAAATGTTGTTTTGAAACCTTTAGGTTAACGATCTTGTTAAATGTTGTTAACCCAATGTTTATAATATCAAAAGAGATTTTAAATTATTATATTATCATGATATTATGATGTACGAATATCTCTTAATATGATATATATACATTAAATGTCGTTACAACAATAATCGTTACATATATGTCTCGTTTCAAAATCATTAAGTTAGTAGTCTTGTTTTTACATATGTAGTTCATTGTTAATATACTTAATGTTGAGATTTAACAAGTTTGAGAAGTCTTAAAACCTTTTAAGAATCTTAATAAACGGAAGCGTGTAATTATCAAATTTTACTTGTTAAACTTTAAGCCAATTAAAGTTAAATCCCAATTAGGATCAAGTTGTGAAACATACTTACAAACTACAAGCAAGAAAGGGTTTATACCTACTCCAAGCTTGTTGATGAGTGATGAAGATGATGATGATGAATGGAGTTCCAAATGGATGAAACCTCAAGTAGTTATACCCCAAGCTAACCACCAACACCTTGTACTTTGGTTAGGATTTAAATTACACTTGAAATTAAGCTTGCAAAAGATGAAAATGAACTCCCTTTGCCCTTGGAAGCTCACGGCCAAAACTGCCCAAAAGAGTGCAGTATTTTTTTTTATTTTGCTAGTTTCTTGAAGTGTAGATGCATGTGTGTGTTCTAAGTCAAGAAGCATGCATGTATATGGAAATGGAAAAGCATAGGAATCTCTAGCATGCCTACTACACTTCCAATGCCACTTCCATGTTAATTAAATAGTTTTATAAGACTTGACATTATTTATAAACTTGCATATTTTATAAACTTGATTTTATAAAATTAGATTTTATAAAACAAATTTTATAAACTTGCATTTTATAAATTATGTATACTTATTTATAAAACTCATTTTATTAATTCCATATTATTTGTTATGTTTATTTTATAAAACCAATTTTATAAAATGTAACATAACTTTATTAATTATTTAACCTATAAATTATTAAGTCTTAATTTTATAAATTATTCCATAATTTATATACACATCAAGTAATATAATTTTAGAAACCATTTTCTAAAATTCAAGTGTCGCGTATTAAATCAACGATCCAATCGCTAAGATCAAATACGAATAAGGTGTTGGTAGGCTTGTTATTAGGTATGACCCGACTTGGATCAAAACATATTAGCCACGTTAATTTAATATGTCTCTCGGGCATACGAAATACCTTCAATCTCCCACTTGCACGAGAAACATAAGAAATTAATGCAAGTGATGGATACCACCTAACGACCGTCCATCACCCCCAATATGTTATGACTTTGTGCCATTCAATAACATCATCCCTTTCGAGTTCCCATCTCGAATATGAATAGGTGAATCTTTCATTATTTCCTTTCGTCCTAGATGTCATGTTAAATCCAAGAGACACAGAGTGATCACTCTCTTCTAGATTTAACTTTATCAGGCCTTAGACATCTGACTCTCAACGAATAAGAGGGACAAATTCCATCTTGACTACATACGTCCTAAATATGTACCTTGCATTATGCCTGAGCTCTTCCTTGTGATCTACCATATTTCAGAATAGCGAAGGAAGGAATCAAGGTACGATACTCGGTAGATATCCGAACCCAATATGTATCTCAGGTCAGAGGATACAATGATATTCGCCTTTACTCAAGATTACATGTGATCAACCACAAAGGCTCCATTTTGTAAATCTTGAGCGCGGGTCTTCCAATATTTGTATCCCACAAATATCTATGAACCTTGGTTGCAACCTTGCCCCACATTCATCCTGTGAATGTATACCAATCCAAGTTCATAATAGTCTAAACCTCACACTTGTTCCCACAAATGTGATCGACTACGGAATTTAGAATAATTACTTATTCATGGATAAAATATGCAAAATAGGAACATAACTCAAAATAAATTAAACCATAATTATATTAATGAATTTGAACAATTTCGTTCCGTTACAATACTTAAAACAGATCATGACCAATCACTAGAATATCGAAGCCCTAATGCACAAACATGTCCTGCATGTTTTGATCCATGTAAGAGCTTCGTGAGAGGATCCGCTATATTAAGATCTGTGTGAACTTTGCGAATACATATCTTTCCTTTTTCAACTTCATCCCTTATGTAGTTGAATCTCCGCTCAATGTGACGGGTCTTTTGGTGAGCACGAGGTTCCTTGATTTGAGCAATCGCACCTTCGTTGTCACAAAAGATCTCAAGAGGGTCTTGAATGGTAGGGACCACTCCTAAGTCGTCGATGAATTTCTTCATCCATGCAGCTTCCTGCGCTGCCAATGAGGCGGCAATGCACTCCGACTCTGTAGTGGATAATGCAACAACATCCCGTTTTGAGCTCTTCCAAGAGACCGCACCACCATTCAACATGAAGACATAACCGGATTGTGATCGAGAGTCATCTCGATCAGTTTGGAAACTCGCGTCCACGTAACCTTTTACAGCGAGTTCCTCCTCACCAGACCCATATATTAGAAACATATCCTTAGTCCTTCTAAGGTATTTCAATATACATTTAACTGCAGTCCAATGACTATTTCCTGGGTTATTCTGGTATCTACTTGTCAAGCTTAAAGCGCATGACACATCCGGTCTAGTACATATCATTGCATACATGATAGACCCAATAGCAGATGCGTATGGGACTTTCTTCATTCTCTCTTGTTCATCTTTCGTGGTAGGACACTGAGATGAACTGAGAACGGTTCCCTTTTGAATAGGTACCAAACCTTTCTTAGAGTTTTCCATCTTGAACCTTTTCAAGATTTTATCAATGTATGTACTTTGACTTAAACCTATCAATTTCTTGGATCTATTCCTATAGATTCCTATCCCCAATATGTATTGTGCTTCTCCAAGATCCTTAATGGAGAAGCAACTTTTTAGCCAAGTTTTGACTTCTTGCATTGTGGTAATATCATTCCCAAATAATAATATATCATCCACATATAGCACAAGGAATATTATAGAGCTCCCACTAGCCTTTTTGTATACACAAGCTTCATCACCATTCTTAATGAAGCCAAATTTCTTTGCCTCTTCATTAAAACGATGATTCCACATTCTAGATGCTTGTTTCAATCCGTAGATTGATTTCTTTAACTTGCATACCTTTTTAGGATTTTTCGGATCAACAAAACCTTCGGGCTGTACCATATAGACATCTTCCTCAAGATATCCATTCAGGAAAGCGGTTTTGACATCCATTTGCCATATTTCATAGTCATAGTGAGCAGCAATGGCAAATAATATCCTAATAGACTTTAGCATTGCCACTGGCGAGAAAGTTTCATCATAATCAACCCCTTGAGTTTGAGTGAAACCTTTTGCTACAAGTCTAGCTTTGTACGTATCCAAGTTTCCATGTATGTCGGTTTTCATCTTGAAAAGCCATTTACAATCAACTAGTCTTGAGCCAGTAGGTTGTTCAACAAGTTCCCAAACTTGGTTGTCATACATGGATTGCATCTCAGCGTTCATGGCTTCCTGCCATTTATCCTTATCAATCCTTGATAAAGCATCTTTGTAGTTTGTCGGTTCATCCAAATCAACCGTATAGCAACCATCCACGAGAAACCCATATCTCTCGGGAGGATTACTAATCCTACTAGATCTTCGAACGTCTTGTGTACTTTGATCACCCACTTGATCATTTTCAACATCCTCATGTTGAGTACTAGTGCCAACCAATTGTGTATCATTGATTTGATCTTGTACCTCTACAAGATCTATCTTCCTTTCACCATGACCTTCCATAAGGAACTTGGTTTCAAGGAATTCCGCCTTTCGAGCAACAAATACCGTTTGCTCGGATGGATCATAGAAGTAATATCCCATGTCATCTTTGGGATATCCTATGAAGATACACTTTGTGGATCGAGCATGTAGCTTATTTGCTACATGACGCTTAGGATAAGCTTCACATCCCCATACTTTCAAGTATGATAGAGAAGGAGGTTTTCCAAACCACATCTCATGAGGAGTTCGTTCCACTTTCTTGGTTGGGGCCATATTTAAAATACGAGCCGCAGAGCTTAGACAATAACCCCAAAATGATAGAGGTAACGAGCTTCTTGCCATCATAGATCGAACCATATCCATTAGGGTTCAGTTCCTCCTTTCAGAAACTCCATTAAGTTGGGGTGTTCCGGGTGGAGTGAGTTGTGAGATAATCCCACAACTCCTAAGATGATCTTGGAAGGCATCGCTTAGGTATTCACCTCCTCTATCGGTAATAAGTACCTTAATTGTCCTATTGAGTTGATTTTGTACTTCGTTTTGATATTCTTTGAATGCTTCAAACGTTTCGTCCTTGTGTTTTAATAAGTAGACATATCCGAAACGACTAAAGTCATCAATGAAAGTAACAAAGTATCTTTCACCATTCCTAGTCATGGGTTTAAAGGGTCCACATACATCCGAATGTATTAATCCCAATAAATCCTTAGCCCTTTCATAAGTCCCTTTGAAAGGTGCTTTAGTCATCTTGCCTTGTAAACAAGATTCACATACATCAAACGAATCCATTTCATTTGATTTCAAAAGTCCATTCTTTTGAAGTGTATGCATTCAGTTCTTGTTTATGTGACCAAGACGACAATGCCATAAATAGGAATCACTCAAATCCCTTTTGAGTTTCTTGGTGCTAGTATGGTATATAGAGCTCGATGATGCGTCATCATGAATCAATTCATAAATTCCATTTGAAGGCGAAGCCTTGAAATAGAATACATTATCTTTAGAAACATGAATATCATCATCAATAAAATTAACAACGTAACCACATTGTTTTAAGCGAGAAATAGAAATAATGTTTCTACACAAATCCGGAGCATACAAAACATTTTCTAAAATAAGTTCCAATCCGCTTGGAAGCTTCAAAATAAAATCTCCTTGAGCTTTAACATGCACCTTTGCACCATTGCCCATATAGAGACTTGATGTTCCCGCCTTATGATCACTTCTTTTGAACCCCTGCAAAGAATTGCAAATATGAGTTCCACATCCAGTGTCTAATACCCATGTATTAGAAGAAGTAATACTAAGCTCTATATATACCATATATATATTACCTGAGGTTTGCCCTGCATCCCTCTTGTCCTTCAACTCCTTAAGGTAGACCGGACAGTTTCGTTTCCAATGACCCATCTCACCGCAACCAAAACATGGGTCTTCCTTGGGGTTTGCCTTCTCGGCTACCTTTTGCTTCTTAGCCTTGTTGATGGTTGGGGTAACCATCTTCCCCTTCCCTTTGCCTTGATGGGCGGGTCCTTTTCTCTTAGCCACCTTAGGCTTAGAGGTGTTACCTTTGGATCCACCTTGATCGATTGCTAACACGGGTAAAGCCCTTTTACCCATGCTAGTTTCCGCCGTTCTAAGCATACCGTGAAGCTCACCTATGCTCTTATCCATCCCATTCATATTGTAATTAATTACAAATTGATCAAACCCTTTTGATAGGGAGTTAAGGATAAGATCGGTGGCTAACTCATTAGATATGTTTAGGTTAAGACGGTTAGCACGATCGATAAGGCTTTTCATCTTAAGTACATAAGATGAAACCGATTGGGTATCGTCCATACGACAAGCATGTAGCGCCCGAACCGTTTCGAAGCGCTCGACACGCGCTTGTTAAAGGAACATCTCCTTCAATTGCGTTATCATGTCGTATGCACTATGGTGCTCGAAATCCTTTTGGAGTTCGGGTATCATAGTCCCAAGCATTAAGCATGAGACTTGAAGGGAGTCGTGGCAATACTTATCGTAAGAGGCCATTGCCTCCACATCATTCTCATCCGGTTGATCGGGAATGGGGTCCTCAAGTACATACGCTTTATCCTCTTGTTTGAGGACAATCCGAAGATTGCGGAACCAATCCATAAAGTTGGTATGATTGAGTTTGTCTTTCTCGAGGAGAGACCGTAACGATAGGTTGTTCATGTTAAGTGGTGCGTTTTGCATGTTGTTGTTGTTATTAGCGGCCATCTACAAAATTCAACAAAGTCCTTTTAAGTATCGATTTTAAATTTAATAAACAATACCCTTTTATTTTTAATTGTTTTATTAAATCTTAGAATCCAACGGTAAATCAAATTTCGGTTAGGTGACCTTTATCCCGTCATTTGATTTAGCTAGGTAGTCATTTATGTGACAATTGCAATCCTTTTGCAACTTCTAAGTTATGGGATCATGCAATCCTTTTGCATGGCATATTTATCCCATCAACGCCTATTTGTTCCTCATGCTTCGGTGACCCTAAGTTCATGATTCCTAAATCAAGTCGTCCTACTTGTGCAAACATGTAAAATTAACATACAAGTGGTTAGGTGACCTTTATCCCACAAGCATGCGAATTTTACCTTAAGCATATTAGTTAGTTCATAATGGTTAGGTGACCTTTATCCCATTATGAGTTCCCTACTATGTTCAAGTGTTCTCACAAAAGGATGGCGTTAAACTTGTTTACCTTGTTTTAGTTAAGGGATTTTAAGTTTTCATTAATTCTAGTTTGAGAAAACTTTTATGCCATACACTAACATGCATTTAGTGTATGGTTCTTATGAAAATCCATTTTCATGTCTATAAACCATTTTATATATATGATCCTAATCATGATCTTAATAACCGTTTATTAATGTCCTTTTAGCCATTTTTAATTTAACCAATTAAATTACCGTTTTGCATGTTGTTAATTAATGTATAATTTAACCAATTAAATTTCCATTTTGCTTGTTGTTAACTTGTGTGATTAACTTGTAGCATACAAACATACAATCCACAATCATACAATACACAATCATGCATGCAAAACAAATATGTTCACAATCAAGCCATTTTGGTAGACATTTGTTTAGCCGAAAACAAATGCCACCGGATAAGGGGTAATTACACAAAGTAGGAGATTTCAAATCTCCCACTTAACCTTGCATCCAAATGCTTCTTCATGTGTTCTTCAAGTCTTCATCATTCTTCATCATTTTACAAAATATATCCTAATACATTTTGTCTAAAAAATGAAATTACAACCTAATCTATTTTACATACCAAATATAAAATAAATTACATAACCAAATGAATTATTACATGCCAAATGAATAAATATTATTACAAACCAATTGAATAAATATCAATCAACCATGCATGCAACCAAACACAAGGTCAAGGCTTAGATTGTGAACATCATCAACATAAGTGATAGGCAATACAGAATCACAAGTGATTGGAAACACAGAATCATAAGTGATCTGCAGTACAGAATCACAAGTGATTTGCAGTACAGAATCACAAGTGATTGGCAGTACAGAATGCAGAATCACAAGTGATTTTGGCCAAAATGACAAACCACCCAAAACCGAAAATTTTACATTCTACTTCATGCATGTTCATAGAATGCAAAATTATAGTGGGTTTAATAACCATCTCGAAGCATATTTCAACAACTTCGGCTCTAGATACCATTGTTGAGATTTAACAAGTTTGAGAAGTCTTAAAACCTTTTAAGAATCTTAATAAACGGAAGCGTGTAATTATCAAATTTTACTTGTTAAACTTTAAGCCAATTAAAGTTAAATCCCAATTAGGATCAAGTTGTGAAACATACTTACAAACTACAAGCAAGAAAGGGTTTATACCTACTCCAAGCTTGTTGATGAGTGATGAAGATGATGATGATGAATGGAGTTCCAAATGGATGAAACCTCAAGAAGTTATACCCCAAGCTAACCACCAACACCTTGTACTTTGGTTAGGATTTAAATTACACTTGAAATTAAGCTTGTAAAAGATGAAAATGAACTCCCTTTGCCCTTGGAAGCTCACGGCCAAAACTGCCCAAAAGAGTGCAGTATTTTTTTTTATTTTGCTAGTTTCTTGAAGTGTAGATGCATGTGTGTGTTCTAAGTCAAGAAGCATGCATGTATATGGAAATGGAAAAGCATAGGAATCTCTAGCATGCCTACTACACTTCCAATGCCACTTCCATGTTAATTAAATAGTTTTATAAGACTTGACATTATTTATAAACTTGCATATTTTATAAACTTGATTTTATAAAATTAGATTTTATAAAACAAATTTTATAAACTTGCATTTTATAAATTATGTATACTTATTTATAAAACTCATTTTATTAATTCCATATTATTTGTTATGTTTATTTTATAAAACCAATTTTATAAAATGTAACATAACTTTATTAATTATTTAACCTATAAATTATTAAGTCTTAATTTTATAAATTATTCCATAATTTATATACACATCAAGTAATATAATTTTAGAAACCATTTTCTAAAATTCAAGTGTCGCATATTAAATCAACGATCCAATCGCTAAGATCAAATACGAATAAGGTGTTGGTAGGCTTGTTATTAGGTATGACCCGACTTGGATCAAAACATATTAGCCACGTTAATTTAATATGTCTCTCGGGCATACGAAATACCTTCACTTAATGATATGTTTACTTATCATAATATCATGTTAACTATATATATAACCATATATATGTCATCATATAGTTTTTACAAGTTTTAACGTTCGTGAATCACCGGTCAACTTGGGTGGTCAATTGTCTATATGTAACCTATTTCAATTAATCAAGTCTTAACAAGTTTGATTGCTTAACATGTTGAAAACACTTAATCATGTAAATAACAATTTCATTTAATATATATATAAACATGGAAAAGTTCGGGTCACTACAGTACCTACCCGTTAAATAAATTTCGTCCCGAAATTTTAAGCAGTTGGAGGTGTTGACGAATCTTCTGGAAATAGATGCGGGTATTTCTTCTTCATCTGATCTTCACGCTCCCAGGTGAACTCGGGTCCTCTGCGAGCATTCCATCGAACCTTAACAATTGGTATCTTGTTTTGCTTAAGTCTTTTAACCTCACGATCCATTATTTCGACGGGTTCTTCGATGAATTGAAGTTTTTCGTTGATTTGGATTTTATCTAACAGAATAGTGAGATCTTCTTTAGCAAAACATTTCTTCAAATTCGAGACGTGGAAAGTGTTATGTACAGCCGCGAGTTGTTGAGGTAACTCAAGTCGGTAAGCTACTGGTCCGACACGATCAATAATCTTGAATGGTCCAATATACCTTGGATTTAATTTCCCTCGTTTACCAAATCGAACAACGCCTTTCCAAGGTGCAACTTTAAGCATGACCATCTCTCCAATTTCAAATTCTATATCTTTTCTTTTAATGTCAGCGTAGCTCTTTTGTCGACTTTGGGCGGTTTTCAACCGTTGTTGAATTTGGATGATCTTCTCGGTAGTTTCTTGTATAATCTCCGGACCCGTAATCTGTCTATCCCCCACTTCACTCCAACAAATCGGAGACCTGCACTTTCTACCATAAAGTGCTTCAAACGGCGCCATCTCAATGCTTGAATGGTAGCTGTTGTTGTAGGAAAATTCTGCTAACGGTAGATGTCGATCCCAACTGTTTCCGAAATCAATAACACAAGCTCGTAGCATGTCTTCAAGCGTTTGTATGGTCCTTTCACTCTGCCCATCAGTTTGTGGATGATAGGCAGTACTCATGTCTAGACGAGTTCCCAATGCTTGCTGTAATGTCTGCCAGAATCTTGAAATAAATCTGCCATCCCTATCAGAGATAATAGAGATTGGTATTCCATGTCTGGAGACGACTTCCTTCAAATACAGTCGTGCTAACTTCTCCATCTTGTCATCTTCTCTTATTGGCAGGAAGTGTGCTGATTTGGTGAGACGATCAACTATTACCCAAATAGTATCAAAACCACTTGCAGTCCTTGGCAATTTAGTGATGAAATCCATGGTAATGTTTTCCTATTTCCATTCCGGGATTTCGGGTTGTTGAAGTAGACCTGATGGTTTCTGATGCTCAGCTTTGACCTTAGAACACGTCAAACATTCTCCTACATATTTAGCAACATCGGCTTTCATACCCGGCCACCAAAAATGTTTCTTGAGATCCTTGTACATCTTCCCCGTTCCAGGATGTATTGAGTATCTGGTTTTATGAGCTTCTCTAAGTACCAAATTTTGGTACCCAAATCCTTTCAGCCCTATACAGGGTTCCGTCTTCCCGAATATTAAGATGCTTCTCCGATCCTTTGGGTATTTCATCCTTTAAATTTCCCTCTTTTAAAACTCCTTGTTGCGCCTCCTTTATTTGAGTAGTAAGGTTATTATGAATCATTATATTCATAGATTTTACTCGAATGGGTTCTCTGTCCTTCCTGCTCAAGGCATCGGCTACCACATTTGCCTTCCCCAGGTGGTAACGAATCTCAAAGTCGTAATCATTCAATAATTCAATCCACCTACGCTGCCTCATATTCAGTTGTTTCTGGTTAAATATGTGTTGAAGACTTTTGTGGTCGGTATATATAATACTTTTGACCCCATATAAGTAGTGCCTCCAAGTCTTTAATGCAAAAACAACCGCGCCTAATTCCAAATCACGCGTCGTATAATTTTGTTCGTGAATCTTCAATTGTCTAGACGCATAAACAATCACCTTCGTTCGTTGCATTAATACACAATCGAGACCTTGCTTTGATGCATCACAATAAATCACAAAATCATCATTCCCTTCAGGCAATGACAATATAGGTGCCGTAGTTAGCTTTTTCTTCAATAACTGAAATGCTTTCTCTTGTTCATCATTCCATTCAAATTTCTTCCCTTTATGCGTTAATGCAGTCAAGGGTTTTGCTATTCTGGAAAAGTCTTGGATGAACCTTCTGTAGTAACCAGCTAGTCCTAAAAACTGGCGTATGTGTTTCGGAGTTTTCGGGGTTTCCCACTTTTCAACAGTTTCTATCTTTGCCGGATCCACCTTAATACCTTCTTTGTTCACTATGTGACCGAGGAATTGAACTTCTTCCAACCAAAATGCACACTTTGAAAACTTAGCGTACAATTCTTCCTTCCTCAATACTTCTAACACCTTTCTCAAATGTTCACCGTGTTCTTGGTCATTCTTTGAGTAAATAAGTATGTCATCAATGAAAATAATGACAAACTTGTCAAGGTATGGTCCACACACTCGGTTCATAAGGTCCATGAACACAGCTGGTTCATTAGTTAAACCAAACAGCATGACCATAAACTCGTAATGACCGTAACATGTTCTAAAAGCAGTCTTTGGAATATCATCTTCTTTCACCCGCATTTGATGATACCCGGAATGTAAGTCAATCTTTGAATAAACAGACGAGCCTTGTAGTTGATCAAATAAGTCGTCGATTCTCGGTAGTGGGTAGCGATTCTTGATGGTAAGTTTGTTCAACTCTCGTCGATACACAACCTGAATGTACCATCTTTCTTCTTGACAAACAAAACAGGAGCTCCCCACGGTGATGTGCTTGGTCGAATGAAACCACGGTCTAAAAGTTCTTGTAATTAGCTTTGCAGTTCTTTCATCTCGCTGGGTGTGAGTCTGTAAGGAGCACGAGCTATTGGTGCAGCTCCTGGTACAAGATCTATTTGAAATTCAACTGATCGATGTGGGGGTAATCCCGGTAATTCTTTCGGAAATACATCGGGAATTCTTTTCCAATGGGAACATCATTGATGCTCTTTTCTTCAGTTTGTACTTTCTCGACGTGTGCTAGAACAGCATAGCAACCTTTTCTTATTAGTTTTTGTGCCTTCAAATTACTAATAAGATGTAGCTTCGTGTTGCCCTTTTCTCCGTACACCATTAAGGGTTTTCCTTTTTCTCGTATAATGCGAATTGCATTTTTGTAACAAACGATCTCTGCTTTCACTTCTTTCAACCAGTCCATACCGATTATCACATCAAAACTCCCTAACTCTACTGGTATCAAATCAATCTTAAATGTTTCGCTAACCAGTTTAATTTCTCGATTCCGACATATATTATCTGCTGAAATTAATTTACCATTTGCTAATTCGAGTAAAAATTTATTATCCAAAGGCGTCAATGGACAACTTAATTTAGCACAAAAATCTTTACTCATATAGCTTCTATCCGCACCCGAATCAAATAAAACGTAAGCAAATTTATTGTCAATAAGAAACGTACCCGTAACAAGCTCTGGGTCTTCCTGTGCCTCTGCCGCATTAATATTGAAAACTCTTCTGCGGCCTTGTCCATTCGTGTTCTACTGGTTCGGGCAATTTCTAATAATGTGGCCCGGTTTTCCACATTTATAACAAACTACATTGGCATAACTTGCTCTGACACTACTTGCTCCGCCATTACTCGTTCCGACACCATTTGTTCCTTTCGTTCTATTAACCCCTGGTCCGTAAACCTCACACTTCGCCGCGCTATGACCATTTCTTTTACACTTGTTGCAAAATTTGGTGCAGAACCCCGAGTGATACTTTTCACACCTTTGGCATAGCTGCTTCTGATTGTTGTTGTTGTTGCGGTTGTTATTGTTGTTGGGATGATTGTTGTAGTTGCTGTTGTTGTTGTTGTTGTTGTTGTTGTTGTTGTTGTTGTTATTGTTGTTGTTGTTGTTGTTGGGCCGTTTGTTGTAGTTGCGATTTATGTTGCGTTTGTTGGGATAATTGTTGCGATTATTGTTGTAATTGCTGTTATTGTTGTATTGGTGATTCTTATCACCGTTTTCCTCCCACTTTCTTTTGACTTGCTTCACATTGGCCTCTTCAGCAGTCTGTTCTTTAATTCTTTCTTCAATCTGGTTCACTAGTTTGTGAGCCATTCTACATGCCTGTTGTATGGAGGCGGGCTCGTGTGAACTTATATCTTCTTGGATTCTTTCCGGTAATCCTTTCACAAACGCGTCGATCTTCTCTTCCTCATCTTCGAACGCTCCTGGACACAATAGGCACAATTCTGTGAATCGTCTTTCGTACGTGGTAATATCAAATCCTTGGGTTCGTAACCCTCTAAGTTCTGTCTTGAGCTTATTGACCTCGGTTCTGGGATGGTACTTCTCGTTCATCAAGTGCTTGAATGCTGACCACGGTAGTGCGTACGCATCATCTTGTCCCACTTGCTCTAGATAGGTATTCCGCCATGTTAACGCAGAACCTGTGAAGGTATGCGTAGCGTACTTCACTTTGTCCTCTTCAGTACACTTACTTATGGCAAACACCGATTCGACCTTCTCGGTCCACCGTTTCAATCCGATCGGTCCTTCGGTTCCATCAAATTCCAAAGGTTTGCAAGCAGTGAATTCTTTGTAGGTGCATCCTACACGATTTCCTGTACTGCTAGATCCAAGGTTATTGTTGGTATGTAGCGCAGCCTGTACTGTGGCTATGTTTGAAGCTAGAAAAGTACGGAATTCCTCTTCATTCATATTCACGGTGTGTCGAGTAGTCGGTGCCATTTCCTTCAAAATAGTCAAATGGAACAAGTTAATCATACAGAATATTAAGAGTAGTTAATAGTATTTCGTAGCATAATATGAACTCATTTATAAAAACTTTTTCTTCATATTAGCGTTTTATAAGTTTAAATTCGGGTAGTACCTACCCGTTAAGTTCATACTTAGTAGCTAATATACAATTCAACTACTACAATTCTATATGAAAAACTGATTATAATAATATTTCGCGTTCAAACTTTTACACAATATTTTACAAACTTACAATACCGCTTATTTTACATATAGCATGAAATATAGCACACAATAAATTTGATACAAGATGGTTGTGAAGATAATTCTAGCTAGTACACAAGTCGTTCAGCAAAGGCAATAAAGACACGTAATTCATACGTCCAGAAACAAGTCATGCATTCTGGTTTTACTAGGATTACTTCCCATCCTTGGTCTTGTGGAACATAACCGTTATGGCCGTTGATAAGACGGCGTGTTGTAACGTCGTCAAAGGGACGAGGGTTACGTAATGTCCAACAGTCCCGTAACAATCTAAAAACCTCATTTCTTACCCCAATTACCGACTCCGTCACTTGTGGAAACGTTTTGTTTAATAGTTGTAGCCCGATGTTCTTGTTCTCACTTTGGTGAGAAGCGAACATTACTAATCCGTAAGCATAACATGCTTCTTTATGTTGCATGTTAGCCGCTTTTTCTAAATCACGAAGTCCAATATTCGGATATATTGAGTCAAAATAATTTCTTAACCCATTGCGTAAAATAGCATTTGGGTTCCCTGCAATATATGCGTCAAAGTAAACACATCGTAACTTATGGATTTCCCAATGTGATATCCCCCATCTTTCAAGCGAAAGCCTTTTATAAACCAAGGCATTCTTGGAACGTTCTTCAAATGTCTTACAAACTGATCTCGCCTTTAATAGTTGTGCCGAAGAATTCTGACCGACTCTAGACAAGATTTCATCAATCATGTCTCCGGGTAGGTGATAATGCTAAAAACGAACATGTATTTCATAGCATTATTCCTCAAGAAAGACAAGCTTTTAGTTGCAATTGTTCTATTTACAAGTGATATTCGTTTAAATAATAAAAGGTGAAGACAAAAGACAGATTCGACGAATTGAAGACGCAAACGACCAAAAAGCTCAAAAGTACAAAAGACAATCAAAAAGGTTCCAATTATTGATAAGAAACGTCTCTAAATTACAAGAGTACAAGATTCAAAACGCAAAGTACAAGATATTAAATTGTACGCAAGGACGTTCGAAAATCCGGAACCGGGACCAGAGTCAACTCTTAACGCTCGACGCAACGGACTAAAAATTACAAGTTAACTATGTATATAAATATAATATAATATATAATTAATTATATTAATTATATATATATTATATTTATAAATAAAAAAAACCGTCGGCAGAGAAAGACTCCAAGGACTGAGCTGTAAATTCATTCTCCGCGACTCGCGGAGTTTGAAGAGGATTTCACCGCGAGTCGCGGAGCCCCAAAAATCGACTCTGCCTATAAAGCAAACCGAATTCTGATCATTTTTCATAATCTTTTTCTCTCTTCTCTCATATATACGTAAAATATATATATATAATTTATATTTTAATTTTAATTTTAATTATAATTATAATTCTAATAATAAGGGTATGTTAGCGAATGTTGTAAGGGTGTAAGTCGAAATTCTGTCCGTGTAACGCTACGCTATTTTTAATCATTGTAAGTTATGTTCAACCTTTTTACATTAATGTCTCGTAGCTAAGTTATTATTATGCTTATTTAAAACGAAGTAATCATGATGTTGGGCTAATTACTAAAATTGGGTAATTGGGCTTTGTACCATAATTGGGGTTTGGACAAAAGAACGACACTTGTGGAAATTAGACTATGGGCTATTAATGGGCTTTATATTTGTTTAACTAAATGATAGTTTGTTAATGTTAATATAAAGATTTACAATTGGGCGTCCCTATAAATTACCATATACACTCGATCGGACACGATGGGCGGGGTATTTATATGTACGAATAATCGTTCATTTAACCGGACACGGGAATGGATTAATAGCCACTAGAATAATTAAAACAGGGGTGAAATTACATTCAAGGGTAATTGGTGTAATTGTTAACAAAGTAGTAAAACCTTGGTTTACACGCAGTCGATAACCTGGTGTATTCATTAAACAAAGTATTAAAACCTTGTTACAATTCGAATCCCCAATTAGTTGGAATATTTAACTTCGGGTATAATAATAATTTGACGAGGACACTCGCACTTTATATTTATGACTGATGGACTGTTATGGACAAAAACCAGACGGACAGATTAAATAATCCAGGACAAAGGACAATTAACCCATGGGCATAAAACTAAAATCAACACGTCAAACATCATGATTACGGAAGTTTAAATAAGCATAATTCTTTTATTTCATATTTAATTTCCTTTATTTTATATTTAATTGCACTTCTAATTATCGCACTTTTATTTATTTTTATTTAATCGCACTTTTAATTATCGTACTTTTTAATTATCGTAAGTTTATTTTATCGCACTTTTATTATTCGCAATTTCATTATCGTTATTTATTTTACGCTTTGAATTAAGTCTTTTATTTATTTAATATTTTACATTAGGTTTTAACTGCGACTAAAGTTTTAAAATCGACAAACCGGTCATTAAACGGTAAAAACTCCCTTTATAATAATAATATTACTTATATATATATTTGTATTTTTATAAAAGTAAACTAATATAGCGTTGAGCTTTGTTTAAAGATTTCACTGTGGAACGAACCGGACTTACTAAAAACTACACTACTGTACGATTAGGTACACTGCCTATAAGTGTTGTAGCAAGGTTTAAGTATATCCATTCTATAAATAAATAAATATCTTGTGTAAAATTGTATCGTATTTAATAGTTTTTCCTAGTAAAATATAAACTATTTCGTACCCCTCTGCTAAGACATCAAGTATTTTTGGCGCCGCTGCCGGGGACACTCTTAAACGCCGGAAGCGCAATGCTAATATATAAAAAAAAGATTTTTAGCTTACTTCTATTAAAAATTCGTTTTTGTAAAAATACGTTTTAATTATTCAAAAATATAAAAAGAAAAACAAAAATATAAGTATTTTTAAGATTTTGCTAAATATTTAAGTTTTATAAGTTTCTTTATTTTTATTTTAGTTTATAAAAATATAAGTTTTATTTTAATATCTTTTATTTATTTAAAAACAGAAAACAGAAAAAAAAAAAATAAAGAAAAAACGCGTCGAATATTTAAACCTGTCAGCTGAATTCTGGAACCCCGCGACTCGCGGGGTTTGATGCTTTAATTGCCGCGACTCGCGGAGCTTCTCTGACAGGCGACAAAAAACCCTAATCCAGCATTAATTACGGGTATTAATTAATTATTATTATTATTTAACCCTAATTATTATTATTATTATTATTAGTTTTATTTTAAGATTTACTTTTTATTTAATTTGTTTTATTTAGTTAAATTAGTTTATTTAAATTGTAAAATTAGTAGTTTTATTAAATAAATAATATAAAAATAATATTTTTATAAAAATTGTACTTTTTACAACTTTTTGTATATTTTTATATTTTGTCCCTTTTTAATCGTTGTAGCGTAATATTTGTATTTTTAGCTCATATTTAATTTTAAACTTAGTTTTTGCTATAGTTATTTTTACTCCTAGATTTTTAGGCTTTGCCGTAGAATTCCTTAAGTGCTTTTTCTTTAGACTAAGATTTAGGTACTTTAAAATTTTGCGACGCCTTTTTAAGTTTTAGTTTCTTTTTAAGTTATTTCCATTTGGGATTTAGTTTTTC
This sequence comes from Rutidosis leptorrhynchoides, assembly GCF_046630445.1. Lineage (NCBI taxonomy): Eukaryota > Viridiplantae > Streptophyta > Magnoliopsida > Asterales > Asteraceae > Rutidosis > Rutidosis leptorrhynchoides. Next base: position 562,100,433 of record NC_092335.1, read on the forward strand.
CTGTAAGCTTTAATATTTTTAGACGACTTTTACTATGTACCAATTATCATTCCAATTAGTAATATCAATTTGCGATTATAATTTTAAGTTAGTTGTAGTAATAAGGTTAGGTTAGTCAAGTATTTTTAAGTTTTTATAAGTTTCTTTTATTTTTCCGTCACCTTTTATTTTTCAACCATTTTTTCTTTTTCTACCTTTTGCGACGAACTCTTTTTCTCTCTTATTTCTCGCCATTCTAGTTTTTAGGACTTAGAATTTTTTCTACTTCTTATCTAAATTTCTTAAAATTACGAAAATTTATTTTAAGTGGTTAAATTAATAGACATCAAAATTTTATGGTTCGTAGTAATAGTTGGATTTGTACGTGGACCGGGTTATTGGAGCCAAACAGTCCTCAATTATATTGAGACCAAACGAATCCTGCCCCTCTGCTGCATCTTTTGGCTATTCGAAACGTGGGCAAAATCAGAAAAGTCTATTGATTGGATAACTTATTATAATTTTTCTTTCCTTTTTAAAAACTAATAGGATATTCAGTGAATGCACCGAGCAAGACGTTCACCACCTTTTGTGCGTTCACCACCTGTAACTAGATCAAGACATTTAGCAAATATAACCGCCGTTGATTTTTCTTTAGAATCGTCATCCAGTCAACCAAGTACTTCAGTTCAAATTTCCGATAATCCATTTTTTGAACCCAACCTCACAATTGAGAATCCGGAAAATATTCAGGAACGGTTCGTAGATCCTGAACCATTAAACTTTCCTCCGGAGCCACCAATCATTCAAACAGAGATTGTTGAGGAACGAACCATTAAATCAGAATCATCTAGTGATACCTATTCAACAAATACAATTATGGAGAATCTGGAACCTTTAAGTATGGAAGACCGAATGAGAGCTAAACGCACTGGCCAAGGTCACGCAATTACTCATCCAGACATTAATGCGCCAGATTATGAAATCAAAGGACAAATTCTACACATGGTGACTAATCAATGCCAATTTAGTGGTGCGCCGAAGGAAGATCCAAATGAACATCTACGTACCTTTAATAGGATCTGCACACTATTTAAAATCCGAGAAGTGGAGGATGAACAGATATATCTCATGTTATTTCCCTGGACTTTAAAGGGAGAAGCCAAAGATTGGTTGGAATCGTTACCTGAAGGGGCGATTGATACATGGGACGTTTTAGTTGACAAATTTCTTAAACAATTCTTTCCTGCATCTAAAGCCGTAAGACTTCAAGCAGAAATTGTTACGTTCACACAGAAGCTAAATGAAACTCTATATGAGGCGTGGACAAGATATGGAAAGTTGTTAAGAGGATGTTCGCAACATGGTTTAGACACCTGTCAAATAGTACAAATATTCTACCAAGGATGCGACATCACTACAAGAAAAGACATAGATATAGCAGCTGGTGGTTCTATTATGAAGAAAACCGAAACTGATACTTACAAAATTATTGATAACACTGCTTCCCACTCACATGAGTGGCACCAAGAAAAAGATATCGTTAGATCATCTAAAGCAGCTAGAGCCGATTCTAGCCATGACTTAGATTCCATTTCCGCAAAGATAGATGCTGTGGAGAGACGAATGGAAAAGATGACTAAGGATATTCACTCAATACGAATTAGTTGTGAGCAGTGTGGAGGACCACATTTGACAAAAGATTGTCTCAGTATTGAATTAACAATGGAACAAAGAGAGAATATTTCATACATAAACCAAAGGCCTGGAAATAATTATCAGAATAATTATCAACCGCCAAGACCGATTTACAATCAAAACCAGAATTATAACCGAAATATTCCATACAACAACCAACAAGGTCCTAGCAATCAACAAGTATCCAATAATACTTACAATCAGCAAAGACCTAATTTTCAAAACAAACCACCACAACAGACCGATGATAAAAAGCCGAATTTAGGAGATATGATGACGAAGCTAGTTGAAACTCAAACGCAGTTTTTCACATCTCAAAAACAAACTAATGAACAAAATGCTCAAGCATTTAGAAATCAACAAGCTTCTATTCAAAATCTGGAACAAGAAGTAAGTAACCTAGCAAGATTAATAGGTGAAAGAAAACCGGGAAGTTTACCAAGCGATACAAATGCTAACCCCCGGAATGAAACAGCTAAAGCTATTACCACAAGAAGTGGTACAACACTTAAACCACCTGAAATACCTGTAACTTCTGATGAAACTATTCCTACTCCACAAGAACCACAACCTGATCAAGATAAGGAAAAAGAACCGGTAGTAGAAAAAGTTAATGAAGATAACACAGTTAAGGATAAACCTTATGTTAAACCATACCAACCACCACTTCCTTACCCGAGTAAAATGAAGAAAGAAAAACTTGAAGCCGAGCAATCCAAATTCTTGGATATGTTTAAACAGATAAATGTAAATCTTCCTTTCATTGATGTGATTTCAGGAATGCCAAGATATGCTAAATTCTTGAAAGATCTAATCTCAAATAGAAAGAAAATGGAAGAACTCTCGGCTGTTACTATGAATGCTAATTGTTCAGCAGTGCTGTTGAATAAGATACCAGAAAAACTATCTGATCCAGGAAGTTTCACAATTCCATGTTTTTTGGGTAGTCTTAGTTCAATAGAAGCATTGGCAGACTTAGGTGCTAGTATAAATCTAATGCCGTATTCACTATACGCTAAACTAGACCTTGGAGAATTGAAACCAACAAGAATAAGCATACAACTAGCCGATAGATCAATAAAATATCCTAGAGGGATAATGGAGAACATGCTAGTTAAAGTTGGTACTTTAGTATTTCCAGTAGATTTTGTTGTTTTGGACATGGAAGAAGATTCTCAAGTTCCTCTCATATTAGGAAGACCATTCTTAAACACGGCTAAAGCAATGATAGACGTGTTCGGTAAGAAACTGACCCTAAGTATAGAGGATGAAAGTGTTACCTTTTCAGTTGATAGAGCAATGCAACAACCACAATCTGCAGATGATACATGTTATTATATTCAAACTATAGATGCACATGCAGAATTATTAAAAGAATTTCCAGAATTACAAGGAACAGGAGAATGTTCTTTAGGAGAAGGTAATGAACCAATTGATGAAGCTGAAATGTTAGCTACACTTATAGCTAATGGATATGAACCAACAACAGAAGAAATTCAAATGCTAAAAGAAGAAGACAGATATCGATATAAATCATCGATAGAAGAACCTCCGAAATTAGAGTTAAAGCCACTTCCAAACCATTTGGAATACGCTTATTTACATAGTGAATCTGAATTACCTGTAATAATATCGTCTTCTCTTACTGAAAATGAGAAATCACAACTCATTTCTGTGTTGAAAGCTCATAAACCAGCCATTGCATGGAAGATTCATGATATTAAAGGAATAAGTCCTTCGTATTGTACACATAAAATCCTTATGGAAGAAGGTCATAAAACGTATGTGCAACGCCAACGAAGACTAAATCCTAATATGCAAGATGTAGTTAAGAAAGAGATTATTAAACTGCTAGATGCAGGTTTGATATATCCAATTTCTGATAGTCCATGGGTAAGCCCAGTTCAATGCGTACCTAAGAAGGGTGGCATGACTGTCATTACAAATGAGAAAAATGAGCTTATTCCTACTAGGACTGTAACATGATGGCGTGTATGTATTGATTATAGAAAATTAAATGACGCCACCAGAAAAGATCACTTTCCCTTACCTTTCATAGATCAAATGTTGGAAAGATTAGCCGGAAATAGTTACTATTGTTTTCTAGATGGATTTTCCGGATATTTTCAAATTCCAATAGCACCCGAGGACCAAGAGAAAACCACATTCACGTGCCCTTATGGTACTTTTGCTTAAAAACGCATGCCATTTGGACTTTGCAACGCCCCTGCAACCTTTCAAAGGTGTATGATGGCAATTTTTCACGACATGATAGAAGAATGCATGGAAGTATTCATGGATGACTTTTCAGTCTTCGGTGATACATTTAAATCATGTCTAGTTAATCTGGAACGAATGCTAATTAGATGCGAACAATCAAATCTAGTACTTAATTGGGAGAAATGCCATTTCATGGTTAAAAAAGGCATCGTTCTTGGACATAAAATTTCAAAAGAAGGAATTGAAGTGGATAGAGCTAAAGTAGATGTAATTGCTAAACTTCCACATCCCACCAATGTTAGAGGAGTTAGGAGTTTTCTAGGGCATGCCGGTTTTTACCGACGTTTCATAAAAGATTTTTCTAAAATTGCCACTCCTATGAATAAACTCCTAGAAAAGGATGCGCCATTCATCTTTTCAGATGAATGTATCAAACCTTTTAATATTCTTAAAGAAAAACTCACTAATGCACCGATCATGATAACACCAAATTGGAATCTACCATTTGAACTAATGTGCGATGCAAGTGATTTTGCAATGGGAGCCGTTTTAGGACAAAGGATTGAAAAACGATTTCAACCTATATATTATGCTAGTAAGACATTACAAGGAGCACAAACAAACTATACAACTACTGAAAAAGAACTCCTTGCTATTGTCTTTGCTTTTGACAAATTTCGATCATATCTCGTTCTAGCAAAAACGGTGGTCTATACCGACCATTCTGCTCTTAGATACCTATTTTCAAAACAAGATGCTAAACCAAGATTAATCCGTTGGATCTTACTCTTACAAGAGTTTGATATTGAAATCCGATATAAAAGAGGAGCAGAAAATCTCGCCGCTGATCATCTTTCTCGTCTTAAAAATCCTGAGTTAGAAGTTCTAAATGAATCAGCCATACAAGACAACTTTCCTGATGAATATCTATTGAAGATAGATTATAAAGAAATCCCATGGTTTGCAGACTATGCAAACTACTTAGTTTGTGGATTCCTTGAAAAAGGATTATCGTACCAAAGACGAAAGAAATTCTTCAGTGATATAAAACACTATTTTTGGGAAGATCCACATCTGTTTAAAAGGTGTCCCGATGGAATAATACGCCGATGTGTATTTGGAGATGAAGCTAGTAAAATATTAAACCATTGTCACACAGGACCAACAGGAGGGCATTATGGGCATCAACTAACAGCAAGAAAAGTTTATGAAGCTGGATTCTATTGGCCTACAATTTACAAAGACGCACACCTTCTTTGCAAATCCTGTGATGCATGTCAAAGGGCCGGAAAAATAAGTCAACGTGATGAAATGCCACAAAATGTCATCCAAGTATGTGAAGTATTTGACATTTGGGGTATTGACTTTATGGGTCCATTTCCAAAATCTAATAATAATCTATATATACTCGTAGCCATTGATTATGTATCTAAATGGGCGGAAGCACAAGCTCTCCCAACTAACGATGCACGAGTTGTAGTCAACTTTTTAAAACGTCTTTTTGCAAGGTTTGGAACACCGAAAGCTTTAATAAGTGATCGGGGTACTCATTTCTGTAATAATCAACTTGAGAAAGTTCTTAAAAGATATGGAGTAACTCATAAAATCTCCACCGCATATCATCCACAAACAAGTGGACAAGTTGAAAATACCAACCGAGCTTTAAAACGTATTCTAAAGAAAACCGTAGGATCAAATCCGAAGGAATGGTCCATTAAATTGGAGGATGCACTCTGGGCTTTTAGAACAGCCTACAAAACTCCAATTGGAACCACACCTTTTAGACTTGTTTATGGAAAAGCATGTCATCTTCCAGTAGAAATTGAACACAAAGCATTTTGGGCTTTGAAGACATGTAATCTTGATTTACATGAAGCCGGACGTCTACGATTAAGTCAACTAAATGAATTAGAAGAATTAAGACATGAAGCATACGAAAATTCGTTAATCTATAAAGAAAGAACGAAGAAATGGCATGATAAAAGAATCAGAAGTTCAAAAGAATTTAAAGAAGGAGACAGAGTTCTTCTTTTCAATTCACGATTCAAGCTATTTCCTGGAAAATTGAAATCAAGATGGTCTGGACCATTCATAGTCAAAAGTGTTTTCCCATACGGAACGATAGAATTAATAAATTCAAATGGGATTGAATTTAAAGTTAATGGTCACAGAGTTAAACATTACATACATGGTCCGATGGAAGTCGACAACGAAGTTAATCACAATTTCGACACCACCGCTAACTAAGTGTGGGGAAAATCAAGTCTTTAAAGGATAATATGTATTTCTGTTAGAGTTAGATTGTCTGTTTTCGTGTAGTTCTCGAAAATGGAACCCGAATGGTCTTTCCCTAGCAGACCCTAAAGAACTAGTCTTCTCCCCCCATTCTGAATTTTTATTTTTTTTAGGTTTTTACGAAATGAAGACTGCCTGTGAACTAAACCATGGTCTAATGCTACACGCTTTGATCACTAAACGTAATAATGACATACTACCGAGTGAAATAGTATCAGTAATCAGAGAAAGAATGGACGGAGTTAGAAAAGAATCCAGATGCGAAGATAATAAGTTTCAATTTGGTAAAGGAAAATCAAAATCCGCAGCGAAAAGAAGAGCACGACACTTAGAACGATGTCACAAATGCGGAAAATGGTCACATGGAGGTAAATGTTCCAATAATCAAACCTATTCAAATACCGAATTTGTTACTTTATGCAGAGACGGACCGTTCATATGTTTAGAAGAAAAGACACTGAATGCTCGAGGTTACGCCTATATAGCCATGGAAAACCAATTAAACCGACTATCTTATGAATGGGATAGATCATATAACTAAGAAATCTATTTCACAGGTATGTCTGTACAGTTTTTATTTTTATTTTTATTTTTAACCTTTTGATAATAAACGCTAATTTGTTCGCTAAAAAGTATTAAATTGGTATTGAATAAAATTAGGTTTGGCGACCGAAATTATTGATATCATTCAAAAATTTATTACATCACTGCGAAATTTAACGTTTATTCTTAAGGTATAAATATCTTTAATCAATCAACCCAAAATATATCAAAAATTCGTCATGAGTTAAATTAGGTCTTGGAACCGAAATTACTTTACCGAAAAGAGGGGCGCATATTTTTGATAATATTTGATTGATTAAAGTGGGATAAAAAGACAAAAAGATTTTTAAATTTATTTTTACCATGTTTTTAAAATTAATATTTAAATCTTAAATTAATATTGAAAACTTTGTAAAAACAATATATTTAAAATTGTAAATATTTGAAAAAATTAATATAAGTTTGATATGAATTTATAAATTTTTAAATTAAATTTGGTGTGAATTTTTAATTTTTAAAATATAAATTTTTTGCATTTCAAATTTTAAGTTTGGTGTGAATTTTTAATATTAATTTTGAATTTTATATTTAAGTTGTGTGAATTTAAAAACAAAAATTTACTTTATCTCATTAAGTTAAGAATATGATTTTTAAAATTCGTCGTAAGTTGAAGACTAGGTCTTTGAACCGAAATTGCTTTACCCGAGGGAGGGACGAGAACTTTTATTATCATTATTTTTAATCTTATTGAATTAAAGTATGCCAAAAACATTGAAAAAACCCAAAAATCTTAGCTTTTAAAACAATCGCTACAAAAAGACAAATTTTAAAATTTTGTCGAGGGACGGACTAGGACATCGATCCGAAACGACCTCGTCCTAAATAACAAGGGAAACAAAATTTTAAAATTAAGTACTTAATTGTTTTAATAAGTTAAAGTTTATAAAAAAAAAAAAAAAAAAAAAAAAAAAAATATATGTACCAAACTCCGCGACTCGCGGAGTTTGGAGGGTTAATCTTCGCGACTCGCGGAGGGACCAATTTACAGAAAAAAATAAAACATAAAAACACAGATCAGTGCACCACACAACTCAAACAACAGCAAAAAACACAGCGAATTCTGCACGCGAAAAACCCGAAAAACACCCCCAAAAATCCCAATTTTTAACCGTTAATCACCAAATTTTTTGCTAAAATCATGTTGAGAAGGATGCTATCTAAGAATTACTCAAGAAAAACGGTAAATTTCTACACCTAAACACCATTTAATTCGAAATTTAATGTTCTTGAGCAATTTTTTTCCCCAATTTGATTTTGATGCTTTTTAGTGTAATTATGCTTAAATTGTTTATGTATTATGCTTGTATAACCTAGATTGATGCTGTTTAACATGATTAGAAGCCTTAAACTTCAAATTTTGAGTAATCTAGGGTTTGTGTTCTTGAGCAAATTTGGGGCTTTTTGATATAAACAGGTTATGGCCGATTTTTGTCATGAATTGTTGCTAAATTGAGTAGTGTAACATGTCTAGGTAGTTAAAATGATCCAAACTTTGAGCCTAAACATGATTTTGAGAATTAAAGTGGACTTTTTCAAGTCTAAAATTCATGAACTTGATTTTTGAAAGATAATGCCATTTGAGACTTGTTTAATTGCTAGTAATGATTATTTTGACATGTTATTTGAGTTGAATGTTTATGAACTTGGCGAACATTTTCGTATATGCTTATTTGAAAAAGTGTAGATTTGATAAAAATGTGAAAATGAGCTTAAGTTTGATATAAATTGATAATGTCATTGTAATTATTTTGATTGATGATTTTGCTGACACTAATGTATATTTGGATGCACAAAAATTGTGTTTGATGTGTTTTGCAGAATGAAAGGGGTGAATCTTCATCCCAAGCCCGCAATGCTCCTGCTGAGAATTTGGAACAACAGGAGGTGGATAAATACTACAAGCAGGATATACCTCATCCAGTCATAACCTTTTCCGATATGCACTTGGAAGAGTTGCACCCGAACCTGAGATTTGACAGACTTTGGATAGATTATCCAAAATATCAACGGGGTTTGCATACTCTTCATTCTAAGGTTGTTGAGGTACCGAGGGTCATAGAATGGGGACCCTTAGAAGCTGTAGAATTGGCCGGGCCAATTAGGGAATTACTTGTACAGAGGTATGGTAATTCTTCTTTTAATGACTGGGTATGTTTATTCACCATACGTAGACCTGTATATAAAGTATGGTGTGAAGAATTGTTATGTAGTATAGAGTTGAATGATCGGGTAGCTAGTTTAACCGATCGTTCTTTTATTAGATTTTTGTTAGGCGGTTCGATGCGCCACATGTCTTTACTGGACATGGCTCAGGCTTTACGTATATATACGCCTGAGGAGTTAGCGTCTGCCGATTGTAGAGGATTGATACTAAACGGTAGAAAGATAGATGAAAATTTTAATACACACGGTGTGTGGAGTCAAATGACAAGCCATCACCGTTTCAAAGGGGGAAATTACTCTTATTTGGATATAGATAGAGCCGAATTAAGAGTGATACATAGGTTTTTAGCTAATTCGATTACACAAAGGGGTAAAAACAAGGAAAAAGTAAATGAACAGGATTTGTTTTACCATATGTGTATTCGAGACCCACAAAGCGCTGTAAGTATACCATATTGTGTGGGTTATTATTTATCAGCTATGGTTCGGGGGATGCGACCACATATCATAATAGGAGGTGGTATTTTTATTACTTTGATTGGTGAATATCTCGGTGTGGATATATGTCGGGGGGGATTATTAGTAGAAGAACCGGAACCCCGCGATACTATAGGTTTAAATGTATACCATGGTGCGAAAGTTTTGAAGAGGCGAAATAACGCCGCAGTACGATACCATGGTAGACATCCACAGGTGGAGAGAAACCAACAGCAAGGTAATGTAGGAGGGGGGAATGAGATGCAAGAAATGCAAAGGTTTATAGCTTCTCAGGAATACGAAAATGCTAGACAGAGAGCATTTGAAGATTGGCAAGTTCATCAGAACCAAATCATAGCTCATTGCCAACATATAGGTAGAAACTATATTCCTACACCGAAACCCATCTTCCCTCCTTGGTCTATAGAGATGCAGCCACCATATCCTACGTATGACCCTGCCGAAGCATTCTATAGCACTTATGGTTATGCCTGGAACCCCTATTGGTACCAATATCATCCTTAGTATACTTATTTTTTTTTTGAAATTTGTAATTATTGATATGTTTAATACTTTTGTTAATATTGTAATCATTTTTATAATTTTCTAACTTTTAATCTTAGATTTTAATAATTTTTGAATGTGGGGTAATATACCAAACTTCAAAAATATATATATGTTTGCAGTTTATCTTATGTACACAACAGGGTAAAACAACGCATTTTCAAAGACTGGCATTAAGTTCAGCAAAAGCAACTAATTTTGACGACAAGATGCAAAATATATGTGAAATAACAACAAGACGGAATGAACAAATGATGTGCACCATTTATCATTCAGCAAACAAACGCCAATATAATTGGAAACTTTGCTAAAAATTTAATCATTTTCACACAAATCACCCTCAATAATTTAAATTGTTACTGATTTCTTGCAAATGAGGGCATTGCAAGATCTTAAGTGTGGGAAGGGGTTAAATTCTTTCGGATTTTTAAAATTTTTATCTTAAACACTTGGTTACCATTAAAAATACTAGTAAAGCAGTAGTTGTATTAGAATCTAGTACTCTCTGATAAAAAAAGAACAGCCCTAGTCTTATATACTGACTACCCAATTCTAGTAAAATTTTTCAGAATTTTCAATTAAATGAATTCAAAATCATGTTTATACATATTTATGAACGATAAAACTAGGTTTTAACACCGAAATTATTGTTACCTCGGAAAGGACACAAATTAAGAAACAAACTAAAATGTTAAAATTCATTTAAAATGGAATAGAGGACGATAAAAAGGAAAATAAAAGTCAAGTGTGGGAAAATTTACCAAGTTATCTTAAACATATGTCACATATATCTGTAACAAATAACTGAAAATACTTTTGCTTTGGACTAAACTAAACTATTTTTACCCGATGAAAGAAAAGAAGAGATGGATCTACATGATGAATCAATTCCATCATTAAAAGGAAGTAAAGTCTTCCGAAGAAGAAACGCGCTTCTTGATTTAGGTCATGAAGTTGTCGTCCAGACCAGCTGTAGGTTGACGAAAAATCTAGAAAAGTCATCACTAAAATCAGCAGGAAATCCACGGACCTCAGCATTAAACAGGGTCGCCAAGTGGTCAGATTTATCCTAACCATGAAAAGGATTTATCTCATACAATGGGGGGGCACCATGCAAATTAGCTGGATAAGACTAATGAATCAAATCCCCAGAAAGGATAATCTCCTTAAAGATTAAAAATCAGCTTTTAAGACTGATATTACTCAATCCTAGAGATTGACCTTAAAGATTGAGAATTACAAACTCATGGAATTCAATGATATCTAAACTCGAGCTTGAACGAGAAAATATTTTGATCAAAATTACAAACCGATTTGTTTTCTGAAAACCCTATTTTCAATGCGTTCATTACCATTGAACGTAAAATCCTAGGAATTCACCTGGAATTCATTAGGTCACCTGAACTAAATCGGGTGTCAACCGTAAGAACGGTGGTTGCATAGTGGTCAAAGACAGGACCTTGTGCCATACCGAAAAATTATAAGGGTGAGCTTTACTATTGCTCCTACCAAGGATAGTAATTGCGTCCGACACGTTATAGACCATAATTAAAAGCATGTCAGGGGACATTGCCTTAACAGTTGCTTGTTCAATGCTTTCCTTTACAACCGGACGGTAGTTTACCGAAAGGTAATATACGGGACAAGTAAACTGGACGTGTTGCTTTCCAAATACAAGGTTAGCAAGTGGGTGACACAAAACCATAAGTTTTGAGCTAAAATTTTCAAATCTGAAACCCACCAAACCCACAAAAATATTTTGCAAACACCGGTAAAGGGTTATCCCGGAAAACTTATCTAGGGTAAAAACTAGATTTAATTTTCAAAAGATCAAATGTTTTCATAAAGATCCAATTTCCTTAATGGATCTAAATTTTTATAGTCATGTGGGACTGTAAACCATATCGTTACTACCATTGTTTATACCGCCGTATAGAAATCACTGATGTACAAAGTGTGAAGAATAAAGAAGTGATTCTAGTATTTCAAGATGATATTGCTTGAGGACAAGCAACGCTCAAGTGTGAGAATATTTGATAATGCTAAAAACGAACATATATTTCATAGCATTATTCCTCAAGAAAGACAAGCTTTTAGTTGCAATTGTTCTATTTACAAGTGATATTCGTTTAAATAATAAAAGGTGAAGACAAAAGACAGATTCGACGAATTGAAGACGCAAACGACCAAAAAGCTCAAAAGTACAAAAGACAATCAAAAAGGTTCCAATTATTGATAAGAAACGTCTCGAAATTACAAGAGTACAAGATTCAAAACGCAAAGTACAAGATATTAAATTGTACGCAAGGACGTTCGAAAATCCGGAACCGGGACCAGAGTCAACTCTTAACGCTCGACGCAACGGACTAAAAATTACAAGTTAACTATGTATATAAATATAATATAATATATAATTAATTATATTAATTATATATATATTATATTTATAAATAAAAAAAACCGTCGGCAGAGAAAGACTCCAAGGACTGAGCAGTAAATTCATTCTCCGCGACTCGCGGAGTTTGAAGAGGATTTTACCGCGAGTCGCGGAGCCCCAAAAATCGACTCTGCCTATAAAGCAAACCGAATTCTGATCATTTTTCATAATCTTTTTCTCTCTTCTCTCATATATACGTAAAATATATATATATAATTTATATTTTAATTTTAATTTTAATTATAATTCTAATAATAAGGGTATGTTAGCGAATGTTGTAAGGGTGTAAGTCGAAATTCTGTCCGTGTAACGCTACGCTATTTTTAATCATTGTAAGTTATGTTCAACCTTTTTACATTAATGTCTCGTAGCTAAGTTATTATTATGCTTATTTAAAACGAAGTAATCATGATGTTGGGCTAATTACTAAAATTGGGTAATTGGGCTTTGTACCATAATTGGGGTTTGGACAAAAGAACGACACTTGTGGAAATTAGACTATGGGCTATTAATGGGCTTTATATTTGTTTAACTAAATGATAGTTTGTTAATGTTAATATAAAGATTTACAATTGGGCGTCCCTATAAATTACCATATACACTCGATCGGACACGATGGGCGGGGTATTTATATGTACGAATAATCGTTCATTTAACCGGACACGGGAATGGATTAATAGCCACTAGAATAATTAAAACAGGGGTGAAATTACATTCAAGGGTAATTGGTGTAATTGTTAACAAAGTAGTAAAACCTTGGTTTACACGCAGTCGATAACCTGGTGTATTCATTAAACAAAGTATTAAAACCTTGTTACAATTCGAATCCCCAATTAGTTGGAATATTTAACTTCGGGTATAATAATAATTTGACGAGGACACTCGCACTTTATATTTATGACTGATGGACTGTTATGGACAAAAACCAGACGGACAGATTAAATAATCCAGGACAAAGGACAATTAACCCATGGGCATAAAACTAAAATCAACACGTCAAACTTCATGATTACGGAAGTTTAAATAAGCATAATTCTTTTATTTCATATTTAATTTCCTTTATTTTATATTTAATTGCACTTCTAATTATCGCACTTTTATTTATTGTTATTTAATCGCACTTTTAATTATCGTACTTTTTAATTATCGTAAGTTTATTTTATCGCACTTTTATTATTCGCAATTTCATTATCGTTATTTATTTTACGCTTTGAATTAAGTCTTTTATTTATTTAATATTTTACATTAGGTTTTAACTGCGACTAAAGTTTTAAAATCTACAAACCGGTCATTAAACGGTAAAAACCCCCTTTATAATAATAATATTACTTATATATATATTTGTATTTTTATAAAAGTAAACTAATATAGCGTTGAGCTTTGTTTAAAGATTTCCCTGTGGAACGAACCGGACTTACTAAAAACTACACTACTGTACGATTAGGTACACTGCCTATAAGTGTTGTAGCAAGGTTTAAGTATATCCATTCTATAAATAAATAAATATCTTGTGTAAAATTGTATCGTATTTAATAGTTTTTCCTAGTAAAATATAAACTATTTCGTACCCCTCTGCTAAGACATCAGTAGGTCTCTTAAAATATTGGGTTGTCTATCCATTTTGTGTTTTTATACTGTAAAATAGACAAGAGTTAGATTCATAAAAAAAATACTTATTAATACAAGCAATTTTTACATATATCATAAAGCATAAGCACACTATATTACATATATTACACCACACGAATACAACTATCTTATTCCGACTCGCTTGTTTCTTCTTCTTCTTCGGTTTTGGTTCGTTTTGCCAAGTTTCTAGGGATATATGATGTTCCCCTAATACGAGCCGTCGTTTTCCACATTGGTTTAGAAAAACCTGGTGGTTTAGAGGTTCCCGGGTCATTGTTACAACTTAAGGACTTCGGGGGTTGACGATACATATAAAGTTCATCGGGGTTGGAATTAGATTTCTCTATTTTTATGCTCTTTCCCTTATTATTTTCTTTTTCCCTTTTAAATTCAGTTGGGGTAATTTCTATAACATCATCGGAATTCTCGTCGGAATCCGATTCATCGGAGAATTGGTAATCCTCCCAATATTTTGCTTCCTTGGCGGAAACACCATTGACCATAATTAACCTTGGTCGGTTGGTTGAGGATTTTCTTTTACTTAACCGTTTTATTATTTCCCCCACCGGTTCTATTTCTTCATCCGGTTCCGATTCTTCTTCCGGTTCCGACTCTTCTTCCGGTTCCGACTCTTCTTCCGGTTCCTCTTCGGGAACTTGTGAATCAGTCCACGAATCATTCCAATTTACATTTGACTCTTCATTATTATTAGGTGAGTCAATGGGACTTATTCTAGAGGTAGACATCTATCACATAATATCAAACACGTTAAGAGATTAATATAATATTCACATGTTAAAAATATATAGTTTCCAACAAAATTTGTTAAGCAATCATTTTTCAAGTAAACACGGTCGAAGTCCAGACTCACTAATGCATCCTAACAAACTCGATAAGACACACTAATGCAAAATTCTGGTTCTCTAAGACCAACGCTCGGATACCAACTGAAATGTCCCGTTCTTATTGATTAAAAACGTTCCATATTAATTGATTTCGTTGCGAGGTTTTGACCTCTATATGAGACGTTTTTCAAAGACTGCATTCATTTTAAAACAAACCATAACCTTTATTTCATCAATAAAGGTTTAAAAAGCTTTACGTAGATTATAAAATAATGATAATCTAAAATATCCTGTTTACACACGACCATTACATAATGGTTTACAATACAAATATGTTACAACAAAATAAGTTTCTTGAATGCAGTTTTTACACAATATCATACAACCATGGACGCCAAATCTCGTCCTTATTTAAGTATGCGATAGCGGAAGCTCTTAATAATCACCTGAGAATAAACATGCTTAAAACGTCAACAAAAATGTTGGTGAGTTATAGGTTTAACCTATATATATCAAATCATAATAATAGACCACAAGATTTCATATTTCAATACACATCCCATACATAGAGATAAAAAAATCATTCATATGGTGAACACCTGGTAACCGACATTAACAAGATGCATATATAAGAATATCCCCATCATTCCGGGACACCCTTCAGATATGATATAAATTTCGAAGTACTAAAGCATCTGGTACTTTGGATGGGGTTTGTTAGGCCCAATAGATCTATCTTTAGGATTCGCGTCAATTAGGGTGTCTGTTCCCTAATTCTTAGATTACCAGACTTAATAAAAAGGGGCATATTCGATTTCGATAATTCAACCATAGAATGTAGTTTCACGTACTTGTGTCTATTTTGTAAATCATTTATAAAACCTGCATGTATTCTCATCCCAAAAATATTAGATTTTAAAAGTGGGACTATAACTCACTTTCACAGATTTTTACTTCGTCGGGAAGTAAGACTTGGCCACTGGTTGATTCAGAACCTATAACAATATATACATATATATCAAAGTATGTTCAAAATATATTTACAACACTTTTAATATATTTTGATGTTTTAAGTTTATTAAGTCAGCTGTCCTCGTTAGTAACCTACAACTAGTTGTCCACAGTTAGATGTACAGAAATAAATCGATAAATATTATCTTGAATCAATCCACGACCCAGTGTATACGTATCTCAGTATTGATCACAACCCAAACTATATATATTTTGGAATCAACCTCAACCCTGTATAGCTAACTCCAACATTCACATATAGAGTGTCTATGGTTGTTCCGAAATATATATAGATGTGTCGACATGATAGGTCGAAACATTGTATATGTGTCTATGGTATCTCAAGATTACATAATATACAATACAAGTTGATTAAGTTATGGTTGGAATAGATTTGTTACCAATTTTCACGTAGCTAAAATGAGAAAAATTATCCAATCTTGTTTTACCCATAACTTCTTCATTTTAAATCCGTTTTGAGTGAATCAAATTGCTATGTTTTCATATTGAACTCTATTTTATGAATCTAAACAGAAAAAGTATAGGTTTATAGTCGGAAAAATAAGTTACAAGTCGTTTTTGTAAAGGTAGTCATTTCAGTCGAAAGAACGACGTCTAGATGACCATTTTAGAAAACATACTTCTACTTTGAGTTTAACCATAATTTTTGGATATAGTTTCATGTTCATAATAAAAATCATTTTCTCATAATAACAACTTTTAAATCAAAGTTTATCATAGTTTTTAATTAACTAACCCAAAACAGCCCGCGGTGTTACTACGACGGCGTAAATTCGGTTTTACGGTGTTTTTCGTGTTTCCAGATTTTAAATCATTAAGTTAGCATATCATATAGATATAGAACATGTGTTTAGTTGATTTTAAAAGTCAAGTTAGAAGGATTAACTTTTGTTTGCGAACAAGTTTAGAATTAACTAAACTATGTTCTAGTGATTACAAGTTTAAACCTTCGAATAAGATAGCTTTATATGTATGAATCGAATGATGTTATGAACATCATTACTACCTTAAGTTCCTTGGATAAACCTACTGGAAAAGAGAAAAATGAATCTAGCTTCAATAGATCCTTGGATGGCTCGAAGTTCTTGTATTAGAATGATAACCTACTGTAAGAAACAAAGATTTCTTGAGGTTGGATGATCACCTTACAAGATTGGAAGTGAGCTAGCAAACTTGAAAGTATTCTTGATTTTATGAAACTAGAACTTTTGGAATTTATGAAGAACACTTAGAACTTGAAGATAGAACTTGAGAGAGATCAATTTGATGAATAAAATTGAAGAATGAAAGTGTTTGTAGGTGTTTTTGGTCGTTGGTGTATGGATTAGATATAAAGGATATGTAATTTTGTTTTCATGTAAATAAGTCATGAATGATTACTCATATTTTTGTAATTTTATGAGATATTTCATGCTAGTTGCCAAATGATGGTTCCCACATGTGTTAGGTGACTCACATGGGCTGCTAAGAGCTGATCATTGGAGTGTATATACCAATAGTACATACATCTAAAAGCTGTGTATTGTACGAGTACGAATACGGGTGCATACGAGTAGAATTGTTGATGAAACTGAACGAGGATGTAATTGTAAGCATTTTTGTTAAGTAGAAGTATTTTGATAAGTGTCTTGAAGTCTTTCAAAAGTGTATGAATACATATTAAAATACTACATGTATATACATTTTAACTGAGTCGTTAAGTCATCGTTAGTCGTTACATGTAAATGTTGTTTTGAAACCTTTAGGTTAACGATCTTGTTAAATGTTGTTAACCCAATGTTTATAATATCAAAAGAGATTTTAAATTATTATATTATCATGATATTATGATGTACGAATATCTCTTAATATGATATATATACATTAAATGTCGTTACAACGATAATCGTTACATATATGTCTCGTTTCAAAATCATTAAGTTAGTAGTCTTGTTTTTACATATGTAGTTCATTGTTAATATACTTAATGATATGTTTACTTATCATAATATCATGTTAACTATATATATAACCATATATATGTCATCATATAGTTTTTACAAGTTTTAACGTTCGTGAATCACCGGTCAACTTGGGTGGTCAATTGTCTATATGTAACCTATTTCAATTAATCAAGTCTTAACAAGTTTGATTGCTTAACATGTTGGAAACACTTAATCATGTAAATAACAATTTCATTTAATATATATATAAACATGGAAAAGTTCGAGTCACTACAGGTAATGTTTTGTATCATTTCCAAGTTATATAAAGTTTTCATTATTTTGTAAGAAAAAATAAAAATAAAAAGTATGTATCATTTGTAGGTTTGGCTAGCACCCCCGTAGAGTAGGGATGTTATTATAAAATTGAAAAAAGAAACATCTATAATTAGATGGATCACGAAAATAATAATGTTTACTTTATACCTTGATTTAAACTAGGCTTGGGGCCCTCGCTTCGCGCCGAGAGCTCCGGTTTGAATGTAATTTATGGCGTTTAATTCGTAGAATTATTTTGCTTGTAGCTTATTTACCGATCTAATATTAAAAAAAATGTTTTCCTGAATTATTTGTAGCGTTTAAGATTTATTCCTTTTGTGAAAGCTATTTATTTTATCGTTGGGGGGTTGTTAACAATTAAAAAAATCTATCGATGTATTATTTGAAAGGGAATTTTTTACGAATTTCGTTTTACGGAAATACTCTAAAAATCACTATCATGGAGTAGTCTCTATGATCATTGTAGTAAAAATGATGTTGAATATATCACAACCATAAACAAAAACATATGCGGACTTTAACTTATGAAATAATGTACACTTCGTAAAAAAAAAAAAATCTATAACACATACGAAATGCATTGCAATAGTTTGAAAAAATAAAAGTATGTAAAAGTATGAATTAGGTAAACTCAAACAAATTTTTTTAATAGAAAAATATAAAAACAAAAGAAAATAAAAGTGAAAATATAGGCATTTCATCATGTCAGATATTTCTGTTTATTTTTTTTCATACTCGATTAAATGTAAAATAGTAAAGAAGAAATTATTGAACATATAAAAAATTCCCTTTCCCCAGACCCATTTCATTTCCCCATCTCATTTCTTTACCCCCAACTCAAACTAAACCTAAAAAAAAGGTTCCAACTCCTCCCCCACTTAACTTCTATCGCCACCACCATAGTACCTCACCATTATGGCCTTCACCCTCAAAATCTGACAATCTAACTATTGCAAGGAACATACATCCTATACACCCATTTCATCCTACAACCCACCTCACTACAACCACCCGACACCACAATCGTGACCCCCGCCTTGGCACGAAAACCGAGAACACAACCACCTTCCCCCACCAGCGTAACCGCTATCATCACCTCCACCATCACCCCGAAACCAAAATCACTGCCACAACCACCTTTTCCTTTTTAAAATCTAAGTCATCCCCATCACAGATCTGAAATCTCATCAATAGTGTTTGAGGATGGTTCTCGGTGGTGGTTTGATATGCGTGGCAGTGGTTTTATGTTGTCGTTGACGGCGTTGTTCAGAGGTAGTGGTGGTTTACGACGGCCGCTATTACTGGAAATTGGTGTCAACGGTGGCGGTGTTCGGTGGTAGCGGTGGTTTACTATTGATGCATTTTCTGTAAGTCCCTAGACATCTACCTTAAGTTTGTGAACAGTACTTCAGTTTATGGGCTACCATGATCGCTCGTTATTATCTTATCTATGTTTATATGTGGTTACAGGTACTGCAGGAACGCGATAAGGATGTCTGACATTACTAGACTCTGTCAGACGTACGTGTGAAGTCTCAGTCGTACGGCTGACAAGCTCATACGCACGGTTGAGCTGAGCTGAGTCACAAATCTAATCTGAGTATACATACACGAGTGAGTGATCACCCGCACGGCTGAGACAGGTCACTCGTACGAGTGATAGCTAACTCGCACGGTTGACTCAACAGCAGGGGTATTTATGTGTTATGTTCTTCATTTTAGGTTAAGCCTCTCATTACACACACATCACTCAGATCTGATAGCCTTATCCGATTCTCTCTCAACCCAAATCACTCAAGAGGTGAATAATAGCTCTAGGTGTTAATCTAATCACACAATCCATTGTTGTGGTTTGACTAAATTAATCCCAAAAAGCACAATATTCACTAGAATGGTTTGATTCACTAATTCCGCCTTTGTGTGAATAAAACCTGTTGATTTCGAAGTTCCTAGTCATGTTTTATCATTGGTATTAGAGCATTGATTGTGATTTCAACATCATCTAGTGATTTTTGGTGATTAAAGAGTTTGTTATTTTGGGTTTTTGAGTTTTAGAGTGATTTTGATCAAAAAGGAATCATTTTTACGTGTGTAATTGTGATTAGAGAGTGTGTTTATGTTAGTTTAGTGCTAATCCATCTTGTGGACGAAGAAATTGAGGTTTAACATTAATTTCTAGGGTTATTGAGTGAATTAGGGTGAACAGCAGCTCACACGAGGGGGTCAAAAAATTTGATCACTCGTGCGGTTGACCAGACTGTTGACATCACTCGTGAACTCACACGCACGGTTTAGCATAACCTTGTTAGGTTAAGTGACTATTCTGATAACACGAGTGATCAAGTGGTTAACAGTGACACGTACGAGTAATCACATGGGTGATCCTTACTCGCACGTCTGAGACTTATTAATTGGTTCTTTGTTTGAGCTTTGACACGTATGCTTGAGTTGTGACACGTACGGTTGATATTGTCATGCGTACGGTTGATATCCTGAACTGCACGGTTTACCTTTGGTAAAATTTTCAAGACGTTTAATTCAAACGATTATGCGTTAGCTGCACCGTTAGTTCAAAGTATTACGAATATGACTCAACGATTACTCCTTGCTGAGAGTGAATTCGGAAGTGGTACGAAATGTCCAAGGTTAATGAATATGGATAACTATTCCACTTGGAAGTTGAGATTTAAGATTTGGCCTGATGGTCAGGACATGAAGCTTTGGAAGTACATTGAAACCGAATTTCAATGGCCACGTTCACCTGTTACAAATGAATTGTATACGTTGCATAATATGCCTTTGGAAGAACGTGAAGAGTATAACTTGGAAAAGAAGATTATCTGTAACTTGACAAGTGCTCTTGATGGTCCGATTTTCCATCAATTTCTGTGTCATGATAACTCATTCAAGATATGGGAAGCACTTCATACTTTTAATGAAGGAAATACATCTTACAGAACTAGAAAAGGCTTAGAGTTGAAAGCTGAGTTTGATCATTTTCACTGGCAAGTTGGAGAATCTATTACAGAATTGGTTGAGAGATACCGTCATTTGCTAGCTGAACTACACAAGCATGATGTGACCATTGCTGAGAAAGACAAAGTAACATGTCTAGCTGGAGCATTACCTTTAGAGTGGAATGGTTTCGTATTAACTATGAAAACCAGTGGAGAACTTGCTACTGCTACAGTGAACTCGTTTATTGCAAGACTTCAGGAAGAAGAATTAGAATTGTTAAACAAAGTCAAGAGGTCTAAACAAGTTCAAGACACAAAAATGTATTGTCCAAATGGTTACACACCGCCTAAGTCAGCTCATGCATCTTTCAAATAGCTTTTGCTACGAAAAATCAGAATATGTATGGTTTGAATGTTAGCAGTACACCTATTCAACAACCTTCATATCTACCACAAGTTTCACCATGTTCTCTCAATACCCAATCACAGCCTACTTCCAATACTATAGAGTCATCTACACCGACTGCATCAGATGTTCTTTCTGCACTTAAAATTGAAAACATAAGGAAAGTTGGGAAAGAAAAGATTAGTGAAGATATAGCTTTACTATCAAGCCTTGTTAATTCTTATGATAGTTATCTTGATGGTCGTGTGGGTAACATTCATCTAATAACAGAAGATTATCATCAACTTGATAGAGATGAAGCAGAAAAGATAGATATTATGTGGGGTATGACAAATCTTGTGAGAAGAGCAAGAGATTATGAAGAACGAACTGGAAAACCAATCAGCTTGACCAAAGATACAAAACTGGGATTTGATATGAATACTGTTACTTGTTACAACTATGGAGAATTAGGTCATTTTTCAAGACAGTGCACAAAACAGAAGAAGCAGGGTAATCGTAATCCGTTCAAGAATCAGAACTACAGTTCTCAGAGTCAAACTACTAAGCGTGAGATCTACATTACTGATAAAGTAAATGAACCAGAAACAGCTGAGACTCCTAACAAAGCTTTGGTTGTCATTCATGGAGATGATGATGATTGGTCTATCAAATTGAATGTAGATGATCAACAACCTAAAGCTAACATGGCAAAGATCACGGAATCTGAAGCAGATTGTGTTACTGATCAGAATTTAGTTGAGAAGCTGACTGCTCATGCTGAAAGAGCTGAAAGATTGTCTCGAAAAAATCGGAAAGAGAAGATTCAGAAATAGGTTAAAGACAAATTCAAGAAGGAACGTGATTCAGTTCCTCGTACACCTGAATCTAGAAGTATTTCACCAACATCATCAGAGGACTACTACTACAACAGTTAGAAGGATAAATATAGTGATACCTTAGTGTTTGAAGAAAGTCTAGAAGCTGATCAAAGTGAAGAAACATTGGTTGATGTTGATAAAGAACTAGACGAATGGGGTAAAATGATTGCCGAAGAGTTGGTAATGTTAGTTCTTATGGGTGAAGGTTCAGATTTTGAGAGTGAAAATTCAGAAGATGATGAATCAGACAAAATCTCAGAATCAGATGTTGAAGTTAAAGCTGACCTTACTGGAGTTAACCAAACTGATTTTGAAGCATTGAACAAGCAAGCAGTAGACTTACTAAAGATGTGCTTATCAAAAAGTGATCTTGAGAAGGTCTCTGGGTTAACTAGAGCCAAAGATATTTGGGACAGACTTGAACAGATTCGTTTGGGTAAAGATGCTGATACATCAGAGTTCCTTACAGACTCATCAGAATCAAAAGATGAACTCAATGATGGGAAGAAGACAAATTACTTTGCATTTATGGCTGAGACTTCTTCATCAAATAACGCTCAACAGGTATCTTCTGATCCATCTACTGTTATTGAATGTGTTAAATGTGCTGAGTCTAAGATTACAATAGATAATTTAACAAAGGCATATGCGGAGATGAAAGAAAAATGGCATGCATACCATGTGACCACAAAGGTTGAAAACAAGTTGAAATAGCAAATCAAAGTTTATAAAAAACAACTTCACGATCTTAAATGTTATAACTTTGACATAAATCAAGCTTTAATTAAATGTGTTGACATAATTAATGAACTAAAGAAAGAAAATGAATGCGTTAAAGCTGATTTAGAAGCAATTTCAATTAAAATGAAGTGTTGGGCAAGTGCGTCGCAATGGAATGCATTAATGGTGGAACTTAATGACACCAAGGGAAAGGGTATTGGATATAAATCTGCATCTTCTCCTTTTCAGAACACATTTGTTAATGCAAACGTAGTTGACGGTCGACCAGAAGATTGTATCCCTCCTAGTTATGAAGATTATGTTGAAAAGAATAAAAAATGTAGTTCAACTAAGAATACAACTTCTGATGATACTGATGAAGGTGCTTTAGATCTTGAGGAAGATAGGAAAACTGAGTTAGGAGATAACTCTAAGACAAGTAGAGTTAGAACACCGAAAGGTCCTGTTAAAATTTTAAACAGACCAGTTCCTCCTGTTGTAGTGACCTGAACTTTTCCATGTTTATATATATTAAATGAAATTGATATTTACATGATTAAGTGTTTCCAACATGTTAAGCAATCAAACTTGTCAAGACTTGATTAATTGAAATAGGTTTCATATAGACAATTGACCACCCAAGTTGACCGGTGATTCACGAACGTTAAAACTTGTAAAAACTATATGATGACATATATATGTATATATGTATATATATATATGTATATATATATATATATATATATATATATATATATATATATATATATATATATATATATATATATATATATATATATATATAGTTAACATGATATTATGATAAGTAAACATATCATTAAGTATATTAACAATGAACTACATATGTAAAAACAAGACTACTAACTTAATGATTTCGAAACGAGACATATATGTAACGATTATCGTTGTAATGACATTTAATGTATATATATATATATCATATTAAGATATATTAATACATCATGATATCATGATAATGTAATAATTTAACATCTCATTTGATATAATAAACAATGGGTTAACAACATTTAACAACATCGTTAACCTAAAGGTTTCAAAACAACACTTACATGTAACGACTAACGATGACTTAACGACTCAGTTAAAATGTATATACATGTAGTGTTTTAATATGTATTCTTACACTTTTGAAAGACTTCAAGACACTTATCAAAATACTTCTACTTAACAAAAAAGCTTACAATTACATCCTCGTTCAGTTTCATCAACAATTCTACTCGTATGCACCCGTATTCGTACTCGTACAATACACAGCTTTTAGATGTATGTACTATTGGTATATACACTCCAATGATCAGCTCTTAGCAGTCTATGTGAGTCACCTAACATATGTGGGAACCATCATTTGACAACTAGCATGAAATATCTCATAAAATTACAAAAATATTAGTAATCATTCATGACTTATTTACATGTAAACAAAATTACACATCCTTTATATCTAATCCATATACCAATGACAAAAAACACCTATGAACACTTTAATTCTTCAATTTACTTCATCTAATTGATCTCTCTCAAGTTCTATCTTCAAGTTCTAAGTGTTCTTCATAAATTCTATAAGTTCTAGTTTCATAAAATCAAGAATACTTCCAAGTTTGCTAGCTTACTTCCAATCTTGTAAAGTGATCATCCAACCTCAAGAAATCTTTCTTATTTATAGTAATATATCTTTCTAATACAAGGTAATACTCATATTCAAACTTTGATTCAATTTCTATAACCATAACAATCTTATTTCGAGTGGAAATCTTACTTGAACTTGTTTTCGTGTCATGATTCTGCTTCAAGAACTTTCAAGCCATCCAAGGATCCTTTGAAGCTATATCTATTTTTCTCATTTCCAGTAGGTTTATCCACAAAACCTGAGGTAGTAATGATTTTCATAACATCATTCAATTCATATATATAAAGCTACCTTATTCGAAGGTTTAAACTTGTAATCATTAGAACATAGTTTAGTTAATTCTAAACTTGTTCGCAAACAAAAATTAATCCTTCTAACGTGACTTTTAAAATCAACTAAACACATGTTCTATATCTATATGATATGCTAACTTAATGATTTAAAACCTGGAAACACGAAAAACACTGTAAAACCGGATTTACGCTGCCGTAGTAACACCGCGGGCTGTTTTGGATTAGTTAATTAAAAACTATGATAAACTTTGATTTAAAAGTTGTTCTTCTGGGAAAATGATTTTTCTTATGAACATGAAACTATATCCAAAAATCATGGTTAAACTCAAAGTGGAAGTATGTTTTTCAAAATGGTCATCAAGACGTCGTTCTTTCGACTGAAATGACTACCTCTTACAAAACCGACTTGTAACTTATATTTCTGAATATAAACCTATACTTTTTTTGTTTAGATTCATAAAATAGAGTTCATTATGAAACAATAGCAATTTGATTCACTCAAAACGGATTTAAAACGAAAAAGTTATGGGTAAAACAGAATTGGATAATTTTTCTTGTTGTAGCTACGTGAAAATTGGTAACAAATCTATATTAATCATATCCTAGCTAACTTATATTGTATTATACATGTATTATAATATATTATGTAATCTTGGGATACCATAGACAAGTATGCAAATGTTTTGACATATCATATCGACCCATGTATATATATTATTTGGAACAACCATAGACACTCTATATGCAGTAATGTTGGAGTTAGCTATACAGGATTGAGGTTGATTCTGAAAATATATATACTTTGAGTTGTGATCTAGCCTGAGACGTGTATACACTGGGTCATGGATTGATTCAAGATAATATATATCAATTTTTTTCTGTACAATTAACTTTGGACAACTAGTTGTAGGTTACTAACGAGGACATGTGACTTAATAAACTTAAAACATCAAAATGTATTAAAAGTGTTGTAAATATATTTTGAACATACTTTGATATATATGTACATATTTATTATAGGTTCGTGAATCGACCAGTGGCCAAGTCTTACTTCCCGACGAAGTAAAAATCTGTGAAACTGAGTTATAGTCCCACTTTTAAAATCTAATATTTTGGGATGAGAATACATGCAGTTTTATAAATGTTTTACGAAATAGACACAAGTAATTGAAACTACATTATATGGGTGAATGATCGAAGCCGAATATGCTCCTTTTTCTTGGTAACCTAAGAATTAGTAAACCGATCTACTAATTGACGCGAATCCTAAAGATAGATCTATTGAGCCTAACGAACCCCATCCAAAGTACCAGATACTTTAGTACGTCGAATTCTTTTTTATCATGTCCGAAGGATTTCCCGGAATGATAGGGGATATTCTTATATGCATCTTGTTAATGTTGGTTACCAGGTGTTCACCATATGAATGAATTTTATCTCTATGTATGGGATGTATATTGAAATATGAAATCTTGTGGTCTATTATTATGATTTGATAATATATAGGTTAAACCTATAACTCACCAACATTTTTGTTGATGTTTTAAGCATGCCTATTCTCAGGTGATTATTAAGAGCTTCCGCTATTGCATACTAAAATAAGGACAAGATTTGGAGTCCATGCTTGTATGATATTATGTAAAAACTGCATTCAAGAAACTTATTTTTGATGTAATATATTCTTATTGTAAACCATTATGTAATGGTCGTGTGTAAATGGTATATTTTAGATTATCATTATTTGATAATATACGTAATGCTTTTTAAACCTTTATCGATAAAATAAAGGTTATGGTTGTTTTAAAAATAAATGCAGTCTTTGAAAAACGTCTCATATAGAGGTCAAAACCTCGCGACGAAATCAATTAATATGGAACATTTATAATCAATATGAACGGGACATTTCACCTGTTACACCTAAGCCTGTTCCAAGAAATAAAACAAATGATTCTCCTGTGTTTGTAAGAACACAAGATCCGTCATCTTCAAACTCTAATAACATGTATGAATTTAGAGGACATAGGGAGTTTTGTCAATGTTTTAATTGTGCTATTTTTGGACATATTGCTGCTAATTGTGCTAGAAGATATAGATCAACCAGACAAAAGATTGACCTCACATATGATGATCACAGATCATCTTATGCTCATAAAACAGGTTCACATGTTAATGATGAAGTTCGTGTTAAAAATCATACTACAAATGTTGTCTATGGAGAGTATAAGAGAAAGAACTTCAATAGGTCAATTTCGCCTGTGACGATTAAGGTTCCTAAACAGGATACTGAGGCATGAGTTTCCAAATCAAGTGATCATAGTAGAGCTTTTGAACTAAAGACACGATCGCCTTCGCAAAAAGCTAGTCGTCTAATGATACGCACATCTGCAAGACTATGCGGATTACGCATCCAAAGCCCTAAACCGTACGTAAATTTCCATGTCATAGATATGGCACGGGTATAGCCGCACTATATGCGCCTATACCATCTAATGCGAGTTTCGTATACTTGCATAAGGGTCCAGTATATTCTAAAAAAATGTACGGTATAATCAATTAGGATTCTTTTCCTAAAATAATGAAAGTTAGTTGGGATAAGATTGCATTTAATTAGGGAAGATATTCTACCGAAACCCTAATTCGTGAACCTATAAATACATAACTCATAAACCCTAAAAAGATATATATACATTCATTCATTTACTCATACGTAAACGACAACATACAAATCTTCATCGTACGAACAAAGCTTCATACGATCTTAAAGACTTTCAGGTATGTCTCGAACTATAAAACATTCATGTCTTTGGGCCACTCAACCTCGTATACTAGGTTGTTGATGGACTCTCAAATCAGCCACCCTGTCAGAATCGAAACGATACCGACGTGGGTTATCCACCTACTAAGTGTCGGAGGTTCGAATGTTGTTAGTCCTTAAACCCTATTATGCACTCAAGCGTAAGTTCACCTTGACCTCGTGAAAATATGCTTGAACATTTGGCGCCATCCATGGGACCGGTTATATGAAACAAACAAGATTGGAATTTATGTTGTGTATGATTTATTATATGTATCTTTTTTCTGTAAAACTTTTTTGTTTAATTAATCGGTCACTTTCAGGTTTTAAATTGTCAGCAAGAATGGGTGGAGGAAGTAAGAGTGCTAAAAATCAAGGGCGATCGGACTCTCCAGTAAGTCTAGGGTTTCAAACACCCACGATAACTGTTACGAATACACCATCGACGCCACCAGCACCAACTAAAGGCGCATCAAAGCCTCAATCGACATCAAATGTTGAAACAGGGCCAGTTACATCAGAAACAATCCTGAAAGAATCATCTAAGAATTGGTGGCACTCTCCCGATGGAAGTTTACTGGAAACAGGAACTAGCTTCAAACCATTCGAGGATCTTCCGCCTAAAAATCTGAGCTTTGGTTCTTCAAGCGAAACCGTTCCACTAGGTTTCAAAGTTAAAACTACCTGTGTGGGTACCATAGCGATTATCACCTCGGTCGAACCCGAAACTCCGATTGAAAGGGTTACCAACGAGAAGGCTCAGGAAAGAATCAGGCAGATGGGTCTGAGAAATCCAGATGGTTCATATATTATGCTGACACCACAACAAGCGTCAACGATATATTCATATTCACAACCAGTCCATACTGTTGCAAGCAACCAATATAACGGGGCGCACTATGTCACAACTCAATCAAACAGCTTCATATCTCAATTACAGCAAGTCGTGCCACCACACCTGGCACCAGCTTTTAATGAGCCAGCACAGGTACAAGAATTTATGAACAATTGGTTCGCGGTGATGCAAGGGCAAAAAGCTAAGCAAAGCCTTGAGTTAGCTCCCACAACAGAAAAGTTTGTGCCACATATTGCCAATCATCCCTTCACAGTGGCACCTGTGTTGCCTCTAACACTCGGAAGTTACGATGGGTTATCAGATCCAGATGACTTTTTGCAAAAATTTTAAGGAACTGCAAGAACACACAGCTGAGGTGATGCAGTAGCATGCCATATGCTACTAATAGTGTTACTAGGAGTAGCAAGGGAGTGGTTCAATAATTTGCCAACCCAAAGCGTTATAGGTTTTGCGGATTTGCGCTCAAGATTTTTGTTAAAATTCCACAACTTGCGCGCACGCAAAAGAACAAATGTCGAATGCGACGACATTAAGCAAAAATCGGAAGAAAGCTTAGGAGAGATAATAGACAGGTACACCAAGGAGGTGGCCAAAATATAAGACTTTCCAGAAAGCCAGAAGGTGTCCGACTTTATACATTGTATAGATACTGACAGACACCTATCTTTATGGCAGCGATTACTGTAACAACCCGACTTTTTTCGTTTACTATCGTTACTTGTCCGTTAAATATTTAACGGTGATTACTTAGAACTTTATGTGTTTGATTGATTTAAATGCATACTTAATCCAAGTGGATTACTTGAATTAACATGTTATATTAATTTGTGAACTTATTTCGGATAGAGAAATAACTAGAAAAAACGTTACGATTAAGTTAATCGCCTAGAAAGCTTTTCAGTTTACAGAACTCAAAAAACGATAAAATAATTATTTCTAATAATTATTGACTTTATGAAAAACTTATTTAATTTATTATTTATTTAGTAAATTAAATTCGGTGAATTCGTTTTAACGAGTAGTTAACGTTCCGGAGATGAGGTACGGTTAACGGCACTCGAAACGGACCACGCGCGTACAAGAAAATAACGAAACGAATGGTATTTCACATTTAATAATTGTTTTATGTAATTATTATGTTTTAAACATACATTCAATTTATTAGAATTTATATAGATTAAAAATGCGAGAAATTGACGTTTAACGTTCCGGTTTGCGTTTTCGATTAACGACAATTAAAGGCTCTTAACGGGATCCCATAGAAAATCATCTAGCAAAATTTTAGAACCCATGGACTCCCTTTTACATCCCTTTGGCCAAAATTACCCATAGGAACCCTTAATGGATTTGTTTCTTGCTAGTTTCCTTATTGGGTTATTGGATTAGGCCCTAATTATATCCTTAAATAGGAAAATACATCCATTCTTCCACGCTAACCCCCCATTCATGACTTGTATCAGCCCCCAACACCCTCCAAGTCATTGATCATCATCATCCCCATGATCACCTTCAATTTTTGATGTTCGAGCAATCTTGCTTCACGAAAGTGCTTCCTCTCATCGTTCTCTATCTATTGGTATAAGCAATTTGTGTTTTAAAGGTATAAAACCACTAACTCTAATCTCTTTAGATCTGTATTTATGTAATTACATAGTGTAATGAGGTCTAGTGCTCAATTGATTGCGTATAGAGTTGTCGTTTATCGTTTAATTGCTCGATTGATGTTGTTTGCATGAATCACGATTTTGTATCTTATGAATATGATAAAATTGACTTATGATCTAATCTTTGATTATTATCTAGATGGATATAGATCGAAAAACTATTGAGTTTGGACTTTGATTTTGCATGATTTCGTTATCGTATGTTCAAGATATGATTAATCGAAGTTTCGTTAGGGTTTCACATGTAATCCGAATTTTATGATTTGCATGCTTTGTGTTTTAGCTTATATAAAGTGTACTACTATATTCCTTGTGAAAATTTATGCAATTTAGACTTAATATTTGCATCAAAAGGTTATGTAATGCTCCCGTTATGTCAAACGAAGATTTGGTTTCTAAAGTGAGCTGAATCATTTTTCAAAGTTACATAAAAATTGATAGAGTGAACTAGGAATTGATTTAGACTTTGATCTTCTGGAATATGTTAGTTTAAGTGTTCCTTGGCATGTTTCATTTGTATGAAAACTTGCGAGAACATGATTTTCCATGTGATATATGCTTGTCTAAGTGATGTGTCCGGTTGATGATAACTGATGAGTCTGTAAAGATTTACAAAATTGTACAAATTGGCTAAATCAATGTTTCTTATTATTTTATAACTAAAACTTTGAGATGTCATGAAATGACTCCAATTTTCCGTTCTTCAAAATCTATTTTCTATATTTTATGAAAAATGTTTAAAAACTGACGCGCGGACAGAAATTTCTGTAATGAACTATGAATTGACCCTTTATGATATTGGACTTTTACTTATCGTATGAGGCTTTGGCTGGACTTTTTGGAATCTATTTTAAGTGTAGTTATGATCTGGATTTGTTCATGATTTAATGATTTATGTGCTATGAGCTATAGTTGGATCTTTCTACAACGTACGAATTTCTAAGGCATGCTTTAAGGTGCAAAAGTGCAATATGCTTAATTATGACTTGTAAAGTGATACTTGACCCAGGTTTGACTTGTTGACCATTTTTGTATGACCTACTGAGATGTTTGACTTTAGTTGACCACTTTGACCGAGTTGACTTTAGGGTTAACTTTGGTTGACTTTTGTTGACTTGCTTGGATTAGTTGACTTTTACTTGTTCGCTGAGTCAGTCTGAGCACTAGGACTTTTCATACACTATGGGTTGACATATTATGACCTATATGTATATACTTAAGATGACTTACGTGATTAGGTTGCGTTGTTCGGTCGAGATTGTTCGACTGCAGTACGTTTTGCTAAGATATTTCAGGTGCTTTTGCTCAGGTGAGTCTACAGTCCCTACTATGTTTTTACTGGGATGAGATGCATGCTTTTACAAATGTTTTACGTGTAAGAATATACATATGAATTCAGATCAAAAATCCCTTAGCTTGATTATATTAGTTACTTTGTAAGCTCGACTTATAGGGACGGTACTGTTAGGTTTGACAAACCTCGCCTAAAACATAGCAGGCGTCTATTTTGTTGTTACTCGTATGTAACACCCTGTTTTTCTCCGTACATGATTTATAGGTGTATTGTGTATGTACGATAGGCGTATGAAGGGTTCGGGACATATTCGGGTGTTAAGATCTTGTATGCAAGGAAATGAGTCAGACCATGTTGAACGTCGCGACGCGACAAAGGAGGCCGCGGCGCGACATTTAACTGGAATCCAGATCAGAAGCTTGATAAAAAATGATCCCAGAACTAGGCAAATGTCGCGGCGCGACATTTAAGGCCGTGGTGCGGCATTCTGGGCAAACTGGTGCCGGATTTTTGTAATATTACATGAGAAGCAAGGGCATTTTGGTCTTTTCACGTTTGAGCCAGATTTGAGGCTTTAACCTCATCCACTCATTCATTTTCCTAATTTCATTTTCCTTTTCTTTTCATTTTTCTCTCAAAACTCAAACACCCATTTGATTTCAAAGGGATTTTTGGAAAGGAAGAAGCGGGATTTGATCGTTGGCGTATTTGACAAGTTTGTTCTCCTCGTTCTTAGCTACACGGTGATACTAGTGGTAAGCTCTAACTCCGAATTTCATTTTCATGTTCATCATTCAAATTTGGGGCTTTTGATTGTATGATTCATAAGTGAAACCCATTTAGTTGTTAATTGGAGATTAACACCAATATTCGGGTTTATTGTTGTTAAAGGCGGGTTTTAGGTTGGTTAATGATTTAAACATGTTTAAGACTTGTAAATGGTGTACAATCACTAGCATTAGTGATTATTAGTGTTTTGGAGACTTTTAGGGTTTTCGTGGATGACTAATTTTGACTAGAGTCAAAATTAGGGTTTGTTGAAGATTATGACCCGAATTTTGATTCGATGAGGTTTATAAACTTAAAATGGATTAAATTGAAGTATGAAACCGAGTTAAATACATTTTGGTGTCAAAAATTGTAAATGGTGAGGTTTTGACCTTATGGGTCAAAATTAGGGTTTATGGGCGATTTTGAGAACGAGAAGTGTTTAACACTTGTGTTTGGGTTTAATTGGCATATAAGGACCATTATCACTTGTGTTAGTGATTATTGGTCAGTTTGGGCACGGTTTGTGCTTGGAAGTGCAATTGGGTCGAATTTGCACTAAGTATCGAATTGGGTTGGTTTGTAGATCCAATCTAAGTGTGTTGTTAAATTTGTGATAATGGATTAGGTACTTTCCATTAACGAGTTGCGGATTACTTGGAAGCTTTTCTTCGAGGCGACTAGGTGAGTGTTAATATCCTATGTGCATATGTATGTGTAGGATGGGTGCGGGTCGGGTGAAGTGGTTCTCGGTCATAGAGCTCACTTCACATATAGGTGGATTGATGGAACTTGTGTATAGGTCCAATTGGCAAGTTTGTGCGTTTTGGTTGAAAACCTTTGGCGAGGTATACGCTTGTGTGTACGTTATCACACGTGGTTGTGATTTGGATGTTATAACCCCAATGGCGAAGGGTTGATAATGTTGTGAAGTGGATAACCCCGATGTGGTGGATTTTATAATCCCGTGACCGTGGGTTTTGATGTTGAGAAGTGAATCGCGTGTAGTTCGGATTCACCATGACTCGTGTAGTTCGGTCATCTTATTGAGGTAGTAATCTCGTGTGGTTTCGGATTACTAAGGCTCGTGTAGTTCGGCCAACCTCGATGTTGTGAAGATAGTAATCTCGTGTGGGTTCGGATTACTAAGGCTCGTGTAGTTCGGCCAATCTTCATTGTGGCGTTTGGTATTCGGTAATGGGTTAAGGGGTTAACCTTATTCGTTTTATATTGTTATATATATTAATGTAATGTTGTGTTGTAGCTAACCCTCCGGGTGTAGCTTATTGGCGTTATTCACATCATCGTTGGAGAACTTACTTGTTGATATCTTTAGCTCGTTGCTTTGAGATAGTACGGTATGCTTAGTGTAGTTGCCTTATTCATGGATGCTTCGGTATGCGGTATTTGATATTTGTGTGGCGTGTCCATTATATATATATATATATATATATATATATATATATATATATATATATATATATATATATATATATATATATATATATATATATATATGTAGTATATTATCATTCACTAAGCGTTAGCTTACCCTGTTGTTGTTGATATTTTTATAGGTTCGCATGCTTGGTGGCTCGGGTAAGCTTGGGGATTAGAGATCTTGGCTAGGTTGCTTAGAAGATCTTGCTTTTGTACTCGATTAGGATTTGGGTAGCGTAGTCCCAAATCACCATGCTCGGTTTTGGTTGGAAACTAAACTAGTCTGGTCGTGTATGTCTGTTTGGACAATTAATCAATGTATTAAATGTTTTAAGGTTTATTAAACCTTCTATTGTATTAAAGATGTTTATGGAAACACAATTGGGACCTAAAGTGTTATTTAAAGCGTATTAAAAGGAAAAAAAAAATTATGGGCCGGTTTTAATACGGGTTGGGTTGTTTCAAGTGGTATCAGAGCATGTTCTAAGGGATTTAGGTGACTTGAGATAGGTGCCTAGACTTAGACTTTTATGTGTGCTTAATTGTTGCGGGACTTGTAGGATTACGGGTCAGAATGAGTTGTAGTTAGTGCCTTGTTTGTAGGTGGACTAACGTTTATATTAGGAATGCGGATATTATCAATATATTATTGTGTTGTGATGATAATTCTCGCGTGTGTTTATATCTCGTAGAATTTTGTTTGTGTTTGTTTATATCATCGAGCGAGACGGTCGTTGTACTAACAAGTGGATACGGCGTGTGTGCGTAATAAGGACTTGCAAACCTTATTACGGGTGCAATTCGTGTCTAACGAGTGATGTACGACGAGTGTTGAGCAAGATGGGACGGTGTTATGCGTGTTGTTTTATACGTTCGTGGACTAATCGTTTTGCATTCTTTAAAATGACAACGCGAAACGAGATCGAGACGAATGACGAGGAGTTTAACTCTAGAGTTGCGGCCGCCGTTGCGGAGCAAATGAGTGCGTTTCGAGAAGAAATGGATAGGAAGTATTCCGAATTTCGGGGTAGTAGTGAAATGGAGCGTTGTATTAAGAGCTTCATGAGGACTAAACCCCCGATGTATGACGGGAAACCGGATCCTTTGGTAAGCACAACTTAGATTTCGGATGTCGAAGGGTGTTTTCTTACTATTCAATGCCCTCCTGAGAAGAAGACGAGACTCGCTACTAGTTTGTTGCGGGGTAGGGCAAAGGATTGGTTGGATGGTAAGATTGATCTTGTCGGTGGTGAACCGTTTATGGCGTTATCGTGGGACGAGTTTAAGAAGGAATTCTTCAAGGAGTTCCGGACTTCAGCCGATTTATCGGAAATGCGTAATGAGTTGCGAAATTTGCAACAGGGTTCTATGGATTTGAATACTCTCAAGACGACCTTTATGGCGAAGGCTCATTTTTGCCCGAAGTATTTGGGGAATGATAATTTGTTGATGCAAGATTTCTATCGAACCTTGAATGATGACTTGAAGAATAACATTTGCCGGGGTCACGCGAAATCGTTTGCGGAATTATTCGCCGTGGCTAGAGGTTTCGAGTCGTATACGCGATCAAAAATTGGTGAACCTTCAAGTGAGAGAAGGGTTGTTTCGTATGGTGCTCCGAGTAAGAGGACTAAGGGTCCAAGTGTGAGCACGGGTGGTACGCGGACGGGTATACCGGATTCTAGTGCATCTAGATGTTACAATTGTGGCATGAGGGGTCACAAGTCTTGGGAATGTTTGGTACTAAAGGGTGATGGTATGGTGAGTTTCAATTGCCAAGAAGAAGGACATCGTAAGTCGGAATGTCCCAAGTTAGCGGGGACGGGTACGGCAAGGAGACGTTAAGGTACGTTTCGTTTTAATAAATATGTCCTTTGATTATTTATTAAGTGCCGTTTGAATTTGGGTTGATTAAATGCCTTGTGTTGTTCATATTGTTGTTATGGGTGACATTCCTAATGGAAGTACCCAATGGTGACGTTTGATTGTCGGGCGAAGGGAGTAAGACTTGGTGCAACCAAGCATTCCTTAGTATTTGGAAATGTTTCTACCAAGCTATGGAAATGGGTTTTGGTGTTCGATTGTTAAGCGCGTGTTCGCTATAATGTGGAAGTCGATGAACCGTGAGGTTCGACGAGTGGCTGAAAACTTTGAGATCGAGTGTTTTGAATCTCGATGTATGTTGGTAATGGAGTATATAAGACGCGACATTAGGTGCCTCTTTTATACCTACTAGCGTGGTGTTCGACTCCGATTATGTTGTGGTTACATTGTACTTAGGGTACCGAAGTGAAACCCTTAGGTACATGAGTGACTAGGTGGAAGTTGACAAACTAAAGTAATTGGATGATTGCGAGGGTATGGTTTATGTAATCGTGGTACAATTTTTGTTCAAAGTATTTAAGGATTGATTGAAATCCTTCGTGTGCTCAAGGCTGGAGCAAGATATGGTGATGGGTCGTGTGAGCCCAATCGTTTGTAAAGTCTACCTTTGGTAGCATTGTACGGTTGTACGAGTTGTGGATATATAACGTAGGTCCAAGTGGGGGAGTTGCACTCCCGCACGAGGAAGTTTTAGTGTGAGATTTCGGATGATGCTTTTGGTAGATCCGAAAAATGTTGTCGAGACCTGGTTTTGGTCGATTTGTGGTAGATTACAATTTCGGATAAATTGTACTTATGGTTTGGATTTGAATTATCACCGAGGTGGTAATGTGGTAAATCTCGTTGAGAGATAATGGACGTGTTTGGTGAGCAAGGTGAAATCCTTCGGTTAAGGGAGG
Organism: Rutidosis leptorrhynchoides; assembly: GCF_046630445.1. Lineage (NCBI taxonomy): Eukaryota > Viridiplantae > Streptophyta > Magnoliopsida > Asterales > Asteraceae > Rutidosis > Rutidosis leptorrhynchoides. The sequence continues at coordinate 562,137,140 of NC_092335.1, forward strand.
TGTGTGTCGGATTCTCTTCTAGAGAATTATTGTTTTGTGCCTATGTTTGATATAGGTGGTTCTTGCTCGAGTGTGTGAATGGTTAGTGGTATCCGTTAGGATTCACTATGGCGTAGCAGAGCGCGATGTTACGCTACTCGTCGTTCGAGGCCAAAAGGGCGTTGATTGATGAAGCATGACTTTCGGAGTCCGCTGACTTCATCATGGTATTGGTGATTGATGAAGCATGACCTTTAGGGTCCGCTGACTTCATCATGGGAGTATGCGATTGGTGGAGCATGACCTTCGGGGTCCGCTGACTTCATCATGAGCGAGGTGTTATATCGGTGAAGCATGACCATTCACGGGGTCCGCTGACTTCATCCGGTGTTGAGATTAGTGAAGCATGATCTTCGGGTCCGCTGACTTCATCATGGTAGTGAGTCGCGTGTAGTTCGAATTCGCAAATGACTCGTGTGGTTTCGGTCATTGTATTGAGGAGTGAGTCTCGTGTAGTTCGGATTCACAAATGACTCGTGTAGTTCAGTCATTCCTCCGGGATAGTGACTCTCGTGTAGTTCGGATTCACTAAGGCGCGTGTAGTTCGGCCAATCCCGATTGTTGTTGTGCTGAAGGTAGTGAGTCGCGTGTAGTTCGGATTCACTAAGGCGCGTGTGTTTTCGGCCAGCCTTCGTGTTGTGTGATCTGTCGGTTGTTTTATACACCGATGGTGGGGTCGTAAGGACCGTGATGTTTGAACTATCGGTTGTTTTATATGCCGATGGTGGGGTCGTGAGGACCATGTTGTATGATTAGTGAGGAGATAGCCGTGTTTCGCTCACATGTTGCTACGGGTGTGACGATATTCGATTTTGTACACCTTGGGATTAACGTTACCATAGTCGTTTTGGGCGTTATCGGTCTTAACCGTTTGTTATGATGTTACGGTAGTTGCGTATTGGTCGTATTGCGCACTGCAAGGGATGTATAGTGTTTGGTGTTATCCGTAAGGATTCGTTTGGTTCGGTCTTCATCGCTTCGGTTGTTGACCTTAGGTTGAGACTTGGTTGTTTTTAGCGTCGTACTCGGTAAGGGTATGCTAAGGAATTGATATCTCGGTACGAGATTGCTTGAGTTTTCTCGATGTTAGGGAATGAGCATGGTTTTAGTGCTCGGAATTATGGAATTTGATAAATCTTGGGTGACGATTTAGTTGTTAAAGGCAATTCAGTGGGAAGAATTGCTTAGGAAAGTCGGTTGGGACTTATGTTTGAGGACCGTGAAGTGTGGTCCATTTGGTTAAGTGATGAGGATCACGAGGACATGATCGAATCTAAGTGGGGGAGAGTTGTAACACCCCGTTTTTCTCCGTACATGATTTATAGGTGTATTGTGTATGTACGATAGGTGTATGAAGGGTTCGGGACATATTCGGGTGTTAAGGTCTTGTATGCAAGGAAATGAGTCAGACCACGTTGAATGTCGCGACGCGACAAAGGAGGCCGCGGCGCGGCATTTAACTGGAATCCAGATTAGAAACTTGATAAAAAATGATCCCAGAACTAGGCAAATGTCGCGGCTCGACATTTAAGGCCGCGACGCGGCATTCTGGGCAAACTGGTGCCAGATTTTTGTAATATTACATGAGAAGCAAGGGCATTTTGGTCTTTTCATGTTTGAGCCAGATTTGAGGCTTTAACCTAATCCACTCATTCATTTTCCTAATTTCATTTTCCTTTTCTTTTCATTTTTCTCTCAAAACTCAAATACCCATTTGATTTCAAAGGGATTTTTGGAAAGGAAGAAGCAGGATTTGATCTTTGGCGTAGTTGACAAGTTTGTTCTCCTCGTTCTTAGCTACACGGTGATACTAGTGGTAAGCTCTAACTCCGAATTTCATTTTCTTGTTCATCATTCAAATTTGGGGCTTTTGATTGTATGATTCATAGGTGAAACCCATTTAGTTGTTAATTGGAGATTAACACCAATATTTGGGTTTATTGTTGTTAAAGGCGAGTTTTGGGTTGGTTAATGATTTAACCATGTTTAAGACTTGTAAATGGTGTACAATCACTAGCATTAGTGATTATTGGTGTTTTGGAGACTTTTAGGGTTTTCGTGGGGTTTGTTGAGGATTATGACCCGAATGTCGATTCGATGAGGTTTATAAACTTAAAATGGATTAAGTTGAAGTATGAAACCGAGTTAAATATGTTTTGGTGTCAAAACTTGTAAATGGTGAGATTTTGACCTTATGGGTCAAAATTAGGGTTTATGGGCGATTTTGAGAACGATAAGTGTTTAACACTTGTGTTTGGGTTTAATTGGCATATAAGGACCATTATCACTTGTGTTAGTGATTATTGGTTAGTTTGGACATGGTTTGTGCTTGGAAGTGCAATTGGGTCGAATTTGCACTAAGTGTCGAATTGGGTTGGTTTGTATATCCAATCTAAGTGTGTTGTTGAATTTGTGATAATGGATTAGGTACTTTCCATTGACGAGTTGCGGATTACTTGGAAGCTTTTCTTCAAGGCGACAAGGTGAGTATTAATATCCTATGTGCATATGTATGTGTAGGATGGGTGCGGGTCGGGTGAAGTGGTTCTCGGTCATAGAGCTCACTTCACATATAGGTGGATTGATGGAACTTGTGTTTAGGTTCAATTGGCACGTTTGTGCGTTTTGGTTGACCACCTTTGGCGAGGTACACGCTTGTGTGTACGTTATCACACGTGGTTATGATTTGGATGTTATAACCCAAATGGCTAAGGGTTGATAATGTTGTGAAGTGGATGACCCCGATGTGGTGGATTTTATAATCCCGTGACCGTGGGTTTTGATGTTGAGAAGTGAATCGCGTGTAGTTCGGATTCACGATGAAACGTGTAGTTCGGTCATCTTATTGAGGTAGTAATCTCGTGTGGTTACGGATTACTAAGGCTCGTGTAGTTCGGCCAACCTCGATGTTGTGAAGATAGAAATCTCGTGTGGGTTCGGATTACTAAGGCTCGTGTAGTTCGGCCAATCTTCATTGTGGCGTTTGGAATTCGGTAATGGGTTAAGAGGTTAACCTTATTCGTTTTATATTGTTATATATATTAATGTAATGTTGTGTTGTAGCTAACCCTCCGGGTGTAGCTTATTGGCGTTGTTCACCTCGTCGTTGGTGAACTTACTTGTTGATATGTTTAGCTCGTTGCTTTGAGATAGTACGGTTTGCTTAGTGTAGTTGCCTTATTCATGGATGCTTCGGTATGCGGTATTTGATATTTGTGTAGCGTGTCCATTTTATACATATATATATATATATATATATATATATATATATATATATATATATATATATATATATATATATATATATATATATATATATATATATATATATATATATATGTATATGTAGTATATTATCATTCACTAAGCGTTAGCTTACCCTCTCGTTGTTGATATTTTTATAGGTTCGCATGCTTGGCGGCTCGGGTAAGCTTGGGGATTAGAGATCTTGGCTAGGTTGCTTAGAAGATCTTGCTTTTGTACTCGATTAGGATTTGGGTAGCGTAGTCCCAAATCACCATGCTCGGTTTTGGTTGGAAACTAAACTAGTCGGGTCGTGTATGTCCGTTTGGACAATTAATCAATGTATTAAATGTTTTAAGGTTTATTAAACCTTCTATTGTCTTAAAGATGTTTATGGAAACACAATTGGGACCTAAAGTGTTATTTAAAGTGTATTAAAAGGAAAAAAATTTATGGGCCGTTTTTAATACGGGTTGGGTTGTTTCATCCTACACTCGATCGGTGTAGCACAATGTATAGGGTAAACTAAAGATGTGGGCTTGGCTCACGCAAAGGTTAAAGCTTTATAATCAAGTGCTCATGATAAGTGTATATTATTACGAAGCTCTTCAGAAATCTCGTAGCCTAACTTACGATGAATGTTACTTAAATATGATGTTTACGAACTTGAAACTATACATGGTAATGTCTACAAACAGATGAAACAAAAAGAACTTTTTGATGTCACTCACAGTTGAAACTTGACATCTTACAAACAGTTTATTACTTAGCATTTGCTATATGCAAACTTTTGAGATTAAACCTCAGCGGTTTATTCAGATAAACGTTTTTAAGAAATGATTTTCGACAAACGATTTATGGAAACTGTTTTATGAAACATATGAGAACTATTTAGTCAAACCTATAGATTCACTCAACTTTATGTTGATCCGTTTTGCATGTTTTATCTCAGGTATTAGTTGCTTCCGCTGTAGAACACTGCTGTTATGTAGAAGTCAAGCCAACCATTGGAGCCAGAGTTAATACGCCGTTAGTGGATTCTGACGGGGTATTACATTTGGTATCAGAGCTTTGGCTATAGGGAACTAGGATACATTAGTGTGCTAACAGTAGGGTGCATTAGTGGGTCTAGTCTATAGCCGTGTACTTAGAATGACTGTTATATGCCATGCTTGCACTGTTTGCTCTACTATGCTGCCCGTAGGGCTACATATTAGACATCACATGCATATACGCATCTATACCCATAATGATATGGACTTGGACTAGATATATGATGTCACGAATCACATACGTACACACAACGCGACACTCAAGAGCATTAAGTTGACTACGCTATCTTGAACTTATGGAGTGATGTCGAATGGATATGTGAGATATCGTAATGTAGTGACCAGGATTACATTACGGTAACTCATATAGAAGTTCCGACATCACAAAATAAGGAATTAGGAGCAAGTCAAGTAGGTTACTAGAATATACATCGTTTAGAACTTGAACCGTATAATCTCCAATATGTGTAGAAATTTACACTGTGCGAATTAATTGCTATTATAACCTATAAGAAACGTGCAATCACGTCACACGCACGAGTGATTATGTGAGACGTGTGGTTGATGATGGATCTTGTGATTAACCGTACGGTTGATCACGAGAGTATAAATAGAGAGTGCTGAGCACAGTCGCTCACCTTTGCACACTCTTCCCACTTTTCTCTCAAAATTAGATCATCACCAATTCAGTTTTCCACCGCAGTGTTTGTTAAGCACATTAAACCGACCACAGTGCCATCATCTAGGTACAATTTCATCAAGTTTTAGTATATTAATTCGTTGTTTGAATGTTTCGAAACCCTAAGGGTTTGTAAGTCGAATTTTGTCAAATTGAAGCTTGTTTTGATGCTTATTTGTTATTGTTTTGTGTTAAACGATACCTTATGTTGCTATTGTGATGTGAATCAGCGCCTAAAATGATCAATCTTGTAATCCCGTTGATTTAAATATAGCATTTAATATCGGTTTCATCAGACATGCATGAGTGACATCACTCGCACGCGTGGGACATGACTCGCACGAGTCAGTACGCGGTTGATGATGAACAGTGTGAACCTTTGAGCTCACTCATTCGATTTGATTTGGTTGCTCACTCGCTTGACTGAGCTGACACGTGTGATTAACCGCACGAGTCACCACACGGTTGACTCACTCGCTTATATATGTTGCCTCAACCGTGTACCTTGTCTGAAACCATATTACTGCTCAAACGTGTCAACAGTGGCACGAGTGACTATGTTACTCGCACGTCTGATCCCTCAGCCACACGTGTGATAGTATCACTCGCACGGTTTATCTTGTTTAACAAACTTATGATACATTGATGTGAATGCTTTGACGTGTTTATGATATGTGGGTTGTATTTCTAACATTTCTGTTGCTATTTCAGTTTGTTAAGATATCATCAATGGCTGAACAACATGTTAATGTCCCATTTGTGAACCTAGAAGGACAGGGGGAGCAAGCAAATCCTCAAGTGAATCCCGTTAATCCACCTGCTCAACAAGAAATTATCCTAGAGAAGGGTGATCTGAACAATCAAGTCGCTCTCTATGACACTACTCTCGAGAGGGGTGATCATTTTAAGGAGATTGTAGCTTTTCTTTAGAGATCAAGGATACATACTGCTATTTCTACTCATTGCACAGCTTACTACAGTCATCAAAGAGAATTCTGAAGAAATGCGGCACTTGATGTATCGGAAGATGTGACTAAGATAGTCAGTATCGTTCAAGGGCATGAGATAATTGTCTCCAAGACTGTGATAAGAAGGATTTTAAATTTTAATGATGAGAACTGCTCCCACATGACAATCGATCGTGAGAGAATTCACGGATGCTTTAAGAGATGTGCCTATTCTAGCTACATTGCTGGTAAGTCTGAACTGATGAAGACACTTCTGCCTCCACAGTTTCGATATCTTGCTCATGTGATCATGCATTGCTTGAGTGGACGCAAAGCTGGGTTTGATAAGTTGAACGAGAAAGTGCAGAGTATGTTTGTGGCACTTGTCCTAAGGGCTCCATACGATTTCTCAGGATTCGTCTTCTACTACTTTAAAGCGAATCTTTTCAGTTCTACTCAGAGATATCTTATTTATGCTCGTTTTCTTCAAATGATTATAAATGACGCTGCACCAGACCTACCGAAGCTTGAAGAGGATATTATTCACCTAAATCTAATGAATCCGATAACCTTTCGAAGAATGGAGGAAACAAGGAACGAGGGTTTGAAACCTGATTTTAGCAGAAAGCTTATTTGTCATCTGATTAAGGAGAATTATCGATGTCCTGCTGGTAACGTATGGAGAAACGACGATTCCGACTCTAACTACGAAGTTACTGATGAGGAGGAAGGTGGAGGTGATAATCAAAGAGCAACTGGTGAAGCTCAAGGAGGAAATAATGTTAATGATGAGGTTATAAAAGGTGATGATGAAGCAACTGAGGAGGATGTTAGTTTGATTCAGAGGAAGAGGAAAGGGAAAGAAGCGACGACTTCTGAACAACCGAAGAAGGAGAAGAGAACTAAACACAATTATGACTCATCTCAAAGGTCATCTCAGGGAGGATCGAAACAACAAGCTCAGAGACAACCATCCAGTTTCATGAAGGATGCAAGAGCCACTGTTACCTCACCGAGACCTGCCACTACAATACCTCAGGTCACGTCATCCAAATTCAAGACATAGAAAAATCTACTGTTGTCCTTGATCACAAAAATAACCAATCTAGAGAATCAAGCCACTGAGGAGAAGAAGATCGGTGAAGCAAAGATGGAGTCGTTAGTGGAAGAAAATAAGAGATTATGGAATCGAATGAATCGTCAGAAGGGTAGGACGGAGAAGTTGAAGAAGAAGATATTGGCAATTAAGAGTGAGAATAAGGAGAAGTTGAAGGAGTTGAACGATAAGATCGAATTACTTACCTATGGTAAAACAAAGTTGATTAAGGAAAGAGGAGAAGAATATTCCTCTGATTTGGGTGTTGATGACGAGAAAGACGATGAAGAAGATGCTGGAACTGGAGGACCCTCTTTTGAAATACCGTTAGTGATACCTATTCAAAGCTTTAATGAATATGGTGAGGTCTTTACTGCTGAATATTGATGTTATGCGAGGTGTATATAAAATAGTTTATATTTTACTAGGAAAAACTATTAAATACGATACAATTTTACACAATATATTTATTTATTTATAGAATGGATATACTTAAACCTTGCTACAACACTTATAGGCAGTGTACCTAATCGTACAGTAGTGTAGTTTTTAGTAAGTCCGGTTCGTTCCACAGGGAAATCTTTAAACAAAGCTCAACGCTATATTAGTTTACTTTTATAAAAATACAAACATATATATAAGTAATATTATTATTATAAAGGGGGGTTTTTACCGTTTAATGACCGGTTTGTCGATTTTAAAACTTTAGTCGCAGTTAAAACCTAATGTAAAATATTAAATAAATAAAAGACTTAAATTAAAACTTAAAGTAAATAACGATAATGAAATTGCGAATAATAAAAGTGCGATAAAATAAACTTGCGATAATTAAAAAGTACGATAATTAAAAGTGCGATTAAATAACAATAAATAAAAGTGCGATAATTAGAAGTGCAATTAAATATAAAATAAAGGAAATTAAATATGAAATAAAAAAATTATGCTTATTTAAACTTCCGTAATCATGATGTTTGACGTGTTGATTTTAGTTTTATGCCCATGGGTTAATTGTCCTTTGTCCTGGATTATTTAATCTGTCCGTCTGGTTTTTGTCCATAACAGTCCATCAGTCATAAATATAAAGTGCGAGTGTCCTCGTCAAATTATTATTATACCCGAAGTTAAATATTCCAACTAATTGGGGATTCGAATTGTAACAAGGTTTTAATACTTTGTTTAATGAATACACCAGGTTATCGACTACGTGTAAACCAAGGTTTTACTACTTTGTTAACAATTACACCAATTACCCTTGAATGTAATTTCACCCCTGTTTTAATTATTCTAGTGGCTATTAATCCATTCCCGTGTCCGGTTAAATGAACGATTATTCGTACATATAAATACCTCCGCCCATCGTGTCCGATCGAGTGTATATGGTAATTTATAGGGACGCCCAATTGTAGATCTTTATATTAACATTAACAAACTATCATTTAGTTAAACAAATATAAAGCCCATTAATAGCCCATAGTCTAATTTCCACAAGTGTCGTTCTTTTGTCCAAACCCCAATTATGGTACAAAGCCCAATTACCCAATTTTAGTAATTAGCCCAACATCATGATTACTTCGTTTTAAATAAGCATAATAATAACTTAGCTACGAGACATTAATGTAAAAAGGTTGAACATAACTTACAATGATTAAAAATAGCGTAGCGTTACACGGACAGAATTTCGACTTACACCCTTACAATATTTGCTAACATACCCTTATTATTAGAATTATAATTAAAATTAAAATATAAATTATAAATATAAATATAAATTTTACGTATGAATGAGGAAGAAAAAGATATTGGTTTTTGATCAGAATTCGGTTGGCTTTATAGGCAGTTTTCAAATTTGGGGCTCCGCGACTCGCGGTATATTTTGCCTTCAAACTCCGCGAGTCGCGGAGTTTGAAATTCCAGCTCACACTTTGGAGTCTTTCTCTGCCGACGGTTTTTATTTATAAATATAATATATATATAATTAATATAATTAATTATATATTATATTATATTTATATGCATAGTTAACTTGTAATTTTTAGTCCGTTGCGTCGAGCGTTAAGAGTTGACTCTGGTCCCGGTTCCGGATTTTCGAACGTCCTTGCGTACAATTTTATATTTTGTACTTTGCGTTTTGAATCTTGTACTCTTGTAATTTCGAGACGTTTCTTATCAATAATTGGAACCTTTTTTATTGTCTTTTGTACTTTTGAGCTTTTTGGTCGTTTGCGTCTTCAATTCGTCGAATCTGTCTTTTGTCTTCACCTTTTATTATTTAAACGAAAATATCACTTGTAAATAGAACAATTGCAACTAAAAGCTTGTCTTTCTTGAGGAATAATGCTATGAAATATATGTTCATTTTTAGCATTATCAAATATTCCCACACTTGAGCGTTGCTTGTCCTCAAGCAATATCGTCTTGAAATACTAGAATCACTTCTTTATTCTTCACACTTTGTACATCAGTGATTTCTATACGGCGGTATAAACAATGGTAGTAACGATATGGTTTACAGTCCCGCATGACTATAAAAATTTAGATCCATTAAGGAAATTGGATCTTTATGAAAACATTTGATCTTTTGAAAATTAAATCTAGTTTTTACCCTAGATAAGTTTTCCGGAATAACCCTTTACCGATGTTTGCAAAATATTTTTGTGGGTTTGGTGGGTTTCAGATTTGAAAATTTTAGCTCAAAACTTGCGGTTTTGTGTCACCCACTTGCTAACCTTGTATTTGGAAAGCAACACGTCCAGTTTACTTGTTCCGTATATTACCTTTCGGCAAACTACCGTCCGGTTGTAAAGGAAAGCGTTGAACAAGCAACTGTTAAGGCAATGTCCCCTGACATGCTTTTAATTATGGTCTATAACGTGTCGGACGCAATTACTATCCTTAGTAGGAGCAATAGTAAAGCTCACCCTTATAATTTTTCGGTCTGGCACAAGGTCCTGTCTTTGACCACTATGCAACCACCGTTCTTACGGTTGACACCCGATTTAGTTCAGGTGACCTAATGAATTCCAGGTGAATTCCTAGGATTTTACGTTCAATGGTAATGAACGCATTGAAAATAGGGTTTTCAGAAAACAAATCGGTTTATAATTTTGATCAAAATATTTTCTCGTTTAAGCTCGAGTTTAGATATCATCGAATTCCATGAGTTTTTAATTCTCAATCTTTAAGGTCAATCTCTAGGATTGAGTAATATCAGTCTTAAAAGCTGATTTTTAATCTTTAAGGAGATTATCCTTTCTGGGGATCTGATTCATTAGTCTTATCCAGCTAATTTGCATGGTGCCCCCCATTGTACGAGATAAATCCTTCTCATGGTTAGGATAAATCTGACCACTTGGCGACCCTGTTTAATGCTGAGGTCCGTGGATTTCCTGCTGATTTTAGTGATGACTTTTCTAGATTTTTCGTCAACCTACAGCTGGTCTGGACGACAACTTCATGACCTAAATCAAGAAGCGCATGTCTTTTTCGGAAGACTTTACTTCCTTTTAATGATGGAATTGATTCATCGTGTAGATCCATCTCTTCTTTTCTTTCATCGGGTAAAACAGTTTAGTTTAGTCCAAAGCAAAAGTATTTTCAGTTATTTGTTACAGATATATGTGACATATGTTTAAGATAACTTGGTAAATTTTCCCACACTTGGCTTTTATTTTCCTTTTTATCGTCCTCTATTCCATTTTAAATGAATTTTTGAATTCATTTAATTGAAAATTTTGAAAAATTTTACTAGAATTGGGTAGTCAGTATATAAGACTAGGGCTGTTCTTTTTTATCAGAGAGCACTAGATTCTAATACAACTACTGCTTTACTAGTATTTTTAATGGTAACCAAGTGTTTAAGATAAAAATTTTAAAATCCGAAAGAATTTAACCCCTTCCCACACTTAAGATCTTGCAATGCCCTCATTTGCAAGAAATCAGTAACAATTTAAATTATTGAGGGTGATTAGTGTGAAAATGATTAAATTTTACCAAATTTTTCAAATATATTGGCGTTTGTTTGCTGAATGATAAATGGTGCACATCATTTGTTCATTCCGTCTTGTTGTTATTTCACATATATTTTGCATCTTGTCGTCAAAATTAGTTGCTTTTGCTGAACTTAATGCCAGTCTTTGAAAATGCGTTGTTTTACCCTGTTGTGTACATAAAATAAACTGCAAACATATATACATATTTTTGAAGTTTGGTATATTACCCCACATTCAAAAATTATTAAAATCTAAGAATAAAAGTTAGACAATTATAAAAATGATTACAATATTAACAAAAGTATTAAACGTATTAATAATTACAAATTACAAAATAAAAAAAAATAATAAGTAAACTAAGGATGATATTGGTACCAATAGGGGTTCCAGGCATAACCATAAGTGCTATAGAATGCTTCGGCAGGGTCATACGTAGGATATGGTGGCTGCATCTCTATAGACCAAGGAGGGAAGATGGGTTTCGGTGTAGGAATATAGTTTCTACCTATATGTTGGCAATGAGCTATGATTTGGTTCTGATGAACTTGCCAATCTTCAAATGCTCTCTGTCTAGCATTTTCGTATTCCTGAGAAGCTATAAACCTATGCATTTCTTGCATCTCATTCCCCCCTCCTACATTACCTTGCTGCTGGTTTCTCTCCACCTGTGGATGTCTACCATGGTATCGTACTGCGGCGTTATTTTGCCTCTTCAAAACTTTCGCACCATGGTATACATTTAAACCTATAGTATCGCGGGGTTCCGGCTCTTCTAGTAATAATCCCCCCCGACTTATATCCACACCGAGATATTCACCAATCAAAGTAATAAAAATACCACCTCCTATTATGCTATGTGGTCGCATCCCCCGAACCATAGCTGATAAATAATAACCCACACAATATGGTATACTTACAGCGCTTTGTGGGTCTCGAATACACATATGGTAAAACAAATCCTGTTCATTTACTTTTTCCTTGTTTTTACCCCTTTGTGTAATCGAATTAGCTAAAAACCTATGTATCACTCTTAATTCGGCTCTATCTATATCCAAATAAGAGTAATTTCCCCCTTTGAAACGGTGATGGCTTGTCATTTGACTCCACACACCGTGTGTATCAAAATTTTCATCTATCTTTCTACCGTTTAGTATCAATCCTCTACAATCGGCAGACGCTAACTCCTCAGGCGTATATATACGTAAAGCCTGAGCCATGTCCAGTAAAGACATGTGGTGCATCGAACCGCCTAACAAAAATCTAATAAAAGAACGATCGGTTAAACTAGCTACCCGATCATTCAACTCTATACTACATAACAATTCTTCACACCATACTTTATATACAGGTCTACGTATGGTGAATAAACATACCCAGTCATTAAAAGAAGAATTACCATACCTCTGTACAAGTAATTCCCTAATTGGCCCGGCCAATTCTACAGCTTCTAAGGGTCCCCATTCTATGACCCTCGGTACCTCAACAACCTTAGAATGAAGAGTATGCAAACCCCGTTGATATTTTGGATAATCTATCCAAAGTCTGTCAAATCTCAGGTTCGGGTGCAACTCTTCCAAGTGCATATCGGAAAAGGTCATGACTGGATGAGGTATATCCTGCTTGTAGTAGTTATCCACCTCCTGTTGTTCCAAATTCTCAGCAGGAGCATTGCGGGCTTGGGATGAAGATTCACCCCTTTCATTCTGCAAAACACATCAAACACAATTTTTGTGCATCCAAATATGCGTTAGTGTCAGCAAAATCATCAATCAAAATAATTACAATGACATTATCAATTTATATCAAACTTAAGCTTATTTTCACATTTTTATCAAATCTACACTTTTTCAAATAAGCATATACGAAAATTTTCGCCAAGTTCATAAGCATTCAACTCAAATAACATGTCAAAATAATCATTACTAGCAATTAAACAAGTCTCAAATGGCATTATCTTTCAAAAATCAAGTTCATGAATTTTAGACTTGAAAAAGTCCACTTTAATTCTCAAAATCATGTTTAGGCTCAAAGTTTGGATCATTTAACTACCTAGACATGTTACACTACTCAATTTAGCAACAATTCATGACAAAAATCGGCCATAACCTGTTTATATCAAAAAGCCCCAAATTTGCTCAAGAACACAAACCCTAGATTATTCAAAATTTGAAGTTTAAGGCTTCTAATCATGTTAAACAGCATCAATCTAGGTTATACAAGCATAATACATAAACAATTTAAGCCTAATTACACTAAAAAGCATCAAAATCAAATTGGGGAAAAAATAGCTCAATAACACTTAATTTCGAATTAAATGGTGTTTAGGTGTAGAAATTTACCGTTTTTCTTGAGTAATTCTTAGATAGCATCCTTCTCATACGTAGGTTAAAAATCGTGATTAACGGTTAAAAATACTTGATGTTATGCGAGTTGTATATAAAATAGTTTATATTTTACTAGGAAAAACTATTAAATACGATACAATTTTACACAATATATTTATTTATTTATAGAATGGATATACTTAAACCTTGCTACAACACTTATAGACAGTGTACCTAATCGTACAGTAGTGTAGTTTTTAGTAAGTCCGGTTCGTTCCACAGGGAAATCTTTAAACAAAGCTCAACGCTATATTAGTTTACTTTTATAAAAATACAAACATATATATAAGTAATATTATTATTATAAAGGGGGGTTTTTTTCGTGTTTTTCGGGTGCAGTTTTTCGAGCTGTATTTTTGGGTTGAGGAGTATGAAACTGATCAGTTTGCAGCTCTTATTTTTTTTCTGTAATCCGGCTCCTCCGCGAGTCGCGGGGATTAACCCTCCAAACTCCGCGACTCGCGGAGTTTGGTATAATTTTTTTTTTATAATCATTAACTTATTAAAACAATTAAGTAATTAATTTTAAAATTTTGTTTCCCTTGTTATTTAAGACGAGGTCATTTCGGATCGATGTCCTAGTCCGTCCTTCGACAAAATTTTAAAATTTGTCATTTTTAAGCAATTGCTTTAAAAGCTTAGATTTTTTTTTTTGATTTTTTAATTTTTTTGGCATACTTTAATTCAATAAGATTAAAAATAATGATAATAAAAGTTCTCGTCCCTCCCTCGGGTAAAGCAATTTCGGTTCAAAGACCTAGTCTTCAACTTACGACGAATTTTAAAAATCATATTCTTAACTTAATGAGATAAAGTAAATTTTTGTTTTTAAATTCACACAACTTAAATATAAAATTCAAAATTAATATTAAAAATTCACACCAAACTTAAAATTTGAAATGCATAAAATTAAAAATTAATATTTTAAAAATTAAAAATTCACACCAAACTTAATTTAAAAATTTATAAATTCATATCAAACTTATATTAATTTTTCAAATATTTACAATTTTAAATATATTGTTTTTACAAAGTTTACAATATTAATTTAAGATTTAAATATTAATTTTTAAAATATGGTAAAAATAAAATTAAAAATCTTTTTGTCTTTTTATCCCACTTTAATCAATCAAATATTATCAAAAATATGCGCCCCTCTTTTCGGTAAAGTAATTTCGGTTCCAAAACCTAATTTAACTCATGACGAATTTTTGAAATATTTTGGGTTGATTGTTTAAAGATATTTATACCTTAAGAATAAACGTTAAATTTCGCAGTGATGTAATAAATTTTTGAATGATATCAATATTTTCGGTCGCCAAACCTAATTTTATTCAATACCAATTTAATACTTTTTAGCGAACAAATTAGCGTTTATTATCAAAAGGTTAAAAATAAAAATAAAAATAAAAACTGTACAGACATACCTGTGAAATAGATTTCTTAGTTATATGATCTATCCCATTCATAAGATAGTCGGTTTAATTGGTTTTCCATGGCTACATAGGCGTAACCTCGAGCATTCAGTGTCTTTTCTTCTAAACATATGAACGGTCCGTCTCTGCATAAAGTAACAAATTCGGTATTTGAATAGGTTTGATTATTTGAACATTTACCTCCATGTGACCATTTTCCGCATTTGTGACATCGTTCTAGGTGTCGTGCTCTTTTTTTCGCTGCGGATTTTGATTTTCCTTTACCAAATTGTAACTTATTATCTTCGCATCTGGATTCTTTTCTAACTCCGTCCATTCTTTCTCTGATTACTGATACTATTTCACTCGGTAGTATGTCATTATTACGTTTAGTGATCAAAGCGTGTAGCATTAGACCATGGTTTAGTTCACAGGCAGTCTTCATTTCGTAAAAACCTAAAAAAAAATAAAAATTCAGAATGGGGGAGAAGACTAGTTCTTTAGGGTCTGCTAGGGAAAGACCATTCGGGTTCCATTTTCGAGAACTACACGAAAACAGACAATCTAACTCTAACAGAAATACATATTATCCTTTAAAGACTTGATTCTCCCCACACTTAGTTAGCTGTGGTGTCGAAATTGTGATTAACTTCGTTGTCGGCTTCCATCGGACCATGTATGTAATGTTTAACTCTGTGACCATTAACTTTAAATTCAATCCCATTTGAATTTATCAATTCTATCGTTCCGTATGGGAAAACTGTTTTGACTATGAATGGTCCAGACCATCTTGATTTCAATTTTCCAGGAAATAGCTTGAATCGTGAATTGAAAAGAAGAACTCTGTCTCCTTCTTTAAATTCTTTTGAACTTCTGATTCTTTTATCATGCCATTTCTTCGTTCATTCTTTATAGATTAACGAATTTTCGTATGCTTCATGTCTTAATTCTTCTAATTCGTTTAGTTGACTTAATCGTAGACGTCCGGCTTCATGTAAATCAAGATTACATGTGTTCAAAGCCCAAAATGCTTTGTGTTCAATTTCTACTAGAAGATGACATGCTTTTCCATAAACAAGTCTAAAAGGTGTGGTTCCAATTGGAGTTTTGTAGGCTGTTGTAAAAGCCCAGAGTGCATCCTCCAATTTAATGGACCATTCCTTCAGATTTGATCCTACGGTTTTCTCTAGAATACGTTTTAAAGCTCGGTTGGTATTTTCAACTTGTCCACTTGTTTGTGGATGATATGCGATGGAGATTTTATGAGTTACTCCATATCTTTTAAGAACTTTCTCAAGTTGATTATTACAGAAATGAGTACCCCGATCACTTATTAAAGCTTTCGGTGTTCCAAACCTTGCAAAAAGACGTTTTAAAAAGTTGACTACAACTCGTGCATCGTTAGTTGGGAGAGCTTGTGCTTCCGCCCATTTAGATACATAATCAATGGCTACGAGTATATATAGATTATTATTAGATTTTGGAAATGGACCCATAAAGTCAATACCCCAAATGTCAAATACTTCACATACTTGGATGACATTTTGTGGCATTTCATCACGTTGACTTATTTTTCCGGCCCTTTGACATGCATCACAGGATTTGCAAAGAAGGTGTGCGTCTTTGTAAATTGTAGGCCAATAGAATCCAGCTTCATAAACTTTTCTTGCTGTTAGTTGAGGCCCATAATGCCCTCCTGTTGGTCCTGTGTGACAATGGTTTAAAATTTTACTAGCTTCATCTCCAAATACACATCGGCGTATTATTCCATCGGGACAACTTTTAAACAGATGTGGATCTTCCCAGAAATAGTGTTTTATATCACTGAAGAATTTCTTTCGTCTTTGGTACGATAATCCTTTTTCAAGGAATCCACAAACTAAGTAGTTCGCATAGTCTGCAAACCATGGAATTTCTTTATAATCTATCTTCAATAGATATTCATCAGGAAAGTTGTCTTGTATGGCTGATTCATTCAGAACTTCTAATTCGGGATTTTCAAGACGAGAAAGATGATCAGCGGCGAGATTTTCTGCTCCTCTTTTATCTCGGATTTCAATATCAAACTCTTGTAAGAGTAAGATCCAACGGATTAATCTTGGTTTAGCATCTTGTTTTGAAAATAGGTATCTAAGAGCAGAATGGTCGGTATAGACCACCGTTTTTGCTAGAACGAGATATGATCGAAATTTGTCAAAAGCAAAGACAATAGCAAGGAGTTCTTTTTCAGTAGTTGTATAGTTTGTTTGTGCTCCTTGTAACGTCTTACTAGCATAATATATAGGTTGAAATCGTTTTTCAATCCTTTGTCCTAAAACGGCTCCCATTGCAAAATCACTTGCATCGCACATTAGTTCAAATGGTAGATTCCAATTTGGTGTTATCATGATCGGTGCATTAGTGAGTTTCTCTTTAAGAATATTAAAAGATTTGATACACTCATCTGAAAAGATGAATGGCGCATCCTTTTCTAGGAGTTTATTCATAGGAGTGGCAATTTTAGAAAAATCTTTTATGAAACGTCGGTAAAAACCGGCATGCCCTAGAAAACTCCTAACTCCTCTAACATTGGTGGGATGTGGAAGTTTAGCAATTACATCTACTTTAGCTCTATCCACTTCAATTCCTTCTTTTGAAATTTTATGTCCAAGAACGATGCCTTCTTTAACCATGAAATGGCATTTCTCCCAATTAAGTACTAGATTTGATTTTTCGCATCTAATTAGCATTCGTTCCAGATTAACTAGACATGATTTAAATGTATCACCGAAGACTGAAAAGTCATCCATGAAAACTTCCATGCATTCTTCTATCATGTCATGAAAAATCGCCATCATACACCTTTGAAAGGTTGCAGGGGCGTTACAAAGTCCAAATGGCATGCGTTTGTAAGCAAAAGTACCATAAGTGCACGTGAATGTGGTTTTCTCTTTATCTTCGGGTGTTATTGGAATTTGAAAATATCCGGAAAATCCATCTAGAAAACAATAGTAACTATTTCCGGCTAATCTTTCCAACATTTGATCTATGAAAGGTAAGGGAAAGTGATCTTTTCTGGTGGCGTCATTTAATTTTCTATAATCAATACATACACGCCATCCTGTTACAGTCCTAGTAGGAATAAGCTCATTTTTCTCATTTGTAATGATAGTCATGCCACCCTTCTTAGGCACGCATTGAACTGGGCTTACCCATGGACTATCAGAGATTGGATAAATTAAACCTGCATCTAGCAGTTTAATAATCTCTTTCTTAACTACATCTTGCATATTAGGATTTAGTCTTCGTTGGCGTTGCACATACGTTTTATGACCTTCTTCCATAAGGATTTTATGTGTGCAATACGAAGGACTTATTCCTTTAATATCATGAATCTTCCATGCAATGGCTGGTTTATGAGCTTTCAACACAGAAATGAGTTGTGATTTCTCATTTTCAGTAAGAGAAGACGATATTATTACAGGTAATTCAGATTCACCATGTAAATAAGCGTATTCCAAATGGTTTGGAAGTGGCTTTAACTCTAATTTCGGAGGTTCTTCTATTGATGATTTATATCGATATCTGTCTTCTTCTTTTAGCATTTGAATTTCGTCTGTTGTTGGTTCATATCCATTAGCTATAAGTGTAGCTAACATTTCAGCTTCATCAATTGGTTCATTACCTTCTCCTAAAGAACATTCTCCTGTTCCTTGTAATTCTGGAAATTCTTCTAATAATTCTGCATGTGCATCTATAGTTTGAATATAATAACATGTATCATCTGCAGATTGTGGTTGTTGCATTGCTCTATCAACTGAAAAGGTAACACTCTCATCCTCTATACTTAGGGTCACTTTCTTACCGAACACGTCTATCATTGCTTTAGCCGTGTTTAAGAATGGTCTTCCTAATATGAGAGGAACTTGAGAATCTTCTTCCATGTCCAAAACAACAAAATCTACTGGAAATACTAAAGTACCAACTTTAACTAGCATGTTCTCCATTATCCCTCTAGGATATTTTATTGATCTATCGGCTAGTTGTATGCTTATTCTGGTTGGTTTCAATTCTCCAAGGTCTAGTTTAGTGTATAGTGAATACGGCATTAGATTTATACTAGCACCTAAGTCTGCCAATGCTTCTATTGAACTAAGACTACCCATAAAACATGGAATTGTGAAACTTCCTGGATCAGATAATTTTTCTGGTATCTTATTCAACAGCACTGCTGAACAATTAGCATTCATAGTAACAGCCGAGAGTTCTTCCATTTTCTTTCTATTTGAGATTAGATCTTTCAAGAATTTAGCATATCTTGGCATTCCTGAAATAACATCAATGAAAGGAAGATTTACATTTATCTGTTTAAACATATCCAAGAATTTGGATTGCTCGGCTTCAAGTTTTTCTTTCTTCATTTTACTCGGGTAAGGAAGTGGTGGTTGGTATGGTTTAACATAAGGTTTATCCTTAACTGTGTTATTTTCATTAACCTTTTCAACTACCGGTTCTTTTTTCTTATCTTGATCAGGTTGTGGTTCTTGTGGAGTAGGAATAGTTTCATCAGAAGTTACAGGTATTTCAGGTGGTTTAAGTGTTGTACCACTTCTTGTGGTAATAGCTTTAGCTGTTTCATTCCGGGGGTTAGCATTTGTATCACTAGGTAGACTTCCCGGTTTTCTTTCACCTATTAACCTTGCTAGGTTACTTACTTCTTGTTCCAGATTTTGAATAGAAGCTTGTTGATTTCTAAATGCTTGAGCATTTTGTTCGTTAGTTTGTTTTTGAGATGTGAAAAACTGCGTTTGAGTTTCAACTAGCTTCGTCATCATATCTTCTAAATTCGGCTTTTTATCATCGGTTTGTTGTGGTGGTTTGTTTTGAAAATTAGGTCTTTGCTGATTATAAGTATTATTGGATACTTGTTGATTGCTAGGACCTTGTTGGTTGTTGTATGGAATATTTCGGTTATAATTCTGGTTTTGATTGTAAATCGGTCTTGGCGGTTGATAATTATTCTGATAATTATTTCCAGGCCTTTGGTTTATGTATGAAATATTCTCTCTTTGTTCCATTGTTAATTCAATACTGAGACAATCTTTTGTCAAATGTGGTCCTCCACACTGCTCACAACTAATTCGTATTGAGTGAATATCTTTAGTCATCTTTTCCATTCGTCTCTCCACAGCATCTATCTTTGCGGAAATGGAATCTAAGTCATTGCTAGAATCGGCTCTAGCTGCTTTAGATGATCTAACGATATCTTTTTCTTGGTGCCACTCATGTGAGTGGGAAGCAGTGTTATCAATAATTTTGTAAGCATCAGTTTCGGTTTTCTTCATAATAGAACCACCAGCTGCTATATCTATGTCTTTCCTTGTAGTGATGTCGCATCCTTGGTAGAATATTTGTACTATTTGACAGGTGTCTAAACCATGTTGCGGACATCCTCTTAATAACTTTCCATATCTTGTCCACGCCTCATATAGAGTTTCATTTGGTTTCTGTGTGAACGTAACAATTTCTGCTTGAAGTCTTACGGCTTTAGATGCAGGAAAGAATTGTTTAAGAAATTTGTCAACTAAAACGTCCCATGTATCGATCGCCCCTTCAGGTAACGATTCCAACCAATCTTTGGCTTCTCCCTTTAAAGTCCAGGGAAATAACATGAGATATATCTGTTCATCCTCCACTTCTCGTATTTTAAATAGTGTGCAGATCCTATTAAAGGTACGTAGATGTTCATTTGGATCTTCCTTCGGCGCACCACTAAATTGGCATTGATTAGTCACCATGTGTAGAATTTGTCCTTTGATTTCATAATCTGGCGCATTAATGTCTGGATGAGTAATTGCGTGACCTTGGCCAGTGCGTTTAGCTCTCATTCGGTCTTCCATACTTAAAGGTTCCAGATTCTCCATAATTGAATTTGTTGAATCGGTATCACTAGATGATTCTGATTTAATGGTTCGTTCCTCAACAATCTCTGTTTGAATGATTGGTGGTTCCGGAGGAAAGTTTAATGGTTCAGGATCTATGAACCGTTCCTGAATATTCTCTGGATTCTTAATTGTGAGGTTGGGTTCAAAAAATGGATTATCGGAAATTTGAACTGAAGTACTTGGTTGACTGGATGACGATTCTAAAGAAAAATCAACGGCGGTTATATTTGCTAAATGTCGTGATCTAGTTACAGGTGGTGAACGTACAAAAGGTGGTGAACGTCTTGCTCGGTGCATTCACTGAATATCCTATTAGTTTTTAAAAGGAAAGAAAAATTATAATAAGTTATCCAATTAATAGACTTTTCTGATTTTGCCCACGTTTTGAATAGCCAAAAGATGCAGCAGAGGGGCAGGATTCGTTTGGTCTCAATATAATTGAGGACTGTTTGGCTCCAATAACCCGGTCCACGTACAAATCCAACTATTACTACGAACCAGAAAATTTTGATGTCTATCAATTTAACCACTTAAAATAAATTTTCGTAATTTTAAGAAATTTAGATAAGAAGTAGAAAAAATTCTAAGTCCTAAAAAACTAGAATGGCGAGAAATAAGAGAGAAAAAGAGTTCGTCGCAAAAGGTCGAAAAAGAAAAAAAAATGGTTGAAAAATAAAAGGTGACGGAAAAATAAAAGAAACTTATAACAACTTAAAAATACTTAACTAACCTAATCTTATTACTACAACTAACTTAAAATTATAATCGCAAATTGAAATTACTAATTGGAATGATAATTGATACATAGTAAAAGGTCTAAAAATATTAAAGCTTACAGGAGAAACTAAATCCCAAATGGAAATAACTTAAAAAGAAACTAAAACTTAAAAAGGCGTCGCAAAATTCTAAAGTACCTAAATCTTAGTCTAAAGAAAAAGCACTTAAGGAATTCTACGGCAAAGCCTAAAAATCTAGGAGTAAAAATAACTATAGCAAAAACTAAGTTTAAAATTAAATATGAGCTAAAAAATACAAATATTACGCTACAACGATTAAAAAGGTACAAAATATAAAAATATACAAAAAGTTGTAAAAATTACAATTTTTATAAAAATATTATTTTTATATTATTATTTTATAAAACTATTAATTTTACAATTTAATAAAACTAATTAATACTAAATACATAAATTAAATAAAAAGTAAAAGTAAAAATAAAACTAATAATAATAATAATAATAATTAGTGTTAAATAATAATTATTAATAAATACTCCGTAATTAATACAGATTTAGGGTTCTGTCGGTGGTGTCAGAAAGTCTCCGCGAGTCGCGGCAATTAAAGCATCAAACCCCGCGAGTCGTGGGGTTCCAGAATTCAGATGACAGCTTTCAATATTCGACGCGTTTTTTCTTTATTTATTTATTTTTTTTATTTTCTGTTTTCTGTTTTTTAATTAAATAAAAGATATTAAAACTTATATTTTTATAAACTAAAATAAAAATAAAGAAACTTATAAAACTTAAATATTTAACAAAATCTTAAAAATACTTATATTTTTGTTTTTCTTTTTATATTTTCGAATATTTAAAACGTATTTTTACAAAAACGAATTTTAATAAAAGTAAACAAAAAATCCCTTTTTTTTTTCTTTTTTATATTAGCGTTGCGCTTCCGGCGTTTAAGAGTGTTCCCCGGCAGCGGCGCCAAAAATACTTGATGTTATGCGAGGTGTATATAAAATAGTTTATATTTTACTAGGAAAAACTATTAAATACGATACAATTTTACACAATATATTTATTTATTTATAGAATGGATATACTTAAACCTTGCTACAACACTTATAGGCAGTGTACCTAATCGTACAGTAGTGTAGTTTTTAGTAAGTCCGGTTCGTTCCACAGGGAAATCTTTAAACAAAGCTCAACGCTATATTAGTTTACTTTTATAAAAATACAAACATATATATAAGTAATATTATTATTATAAAGGGGGGTTTTTACCGTTTAATGACCGGTTTGTCGATTTTAAAACTTTAGTCGCAGTTAAAACCTAATGTAAAATATTAAATAAATAAAAGACTTAAATTAAAACTTAAAGTAAATAACGATAATGAAATTGCGAATAATAAAAGTGCGATAAAATAAACTTGCGATAATTAAAAAGTACGATAATTAAAAGTGCGATTAAATAACAATAAATAAAAGTGCGATAATTAGAAGTGCAATTAAATATAAAATAAAGGAAATTAAATATGAAATAAAAGAATTATGCTTATTTAAACTTCCGTAATCATGATGTTTGACGTGTTGATTTTAGTTTTATGCCCATGGGTTAATTGTCCTTTGTCCTGGATTATTTAATCTGTCCGTCTGGTTTTTGTCCATAACAGTCCATCAGTCATAAATATAAAGTGCGAGTGTCCTCGTCAAATTATTATTATACCCGAAGTTAAATATTCCAACTAATTGGGGATTCGAATTGTAACAAGGTTTTAATACTTTGTTTAATGAATACACCAGGATATCGACTGCGTGTAAACCAAGGTTTTACTATTTTGTTAACAATTACACCAATTACCCTTGAATGTAATTTCACCCCTGTTTTAATTATTCTAGTGGCTATTAATCCATTCCCGTGTCCGGTTAAATGAACGATTATTCGTACATATAAATACCTCCGCCCATCGTGTCCGATCGAGTGTATATGGTAATTTATAGGGACGCCCAATTGTAGATCTTTATATTAACATTAACAAACTATCATTTAGTTAAACAAATATAAAGCCCATTAATAGCCCATAGTCTAATTTCCACAAGTGTCGTTCTTTTGTCCAAACCCCAATTATGGTACAAAGCCCAATTACCCAATTTTAGTAATTAGCCCAACATCATGATTACTTCGTTTTAAATAAGCATAATAATAACTTAGCTACGAGACATTAATGTAAAAAGGTTGAACATAACTTACAATGATTAAAAATAGCGTAGCGTTACACGGACAGAATTTCGACTTACACCCTTACAATATTTGCTAACATACCCTTATTATTAGAATTATAATTAAAATTAAAATATAAATTATAAATATAAATATAAATTTTACGTATGAATGAGGAAGAAAAAGATATTGGTTTTTGATCAGAATTCATTTGGCTTTATAGGCAGTTTTCAAATTTGGGGCTCCGCGACTCGCGGTATATTTTGCCTTCAAACTCCGCGAGTCGCGGAGTTTGAAATTCCAGCTCACACTTTGGAGTCTTTCTCTGCCGACGGTTTTTATTTATAAATATAATAAATATATAATTAATATAATTAATTATATATTATATTATATTTATATGCATAGTTAACTTGTAATTTTTAGTCCGTTGCGTCGAGCGTTAAGAGTTGACTCTGGTCCCGGTTCCGGATTTTCGAACATCCTTGCGTACAATTTTATATTTTGTACTTTGCGTTTTGAATCTTGTACTCTTGTAATATCGAGACGTTTCTTATCAATAATTGGAACCTTTTTGATTGTCTTTTGTACTTTTGAGCTTTTTGGTCGTTTGCGTCTTCAATTCGTCGAATCTGTCTTTTGTCTTCACCTTTTATTATTTAAACGAATATCACTTGTAAATAGAACAATTGCAACTAAAAGCTTGTCTTTCTTGAGGAATAATGCTATGAAATATATGTTCATTTTTAGCATTATCAAATATTATATGAATTATTCAAATGTTTTTGATGATGCAGAAAAGGGGAACGTTCCACCAAGTGATTTCCCTGTAGAACAGCTTGCTGCTCTGGCATACGATAGTGAAAATGATACAGAGGATGCAGAGATAGTTGAAGCTGAGAACAAGGCTCCACAAGAAGAGTCATCTGCTAGTATTCCTCCCGAATCATTCCAAAATATCAACTTAAGTGATTTCGATAATTTGTTTGCTGATGAAAAGAGTGAAGATTCTGTTGGTAAGGATAATGTGAAAGAGGATGTGATTGTTGAATCTGAAGATGAATTGGTAACAGAATCTGATGAAGAAGAAGAAGAAGAAGTTGAAATTTTTATGCCTTCGCATGAGCCATACTCAAATCCGTCACTCAACACCTTAAGTGACTTTTTCAATTTGAGTAGTGAGGTGAAAACAAAGAGATTGAATGAATTGGAAGAGGCGAGGAAGGTATACAAGGAGCAAATCAAAGAAGTTGATGTGTTAATGGAAAGAAATAAGAAAATCCGACATGAGAAACTGCTCGTTGAGAAAGAAAGAAAGGAGACTGAGCTGAAGAAGAAGAAACTCCGAGCCGAGCAAGCTAAAGCCGAGGCATGAAATGAGATTAATAAGTGGTTCGAATGTGATAGGGTTAAAGTTAACAAAAATGTTGAAGAAGATGAGATCCGTCAGAGTTAGTGGAAACATAACGTTGTTAACCCAGATCAGTTGAATAAGCCAGAACTCGAGCCGAAGTTTGTTAGTTTCTATGAAAGGGGAAAGAGAATCAAGAAGTATTCCAAGGGTAAAATTTTGAGCTGGGGTTACTTCAAGGAGATCAATTGTTTTGCGATCAAGAGGGAAGGAGAAGTTGATTATATGGCAAGACCGAGTCACTTCATAACTCTACCTTACTTTGAGATCATGCAACTTGCGAAGCTGAAGATGTTGAACGCTGAAGATAGTGACCTTTCCAGGTTGTTTCAAAGAAAACTCAAATATGAATATAAGACAGGGAAATGGGATATCTTTAAGTCAACAGCCGCCAGGTTTTCCATGCATCCGATAAAGAGAAATTCGAAAGGTGGACCTGTTCGCGTTATTAAGTTCCATCCAGCTAAGTACATGAAACAATCGCCCTTGATGCCCTTACCCAAGGATATATGTAAAAACTTCAGATGGTGGTTCTATGACGAATTGTCGGAGGAAGCAGTGACTTTGACTGCAATTGAGAAAGAAGATGGAAGCATACAGTTTGACAATGTGAGGATTCTAGATCCTATGTGGCTGAGAAATTTGTCGAGATTTGATGTGGAGACACTTCACCGCCATCACATTACATTCAGAGATGATAAAAAGGAGGAAGCTATGAGATTTCAACGTGTGATCGATGTCTACTATGCCTACCTCAACAGAGAAAGTGATGTTCAAAGCTCAAACCAAGCTCAGGCCAACTTAATCGTGTCAGATACTGTGTTGCTAGTTTGTATTTTGTTTTTGATGATGTATTTATGCGAGAGAGAGAGAATCTGGATGTGTATTTGTTGTTAAACTGATGTTACTTTTAGACTTATATGTATGTCACGAACGTTTACTTTATTGTAATCGATGGTCTAGGTCCTAGGGGGAGTTGTTGATGCATTTTCTGTAAGTCCCTTGACATCTACCTTACGTTTGTGAACAGTGCTTCAGTTTATGGGCTACCATGATCGCTCGTTATTATCCTATCTGTGTTTATATGTGGTTACAGGTACTGCATGAACGCGATAAGGATGTCTGACATTACTAGACTCTGTCAGACGTACGAGTGAAGTCTCACTCGTACGGCTGACAAGCTCATACGCACGGTTGAGCTGAGATGAGTCACAAATCTAATCTGAGTATACATGCACGAGTGAGTGATCACCCGCACCGCTGAGACAGATCACTCGTACGGGTGACAGCTGACTCGCGGGTTGACTCAACAGAAGGGGTATTTAAGTGTTATGTTCTTCATTTTAGGTTAAGCCTCTCATTACACATACATCACTCAGATCTGATAGCCTTATCCGATTCTCTCTCAACCCAAATCACTCAAGAGGTGAATAATAGCTCTAGGTGTTAATCTAATCACACAATCCATTGTTGTGGTTTGACTAAATTAATCCCAAAAAGCACAATATTCACTAGAATGGTTTGATTCACTAATTTCGCCTTTGTGTGAATAAAACCTGTTGATTTCGAAGTTCCTAGTCATGTTTCATCATTTACGATGACCGCTATCACCGAAAGTTGGTGTCAACGTTGGATTGATAACAGAGGCCGCTGCTGACGGTGGTTTGTTACCTAAAGTGACTTACGTTAATTGTGTTTTCCAGATTCGGGTGCTATTGTTAGATAAACGTTATGATGGTGTACGCCGGCGGTGATTGTTGCCTAGTTGGCTTCCGGTGGTGCCTAAAGTATATTAGATTTAGTTAAAGTTGAAATTTTTTGTGTTAAATTGCGAAGTTTGAAACTTTTGTGCTATGTTGTAAAACTATGAAAGTATATTGTTCATAGTTATGTGTTTTAGAAGCGTGTTAGTTCTCAAAAATACTACTCCCTTCGTCCCTAATATATTGTCCACTATTCCATTTTGGAATATTCGAAATTAATTTTCCACTTTCATAATTTTTTATTTTTTTATTTTAAAAGCAAGGCCTGAAAGTAAGGTTGGTGGGGATTGAACTGGGTCTCATTTGGAAATTCCCAAGCACCCAACCACTAAACCAACCCTTTGAGTTGTCCACTTTCATAAATAAAAAAGAATAAAAAGATTAATGTCTATTAGACACTTAATGTGTGTGGATATGATTAAAGGAGAGAGAAACAGTAAGGATAAAACTGGAAATTGCACAAAAAATATAGTAATTTTTATGACATTTTCTTAAACTGTAGTAAATATTTCTAAAATCAACAAGAAAATCAATTACCAGACGTGTTGCTATAAGACTAAATAAACGAGTTGCAATAACTTCACGTTACTTCTAAAACGGCATGTGACGGACAATCACTGTATCAATTATTTATTTAATTTTCATTGCGAAGGTAGTAATTACTTAAATATGTGCACATCAAAAGGAAAACATAGATGGTTGATTCATCAAAGTAAATGTAAGACCTCATAAAAGAGGAGAAAAAAATCATATAACTTGTCCACGAACTCTATTGGACAGATTTAACCGAATCCCTATTTAAGCAAAAGTAAGCATTCATGAATTCATTTCCACAAAAAGACTGACTTGAGGATATAGTCCAGCTTCTTTTAGTGTTGAAGAAAGTTTATCAGGACCATATAGAACACGAGGGAAGTTGGTGGCAATAGTGTAATTTCCAATTTCCAAGTCGCTTGAAGAATCCACAAAGTCATATAAGGACTGTACTGTTGCATTACAATGAAACCTCCTGCCCTTTCGCTCTCCTTTAGGTTATCTCACCAATACCTAATTAACCATCCAACCACAAATGCAAATTATTATCATAAAGTATTAACGTACATACAGTTTAAGGTCTATGAATTCAAAACCCTAATGAGAACATCAAACTTGAACATATACCTGGGTGACATTGGGCCCTTTTTCAGGTTCAGGGCCCAAAGCCAAAGCTTTCTCCTCCCGCAACTTAACAATTGTAGCTTCTATCTATTGGGCTTCACGGGCTACTTTTTCACGGGCCGCTTTTTCACGGGCCGCTTATTCACGGGCCTCCGTTTCTTCCTTTAGCTTCCTCTCAGCTTCAGCAGCTTCCCTTGTGATAGTGTACCTCCCCGCCCAGTTACTAACCGAAGCTATGCTAACGAAGGTATCACGCTTATAAAGGATTGATGACATAAGAATTGGTCACAAGAACACATGTCGAATACAAGCCATGAGCGGGATATCCACAAACTCAAATAATGGCGCTCAAACGATAAAAGAAGAATACTCCCAAAGTGTGATCATAGTATTTAGGTTTAATAAGAAACCACACCCATTATACGAAGCTATGGTAACGAAGGAACAAAGTAACGAAGGGATCACAGTTACCAATGGACAAAGACTCATCCTAGAGTCACAAGATTGCATAGGCTGAAGAAGAGGAGTGAGCGGGTTGACCAACTCGCTTCTACTAGCGTCCAAGTGACAAAAGAGGAATGTTTCAGGCTAGCTTTCTTCAACTACAGGGGTTACAGTTGGCCAAAGGGAAAGTTCCCTTTGTCTTATCAGGGATTTCCTTAGAGACTGATCCTCACCTAGAAAATTGGTGAAGATGCTGTAGAATAGCCCTATAAAAGGAGAGCATGATCTCTGGAGTAGACATTCACTCTAAGTCGCAAAAAACACACACATACAACTCACCATGAATTACCTTCGTATCTTGGTGGCGTAAAGTACGATACCTTCGTACTACCTTCGGAGAATCACCAACAAGCATACATTCATCATCATACACCTCAATACCACTCTTGAAGTGATCAGATCTCAACACCCTTGTTCTTTCAACAAGGGTAGCCAAGAATTATACAAACAATTGGCGCCATCTGTGGGACCTCACATTAACACTCATTTTGTTTGAAAAAAAAAAAACACACAAGATCATGGCAGATCTCGATCCCCCACTGCCTGGTTTCTCTTTACAATCAGGAGCTAACCCACCTGAAATCGGAACACGAACACCGATCACTCCCACCATGCCAATAATCACAGACCGGAGTGATTCCGAACCACCGCCGTTAATTGACAAAAATTTCATACTCAATAACTACGACAACATACGTGCTGTTATCAGAAAGTTGCAAGAAGAAGGACATTTACACAGCCGACGAATCCTCACATATGAAAATGAAGACGTTGACGAAGAAATGGAGATGGAGGCACGACCAACGGGAAACCCCGTTTCTGTTAATCAACCCATGACCTCGCAACCAGCGCTCTCAGCCCGTAATCACGCAACCGGTAGACTCTCAGTCGGTTCAGTCGATGATCACTACCAGTATTCCGCTGAAAAATTTCGGATGTCCAGTCATGCAGCAATATACCTTCGGGAGCCCGTTTCCCCTATTCTCGCAGAACATGCCAAATGCCAACACTGTCTTGCCAAGCGCAGGAATAGTCCCCACGATAAATTAGCAGAATGCTTCGCTACCTACAGGGTTACAAACGTGGAATGGAGGAAACCAGTGGATCGGTTTTCCTTATCAAAATGTATATTGGGGAAGTCTTCCTATGGTGAACAACCCTCGTAACGAAGTTAACGTGAGCGCTGATGGAGATATAGATCAGTTTTGGAAGAACTAGAAAACTCCCTTCATATCCTCGATACAGAATCATCCGCTACCGCATGGGATGAAAATACCTTGTAACATCCTTAATCGGGCCTAGATATAAGATTACTAGATTGCCCTTAAGTTTGTATTGTGTTATTATATGCTTTTATTTTTATTTAATATTTATTATTAGATAATGATGTGGTTAGGACCAGTTTGTGACAAGGGTCACAGAACATGTTTGTTTATTTAATTTGGACTCCGTTTGGGTTGCCAAATGACGTACGAAAGATATCAGATAACTGATAAATACCCGTGTATCGCACAGTGTGGGAATTAAACCCAATTAAGTGACTAGTGCTGTCCATTTTCTTGCATTTTCCAGACTCTTCCCAAACCACACCCGTTCTTCATCTTCTCCACCAATCAAACCCTAATCCTTAAACATTGATTTTGAGCTCAAATTGGTGTTAGAATCGTGTTTGTTATCGTTTACTGAGTCTATCAAGGTAAGTAACATGTGTTTTTAAGTTCAATTCATTGTTAAATTCATAGTTTTGTGTGAGTTTTGTAAAAAGCTTGAATTTGTGTCAAAACAAGTGATTTAAGTGTTGTTATGGTCAAATTGTTGTGTGTTTTGAGTCTATAATAAGTAGTGAACAAGTTGTGGTCGATTTTGGTGTTTAAAACGAGCTCTAGATCGAGATTTAAGGATTTCATCGTGAAGTCCGTTGCCTTTGTTCAGTTTCTGGTGAAGATGAACACAGTCGGCCGACTGTCGGTCGACAGTCGATCGACTGAGGGTTGAACTGGCCGATTGACGAAGACAACCGACCGATTGTTGAGTGAACCGACCGACTGAGATTTACCTTCGGCCGATTGTTGTAATAACAAATGAATCGACCGACTAGGAAGGTCAGTCGACCGGTTGTGTCGACAGTCGACTAACTGTAAGAGTCAGTCGACTGACTGGGTGTCCAGGGCAGAATATTTTACCTAAGTGTTGATTTTTAGCCATTATGCTGCCCGTTTGTATTTTGATGTTTATGATGTAAATTTTGAAAGTGTGTTAAGCAAAAAAAATTTAGCGGACAGTTTTTGATACAAAAATTTATATATTGTGTTATTTAATGTTAACGAACAGAAACTAACTTGTGTATATGTTTTTCTTAGGAGAAAAGGAGAAAGAGAAGGTTTAGTGATTAGATAGCTGAATACCTTCTCGTTTGCTAGTATTTGGTGAGTGGGACTAACTGGAGAATATAGTATATAGAAGCATGTTATATTATGATTGCCATGCTTGTTAGATATACTTATTGTTGTGGTTAGTTAGTACTTGTGATAACTACATGTTAGTTGATGCTTGTCTGCTGGAGCCCAGTGTGTCCCTATTGTGTGGTAGCCTCGGTAGGAGAGATCAACCTGCGGGTTGGGTTCCTCTGTGGTAGCCTAGACAACCGTGGTGTATATATATGTGAATGACGCATCCGTCGCGTGTGGATTATGTATATACATACGGTGGTGGAGGAACTTCTGGTAAGCCCCAGTCCGATCAGCTGGTGGTTAATGGTTTGGTCGAGCCACCAGAGTCTCTGTAGACGGTACTTGGGTGATGTTTGTGTGCTAGACTATCGTGACATGATTAGTATAACACTTATGTATGCTATGGCCTGTAGTTAGCCGTACTCACTTAGCTTTGTGCTAATTCCCCTCCATCTCCTCCCTGCAGGTTCATAAATTTTGTAGATAGTGCTTTTTGGGAGAAGACGGGCATGGTGATGTTATGTTTGACCGGATTAACTCTGATGTGATCTTTTATAGTTTAAACTGTGTTCTTTTCAAAACAGATTGTGACTACATCTTCTACGTATAAACATGTATTTTGTAATGACACGTGACACTGGTTGTCTTAGCAATAGTTAATGTTTATTTTGTAATTAATAAATAAATGCTTCCGCCACGTATATATATAAAAAAATAGCGGTGTCACAAGTTGGTATCAGAGCTGAGTTTGGCGGCATGTGCATTGTGATCTACATGTCATGTTCTCAAACTTAGAAGTGTCATGTCAAACATAACATGCTGGGGATGGGTTAAGTGAGTATTAGGACAGGATATGTGTTAGTTGTTAGTACTAACAGAATTTATACTAAGCTTTGGTGTGAGTGTTGTGGTAGTGCAGTAATGGCAGATAATGAAGCAACCGCTACTGGCCATACTGTCCCTGGAACTGGTACTTTTAGAGCCCCTGACGAAGATGGACATGTATCGTCAGAAGAAGAAACTTCTCAAGAAGTAATAGAACTTCAAAGTCGGTTACTAGAAGCTTAGGAGAAAATTAAGGAATTGGAACAAGAACGGGGGCAATGGAACCCTAATACCACTGCGTTAAACACAACTTTTCCTTCAAACCTTTATAATCAAGCCGGTGGCAGTTCCCAATCACAGTTTCCACAAAATACCTATCAAAACTATCAAATGCCATTTCCGTTTAACCAAACTTTTCCTAATCAAATGATGTACCCATTTCAAGTCCCTGAGACAAGAAGGAAGTGTACCTATAAACAGTTTATGGACTGCAAACCTCCTGAGTACACCGTACACACAAACCCTACGATGACCCTCAATTGGCTAAGAGAAGTGGAGAGGGCGTCAGAAGCATGTTTGTGTGAGCCAGAATCCATGGTGTTATTTGCTAGTAGGCTTCTCAGATGTGAAGCAATGGAATGGTGGGACTCTATCACTGCATATTTACCTAAAGAACAGATCAGTCAAATTACATGGGAACAATTTGCTGCTAAAGTTCGTGAGCAGTATTGTTCTGAGTATGAGATGGAAAGATTGAAAACTGAGTTTCTGAGTATGAAGATGACAGAAAGTATGATGATTGATGAGGTTTTCAGAGATTTTACATCGAAGTTAAGGTTTGTTCAACAGTGGGTACCGACTGAAAAAGATAAGATTCAGCATTTTATAAGGGTGATTAAGCCGGAGTACAGAATCGTTACGAGATTTGCAACAACCTTGGCGCAGGCTCATGAGATGGCTAAAGTTACAGAAGGTGATATCATGGCAGCGAAAAGAGAAAGTTCGAAAAGTGGATCTTTTAGAGGAAAATCAGAAAGTTAATCGGATGGTCAGTCTGTTCAGCAATCAAGTAAGCAATCAGGATTTCGTGGTAAGAAGTCAGGTGGGTTTAAACAGAAAAGTAAGTCTGGTATTAGTGGATCGGGTTCAAGTTAGTCTGGGTGGTGTAATGTTTGCAAGTCGACCCATCTCGGTTCGTGTTCTCCAATGACCAGAAGGTGTTTAAAATGTGGAGTGTTAGGTCATGAATCAACAGCTTGTTCTTTTAAGTCTAATGTTTTTTGGAGTTGCCATCAATAGGGGCATCGATCAGTGAATTGTCCATCTGCGTCGAGAGCCGGTTCTGGGGCAGGGTCAGGGGTGAGGTCGGTTACTTCTGGGGATCTTCTGCTTCTACTGCCGGGCAGAAGAGAAAGAATCCTCTAACAGCAGAGGCAAGGGCATTTCAGATAACAGTAGACGCTGCAACCACTACCGATGACATCATTACCGGTATGTTCTTGGTTAATTCCTTGCCAGCTCGTGTGTTGTTTGATTCAGGAGCGAATCGTTCTTTTATGTCCTTAGACTTTTGTGATAAGTTGAAGTTACCTATTAGGATGTTAGATGAGCCTTTAGGAATAGAAGTAGCTGATGGTAAGATGGTTCCATGCACATCATCTGTGTCTGGAATTACCATCGAAATTGACGGCCATTCCTTCCCTTTAACCTATTTGTTGATGCCTATACCTAGCTTTGATATAGTCATAGGCATGAACTGGTTAAGAGCTAATAGGGCTAATATTAAGTGTGATAAGAATATGATTTCTTTCCGTCTAGCCGATGGATCCCGAGTGATAGCTAGGGGAGAGCGCAGTGGATTTAACTTCCCTATGGTTTCCCTAATGAAAACTCAGAAGGCAATAACGAAAGGGTGTGATTCATTCTTAGACTACATGATTGATGTTAAGAAAGAGAAGAAGCAGGTGACCGATATTCCCGTTGTGTCAGAATTTCCAGAAGTATTTCTAGATGATTTACCAGGGTTACCTCTAGTACGTGAAGTAGAGTATAAAATTGGTTTGGTTCCAGGTGCTACGCCAGTTGCAAAAGCTCCTTACAGATTAGCTCCATCAGAAATCCGAGAAATGATGTCTCAGATTCAGGAACTGTTAGATAAGGGGTTTATCCGACCAAGTTCTTCACCGTGGGGTGCTCCTGTTTTGTTTGTGAAAAAGAAAGATGGGTCGCTTCGTATGTGTATAGATTACCGCAACTTAAATAAGAGAACAATCAAGAATAAGTATCCATTACCAAGAATAGATGACTTATTTGATCAGTTACAGGGTGCTTCCTACTTTTCAAAGATTGATTTACGTTCAGGGTATCATCAGGTACGTGTTACAGAGAGTGATATACCGAAAACAGCGTTCAGAACTAGATATGGTCGTTATGAATTTTTAGTTATGCCATTTAGGTTAACAAACGCGCCAGCAGTGTTTATGGATCTCATGAACAGGGTGTGTCATCAGTATGTTGACAAGTTTGTGATTGTCTTCATAGATGATATCTTGATATATTCGAAAACCGAGAAAGATCATGCTACACATTTGAGATTGGTATTAGAACTTCTGAAACAGGAACAGTTGTACGCCAAGTTTTCTAAGTGTGAATTTTGGTTGCGGGAAGTACAGTTTCTGGGTCATGTGATTTGTGAACAGGGTAGTCTAAGATAGAGGCCGTAATGAATTGGAACTCACCGAAAATGCCAACAGAAATTAAGAGTTTTCTGGGTTTAGCAGGTTATTACTGCCAATTTATCAAAGACTTCTCTAAAATAGCAGGTCCGTTGAATAAGTTAACTAGAAAAGATGTAGCCTTTCGATGGACTGATGAACAAGAAAAGGCTTTTCAGACTCTCAAACAGTTGTTATGTCAAGCGCCGATTTTAGCTTTACCAGAGGGAACAGAAGATTTTGTGGTCTACTGCGATGCGTCATGTGTAGGTCTGGGTTGTGTTTTGATGCAGAGAAATAAAGTTATAGCGTATGCTTCACGACAGTTGAAGAATCATGAACGGAACTACCCTACTCACGATTTAGAGTTAACTGCAGTTGTGTTTGCTTTGAAGCTTTGGAGACTTATTTGTATGGTACACATTGTGAAATCTATACAGATCATAAGAGTCTTCAATATATCTTTTCGCAGAAAGAATTAAATATGCGTCAACGTCGATGTTTAGAATTGATTAAAGACTACGATTGTGAGATTAAGTACCATCTGGGTAAAGCATATGTGGTCGCAGATGCTCTGAGTCGCAAGAAAACCATCGAAAATGTTAGATTTATGAGAATTGAAATAGTTTCAGACTTGATTGATCGATTGAAAACCGTTCAGTTAGTAGCTTTGAATGACGAAAACCTAAAGACTGAACAAATGACTAAAAGAAAATTTTACCTATGCAATGATTCTAGAGGATTAAAGACCTATAAAGATCGAATTTGGGTGCCTATGCTTGGAGATTTGAGGGATTTAATCCTTACTGAAGCGCATAAATCGAGATTATCAGTGCATCCAGGTAGTACAAAGATGTATAGAGACTTTAAAACATTGTATTGGTGGCCGACAATGAAGACAGATGTTGTAAATTTTGTCGAAAAATGTCATATTTGTGCGCAAGTTAAAGCAGAACATCATAAACTGTATGGATCTCTACGACAGTTAGAAATTCCTCAGTGGAAATGGGATCATATAATGATGGATTTTGTAACCAAGTTACCTCGAACCCAGAAAGGTCACGACATAATCTGGGTGATTGTGGATCGTTTAACAAAGAGTGCTCACTTTTTAGCTACTCGTGAAACAGCTTCATTAAGTGATTTGGCAGAATTGTACTTGAAAGAGAACGTTAGTCGACATGGTATACCGTTGTCAATGGTTTTTGGTAGAGATACTAGGTTTGTATCAAACTTCTGGAACAGTTTACAACCTGAATTTGGGTACACGTGTGAATATAAGTACAGCATATCATCCACAGACAGACGGTCAGAGTGAACGGACGATTCAGACATTAGAAGACATGTTGAGAGCGTGTGTCATTGAAATGTGGTTCTTGGGATTCACATCTTCCACTGATAGAGTTTGCTTACAACAATTCGTATCATTCGAGTATTGGAATGCCGCCATATGAAATGTTGTATGGTCGAAAATGCAGAACTCCTACGTGTTGGTTAGAAGCAGGTGAGAAACAATTTGCAGGTCCCGAAATTGTTCAGATAATTGCAGAAAAGGTTGAAATTGCCCGTGAGAAGTTAAAAGCTGCCAGAGACCGACAAAAGATGTATGCTGATTGATAAGACTAAAAAGGAACATATATTTCATAGCAATATCCCTTCTAAATAATAGATTTTTATATGTAATTGTATTATATTTTCATTGTAATTGTTTAAATAAATAAATGTGAAGACGAAGCACGAAGATTAAAGAATTGAAGAAAAAGTGCCACTAAAGCCTGAAAAGTGCCACTAAAGCCATAGTACACTTAAAAGTGCCACTAAAAAGTGAGTAAAAGACTCGCACGGATTTTGAAATTTAAGGAGAACAATTTTTGTGCAAATTACAAATCGCGAAACGTAAAGTGCATGATATAAAATAGTATGAAAGGACGTTTGAAAATCCGGAACCAGGACATGAGTCAACTCTCAACGCTCAACGCAACGGACTAAAAATTACGAGTCAACTATGCATGAGAATATAATATAATATTTAAATAATTATATTAATTATTTAAATATTATAATTATATAAATAATATGTCGGCAAAGCAAAGTTCCAAACTTGGATGAGCTGTATTCACGATCTCCGCGACTCGCGGAGATCCCAGCCTTTTTCTATCGCGACTCGCGGAGCACAAGATTTCAAAAATGCCTATAAAAGGCTCGAGCATTTGGCCGAGTAAGATAACAGAATAATAATAATACTCTGTAGTATAATATAAATAAATATATATATATATATATATAGTATATATATATATAGTATAGATTAGTGTTATATTAGATTAGTTTGGGTTATGTAAAAGTTATTTTTACGGGTTTTTAAAGTCGAAATTCTGTCCGTGTAACACTACGCGATAAATACTCAATGTAAGTTATGTTCTCCTTTTTAAATTAATGTCTCGTACTTAAGTTATTATTATGCTTATTTGAGCCAAAGTAATCATGATGTTGGACTAAATATTAAAGACGGGGTAATTGGGCTTTGTACCATAATTGGGGTTTGGACAAAAGAACGACACTTGTGGAAATTAGACTATGGGCTATTAAAGGGCTTTATATTAAATTAATGATACCTCATTAATTTATTATAAAGGTTATGATTTGACATATCTATATATAACCACATACGCTTAATCGGACACGATGGGCATGATATTTATAAGTACGAATTATTGTTCATTTGACCGGACATGGGGATGGATTAATAGTCAATGGACTCATTAAAACAGGGGTGGATTACATTCAAGGGTAATTGGTGTAATTGTTAACAAAGTATTAAAACCTTGGTTTACACACAGTCGATAACCTGGTGTATTCATTAAGCAAAGTATTAAGACCTTGTTACAGTTCGAATCCCCAGTTAGTTGGAATATTTGACTTCGGGTATAAGGTTAAATTTGCCGAGCAGTTTATAATTATGACCGATGAACTATTATGGACAAAAATCAGATAGGTTTCAAATACATCCAGGACAAAGGACAATTAACCCAGGACAATAAATTAAAATCAAAACGTCAAACATCATGGTTACGGAAGTTTAAATAAGCATAATATATTTTATTTCATATTTCCTCGTACTTTTATTGTCATTTTAATTATTGTTATTTATTTTATATTGTTATTTAAATATCGTCATTTACTATACGCTTCGCTTAAAATATAAATCGACAAACCGGTCATTAAACGGTAAACCCCCTTTTATATATTATTATATATAATTATATATATTTTGTACAAATATAGTTGTTTAAAAATATAGTGTGCAATAAGCCCGCTCCCTGTGGAACTAACCGGACTTCCTAAAAACTATACTACTCTACGATTAGGTACACTGCCTATAGTGTTGTAGCAAGGTTTAGGTATATCCCATTTGTAAAAAAATAATTAAAACTTGTGTAAAATTGTAGCATATTTAATAGTATTTCCTAGTAAAAATATAAACTATCACGTACCCCTTAGCTTTAACTTCAAGTTTTTGGCGCCGCTGCCGGGGAACTCGGCGAAACGCTATATTTTTAATATATATTTGTATAAATATATTTTTAGAAAAACAATATAAAATTAAAAAAAAAAAAACGTTTTACATCCTCCGCGACTTGCGGAGTTGTAAGGCAAGTGGAACCGCGACTCGCGGAGCTGCCCTGTCTGATGCGCCTGAAACCCTAAACCAGCATTTATTACGGTATATTATTATTTATTATTATTAATAAACCCTAAATTAGTTAATTAATTTATTAATTAGTTTTAGTTTTATTATTATTTTGTTTATTTAGTTTAATTAGTTTTATTAAATTATAAAATTAATAGTTTTATTAAATAAATAATATAAAAATAATATTTTTATAAAAATTGTACTTTCTACGGATTTTAGTATATTTTTATATTTTGTCCCTTTTTATTTGTTTTTAGCGTAATATTTGTATGTTTTTTGCTC
This sequence comes from Rutidosis leptorrhynchoides, assembly GCF_046630445.1. NCBI lineage: Eukaryota > Viridiplantae > Streptophyta > Magnoliopsida > Asterales > Asteraceae > Rutidosis > Rutidosis leptorrhynchoides. Next base: position 562,175,652 of record NC_092335.1, read on the forward strand.
GTATTTAGTTTTAATCCATAGTTTTTGCCATAGTTATTTTTACTTCTAGATTTTTAGGCTTTGTCGTAAAATCCCTTAAGTGCTATTTCTTTAGACTAAGATTTAGGTGCTTTAGAATTTTGCGACGATTTTAAAATTTTAGTGCCTTTTAAGTCACGACGCGCTATTTTCTTATTTTTATTTTTCGACGTTTTTTTTTTGACGCGCATTCTTTTTCTTTCTTATTTCTCGACACTTTAGTTTTTAGAACTTAGAAATTTTCTCTATTTCTTATCTAATATCTCAAACGGAAAGAAAAAATTATTTAAGTGGTTAAATTAATGGACGTTGACAATTTTCTGCTTCGTAGTAATAGTTGGATTTGTTAATGGCTGAGTTGTGAGCTTCCGATTTAAAGGGTTCTGGCTCCCTGCTGCATTTTTTGGCTATCCGAAACGTGGGCAAAAGCAGAAAAATCTATTAATTGGACAACTTATATAAGTTTTTCTATTTTTATAACTAATAGGATAATTAGTAAATGCACCACATTGTAGCTAAAATTTGGCCATCGCAATAAAATGGAAAATTTTGAAAACAAGGCTATAGAAACTCTTTTTGATATCCAAAATCAATTAAATCAATACTCTCAAACGGTTGTTGATGACAATTCGTTCGTTCAATCTTGGATCACGAATGACGAAACAATAACTGGTTGTGAAATCTGTGGAGATTATCACTCAACATGGGAATGTTATTATTACGTTCCTATGAAAAATTACGCACCCACGAAACCTGAATGGAATGATTATGAAGAATACAATTCAAATTGGGATTACTCCCAAGAATATTTCCAAACTCAACAACCAGTAGACGAGGAAAATTACGTGTCTGAAAATTTATTAGACAATATGAAAATCAAACTCGAAGAACTCAATGCTCAAAATGAACAAATAAGAGAGTTTATAAACCGACAAGCTGAAACTCTATCAGACTACATACCTGTTGATCTGAGGAGTATTGTGCAAGAAAATCTCATATCATCGAATTTTGATGAATTCGAGAGCTCCGAAATCACTAACTATCTCGATGATACTTTTTATTCAGTTTTACCAATTTCACAACATATCGACACATTAGAATCTATGGATGAAGAAGAAGTAAGGGTGACAAATTGGTACTCTTGGGAAAACGATAACGTTGAAAATTTTACCCCCGAGGCCAAACTGAACTTCACCATAACACAACCTTCCAACCCAATATTCTCAATAGACGAGTCATCTACCGAAGATGAACTACGAGCTGTAATAGATATTTACACCTCGGATTTCACCCAATTGGGTAATAGAGGTGAAAACTTTGATCCCGAGAATGAACGGAAGGAAATATTAGGAATTGTCCACCCTATAATATGTATGTCGGTGTATATCGATCCATTTGACCAAGAACCAGAAAAGAGATATATCCATTTACTAAAAGCTACACTTAAAAAAGAATTAAGTAGTGACAATCGGGCGAGTCTAAACTTTAAACCCATTGATATATTATACACCACCCGAGATGTAAATAACTGGCTCACTACTCTAATTCGTGGAACTTATTCTACCGACTTCACATGTCGTCAGCTAAGTGTGGGGAAGTCTAACCCCACTTAACATTAAATTAGGGGTTCGGGTTAGTGCATAACTCATTAAATAAACATGAATAATAAGTAAGGGTAAAAGACGCTTTTTCAAATATTAGTAAACAGTTCAGAAAAGCAACCGTTTTTGAAGAAAAATATGTGTGATAAAACAAGAAGGAATGAACGATGAGGCGCGCCATCTATCATTCGACGAACTTTATAATTACAAACTGGGTGCTTTTGTTTTGGACTAAATTAACTATTTTACCCGATGAAAGAAAAGAAAAGATGGATCTACACGATGAATCAATTCCATCATTAAAAGTAAGTAAAGTCTTCCGAAAAAGACACGCACTTCTTGATTTAGGTCAAGAAGTTGTCGTCCAGACCAGCTGTAGGTTGACGAAAAATCTAGAAAAGTCATCTCTAAAATCAGCAGGAAATCCACGGACCTCAGCATCAAACAGGGTCGCCAAGTGGTCAGATTTATCCTAACCATGAGAAGGATTTATCTCGTACAATGGGGGGCACCGTGCAAATTAGCTTGATAAGACTAATGAATCAGATCCCCAGAAAGGATAATCTCCTTAAAGATCAAAAATCAGCTTTTAAGCCTGATATTACTCAATCCTTGAGATTGACCTTAAAGATTGAGAATTACAAACTCATGGAATTCAATGATATCTAAACTCGAGCTTGAGCGAGAAAATATTTTGATCAAAAATAAAACCGATTTGTTTTCTGAAAACCCATTTTCAATGCGTTCATTACCTTTGAACGTAAAATCCTAGGAATTCACCTGGAATTCATTAGGTCACCTAAACCAAATCGGGTGTCAACCGTAAGAACGGTGCTTGCATAGCATGGTCGGAGACAGGACCTTGTGCCAGACCGAAAAATCATAGGATGATCTTTACTATTGCTCCTACAAAGGAAATTAATAGCATCCGACACGTTTATAGACCATAATCAAAAGCAAGTCACGGGACATTGCCTTAACAGTTTCTTGTTCATCGCTTTCCTTTACAACCGGACGGTAGTTTACCAAAAGGTAATATACGGAGCAAGTATACTGGACGTGTTGCTTTCCCAATACAAGGTTAGCAAGTGGGTAACACAAAACCACAAGTGTTGAGCTAAAATTTTCAAATCTGAAACCCACACAACCCACAAAAATAATTTGCAAACACCGGTGAAGGGTTATTCCGAAAAACTTATCTAGGGTAAAAACTAGATTGAATTTTCAAAAGATCAAATGTTTTCATAAAGATCCAATTTCCTTACGGATCAAAATTTTCATAGTCATGTGGGACTGTAAACCGCCTTTCAAATGTGCACTTTGCTTTGGAAACCGAAAGTAAATCGGCTATTTGATTGCAAGTGTCATTGACCTAAACCCGAGGTAACTGTGGATGACACACCCACCTTTAACCATGGTTCTACCGTTACTATCATTGTTTATACCACCATATCAAAATCACTAATGTACAAAGTGTGATGAATAAAAAAGTGATTCATGTATGTTTTTATTTCAAGTTCTGTATTGCTTGAGGACAAGCAACGCTCAAGTGTGGGGATATTTGATAAGGCTAAAAAGGAACATATATTTCATAGCAATATCCCTCCTAAATAATAGATTTTTATATGTAATTGTATTATATTTTCATTGTAATTGTTTAAATAAGTAAATGTGAAGACGAAGCACGAAGATTAAAGAATTGAAGAAAAAGTGCCACTAAAGCCTGAAAAGTGCCACTAAAGCCATAGTACACTTAAAAGTGCCACTAAAAAGTGAGTAAAAGACTCGCACGGATTTTGAAATTTAAGGAGAACATTTTTGTGCAAATTACAAATCGCGAAACGTAAAGTGCACGATATAAAATAGTACGAATGGACGTTTGAAAATCTGGAACCAGGACATGAGTCAACTCTCAACGCTCGACGCAACGGACTAAAAATTACGAGTCAACTATGCATGAGAATATAATATAATATTTAAATAATTATATTAATTATTTAAATATTATAATTATATAAATAATATGTCGGCAAAGCAAAGTTCCAAACTTGGATGAGCTGTATTCACGATCTCCGCGACTCGCGGAGATCCCAGCCTTTTTCTATCGCGACTCGCGGAGCACAAGATTTCAGAAATGCCTATAAAAGGCTCGAGCATTTGGCCGAGTAAAATAACAGAATAATAATAATACTCTGTAGTATAATATAAATAAATATATATATAGTATATATATATATATATATATATATATATATATATATATATATATATATATATATATATATATATATATATATATATATATAGTATAGATTAGTGTTATATTAGATTAGTTTGGGTTATGTAAAAGTTATTTTTACGGGTTTTTAAAGTCAAAATTCTGTCCGTGTAACACTACGCGATAAATACTCAATGTAAGTTATGTTCTCCTTTTTAAATTAATGTCTCGTACTTAAGTTATTATTATGCTTATTTGAGCCAAAGTAATCATGATGTTGGACTAAATATTAAAGACGGGGTAATTGGGCTTTGTACCATAATTGGGGTTTGGACAAAAGAACGACACTTGTGGAAATTAGACTATGGGCTATTAATGGGCTTTATATTAAATTAACGATACCTCATTAATTTAATATAAAGGTTATGATTTGACATATCTATATATAACCACATACGCTTAATCGGACACGATGGGCAGGATATTTATAACTACGAATTATTGTTCATTTGACCGGACACGGGGATGGATTAATAGTCAATGGACTCATTAAAACAGGGGTGGATTACATTCAAGGGTAATTGGTGTAATTGTTAACAAAGTATTAAAACCTTGGTTTACACACAGTCGATAACCTGGTGTATTCATTAAGCAAAGTATTAAGACCTTGTTACAGTTCGAATCCCCAGTTAGTTGGAATATTTGACTTCGGGTATAAGGTTAAATTTGCCGAGCAGTTTATAATTATGACCGATGAACTATTATGGACAAAAACCAGATAGGTTTCAAATACATCCAGGACAAAGGACAATTAACCCAGGACAATAAATTAAAATCAAAACGTCAAACATCATGGTTACGGAAGTTTAAATAAGCATAATATATTTTATTTCATATTTCCTCGTACTTTTATTGTCATTTTAATTATTGTTATTTATTTTATATTGTTATTTAAATATCGTCATTTACTATACGCTTCGCTTAAAATATAAATCGATAAACCGATCATTAAACGGTAAACCCCCTTTTATATATTATTATATATAATTATATATATTTTGTACAAATATAGTTGTTTAAAAATATAGTGTGCAATAAGCCCGCTCCCTGTGGAATGAACCGGACTTCCTAAAAACTATACTACTCTACGATTAGGTACACTGCCTATAGTGTTGTAGCAAGGTTTAGGTATATCCCATTAGTAAATAAATAATTAACACTTGTGTAAAATTGTAGCATATTTAATTGTATTTCCTAGTAAAAATATAAACTATCACGTACCCCTTAGCTTTAACATCAAGTTTTTGGCGCCGCTGCCAGGGAACTCGGCGAAACGCTATATTTTTAATATATATTTGTATAAATATATTTTTAGAAAAACAATATAAAATTTAAAAAAAAAAAACATTTTACATCCTTCGCGACTTGCGGAGTTGTATGGCAAGTGGAACCGCGACTCGCGGAGCCGCCCTGTCTGATGCGCCTGAAACCCTAAACCAGCATTTATTACGGTATATTATTATTTATTATTATTAATAAACCCTAAATTAGTTAATTAATTTATTAATTAGTTTTAGTTTTATTATTATTTTGTTTATTTAGTTTAATTAGTTTTATTAAATTATAAAATTAATAGTTTTATTAAATAAATAATATAAAAATAATATTTTTATAAAAATTGTACTTTTTACGGATTTTAGTATATTTTTATATTTTGTCCCTTTTTATTTGTTTTTAGCGTAATATTTTTATGTTTTTCGCTAGTATTTAGTTTTAATCCATAGTTTTTGCCATAGTTATTTTTACTTCTAGATTTTTAGGCTTTGCCGTAAAATCCCTTAAGTGCTATTTCTTTAGACTAAGATTTAGGTGCTTTAGAATTTTGCGACGATTTTAAAATTTTAGTGCCTTTTAAGTCACGACGCGCTATTTTCTTATTTTTATTTTTTGACTTTTTTTTTTTGACGCGCATTCTTTTTCTTTCTTATTTCTTGACGCTTTAGTTTTTAGGACTTAGAAATTTTCTCTATTTCTTATCTAATATCTCAAACGGAAAAAAAAATTATTTAAGTGGTTAAATTAATGGACGTTGACAATTTTCTGCTTCGTAGTAATAGTTGGATTTGTTAGTGGCTGAGTTGTGAGCTTCCGATTTAAAGGGTTCTGGCTCCCTGCTGCATCTTTTGGCTATCTGAAACCTGGGCAAAAGCAGAAAAGTCTATTAATTGGACAACTTATATAAGTTTTTCTATTTTTATAACTAATAGGATAATTAGTAAATGCACCACATTGTAGCTAAAATTTGGCCATCGCAATAAAATGGAAAATTTTGAAAACAAGGCTATAGAAACTCTTTTTGATATCCAAAATCAATTAAATCAATACTCTCAAACGAGTGTTGATGACAATTCGTTCGGTCAATCTTGGATCACGAATGACGAAACAATAACTGGTTGTGAAATCTGTGGAGATTATCACTCAACATGGGAATGTTATTATTACGTTCCTATGGAAAATTACGCACCCACGGAACCTGAATGGAATGATTATGAAGAATACAATTCAAATTGGGATTATTCCCAAGAATATTTCCAAACTCAACAACCAGTAGACGAGGAAAATTACGTGTCTGAAAATTTATTAGACAATATGAAAATCAAACTCGAAGAACTCAATGCTCAAAATGAACAAATAAGAGAGTTTGTAAACCGGCAAGCTGAAACTCTATCAGACTACATACCTGTTGATCTGAGGAGTATTGTGCAAGAAAATCTCATATCATCGAATTTTGATGAATTCGAGAGCTCCGAAATCACCAACTATCCCGATGATACTTTTTATTCAGTTTTACCAATTTCACAACATATCGACACATTAGCCTCTATGGATGAAGAAGAAGTAAGGGTGACAAATTGGTACTCTTGGGAAAACGATAACGTTGAAAATTTTACCCCCAAGGCCAAACCGAACTTCAGCATTACACAACCTTCCAACCTAATATTCTCAATAGACGAGTCATCTACCGAAGATGAACTACGAGCTGTAATAGATATTTACACCTCGGATTTCACCCAATTGGGTAATAGAGGTGAAAACTTTGATCCCGAGAATGAACGGAAGGAAATGTTAGGAATTGTCCACCCTATAATATGTATGTCGGTGTATATCGATCCATTTGACCAAGAACCAGAAAAGAGATATATCCATTTACTAAAAGCTACACTTAAAAAAGAATTAAGTAGTGACAATCGGGCGAGTCTAAACTTTAAACCCATTGATATATTATACACCACCCGAGATGTAAATAACTGGCTCACTACTCTAATTCGTGAAACTTATTCTACCGACTTCACATGTCGTCAGCTAAGTGTGGGGAAGTCTAACCCCACTTAACATTAAATTAGGGGTTCGGGTTAGTGCATAACTCGTTAAATAAACATGAATAATAAGTAAGGGTAAAAGACGCTTTTTCAAATATTAGTAAACAGTTCAGAAAAGCAACCGTTTTTGAAGAAAAATATGTGTGATAAAACAAGAAGGAATGAACGATGAGGCGCGCCATCTATCATTCGACGAACTTTGTAATTACAAACTGGGTGCTTTTGTTTTGGACTAAATTAACTATTTTACCCGATGAAAGAAAAGAAAAGATGGATCTACACGATGAATCAATTCCATCATTAAAATAAGTAAAGTCTTCCGAAAAAGACACGCTCTTCTTGATTTAGGTCAAGAAGTTGTCGTCCAGACCAGCTGTAGGTTGACGAAATATCTATAAAAGTCATCTCTAAAATCAGCAGGAAATCCACGAACCTCAGCATCAAACAGGGTCGCCAAGTGGTCAGATTTATCCTAACCATGAGAAGGATTTATCTCGTACAATGGGGGGCACCGTGCAAATTAGCTTGATAAGACTAATGAATCAGATCCCCAGAAAGGATAATCTCCTTAAAGATCAAAAATCAGCTTTTAAGCCTGATATTACTCAATCCTTGAGATTGACCTAAAAGATTGAGAATTACAAACTCATGGAATTCAATGATATCTAAACTCGAGCTTGAACGAGAAAATATTTTGATCAAAAATAAAACCGATTTTTTTTCTGAAAACCCATTTTCAATGCGTTCATTACCTTTGAGTGTAAAATCCTAGGAATTCACCTGGAATTCATTAGGTCACCTGAACCAAATCGGGTGTCAACTGTAAGAACGGTGGTTGCATAGCATGGTCGGAGACAGGACCTTGTGCCAGACTGAAAAATCATAGGATGATCTTTACTCTTGCTCCTACAAAGGATAGTAATAGCATCCGACACGTTTATAGACCATAATCAAAAGCAAGTCACGGGACATTGCCTTAACAGTTTCTTGTTCATCGCTTTCCTTTACAACCGGACGATAGTTTACCGAAAGGTAATATACGGAGCAAGTATACAGGACGTGTTGCTTTCCCAATACAAGGTTAGCAAGTGGGTAACACAAAACCACAAGTGTTGAGCTAAAATTTTCAAATCTGAAACCCACACAACCCACAAAAATAATTTGCAAACACCGGTGAAGGGTTATTCCGGAAAATTTATCTAGGGTAAAAACTAGATTGAATTTTCAAAAGATCAAATGTTTTCATAAAGATCCAATTTCCTTACGGATCAAAATTTTCATAGTCATGTGGGACTGTAAACCGCCTTTCAAATGTGCACTTTGCTTTGGAAACCGAAAGTAAATCGGCTATTTGATTGCAAGTGTCGTTGACCTAAACCCGAGGCAACTGTGGATGACACACCCACCTTTAACCATGGTTCTACCGTTACTATCATTGTTTATACCACCATATCAAAATCACTAATGTACAAAGTGTGATGAATAAAAAAGTGATTCATGTATGTTTTTATTTAAAGTTCTGTATTGCTTGAGGACAAGCAACGCTCAAGTGTGGGGATACTTGATAAGGCTAAAAAGGAACATATATTTCATAGCAATATCCCTCCTAAATAATAGATTTTTATATGTAATTGTATTATATTTTAATTGTAATTGTTCAAATAAATAAATGTGAAGACGAAGCACGAAGATTAAAGAATTGAAGAAAAAGTGCCACTAAAGCCTGAAAAGTGCCACTAAAGCCATAGTACACTTAAAAGTGCCACTAAAAAGTGAGTAAAAGACTCGCACGGATTTTGAAATTTATGGAGAACAATTTTTGTGCAAATTACAAATCGCGAAACGTAAAGTGCACGATATAAAATAGCACGAAAGGACGTTTGAAAATCCGGAACCAGGACATGAGTCAACTCTCAACGCTCGACGCAACGGACTAAAAATTACGAGTCAACTATGCATGAGAATATAATATAATATTTAAATAATTATATTAATTATTTAAATATTATAATTATATAAATAATATGTCGGCAAAGCAAAGTTCCAAACTTGGATGAGCTGTATTCACGATCTCTGCGACTCGCGGAGATCCCAGCCTTTTTCTATCGCGACTCGCGGAGCACAAGATTTCAGAAATGCCTATAAAAGGCTCGAGCATTTGGCCGAGTAAAATAACAGAATAATAATAATACTCTGTAGTATAATATAAATAAATAAATATATATAGTATATATATATATATATATATATATATATATATATATATATATATATATATATATATAGTGTTATATTATATTAGTTTGGGTTATGTAAAAGTTATTTTTACGGGTTTTTAAAGTCGAAATTCTGTTCGTGTAACACTACGCGATAAATACTCAATGTAAGTTATGTTCTCCTTTTTAAATTAATGTCTCGTACTTAAGTTATTATTATGCTTATTTGAGCCAAAGTAATCATGATGTTGGACTAAATATTAAAGACGGGGTAATTGGGCTTTGTACCATAATTGGGGTTTGGACAAAAGAACGACACTTGTGGAAATTAGACTATAGGCTATTAATGGGCTTTATATTAAATTAACGATACATCATTAATTTAATATAAAGGTTATGATTTGACATATCTATATATAACCACATACGCTTAATCGGACACGATGGGCAGGATATTTATAAGTACGAATTATTGTTCATTTGACCGGACACGGGGATGGATTAATAGTCAATGGACTCATTAAAACAGGGGTGGATTACATTCAAGGGTAATTGGTGTAATTGTTAACAAAGTATTAAAACCTTGGTTTACACACAGTCGATAACCTGGTGTATTCATTAAGCAAAGTATTAAGACCTTGTTACAGTTCGAATCCCCAGTTAGTTGGAATATTTGACTTCGGGTATAAGGTTAAATTTGCCGAGCAGTTTATAATTATGACCGATGAACTATTATGGACAAAAACCAGATAGGTTTCAAATACATCCAGGACAAAAGACAATTAACCCAGGACAATAAATTAAAATCAAAACGTCAAACATCATGGTTACGGAAGTTTAAATAAGCATAATATATTTTATTTCATATTTCCTCGTACTTTTATTGTCATTTTAATTATTGTTATTTATTTTATATTGTTATTTAAATATCGTCATTTACTATACGCTTCGCTTAAAATATAAATCGACAAACCGGTCATTAAACGGTAAACCCCCTTTTATATATTATTATATATAATTATATATATTTTGTACAAATATAGTTGTTTAAAAATATAGTGTGCAATAAGCCCACTCCCTGTGGAACGAACCGGACTTCCTAAAAACTATACTACTCTACGATTAGGTACACTGCCTATAGTGTTGTAGCAAGGTTTAGGTATATCCCATTTGTAAATAAATAATTAAAACTTGTGTAAAATTGTAGCATATTTAATAGTATTTCCTAGTAAAAATATAAACTATCACGTACCCCTTAGCTTTAACATCACTGATCCGCGCAGACGTTCGATGACATTTAATGTAGGTGATCGTGTTTATCTGAAAGTTTCGCCGTGGAAAGGGGTGATCAGATTTGGTAAACCTGGTAAACTAGCACCGAGGTTTATTGGGCCATTTCCGATCAAAGAAATTTTGAATGATCAGACTGTTGTTTTAGATCTTCCATCAGAGTTAGCAGGAATACACAACACGTTCAATGTTTGGTATTTAAGAAATTGTAAAGTAGACGATGAAATTCAGATTCTTCGATTGAAAGATTATGATGTGGACTTGACTAAGAAACTAGTAGAAGAGCCAGTTAGAATAGTGGACAAGAAAGTCACAAAGTTAAGAAAGAAACAGATTCCAATGGTGTTAGTGGAATGGTGGCACAGTTTAGGTTCTAACTTGACGTGGGAAACTGAGGAGTTAATGAGGGCGCGCTATCCCCATTTGTTTGACCTTGACCAGATTCTGAGGACGGAATCTTCCTAAGGGGGTAGATTTGTAACATCCTTAATCGGGCCAAGATGTAAGATTACTAGATTGCCCTTAAGTTTGTATTGCGTTATTATATGCTTTTATTTTTATTTAATATTTATTATTAAATAATAATGTGGTTAGGACCAATTTGTGACAAGGGTCACAGAACAGGTTTGTTTATTTAATTTGGACTCCGTTTGGGTTGCCAAATGACGTACGAAAGATATCAGATAACTGATAAATACCCGTGTATCGCACAGTGTGGGAATTAAACCCAATTAAGTGACTAGTGTTGTCCACTTTCTTGCATTTTCCATACTCTTCCCAAACCACACCCGTTCTTCATCTTCTCCACCAATCAAACCCTAATCCTTAAACATTGATTTTGAGCTCAAATTGGTGTTAGAATCGTGTTTGTTATCGTTTACTGAGTCTATCAAGGTAAGTAACATGTATTTTTATGTTCAATTCATTGTTAAATTCATAGTTTTGTGTGAGTTTTGTAAAAAGCTTGAATTTATGTCAAAACAAGTGATTTAAGTGTTATTATGGTCAAATTGTTGTGTGTTTTGAGTCTATAACAAGTAGTGAACAAGTTGTGGTCGATTTTGGTGTTTAAAACGAGCTCTAGATAGAGATTTGAGGATTTCATCGTGAAGTCCGTAGCCTTTGTTCAGTTTCTGGTGAAGATGAACACAGTCGGCCGACTGTCAATCGACAGTCGATCGACTGAGGGTTGAACCGGCCGATTGACGAAAACAACCGACCGACTGTTGAGTGAACCGACCGACTGAGATTTACCTTTGGCCGATTGATGTAATACCAAATGAATCGACCGACTAGGAAGGTCAGTCGACCGGTTGTGTCGACGGTCGACCTACTGTAAGAGTCAGTCGACCGACTGAGTGTCCAGGGCAGAATATTTTACCTAAGTGTTGATTTTTAGACGTTATACTGCCCGTTTGTATTTTGATGTTTATGATGTAAATTTTGAAAGTGCATAAGTGTTAAGCAAAAACTTTTAGCGGACAGTTTTTGATACAAAAATTTTTAGCGGACAGTTTTTGATACAAAAATTTATATATTGTGTTATTTGATGTTAACGAACAGAAACTAACTTGTGTATATGTTCTTCTTAGAAGAAAAGGAGAAAGAGAAGGTTCAGTGATTAGATAGCTGAATACCTTCTTGTTTGCTGGTATTTGGTGAGTGGGACTAACTGGAGAATATAGTATATAGAAGCATGTTATATTATGATTGCCATGTTTGTTAGATATACTTATTGTTATGGTTAGTTAGTACTTGTGATGACTGCATGTTAGTTGATGCTTGTCTGCTGGAGCCCAGTGTGTCCCTATTGTGTGGTAGCCTCGATAGGAGAGATCAACCTGCGGGTTGGGTTCCTCTGTGGTAGCCTAGACAACGGTGGTGTATATATATATGTGAATAACGCGTCCGTCGCGTGTGGATTATGTATATACATACGGTGGTGGAGGAACTTATGGTAAGCCCCAGTCCGATCAGCTGGTGGTTAATGGTTTGGCCGAGCCGCCAGAGTCTCTGTAGATGGCACTTTGGTGATGTTTGTGTGTTAGACTATCGTGACATGATTAGTATAACACTTATGTATGCTATTGCCTGTAGTTAGTCGTACTCACTTAGCTTTGTGCTAATTCCCCTCCATCTCCTCCCTGCAGGTTGATAAATTTTGTAGATTGTGCTTTTGGAGAAAAGACGGGCATGGTGATGTTATGTTTGACCGGATTAAATCTGATGTGATCTTTTATAGTTTAAACTGTGTTCTTTTGAAAACAGATTGTGACTACATCTTCTCCGTATAAACATGTATTTTGTAATGACACGTGACACTGGTTGTCTTAGCAATAGTTAATGTTCATTTTGTAATTAATAAATAAATGCTTCCGCCACGTATATATAAAAAAATAGCGGTGTCACAAGTTGGTATCAGAGCTGAGTTTGGCGGCATGTGCATTGTGATCTACATGTCATGTTCCCAAACTTAGAAGAGTCATGTCAAACATAACATGCTGGGGATGGGTTAAGTGAGTATTAGGACAGGATATGTGTTAGTTGTTAGTACTAGCAGAATTTATACTAAACTTTGGTGTGGGTGTTGTAGTAGTGCAGTAATGGCAGATAATGAAGCAACCGCTACTGGCCCTACTGTCCCTGGAACTGGTACTTTTAGAGCCCCTGACGAAGATGGACATGTATCTTCAGAAGAAGAAACTTCTCAAGAAGTAATAGAACTTCAAAGTCGGTTACTAGAAGCTCAGGAGAAAATTAAGGAATTGGAACAAGAACGGGCGCAATGGAACCCTAATACCACTGTGTTAAACATAACTTTTCCTTCAAACCTTTATAATCAAGCCGGTAGCAGTTCCCAATAACAGTTTCCACAAAATACCTATCAAAACTATCAAATGCCATTTCTGTTTAACCAGACTTTTCCTAATCAAATGATGTACCCATTTCAAGTCCCTGAGACAAGAAGTGTACCTATAAACAGTTTATGGACTGCAAACCTCCTGAGTACAGCAGACACACAAACCCTACGATGACCCTCAATTGGCTAAGAGAAGTTGAGAGGGCGTTAGAAGCATGTTTGAAAGAGCCAGAATCCATGGTGTTATTTGCTAGTAGGCTTCTCAAATGTGAAGCAATGGAATGGTGGGACTCTATCACTGCATATTTACCTAAAGAACATATCAGTCAAATTACCTGAGAACAATTTGCTGCTAAAGTTCGTGAGCAGTATTGTTCTGAGTATGAGATGGAAAGATTGAAAACCGAGTTTCTGAGTATGAATATGATAGAAAGTATGACGATTGATGAGGTTTTCAGAGATTTTACATCGAAGTTAAGGTTTGTTCAACAGTGGGTACCGACTGAAAAAGATAAGATTTAGCATTTTATAAGGGTGATTAAGCCGGAGTACAGAACCGTTAGAGATTTGCAACAACCTTGGCGCAGGCTCATGAGATGGCTAAAGTTACAGAAGGTGATATCATGGCAGCGAAAAGAGAAAGTTCGAAAAGTGGATCTTTTGGAGGAAAATCAGAAAGTTAATCGGGTGGACAGTCTGTTCAGCAATTAAGTAAGCAATCAGGATTTCGTGGTAAGAAGTCAGGTGGGTTTAAACAGAAAAGTAAGTCTGGTATTAGTGGATCGGGTTCAAGTTAGTCTGGGTGGTGTAATGTTTGCAAGTCGACCCATCTCGGTTCGTGTTCTCCAATGACCAGAAGGTGTTTTAAATGTGGAGTGTTAGGTCATGAATCAACAGCTTGTTCTTTTAAGTCTAATATTTGTTGGAGTTGCCATCAAGAGGGGTATAGATCAGTGAATTATCCATCTGCATCGAGAGCCGGTTCTGAGGCAGGGTCAGGGGCGAGGTCGGTTACTTCTGGGGGATCTTCTGCTTCTACTGCCGGGCAGAAGAGAAAGAATCCTCCAACAGCAGAGGCAAGGGCATTTTAGATGACAGTAGACGCTGCAACCACTACCAATGACATCATTACTGGTATGTTCTTGGTTAATTCCTTGCCAGCTCGTGTGTTGTTTGATTCAGGAGCGAATCGTTCTTTTATGTCCTTAGGCTTTTGTGATAACTTGAAGTTGCCTGTTAGGATGTTAGATGAGCCTTTAGGAATAGAAGTAGCTGATGGTAAGATGGTTCCATGCACATCATCTGTGTCTGGAATTACCATCGAAATTGACGGCCATTCCTTCCCTTTAACCTATTTGTTGATGCCTATACCTAGCTTTGATATAGTCATAGGCATGAACTGGTTAAGAGCTAATGGGGCTAATATTAAGTGTGATAAGAATATGATTTCTTTTCGTCTAGCCGATGGATCACGAGTGATATCTAGGGGAGAGCGTAGTGGATTTAACTTCCCTATGGTTTCCCTAATGAAAGCTCAGAAGGCAATAACGAAAGGGTGTGATTCATTCTTAGCCTACATGATTGATGTTAAGAAAGAGAAGAAGCAGGTGACCGATATTCCCATTGTGTCGGAATTTCCAGAAGTATTTCTAGATGATTTACCAGGGTTACCTCCAGTATGTGAAGTAGAGTATAAAATTGATTTGGTTCCAGGTGCTACACCAGTTGCAAAAGCTCCTTACAGATTAGCTCCATCAGAAATCCGAGAAATGATGTCTCAGATTCAGGAACTGTTAGATAAGGGGTTTATCCGACCAAGTTCTTCACCGTGGGGTGCTCCTATTTTGTTTGTGAAAAAGAAAGATGGGTCGCTTCGTATGTGTATAGATTACCGCGACTTAAATAAGAGAACAATCAAGAATACGTATCCGTTACCAAGAATAGATTACTTATTTGATCAGTTACAGGGTGCTTCCTACTTTTCAAAGATTGATTTACGTTCAGGGTATCATCAGGTACGTGTTACAGAGAGTGATATACCGAAAACAGCCTTCAGAACTAGATATGATCGTTACGAATTTTTAGTTATGCCATTTGGGTTATTAAACGCGCCAGCCGTGTTTATGGATCTCATGTACAGGGTGTGTCATCAGTATCTTGACAAGTTTATGATTGTATTCATAGATGATATCTTGATATATTCGAAAACCGAGAAAGATCATGCTACACATTTGAGATTGGTATTAGAACTTCTGAAACAGGAACAGTTATACGCCAAGTTTTCTAAGTGTGAATTTTGGTTGTGGGAAGTACAGTTTCTGGGTCATGTGATTTGTGAACAGGGTATTAAAGTGGATCAGTCTAAGATAGAGGCCGTAATGAATTGGAACTCACCGAAAACGCCGACAGAAATTAAGAGTTTTCTGGGTTTAGCAGGTTATTACCGCCGATTTATCAAAGACTTCTCTAAAATAGCAGGTCCATTGAATAAGTTAACTAGAAAAGATGTAGCCTTTCGATGGACTGATGAACAAGAAAAGGCTTTTCAGACTCTCAAACAGTTGTTATGTCAAGCGCCAATTTTAGCTTTACTAGAGGGAACAGAAGATTTTGTGGTCTACTGCGATGTGTCATGTGCAGGTCTGGGTTGTGTTTTGATGCAGAGAAATAAAGTTATAGTGTATGCTTCACGACAGTTGAAGAATCATGAACGAAACTACCCTACTCACGATTTAGAGTTAACTGCAGTTGTGTTTTCTTTGAAGCTTTGGAGACATTATTTGTATGGTACACATTGTGAAATCTATACAGATCATGAGAGTCTTCAATATATCTTTTCGCAGAAAGAATTAAATATGCATCAACGTCGATGTTTAGAATTGATTTAAGACTACGATTGTGAGATTAAGTACCATCTGGGTAAAGCAAATGTGGTCGCAGATGCTCTGAGTCGCAAGAAAATTATCGAAAATGTTAGATTTATGAGAATTGAAATAGTTTTAGACTTGATTGATCGATTGAAAACCGTTCAGTTAATAGCTTTGAAAGACGAAAACCTAAAGATTGAACAAATGACTAAAAGAAAATTTGACCTATGCAATGATTCTAGAGGATTAAAGACCTATAAAGATCGAATTTGGGTGCCTATGCTTGGAGATTTGAGGGATTTAATCCTTACTGAAGCGCATAAATCGAGATTATCAGTGCATCCAGGTAGTACAAAGATGTATAGAGACTTTAAAACATTGTATTGGTGGCTGACAATGAAGACAGATGTTGCAAATTTTGTCGAAAAATGTCATATTTGTGCGCAAGTTAAAGCAGAACATCATAAACCGTATGGATCTCTACGACAGTTAGAAATTCCTCAGTGGAAATGGGATCATATAACGATGAATTTTTTAACCAAGTTACCCCGAACCCAGAAAGGTCACGACATGATCTGGGTGATTGTGGATCGTTTAACAAAGAGTGCTCACTTTTTAGCTACTCGTGAAACAGCTTCGTTAAGTGATTTGGCAGAATTGTACTTGAAAGAGATCGTTAGTCGACATGGTATACCGTTGTCAATAGTTTTCGGTAGAGATACTAGGTTTGTATCAAACTTCTGGAACAATTTACAACCTGAATTTGGGTACACGTGTGAATCTAAGTACAGCATATCATCCACAGACAGACGGTCAGAGTGAACGGACTATTCAGACATTAGAAGACATGTTGAGAGCGTGTGTCTTAGAATATGGTGGTTCTTGGGATTCACATCTTCCACTGATAGAGTTTGCTTACAACAATTCGTATCATTCGAGTATTGGAATGTCGCCATATGAAATGTTGTATGGTCTAAAATGCAGAACTCCTACGTGTTGGTTAGAAGCAGGTGAGAAACAATTTGCAGGTCCCGAAATTGTTCAGATAACTGCAGAAAAGGTTGAAATTGCACGTGAGAAGTTAAAAGCAGCCAGAGACCGACAAAAGATGTATGCTGATCCGCGCAGACGTCTGATGACATTTAATGTAGGTGATCGTGTTTATCTGAAAGTTTCACCGTGGAAAGGGGTGATCAGATTTGGTAAACGTGGTAAACTAGCACCGAGGTTTATTGGGCCATTTCCGATCAAAGAAATTTTGAATGATCAGACTGTTGTTTTAGATCTTCCATCAGAGTTAGCAGGAATACACAACACATTCAATGTTTGTTATTTAAGAAATTGTAAAGTAGACGATGAAAGTCAGATTCTTCGATTGAAAGATTATGATGTCGACTTGACTAAGAAACTAGTAGAAGAGCCGGTTAGAATAGTGGAAAAGAAAGTCACAAAGTTAAGAAAGAAACAGATTCCAATGGTGTTAGTGGAATGGCGGCACAGTTTAGGTTCTAACTTGACGTGGGAAACTGAGGAGTTAATGAGGGCACACTATCCCCATTTGTTTGACCTTGACCAGATTTCGAGGACAGAATCTTCCTAAGGGGGTAGATTTGTAACATCCTTAATCGGGCCTAGATGTAAGATTACTAGATTGCCCTTAAGTTTGTATTGCGTTATTATATACTTTTATTTTATTTATTATTAAATAATGATGTGGTTAGGACCAGTTTGTGACAAGGGTCATAGAACAGGTTTATTTATTTAATTTGGACTCCGTTTGGGTTGCCAAATGACGTACGAAAGATATCAGATAACTGATAAATACCCGTGTATCGCACAGTGTGGGAATTAAACCCAATTAAGTGACTAGTGCTGTCCACTTTCTTGCATTTTCCAGACTCTTCCCAAACCACACCCGTTCTTCATCTTCTCCACCAATCAAACCCTAATCCTTAAACATTGATTTTGAGCTCAAATTGGTGTTAGAATCGTGTTTGTTATCGTTTACTGAGTCTATCAAGGTAAGTAACATGTGTTTTTGTGTTCAATTCATTGTTAAATTCATAGTTTTGTGTGAGTTTTATAAAAAGCTTGAATTTGTGTCAAAACAAGTGATTTAAGTGTTGTTATGGTCAAATTGTTGTGGGTTTTGAGTCTATAACAAGTAGTGAACAAGTTGTGGTCGATTTTGGTGTTTAAAACGAGCTCCAAATCGAGATTTGAGGATTTCATTGTGAAGTCCGTAGCCTTTGTTCAGTTTCTGGTGAAGATGAACATAGTCGGCCGACTGTCGGTTGACAGTCGATCGACTGAGGGTTGAACCGGCCGACTGTTGAGTGAACCGACCGACTGAGATTTACCTTCGGCCGATTGATGTAATACCAAATGAATCGACCGACTAGGAAGGTCAGTCGACCGGTTGTGTCGACAGTCGACCTACTGTAAGAGTCAGTCGACCGACTGAGTGTCCAGGGCAGAATATTTTACCTAAGTGTTGATTTTTAGCCGTTAAGCAAAAAAATTTAGAGGACAGGTTTTGATACAAAAATTTATATATTGTGTTATTTGATGTTAACAAACAGAAACTAACTTGTGTATATGTTTTTCTCAGGAGAAAAGGAGTAAGAGAAGGTTCAGTGATTAGATAGCTGAATACCTTCTCGTTTGCTGGTATTTGGTGAGTGGGACTAACTGGAGAATATAGTATATAGAAGCATGTTATATTATGATTGCCATGCTTGTTAGATATACTTATTGTTGTGGTTAGTTAGTACTTGTGATGACTGCATGTTAGTTGATTCTTGTCTGCTGGAGCCAGTGTGTCCCTATTGTTTAGTAGCCTCAGTAGGAGAGATCAACCTGCGGGTTGGGTTCCTCTATGGTAGCCTAGACAACCGTGGTGTATATATATGTGAATGACACGTCCGTCGCGTGTGGATTATGTATATACATACGATGGTGGAGGAACTTCTGGTAAGCCCCAGTCCGATCAGCTGGTGGTTAATGGTTTGGCCGAGCCGCCAGAGTCTCTGTAGACGACACTTGGGTGATGTTTGTGTGTTAGACTATCGTGACATGATTAGTATAACACTTATGTATGCTATGGCCTGTAGTTAGTTGTACTCACTTAGCTTTGTGCTAATTCTCCTCCATCTCCTCCCTGCAGGTTGATAAATTTTGTAGATAGTGCTTTTTGGGAGAAGACGGGCATGGTGATGTTATGTTTGACCGGATTAACTCTGATGTGATCTTTTATAGTTTAAACTGTGTTCTTTTGAAAACAGATTATGACTACATCTTCGCCGTATAAACATGTATTTTGTAATGACACGTGACACTGGTTGTCTTAGCAATAGTTAATGTTCATTTTGTAATTAATAAATAAATGCTTCCGCCACGTATATATAAAAAAAAATAGCGGTGACACATACCTGCTCACCTGGGATACTACGAAGGGAAAGATGACCCAGATGATTATATAAACATCTTCGAAGGTGCAGCCAGAATGTCGAGATGGGATATGGTCGTAGCTTGTCATGCCTTCTCATATGTGTTCAAGAGTGATGCAAGGAACTGGTTCGACTCCCTATCAAAAGACTCCGTATTAAGCTTCGACGACCTCAAGCGACTTTTTAGGTCAAAGTTCAGCCAACAAAAGAAGCACACGAAGAACCATGTCGCAGCCTACAACATCAGACGGAAAGATAACGAAGCTTCGAAAGCTTTTCTTAGTCGGTATACGGACGAAACCCAGCAGATCCCGAAACTTCCGGAGTCGCAAAGGATATCAGGACTCCTGTATGGTTGAAGGACCGGGTCGTTGGTTGAACACCTCAGTCAGGATCTTCTAGACACTTACGAAGCTTTACTAGACAAAGCATATATCTGGTTGGATGCGAAAGATACTGCCACTAGCTTCGTCTACGAAGAAGCGCAAAGCATCAAACGAAAGGAGAAGATAAGTCATTGCGAAAAAAATCTGGAAAAAAGAATGAAAGGAACGTATTTTCTCCTTACAGGCGAGATTCTACCTTCGGTATCCTTGGAACGCTGATAAAATCTCCTAAGTAAATCCTCGTCACTGAAAGGCAGCCCAAGCTTTTAAAGCTCCACCAAAGCTTGCCAACAAAGGAAAGCTGAAGGATACAAGCAAGTTTTGCGACTTCCACAATGACTACGGGCATGAAATAGATGACTGTATACAACTAAGGCAAGCTATAGAAGAAGTCGTTCGCTTCGGGAAGTTGTCACACCTAGTGAAGGGTTTACTCAACCCGAAGGTACCGAAGCAAGAAGTCAAACCTGATGAGAAGAAACCAAATACAGAAACGCCATATTATCAATAACGGAGTACTTTGCCATCGAGTCCCGAAGGAGCTACAAAAGGGAAAGAAACTATGGAGTGATAGATTGGGAAGAAATCTCCTTCCCAGCACTAGACACAATGACGCCTTCCGATAAGCCTGTTACAATTAATGGCCGAATCTTTGGGAGAAATGTGCATCGTGTGTACCCAGATAGTGGAGGCGAATGCGATATCATGTATGAGCATTGCTTCGATCAGCTCAGCCCTTCTATCAAGGCTCGCTTAAACCCCCCGAGAGTACCTCTGGTCGGGTTCTCCGGAGAAAGGTGTTGGCCCATCGGAGAGATAGATCTTGATTTTACCATAGGGGAACCACCCTTATCAAGAACGGAGATACTTGACTTCGTGGTAGTTCGGTCCGCCTCACAACACAATATTTTGCTAGGGACAATAGCGATGATGAAGATGGGAATAATTGTATCAACCGTCCACCAACTGGTAAAGTTCCATACATTCGAAGGAATCAGAACCCTAGCTTTGACCGATGATCGAGAAAAAGTGATCATGGAAATCAAAGAAATGGAGGAAAGACCGGGGGAATGTATCCTAGAAACTAGAGAAGGAAATCTGGAGGAAGAAAAAATCTCCATCAACCCTTTGTTCCCCGAGCAACAAGTAACCATCGGAAGTTCTTTACGTTCGGAGATAAAGATAAAGCTTCGAAAGCTACTACAGGACAATGTTAATATCTTCGCCTGGGAATACGGAGATATGACTGGCATCCCTCAAACATTCAACATTGAAGGTTTGGCTTTCTCTACGGAGCATCGACTAAATGAATACAAGAAACTAGAGCTAATACATTAGAAGAAAAGAAACCTTGTCAAAGAAAGGGATGAGACAACTTGTAAAGAAGTGGAAGAATTGCTCCAAGCCGATATAATCCGGGAAGCAAAGTACCCAACCTGGGTTGCAAATCCGGTTATGGTTAAAAAGTCAAACGAAGGTTGGAGAATGTGGGTAGACTTCACGAATATCAATAAAGCTTGTCGGAAGGATTGTTATCCTCTACCATAAATTGACTGGAAGGTAGAGTCCTTAACCGGTTATAGGTACAAGTGCTTCCTCGATGCTTACAAAGGTTACCATCAGATCCAAATGGCCGAAGAAGATGAAGAAAAAACATCATTCTTCACAAGCAAAGGTATCTTCTGCTACAAAAAGATGCCCTTCGGGCTAAAGAACGCTAGAGCTACCTATCAAAGGCTCCTATATAAAATCTTCTGTAAACATCTTGGGAGAAAATTGGAAGCCTACGTCGATGATATGGTAATCAAAAGCGTGATGAAAATACTCTCTTGAAAGAATCCAGGAAACCTTCAATACACTTAGGACAGTCAACATGAAACTCAATCCAAAAAAGTGTTCCTTCGGGGTAGAGGAAGGAAGATTCTTGGGGTATTATATCATAAAGAAAGGGGTCATAGCGAACCCAGAGAAAGTGGATAAGCTACAACAACTCAAGACTCCTACCACGGTTAAAGAGATGTAGAGTCTAAATGGGAAACTAGCATCGTTAAGCCATTTCCTCTCCTGGGGTGCTGAGAAACATCTGCCTTTCCTTAAATTTCTAAAAGGATGTCTAGGGACAAAAAAGATAACCTGGACAGAAGAAGCAGAGCAAGCCTTCGATGACATGAAGGCGCACATAGCGAATCTCCCAACTCTCACCTCTCCAAAGCAAGGAGAAACACTATACCTTTACCTAGAAACTTCCAAGGAATGTATCAGCGCAGTACTCATGGCAGAACGAGAAAGGGTACAAGTCCCCATATACTTTGTCAGCCGAGTCCTACAAGGAGAGGAAGCTAACTACCCGGAGCTTGAAAACCTCACACTCACTTTAGTACACACCGCTAGGAAACTACGAAGGTACTTCCAAGCCCATTCCATTATTGTGTTAACTGACAAACAAATTAGGTAGGTACTCATGAAGCCAAAAAAGTCGAGGTGAATGGAAAAATAGGCCATCGAGCTAGGAGAACATGAAATCAATTTCCAAGCCTGACATTCGATCAAAGCTCTAGTGCTAGCGGATTTCATGGCAGAAACAATGGGGACAGACAAGGGGAGTGACTCTACTTTCGCACAAATTATCACTCCCTCCGTTGAAACAAAGGAATGGAAACTTTTACTGATGGAGCCTCTAGTTCCAATGGATCAGGAGCAGGGCTAATGTTGGTTAATCATGAATGACAAGAGTTCACATACGCCCTCAGTTTTCAATTCAGCACAACTAACAACGAAGCTGAATATGAAGCTTTGCTTGTTGGACTTAGAATAGTCAAAGAAATGAAAATTGAGCACCTATAGGCCTTCGTGGACTCCCAACTCGTAGCCAACCAGGTCCTAGGTATCTGCGAAGCAAGACAACCTACCATACAACTCTACTTGTCAAAAGTCAGAGAATTGATAGAAAGCTTCAGAGGTTTCTCCATCGAACATGTACGAAGAAGTCAGAACAAAAAGGCGGATACCTTAAGCAAACTGGCCTTCATCACCTTCGCTCACCTAGCGAAAGAAGTCTTAGTTGAAGTCCTAGAAAAAAGGTCCATCGAGGTGCGGGAAGTTCATGACCTCATCACCGAAGAAGAAAATACATGGATGAACCCCTGAGGGAATACCTGGAACTCAGTATCTTGCTCGAAGATAAAAAGGAAGAACGAAAGGTTTGAATTAAAGCATCATCATACAAAATTATCAAAAATCCTTCCTCACCTCATGGCTACGGTGCGTTGGGCTAAACCAAGCTTCAATAATTATCAAGGAAATGCATGAAGGCTTATGTGGGCTCCATTCTGGACCAAGATCAATTGTGGCGAAAATACTAAGAATGGGATACTACTGGTCGACGATGCACGAAGATACGATTACACTGCTGCGAACCTGTGAGTATGCCAAATCCATGCTAAAGTTCAAAAGCAGCCAAAACAAGAGTTAATATCGGTTCTTTTGGCGTGGCCTTTCTCAAAATGGGGTATAGATATAGTAGCACCACTAACTGAAGAACCAGGAGGTTACAAGTGGTTGGTAGTCGCCATATGTAACGACCCAACTTTTTCGACTTATACTTGTGCTTATTACTTTCACGAAACTGCATATTTGTGCATACTGAGCTATATTATATTTTGGGATCATTATTCATGTTGATTACTTTTGTTTATATTTTAAAACATGTTATTAATTACGTTAACTTGATCCCCGAATGCTTTTATGACCGTTAGTATCACTTGACGTTTAGAACGAGTTATGTACTTTGTACACGTTAAACTTTTATCGTAATTGGAATATTATGACTACGTATTATTAATTGTTATTTTCTAATAACAATTACTTGGCTTATTGGTTGCTTAATTACGCTTAGTAATTTACTAATGCACACTAGTTAGTCTTGTTGTACTTTCTACCTTATTGGACTTAAGCCCACCCTACTCTAGCTAATGGACTATTTAATTAGCCCAATTTTAAATGAATTATGACCCATTAAGATGTAGGACAAAAATCCATTAATATGAGCCAGCATACTAGCATTTTTGTTAACCATTATCACACATGTTGCATGGGATCCCAACAATAAGCACCACCTTTAGATCACCACTAAGCAAAAAGAAAAAGTTGTCCCCGTTTTGTCCCCCCAAAACCCACGGCCACCACCACCCTCCACCATTATAAATACCAAGCTCATTTCATCCATTTTACACTTGATCTCATTCTCATTTTACACGCACTTACTCTCTAATTTTCTCTCTAGTCTTTCTCACACTAAAATTGTAAGTTTTAAATTTTCTTCTTCTTCTTCTTTTCTTCTTATTTTTGACATCATCATCATCACTAAAGGATCAAGCTTTTTAGCTTTTGATCTTGTTATATCTTGTAGATTCAAACTTTGATTTGAATCCTTCAAGAACATGAAAGATTCAAGCTTTCTAGCTTTAGATCTTCATTACTTTTGTTGGATCTAAGTTTTCTAGCTTATGATCTCTTTATTTTGTTAAAAAGATTAAAACTTGTATTTATGATCTTCATGAAACTTGAAGCTCTAACCTTTTGCTTTAAAGATCTTCAAAAACATAATAGATTCAAACTTTCTAGCTTTAATCTTCATTACTTTGATGAATCTAAGCTTTATAGCTTAAGATTACTTTGTTTTTGCTAAAAGATCAAAGCTTGTGTTTATGGTCTT
The DNA here is from genome assembly GCF_046630445.1 of Rutidosis leptorrhynchoides. Lineage (NCBI taxonomy): Eukaryota > Viridiplantae > Streptophyta > Magnoliopsida > Asterales > Asteraceae > Rutidosis > Rutidosis leptorrhynchoides. The sequence goes on from NC_092335.1 coordinate 562,200,651, forward strand.
CATGAAACTTGAAGATCTAGCTTGTTGCTTTAAAGATCTTCAAGAACATAAAAGATTCAATCTTTCTAGCTTTAGAATCTCATAATTAAATGTTAAGGGATCCAAGCTTTCTAGCTTAGGGTTTCATTACTTTGTTTGATAAAATTTATATGTCTTGCTTGTTTGATTGAATCAAATTTTGTAGCTTTAATCATGAATAGAATTTGTATTTGTGTTAAGACTAAGAATATGATGTAAGCTTGGTTCATCATCCATCTAAAACCCTTAAGTGAGTTGTATTACTTCTTAAGTCTTGACATTTGTGTGTTGATAGTTGGAACTTGGTCAAAGTGATGCTAAAACATCAAAGAGTTGTACACTTGAAGCTTACACGCATCAAGGATGAGAACCGTGATGAGCATCAAGCACCAAGAAACCCACTGGAGCAATTGTTTCTGTTTTTCGAGGTTTGATTAGACTCCTGGGGCTTCTGTAAAACTTATTTTCAGATAGTTCGGTTCGAGTAGATAACTTTTCGTTTAAGACTCGCCTAAATCCAATATATGGTTTAGGATTTATAGCCTTCCAAAAATCACTACGCCTTTGTAGCGACGTGCTGAAAAAAAATTCTGACCTACTTGAGCTTGAACCGTCGCCACGTCAAACGACATCGAGTTAGGATCTGAAATTTGGACAGCTGTTAGAAGACTCACATACGGAGCCTTGGCCACTGACCACGCATCTTTTCGGTTTGTATAGAGGTCGTAGCAGCTGTCCGAAGTCAGCCTTTTGTTTCGATATCTATCCTTGGTGAAAACTTACTTTATTTTTTACGAATGATGATGATGATGATGATGATACTTTAGACTTAACTTATTCACTTTTAAACCTTTTGGGACAATATACTGACTTAGTAACCTTTGACTTAGGTTGAGGACCTTTCGGACAGACTTACAACTTGCATACTTTTCATATCGACTTTTACCGCACATTCACTGTGAGTTATAGCTCCCTTTTTACTTTAACTATTTTTGGGACTGAGAATACATGCGCTTTTTATGTTTTACATACTACACACGAGTACTTAAACTTTACATATGTGTGGGTGACATAACGACACAAAGATTCCCCTTAGCACGGTAACGTTTAGTCATTGGTTTATGAACCGGTGAACGCGAATCTTAGATATGGATCCATAGGGTTTGACATCCCCACTCGGGCTAGTCGCGCTAGCATTCAATGGGTGTTTAATACTTCGTAAACTTACGCACTCACCAAGTGTACTTTTAGGGGGTAATATTACTTGTTAAGTTAGTTATCGGGTGCCCACGGATAAGCATATAATTTTCATACTGTTTTGAATACTAAATCTCGTGGTCTACATTAAATTACTGAGTAAAAACAAACTATAACTCACCAACATTCGTGTTGACTTTTTAAGCATGTATTTCTCAGGTGCTTAGACATTGTTGCTTCTGCTGTTAGACTTGCTGTTGTAGTCTTGGTGTTATAGAATTGATGTTACAGACTCACTGCGTTAGACTTCCGCTGCATTACTTAGAGATGTCTCAATCATGGAACTTTTGTTTTGCATTCGCAACTTATGTTATTTTTGAACTATGGCTTTGTAATGACCTTTGTGTCATTATTGCTTTCTATTCGTAGAAGCACGTTATCTTTTGTAAAACATTTGACGTTGGTAAAGACGCTACCTTTTTATGAATGCAAAACCTGTTTTAAACAGCATATAGCATTGTGACCATGTAAGGATCCTGTAGTTGATGATCCGTACACGTTGATTTTGTATGGGGCATCACATTTGGTATCAGAGCATTGGTTGTAGGGAATTAGGTTGCATTAGTGCGTCTTGACCGAGTCGAGTAGGGTTCACTAATAGGACTAATCTACAACTTGCTCATTTACTTGTTTCTGCGGAACTGCTGCATGTTACTGCTTACTTTTACTGCTATATGAACTTACTGCATGCTACTTCTTACTTTTACTGCTATGTGAACTTGCTGTATGCTATTGTTTATTCTCGCTACTGCATGCTACTATATGCTTTTGTTTGTATGTTACTTCGGTATGATACTATTATTATTGCCATGCTACGTACTGCTGTAGATGATCTAGGTTGCTGTAGTTACTATGCCTGATTACGTGCTTGCTATATGTCTTACTGACATGGAAAAAGTTATTTTTCCTTGTTCAGATGTCAGACATGCCACCCATGGCCTTTGACTTCGAGAGTGATTCAGATACGTCTGCTACTTCACCTACTATTGTTGCTGACTCACCGCTACCCGAGGAGATCCCAGCTCTACCCAGCTTTAGACTCCCGGGGCCACAGCATCATTCCCATGGTACTGTGTTCCCTGGGGGAAACAGATACGGACCCTTCCGTAATGAGCGTGGACATTGGGTTAGACACCCCGCTGACGGACGAGTCGTACCGATTACACCTGGCAGATATCGACTCATGAACACTGGCCAGACACTCTCTCCCGCCCGTGATTTACCTACACTACCTTCAGACGATTTAGACGGTTCATCATCCGATGACCCCAGTGAAGAGGATCCCGAGGAGGATTCTGAGGAGGACCATGAGGAGGAGCCCGTGCAGCCACCCTCTACCCCGCCGAAGAAGCGGTCCCGCTACATTGGTACTATTATTTCAGGGGTTAATGGAGGAAAGCCATTCGTGAACGCACATGGACAGTTGGTTAAGGTCACCGCCCGTAAGCGGGTTGTTCCGTATCCTGCCGATCCATTTATGCGTAAGGTCGCCCGCACTGTGCCATCTACTTCTAGTGCTACATCTGCACCACCGGCGCCACCTGCACCATCTGCACCACCTGCACCGCCTGCCCCGCCAGCATCTCAAACCATCGAGGAGCTGACGAGGGAAGAGCATGCCCTCCGTGCTCGGGTAACTAAGCTCGAGGACCAGGTGTCCCACATGATGGACATCATTTACCCACCCTCACCCTAGGACTATTGTATTAGATTTCATCATGTTTTCCGTTTGTAATTTCCTGTTTTTCATTCATGTATCGTATGAACCTTATGAAGTTGTATTCAATTTTCTTACTATGAATGGAATTACAGTTGTTGAATTTTTGTACGGCGTTTTATTTAAGTTATTACATGTTGGTTTTCGTGCTATCTGCTACTAGTTTGCCATGCTTAGTTAACGTGTATCATGTTGCTTCCGTATTGATTACCTTATGATATGGCGTTATCAATTATTGATTAACGGATTTTGACTAAAGTCAAAAAAAAAATTCTGGAAGATCGATGGCGAGAGGAGTACCCACCACAGCGCAAATCGAGGAAATGATAGCTGCTCGAGTAGCCACAGCTATGGCAAATGTCAACCCACAAGCTCCACCGGTTAACCAAAATGCTCAAAATGGGTGCACTTACAAGGAGTTCCAGAGCTGCAAGCCCCACAATTTCAGTGGAATAGAAGGGCCAGTTGGTCTGACGAGATGGTGTGAAAAGTTAGAATCTATGTTCCGTGTGAGTAACTGCTCCGAATTAAACATGACTAAGTTCGCATCCTGCACACTGTCGGATGGCGCTTTGACTTGGTGGAATACGTTCGCCCAGGCTCAGGGAATTGACGAAGCTTATGCTACACCATGGGAGGAGTTTAAGAGGGCTATGATCGAGAAATACTGCCCCAGAACCAAAAATCAGAAAATGGAAGCGGAGTTTTGGGAACTGAAAGTTGTAGGAACTGACCTTGATGGCTATAACCGAAGGTACTTGGAGTTAACCTTGATGTGCCCCACAATGGTTACTCCTAAGTTCAAACGCATGGAATGGTATCTGTGGGGACTCCCCAAGGAAATTCAGGGAAATGTCACTTCATCGAAACCAGCAAATGTCCCGGAAGCTATGCGCATGGCGCACACCCTGATGAATTAAATTACCCCAAGAGCCAGAGAAGGTGAAATCAGAATCGGGATCTAGTTATGGGAAACGTAAGTGGGACGACAACAAGGGTAAAGGTTTTGATCAGAACCCAGCTAAGAGGTATGAGAATTTTAAGGGAAAGAACGACTAGAGGAACCCTAACCGTAACCCTAACTACAAAGGTAGCCTTCCTCAGTGTAAGAGATGCTACAAGCATCATACTGGGTACAGCAACGTAGTGTGTGAGATGTGTAAAAGGACTAGACACGTCTGTGACGACCCGTCCTAATCCATAAGGACGAATACAATAACATATGATTACATTGCGAGGTATTGGACCTCTATATGATACATTTTACAAACATTGCATTCGTTTTAAAAGACAAACTTTCATTACATCGAAAGTTGACCAGGCATGCATACCATTTCATAATATCTAACTATAAATGACCTAATCTGTCATTTACTTAATCATAGTCTTTATTGAACTCAACGACTTGAATGCAACGTCTTTTGAAATATGTCATGAATGACTCCAAGTAATATCTTTAAAATGAGCAAATACACAGTGGAAGATTTCTTTAATACCTGAGAATAAACATGCTTTCAAGTGTCAACCAAAAGGTTGATGAGTTCATTAGTTTATCATCAATTTTCATTTCCATCATTTTTAATAGACCACAAGATTTCATTTCCATTTCTCATAAATATATATCCCATATATAGAGATAAAAATCATTCATATGGTGAACACCTGGTAACCGACATTAACAAGATGCATATAGAATATCCCCATCATTCTGGGACTCCCTTCGGACATGATAAAATCAAAGTACTAAAGCAGTTCAAATTCTCTGACTGGGGTTTGTTATTGCCCATAGATCTATCTTTAGGATTCGCGTCAATTAGGGGCCAGTTCCCTAATTCTTAGGCTACCAAGCTAAAAGGGGCATATTCGATTTCGATAATTCAACCATAGAATGTAGTTTCAATTACTTGTATCTATTTCGTAAAACATTTATAAAAATGCATGTATTCTCAGTCCCAAAAGTATATATTGCAAAAGCATTTAAAAAAGGAGCAAATGAAACTCACAATACAATATTTTGTAGTAAAAATATTCATACGATGATACTGAACAATGCAGGGATGGCCTCAGATTCACGAACCTATATCATTTGTATATCTATTAATATACATAATTGTAATCGAACAAAAAAAATATATATATATATATAAATTTATTAGTTATATCCTTTTTATATTAATAGTATATATATGTTTCATATATTCATTTTGTATATAAAAATATTAGTTTTTGTTATGTTATATGTATTAAATATATCATTTGTATATTAATAATAAAAGTTATAATAATACCAAAAATAATATTATTAGTGGTAAAAATGATTATAATACTTAATATTATTAATAAGATAATAATGTTAAAGATTCTATTAGTGATAATAATAATATTATTAATGATAATAAATGTAAAAATATTAATTTTACTGTTAATGATAGTTATGATACTGATTCTAGTACATAATAATAATACTCGTGATAATACAAATAATAATACTTATGTTAATGATAATAATAATACTAATAATTATAAAATGATACAAGTACTAATATTAATGAAAATAATTTGTATTACTTTCATAATAATAATATTAATCTTAATCATAGTGATAATAGTAATTCTTATATAAATAATACTAATAATTCTAAAATTTTAATAAAAATACTTTTATTGATTTTGATATAGATAACAATAATAATCATAACAATATTAATGAATATATAATAATAATAATTTTAATCATAATCATAATAATAATAATAATAATTATAATAATAATAATAATAATAATAATAATAATAATAATAATAATAATAATAATAATAATAATAATAATAATAATAATAATAATACTCATTCTATTAATAATAACTAAGTTAATAATAATGATAATAATAACATTAAGTAATAATACTAGTAATAACAATTAGAATAACAATAATTATAATAATCATAAAAAAAAAAAAAAATAATAATAATAATAATAATAATAATAATTTTTAATATTGAAAACTACCTCAACAAGCTTTAAAAAAATATAGCTGCTCACGCTCTGGCTCGAACTCGTGACCTCCCGCTCACACAGAAACACCTATAACCATTGAACCATATTCATTTTTCTAAATTTAATCCAACCCATTTAATTATAACTATTACTCTCTTGTTCTTATTTCCTCTTCTTCCTTAACAGCAATTCGACCAAAGATCAAACAGATTAACAATGTGTTACTAATTGGTTTTAGGATTTAAAATAGGTACATAAACAATTAATAAGTGGTTAAATGGATTGAAGAAAAAAAATATAAAAGAATTCAAAGCCTGCTGTGTTGCGGTTGTATAGAAAAAAAATTGATTTTTGAATTAGAGCACGTAATAGACTATAATTACAACATAAAGTAGGTTTCAAATACCTCCTATAAACTTTACAAATTATCCATTTAACTTGAATTGCATCAGAAAGTTCGAATTTGATTGATGAACACCGTTTGACTTTTTAGTTCAAAAACTTTGACCTCAAAATTCGTACTCGATAATAGAAATTGGGATTTGAAACTTTTCAGAAAGTTTGAATGAATGATTTCTATCAATACTGCATTTTTAGATTTTAAAATTTCATTTGAAATCAAGTAGTTGACAAGATGAACCAAGAACAGGGAAAAATATTTGAAATTCAAAACGGTCAAAATCGAAAAAAGGCAAAATTGAAGGCTTTCGAGGTCTCATTTCGAAAAATATTTGGGACAAACCGCCTACAGCAGTTTGCCAACATATAGATCCCAAAAAATAAACGATTTGAAAAACACGATGATTAAATCGGAGCTTCGAGTGAAAAGATATGATAGATCGAACATTTTGGCCCAAGACACAAAACACCAAGCACCACAAACCATCGGTGGTGTTTGGTGCGTGGTGCGATTTTGCGAGGAAAGATGTCTTTTTCGGAATCTAGAAGACCTCAAATGGCAAGTATGTTCAGAGAGTCTAGCTCGTTCGGCCGTTTTAGGTTGATCTTGAGAATTTCAGCGCAATCTGAAACCGAAGGTTATGCGCCGCCAAATGGTACTCCAACTGGCGGCGCATACTAATGATTTAAAAAATGTGTTTAATGAAGTGACATTACATTCAAATTTATACATGTTATACATAATTACATTGCGAGTGAAATAACAGGCCTTAAAATGATATATACCATGCTAAGTCATGCATACACAAAACTAATAATAAGATATAAATTGAAAACAATCCAAGAGAACATTAAAAGTGAGTAAAATGTCTTTTTTCGACATCCTGACGACCTCGAATGTCAAGACACAATTCAGGAGTCTTGATGTTATGGTCGTTTTAGGGTGATCTCGAGAATTTCAGTACAATCTAAAACCGAAGGTTATGCGCAGCCAAATGGTACTCCATCTGGCGGCGCATATTAATGATTTAAAAAGCGTGTTTAATAAAGTGACATTAGATTCAAATTTATATGCGTTATACATAATTTTATTGGGAGTGAAATAATAGGCCTTAAAACAATATGTACCATGCTAAGTCAAGCATACACAAAAGGAATAATATGAATGAAATTTAAAACGGTCAAAATTGAAAAAGGCAAAAATGAAGGCATTCGAGGTCTCGTTTAAAAAAATATTTGGGAGTTTGCCAACGTATATATCCTGAAAAAATACACGATTTGAAAAAAACGGTGACTAAATCGGAGCTTCGAGTGAAAAGATACGATAGATCGAACATTTTGGCCAAAGACACAAAACACCAAGCACCACGAATCGTCGGTAGTGTTTGGTGCGTGGTGCGATTTTGCGATGAAAGATGTCTTTTTCAGAATCTAGACGACCTCAAATGGCAAGACGTTTAGAGAGTCTAGTTTTTTCGGCCGTTTTAGGGTGATCTTGAGAATTTAAGCACAATCTGAAACCGAAGGTTATGCGCCGACAAAGGGTACTCCAACTGGCAGCGCATACTAATGATTTAAAAAATGCGTTTAATGAAGTGACATTACATTCAAATTTATACTCATTATACATACATTAAGAGTGAAATAACAGGCCTTAAAACGATATATACCATGCTAAGTCATGCATACACAAAACTAATAATAAGATATAAATAGAAAACAATCAAAGAGAACCTTAAAATGAGTAAAATGTCTTTTTTTGGCATCCTGACTACCTCGATGTCAAGACACTATCCAGGAGTCTTGATGTTAGGGTCGTTTTAGGGTGATCTCCAGAATTTCAGCACAATCTGAAACCGAAGGTTATGCGTCGCCAAATGGGGCGGCGCATATTAATGATTAAAAAAAGCGTGTTTAATGAAGTGACATTAGATTCAAATCGCGTTATACATAATTACATTGCGAGTGAAATAATAAGCTTTAAAACAATATGTACCATGCTATGTCATGTATACACAAAAGAAATAATATGAATGAAATTTAAAACGGTCAAAATGGAAAAAAGGAAAAATTGAAGGCTTTCAAGGTCTCGTTTCTAATATATTTTGGGACAAACCGCCTACGGTAGTTTGCCAACGTATAGATCCCGAAAAAAATACACGATTTGGAAAAAAATGGTGACTAAATCGGAGCTACGATTCAAAAGATACGATAGATCGAACATTTTGGCCAAAGACACAAAACACCAAGCACCACGAACCGTCGGTGGTGTTTGGTGCGTGGTGCGAATTTGCAAGGAAAAATGTCTTTTTCAGAATCTAGACGACCTCGAATGGCAAACAAGTTCAGAGAGTCTTGCTCGTTCGGCCATTTTAGGGTAATCTTGAGAATTTCAGCACAATCTAAAATCGAAGGTTATGCGCCGCTAAATGGTACTCCATCTGGCAGCGCATACTAATGATTTAAAAAAACGTGTTTAATGAAGTGACATTAGATTCAAAGTTATATATCCGTTATACATAATTACATTTTGAGTGAAATAATAGGCCTTAAAACGATATATACCATGCTAAGTCATGTATACACAAAACTAATAATAAGATATAAATTGAAAACAATCAAAGAGAACATTAAAAATGAGTAAAATGTCTTTTTTCGACATCCTGACGACCTCAAATGTCAAGACACTATTTAGGAGTCTTGATGTTATGGTCGTTTTAGGGTGATCTTGAGAATTTCAGCACAATCTGAAACCGAAGGTTATGCGCCGCCAAATGGTACTCCATCTGGCGGCGCATATTGATTATTTAAAAACGCGTGTTTAATGAAGTGACATTAGATTCAAATTTATATGCGTTATACATAATTACATTGGGAGTGAAATAATAGGCCTTAAAACAATAGGTACCATGCTAAGTTATGCATACACAAAAGGAATAATATGAATGAAATTAAAAACGGTCAAAATCGAAAAAAGGCAAAATTGAAGGCTTTCGAGGTCTCGTTTCGAAAAATATTTGGGTTAAACCGACTACGACAGTTTGCTAACGTATAGATCCTAAAAAAATACACGATTTGAAAAAAACGGTGATTAAATCGGAGCTTCAAGTAAAAAGATACGATAGATCGAACATTTTGGCCAAAGAAACAAAACACCAAGCACCACGAACCGTCGGTGGTGTTTTGTGCATGGTACGATTTTGCAAGAAAAGATGTCTTTTTCGCAATCTAAAAGACCTTGAATGGCAAGCATATTCCGAGAGTCTAGCTCGTTCGGCCGTTTTAGGGTGATCTTGAGAATTTCAGCACAGTTTGAAATCGAAGGTTATGCGCCGCCAAATGGTACTCCAACTGGCGGCGTATACTAATGATTTAAAAAATGTGTTTAATGATGTGACATTGCATTCAACTTTATACTCGTTATACATAATTCCATTGCGAGTTAAATAACAGGCCTTAAAATGCTATATACCATACTAAGTCATGCATACACAAAACTAATAATAAGATATAAATTGAAAACAATCAAAGAGAACATTAAAAATGAGTAAAATGTCTTTTTTCGACATCCTGACTACCTCAAATGTCAAGACACAATTCAGGAGTCTTGATGTTATGGTCGTTTTAGGGTGATCTCGAGAATTTCAGCACAATCTGAGACCGAAAGTTATACGCCGCCAAATGGTACTCTATATGGTGGCGCATATTAATGATTTAAAAAAGCGTGTTTAATAAAGTGACATTAGATTCAAATTTATATGCGTTATATGCGTTATACATAATTACATTAGGAGTGAAATAATAGTCCTTAAAACAATATGTACCATGCTAAGTCAAGCATACACAAAAGGAATAATATGAATGAAATTTAAAACGATTAAAATCAAAAAAAGGCAAAATTGAAGGCTTTCGAGGTCTCGTTTCAAAAAATATTTGGGACAAACCGCCTACGGCAGTTTGCCAACGTATAGATCCCGAAAAAATACACGATTTGAAAAAAATGGTCACTAAATCAGAGCTACGAGTCCAAAGATACGATAGATCGAACATTTTGACCAAAGACACAAAACACCAAGCACCACGAACCGTCGGTGGTGTTTGGTGCGTGGTGCAATTTTTTGAGGGAAGATGTCTTTTTTAGAATCTAGACGACCTCGAATGGCAAGCAAGTTCAGAAAGGCTTGCTCGTTCGGACTTTTAGGGTAATCTTGAAAATTTCAGCACAATCTAAAATCGAAGGTTATGTGCCGCCAAATGGTACTCCATCTGGCGGCGCATACTAATGATTTAAAAAAACGTGTTTAATGAACTGACATTAGATTCAAATTTATACCCGTTATACATAATTACATTGCGAGTGAAATAATAGGCCTTAAAACGATATATACCATGCTAAGTCATGTATACACAAAACTAATAATAAGATATAAATTTAAAAAGGTAAAGACAACATTAAAAATGAGTAAAATGTCTTTTTTGGCATCTTGATAACCTCGATGTTAAGACACTATCCAGGAGTCTTGATGGTAGGGTCGTTTTAGGGTGATCTCGAGAATTTCAGTACAATCTGAAACCGAAGGTTATGCGCTGCCAAATGGTACTCCATCTGGCGGCGCATATTAATGATTTAAAAATGCGTGTTTAATGCAATGATATGTGATTCAAATTTATATGTGTTATACATTATTACATTGGGAGTAAAATAATAGGCCTTAAAACAATATGTACCATGCTAAGTCATGCATACACAAAAGGAATAATATGAATGAAATTTAAAACGGTCAAAATCAAAAAAAGGCAAAATTGAAGGCTTTCGAGGTCTCGTTTCGAAAAATATTTGGGACAAACCGCCTACGGCAGTTTGCCAACGTATAGATCCCGAAAAAATATACGATTTGAAATGAAAACGGTGACTAAATCGGAGCTACGAGTCAAAAGATATGATAAATCAAACATTTTGGCCAAAGACACAAAACACCAAGCACCACGAACCTTCGGTGGTGTTTGGTGTATGGTGCGATTTTGAGAGGAAAGATGTGTTTTTCAGAATCTAGACGACATCGAATGGCAAGAATGTTCAGAGAGACTTTCTCGTTCGGCCGTTTTAGAGTGATCTTGAGAATTTCAGCACAATCTGAAACAGAAGGTTATGCGCCGCCAAATGGTACTCCATCTGGCGGCGCATACTAATGATTTAAAAAAACGTGTTTAATGAAGTGATATTAGATTTAAATTTATACCCGTTATACATAATTACATTGCGAGTGAAATAATAGGCCTTAAAACGATATATACCATGCTAAGTCATGTATACACAAAACTAATAATAAGATATAAATTTAAAAAGGTAAAGACAACATTAAAAATGAGTAAAATGTCTTTTTTTTTGGCATCTTGATGACCTCGATGTCAAGACACTATCCAGGAGTCTTGATGGTAGGGTCATTTTAGAGTGATCTCGAGAATTTCAGCACAATCTGAAACCGAAGGTTATGCGCCGCCAAATGGTACTCCATCTGGCGGCGCATATTAATGATTTAATAAAGCGTGTTTAATGAAGTGACATTAGATTCAAATCTATATGCGTTATACATAATTACATTGCGAGTGAAATTATAGGCCTTAAAACAATATGTACCACGCTAAGTCATGCATACACAAAAGGAAAAATATGAATGAAATTCAAAACGGTTAAAATAAAAAAAAGGCAAAATTTAAGTCTTTCGAGGTCTCGTTTCGAAAAATATTTGGGACAAACCACCTACGGCAGTGTGCCAAGGTATAGATCCCGAAAAAATATACGATTTGAAAAGAAAACGGTGACTAAATCGGAGCTACGAGTCAAAAGATATGATAAATCGAACATGTTGGCCAAAGACACAAAACACCAAGCACCATGAACCTTCGGTGGTGTTTGGTGTGTGGTGCGATTTTGAGAGGAAAGATGTGTTTTTCGGAATCTAGAAGACATTGAATGGCAAGAACGTTCAGAGAGACTTGATCGTTTGGCCGTTTTAGTGTGATCTTGAGAATTTCAGCACAATCTGAAACCGAAGGTTATGCGCCGCCAAATGGTACTCCATCTGGTGGTGCATACTAATGATTTAAAAAATGTGTTTAATGAAGTGGCATTAGATTCAAATTTATACCCGTTATGCATAATTACATTGCTAGTGAAGTAATAGGCCTTAAAACGATATATACCATGCTAAGTCATGCATATACAAAAATAATAATAAGATATAAATTGAAAACGTTCAAAAAGAACATTAAAAATGAGTAAAATGTCTTTTTTCGGCATCTTGACGACCTCGAATGTCAAGACACTATCCAGGAGTCGTGATGTTAGGGTCCTTTTAGGGTGATCTCGAGAATTTCAGCACAATCTGAAACCGAAGGTTATGCGCCGCCAAATGGTACTCAATCTGGCAGCGCATATTAATGATTTAAAAAAGCGTGTTTAATGAAGTGACATTAGATTCAAATTTATATGCGTTATACATAATTACATGTCGAGTGAAATAATAGGCCTTAAAACAATATGTACCATGCTAAGTAATGCATACACAAAAGGAATAATATGAATGAAATTCAAAACGGTCAAAATCAAAAAAGGCACAATAGGAGGCTTTTGAGGTATCGTTTCGAAAAATATTTGGGACAAACCGCCTACGACAGTTTGCCAACGTATAGATCCCGAAAAAATACACAATTTGAAAAAAAAAACCGTGACTAAGTCGAAGCTACGAGTTAAAAGATACGATGGATTGAACATTTTTGCCAAAGATGCAAAACACCAAGCACCACGAACCGTCTGTGGTGTTTGGTGCGTGGTGTGATTTTGCAAGAAAAGATGTCTTTTTCAGAATCTAGACGACCTTGAATGGAAAGCACATTAAGAGAGTCTTGCTTGTTCGGCCGTTTTAGGGTGATCTTGAAAATTTCAGCACAATCTGAAATCGAAGGTTATACGCCGCCAAATGGTACTCCATCTGGCGGCGCATACTAATGATTTAAAAAACGTGTTCAATAAAGTGACCTTAGATTCAAATTTATACCCGTTTTACATCATTACATTGCGAGTGAAATAACAAGCCTTAAAACGATATATACCATGCTAAGTCATGCATACACAAAACTAATAATAAGATATAAATTGAAAACGTTCAAAGAGAACATTAAAAATGAGTGAAAAAATGTCTTTTTCTGCATCCTGACGACCTCGATGTCAAGACACTATCCATGAGTCTTGATGTTAGGGTCGTTTTAGGGTGATCTCGAGAATTTCAGCACAATCTGAAACCGATGGTTATACGCCGCCAAATGGTACTCCATCTGGCGGCGCATACTAATAATTTAAAAAACGTGTTTAATGAAGTGACATTACATTCAAATTTATACTCGTTATACATAATTACATTGCGAGTGAAATAACAGGCCTTAAAACGATATATACCATGCTAAGTCATGTATACACAAAACTAATAATAAGATATAAATTGAAAACAATCAAAGAGAACATTAAAAATGAGTAAAATGTCTTTTTTGGACATCCTGACGACCTCGAATATCAAGACACTATTCAGGAGTCTTGATGTTATGGTCGTTTTAGGGTGATCTCGAGAATTTCAGCACAATCTGAAACCGAAGATTATGCGCCGCAAATGGTACTCCATCTGGCAGTGCTTATTATTGATTTAAAAACGCGTGTTTAATGAAGTGACATTAGATTCAAATTTATATGCGTTATACATAATTACATTGGGAGTGAAATAAAAGGCCTTAAAACAATATGTACCATGCTAAGTCATGCATACACAAAAGGAATAATATGAATGAAATTCAAAACGGTTAAAATTGAAAAAAGACAAAATTGAAGGCTTTCGAGGTCTCATTTCGAAACATATTTAGGACAAACCGCCTACGGCAGTTTGCCAACGTATAGATCCTGAAAGAATACACGATGTGAAAAACGGTGACCAAATCGGAGCTATGAGTCAAATGATACGATAGATCGAACATTTTGGCCTAAGACAAAAAACACCAAGCACCACCAAACCTCGGTGGTGTTTGGTGAGTGGTGTGATTTTGCGAGGAAAGATGTCATTTTCTAAATCTAGAAGACCTCAAATGGCATGCACGATCAGAGAGTCTTGCTCGTTCGGCCGTTTTAGGGTGATCTTGAGATTTTCAGCACAATCTGAAACCGAAGGTTATGCGCTGCCAAATGGTAATCCATCTGGCGGCGCGTACTAATGGTTTAAAAAAACGCGTTTAATGAAGTGACATTTGATTCAATTTTATACCCGTTATATATAATTACATTGCGAGTAAATTATAGGCCTTAAAACGATATATACCATGCTAAGTCATGCATACACAAAACTAATAATAAGATATAAATTGAAAATGTTCAAAGAGAACATTAAAAATGAGTAAAATGTCTTTTTTCGGCATCCTGCCGACCTCGATGTCAAGACACTATCTAGGAATCTTGATGTTAGGGTCGTTTTAGGGTGATCTCGAGAATTTCAACACAATCTGAAATCGAAGGTTATGCACCGCCAAATGGTACTCCATCTGGCGGCGCATATTAATGTTTTAAAAAGCGTGTTTAATGAAGTGACATTATTTTCAAATCTCTCTGCGTTATACATAATTACATTGCGAGTGAAATCATAGACCTTAAAACAATATGTACCATGCTAAGTCATGCATACACAATAGGAATAATATGATTGAAATTCAAAACGGTCAAGATCGAAAAAATTCAAAATTGAAGGCTCTCGAGGTCTCGTTTCGAAAAATATTTCGAACAAACGGCCTATGGCAGTTTGCCAGCGTATAGATCCCGAAAGAATACACTATGTGAAAAAAATGGTGACTAAATCGGAGCTATGAGTCAAAAGATACGATAGATCGAATATTTTGGCCTAAGATAAAAAAAACACCAAGCACCACGAACCGTCGGTGGTGTTTGGTGCGTGGTGCAATTTTGCGAAGAAAAATGTCTTTTTCTAAATCTAGAAGACCTTGAATGGCACACACGTTCATAGAGTCTTGCTCGTTTGGCCGTTTTAGGTTGATCTTGAGAATTTCAGCACAATCTGAAACCGAAGGTTATGCGCCGCCAAATGGTACTCCATCTGGCGGCGCATACTAATGATTTAAAAAACTTGTTTAATGAAGTGATATTAGATTCAAATTTATACCCGTTATACATAATTTCATTGCGAGTGAAATAATAGGCCTTAAAACGATATATACCATGCTAAGTCATGCATACACAAAACTAATAATAAGATATAAATTGAAAACGTTCAAAGAGAACATTAAAAATGAGTAAAATGTCTTTTTTCGTCATCCTGACGACCTCGATGCCAAGACACTATCCAGGAGTCATGATGTTAGGGTCGTTTTAGGTTGATCTCTAGAATTTCAGCGCAATCTGAAACTGAAGGTTTTGCGCCGCCAAATGGTACTCCATCTGGCGGCGCATATTATTGATTTAAAAAAGCCTGTTTAATGAAGTGACATTAGATTCAAATCTATATGCGTTATACATAATTACATTGCGAGTGAAATAATAGACCTTAAAACAATATGTACCATGCTAAGTCATGCATACACAAAAGGAATAATATGAATGAAATTCAAAATGGTGAAAATCGAAAAAAGATAAAATTGAAGGCTTTCGAGGTCTCGTTTTGAAAAATATTTGGGACAAACCGCCTAGGGCAGTTTTCCAACGTATAGATCCCGAAAAATACACGATGTGAAAAAAAGGTGACTAAATCGGAGCTACGAGTCAAAAGATACGATAGATCGAACATTTTGGCCTAAGACAAAAAACACCAAACACCACGAACCGTCGGTGGTGTTTGGAGAGTGGTGCGATTTTGCGAGGAAAGATGTCATTTTCTAAATCTATAAGACCTCGAATGGCACGCACGATCAGAGAGTCTTGCTCGTTTGGCCGTTTTAGGGTGATCTTGAGAATTTCAGCACAATCTGAAACCGAAGGTTATGCGCCGCCAAATGGTAATCAATCTGGCGGCGCATACTAATGATTTAAAAAAACTTGTTTAATGAAGTGACATTAGATTCAATTTTATACCTGTTATACATAATTACATTGCGAGTAAATAATAGGCCTTAAAACGATATATACCATGCTAAGTCATGCATACACAAAACTAATAATAACATATAAATTGAAAATGTTCAAAGAGAACATTAAAAATGAGTAAAATGTCTTTTTCGGCATCCTGACGACCTCGATGTCAAGACACTATCCAGGAATCTTGATGTTAGGGTCGTTTTAGGGTGATCTCGAGAATTTCAACACAATCTGAAACCGAAGGTTATGCACCGCCAAATGGTACTCCATCTGGCGGCGCATATTAATAATTTAAAAAGCGTGTTTAATGAAGTGACATTATTTTTAAATCTCTATGCGTTATACATAATTACATTGCGAGTGAAATCATAGACCTTAAAACAATATGTACCATGCTAAGTCATGCATACACAAAACGAATAATATGATTGAAATTCAAAATGGTCAAGATCGAAAAAAGGCAAAATTGAAGGCTTTCGAGGTCTCGTTTCGAAAAATATTTCGGTCAAATGGCCTATGGCAGTTTGCCAACGTATAGATCCCGAAAAAATAAATGATGTGAAAAAAACGGTGACTAAATTGGAGCTACGAGTCAAAAGATACGATAGATCAAACATTTTGGCCAAAGTCACAAAACACCAAGCACCACGAACCGTCTGTGGTGTTTGGTGCATGGTGCGATTTTGCGAGGAAAGATGTCTTTTTTAGAATCTAGATGACCTCGAATGGCAAGCACGTTCAGGGAGTCTTGCTCGTTCGGCCGTTTTAGGGTGATCTTGAGAATTTCAGCATAATCTGAAATCGAAGGTTATGCGCCGCCAAATGGTACTCCATCTGCAGGCGCATACTAATGATTTAAAAAAACTTGTTTAATGATGTGACATTAGATTCAAATTTATACCCGTTATACATAATTACATTGCGAGTGAAATAATAAGCCTTAAAACGATATATACCATGCTAAGTCATGCATACACAAAACAAATAATAAAATATAAATTGAAAACGTTCAAAGAAAACATTAAAAATGAGTAAAATGTCTTTTTTCGAAATCCTGACGACCTCGATGTCAAGACACTATCCATGAGTCTTGATGTTAGGGTCTTTTTAGGGTGATCTCGAGAATTTCAGCACAATCTGAAATCGAAGGTTATGCGCCGCCAAATGGTACTCCATTTGACGGCGCATATTATTGATTTAAAAAAGCGTGTTTAATGAAGTGACATTAGATTCAAATCTATATGTGTTATACATATTTACATTGCGAGTGAAATAATAGACCTTAAAACAATATGTATCATGCTTAGTCATGCATACACAAAAGGAATAATATGAATGAAATTCAAAACGGTCAAAATCAAAAAAGGCTAAATTGAAGGCTTTCGAGGTCTCGTTTCAATAAACATTTGGGACAAACCGCCTATGGCAGTTTGCCAACGTATAGATCCCAAGAGAATACACGATGTGAAAAATACGGTGACTAAATCGGAGCTATGAGTCAAAAGATACAATAGATCGAATATTTTGGCCTAAGACAAAAACACCAAGTACCACGAACCGTCGGTGGTGTTTGGTGCGTGGTACGATTTTGCGATGAAAGATGTCTTTTTCTAAATCTAGAAGACCTCGAATGGCACGAACATTCATAGAGTTTTGCGCGTTTGGCCGTTTTAGGTTGATCTTGAAAATTTCAGCACAATCTGAAACCGAAGGTTATGCACCGCCAAATGGTACTCCATCTGGCGGCGTATACTAATGATTTAAAAAAACGTGTTTAATGAAGTAACATTAGATTCAATTTTATACCCTTTATAATAATTACATTGCGAGTAAATAATAGGACTTAAAACGATATATACCAAGCTAAGTCATGCATACACAAAACTAATAATAAGATATAAATTGAAAACGTTCAAAGAGAACATTAAAAATGAGTAAAATGTCTTTTTTCGGCATCCTGACGACCTCGATGTCAAGACACTATCCAGGAGTCTTGATGTTAGGGTCGTTTTAGGGTGATCTCGAGAATTTCAGCGCAATTTGAAACCGAAGATTATGCACCGCCAAATGGTACTCCATCTGGCGGCGCATATTATTGATTTAAAAAAGTGTGTTTAATGAAATGACATTAGATTCAAATTTACATGCGTTATACATAATTACATTGCGAGTGAAATAATAGACCTTAAAACAATATGTACCATGCTAAGTAGTGCATACAGAAAAGGAATAATATGAATGAAATTCAAAACGGTCAAAATAAAAAAAAGGCACAATAGGAGGCTTTTGAGGTTTCGTTTCGAAAAATATTTGGGACAAACCACCTACGGCAGTTTGCCAACGTATAGATCCCGAAAAAAATACACAATTTGAAAAAAAAACCGTGACTAAGTCAGAGCTACGAGTTAAAAGATACGATGGATCGAACATTTTTTCCAAAGAAACAAAACACCAAGCACCACGAACCGTCTGTGGTGTTTGGTGCGTGGTGCGATTTTGCGAGAAAAGATGTCTTTTTCGGAATCTATACGACCTTGAATGGAAAGCACATTAAGAGAGTCTTGCTTGTTCGGCCGTTTTAGGGTGATCTTGAGAATTTCAGCACAATCTGAAATCGAAGGTTATACGCCGCCAAATGGTACTCCATATTGCGGCGCATACTGATGATTTAAAAAACATGTTTAATGAAGTGACCTTAGATTCAAATTTATACCCGTTATACATCATTACATTGCGAGTGAAATAACAAGCCTTAAAACGATATATACCATGCTAAGTCATGTGATAATGCTAAAAACGAACATATATTTCATAGCATTATCCCTCAAGAAAGACAAGCTTTTAGTTGCAATTGTTCTATTTACAAGTGATATTCGTTTAAATAATAAAAGGTGAAGACAAAAGACAGATTCGACGAATTGAAGACGTAAACGACCAAAAAGCTCAAAAGTACAAAATACAATCAAAGTGGTTCCAATTATTAATGAGAAACGTCTCAAAATTACAAGAGTACAAGACGCAAAACGCAAAATACAAGATATTAAATTGTATGCAAGGACGTTCGAAAATTCGGAACCGGGACCAAAGTCAACTCTCAACGCTCGACGCAACGGACTAAAAATTACAAGTCAACTATGCACATAAATATAATATAATATTTAAATAATTCTTAAAATTATTTATATATTATATTTAAAACCGTCGGCAGAATGCAAACAAAGACATGTGAGCTGGAATCCCAGGCCATGCGATCGCATGGCCTGCATGAGATAATCTCATGCGATCGCATGAGCCAAAAAGTCAGGCCACATGCTATAAATTTCACAGTTTTGAGCGATCTTTTTACACATCTTTTTCTTTCCTTTCTCTCTCATATATATATATATATATATATATATATATATATATATATATATATATATATATATATATATATATATATATATATTAATTATAATTTTAATTTTAATTTTAATTCTAATAATAAGGGTATGTTAGCGAATGTTGTAAGGGTGTAAGTCAAAATTCTGTCCGTGTAACGCTACGCTATTTATGTTCAAAATTCTGTCCGTGTAACGCTACGCTATTTTAATCATTTTAATCATAAGTTATTATTATGCGTATTTAATGCCGAAATAATCGTGATGTTGGGCTAAATATTAAAATTGGGTAATCGGGCTTTGGACCATAATTGGAGTTTGAATAAAAGAACGACACTTGTGAAAATTAGACTATGGGCTATTAATGGGTTTTATATTAACTAAATGATACCTCGTTGATTTAATATATAGACTTATAATTTGACGTATTTATATATAACCACATACGCTTGACTAGGTACGGTGGGCGGGATATCTATAAATACCAATAATTGTTCATTTTACCTGACACGGAACTGGATTAATAGTTAATAGACTTGTTGAAATAGGGGTGGATTACATTCAAGGGTAATTGGT
The DNA here is from genome assembly GCF_046630445.1 of Rutidosis leptorrhynchoides. NCBI lineage: Eukaryota > Viridiplantae > Streptophyta > Magnoliopsida > Asterales > Asteraceae > Rutidosis > Rutidosis leptorrhynchoides. The sequence goes on from NC_092335.1 coordinate 562,221,116, forward strand.
GTAATTGTTAACAAAGTAGTAAAACCTTGGACTACACGCAGTCGATAACCTGGTGTATTCATTAAACAAAGTATTAAGACCTTGTTACAATTCGAATCCCCAATTAGTTGAAATATTTGACTTCGGGAATAAGAATAATTTGACGAAGACTTTCGCACTTTATGATTATGACTGATGGATTATTATGGACAAATCCGTATGGACATATCGAATAATCCAGGACAAAGGACAATTAACCCATGGTAATAAAACTAAAATCAACACGTCAAACATCATGATTACGGAAGTTTAAATAAGCATAATTTATATATTTCATATTTAATTGCACTTTTAATTATCGCACTTTTATTTACTGTCATTGTATTTAATTGTACTTTTAATTATCGTACTCTTTAATTATCGCAATTTTATTTATCGTACTTTTAATTATCGCAATTTTATTATCGTTATTTACTTTACGCTTCAAATTAAGTTAAATTTAATATTTTACATTAGGTTTTAACTGCGACTAAAGTTTTAAAATCGACAAACCGGGTCATTAAACGGTAAAAACCCCCTTTTTATGATAATAATATTACTTATATATTTTTGTATTTTTACAAATATAGTTTTAAAAATATAGCGTTAAACTTGGCGAGTTCCCTGTGGACGAACCGGACTTACTAAAAACTACACTACTGTACGATTATGTACACTGCCTATAAGTGTTGTAGCAAGGTTTAGGTATTTCCACTCTATAAATAAATAAATCACTTGTGTAATATTGTATCGTATTTAATAGTATTTCCTTGTAAAATTAATACTATTTCATATACCCCTCGCATAACATCAAGTATTTTTGGCGCCGCTGCCGGGGAAAGTTAAACGCCGAAAGCGCAACGCTAAATATAAAAAAAAGATTTTTATAAAGTTACTTTTTTTGTAAAAATATAAGTTTTAATTATTAAAAACCAAAAATATAAAATATATATATATATATATATATATATATATATATATATATATATATATATATATATATTTAAGAGTTGTTCCAAAATATAAAATATTTCTATTTCTATTTTTAGTTTGTAAAAATATAAGTTTTATTTAATTTATATAAATATTTTTTATAAATATTAAAACACAAAATTAAATCAGAGAAAAAAATATATATAAGTTTTCGGCCTGGTACTGTAGCAGCCCAGCATTTGGCCCGAATCTGCAGGTCATGCGACCGCATGAAAACTTAACTAGCACTCCATGAGATCGCATGGAGTGATTTGACAGGCCCGGTACATCAGATCCATCGAATTAGGGTTTTAATTAATATTAATTATTAATATAAACCCTAATTAGGGTTTAGTTTTTAATTATTTGTTTTAGTTTTTAATTAATTTGTATTATTAAGTGTAATTAGTTTTATAAATATATAAAATTAATAGTTTTATAAAATAAATAATATAAAAATAATATTTTTATAAAATTGTACTTTTTACAACTTTAAGTTTATTTTTATATTTTGTATCTTTTTGTTTGTTTTAGCGTAATATTTGTATTTTTCTCTCGTATTTACTTTTAAGACATAGTTTTTGCCATAGTTATTTTTATTTCTAGATTTTTAGGCTTTGCCGTAAAATCCCTTAAGTGCTTTTTCTTTAGGCTAAGATTTAGGTGCTTTAGAATTTTGCGACGCCGTTTTTATATTTTAGTACCTTTTTAAGTTATTGCCATTTGGGATATAGTTTTTCTTTTAAGCTTTAATACCTTTAGATGCAACTTTTAATTCTTAGTTTTTAGTTCCTTTTTAAGTGTCGACGCGCTACTTTCTTATTTTTATTTTTCGACGCCTATTATTTTTCTACCTTTTATTTTTCGACGTTTTTTTCGACACGCTCTTTTTCTTTCTTATTTCTCGACGCACTAGTTTTTAGGACATCGAATTTTCTATTTCTTCTCTAAAATTTCAAACGAGAAATTATTTTAAGTGGTTAAATTGATAGACATCCAAATTTTCTGGTTCGTAGTAATAGTTGGATTTGTTAGTGGCGAGTTGTGGGCTTCCGATTTAAAGGGTCCTGGCTACCTGCTGCATCTATTGGCTATTCGAAACGTGGGCAAAATCAGAAAAGTCTATTAATTTGATAACTTATATAATTTTTATATTTATAACTAATAGGATATTCAGTGAATGCACCGAGCGAAACGTTCACCACCTGTAACTCGATCAAGACATCTAGCAAATATTATCGCCGTTGATTTTTCTTTAGAATCGTCATCCAGTCGACCAAGTACTCCAATTCAAATTTCCGATAATCCATTTTTTGAACTCGACCTCACAATTGAGAATCCGGAGGATATTCAGGGACAATTCAGAGATCCTGAACCATTAATTTTTCCTCCGGAACCACCAATCATTCAAACATAGATTATTGAGGAACCAACTATTAAATCAGAATCCTCTAGTGATTCAGATTCAACAAATTCAATCATGAAAAATCTAGAACCTCTAAGTATGGAAGATCGAATGAGAGCTAAACGCACTGGCCAAGGTCACGCAATTACTCAACCAGACATTAATGCACCAGATTATGAAATTAAAGGACAAATCCTACACATGGTAACTAATCAATGCCAATTTAGTGGTGCGCCGAAGAAAGATCCAAATGAACATCTTCGTACATTTAATAGGATCTGAACACTATTTAAAATCCGAGAAGTGGAGGATGAACATATCTATCTCATGTTATTTCCCTGGACTTTAAAAGGAGAAGCCAAAGATTGGTTAGAATCATTACCTGAAGGCGATTGATACATGGGACGTTTTAGTTGAAAAATTTCTTAAACAATTCTTTCCGGCATCTAAAGCCGTGAGACTTCAAGGAGAAATTGTTACGTTCACGCAAAAGCGGATGTCCTCAGCACGGTTTAAATACTTATCAAATAGTACAAATATTCTACCAAGGTGTCGACGTTGCTACACGAAAAGACATCGACATAACAGCTGGTGGTTCCATTATGAAGAAAACCGCAACTGAAGCTTACAAAATTATTGATAACACAGCATCCCACTCACATGAGTGGCACCAAGAAAAAGATATTTTTCGTTCATCTAAAGTGGCTAGAGCCGATTCTAGCCATGACTTTGATTCCGTTTCTGCAAAAATAGATGCTTTCGAGAGACGAATGGAAAAGATGAATAAAGATATTCACGCAATACGAATCAGTTGTGAGCAATGCGGTGGACCACACTTAACGAAAGATTGTCACATCGAGCAAACAATGGAACAAATAGAGAATGTTTCATACATAAACCAAAGGCCTGGAAATAATTATCAGAATAATTATCAACCGCCAAGACCAATCTACAATCAAACCCAGAATTATAACCGAAATGTTCCATACAACAACCAACAAGGTCCTAGCAATCAACAAATATCCAACAATACTTACAATCACCAAAGACCTATTTTTCAAAATAAACCACAATAAACCGATGATAAAAAGCCAAATTTAGAAGATATGATGTCGAAGCTAGTTGAATCTCAAACACAGTTTTTCACATCTCAGAAACAAACCAATGAACAAAATGCTCAAGCATTTAGAAATCAACAAGCTTCTATTCAAAATTTGAAACAAGAAGTGAGCAACCTAGAAAGGTTAATATGTGAAATAATATTGGGAAGTCTACCTAGTGATACAAATGCTAACCCCCGGAATGAAACAGCTAAAGTCATTACCACAAGAAGTGGTATTACACTTAAACCACCTGAAATACCTGTAATTTCTGATGAAGCTATTCCTACTCTACAAGAACCACAACCTGAGCAAGATAAGGAAACAGAAACGGTAGTTGAAAAGGTTAATGAAGATAACACAATTAAGGCTAAACCTTATGTTAAACCATACCAACCATCACTTCCTTACCCGAGTAAAATGAGAAAAGAGAGACTTGAAGCCGAGCAATCCAAATTCTTGGATATGTTTAAACAAATAAATGTCAATCTTCCTTTCATTGATGTGATTTCAGGAATGCCTAGATATGCTAAATTCTTGAAAGATCTAATCACGAATAGGAAGAAAATGGAAGAACTTTCGGCTGTTACTATGAATGCAAATTGTTCTGCAGTACTATTGAATAAGATACTAGAAAAATTATCTGATCCAGGAAGTTTCATAATTCCATGTTTTCTGGGTAGTCTTAGTTCAATAGAAGCATTGGCAGACTTAGGTGCTAGTATAAATTTAATGTCGTATTCACTATACGCTAAACTAGACCTTGGAGAATTGAAACCAACACGAATAAGTATACAACTAGCCGATCGATCAGTAAAATATCCTAGAGGGATAATGGAGAACATGCTAGTTAAAGTTGGTACTTTAGTATTTCCAGTAGATTTTGTTATTCTGGAGATGGAAGAAGATTCTCGAGTTCCCCTCATATTAGGAAGACCATTCTTAAACACGGCTAAAGCAATAATAGACGTGTTTGGTAAGAAATTGACCCTAAGTATAGAGGACGAGAGTGTTACCTTTTCAGTTGATAGAGCAATGCAACAACTGCAATCTGCAGATGATACATGTTATTATATTCAAACTATAGAATCACATGTAGAATTTTTAGAAGAATTTCCAGAATTACAAGGAACAGAAGAATGTTCTTTAGGAGAAAGTACTGAACCAATTGATGAAACTGAAATGTTAGCTACACTTATGGCTAATGGATATGAACCAACAATAGAAGAAATTCAATTGCTAAAAGAAGAAGACAGATATCGATATAAATCATCGATAGAAGAACCATCGACATTAGAGTTAAAGCCACTTCCAAACCATTTGGAATACGCTTATTTACACGGTGAGTCTGAATTACCTGTAATAATATCATCTTCTCTTACTGAAAATGAAAAATATCAACTCATTTTTGTGCTAAAAGCTCATAAACCAGCTATTGCATGGAAAATTCATGATATTAAAGGAATAAGTCCTTCGTATTGCACACATAAAATCCTTATGGAAGAAGGTCATAAAACGTATGTGCAATGCCAACGAAGACTAAATCCTAATATTCAAGATGTTGTTAAGAAAGAAATTATTAAACTGCTTGATGCAGGTTTAATTTATCCAATTTCTGATAGTCCATGGGTAAGCCCAGTTCAATGCGTACCTAAGAAGGGTGGCATGACTGTCATCACAAATGAAAAAAATGAGCTTATTCCTACTAGGACTGTAACAGGATGGCGTGTTTGTATTGATTATAGAAAATTAAATGACGCCACCAGAAAAGATCACTTTCCCTTACCTTTTATTGATCAAATGTTGGAAAGATTAGCCGGAAACAGTTACTATTGTTTTCTTGATGGTTTTTCCGGATATTTTCAAATTTCAATAGCACCCGAGGACCAAGAGAAAACCACATTCACGTGCCCTTATGGTACTTTTGCTTACAAACGCATGCCATTTGGACTTTGCAACCCCCCTGCAACCTTTCAAAGGTGTATGATGGCGATTTTTCACGACATGATAGAAGAATGCATGGAAGTTTTCATGGATGACTTTTTAGTTTTCGGTGATACTTTTGAAACATGTCTAGTTAATCTTGAACGAATGCTTATTAGATGCGAACAATCAAATCTAGTACTTAATTGGGAGAAATGTCATTTCATCGTTAAAGAAGGCATCGTTTTTGGATATAAATTTCAAAGGAAGGAATCGAAGTGGATAGAGCTAAAGTAGATGTAATTGCTAAACTTTCACATCCCACTAATGTTAGAGGAGTTAGGAGTTTTCTAGGGCATGCCGGTTTTTACCGACGTTTCATAAAAGATTTTTCTAAAATTGCCACTCCTATGAATAAACTCCTAGAAAAGGATGATCCATTCATCTTTTCAGATGAATGCATCAAATCTTTTAATATTCTAAAAGAAAAACTCACTAATGCGCCGATCATGATAACTCCAAATTGGAATCTACCATTTGAACTAATGTGCGATGCAAGTGATTTTGCAATGGGAGCCGTTTTAGGACAAAGGATTGAAAAACGATTTCAACCTATATATTATGCAAGTAAGACGTTACAAGGAGCACAAACGAATTATACAACTACTGAAAAAGAACTCCTTGTCATTGTCTTTGCTTTTGAAAAATTTCGTTCATATCTCGTTCTAGCTAAAACGGTGGTCTATACTGACCATTCTGCTCTTAGATACCTATTTTCGAAACAAGATGCTAAACCACGATTAATCCGTTGGATCTTACTCTTACAAGAGTTCAATATTGAGATCCGAGATAAAAAGGGAGCAGAAAATCTCACAGCTGATCATCTTTCTCGTCTTGAAAATCCAGAATTAGAAGTTCTAAATGAATCGGCCATACAAGACAACTTTCCTGATGAATATCTATTGAAGATAGATTATAATGAAAGTCCATGGTTTGCAGACTATGCAAATTACTTAGTATGTGGATTCCTTGAAAAAGGATTATCGTACCAAAAACGAAAAAAATTCTTTAGTGATATAAAACACTATTTCTGGGAAGATCCACATTTGTTTAAAAGTTGTCCCGATAGAATAATACGCCGATGTGTATTCGGAGATGAAGCCAGTAAAATCTTAAACCATTGTCACACAGGACCAACAGGAGGGCATTATGGGCCTCAGCTCACAGCAATAAAAGTTTACGATGCTGGATTGTATTGGCCTACAATTTTCAAAGATGCACACCTTCTTTGCAAATCCTGTGATGCTTGTCAAAGGGCCGGAAAAATAAGTCAACGTGATGAAATGCCACAAAATGTCATTCAAGTATGTGAAGTATTTGACATTTGGGGTATTGACTTTATGGGTCCATTTCCAAAATCTCATAATAATCTCTATATTCTCGTTGCCATTGATTATGTATCTAAATGGGCGGAAGCACAAGCTCTCCCGACTAATGATGCACAAGTTGTAGTCAATTTTTTAAAACGTCTTTTTGCCAGGTTTGGAACACCGAAAGCTTTAATAAGTGATCGGGGTACTCATTTCTGTAATAATCAACTTGAGAAAGTTCTCAAAAGATATGGAGTAACTCATAAAATCTCCACTGCTTATCATCCACAAACAAGTGGACAAGTTGAAAATACCAACCGAGCTTTAAAACGTATTCTAGAGAAAACCGTAGGATTAAATCCGAAGGAATGGTCCATGAAATTGGAGGATGCACTCTGGGCTTTTAGAACAGCCTACAAAACTCCAATTGGAACCACACCTTTTAAACTCATTTACGAAAAAGCATGTCATCTTCCAGTAGAAATTGAACACAAAGCATTTTGGGCTTTGAAGACATGTAATCTTGATTTACATGAAGCGGGACGTCTACGGTTAAGTCAACTAAACGAATTAGAAGAATTAAGACATGAAGCATACGAAAATTCCTTAATCTATAAGGAAAGAACGAAGAAATGGCATGATAAAAGAATCAGAAGTTCAAAAAAATTTAAAGAAGGAGGCAGAATTCTTCTTTTCAATTCACGATTCAAGCTATTTCCTGCAAAATTGAAATCAAGATGGTCTGGACCATTCATAGTCAAAAGAGTTTTCCCATATGGAACAATAGAGTTAATAAATTCAAATGGGATTGAATTTAAAGTTAATGGTCACAGAGTTAAACATTACGTATAAGATCCGATGGAAGTTGACAACGAAGTTAATCACAATTTCAACACCACAGCTAACTAAGTGTGGGGGGTTCGAATCTTTTTAGGGTAATATGTATTTCTGTTAGAGTTAGATATTCGGTTTTCGTGTAGTTCTCGAGAATGGAATCCGAATGGTCTTTCCCTAGCAGACCCTAAAGAACTAGTCTTCTCCCCCCATTCTGAATGTTTATTTTTTTAGGTTTTACAAGATGAAGACTTCCTGTGAACTAAACCATGGTCTAATGCTACACGCTTTGATCACTAAATTAAATAATGACAGCCTTCCAAGTGAATTGGTATCATTAATCAGAGACAAATTGGACGGAGTAAGAAAAGAATCCAAGAACGAAAATAATAAGTTACATTTTGGTAAAGGAAAATCAAAATCTGCAGTGAAAAGAAGAGCACGACACCTTGAAAGATGTCACAAATGCGGAAAATGGTCACACAAAGGTAAATGTTCAAATAATCAAACATATTCAAATACCGAATTTGTTACTTTATGCAGAGAAGGACCGTTCATATGTTTCGAAGAAAAATCGTTGAATGCTCGAGGTTACGATTATGTAGCTATGGAAAACCAATTAGTCCGACTATCTTATGAGTGGGCTAAAGCAGGTCACTGAGAATTCTATCTCACAGGTAAGTATGTACAGTTTTTATTTTTATTTTATTGTTTTTAACCTTTTGATATTAAACGCTAAATTGTTCGCTATAAAGTATTAAATTGGTATTCAATAAAATTAAGTATGCGTAACCGAAATTATTTATATCATACAAAAATTTATTACATCACTACGAAATTTACCGTTTATTCTTAAGGTATAAATATCTTTAATCAATCAACCCAAAATATTTCAGAAATTCGTCAGGAGTAAAAACTAGGTAATAGTGCCGAAATTACTTTACCGAAAAGAGGGGCGTATATTTTTGATAATATTTGATTGATTAAAGTGTGATAAAAGACCAAAAAGATTTTTAATTTTATTTTTACTTTGTTTTTAAAATTAATATTAAATTATTAATGTAAACTTTTTAAATCAATATATTTAAATTTGTAAATATTTGAAAAATTAATATTTTAATATAAGTTTGTATGTATAAAAACAAAAACAAAAAATATAATATAAGTTTGGTATGAATTTTTAATAAAATGAATTTTTAATTTTATGCATTTTAAATTTAAGTTTGGTGTGAATTTAAAAACAAAAATTTACTTTATTTCGTTAAGTTAAAAATATGATTTTTAATATTCGTCGTAAGTTGAAGACTAGGTCGTTGAACCGAAATTGCTCTACCCAAGGGAGGGACGAGAACTTTTATTATCATTATTTTTAATCTTATTGAATTAAAGTATGCCAAAAACATTAAAAAAAAAACCAAAAATCTTTACTTTTAAACGCCAATATGTTTGGAAACTTTGGTAAAATTTAATCATTTTTCTACGCTAATCACCCTCAATAATTTAAATTGTTACTGATTTCTTGCAAATGAGGGCATTGCAAGATCTTAAGTGAGGGAAGGGGTTAAATTCTTTCGGATTTTTAAAATTTTTACCTTATACACTTGGTTACCATTAAAAATACTAGTAACGCAGTAGTTGTATTAAGAATCTAGTGCTCTCTGATAATAAAGAACAGCCCTAGTCTTATATACTGACTAACCAATTCTAGTAAAAGTTTTCAAAATTTTCAATTAAATGAACTCAAAATCATGTTTATACATATTTATGAACGATAAAACTAGGTGTTAACACCGAAATTATTGTTACCTCGGAAAGGACATAAATTGAGAAACAGCCTAAAATGTTAGAATTCATTTAAAATGGAATAGAGGACAATAAAAAGGCAAATAAAAGAAAATAAAAGCCAAGTGTGGGAAAAATTTACCAAGTTATTTTGAACATATATCACATATTTTTGTACTAATAATTGAAGATACTTTTGTTTTGGACAAAATTAACTGTTTTACCCAAAAAACTGTAATATATTTGAAAGAAAGATGGATCTACACGATGAATCAATTCCATCATTAAAAGGAAGTAAAGTCTTCCGAAAAAGAAACACGCTTCTTGATTTAGGTCATGAAGTTGTCGTCCAGACCAACTGTAGGTTTACGAAAAATCCAGAAAAGTCATCTCTAAAATCAGCAGAAAATCCACGGACCTCAGCATCAAACAGGGTCGCCAAGTGGTCAGACTTATCCTAACCATGAGAGGATCTGTCTCGTAAAATGGGGAGGGCGCCATGCAAATTAGCTTGATAAGACTAATGAATCAGACTGAAAGGACCCGTTCATATACATTATAAACGATTCACAATAGTTGATTACATCGTGAGGTATTTGACCTCTATATGATACGTTTTACAAACATTGCATTCGTTTTTAAAAGACAAATTTTCTTTACATCAAAAATTGACGGCATGCATACCGTTTCATATTACATCCAAATAAAATTGACTTAATATTAATCTTGATGAACTCAACGACTCGAATGCAACGTCTTTCAAAGTGTGTCATGAATGACTCCAGGTAATATCCTTAAAATGAGCTAATGCACAGCGGAAGATTTCTTTAATACCTGAGAATAAACATGCTTTAAAGTGTCAACCAAAAGGTTGGTGAGTTCATTAGTTTATCATAATCAATCATTTCGTAATAGTAATAGACCACAAGATTTCAGTTTCCATAAATATCCGTACACTCGCAAGTGTATAAAAGTATTCTATAAGTTGTAGGCACCCGGTAACAAGCCTTAACGTTCATGTTTTACCCTCTGAAGTACACCAGATCAGGTGTGTTTAAAATAACCTCGAAGTACTAAAGCATCCCATAATCAGGATGGTGTTTGTCAGGCCCAATAGATCTATCTTTAGGATTCGCGCCTACCGTACATAGACAAGTAGTTTAATGTTACCAAGCTAAGGGTATATTTCTGGTTTAAACCCACGTAGAATTAGTTTTAGTACTTGTGCCTATTTCGTAAAACATTTATAAAAATAGCGCATGTATTCTCAGTCCCAAAAATATATATAAAAGGGAGCAAATGAAACTCACAATACTGTATTTCGTAGCAATTATGTATATGACGGCACTGAACAAGTGCAGGGTTTGTCTCGGATTCACGAACGTATCAATATTGTGATTCAATATTGCAGGAAAGTACGTAGACGCAACGAAAATGATAAACGTTAGGTTGACCTCACGAGCAATACCCTCGATCAATACCCATAACCTCCATAGCTATAACCCATAATTTCCTTAGCTCTATCCCGTTTGAAAACTTATTTTGAAATCGTCTGAATATAACTCCGTCGTAGTATTTTATGTATACTAATAATATCTTGAAATAATACAAAGAAAATATTTATATGTAATTCGATTGAGAGAGTTTAGAGAAATATATTTTCAAGTTTCTATGAAATAATGAAACCTATTGAATTCTATTTATAATAAATTTTTGAATTATTAAAGTGAATTATTAAAGTATGAATTATTAAAGTGAATTATTAAAGTGAATTATTAAAGTATGAATTATTAAAGTGAATTATTAAAGTATAAATTATTAAAGTGAATTATTAAAGTATGAATTATTAAAGTGAATTATTAAAGTATGAATTATTAAAGTGAATTATTAAAGTGAATTATTAAAGTATGAATTATTAAAGTGAATTATTAAAGTGAATTATTAAAGTATGAATTATTAAAGTGAATTATTGAAGTATGAATTATTAAAGTTAAAGTAAAGGTAAAGTTAAAGTATAGTAAAAGTATAAAACTATGTACGTATACTACGCGTATAAATATATATAATATTAATTTAAATCGTTATATATGTTTAATAAAATAAAATATAAATATCGTTATCTTTATCATATTAGTTAAGTAATGAGTTGTCAAAAGTGGTTCTAGATATTTATAAAAGATATATACGTTTTAATAATAAAGTTCTTTTTAAACTGAAAACGTTTTTTTTGTACTTTTGAAACTAAATCAAATAAATATGATAATTTTGTTTTTCAAAACTAAATATATTTAAAAATCATTTTGTTAAAAGGTTAAAATAATGGAAATCGTTATATCATAAAACATTTTAGAAAAGTAGAATTATATATATTCATAATAGGTTTCAAGTTTTTAAATTACGGTCTGTTGGTGAAGCATGAGATAAAGTCCAAAGGTTAAATAAACGTATGAAATCATCTTAATGAAAAATGTCGAGTTACTTAACTTGTCGATATCCAACATCTAAGTTATTTACACTCCACGTTCTTATTTTCATATTAAATAAAATGAAAGTTAACATAGTTATCTTATCAAAGTCACGAGGAAAATATTATAAAACATGCCTTGGAAATTAAACAGGAATTTTCACTAACCCTTGTCTAGTTCCCGTTAATTGACACATTTGGTGTTACTTATAAATCACTTTACCATTTTCCGAATGTTGTCAAAAAGAATAGATTTCTTAAATCACAGTGGACCTCATAACATAGGCCCGTAATCATATCATAATGTATCTGATAATTCAATCATTTGATATTATCTCTTAATTCTGTCGATAAATATATCGAAACAAATACGTTCATGTAAAGAATCATATATCTAATACTTTGTTAATGTTTTCAGTTAATATTATATATTATATATACATATCTATATACTCATAATTGTTCGTGAATCGTCGAACACGGTCAAAGGGTAATTGATTACATGAATGTAGTTCCAAACTTTTTGAGATTCAATATTACAAATTCTGCTTATCGTGTCGGAAACATATAAAGGGTCGGAAATTTCCGGGTCGTCACAGTACCTACCCGTTAAAGAAATTTCGTCCCGAAATTTGATCGAGGTCGTCATGGCTAACTATAAAAATGTTTTCATGACGAATATGAGTTGATAAATAGAGTTTTATCATCATTGAGTAATATAAATAAAACAATTTGATTGCGCGAAGAGTATAAGTGAAGCTATCGCAAGAGAGTGAAATGAGTAAACGTATATTTGTTTTAACCGATGACGTAGTTATGATTGATTTCCGAAATTCATGGGATTTAAAGAAAATCTTTGCAATAAGATTTGGTTCTTCGGCGATTAAGGAAATCATGATCTTCTTTGATTAAATGCGATAATCTGTCTCGATTTCTCTGTCTGATATTTTACTATAAATCCACCCCCTTCGTTTCTTTATTTCCATAGCTCACACCTTCTAGTCTTTCTCCCCAATTCATACTTTAAAGCATTCGTTAATATGCTTCATCCAGTATTGATTCTTGATATACTCTTAACTTTCATATCTGTCATTCTTCTTTTTCATCTACCACCGGAGGAAGTTATTTTCTTCTACTATTACTTTGGGGTTATTGTGTTTTTCATTCTCCCGTGTCTTTGTATTGCTATACGCATTGATATACACGGTTTGTAATTTCGAGGTTGTTATAGGGCTTTATATTCTCCATTATATTTCGGAGCTTCATGCTTTCATTTTCTCTTCCCGGCCTTAAGTCAAGCGGATAATGGTCCAGAATTCGTAGATATGAATTTTTGGATGAATATAGTTAATGTTCCAAGAAGAAAATCGTAATGGCACGATCTTGATTTGGCAAATTACCAGAATATCCGAAAATATAGAGCTATCAAGATGATATGTTCTTAATATGTTTGGAAATTGGGTAGAATGTAAGAGTCGTGTAAATAGTACATGATGACGGTATGTTCTGTGAATCATCACGTTCCATTAGAAACTCAGCATGACTTACTGTAATATAATCACGTTGATCAAGTGTCATTATATTATACTAACTCATGCTTCAGTTCCCAACACTACTTTAAAAACATTCCTATTTTAAATTTGAATTTTTTTTTTCTTTTCAGAATTTAGAAACTAACACAGTTTCTTTTTATGTTGTAACGCAGATATTGCGAAGAGATAAAAGATTTCGAATAAGAATAGTTGTGAAAATATCTTCAGGAATATCGAAGGTATTTATAATAAAAGATACGATAATATCTTAGAATTCTTAACATAGATGGATGATGAAGAAGATTTATCTGTGAAGGTTTAGAATAAGAAGAAAGGTGTTTGCTAACGATTTCAGTAGACACTGAATCATTTGGATCCTTTGAAGGCAGGTTTAGTCTTTGTGATTTGTCCACAGCCTCCTTCATGGTCTGCTCAATCCGTTTTCCAGTTTCAAACCTTCTCTTTTTCTCAGCTTTACCACTATACTATTCTTTATCATCAAACTTTTGACTGTTAAAGTCGTTTACAGTTTTTGCTGCTTCATCAGCATTTTTCCAATTTCGGAGAACCAGTTCATAGTTTGGGATGTTTTTCAGAAAATTCACATTCGAAGTATGTAAGTCTAGGAGATAGACGTTATATGTATACATATAACTTTTGACGTAAAATTATCGCGAAATTCAAAATACTGATTGCTAATTCCCAGTAGTTGGTGTGACAATTATTGTTACAGGATGTAGGTGAGTACATGATGGGGTTTTAATGAATAAGTATAGTGGCTTTTCGGAGAGGCTTAAGTCGAAGGTTAATGAAGTTGTTGATAAGTTTACTGCTAATGTGGCGAGATATGAAAGGTTCCCCGGTAACCATGATGAAGGGTTTATTCGTATAAACAAATGAAGGTGATTTGCTGGAGCTGTGACAAAACTGTCTATTTTGGAAAGAGATTGAAAAATTATATTTGGTAATAAAAATCAAAGGATCTGACACGGATACGTGTTATACTATAACTTTGGTTTCGAGAGCTTTTAAGGTGCATGACAGTGGGTAATGTGTGGTTTGATCATCATCTCGCATGTCTTTAGGAATTTCGAAGTGTTTGAACACATATTGTAATTGTTAATATACATATGATGTTCTAAGATTTTGAATGATACAAATATTTTTGTGAGTTCCATGAATAGGAATGAGGTTCTAGGACAGTTTTGAAGTCAAAGTATAGTTTTGAAAGATGTAGGAATCTAAGAGTGATGATTTCAGTTATATCTTGAATCGAATTCTGAGATTTCAAAATCAGAATATGTAATTAGATTTTGAATGAGTATGGTTATTTTGATTTCTATAAAAGAATGTATATTGTTGTGAAAGTAGGGAGTATAATGGATGACTTGCTGAATCAGATTCGAAGAATGTAACATATTAATTGTGAATTTATATATCTCTCGGGTATTACCTACCCGTTAAAAAAAATCCACAATTAATATTTTGTACAAAAGAATTTTATTACAGTCTTTATGGAAATATATATGTGTATATTTCTTCAAATGTAATATAGATTTAATGAGTTAATATTAAATTAAACTCATTTGATTTATGGTTAAGGCTAGGATAGATAATTTCTAAACTTTAGAAATTACATAATCGCCGTAGAATGTTTCCCCAATGAAGTTATGAATCAATACTTCATCGTTGTGGTATTCCTTGGTATCTACATGGCATTTGACGTCGATGCTCGTGGGACAGATTGTGAAGTTGAGGTTTGCGATGCGGTTGTTGTTTGTGGTGGTAATGGTACTGTTGATGTTGTTGATGGTGATACTGGTTATGCTGCGGGTGCTGCTGCTGGTGTTTGTAACCTTTGCACCATATTCTCCAAAGCCACTACCCGAGCGCGAAGCTCGTTGACTTCTTCTATTACACCGGGGTGATTGTCGGTTCGGACGAGCGGATAAATAATATCTAGAATTTGGTGTAGTATATAATCATGACGAGATACTCTGGAAATGAGAGAGAAAATGGTGTTTCGGAGAGGTTCGTCGGTAAGTGCTTCAGGTTCATTGCCAAGAGGGCAATGTGGTGGATGAAAGGGATCACCTTCTTCTTATCTCCAATGGTTAAGTAGATTACGAAACCATCCCCAATTCATCCAGAATAGATGATGGCTAATCGGTTGATCCATTCCGGTCACGCTGCTTTCGAAGCTCATGTGGAAATCCATATCGGCATAGCTGTCGGAATCCGAGGAACTCGAACTGGTTGAGGGATCCATCTTGTATGATCAGGGAAAGAATTTTTTTTTTGTATGAAATAGATTGTAGAATTTAGATTTGGTATTCTTCAATACATAATTTACATATGTATATATAATACCAAAATCCCATAAATTACGGAGGAATCTTTGAAAGATGTCAGTCAAAGTTCACAGTAACAGATATGCTAAGATAAGAATTCGTCTATACACTATTATGCAATAAATGTAGGAAAACGCGTCTAGACTTAAGAATGATAAGCAGGTAATTTCCTAAGGATGGTAAGTAGATGATTTCCGAATAAAAAGGATAAGCAAAACTTTTGACATGCAGACACGGTCGAAGTCCAGACTCACTAACGCATCTTAACAACTATCAGTTAGACACACTAATGCAAGACCTGGTTCGCTAAAACCACCGCTCTGATACCAACTGAAAGTTGGGGACGCATCTCACTCAGTGCCTTCTCAGCTAACCGCCTGTGACCACTGAGCGTACCTCAGACACTGAGTTTACGGCCCGCCTCTTAGCAGTACAGCCAACCCTAATAGGGACCGCGAGGAGTAAGAGCCAATGCTTCATCACAGGTAACACTGTGAGAACCCCCTCTACGATTAACCCGCTAATAAACGGCATTAAACCAGCTCTGATACCAACTGAAAGGACCCGTTCATATACATTATAAACGATTCACAATAGTTGATTACATCGCGAGGTATTTGACCTCTATATGATACGTTTTACAAACATTGCATTCGTTTTTAAAAGACAAATTTTCTTTACATCAAAAATTGACGGCATGCATACCATTTCATATTACATCCAAATAAAATTGACTTAATATTAATCTTGATGAACTCAACGACTCGAATGCAACGTCTTTCAAAGTGTGTCATGAATGACTCCAGGTAATATCCTTAAAATGAGCTAATGCACAGCGGAAGATTTCTTTAATACCTGAGAATAAATATGCTTTAAAGTGTCAACCAAAAGGTTGGTGAGTTCATTAGTTTATCATAATCAATCATTTCGTAATAGTAATAGACTACAAGATTTTAGTTTCCATAAATATCCATACACTCGCAAGTGTATAAAAGTATTCTATAAGTTGTAGGCACCCGGTAACAAGCCTTAACGTTCATGTTTTACCCTCTGAAGTACACCAGATCAGGTGTGTTTAAAATAACCTCGAAGTACTAAAGCATCCCATAATCAGGATGGGGTTTGTCAGGCCCAATAGATCTATCTTTAGGATTCGCGCCTACCGTACATAGACAAGTAGTTTAATGTTACCAAGCTAAGGGTATATTTCTGGTTTAAACCCACGTAGAATTAGTTTTAGTACTTGTGCCTATTTCGTAAAACATTTATAAAAATAGCGCATTTATTCTCAGTCCCAAAAATATATATAAAAGGGAGCAAATGAAACACACAATACTGTATTTCGTAGCAATTATGTATATGACGGCACTGAACAAGTGCAGGGTTTGTCTCGGATTCACGAACGTATCAATATTGTGATTCAATATTGCAGGAAAGTACGTAGACGCAACGAAAATGATAAACGTTAGGTTGACCTCATGAGCAATACCCTCGATCAATACCCATAACCTCCATAGCTATAACCCATAATTTCCTTAGCTCTATCCCGTTTGAAAACTTATTTTGAAATCGTCTGAATATAACTCCGTCGTAGTATTTTATGTATACTAATAATATCTTGAAATAATACAAAGAAAATATTTATATGTAATTCGATTGAGAGAGTTTAGAGAAATATATTTTCAAGTTTCTATGAAATAATGAAACCTATTGAATTCTATTTATAATAAATTTTTGAATTATTAAAGTGAATTATTAAAGTATGAATTATTAAAGTGAATTATTAAAGTGAATTATTAAAGTATGAATTATTAAAGTGAATTATTAAAGTATAAATTATTAAAGTAAATTATTAAAGTATGAATTATTAAAGTGAATTATTAAAGTATGAATTATTAAAGTGAATTATTAAAGTGAATTATTAAAGTATGAATTATTAAAGTGAATTATTAAAGTGAATTATTAAAGTATGAATTATTAAAGTAAATTATTAAAGTATGAATTATTAAAGTTAAAGTAAAGGTAAAGTTAAAGTATAGTAAAAGTATAAAACTATATACGTATACTACGCGTATAAATATATATAATATTAATTTAAATCGTTATATATGTTTAATAAAATAAAATATAAATATCGTTATCTTTATCATATTGGTTAAGTAATGAGTTGTCAAAAGTGGTTCTAGATATTTATAAAAGATATATACGTTTTAATAATAAAGTTCTTTTTAAACTGAAAACGTTTTTTTTTTGTACTTTTGAAACTAAATCAAATAAATATGATAATTTTGTTTTTCAAAACTAAATATATTTAAAAATCATTTTGTTAAAAGGTTAAAATAATGGAAATCGTTATATCATAAAACATTTTAGAAAAGTAGAATTATATATATTCATAATAGGTTTCAAGTTTTTAAATTACGGTCTGTTGGTGAAGCATGGGATAAAGTCCAAAGGTTAAATAAACGTATGAAATCATCTTAATAAAAAATGTCGAGTTACTTAACTTGTCGATATCCAACATCTAAGTTATTTACACTCCACGTTCTTATTTTCATATTAAATAAAATGAAAGTTAACATAGTTATCTTATCAAGGTCACGAGGAAAATATTATAAAACATGCCTTGGAAATTAAACAGGAATTTTCACTAACCCTTGTCTAGTTCCCGTTAATTGACACATTTGTTCTTACTTATAAATCACTTTACCATTTTCCGAATGTTGTCAAAAAGAATAGATTTCTTAAATCACAGTGGACCTCATAACATAGGCCCGTAATCATATCATAATGTATCTGATAATTCAATCATTTAATATTATCTCTTAATTCTGTCGATAAATATATCGAAACAAATACGTTCATGTAAAGAATCATATATCTAATACTTTGTTAATGTTTTCAGTTAATATTATATATTATATATACATATCTATATACTCATAATTGTTCATGAATCGTCAAACACGGTCAAAGGGTAATTGATTACATGAATGTAGTTCCAAACTTTTTGAGATTCAACATTACAAATTCTGCTTATCGTGTCGGAAACATATAAAGGGTCGGAAATTTCCGGGTCGTCACACAGACCCCCAGAAAAAGGATAATCTCCTTAAAGATCAAAAATCAGCTTTTAAGACTGATATTACTCAATCCTTGAGATTGACTTTAAAGATTGAGAATTACAAACTCATGAAATTCGATGATATCTAAACTCGAGCTTGAACGAGAAAATATTTTGATCAAATTACAAATCGATTTGTTTTCTGAAAAACCCATTTTTAATGCGTTCATTACCATTGAACGTAAAATCCTAAAAATTCACCTAGAATTCATTAGGTCACCTGAACCAAATCGGGTGTCAAACGTAAGAACGGTGGTTGCATAGCATGGTCAAAGACAGGACCTTGTGCCAGACTGAAAAACTACAGGGTGAGCTTTACTATTGCTCCTACCAAGGATAGTAATTGCATCCGACACGTTATAGACCATAATTAAAAGCATGTCAGGGGACATTGCCTTAACAGTTGCTTGTTCAACGCTTTCCTTTACAACCGGATGGTAGTTTACCGAAAGGTAATATACGGAGCAAGTATACTGGACATGTTGCTTTCCCAATACAAGGTTAGCAAGTGGGTGACACAAAATCGCAAGTTTTGAGCTAAAATTTTCAAATCTGAAACCCACCAAACCCACAAAAACATTTTGCAAACACCGGTGAAGGGTTATTCCGGAAAACTTATCTATGGTAAAAACTAGATTTAATTTTCAAAAAGATCAAATGTTTTCATAAAGATCCAATTTCCTAAAGGATCTAAATTTTTATAGTCATATGGGACTGTAAACCACATCGTTACTACCATTGTTTATACCGCCGTATAGAAATCATTGATGTACAAAGGGTGAAGAATAAAGAAGTGATTCTTGTATTTTTATTTCAAGACTATATTGCTTGAGGTCAAGCAATGCTCAAGTGTGGGAATATTTGATAATGCTAAAAACGAACATATATTTCATAGCATTATCCCTCAAGAAAGACAAGCTTTTAGTTGCAATTTTTCTATTTACAAGTGATATTCGCTTAAATAGTAAAAGGTGAAGACAAAAGACAGATTTGACGAATTGAAGATGCAAACGACCAAAAAGCTCAAAAGTACAAAATACAATCAAAGTGGTTCCAATTATTAATGAGAAACGTCTCAAAATTACAAGAGTACAAGACGCAAAACGCAAAATACAAGATATTAAATTGTACGCAAGGACGTTCGAAAATCCGGAACCGGGACCAAAGTCAACTCTCAACGTTCGACGCAACGGACTAAAAATTACAAGTCAACTATGCACGTAAATATAATATAATATTTAAATAATTCTTAAAATTATTTATATATTATATATTATATTTAAAACCGTCGACAGAATGCAAACAAAGACATGTGAGCTGGAATCCCAGGCCATGCGATCGCATGGCCTGCATGAGATAATCTCATACGATCGCATGAGCCAAAAAGTCAGGCCACATGCTATAAATTTCGCAGTTTTGAGCAATCTTTTTACACATCTTTTTCTTTCCTTTCTCTCATACGTAAATATATATATATATATATATATATATATATATATATATATATATATATATATATATATATATATATATATATATATTAATTATAATTTTAATTTTAATTTTAATTCTAATAGTAAGGGTATGTTAGCGAATGTTGTAAGGGTGTAAGTCAAAATTCTGTCCGTGTAACGCTACGCTATTTTAATCATTGTAAGTTATCTTCAACCTTTTTAATTTAATGTCTCGTAGCTAAGTTATTATTATGCTTATTTAATGCCGAAATAATCGTGATGTTGGGCTAAATATTAAAATTGGGTAATTGGGCTTTGGACCATAATTGGGGTTTGGATAAAAGAACGACACTTGTGAAAATTAGACTATGGGCTATTAATGAGTTTTATATTAACTAAATGATACCTCGTTGATTTAATATATAGACTTATAATTTGACGTATTTATATATAACCACATACGCTTGACTGGGAACGGTGGGCGGGATATCTATAAATACCAATAATTGTTTATTTTACCGGACACGGAACTGGATTAATAGTTAATAGACTTGTTGAAACAGGGGTGGATTACATTCAAGGGTAATTGGTGTAATTGTTAACAAAGTAGTAAAACCTTGGACTACACGCAGTCGATAACCTGGTGTATTCATTAAACAAAGTATTAAGACCTTGTTACAATTCGAATCCCCAATTAGTTGAAATATTTGACTTCGGGAATAAGAATAATTTGACGAAGACTTTCGCACTTTATGATTATGACTGATGGACTATTATGGACAAATCCGTATGGACATATCGAATAATCAAGGCCAAAGGACAATTAACCCATGGTAATAAAACTAAAATCAACACGTTAAACATTATGATTACGGAAGTTTAAATAAGCATAATTTATATATTTCATATTTAATTGCGCTTGTAATTATCGCACTTTTATTTACTGTCATTGTATTTAATTGCACTTTTAATTATCGTACTCTTTAATTATCGCAATTTTATTTATCGTACTTTTAATTATCGCAATTTCATTATCGTTATTTACTTTACGCTTTAAATTAAGTTAAATTTAATAATTTACATTAGGTTTTAACTGTGACTAAAGTTTTAAAATCGACAAACCGGTCATTAAACACCAAAAACCCCCTTTTTATAATAATAATATTACTTATATATTTTTGTATTTTTACAAATATAGTTTTAAAAATATAGCGTTAAACTTGGGGAGTTCCCTGTGGACGAACCTGACTTACTAAAAACTATACTACTGTACGACTAGGTACACTGCCTATAAGTGTTGTAGCAAAGTTTAGGTATATCCACTCTATAAATAAATAAATTATTTGTGTAAAATTGTATTGTATTTAATAGTATTTCCTTGTAAAATTAATACTATTTCATATACCCCTCGCATAACATCATCATGCATACACAAAACTAATAATAAGATATAAATTGAAAACGTTCAAAGAGAACATTAAAAATGAGTGAAAAAATGTCTTTTTTCGGCATCCTGATGACCTCGATGTCAAGACACTATCCAGGAGTCTTGATGTTAGGGTCGTTTTAGGGTGATCTCGAGAATTTCAGCACAATCTGAAACCAAAGGTTATGCGCCGCCAAATGGTACTCCATCTGGCGGCGCATACTAATAATTTAAAAAACGTGTTTAAAGAAGTGACATTACATTCAAATTTATACTCGTTATACGTAATTACATTGCGAGTGAAATAACAGGCCTTAAAACGATATATACCATGCTAAGTCATGTATACACAAAACTAATAATAAGATATAAATTGAAAACAATCAAAGAGAACATTAAAAAGAGTAAAATGTCTTTTTTGGACATCCTGACGACCTCGAATATCAAGACACTATTCAGGAGTCTTGATGTTATGGTCGTTTTAGGGTGACCTCGGGAATTTCAGCACAATCTGAAACCGAAGATTATGCGCCGCCAAATGGTACTCCATCTGGCAGTGCATATTAATGATTTAAAAACGCGTGTTTAATGAAGTGACATTAGATTCAAATTTATATGCGTTATACATAATTACATTGGGAGTGAAATAATAGGCCTTAAAACAATACGTACCATGCTAAGTCATGCATACACAAAAGGAATAATGTGAATGAAATTCAAAATGGTTAAAATCGAAAAAAGACAAAATTGAAGGCTTTCGAGGTCTCGTTTCGAAACATATTTAGGACAAACCGCCTACGACAGTTTGCCAACGTATAGATCCCGAAAGAATACACGATGTGAAAAAAACGGTGACTAAATCAAAGCTATGAGTCAAATGATACGATAGATCGACCATTTTGGCCTAAGACAAAAAACACCAAGCACCACGAAACCTGGTGGTGTTTGGTGAGTGGTGCGATTTTGCGAGGAAAGATGTCATTTTCTAAATCTAGAAGACCTCAAATGGCACGCACGATCAGAGAGTCTTGCTCGTTCGGCCATTTTAGGGTGATCTTGAGATTTTTAGCACAATCTGAAACCGAAGGTTATGCGCCGCCAAATGGTAATCCATCTGGCGGCGCATACTAATGATTTAAAAAAACGCGTTTAATGAAGTGACATTAGATTCAATTTTATACCCGTTATACATTATTACATTGCGAGTAAATTATAGGCCTTAAAACGATATATACCAAGATAAGTCATTCATACACAAAACTAATAATAAGATATAAATTGAAAATGTTCAAAGAGAACATTAAAAATGAGTAAAATGTCTTTTTTCGTCATCCTGATGACCACGATGTCAAGACAATATCCAGGAATCTTGATGTTAGGGTCGTTTTAGGGTGATCTCGAGAATTTCAGCACAATCTGAAATCGAAGGTTATGCACCGCCAAATGGTACTCCATCTGGCGGCGCATATTAATGTTTTAAAAAGCGTGTTTAATGAAGTGACATTATTTTTAAATCTCTAATCGTTATACATAATTACATTGCGAGTGAAATCATAGACCTTAAAACAATATGTACCATGCTAAGTCATGCATACACAAAAGGAATAATATGATTGAAATTCAAAACGGTCAAGATCGAAAAAAGGCAAAATTGAAGGCTTTCGAGGTCTCGTTTCGAAAAATATTTCGGACAAACAGCCTATGGTAGTTTGCCAACGTATAGATCCCGAAAGAATACACGATGTGAAAAAAACGGTGACTAAATCGGAGCTATGAGTCAAAAGATACGATAGATCGAACATTTTGGCCTAAGACAAAAAACACCAAGCACCACGAACCGTCGGTGGTGTTTGGTGCGTGGTGCGATTTTGCGAAGAAAGATGTCTTTTTCTAAATCTACAAGACCTCGAATGGCACACTCGTTCATAGAGACTTGCTCGTTTGGCCGTTTTAGGGTGATCTTGAGAATTTCAGCATAATCTGAAACCGAAGGTTATGCGCCGCCAAATGGTACTCCATCTGCAGGCGCATACTAATGGTTTAAAAAAACGTGTTTAATGATGTGACATTAGATTCAAATTTATACCCGTTATACATAATTAGATTGCGAGTGAAATAATAGGCCTTAAAACGATATATACCATGCTAAGTCATGCATACACAAAACTAATAATAAGATATAAATTGAAAACGTTCAAAGAGAACATTAAAAATGAGTAAAATGTCTTTTTTCGGCATCCTGACGACCTCGATGTCAAGACACTATCCAGGAGTCATGATGTTAGGGTTGTTTTAGGTTGATCTCGAGAATTTCAGCGCAATCTAAAACTGAAGGTTTTGCGCCGCCAAATTGTACTCCATCTGGCGGCGCATATTATTGATTTAAAAAAGCGTGTTTAATGAAGTGACATTAGGTTCAAATATATATGCGTTATACATAATTACATTGCGAGTGAAATAATAGACCTTAAAACAATATGTACCATGCTAAGTCATGCATACACAAAAGGAATAATATGAATGAAATTCAAAATGGTCAAAACCGAAAAAAGGCAAAATTGAAGGCTTTCGAGGTATCGTTTCTAAAAATATTTGGGACAAACTGCCTAGGGCAGTTTGTTAATGTATAGATCCCGAAAAAATACACGATGTGAAAAAAAATGTGACTAAATCGGAGCTACGAGTCAAAAGATACGATAGATCGAACATTTTGGCCTAAGACAAAAAACACCAAACACCACGAACCGTCGGTGGTGTTTGGAGAGTGGTGCGATTTTGCGAGGAAAGATGTCATTTTCTAAATCTAGAAGACCTCGAATGGCACGCACGATCAAAGAGTCTTGCTCGTTTGGCCGTTTTAGGGTGATCTTGAGAATTTCAGCACAATCTGAAACCGAAGGTTATGCGCCGCCAAATGGTAATCTATCTGGCGGCGCATACTAATGATTTAAAAAAGCGCGTTTAATGAAGTGACATTAGATTCAATATTATACCCGTTATACATAATTACATTGCGAGTAAATAATAGGCCTTAAAATGATATATACCATGCTAAGTCATGCATACACAAAACTAATAATAAGATATAAATTGAAAATGTTCAAAGAGAACATTAAAAATGAGTAAAATGTCTTTTTTCGGCATCCTAACGACCTCGATGTCAAGACACTATCCAGGAATCTTGATGTTAGGGTCGTTTTAGGGTGATCTCGAGAATTTCAACACAATCTGAAACTGAAGGTTATGCACCGCCAAATGGTACTCTATCTGGCGGCGCATATTAATAATTTAAAAAGCGTGTTTAAGGAAGAGACATTATTTTCAAATCTCTATGCGTTATACATAATTACATTACGAGTGAAATCATAGACCTTAAAACAATATGTACCATGCTAAGTCTTGCATACACAAAACGAATAATATGATTGAAATTCAAAACGGTCAAGATCGAAAAAAGCAAAATTGAAGGCTTTCGAGGTCTCGTTTCGAAAAATATTTCGAACAAATGGCCTATGGCAGTTTGCCAACGTATAGATCCCGAAATAATACATGATGTGAAAAAAAACGGTGACTAAATTGGAGCTACGAGTCAAAAGATACGATAGATCAAACATTTTGGCCAAAGACACAAAACACCAAGCACCACGAACCGTCGGTGGTGTTTGGTGCATGGTGCGATTTTGCGAGGAAAGATGTCTTTTTTGGAATCTAGATGACCTCGAATGGCAAGCATGTTCAGGGAGTCTTGCTCATTCGGCCGTTTTAGGGTGATCTTGAGAATTTCAGCATAATCTGAAACCGAAGGTTATGCTCCGCCAAATGGTACTCCATCTGCAGGCGCATACTAATGATTTAAAAAAACGTGTTTAATGATGTGACATTAGATTCAAATTTATACCCATTATACATAATTACATTGCGAGTGAAATAATAGGCCTTAAAACGATATATACCATTCTAAGTCATGCATACACAAAACAAATAATAAGATATAAATTGAAAACGTTCAAAGAAAACATTAAAAATGAGTAAAATGTCTTTTTTCGAAATCCTGACGACCTTGATGTCAAGAAACTATCCAGGAGTCTTGATGTTAGGGTCGTTTTAGGGTGATCTCGAGAATTTCAGCACAATCTGAAACCGAAGGTTATGCGCCGCCAAAAGGTACTATATCTGGCGGATCATATTATTGATTTAAAAAAAGCGTGTTTAATGAAGTGACATTAGATTCAAATCTATATTTGTTATACATATTTACATTGCGAGTGAAATAATAGACCTTAAAACAATATGTATCATGCTAAGTCATGCACGCACAAAAGGAATAATATGAATGAAATTCAAAACGGTCAAAATCGAAAAAAGAAAAATTGAAGGCTTTCGAGGTCTCATTTCGATAAACATTTGGGACAAACAACCTATGGCAGTTTGCCAACGTATAGATCCCGAGAGAATACACAATGTGAAAAAAACGGTGACTAAATCGGAGCTATGAGTCAAAAGATACAAAAGATCGAACATTTTGGCCTAAGACAAAAAACACCAAGCACCACGAACCGTCGGTGGTGTTTGGTGCGTGGTGCGATTTTGCGTTGAAAGATGTCTTTTTCTAAATCTAGAAGACCTCGAATGGCACGCATGTTCAGGGAGTCTTGCTCGTTTGACCGTTTTAGGTTGATCTTGAGAATTTCAGCACAATCTGAAACCGAAGGTTATCCACCACAAAATGGTACTCCATCTGGCGGCGTATACTAATGATTTAAAAAAACGTATTTAATGAAGTAACATTAGATTCAATTTTATACCCTTTATACATAATTACATTGCGAGTAAATAATAGGACTTAAAACGATATATACCAAGCTAAGTCATGCATACACAAAACTAGTAATAAGATATAAATTGAAAACGTTCAAAGAGAACATTAAAAATGAGTAAAATGTCTTTTTTCGGCATCCTGACGACCTCGATGTCAAGACACTATCCAGGAGTCTTGATTTTAGGGTCGTTTTAGGGTGATCTCGAGAATTTCAGCGCAATTTGAAACCGAAGGTTAGGCACCGCCAAATGGTACTCCATCTGGCGGTGCATATTAATGATTTAAAAAAGTGTGTTTAATGAAATGACATTAGATTCAAATTTACATGCATTATACATAATTACATTGCGAGTGAAGTAATAGGCCTTAAAACAATATGTACCATGCTAAGTCATGCATACACAAAAGGAATAATATGAATGAAATTTAAAACGGTCAAAATCTAAAAAAGGCAAAATTGAAGACTTTCGAGGCCTCGTTTCGAAAAATATTTGGGACAAACCGCCTACGGCAATTTGGCAACGTATAGACCTCGAAAAAAATACATGATTTGAAAAAAATGATGACTAAATTGGAGCTACGAGTCAAAAGATACGATAGATCGAACATTTTGGCCAAAGACACCAAACACCAAGCACCACAAACTGTCGGTGGTGTTTGGTGCATGGTGGGAATTTGCGAGGAAAGATGTCTTTTTTAGAATCTAGATGACCTTGAATGGCAAGCACGTTCAGAGAGTCTTGCTCGTTCGGCCGTTTTAGGGTGATCTTGAGAATTTCTGCACAATCTGAAACAGAAGGTTATGCGCCGCCTAATGGTACTCCATCTAGCGGCGCATACTAATGATTTAAAAAAACTTGTTTAATGAAGTGACATTAGATTCAAATTTATACCCGTTATACATAATGTTTAATGAAGTGACATTAGATTCAAATTTATACCCGTTATACATAATTTCATTGCGAGTGAAATAATAGGCCTTAAAATGATATATACCATGCTAAGTCATGCATACACAAAACTAATAATAAGATATAAATTGAAAACGTTCAAAGAGAACATTAAAAATGTGTAAAATGTCTTTTTTCGGCATCGTGATGACCTCAATGTCAAGACACTATCTAGGAGTCTTGATGTTAGGGTAGTTTTTAGATGATCTCGAGAATTTCAGCACAATCTGAAACCGAAGGTTATGTGCCGCCAAACGGTACTCCATCTCGCGGTGCATATTAATGATTTAAAAAAACATTTTAAATGAAGTGACATTAGATTCAAATCTATATGCATTATACATAATTACATTGCGAGTGAAATAATAGACCTTAAAACAATATGTACCATGCTAAGTCATGCATACACAAAAGGAATAATATGAATGAAATTTAAAACGGTCAAAATAGAAAAAGGAAAAATTGAAGGCTTTCGAGGTCTCGTTTCAAAAAATATTTAGGACAAACAGCCTATGGAAGTTTTCCAACGTATAGGTCCCGAAAAACTGAACGATGTGAAAAAAACGGTGACTAAATCAGAGCTACGAGTCAAAAGATACGATAGATCGAAAATTTTGGCCTAAGACAGAAACACCAAGCACCACGAACCGTCGGTGGTGTTTGGTGCGTGGTGCGATTTTGCGAAGAAAGATGTCTTTTTCTAAATCTAGAAGACCTCGAATGGCACGCACGTTCAGAGAGTCTTGCTCGTTCGGCCGTTTTAGGGTGATCTTGAGAATTTCAGCACAATCTGAAACCGAATGTTATGCGCCGCCAAATGGTACTCCATCTGGCAGTGCATACTAATAATTTAAAAAACGCGTTTAATGAAGTGACATTAGATTCAATTTTATACCCGTTATACATAATTACATTGCGAGTAAATAATAGGCCTTAAAACGATATATACCATGCTAAGTCATGCATACACAAAACTAATAATAAGATATAAATTGAAAACGTTCAAAGAGAACATTAAAAATGAGTAAAATGTCTTTTTTCGGCACCCTGACGACCTCGATGTCAAGACACTATCCAGGAGTCTTGATGTTAGGGTCATTTTAGGGTGATCTCGAGAATTTCATCACAATCTGAAACCGAAGGTTATGCGCCGTCAAATGGTACTCCATCTGGTAGCGCATATTAATGATTTAAAAAAGCGTGTTTAATGAAATGACATTAGATTCAAATCTATATGCGATATATATAATTACATTTCGAGTGAAATAATACGCCTTAAAACACTAAGTATCAAGCTAAGTCATGCATACACAAAAGGAATAATATGAATAAAATTCAAAACGGTCAAAATCGAAAAAAGGAACAAACCGCCTACGGAAGATTGCTAACGTATAGATCCCGAAAAAATACATGATTTGAAACAAAAAACGGTGACTAAATCGGAGATACGAGTCAATAGATACGATAGATCGAACATTTTGGCCAAAGACACAAAACACCAAGCACCACGAAACGTCGGTGGTGTTTGGTGCGTGGTGGCATTTTGCGAGGAAAGATGTCTTTTTCGGAATCTAGAAGACCTCGAATAGCAAGCACGTTTAGAGAGTCTCGCTCGTTCGGCCGTTTTAGGGTGATCTTGAGAATTTTTGCACAATCTAAAACCGAAGGTTATGTGCCGCCAAATGGTACTCCATCTGGCGGCGCATACTAATGATTTTAAAAAAACTTGTTTAATGAAGTGACATTAGATTCAAATTTATACCCGTTATATATAATTACATTGCGAGTGAAATAATAGGCCTTAAAACGATATATACCATGCTAAGTCATGTATACACAAAACTAATAATAAGATATTAATTAAAAACGTTAAAAGAGAACCATAAAAATGAGTAAAATGTCTTTTTTTGGCATCCTGGCGACCTCGATGTCAAGATACTATCCAGGAGTCTTGATGTTAGGGTCGTTTTAAGGTGATCTCGAGAATTTCAGCACAATCTGAAACCGAAGGTTATGCGCCGCCAAATGGTACTCCATCTGGCGGTGCATATTAATGAGTTAAAAAAACATTTTAAATGATGTGACATTAGATTCAAATCTATATGCGTTATGCTTAATTACATTGCAAGTGAAATAATAGACCTTAAAACAATATATACCATGCTAAGTCATGCATACACAAAAGGAATAATACGAATGAAATTCAAAACGGTCAAAATCGAAAAAGGCAAAATTGAAGGCTTTCGAGGTCTCGTTTCGAAAAATATTTGGGATAAACCCCCTATGGAAGTTTCCCAACGTATAGATCCCGAAAAAATGCATGATGTGAAAAATAACGGTGACTAAATCGGAGCTACGAATCAAAAGATACGATAGATCGAACATTTTGGCCTAAGACAAAAAACACCAAGCACCACGAACCGTCGGTGGTGTTTGGTACGTGGTGTGATTTTACGAAGAAAGATGTCTTTTTCTAAATCTAGAAGACCTCGAATGGTATGCACGTTCAGAGAGTCTTGCTCGTTCGGCCGTTTTAGGGTGATCTTGAGAATTTCAACACAATCTGAAACCGAATGTTATGCGCCGCCAAATGGTACTCCATCTGGCGCGCATATTAATAATTAAAAAGAAAGCGTTTAATGAAGTGAAATTAGATTCAATTTTATAGCCGTTATACATAATTACATTGCGAGTAAATAATAGGCCTTAAAACGATATATACCATGCTAAGTCATGCATACACAAAACTAATAATAAGATATAAATTGAAAACGTTCAAAAAGAACATTAAAAATGAGTAAAATGTCTTTTTTCGGCATTCTGACGACCTCGATGTCAAGACACTATCCAGGAGTCTTGATGTTAGGATCGTTTTAGGGTGATCTCAAGAATTTCAACACAATCTGAAATCGAAGGTTATGCGCCGCCAAATGGTACTCCATCTGGCGGCGCATATTAATGATTTAAAAAAGCGTGTTTAATGAAATGACATTAGATTCAAATCTATATGCGTTATACATAATTACATTGCGAGTGAAATAATAGGCCTTAAAACAATATGTACCATGCTAAGTCATGCATACACAAAAGGAATAATATGAATGAAATTCAAAACGGTCAAAATTGAAAAAGGCAAAATTGAAGGCTTTCGAGGTCTCGTTTCGAAAAATATTTGGGACAAACCGCCTACGACAGTTTGCCAACGTATAGATCCCGAAAAAATACACGATTTGAAAAAAACGGTGACTAAATCAGAGCTATGAGTCAAAGATACGATAATCGAACATTTTGGCCAAAGACACAAAACACCAAGCACCACGAACCGTCGGTGGTGTTTGGTGCATGGTGAGATTTTGCGAGGAAATATGTCTTTTTCGGAATCTAGACTACCTCGAATGGCAAGTACGTTCAGAGAGTCTTGCTCGTTCGGCCATTTTAGGGTGATCTTGAGACTTTCAACAAATCTGAAACCGAAGGTTATTGTAACGACCCAACCCGTTATCCAACCGATTATGCAACAAATTTTTTTTATACAGACGGGTGCGCGGCGCGCAACCCTCTCTATGCACGGCGCGCACAGAGCCTGATCAGTTCTGTACGGATTTTGCATTTTTCGTTTAATGATCTACCACTTCCCGACACTTTTAGACGAAACGGTTTTCACAACACATTATAATAAGTAAAACTCGCACGTTTTCATAATAAAACAAGTGTTACGACACCGGGCCCACATCGGCCGTTTTACGACTTTTGTACAAAATACAAGTTTTCGACCACATGATTTTTAACACAAAATAAAGACCGAGCATGACGATTGGGGATATGCTACCCAATCCTAATCAATTCAAAAGCCAGATCTTCTAAAGCAACTACGCGAGTCCACTAGTTCCCACGCTTACCCGAGCCACCGTATCCAAGCAAATCTATAAAAAAGATGTAAACAACGAGAGGGTAAGCTAACGCTTAGTGAGTGAGAATATACTACATACATATATATGCATAAAATGAATACGCATCGCCAACACACAAATAGTAAACACATACCGCAATCCGAGCATAACTAAGTAAAGTTATACCTAACGTACCACCAAGCCAAATCCGTAAGATTAGCTACAACATACAATAAGTATATATACGCATATACAAGATACATCCGAAAATACAACAAGGTTAACCCCTTAACCTTAACCCATGAAGGTTGGCCGAACAACCCGAGCCTTAATGAATTCGTACAACCCGAGATTTACTTCCTTCACCACTTCAACAACCGAGGACGGCCGTACTACCCGTGCCTTAGTGAATTCGTACAACCCGAGATTCACTACCTCATCAATAAGATGACCGAACAACCCGAGTCATCATGAATCCGCACAACCCGAGATTTGCTACCTCATCAAAACCCACATCATCGGGGTTACTCAACCGTAACTCAATACTAATCCCACTACATCGGGATTATATAACCCCATATCACAAGTCCATGTGATAACGTACACACGAAGTGTGCACCTAGCCAAGGGTGGTCGACCAAAATGCACAACCGTGCCAATTGGACTTATTACACAAGCCCATCGAATCTACCTATATATGAAGTGAGTTATATAACCGAGAATCACTTCACCCGACCCGCACCCATCCTACACATACATATGCACATAGGATATTAACACTCACCTTGTCATCTTGATGAATGCTACCGAAATAATCCGCAACTCGCCAATGAAAAGTACCTATTCCATTATCACAATATACACAACACACTTAGAGTAGATTTACTAACAAACTCAAAACGACACTTAGTGCAATTTCGACCAATTGCACTTCTGAGCACGAAACGCCCCCAAACTAACCAATAATCACTAACACTAGTGACAATGATCCTAATATACCAATTAAACCCAAACACAAGTGTTAAACACTTACCATTCTCAAAATCACCCACAAACCCTAATTTTGACTCATTTCAAAATTAGTCAACCAAAAACCCCCAAATGGGTTCCAACACTTCCATATTCACTAAACCTAGTGATTAAACCCATTATCAAAACCTAATCAAGGGCAAAACGTCAACCCACCCAAAACACGACAAGTGACAAGAATAACTAGTCACCATAAACCCACTTCATCATCAAAAGGGGTTTCACAACAAATCAAGCTCAAATCCCTAACTTGAATATCAAATCTAACAAATGAAATTCGGAGTTTGAACTTACCAATACTACCACAACGTAGCCGTGAACAAGATGAACAACTTTAAAACCCGAGATTTGGTGAAAATCCAACTCCTTCTTCTCCAAATGAAGCTTCCTCTCTCTAAAACACTTCCTCTCTAGGGTTTGTAGATGGGAGTGTTTGTGGTGTAGTGACGTTATGCGAGGTGTATATGAAATAGCTTTATTTTTACAACTAAATACTATTAAATACGATACAATTTTACACAAGATATTTATTTATTTATAGAATTGATATACTTAAACCTTGCTACAACACTTATAGGCAGTGTACCTAATCGTACGGTAGTGTAGTTTTTAGTAAGTCCGATTCGTTCCATAGGGAATCTTTTAAACAAAGCTTAACGCTATATTAGTTTTAATTTATAAAAATACAAATATATATATATATATATAAGTAATATTATTATTATAAAGGGGGTTTTTACCGTTTAATGACCGGTTTGTCGATTTTAAAAACTATCGTCGCAGTTAAAACCTAATGTAAAATATTAAAAATAAATATAACTTAATTTAAAGCGTAAAGTAAATAACGATAATGAAATTGCGATAAATAAAAGTGCGATAAAATAAAATTGCGATAATTAAAAAGTACGATAATTAAAAGTGCAATTAAATACAATAACAATAAATAAAAGTGCGATAATTAGAAGTGCAATTAAATATAAAATAAAGGAAATTAAATATGAAATAAAATAATTATGCTTATTTAAACTTCCATAATCATGATGTTTGACGTGTTGATTTTAGTTTTATGCCCATGGGTTAATTGTCCTTTGTCCTGGATTATTCAATATGTCCGTCTGGTTTTTGTCCATAACAGTCTATCAGTCATAAATATAAAGTGCGAGTATCCTCGTCAAATTATCCTTATACCCGAAGTCAAATATTCTAACTAATTGGGGACTTAAACTGTAACAAGGTTTTAATACTTTGTTATCAATTATGTCAAGTGTCCTTGTAAATAATTTCACCCCTGTTTTAATAATTCTAGTGGCTATTAATCCATTCCCGTGTCCAGTTAAATGAATGATTATTCGTACATATAAATACCCCGCCCATCGTATCCGATCGAGTGTATATGGTTATTTATAGGAACGTCCAATTGTAAATCTTTATATTAAAATTAACAAACTATCATTTAGTTAAACAAATATAAAGCCCATTAATAGCCCATAGTCTAATTTCCACAAGTGTCGTTCTTTTGTCCAAACCCCAATTATGGTACAAAGCCCAATTACCCAATTTTAGTAATTAGCCCAACATCATGATTACTTCGGTATTAAATAAGCATAATAATAACTTATCTACGAGACATTAAATTAAAAAGGTTGAACATAACTTACAATGATTAAAAATAGCGTAGCGTTACATGGACAGAATTTCGACTTACACACTTACAACATTCGCTAACATACCCTTATTATTAGAAATTAAAATTAAAATTAAAATTAAAATATATATATATATATATATATATATATATATATATATATATATATATATATATATATATATATACGTTTATAGAGAGATTGATAAAAGGATATCTAAAACGATCAAAATGCGTTAGCTTTTATAGGCATTTT
Source organism: Rutidosis leptorrhynchoides (assembly GCF_046630445.1). Taxonomy (NCBI): domain Eukaryota; kingdom Viridiplantae; phylum Streptophyta; class Magnoliopsida; order Asterales; family Asteraceae; genus Rutidosis; species Rutidosis leptorrhynchoides. The sequence continues at coordinate 562,255,460 of NC_092335.1, forward strand.
TGTCCAGGGTATCTCCGCGAGTCGCGGTCCCTTTGCACTACAAACTTCGCAAGTCCCGAAGTTCGTAAACCCGGCTCACACAAGTTTGGATCCTAGTCTACCGACGGTTTTAATATATAAATATAATATATATATATATAATTTATATAATTAATTATATATTATATTATATTTATATACATAATTAACTTGTAATTTTTAGTTCGTTGCGTCGAGCGTTGAGAGTTGACTCTGGTCCCGGTTCCGGATTTTCGAACGTCCTTGCGTACAATTTAATATCTTGTACTTTGCGTTTTGAATCTTGTATTCTTGTAATTTTGAGACGTTTCTTATCAATAATTGGAACCATTTTGATTGTATTTTGTACTTTTGAGCTTTTTGGTCGTTTGCGTCTTCAATTCGTCGAATCTATCTTTTGTCTTCACCTTTTATTATTTAAACTAATATCACTTGTAAATAGAACAATTGCAACTAAAAGCTTGTCTTTCTTGAGGAATAATGCTATGAAATATATGTTCGTTTTTAGCATTTTCAAATATTCCCACACTTGAGCGTTGCTTGTCCTCAACCAATATAGTCTTGAAATACTAGAATCACTTCTTTATTCTTCACACTTTGTACATCAGTGATTTCTATACGGCGGTATAAACAATGGTAGTAACGATGTGGTTTACAGTCTCACATGACTATAAAAATTTAGATCCATTAAGGAAATTGGATCTTTATGAAAACATTTGATCTTTTAAAAATTCATTCTAGCTTTTACCCTAGCTAAGTTTTCCGGAATAACCCTTCACCAGTGTTTGCAAATTGTTTTTGTGGGTTTAGTGGGTTTCAGATTTGAAAATTTTAGCTCAAAACTTGCGGTTTTGTGTCACCCACTTGCTAACCTTGTATTGGGAAAGCAACACGTCCAGTATACTTGCTCCGTATATTAGAGTTATATTTATAAAATTATAAAGTATTTCTATTTTTTTATTTTAGTTTTTAAAATATAAGTTTTTATTTATTATATTTTATATAATTATTAAAAACAGAAAAATATATAAAATATAATTTAAAAAAAACTATAGAACCTGTCGAACGATATTTGTGCATTTAAAATTTTAACCTCCGCGACTCGCGGGGTTTTCTGGTACGTGGCACCGCAACTCGCGGAGCCACCCTGACATGAGTGGAAGCCCTAATTCTGCATTAATTACGTGTAATTATTATTATTATTTATTTAAAAACCCTAATTAGGTTTTGTTAATTAATTAATTTAGTTTAGTTTTAATTATTTTATATATTTAGTTTAATTAGTTTAATTAAATTGTAAAATTAATAGTTTTAATAAATAAATAATATAAAAATAATATTTTTATAAAAATTGTACTTCTTACAACTTTTAGTATATTTTTATATTTGGTCCCTTTTTAATTGTTTTAGCGTAATTTTTTGTTTTTTTCGCTCATATTTAGTTTTAATCCATAGTTTTTTCCATAGTTATTTTTACTTCTAGATTTTTAAGCTTTGCCGTAAAATCCCTTAAGTGCTTTCTCTTTAGACTAAGATTTAGGTGCTTTAGAATTTTGCGACGCCTTTTTAAGTTTTAGTACCTTTTTAAGATATTGCCATTTGGGATATAGTTTTTCTTGTAAGCTTTAATATTTTTAGACGCAACTTTTAATTTTTAGTTTTTAGTTCCTTTTTAAGTTTTGACGCACTACTTTCTTATTTTTATTTTTCGACGCCTTTTACCTATGTATCAATTATCACTCCAATTAGTAATCTCAATTTACAATTTTAATTTTAAGTTAGTGATAGTAATAAGGTTGGGTTAGTCGAGTGTTTTAAAGTTTTATAAGTCACTCTTTTTCTTTCTTATTTTTCGACGCCTTTTATTTTTCAACCCTTTTCTTTTTCGACCTTTTTCGACGCGCTCTTTTTCTTTCTTATTTCTCGACATTCTAGTTTTAGGACTTAGAATTTATTCTATTTCTTCTCTAAATTTCTTTAAATTACGAAAATTTATTTTAAGTGGTTAAATTGATAGACATCAAAATTGTCTGGTTCGTAGTAATAGTTGGATTTGTTCGTGGACCGGGTTATTGGAGCCAAACAGTACTCAATTATATTGAGACCAAATGAATCCTGCCCCTCTGCTGCATCTTTTGGCTATTCGAAACGTGGGCAAAATCAGAAAAGTCTATTAATTGGATAACTTATATAATTTTTCTTTCCTTTTAAAAACTAATAGGATATTCAGTGAATACACCGAGCAAGACGTTCACCACCTTTTGTACGTTCACCACCTGTAACCAAATCAAGACATCTAGCAAATATTGTCGCCGTTGATTTTTCTTTAGAATCGTCATCCAGTCGACCAAGTACTCCAATTCAAATTTCCGATAATCCATTTTTTGAACCCGACCTCACAATTGAGAATTCGGAGAATATTCAGGGACGATTCATAGATCCTGAACCATTAATTTTTCCTCCGGAACCACCAATCATTCAGACAGAGATTGTTGAGGAACGAACCATTAAATCAGAATCCTCTAGTGATTCAGATTCAACAAATTCAATTATGGAGAATCTGGAACCTCTAAGTATGGAAGACCGAATGCGAGCTAAACGCACTGGCCAAGGTCACGCAATTACTCATCCAGACATTAATGCGCCAGATTATGAAATCAAAGGACAAATTCTACATATGGTGACTAATCAATGCCAATTTAGTGGTGTGCCGAAGGAAGATCCAAATGAACATCTTCGTACCTTTAATAGGATCTGCACACTATTTAAAATTCGAGAAATTGAGGATGAACAGATATATCTCATGTTATTTCCCTGGACTTTAAAGGGAGAAGCCAAAAATTGGTTGGAATCGTTACCTGATGGGGCGATTGATACATGGGACGTTTTAGTTGAAAATTTTCTTAAACAATTCTTTCCGGCATCTAAAGCCGTAAGACTTCAAGGAGAAATTGTTACGTTCACACAGAAACCGAATGAAACTCTATATGAGGGGTGGACTAGATTTGGAAAGTTATTAAGAGGATGTCCGCAACATGGTTTAGACACTTGTCAAATAGTACAAATATTCTACCAAGGATGCGACATCACTACAAGAAAAGACATAGATATAGCAGCTGGTGGTTCTATTATGAAGAAAACAGAAACTGATGCTTATAAAATTATTGATAACACTGCTTCCCACTCACATGAGTGGCACCAAGAAAAAGATATCGTTAGATCATCTAAAGCAGCTAGAGCCGATTCTAGCCATGACTTAGATTACATTTCTGCAAAGATAGACGCTGTCGAGAGACGAATGGAAAAGATGACTAAGGATATACACTCAATACGAATTAGTTGTGAGCAGTGTGGAGGACCACATTTGACAAAGGATTGTCTTAGTATTGAGCTAACAATGGAACAAAGAGAGAATATTTCACACATAAACCAAAGGCCTGGAAATAATTATCAGAATAATTATCAACTGCCAAGACCAATTTACAATCAAAACCAGAATTATAACCGAAATGTTCCATACAACAACCAACAAGGTCCTAGCAATCAACAAGTATCCAATAATACTTACAATCAGCAAAGACCTAATTTTCAAAACAAACCACCACAAACCGATGATAAAAAGCCGAATTTAGAAGATATGATGACGAAGCTAGTTGAAACTCAAACGCAGTTTTTCACATCTCAGAAACAAACCAATGAACAAAATGCTCAAGCATTTAGAAATCAACAAGCTTCTATTCAAAACTTGGAACAAGAAGTAAGTAACCTAGCAAGGTTAATAGGTGAAAGAAAACCGGGAAGTCTACCTAGTGATACAAATGCTAACCCCCGTAATGAAACAGCTAAAGCCATTACCACAAGAAGTGGTACAACACTTAAACCACCTGAAATACCGGTAATTTCTGATGAAGCTATTCCTACTCCACAAGAACCACAACCTGAACAAGATAAGGAAAAAGAACCGGTAGTTGAAAAGGTTAATGAAGATAACACAGTTAAAGCTAAACCTTATGTTAAACCATACCAACCACCACTTCCTTACCCGAGTTAAATGAAGAAAGAGAAACTTGAAGCCGAGCAATCTAAATTCTTGGATATGTTTAAACAGATAAATGTAAATCTTCCTTTCATTGATGTGATTTCAGGAATGCCTAGATATGCTAAATTTCTGAAAGATCTAATCTCGAATAGAAAGAAAATGGAAGAACTATCGGCTGTTACTATGAATGCTAATTATTCAGCAGTGCTGTTGAATAAGATACCAGAAAAACTATCCGATCCAGGAAGTTTCACAATTCCATATTTTCTGGGTAGTCTTAGTTCAATAGAAGCATTGGCAGACTTAGGTGCTAGTATAAATCTAATGCCGTATTCACTATACGCTAAACTAGACCTTGGAGAATTAAAACCAACAAGAATAAGTATACAACTAGCCGATAGATAAATAAAATATCCTAGAGGGATAATGAAGAACATGCTAGTTAAAGTTGGTACTTTAGTATTTCCAGTAGATTTTGTTGTTCTGGACATGGAAGAAGATTCTCAAGTTCCTCTCATATTAGGAAGACCATTCTTAAACACGGCTAAAGCAATGATAGACGTGTTCGGTAAGAAACTGACCCTAAGTATAGAGGATGAGAGTGTTACCTTTTCAGTTGATAGAGCAATGCAACAACCGCAATCTGCAGATGATACATGCTATTATATTCAAACTATAGATTCACATGCAGAATTATTAGAAGAATTTCCAGAATTACAAGGAACGGGATAATATTCTTTAGGAGAAGGAACTGAACCAATTGATGAAACTGAAATGTTAGCTACACTAATAGCTAATGGATATGAACCAACAACAGAAGAAATTCAAATGCTAAAAGAAGAAGACAGATATCGATATAAATCATCGATAGAAGAACCACTAACATTAGAGTTAAAGCCACTTCCAAACCATTTGAAATACGCTTATTTACATGGTGAATCTGAATTACCTGTAATAATATCGTCTTCTCTTACCAAAAATGAGAAATCACAACTCATTTCTGTGCTAAAAGCTCATAAACCAGCTATTGCATGGAAAATTCATGATATTAAAGGAATAAGTCCTTCGTATTGCACACATAAAATCCTTATGGAAGAAGGTCATAAAACGAATGTGCAACGCCAACGAAGACTAAATCCTAATATGCAAGATGTTGTTAAAAAAGAAATTATTAAACTGCTTGATGCAGGTTTAATCTATCCAATTTCTGATAGTCCATGGGTAAGCCCAGTTCAATGCGTGCCTAAGAAGGGTGGCATGACTGTCATTACAAATGAGAAAAATGAGCTTATTCCTACTAGGACTGTAACAGGATGGCGTGTGTGTATTGATTATAGAAAATTAAATGACGCCACCAGAAAAGATCACTTTCCCTTACCTTTTATTGATCAAATGTTGGAAAGATTAGCCGAAAACAGTTACTATTGTTTTCTAGATGGTTTTTCCGGATATTTTCAAATTCCAATAGCACCCGAAGACCTAGAGAAAACCACATTCACGTGCCCTTATGGTACTTTTGCTTACAAACGCATGCCATTTGGACTTTGCAACGCCCCTGCAACCTTTCAAAGGTGCATGATGGCGATTTTTTACGACATGATAGAAGAATGCATGGAAGTTTTCATGGATGACTTTTCAGTCTTCGGTGATACATTTGAATCATGTTTAGTTAATCTTGAACGAATGCTTATTAGATGCGAACAATCAAATCTAGTTCTTAATTGGGAGAAATGCCATTTCATGGTTAAAGAAGGCATCGTTCTTGGACATAAAATTTCAAACGAAGGAATTGAAGTGGATAGAGCTAAAGTAGATGTAATTGCTAAACTTCCACATCCCACCAATGTTAGAGGAGTTAGGAGTTTTCTAGGGCATGCCGGTTTTTACCGACGTTTCATAAAAGATTTTTCTAAAATTACCACTCCTATGAATAAACTCCTAGAAAAGGATGCTCCATTCATCTCTTCAGAGGAATGCATTAAATCTTTTAATATACTTAAAGAGAAACTCACTAATGCGCCGATCATGATAACTCCAAATTGGAATCTACCGTTTGAACTTATGTGCGATGCAAGTGATTTTACAATGGGAGCCGTTTTAGGACAAAGGATTGAAAAACGATTTCAACCTATATATTACGCTAGTAAGACATTAAAAGGAGCACAAACAAATTATACAACTACTGAAAAAGAACTCCTTGCTATTGTCTTTGCTTTTGACAAATTTCGTTCATATCTCGTTCTAGATAAAACGGTGGTCTATACCGACCATTCCGCTCTTAGATACCTATTTTCGAAACAAGATGCCAAACCACGATTAATCCGTTGGATCTTACTATTACAAGAGTTTGATATTGAAATCTGAGATAAAAAGGGAGCAGAAAATCTCGCCGCTGATCATCTTTCTCGTCTTGAAAATCCCGAATTAGAAGTTCTAAATGAATCGGCCATACAAGACAACTTTCCTGATGAATATCTATTGAAGATAGATTATAATGAAATACCATGGTTTGCAGACTATGCAAACTACTTAGTATGTGGATTCCTTGAAAAAGGATTATCGTACCAAAAACGAAAGAAATTCTTCAGTGATATAAAACACTATTTCTGGGAAGATCCACATTTGTTTAAAAGTGATCCCGATGGAATAATACGCCGATGTGTATTCGGAGATGAAGCTAGTAAAATCTTAAACCATTGTCACACAGGACCAACAGGAGGTCATTATGGGCCTCAACTCACAGCAAGAAAAGTTTATGATGCTGGATTCTATTGGCCTACAATTTACAAAGACGCACACCTTCTTTGCAAATCCTGTGGTGCTTGTCAAAGGGCCGGAAAAATAAGTCAACGTGATGAAATGCCACAAAATTTGTGTCAAGTATGTGAAGTATTTGACGTTTGGGGTATTGACTTTATGGGTCCATTTCCAAAATCTCATAATAATTTACACATTCTCGTAGCCATTGATTATGTATCTAAATGGGCGGAAGCACAAGCTCTCCCAACTAACGATGCACGAGTTGTAGTCAACTTTTTAAAACGTCTTTTTGCAAGGTTTGGAACACCGAAAGCTTTAATAAGTGATCGGGGAACTCATTTTTGTAATAATCAACTTGAGAAAGTTCTTAAAAGATATGGAGTAACTCATAAAATCTCCACCGCATATCATCCACAAACAAGTGGACAAGTTGAAAATACCAACCGAGCTTTAAAACGTATTCTAGAGAAAACCGTAGGATCAAATCTGAAGGAATGGTCCATAAAATTGGAGGATGCACTCTGGGCTTTTAGAACAGCCTACAAAACTCCAATTGGAACCACACCTTTTAGACTCGTTTACGGAAAAGCATGTCATCTTCCAGTAGAAATTGAACACAAAGCATTTTGGGCTTTGAAGACATGTAATCTTGATTTACATGAAGCTGGACGTCTACGATTAAGTCAACTAAACGAATTAGAAGAATTAAGACAAGAAGCATACGAAAATTCGTTAATCTATAAGGAAAGAACAAAGAAATGGCATGATAAAAGAATCAGAAGTTCAAAAGAATTTAAAGAAGGAGACAGAGTTCTTCTTTTCAATTCACGATTCAAGCTATTTCCTGAAAAATTGAAATCAAGATGGTCTGGACCATTTATAGTGAAAAGAGTTTTCCCATACGGAACAGTAGAGTTAATAAATTCAAATGGGATTGAATTTAAGGTTAATGATCACAGAGTTAAACATTACATAGATAGTCCGTTGGAAGTTGAGAACAAAGTTAATCACAATTTCGATACCACAGCTAACTAAGTGTGGGGAGAATCAAGTCTTTAAAGGATAATATGTATTTCTGTTAGATTTAGATTTTCTGTTTTCGTGTAGTACTCGAAAATGTAACCCGAATGGTCTTTCCCTAGCAGACCCTAAAGAACTAGTCTTCTCCCCCCATTCTGAATTTTTATTTTTTTTAGGTTTTTACGAAATGAAGACTTCCTGTGAACTAAACCATGGTGTAATGCTACACGCTTTGATTACTAAACGTAATAATGTCACACTTCCGAGTGAAATGGTATCAGTAATCAGAGAAAAATTAGACGGAGTAAGAAAAGAATCCAGATGCGAAGATAATAAGTTACAATTTGGTAAAGGAAAATCAAAATCCGCAGCGAAAAGAAGAGCACGGCACCTTGAAAGATGTCACAAATGTGAAAAATGGTCACACGAAGGTAAATGTTCAAATAATCAAACCTATTAAAACACCGAGTTTGTTACTTTATGCAGAGATGGACCGTTCATATGTTAAGAAGAAAAAACATTAAATTCTCGAGGTTACGCCTATGTAGCCATGGAAAATCAATTAGTCCGACTATCTTATGAGTAGGCTAGAGCATATCACTAAGAAATCTATTTCACAGGTAAGTTTGTACAGTTTTTATTTTTATTTTTATTTTTATTTTTTAACCTTTTGATAATAAACGCTAAATTGTTCGCTATTAAGTATTAAATTGGTATTCGATGAAATTAGGTCTTGCGACCGAAATTGTTGATATCATACAAAAATTTATTACATCACTGCGAAATTTATCGTTTATTCTTAAGGTATAAATATCTTTAATCAATCAAACTCAAAATATTTCAAAAATTCGTCATGAGTTAAATTAGGTTATGGAACCGAAATTACTTTACCGAAAAGAGGGACTCATATTTTTGATAATATTTGATTGATTAAAGTGGGATAAAGGCAAAAAGATTTTTAATTTTATTTTTACCATGTTTTTAAAATTAATATATAAATCTTAAATAAATATTGTAAACTTTTAAAATTGTAAATATTTGGAAAATTAATATTTTTAATATAAGTTTGTATGTACAAAAACAAGAATATAATTTAAGTTTGGTGTGAATTTATAATATGAATTTTAAATTTAAGTTTGGTGTGAATTTAAAAACAAAAATTTACTTTATTTCGCTAAGTTAAAAATATGATTTTTAAAATTCGTCGTGAGTTGAAGACTAGGTCGTTGAACCGAAATTGCTTTACCCGAGGGAGGGACGAGAACTTTTATTATCATTATTTTTAATCGTATTGAATTAAAGTATGCCAAAAACATTAAAAAACCCAAAAATCTTTGCATTTAAAACCGCGCTTTAAATAGACAAATTTTAAAATTTTGTCGAGGGATGGACTAGGACATCGATCCGAAACGACCTCGTCCTAAATAACAAGGCAAACAAATTTTTAAAATTAATTAATATTTGTTTTATAAGTTAAAGATTTAAAAAAATAAAAAAAAAATAAACGCCGCGACTCGAGGAGTTTGTAATAGGGAAACACCACAAGTCGCGGAGTTTGCAAGTTCCAGAAAAAAAATTAAACGCAAAAAACAGATCAGTCCCCAACATCCCACACCCAAAATACTGCGAAAAAACGCGAAAAAAGCCTCACAAATTCGCAATTTTTGACCATTTTCATCAAATCTTTCACAAAATCATGTTGAGAAGAATGCTATCAAGGAATTACTCAAGGAAAACGGTAAATTTCTACACCAAAACACCCTTTAATCCGAAAATTTAGTGTTCTTGAGTAATTTTATACCCAATTCAATTTTGATGCTTTTTAGTGTAATTATGCTTAAATTGCTTATGTATTATGCTTATATAACCTAGAGTGATGCTATTTAACATGATTAGAAGCCTTAAACTTCAAATTTTGAGTAATCTAGGGTTTGTGTTCTTGAGCAAAATTGGCCGATTTTTGTCATGAATTATTGCTAAATTAAGTAGTGTAACATGTTTAGGTAGTTAAATGATCCAAACTTTGAGCCTAAACATGATTTTTGAGAATTAAAGTGGACTTTTTCAAGTCTAAAATTCATGAACTTGATTTTTGAGAGATAATGCCATTTGAAACTTGTTTAATTGCTAATAATGATTATTTTGACATGTTATTTGAATTGAATGCTTATGAACTTGGCGAACAATTTCGTATATGCTTATTTGAAAAAGTGTAGATTTGATAAAAATATGAAAATAAGCATAAGTTTGATATAAATTGAACATGTCATTGTAATTATTTTGATTGATGATTTTGCTGACACTAATGCATATTTGGATGCACAAAAATTATGTTTGATGTGTTTTGCAGACTGAAAGGAATGAATCTTCATCCCAAGCTCGCATTGCTCCTCCTGAGAATGCGGAACAACAGGATGTTGATAACTATTACAAACAAGAAATACCTCATCCAGTTATGACATTTTCAGATATGCACGTGGAAGATTTGCACCCGAACTTGAGAGTAGACAGACGTTGGATAGATTATCCAAAATACCAAAGGAGCTTGCACACTCTTCATTCTAAAGCTGTTGAAGTACCTAGGGTAATAGAATGGGAACCGTTAGAAGCCGTAGGATTGGTCGAACGGATTAGAGAATTACTTACACAGAGGTATGGTAATTCTACTTTTAACGATTGGGTACAATTATTCAACATGCGTAGACCTGTATATAAAGTATGGTGTGAAGAATTATTGTGTAGTATAGAAATAAATGATCGGGTAGCTAGTTTAACCGATCGAACTTTTATTAGATTTTTGTTAGGAGGTTCGATTCGCCACATGTCTCTACTAGACATGGCTCAGGCCTTATGTATATATACGCCTGAGGAGCTAGCATCTGCCGATTGTCGAGGGTTGATATTAAATGGTAGGAAGATTGATGAAAATTTTGATACGCATGGTGTATGGAGTCATATGACTAGCCATCACCGATTTAAAGGGGGAAATTACTCTTATTTGGATATAGATAGAGCTGAGTTAAGAGTAATTCACAGGTTTCTAGCGAACTCGATTACACAGCGAGGTAAAAATAAGGAAAAGGTAAATGAGCAAGATTTATTTTACCACATGTGTATTCGAGACCCACAAAGCGCTGTAAGTATACCTTATTGTGTGGGTTATTATTTATCAGCTATGGTTAGGGGATGAGACCGCACAGTATAATAGGAGGTGGTATATTTATTACATTAATTGCTGAGTATCTCGATGTGGATATAAGTCGGGGGGGATTATTAATCGAAAAACCAGAACCCCACGATACAATTGGTTTAAATGTATATCATGGTGCTAAGGTTTTGAAGAGGCGAAATAACGCCGCAGTACAATATAATGGAAGACATCCACAGGTTGAAAGAAATCAACAGCCAGGTAATGTGGGAGGGGGAAATAAAATGACAGAAATGCAAAGGTTTATTGCTTCACAAGAGTATGAAAATGCTAGACATCGAGCATTTGAAGATTGGCAAGTTCATCAAAACCATATCATTGCACATTGCCAACATATAGGTAGAAACTATATTCCTACTCCAAAGCCCGTATTTCCTCCCTGGTCTTTAGAGATCCAACCACCGTATCCTACTTATAACCCAGCTGAAGCATTTTATAACACATACGGTTATGCATGGAACCCCTACTGGTATCAGTATCAACCCTAGTTTATTTAGTTTTATTTATTTTATTTTTGTAATGTTACTACATATAGCACTTATGTTGATATTGTAATAGTTTTTATAATTTTCTAACTTTTATTATTAGATTTTAATAATTTTTGAATGTGGGGTAATATACCAAACTTCAAAAATATGTATATATGTTTGCAGTATATCTTATGTACACAACAGGGTAAAACAACGCATTTTCAAAGACTGGCATTAAGTTCAGCAAAAACAACTAATTGTGACGACAAGATGCAAAATATATGTGAAATAACAACAAGACGGAATGAACAAATGATGTCCACCATTTATCATTCAACACAAACAACAATATGTTTGGAAACTTTGGTAAAATTTAATCATTTTTCTACGCTAATCACCCTCAATAATTTAAATTGTTACTGATTTCTTGCAAATGAGGGCATTGCAAGATCTTAAGTGTGGGAAGGGGTTAAATTCTTTCGGATTTTAAAATTTTTACTTTATACACTTGGTTACCATTAGAAATACTAATAAAGCAGTAGTTGTATTAGAATCTAGTGCTCTCTGATAATAAAGAATAGCCCTAGTCTTATATACAGACTACCCAATTCTAGTAAAAAATTTTAAAATTTTCAATTAAATGAACTCAAAATCATGTTTATACATATTTATGAACGATAAAACTAGGTGTTAACACCGAAATTATTGTTACCTTGGAAAGGACATAAATTGAGAAACAAACCAAAATGTTAGAATTCATTTAAAATGGTATAGAGGAGAATAAAAAGGCAAAGAAAGGAAAATAAAAATCAAGTGTGGGAAATTTTTACCAAGTTATTCAAAATATATATCACATATTTTTGTACAATTAATTGAAAATACTTTCGTTTTGGACGAAAATAAACAGTTTTACGCGATTTATTATAATATATTTGAAACAAAGATGGATCTACACGATGAATCAATTCCATCATTAAAAGGAAGTAAAGTCTTCCGAAAAAGACACGCGCTTCTTGATTTAGGTCAAGAAGTTGTCGTCCAGACCAGCTGTAGGTTGACGAAAAATCTAGAAAAGTCATCTCTAAAATCAGCAGGAAATCCATGGACCTCAGCATCAAACAGGGTCGCCAAATGGTCAGACTTATCCTAACCATGAGAGGATCTGTCTAGTACAATGGGAGGGCACCGTGCAAATTAGCTTGATAAGACTAATGAATCAGATCCCTAGAAACGATAATCTCCTTAAAGATCAAAAATCAGCTTTTAAGACTGATATTACTCAATCCTAGAGATTGACCTTAAAGATTGAGAATTACAAACTCATGGAATTCAATGATATCTAAACTCGAGCTTGAACGAGAAAATATTTTGATCAAAATTTCAAACCGATTTGTTTTCTGAAAACCTATTTTCAATGCGTTCATTACCATTGAACGTAAAATCCTAGGAATTCACCTGGAATTCATTAGGTCACCTGAACCAAATCGGGTGTCAACCGTAAGAACGGTGGTTGCATAGCATGGTCGAAGACAGGACCTTGTGCCAGACCAGAAAAATTATAGGATGATCTTTACTATTGCTCCTACAAAGGATAGTAATATCATCCGACACGTTTTAGACCATGAACAAAAGCATGTCAGGGGACATTGCCTTAACAGTTGCTTGTTCAACGCTTTCCTTTACAACCGGACGGTAGTTTACCGAAAGGTAATATATGGAGCAAGTATACTGGACGTGTTGCTTTCCCAATACAAGGTTAGCAAGTGGGTGACACAAAACCGCAAGTTTTGAGCTAAAATTTTTAAATATGAAACCCACTAAACCCACAAAAACAATTTGCAAACACTGGTGAAGGGTTATTCCGGAAAACTTAGCTAGGGTAAAAGCTAGAATGAATTTTCAAAAGATCAAATGTTTTCATAAAGATCCAATTTCCTTAATGGATCTAAATTTCTATAGTCATGTGAGACTGTAAACCACATCGTTACTACCATTGTTTATACCGCCGTATAGAAATCACTGATGTACAAAGTGTGAATAATAAAGAAGTGATTCTAGTATTTCAAGACTATATTGCTTGAGGACAAGCAACGCTCAAGTGTGGGAATATTTGATAATCCTAAAAACGAACATATATTTCATAGCATTATTCCTCAAGAAAGACAAGCTTTTAGTTGCAATTGTTCTATTTACAAGTGATATTCGTTTAAATAATAAAAGGTGAAGACAAAAGATAGATTCGACGAATTGAAGACGCAAACGACCAAAAAGCTCGAAAGTACAAAATACAATCAAAGTGGTTCCAATTATTGATAAGAAACGTCTCAAAATTACAAGAATACAAGATTCAAAACGCAAAGTACAAGATATTAAATTGTACGCAAGGACGTTCGAAAATCCGGAACCGGGACCAGAGTCAACTCTCAACGCTCGACGCAACGGACTAAAAATTACAAGTTAACTATGTATATAAATATAATATAATATATAATTAATTATATAAATTATATATATATTATATTTATATATTAAAACCGTCGGCAGACTAGGATCCAAACTTGTGTGAGCTGGGTTTACGAACTCCGCGACTTGCGGAGTTTGTAGTGCAAAGGGATCGCGACTCGCGGAGATACCCTGGACAAAAATGCCTATAAAAGCTAACGCATTTTGATCGTTTTAGATATCCTTTTATCAATCTCTCTATAAACGTATATATATATATATATATATATATATATATATATATATATATATATATATATATATATATATATATATATATATTTTAATTTTAATTTTAATTTTAATTTCTAATAATAAGGGTATGTTAGCGAATGTTGTAAGGGTGTAAGTCGAAATTATGTCCGTGTAACGCTACGCTATTTTTAATCATTGTAAGTTATGTTCAACCTTTTTAATTTAATGTCTCGTAGCTAAGTTATTATTATGCTTATTTAGTTAAATAATAACTCAATCGTTAAAAGTAGAATTACCATACCTCTGTGTAAGTAATTCTCTAATCCGTTCGCCCAATCCTACGGCTTCTAACGGTTCCCATTCTATTACCCTAAGTACTTCAACAGCTTTAGAATGAAGAGTGTGCAAGCTCCTTTGGTATTTTGGATAATCTATCCAACGTCTGTCTAATCTCAAGTTCGGGTGCAAATCTTCCACGTGCATATCTGAAAATGTCATAACTGGATGAGGTATATCTTGTTTGTAATAGTTATCAATATCCTATTGTTCCGCATTATCAGGAGGAGCAATGCGAGCTTGGGATGAAGATTCACCCCTTTCAGTCTGCAAAACACATCAAACACAATTTTTGTGCATCCAAATATGCATTAGTGTCAGCAAAATCATCAATCAAAATAATTACAATGACATGTTCAATTTATATCAAACTTATGCTTATTTTCATATTTTTATCAAATCTACACTTTTTCAAATAAGCATATTCGAAATTGTTCGCCAAGTTCATAAGCATTCAATTCAAATAACATGTCAAAATAATCATTATTAGGAATTAAACAAGTTTCAAATGGCATTATCTCTCAAAAATCAAGTTCATGAATTTTAGACTTGAAAAAGTCCACTTTAATTCTCAAAAATCATGTTTAGGCTCAAAGTTTGGATCATTTAACTACCTAAACATGTTACACTACTTAATTTAGCAATAATTCATGACAAAAATCGGCCATAACCTGTTTATATCAAAAAGCTCTAATTTTGCTCAAGAACACAAACCCTAGATTACTCAAAATTTGAAGTTTAAGGCTTATAATCATGTTAAATAGCATCACTCTAGGTTATATAAGCATAATACATAAGCAATTTAAGCATAATTACACTAAAAAGTATCAAAATCGAATTGGGTATAAAATTGCTCTAGAACACTAAATTTTCGCATTAAAGGGTGTTTTGGTGTAGAAATTTACCGTTACCCTTGAGTAATTCCTTGATAGCATTCTTCTCAACATGATTTTGTGAAAGATTTGATGAAAAATGGTCAAAAATTGCGAATTTGGGAGGCTTTTTTCGGGTTTTTCGCAGTATTTTGGGTGTGGGATGTTGGGGACTGATCTGTTTTTTGCGTTTTATTTTTTTTCTGGAACTTGCAAACTCCACGACTTGCGGTGTTTCCCTATTACAAACTCCGCGAGTCGCGACGTTTATTTTTTTATTTATTTTTTTAAATCTTTAACTTATAAAACAAATATTAATTAATTTTAAAAATTTGTTTCCCTTGTTATTTAGGACGAGGTCGTTTCGGATCGATGTCTTAGTCCGTCCCTCGACAAAATTTTAAAATTTTTCTATTTAAAGCGCGGTTTTAAAAGCAAAGATTTTTGGGTTTTTTAATGTTTTTGACATACTTTAATTCAATAAGATTAAAAATAATGATAATAAAAGTTCTCGTCCCTCCTTCGGGTAAAGCAATTTCGGTTCAACGACCTAGTCTTCAACTCACGACGAATTTTAAAAATCATATTTTTAACTTAGCGAAATAAAGTAAATTTTTGTTTTTAAATTCACACCAATCTTAAATTTAAAATTCATATTATAAATTCACACCAAACTTAAATTATATTTTTGTTTTTATACATACAAACTTATATTAAAAATATTAATTTTTCAAATATTTACAATTTTAAAAGTTTACAATATTTATTTAAGATTTATATATTAATTTTAAAAACATGGTAAAAATAAAATAAAAAATCTTTTTGACTTTTATCCCACTTTAATCAATCAAATATTATTAAAAATATGCGCCCTCTTTTCGGTAAAGTAATTTCGGTTCCATAACCTAATTTAACTCATGACGAATTTTTGAAATATTTTGAGTTTGATTGATTAAAGATATTTATACCTTAAGAATAAACGGTAAATTTCGCAGTGATGTAATAAATTTTTGTATGATATCAACAATTTCGGTCGCAAGACCTAATTTCATCGAATACCAATTTAATACTTTATAGCGAACAAATTAGCGTTTATTATCAAAAGGTTAAAAAAAATAAAAAAAAATAAAAACTGTACAAACTTACCTGTGAAATAGATTTCTTAGTGATATGCTCTAGCCCACTCATAAGATAGTCGGACTAATTGATTTTCCATGGCTACATAGGCGTAACCTCGAGCATTTAATGTTTTTTCTTCTAAACATATGAACGGTCCATCTCTGCATAAAGTAACAAATTCGGTGTTTGAATAGGTTTGATTATTTGAACATTTACCTTCGTGTGACCATTTTTCGCATTTGTGACATCTTTCAAGGTGCCGTGCTCTTCTTTTCGCTGCGGATTTTGATTTTCCTTTACCAAATTGAAACTTATTATCTTCGCATCTGGATTCTTTTCTTACTCCGTCCAATTTTTCTCTGATTACTGATACCAGTTCACTCGGAAGTGTGTCATTATTACGTTTAGTAATCAAAGCGTGTAGCATTAGACCATGGTTTAGTTCACATGAAGTCTTCATTTTGTAAAAACCTAAAAAAAATAAAAATTCAGAATGGGGGGAGAAGACTAGTTCTTTAGGGGCTGCAAGGGAAAGACCATTCGGGTTCCATTTTCGAGAACTACACGAAAACAGAAAATCTAACTCTAACAGAAATACATATTATCCTTTAAAGACTTGATTCTCCCCACACTTAGTTAGCTGTGGTATCAAAATTGTGATTAACTTCATTGTCAACTTCCATCGGACTATCTATGTAATGTTTAACTATGTGACCATTAACCTTAAATTCAATCCCATTTGAATTTATTAACTCTACTGTTCCGTATGGGAAAACTCTTTTGACTATAAATGGTCCAGACCATCTTGATTTCAATTTTCCAGGAAATAGCTTGAATCGTGAATTGAAAAGAAGAACTCTGTCTCCTTCTTTAAATTCTTTTGAACTTCTGATTCTTTTATCATGCCATTTCTTTGTTCTTTCCTTATAGATTAACGAATTTTCGTATGCTTCTTGTATTAATTCTTCTAATTCGTTTAGTTGACTTAATCGTAGACGTCCGGCTTCATGTAAATCAAGATTACATGTCTTCAAAGCCCAAAATTCTTTGTGTTCAATTTCTACTGGAAGATGACATGCTTTTCCGTAAATGAGTCTAAAAGGTGTGGTTCCAATTGCAGTTTTGTAGGCTGTTCTAAAAGCCCAGAGTGCATCCTCCAATTTTATGGACCATTCCTTCGGATTTGATCCTACGGTTTTCTCTAGAATATGTTTTAAAGCTCGATTGGTATTTTCAACTTGTCCACTTGTTTGTGGATGATATGCGGTGGAGATTTTATGAGTTACTCCATATCTTTTAAGAACTTTCTCAAGTTGATTATTACAAAAATGAGTTCCCCGATCACTTATTAAAGCTTTCGGTGTTCCAAACCTTGCAAAAAGACGTTTTAAAAAGTTGAATACAACTCGTGCATCGTTAGTTGGGAGAGCTTGTGCTTCCGCCCATTTAGATACATAATCAATGGCTACTAGAATGTATAAATTATTATGAGATTTTGGAAATGGACCCATAAAGTCAATACCCCAAACGTCAAATACTTCACATACTTGAATGACATTTTGTAGCATTTCATCACGTTGACTTATTTTTCCGGCCCTTTGATAAGCATCACAGGATTTGCAAAGAAGGTGTGCGTCTTTGTAAATTGTAGGCCAATAGAATCCAGCATCATAAACTTTTCTTGCTGTGAGTTGAGGCCCATAATGCCCTCCTGTTGGTCCTGTGTGATAATAGTTTAAGATTTTACTAGCTTCATCTCCGAATACACATCGGCGAATTATTCCATCGGGACAACTTTTAAACAAATGTGGATCTTCCCAGAAATAGTGTTTTATATCACTGAAGAATTTCTTTCGTTTTTGGTACGATAATCCTTTTTCAAGGAATCCACATACTAAGTAGTTTGCATAGTCTGCAAACCATGGTATTTCATTATAATCTATCTTTAATAGATATTCATCAGGAAAGTTGTCTTGTATGGCCGATTCATTTAGAACTTCTAATTCGGGATTTTCAAGACGAGAAAGATGATCAGCGGCGAGATTTTCTGCTCCCTTTTTATCTCGGATTTCAATATCAAACTCTTATAATAATAAGATCCAACGAATTAATCGTGGTTTGGCATCTTGTTTCAAAAATAGGTATCTAAGAGCAGAATGGTCGGTATAGACCACCGTTTTAGCTAGAACGAGATATGAACGAAATTTGTCAAAAGCAAAGACAATAGCAAGGAGTTCTTTTTCAGTAGTTTTATAATTTGTTTGTGCTCCTTGTAATGTCTTACTAGCGTAATATATAGGTTGAAATCGTTTTTCAATCCTTTGTCCTAAAACGGCTCCCATTGCAAAATCACTTGCATCGCACATAAGTTCAAACGGTAGATTCCAATTTGGAGTTATCGTGATCGGTGCATTAGTGAGTTTCTCTTTAAGTATATTAAAAGATTTAATGCATTCCTCTGAAAAGATGAATGGAGAATCCTTTTCTAGTAGTTTATTCATAGGAGTGGCAATTTTAGAAAAATCTTTTATGAAACGTCGGTAAAAACCGGCATGCCCTAGAAAACTCCTAACTCCTCTAACATTGGTGGGATGTGGAAGTTTAGCAATCCCTTAAGTGCTCCTAACTTCTCCCAATTAAGAACTAGATTTGATTGTTCGCATCTAATAAGCATTCGTTCAAGATTAACTAAACATGATTCAAATGTATCACCGAAGACTGAAAAGTCATCCATGAAAACTTCCATGCATTCTTCTATCATATCGTGAAAAATCGCCATCATGCACCTTTGAAAGGTTGCAGGGGCGTTGCAAAGTCCAAATGGCATGCGTTTGTAAGCAAAAGTACTATAAGGGCACGTGAATGTGGTTTTCTCTTGGTCTTCGGGTGCTATTGGAATTTGAAAATATCCGAAAAAACCATCTAGAAAACAATAGTAACTGTTTCCGGCTAATCTTTCCAACATTTGATCAATAAAAGGTAAGGGAAAGTGATCTTTTCTGGTGGCGTCATTTAATTTTCTATAATCAATACACACACGCCATCCTGTTACAGTCCTAGTAGGAATAAGCTCATCTTTCTCATTTGTAATGACAGTCATGCCACCTTTCTTAGGCACGCATTGAACTGGGCTTACCCATGGACTATCAGAGATTGGATAAATTAAACCTGCATCTAGCAGTTTAATAATTTATTTTTTAACAACATCTTGCATATTCGGATTTAGTCTTCGTTGGCGTTGCACATACGTTTTATGACCTTCTTCCATAAGGATTTTATGTGTGCAATACGAAGGACTTATTCCTTTAATATCATGAATTTTCCATGCAATAGCTGGTTTATGAGCTTTTAGCACAGAAATGAGTTGTGATTTCTCATTTTCGGTAAGAGAAGACGATATTATTACAGGTAATTCAGATTCACCATGTAAATAAGCGTATTTCAAATTGTTTGAAAGTGGCTTTAACTCTAATGTCGGTGGTTCTTCTATCAATGATTTATATCGATATCTGTCTTCTTCTTTTAGCATTTGAATTTCTTCTGTTGTTGGTTTATATCCGTTAGCTATTAGTGTAGCTAACATTTCAGTTTCATCAATTGGTTCAGTTCCTTCTCCTAAAGAACATTCTCCCGTTCCTTGTAATTCTGGAAATTCTTCTAATAATTCTGCATGTGAATCTATAGTTTGAATATAATAGCATGTATCATCTGCAGATTGCGGTTGTTGCATTGCTCTATCAACTGAAAAGGTAACACTCTCATCCTCTATACTTAGGGTCAGTTTCTTACCGAACACGTCTATCATTGCTTTAGCCGTGTTTAAGAATGATCTTCCTAATATAGAGGAACTTGAGAATCTTCTTCCATGTCCAGAACAACAAAATCTACTGGAAATACTAAAGTACCAACTTTAACTAGCATGTTCTCCATTATCCCTCTATGATATTTTATTGATCTATCGGCTAGTTGTTTACTTATTCTTGTTGGTTTCAATTCTCCAAGGTCTAGTTTAGCGTATAGTGAATACGGCATTAGATTTATACTAGCACCTAAGTCTGCCAATGCTTCTATTGAACTAAGACTACCTAGAAAACATGGAATTGTGAAACTTCCTGGATCGGATAGTTTTTCTGGTATCTTATTCAACCGCACTGCTGAACAATTAGCATTCATAGTAACAG
This sequence comes from Rutidosis leptorrhynchoides, assembly GCF_046630445.1. NCBI lineage: Eukaryota > Viridiplantae > Streptophyta > Magnoliopsida > Asterales > Asteraceae > Rutidosis > Rutidosis leptorrhynchoides. The sequence goes on from NC_092335.1 coordinate 562,276,180, forward strand.
CCGAGAGTTCTTCTATTTTCTTTCTATTCGAGATTAGATCTTTCAGAAATTTAGCATATCTAGGCATTCCTAAAATCACATCAATGAAAGGAAGATTTACATTTATCTGTTTAAACATATCCAAGAATTTGGATTGCTCGGCTTCAAGTTTCTCTTTCTTCATTTTACTCGGGTAAGGAAGTGGTGGTTGGTATGGTTTAACGTAAGGTTTTAGCTTTAACTGTGTTATCTTCATTAACCTTTTCAACTACTGGTTCTTTTTCCTTATCTTGTTCAGGTTGTGGTTCTTGTGGAGTAGGAATAGCTTCATCAGAAATTACAGGTATTTCAGGTGGTTTAAGTGTTGTACCACTTCTTGTGGTAATGGCTTTAGCTGTTTCATTCCGGGGGTTAGCATTTGTATCACTAGGTAGACTTCCCGGTTTTCTTTCACCTATTAACCTTGCTAGGTTACTCACTTCTTGTTCCAAATTTTGAATAGAAGCTTGTTGATTTCTAAATGCTTGAGCATTTTGTTCATTGGTTTGTTTCTGAGATGTGAAAAACTGCGTTTGAGTTTCAACTAGCTTCGTCATCATATCTTCTAAATTCGGCTTTTTATCATCGGTTTGTGGTGGTTTGTTTTGAAAATTAGGTCTTTGCTGATTGTAAGTATATTGGATACTTGTTGATTGCTAGGACCTTGTTGGTTGTTGTATGGAACATTTCGGTTATAATTCTGGTTTTGATTGTAAATCGGTCTTGGCGGTTGATAATTATTCTGATAATTATTTCCAGGCCTTTGGTTTATGTATGAAATATTCTCTCTTTGTTCCATTGTTAGTTCAATACTGAGACAATTTTTTTGTCAAATGTGGTCCTCCACACTGCTCACAACTAATTCGTATTGAGTGAATATCCTTAGTTATCTTTTCCATTCGTCTCTCGACAGCGTCTATCTTTGCGGAAATGGAATCTAAGTCATGGCTAGAATCGGCTCTAGCTGCTTTAGATGATCTAACGATATCTTTTTCTTGGTGCCACTCATGTGAGTGGGAAGCAGTGTTATCAATAATTTTATAAGCATCAGTTTCTGTTTTCTTCATAATAGAACCACCAGCTGCTATATCTATGTCTTTTCTTGTAGTGATGTCGCATCCTTGGTAGAATATTTATACTATTTGACAAGTGTCTAAACCATGTTGCGGACATCCTCTTAATAACTTTCCAAATCTAGTCCACCCCTCATATAGAGTTTCATTCGGTTTCTGTGTGAACGTAACAATTTCTCCTTGAAGTCTTATGGCTTTAGATGCCGGAAAGAATTGTTTAAGAAATTTTTCAACTAAAACGTCCCATGTATCAATCGCCCCTTCAGGTAACGATTCCAACCAATCTTTGGCTTCTCCCTTTAAAGTACAGGGAAATAACATGAGATATATCTGTTCATCCTCAACTTCTCGGATTTTAAATAGTGTGCAGATCCTATTAAAGGTACGAAGATGTTCATTTGGATTTTCCTTCGGCGCACCACTAAATTGGCATTGATTAGTCACCATATGTAGAATTTGTCCTTTGATTTCATAATCTGGTGCATTAATGTCTGGATGAGTAATTGCGTGACCTTGGCCAATGCGTTTAGCTCGCATTCGGTCTTCCATACTTAGAGGTTCCAGATTCTCCATAATTGAATTTGTTGAATCTGAATCACTAGAGGATTCTGTTTTAATGGTTCGTTCCTCAACAATCTCTGTTTGAATGATTGGTGGTTCCGGAGGAAAAATTAATGGTTCAGGATCTATGAATCGTCCCTGAATATTCTCCGGATTCTCAATTGTGAGGTCGGGTTCAAAAACTGGATTATCGGAAATTTGAATTGGAGTACTTGGTCGACTGGATGACGATTCTAAAGAAAAATCAATGGCGACAATATTTTCTAGATGTCTTGATCTGGTTACAGGTGGTGAACGTACAAAAGGTGGTGAACGTCTTGCTCAGTGCATTCACTGAATATCCTATTAGTTTTTAAAAGGAAAGAAAAATTATATAAGTTATCCAATTAATAGACTTTTCTGATTTTGCCCACGTTTCGAATAGCCAAAAGATGCAGCAGAGGGGCAGGATTCGTTTGGTCTCAATATAATTGAGTACTGTTTAGCTCCAATAACCCGGTCCACGTACAAATCCAACTATTACTACGAACTAGAAAATTTTGATGTCTATCAATTTAACCACTTAAAATAAATTTTCGTAATTTAAAGAAATTTAGAGAAGAAATAGAATAAATTCTAAGTCCTAAAACTAGAATGTCGAGAAATAAGAAAGAAAAAGAGCGCGTCAAAAAAGGTCGAAAAAGAAAAGGGTTGAAAAATAAAAGGCGTCGAAAAATAAGAAAGAAAAAGAGTGACTTATAAAACTTTAAAACACTCGACTAACCCAACCTTATTACTATCACTAACTTAAAATTAAAATTGCAAATTGAGATTACTAATTGGAGTGATAATTGATACATAGGTAAAAGGCGTCGAAAAATAAAAATAAGAAAGTAGTGCGTCAAAACTTAAAAAGGAACTAAAAACTAAAAATTAAAAGTTGCGTCTAAAAATATTAAAGCTTACAAGAAAAACTATATCCCAAATGGCAATATCTTAAAAAGGTACTAAAACTTAAAAAGGCGTCGCAAAATTCTAAAGCACCTAAATCTTAGTCTAAAGAGAAAGCACTTAAGGGATTTTACGGCAAAGCTTAAAAATCTAGAAGTAAAAATAACTATGGCAAAAACTATGGATTAAAACTAAATATGAGCGAAAAATACAAAAAATTACGCTAAAACAATTAAAAAGGGACAAAATATAAAAATATACTAAAAGTTGTAAAAAGTACAATGTAACGACCCAACCCGTATTCCATACGATAAATTTTTTTTTTTTATAATACACATTTATGCGCCAATTAAATATGTAAACCATTCCATAAGTTTCATTTAAACGTACATCAATTTAAATGTTTACAAAAGGCACGAAAGCCATTAATTAAGTTTAAATCAAGTTTGACCCACTACAAGGATAGTTTATAATCCAAACGACCTCGAGCATGGTTTGGGGCTAAACTACCCAAAACGTTAGGCCAACTTCAAAAGCTAACACCAAAAGCACCCCCGACAACATAAGCGGGATACCACTAGTCCAAACGTATGCCCTTACCTTGTCCAAGCCGGAACCTATAAAATGGTAAACAACGAGAGGGTAAGCAAGGCTTAGTGAGTGGAACAATTATACATACATATATATATAACCTACTTACTTGCAAACACTTACCAAATCCGCATACATACTAGTTACATAATTAGCATACCTTTCACATGTATAACGCTAAGCACCACGATAACAAGGCTAGTATAAAAATAGCATATAACACAACAATACATTATGCTAAAACACAAATATAACGATGATGTTCACAACATCCATAGTACTCAAGATCCCAAGGCTAGCCCAACGAATGGTATCGTCAACATCAAAACTTAAATCCCATTCGCCTACATTAATGTGGTATCGTCAACACCGAACTTTAAACCCACATATGAGGTATCGTCAACAACGAACTTTAAACGCTCATCAACGTCACTACAATAATCGTATGGAATCGTCAACATCGAACTTTAATTCCATACGTATGAGGTATCATCAAAAACGAACTTTAAACCCTCATCAACATCATAATATACTCTAGGGTATGGTATCATCAACATCGAACTTTAACCCATACCCCACAAGCAAATAAATCATATACATGCATATATAATTATTCCACTCACATTGTCACAAGGATGATGATTTAGCACTTCCGAGCTTCAACGCAATGTACCTAAATCATTAAGTGCACATTCAATTTCACAACTAGTGGGATTAACCACAATACTCCCACTTGAGCATTTAATGTCCCAATTTGCATTAAATGACTCAACTATACACAACCGCCCATAAATGGCCAAGACTCGACTTTAATCACTAAGACTAGTGAATTAAAGTCTATTAACTTCAATTAGCACAAAACTTAGGGTAATCCATACCCATTTTATCTAATTAGGTCAACTAGTACATTTTGACCCATTTTATATTACTTAGACTCACAATCAAGTCAAACTTTCCCATTAACACTTCTTTCATAAATCTTAAAGTGCAATAGTGACTAACAACACCAATTGACACTTACAACCTCAAATCACAAGGCCAAAACCCTAGATTGTGGCCATTAGGGTTTCATAACAATAACATAACCCAAATTCACCCATTTTACCCTCAAATGGGTCATACATACCCCACATGAACCAAACCCTAGCTTAAACAAATTAAAACTCAAAACATAGAGTTAAGACTTACAAATACAATCACAACGTAGCTAGAGACGTAGGGAACAACTTTAAAACTTGGATTCGGGTGAGATTTGGTCTCCTTCTTTTCCAAGTGAGCTTTCTCTCACTAAACCCTAACTCTCTCTCTCTCTCTCTAAAATTGAATGTGGTGTAGGTGAAGATGTGTTAAATGAGTTAGGATAACTCATTTATCAGTTTTCTAGATCTAAAACCGTCTACAAGTGAAAAGACTTAAACACCCTCAAAGATGCCATTTAAATTGGGTCAAATTTGTCAAACAGCGACATCTGTCTCGTTTCGCGATAACCTATCGCGTAACGCGACGCCCAAACGCGACAAACCACAACAGAACGCGATAACCTCGACATAACTGGGGGTTCTGGAGCTGTCGCGTTCCAGCCCACTTTGTCGCATATCGCGACGCACCAGGACGCGATGAAACTCACTCAGACGCGACAGAAGGCCTGATCAAACCATTTTCCAATATTTTCACACATTAAAGTAAAATAAACGATCATAGATGCAATAATAAATGTACACGAGGTTAATTACGCACCTTAAGTCATATCCAAGGAAAACGGGATGTTACAACTCTCCCCCACTTGAATCGGAGCGCGTCCTCGCAATCCAAGCCGCATGACAAGAGGGTAGGTAAACCAAAACGAATTCTTCGGGCTCCCAAGTGAATTCGGAACCTTTACTACGACGCCATTGTACTTTAAAAGTTCTCACTTCTTTATTTCTCAACCTTTTGACCTTCTCATCAAGTATGGCAATCGGTTCCTTGATGTACTCTAACTTATTATTTAGCTCAATCTCGTCTAATGGCACCCAAGATGAATCATCCGCAAGACACTTACGGAGATGGGAAACATGAAATATATTATGGATCCACGCAAGCTCTTCGGGTAATTCCAAACGATACGCGACTTCACCAACACGAGCTAAAACCTTAAATGGTCCAATAAACCGAGGAGCTAACTTTCCTCGTTTCCGGAATCGAATAATACCTTTCCATGGCGAAACCTTAAGCATCACCATGTCACCTTCTTGAAATTCGATCGTATGTCTATGCTTGTTGGCATACGACTTTTGCCTATCTTGAGCCTTTTTCAAATGCTCTCGAATCACATCAATCTTGCTATTCATCTCTAACACCAAATCGGTACTCCCGATTTCCTTTTGTCCCACTTCACCCCAACAAATATGGGTTCGACACCTACGCCCATAAAGCATCTCATAAGGTGGCATCCCAATACTAGTATGATAACTATTATTGTACGAGAATTCCACCAAAGGTAAGTGCTCGTCCCAATTACCACCAAAATCGATAATACACGCACGTAACATATCTTCCAAAGTTTGATTCGTACGTTTGGTTTGACCGTCCATTTGAGGATGATACGCCGTGCTCAACTTCAGTTGCGTGCCCATGTCTTCGTGAAACTTTTCCCAAAACTGAGATGTAAAACGAGTATCTCGATCCGAAACAATCGATATAGGAACGCCGTGTCGAGAGATGACTTCCTTGATAAACAACTTAGCCAAGGTCTCCGACGACATCGCTTCCTTAATGGGAAGAAACAAAGCACTCTTCGTCAGTCGATCAACTATAACCCAAATCGAATCAAACTGGGTTCTCGCTGTTTTAGGTAACTTTGTGATGAAATCCATGGTAATGTGCTCCCATTTCCATTTCGGGATTTCTAACGGTTGTAACTTACCATACGGCTTTTGGGGCTCGGCCTTAACTTGAAAACACGTGACGCATTACTCAACATACTTCACAACATCACGTTTCATGCCCGGCCACCAATAATCTTTCCTTAAATCAAGATACATTTTCGTTGCGCCCGGATGAATGGAATACTTTGACTTATGTGCTTCATCAAGTAGCACTTGTCGATAATCTCCCATCTTAGGCACCCATACTCTTCCTTGAAAAGACAACAAACCACGCGAGCCCATAGTAATGAACTCCGATTGTCCCACAATTCGCTCCGCATGCTTGTTGTGAACGTAAGCCTCTATTTGAATCACGCCGAGTTTTTCAAGAAAATCGTTAGTAATAATCATACGTATCATTCCCAATCGTAACGCCGGGTGATGACTCTTTCGACTTAACGCATCCGCGACCACATTCGCCTTGCCCGGATGATAAAGTATTTCACAATCATAGTCTTTTACCACATCCATCCACCTACGTTGACGATAATTCAAATCTCGTTGATTAAAGAGATGTTTCAAACTCTTATGATCCGAATAAATCGTACACTTGACACCATACAAGTAATGGTGCCAAATTTTCAAAGCATGTACAACCGCCGCCAACTCAAGATCATGAGTTGGATATCTCGTCTCGTGTTCCTTTAATTGTCGAGAGGCATAAGCGATGACTTTACCTCTTTGCATTAGAACACACCCGAGTCCATTTAACGAAGCATCACAATAAACCGTCATGTCTTCCACCCCTTCCGGCAAAACCAACACCGGATCTTGACACAACTTCTCCTTTAACAATTGAAAAGCAATTTCTTGCTCGTTCTCCCAATTAAATCTCGCATTCTTCCTAGTCAATTTCGTCAACGAAGAAGCGATCTTAGAAAAGTCTTGGATAAACCGACGATAATAACCGGCCAATTAGAGAAAACTTCGGACCTCCGTAGGCATAGTCGGTTGTCTCCAACTCTTCACTGTCTCTATCTTCCCCGGATCCACTTGAATACCCTCCTTGTTCACAATATGACCAAGGAATTGAACTTCCCTTAGCCAAAATTCACATTTGGAGAACTTAGCATACAACTTCTCCTTTCGTAATGTCTTCAATACTTCACGCAAATGACGTTCATGTTCGTTCATACTCTTTGAATAAACAAGTATGTTGTCAATGAACACAATTACCAACTTGTCCAACATAGGTTGGCACACTCGGTTCATAAGATCCATGAATGCCACCGGTGCATTCGTAAGACCAAAAGGCATAACTACGAACTCAAAATGCCCATAACGCGTTCGAAAAGCTGTTTTCTCAATATCTTCCTCACGGACCCGCATTTGGTGATAGCCGGACCGTAGGTCAATCTTTGAGAAGTATGTCGCACCTTGGAGTTGGTCAAACAAATCGTCAATCCGAGGCAATGGATAAAGATTCTTGATCGTCACCTTATTCAACTCCCGGTAATCGATGCACATCCGCATACTACCATCCTTCTTTTTCACGAATAAAACCGGAGCGCCCCACGACGATGCACTCGGTCAAATAAAACCCTTCTCAAGCAACTCTTGGGTTTGATTTAACAACTCTTGCATTTCCGTTGGTGCTAAACGATAAGGAGTTTTAGCAATGGGAGTAGCTCCCGGAACCAACTCAATGCGAAATTCAACTTGTCTTTCCGCCGGAACACCCGGTAACTCATCCGGAAAAACATCTTCGAAATCACTAACCACCGGAATTTCACAAATAGGTGGTGGCTCGTCACGAGTATCAACAACATGGGCAAGAAAAGCCAAGCCACCACTAACAAGACAACGACGTGCCCGTGCAAAAGAACATATCGGCACAAGTCTTCTTCATCTATCGCCATGAATAATCAACTCTTCCCCACTCGGGGTCTTCACACGTATAAACTTTTCATGGCATGAAATATCGGCTCTATTTCGATCGAGCCAATCCATACCAACAACGATATCAAAATCGCCCAAAGTCATAGGGATGAGATCAATTTTAAAGTTTTCGGTACCAAAAACAACATCACAATTTTTACACACATCAACCACTAGCACTGCCTTGCCGTCCGCTATTTCGACTTCTACCAGACGACTTCACTTAGCTAACGATCTATCAAGTTTAGGCACAAATTTTGGGGACACAAATGACAAATTTGCACCGCTATCAAAAAGAATCCTTGACGGATTGGAATTAACCAAGAAAGTACCTGAGACAACTTCGTTGGATTGTTTGACTTCGTTGTTAGTCATCAAATAGTTTCTCCCTCGAGCCGTACCCGCCGCCTTCTCTAGCCTTTTAACATTATCGTTGTTCAAATCGGGACACTCTGACTTTCGGTGTCCTTCTTTGTTGCAATTAAAACAAGTGAGCTTGTTTGTTGAATTTGGCTTCGGATAGTCCCGTGCCATATGTCCACGTACCCCACAATTGTAGCAAGTAGGGACAAAGTTCCCGAAACCACCGGTAGCGCCCTTCTTCACACTATTGACACTTTCGGAACCCCTTTTGTTCTTGTTATTTTTGTTTGAAAAATTCGAATGACTCGAACCTTCAAACTTTCTTTTTGAAAAGGTGAAATCGCTTTTCCTTGGAATCTCCGGCTCAAAACCCCGAGCTAACTCGTATAGCTCTTCAAAAGTCTTAGCCATCCCCCGACTCATCTTACCCTTGAACTCGTCGTTCAAAGTACGGTAGAAATCTTTCATTAGCTTGTGATCGTCACCAACGTATTCCGGGAAAAAACGAGTCTTTGCCAAAAAGGTAGACTTGAGAGTAACCAAGTCCATCGAACCTTGTTGCAAATGATGCAACTCGTCCCGGATTCTATCAAGGTCGGAAGAAGTTCGGTATTCTTGGAAGAATTCCTTCTTAAACTCTTCCCATGTCAAGCTCATGCATTGCTCTTCACCATATAAATTGATTTTATCGTCCCACCACAACTTGCCTTCTTCACGTAACATGCTAGACCCATATCTCGTCTTCTTCTCGGGAGGACATTCCGCGGTACGGAAAGCTCCCTCGATATCGGAAATCCAACAAGTGTTTTTCAATGGATCCCTCACCCCATTAAACATCGGAGGTTGAGTATCCTTGAAATTCTTGTAGTGGAAGTCCCGCCTTCCACCCCCACCATTACCTTCACCCCCTTCGCCTCGCGGATAAATGTTTCTAGCCTCTAAAACCTCCTCTATTGCGGCTTTCATTCGATCGTTGATCATTTCGGTCACTTGTCCATCGACCGACTCTTGGAAGACCTTCCAGACATCGTCAAGAAAATCCTTCTTTAACTTTTTAAAGATGGCCTCAACCTTGGCCGTGAGTTCAACATCCTCACTCGTACCACCGTTATCATTATCGTGTCCGTTTCTCGTCTTCATTCTATAAAACGGAAAGGATTAAACAAAGAACGAAAAGACTTAACATGTAAGTATATACATGTACACCACACTACTCTATCTCGCTCGATAATCGTCGTACATTACTTGTTTGACACGATTTGCACCCGTAACAACGGTAGCTAATCGTTGTTACACGAGCACGTCGCATTAACTCGTTAGTACAACGTCCGTCTTGCTTGATGATTGCTAAACACAAAACAAAACAATTAGCCCAAGGTTAGCTCACATAAACCAAAGCACTAACTATTCCCGATTAGACCCAAAGTCCTACAAGTCCCGCATAAAGCGCTCACACAATAAAGTCTAAGTCTAGGCACCTATCTCAAGTCGCCTAAATCCCTTAGACCATGCTCTGATACCACTTGTAACGACCCAACCCGTATTCCATACGATAATTTTTTTTTATAATACACATTTATGCGCCAATTAAATATGTAAACCATTCTATAAGTTCCATTTAAACGTACATCAATTTAAATGTTTACAAAAGGCACGAAAGCCATTAATTAAGTTTAAATCAAGTTTGACCCACTACAAGGATAGTTTATAATCCAAACGACCTCGAGCATGGTTTGGGGCTAAACTACCCAAAACGTTAGGCCAACTTCAAAAGCTAACACCAAAAGCACCCCCGACAACATAAGCGGGAGACCACTAGTCCAAACGTATGCCCTTACCCTTGTCCAAGCCGGAACCAATAAAATGGTAAACAACGAGATGGTAAGCAAGGCTTAGTGAGTGCAACAATTATACATACATATATATAACCTACTTACTTGCAAACACTTACCAAATCCGCATACATACTAGTTACATAATTAGCATACCTTTCACATGTATAACGCTAAGCACCACGATAACAAGGCTAGTATAACAATAGCATATAACACAACAATACATTATGCTAAAACACAAATATAACGATGATGTTCACAACATCCATAGTACTCAAGATCCCAAGGCTAGCCCAACGAATGGTATCGTCAACATCGAAACTTAAATCCCATTCGCTTACATTAATGTGGTATCGTCAACATTGAACTTTAAACCCACATATGAGGTATCGTCAACAACGAACTTTAAACCCTCATCAACGTCACTACAATAATCGTATGGCATCGTCAACATCAAACTTTAATTCCATATGTATGAGGTATCGTCAACAATGAACTTTAAACCCTCATCAACATCACAATATACTCTAGGGTATGGTATCGTCAACATCGAACTTTAACCCATACCCCACAAGCAAATAAATCATATACATGCATATATAATTATTCCACTCACATTGTCACAAGGATGATGATTTAGCACTTCTGAGCTTCAACGCAATGTACCTAAATCATTAAGTGCACATTCAATTTCACAACTAGTGGGATTAACCACAATACTCCCACTTGAGCATTTAATGTCCCAATTTGCATTAAATGACTCAACTACACACAACCGCCCATAAATGGCCAAGACTCGACTTTAATCACTAAGACTAGTGAATTAAAGTCTATTAACTTCAATTAGCATAAAACTTAGGGTAATCCATACCCATTTTATCTAATTAGGTCAACTAGTACATTTTGACCCATTTTATATTACTTAGACTCACAATCAAGTCAAACTTACCCATTAACATTTCTTTCATAAATCTTAAAGTGCATTAGTGACTAACAACACCAATTGACATTTACAACCTCAAATCACAAGGCCAAAACCCTAGATTGTGGCCATTAGGGTTTCGTAACAATAACATAACCCAAATTCACCCATTTTACCCTCAAATGGGTCATACATACCCCACATGAACCAAACCCTAGCTTAAACAAATTAAAACTCAAAACATAGAGTTAAGACTTACAAATACAATCACAACGTAGCTAGAGACGTAGGGAAAAACTTTAAAACTTGGATTCGGGTGAGATTTGGTCTCCTTCTTTTCCAAGTGAGCTTTCTCTCACTAAACCCTAACTCTCTCTCTCTAAAATTGAATGTGGTGTAGGTGAAGATGTGTTAAATGAGTTAGGATAACTCATTTATCAGTTTTCTAGATCTAAAACCGTCTACAAGTGAAAAGACTTAAACACCCTCAAAGATGCCATTTAAATTGGGTCAAATTTGTCAAACAGCGACATCTGTCGCGTTTCGCGACAACCTATCGCGTAACGCGATGCCCAAACGCGACAAACCACAACAGAACACGATAACCTCGACAGAACTGGGGGTTCTGGAGCTGTCGCGTTCCAGCCCACTTTGTCGCGTATCGCGATGCACCAGGACGCGTTGAAACTCACTCAGACGCGACAGAAGGCCTGATCAAACCATTTTCCAATATTTTCACACATTAAAGTAAAATAAACGATCATAGATGCAATAATAAATGTACACGAGGTTAATTACGCACCTTAAGTCATATCCGAGGAAAACGGGATGTTACATACAATTTTTATAAAAATATTATTTTTATATTATTTATTTATTAAAACTATTAATTTTACTATTTAATTAAACTAATTAAACTAAATATATAAAATAATTAAAACTAAACTAAATTAATTAATTAACAAAACCTAATTAGAGTTTTTAAATAAATAATAATAATAATTACACGTAATTAATGCAGAATTAGGGCTTCTGCTCGTGTCAGAGTGGCTCCGCGAGTTGCGGTGCTACGTACCAGAAAACCCTGCGAGTCGCGGAGGTTAAAATTTTAAATGCACAAATATCGTTCGACAGGTTCTGTAGTTTTTTTTAAATTATATTTTTTATATTTTTCTGTTTTTAATAATTATATAAAATATAATAAATAAAAACTTATATTTTAAAAACTACAATAAAAAAATAGAAATACTTTATAATTTTATAAATAAAAATCTTAAAAATAGATTTATATATATATATTTTTTTCGGTGTTTTTTTTTTGATATAAAAAATGTATTTTTACAAAAACTAAATAAAACTTAATAAAAATCCTTTTTTTTTGTGTGGCGTTTCGCTTCATCGTTCCCCGGCAGCGGCGCCAAAAATACTTGATGTTATGCGAGGTGTAATAGAAATAGCTTTATTTTACAACTAAATACTATTAAATACGATACAATTTTACACAAGATATTTATTTATTTATAGAATGGATATACTTAAACTTTGCTACAACACTTATAGGCAGTGTACCTAATCGTACAGTAGTGTAGTTTTTAGTAAGTCCGGTTCGTTCCACAGGGAATCTTTTAAACAAAGCTTAATGCTATATTAGTTTTAATTTATAAAAATACAAATATATATATAAGTAATATTATTATTATAAAGGGGGTTTTTACCGTTTAATGACCGGTTTGTCGATTTTAAAAACTTTAGTCGCAGTTAAAATCTAATGTAAAATATTAAAAATAAATATAACTTAATTTAAAGCGTAAAGTAAATAACGATAATGAAATTGCGATAAATAAAAGTGCGATAAAATAAAATTGCGATAATTAAAAGTACGATAATTAAAAGTGCAATTAAATACAATAACAATAAATAAAAGTGCGATAATTAGAAATGCAATTATATATAAAATAAATGAAATTAAATATGAAATAAAATAATTATGCTTATTTAAACTTCCGTAATCAAGATGTTTGACGTGTTGATTTTAGTTTTATGCACATGGGTTAATTGTCCTTTGTTCTGGATTATTCAATATGTCCGTCCGGTTTTTGTCCATAACAGTCCATCAGTCATAAATATAAAGTGCGAGTATCCTCATCAAATTATCCTTATACCCGAAGTCAAATATTCCAACTAATTGGGGACTTAAACTGTAACAAGGTTTTAATACTTTGTTATCAATTATGCCAAGTGTCCTTGTACATAATTTAACCCTTGTTTTAATAATTCTAGTGGCTATTAATCCATTCCCAGGTCCGGTTAAATGAACGATTATTCGTACATATAAATACCCCGCCCATCGTGTCCAATCGAGTGTATATGGTTATTTATAGAGACGTCCAATTGTAAATCTTTATATTAAAATTAACAAACTATCATTTAGTTAAACAAATATAAAGCTCATTAATAGCCCATAGTCTAATTTCCACAAGTGTCGTTCTTTTGTCCAAACCCCAATTATGGTACAAAGCCCAATTACCCAATTTTAGTAATTAGCCCAACATCATGATTACTTCGGTATTAAATAAGCATAATAATAACTTAGCTACGACATTAAATTAAAAAGGTTGAACATAACTTACAATGATTAAAAATAGTGTAGCGTTACACGGACGGAATTTCGACTTACACCCTTACAACATTCGCTAACATACCCTTATTATTAGAAATTAAAATTAAAATTAAAATTAAAATATAATATATATATATATATATATATATATATATATATATATATATATATATATATATATATATATATATATATATATATATATACACGTTTAAAGAGAGATTGATAAAAGGATATCTAAAACAATCAAAATGCGTTATCTTTTATAGGCATTTTTGTCCAGGGTATCTCCGCGAGTCGCGGTCCCTTTGCACTACAAACTCCGCAAGTCGCGGAGTTCGTAATCCCAGCTCACACAAGTTTGGATCCTAGTCTGTCGACGGTTTTAATATATAAATATAATATATATATATTTATATTTTATATAATTAATTATATATTATATTATATTTATATACATAGTTAACTTGTAATTTTTAGTCCGTTGCGTCGAGCGTTGAGAGTTGACTCTGGTCCCGGTTCCGGATTTTCGAACGTCCTTGCGTACAATTTAATATCTTGTACTTTGCGTTTTGAATGTTGTATTCTTGTAATTCTGAGACGTTTCTTATCAATAATTGGAACCACTTTGATTGTATTTTGTACTTTTGAGCTTTTTGGTCGTTTGCGTCTTCAATTCGTCGAATCTATCTTTTGTCTTCACCTTTTATTATTTAAACGAATATCACTTGTAAATAGAACAATTGCAACTAAAAGCTTGTCTTTCTTGAGGAATAATGCTATGAAATATATGTTCATTTTTAGCATTATCAAATATTCCCACACTTGAGCGTTGCTTGTCCTCAAGCAATATAGTCTTGAAATACTAGAATCACTTCTTTATTCTTCAAACTTTGTACATCAGTGATTTCTATACGGCGGTATAAACAATGGTAGTAACGATGTGGTTTACATTCTCACATTACTATAAAAATTTAGATCCATTAAGGAAATTGGATCTTTATGAAAACATTTGATCTTTTGAAAATTCATTCTAGCTTTTACCCTAGCTAAGTTTTCTGGAATAACCCTTCACCAGTGTTTGCAAATTGTTTTTGTGGGTTTAGTAGGTTTCAGATTTGAAAATTTTAGCTCAAAACTTGCGGTTTTGTGTCACCCACTTGCTAACCTTATATTGGGAAAGCAACACGTCCAGTATACTTGCTCCGTATATTACCTTTCGGTAAACTACCGTCCGGTTGTAAAGGAAAGCGTTGAACAAGCAACTGTTAAGGCAATGTCCCCTGACATGCTTTTGTTCATGGTCTAAAACGTGTCGGATGCTATTACTATCCTTTATAGGAGCAATAGTAAAGATCATCCTATAATTTTTCTGGTCTGGCACAAGGTCCTGTCTTCAACCATGCTATGCAACCACCGTTCTTACGGTTGACACCCGATTTGGTTCAGGTGACCTAATGAATTCCAGGTGAATTCCTAGGATTTTACGTTCAATGGTAATGAACGCATTGAAAATAGGTTTTCAGAAAACAAATCGGTTTAAAATTTTGATCAAAATATTTTTTCGTTCAAGCTCGAGTTTAGATATCATTGAATTTCATGAGTTTGTAATTCTCAATCTTTAAGGTCAATCTCTAGGATTGAGTAACATCAGTCTTAAAAGCTGATTTTTGATCTTTAAGTAGATTATCCTTGATGTGGTAGCGGAGTGGTATAAAATAGTTATTAAATTTTTGCAGGAAATACTATTAAATACGATACAATTTTACACAAGATATTTATTTATTTAGAGAACGGATATACTTAAACCTTGCTACAACACTTATAGGCAGTGTACCTAATCGTACAGTAGTGTAATTTTTAGTAAGTCCGGTTCGTTTCACAGGGAATCTTTTTAAACAAAGCTTAACGCTATATTAGTTTACTTTTATAAAAATACAAATATATATATATAAGTAATATTATTATTATAAAGGGGGTTTTTACCGTTTAATGACCGGTTTGTCGATTTTAAAACTTTAGTCGCAGTTAAAACCAAATGTAAAATATTAAAAATAAATACAAGACTTAAATTAAAGCATAAAGTAAATAACGATAATGAAATTGCGAATAATAAAAGTGCGATAAAATAAACTTGCGATAATTAAAAAGTACGATAATTAACAGTGCAATTAAATACAATAACAATAAATAAAAATGCGATAATTAGAAGTGCAATTAAATATAAAATAAAGGAAATTAAATATGAAATAAAAGAATTATGCTTATTTAAACTTCCGTAATCATGATGTTTGACGTGTTGATTTTAGTTTTATGCCCATGGGTTAATTGTCCTTTGTCCTGGATTATTTAATATGTCCGTCTGGTTTTTGTCCATAACAGTCCATCAGTCATAAATATAAAGTGCGAGTATCCTCGTCAAATTATCCTTATACTCGAAGTTAAATATTCCAACTAATTGGGGACTTAAACTGTAACAAGATTTTAATACTTTGTTTAATAATTACACCAGGATGTCTACTGAGTGTAACCCAAGATTTTAATATTTTGTTATCAATTATACCAAGTGTCCTTGTACATAATTTCACCCCTGTTTTAATTATTCTAGTGGCTATTAATCCATTCCCGTGTCCGGTTAAATGAACGATTATTCGTACATAAAAATACCCCGCCCATCGTGTCCGATTGAGTGTATATGGTAATTTATAGGGACGCCCAATTGTAAATCTTTATATTAACATTAACAAACTATCATTTAGTTAAACAAATATAAAGTCCATTAATAGCCCATAGTCTAATTTCCACAAGTGTCGTTCTTTTGTCCAAACCCCAATTATGGTACAAAGCCCAATTACCCAATTTTAGTAATTAGCCCAACATCATGATTACTTCATTTTAAATAAGCATAATAATAACTTAGCTACGAGACATTAATATAAAAAGGTTGAACATAACTTACAATGATTAAAAATAGCGTAGCGTTACACGGACAGAATTTCGACTTACACCCTTACAACATTCGCTAACATACCCTTATTATTAGAATTATAATTAAAATTAAAATTAAAATTAAAATTAAAATATAAATATAAATTTTTACGTAGTATTATAAGAGAAGAAGAAAAAGATGGATGGATTACGATCAGAATGCAAGAGCTTTATAGGGATTTTCTGAAATTGGAGCTCCGCGACTCGCGGCATTTTTGGCCTTCAAACTCCGCGAGTCACGGAGTTTGCTTTTACAGCTCAGAGGAGTTTGGCTCTTTGTTTACCGACGGTTTAAATATAAATATAATATATTAAATAATTATAAGAATTATTTAAATATTATATTATATTTATGTGCATAGTTGACTTGTAATTTTTAGTCCGTTGCGTCGAGCGTTGAGAGTTGACTCTGGTCCCGGTTCCGGATTTTCGAACGTCCTTGCGTACAATTTAATATCTTGTACTTTGCGTTTTGAATCTTGTACTCTTGTAATTTCGAGACGTTTCTTATCAATAATTGGAACCTCTTTGATTGTCTTTTGTACTTTTGAGCTTTTTGGTCGTTTGCGTCTTCAATTCGTCGAATCTGTCTTTTGTCTTCACCTTTTATTATTTAAACGAATATCACTTGTAAATAGAACAATTGCAACTAAAAGCTTGTCTTTCTTGAGGAATAATGCTATGAAATATATGTTCATTTTTAGCATTATCAAATATTCCCACACTTGAGCGTTGCTTGTCCTCAAGCAATATCGTTTTGAAATACTAGAATCACTTCTTTATTCTTCACACTTTGTACATCAGTGATTTCTATACGGTGGTATGAACAATGGTAGTAACGATATGGTTTACAGTCCCACATGACTATAAAAATTTAGATCCATTAAGGAAATTAGATCTTTATGAAAACATTTGATCTTTTGAAAATTAAATCTAGTTTTTACCCTAGATAAGTTTTCCGGGATAACCCTTTACCGATGTTTGCAAAATATTTTTGTGGGTTTGGTGGGTTTCAGATTTGAAAATTTTAGTTCAAAACTTATGGTTTTGTGTTACCCACTTGCTAACCTTGTATTTGGAAAGCAACACGTCCAGTTTACTTGTCCCGTATATTACCTTTCGGTAAACTACCGTCCGGTTGTAAAGGAAAGCGTTGAACAAGCAACTGTTAAGGCAATGTCCCCTGACATGCTTTTAATTATGGTCTATAACATGTCGGACGCAATTACTATCCTTGGTAGGAGTAATAGTAAAGCTCACCCTTATAATTTTTCGGTATGGCACAAGGTCCTGTCTTTGACCACTATGCAACCACCGTTCTTACGGTTGACACCCGATTTAGTTCAGGTGACCTAATGAATTCCAGGTGAATTCCTAGGATTTTACGTTCAATGGTAATGAACGCATTGAAAATAGGGTTTTCAGAAAACAAATCGGTTTGTAATTTTGATCAAAATATTTTCTCGTTCAAGCTCGAGTTTAGATATCATTGAATTCCATGAGTTTGAATTCTCAATCTTTAAGGTCAATCTCAAGGATTGAGTAATATCAGTCTTAAAAGCTGATTTTTAATCTTTAAGGAGATTATCCTTTCTGGGGATCTGATTCATTAGTCTTATCCAGCTAATTTGCATGGTGCCCCCCCATTGTACGAGATAAATCCTTCTCATGGTTAGGATAAATCTGACCACTTGGCGACCCTGTTTAATGCTGAGGTCGGTGGATTTCCTGCTGATTTTAGTGATGACTTTTCTAGATTTTTCGTCAACCTACAGCTGGTCTGGATGACAACTTCATGACCTAAATCAAGAAGCGCGTGTCTTTTTCGGAAGACTTTACTTCCTTTTAATGATGGAATTGATTCATCGTGTAGATCCATCTCTTCTTTTCTTTTATCGGGTAAAACAGTTTAGTTTAGTCCAAAGCAAAAGTATTTTCAGTTATTTGTTACAGATATATGTGACATATGTTTAAGATAACTTGGTAAATTTTCCCACACTTGGCTTTTATTTTTCTTTTTATCGTCCTCTATTCCATTTTAAATGAATTTTAACATTTTAGTTTGTTTCTCAATTTATGTCCTTTCCGAGGTAACAATAATTTCGGTGTTAAAACCTAGTTTTATCGTTCATAAATATGTATAAACATGATTTTGAGTTCATTTAATTGAAAATTTTGAAAAATTTTACTAGAATTGGGTAGTCAGTATATAAGACCAGGGCTGTTCTTTATTATCAGAGAGCACTAGATTCTAATACAACTACTGCTTTACTAGTATTTTTAATGGTAACCAAGTGTATAAAGTAAAAATTTTTAAAATCCGAAAGAATTTAACCCCTTCCCACACTTAAGATCTTGCAATGCCCTCATTTGCAAGAAATCAGTAACAATTTAAATTATTGAGGGTGATTTGTGTGAAAATGATTAAATTTTACCAAAGTTTCCAAATATATTGGCGTTTGTTTACTGAATGATAAATGGTGCACATCATTTGTTCATTCCGTCTTGTTGTTATTTCACATATATTTTGCATCTTGTCGTCAAAATTAGTTGCTTTTGCTGAACTTAATGCCAGTCTTTGAAAATGCGTTGTTTTACCCTGTTGTGTACATAAGATAAACTGCAAACATATATACATATTTTTGAAGTTTGGTATATTACCCCACATTCAAAAATTATTAAAATCTAAGAATAAAAGTTAGACAATTATAAAAACTATTACAATATTAACAAAAGTATTAAACGTATCAATCATTACAAATTACAAAAAAAAAAATAAGTATACTAGGGATGATACTGGTACCAATAGGGGTTCCAGGCATAACCATAGGTGCTATAGAATGCTTCGGCAGGGTTATACGTAGGATATGGTGGCTGCATCTCTATAGACCAGGGAGGGAAGATGGGTTTCGGTGTAGGAATATAGTTTCTACCTATATGTTGGCAATGAGCTATGATTTGGTTTTGATGAACTTGCCAATCTTCAAATGCTCTCTGTCTAGCATTTTCGTATTCCTGAGAAGCTATAAACCTTTGCATTTCTTGCATCTCATTCCCCCCTCCTACATTACCTTGCTGTTGGTTTCTCTCCACCTGTGGATGTCTACCATGGTATCGTACTGCAGCGTTATTTTGCCTCTTCAAAACTTTCGCACCATGGTATACATTTAAACCTATAGTATCGCGGGGTTCTGGTTCTTCTACTAATAATCCCCCCCGACTTATATCCACACCGAGATATTCACCAATCAAAGTAATAAAAATACCACCTCCTATTATGCTATGCGGTCGCATCCCCCGAACCATAGCTGATAAATAATAACCCACACAATACGGTATACTTACAGCGCTTTGTGGGTCTCGAATACACATATGGTAAAACAAATCCTGTTCATTTACTTTTTCCTTGTTCTTACCCCTTTGTGTAATCGAATTAGCTAAAAACCTATGTATCACTCTTAATTCGGCTCTATCTATATCCAAATAAGAGTAATTTCCCCCTTTGAAACGGTGATGGCTTGTCATTTGACTCCACACACCGTGTGTATCAAAATTTTCATCTATCTTTCTACCGTTTAGTATCAACCCTCTACAATCGGCAGATGCTAACTCCTCAGGCGTATATATACGTAAAGCCTGAGCCATGTCTAGTAAAGACATGTGGCGCATCGAACCGCCTAACAAAAATCTAATAAAAGAACGATCGGTTAAACTAGCTACCCGATCATTCAACTCTATACTACACAACAATTCTTCACACCATACTTTATATACAGGTCTACGTATGGTGAATAAACGTACCCAGTCATTAAAAGTAGAATTACCATACCTCTGTACAAGTAATTCCCTAAGTGGCCCGGCCAATTCTACAGCTTCTAAGGGTCCCCATTCTATGACCCTCGGTACCTCAACAACCTTAGAATGAAGAGTATGCAAACCCCTTTGATATTTTGGATAATCTATCCAAAGTCTGTCAAATCTCAGGTTCGGGTGCAACTCTTCCAAGTGCATATCAGAAAAGGTCATGACTGGATGAGGTATATCCTGCTTGTAGTAGTTATCCACCTCCTGTTGTTCCGCGTTCTCAGCAGGAGCATTGCGGGCTTGGGATGAAGATTCACCCCTTTCAGTCTGCAAAACACATCAAACACAATTTTTGTGCATCCAAATATGCATTAGTGTCAGCAAAATCATCAATCAAAATAATCACAATGACATGATCAATTTATATCAAACTTAAGCTCATTTTCACATTTTCATCAAATCTACACTTTTTCAAATAAGCATATACGAAAATGTTCGCCAAGTTCATAAGCATTCAACTCAAATAACATGTCAAAATAATCATTACTAGCAATTAAACAAGTCTCAAATGGCATTATCTTTCAAAAATCAAGTTCATGAATTTTTAGACTTGAAAAAGTCCACTTTAATTCTCAAAATCATGTTTAGGCTCAAAGTTTGGATCATTTAACTACCTAGACATGTTACACTACTTAATTTAGCAACAATTCATGACAAAAATCGGCCATAACCTGTTTATATCAAAAAGCCTCAAATTTCCTCAAGAACACAAACCCTAGATTACTCAAAATTTGAAGTTTAAGGCTTCTAATCATGTTAAACAGCATCAATCTAGGTTATACAAGCATAATACATAAACAATTTAAGCCTAATTACACTAAAAAGCATCAAAATCAAATTGGGGAAAAAATTGCTCAAGAACACCAAATTTCGGATTAAATGGTGTTTAGGTGTAGAAATTTACCGTTTTTCTTGAGTAATTCCTAGATAGCATCTTTCTCAACATGATTTTAGTAAAAGATTTGGTGATTAACGGTTAAAAATTGTGATTTTGGGGGTGTTTTTGGGTGTTTTTTGGAGTATTTCGCAGTTTTTTCGGTTTTGGGGGTGTGGACTGATCAGTTTGCAGCTCTTTATTTTTTTTCTGATTTCCGGTCCTCCCGCTACTCGCGGTGAATAACCCTTCAAACTCCGCGAGTCGCGGAGTTTGATATATATATTTTTTTTTATAATCTTTAACTTATTAAAACAATTAAGTAATTAATTTTAAAATTTTGTTTCCCTTGTTATTTAGGACGAGGTCGTTTCGGATCGATGTCCTAGTCCGTCCTTCGACAAAATTTTAAAATTTGTCTTTTTGTAGCGATTGTTTTAAAAGCTAAGTTTTTTGGGTTTTTTTAATGTTTTTGGCATACTTTAATTCAATAAGATTAAAAACAATGATAATAAAAGTTCTCGTCCCTCCCTCGGGTAAAGCAATTTCGGTTCAAAGACCTTGTCTTCAACTTACGACGAATTTTAAAAATCATATTTTTAACTTAATGAGATAAAGTAAATTTTTGTTTTTAAATTCACACAACTTAAATATAAAATTCAAAATTAATATTAAAAATTCACACCAAACTTAAAATTTGAAATGCATAAAATTAAAATTTCATATTTTAAAAATTAAAAATTCACACCAAACTTAATTTAAAAATTCATATTATAAATTCACACCAAACTTATATTAATTTTTCAAATATTTACAATTTTAAAAATATTGTTTTTACAAAGTTTACAATATTAATTTAAGATTTAAATATTAATTTTAAAAACATGGTAAAAATAAAATTAAAAATCTTTTTGTCTTTTTATCCCACTTTAATCAATCAAATATTATCAAAAATATGCGCCCCTCTTTTCGGTAAAGTAATTTCGGTTCCAAAACCTAATTTAACTCATGACGAATTTTTGAAATATTTTGGGTTGATTGTTTAAAGATATTTATACCTTAAGAATAAACGTTAAATTTCGCAGTGATGTAATAAATTTTTGAATGATATCAATAATTTCGGTCGCCAAACCTAATTTTATTCAATACCAATTTAATACTTTTTAGCGAACAAATTAGCGTTTATTATCAAAAGGTTAAAAATAAAAATAAAAAAAAATAAAATAAAAACTGTACAAACATACCTGTGAAATAGATTTCTTAGTTATATGATCTATCCCATTCATAAGATAGTCGGTTTAATTGGTTTTCCATAGCTACATAGGCGTAACCTCGAGCATTCAGTGTCTTTTCTTCTAAACATATGAACGGTCCGTCTCTGCATAAAGTAACAAATTCGGTATTTGAATAGGTTTGATTATTTGAACATTTACCTCCATGTGACCATTTTCCGCATTTGTGACATCTTTCTAGGTGTCGTGCTCTTCTTTTCGCTGCAGATTTTGATTTTCCTTTACCAAATTGTAACTTATTATCTTCGCATCTGAATTCTTTTCTAACTCCGTCCATTCTTTCTCTGATTACTAATACTATTTCACTTGGTAGTATGTCATTATTTCTTTTAGTGATCAAAGCGTGTAGCATTAGACCATGGTTTAGTTCACAGGCAGTCTTCATTTTGTAAAAACCTAAAAAAATAAAAATTCAGAATGGGGGGAGAAGACTAGTTCTTTAGGGTCTGCTAGAGAAAGACCATTCGGGTTCCATTTTCGAGAACTATATGAAAACAGACAATCTAACTCTAACAGAAATACATATTATCCTTTAAAGACTTGATTCTCCCCACACTTAGTTAGCTGTGGTGTCGAAATTGTGATTAACTTCGTTGTCGACTTCCATCGGACCATGTATGTAATGTTTAACTCTGTGACCATTAACTTTAAATTCAATCCCATTTGAATTTATCAATTCTATCGTTCCGTATGGGAAAACTCTTTTGACTATGAATGGTCCAGACCATCTTGATTTCAATTTTCCAGGAAATAGCTTGAATCGTGAATTGAAAAGAAGAACTCTGTCTCCTTCTTTAAATTCTTTTGAACTTCTGATTCTTTTATCATGCCATTTCTTCGTTCTTTCTTTATAGATTAACGAATTTTTGTATGCTTCATGTCTTAATTCTTCTAATTCGTTTAGTTGACTTAATCGTAGACGTCCAGCTTCAGGTAAATCAAGATTACATGATTTCAAAGCCCAAAATGCTTTGTGTTCAATTTCTACTGGAAGATGACATGCTTTTCCATAAACAAGTCTAAAAGGTGTGGTTCCAATTGGAGTTTTGTAGGCTGTTCTAAAAGCCCAGAGTGCATCCTCCAATTTAATGGACCATTCCTTCGGATTTGATCCTACGGTTTTCTCTAGAATACGTTTTAAAGCTCGGTTGGTATTTTCAACTTGTCCACTTGTTTGTGGATGATATGCGGTGGAGATTTTATGAGTTACTCCATATCTTTTAAGAACTTTCTCAAGTTGATTATTACAGAAATGAGTACCCCGATCACTTATTAAAGCTTTCGGTGTTCCAAACCTTGCAAAAAGACGTTTTAAAAAGTTGACTAAAACTCGTGCATCGTTAGTTAGGAGAGCTTGTGCTTCCGCCCATTTAGATACATAATCAATGGCTACGAGTATATATAGATTATTATGAGATTTTGGAAATGGACCCATAAAGTCAATACCCCAAATGTCAAATACTTCACATACTTGGATGACATTTTGTGGCATTTCATCACGTTGATTTATTTTTCCGGCCCTTTGACATGCATCACAGGATTTGCAAAGAAGGTGTGCGTCTTTGTAAATTGTAGGCCAATAGAATCCAGCTTCATAAACTTTTCTTGCTGTTAGTTGAGGCCCATAATGCCCTCCTGTTGATCCTGTGTGACAATGGTTTAATATTTTACTAGCTTCATCTCCAAATACACATCGGCGTATTATTCCATCGGGACAACTTTTAAACAGATGTGGATCTTCCCAGAAATAGTGTTTTATATCACTGAAGAATTTCTTTCGTCTTTGGTACGATAATCCTTTTTCAAGGAATCCACATACTAAGTAGTTTGCATAGTCTACAAACCATGGGATTTCTTTATAATCTATCTTCAATAGATATTCATCAGGAAAGTTGTCTTGTATGGCTGATTCATTTAGAACTTCTAATTAGGGATTTTCAAGACGAGAAAGATGATCAGCGGCGAGATTTTCTGCTCCTCTTTTATCTCGGATTTCAATATCAAATTCTTGTAAGAGTAAGATCCAACGGATTAATCTTGGTTTAGCATCTTGTTTTGAAAATAGGTATCTAAGAGCAGAATGGTCGGTATAGACCACCGTTTTTGCTAGAACGAGATATGATCGAAATTTGTCAAAAGCAAAGACAATAGCAAGGAGTTCTTTTTCAGTAGTTGTATAGTTCGTTTGTGCTCCTTGTAACGTCTTACTAGCATAATATATAGGTTGAAATCATTTTTCAATCCTTTGTCCTAAAACGGCTCCCATTGCAAAATCACTTGCATCGCACATTAGTTCAAATGGTAGATTCCAATTTGGTGTTATCATGATCGGCGCATTAGTGAGTTTTTCTTTAAGAATATTAAAAGATTTGATACACTCATCTGAAAAGATGAATGGAGCATCCTTTTCTAGGAGTTTATTCATAGGAGTGGCAATTTTAGAAAAATCTTTTATGAAACGTCGGTAAAAACCGGCATGCCCTAGAAAACTCCTAACTCCTCTAACATTGGTGGGATGTGAAAGTTTAGCAATTACATCTACTTTAGCTCTATCCACTTCAATTCCTTCTTTTGAAATTTTATGTCCAAGAACGATGCCTTCTTTAACCATGAAATGGCATTTCTCCCAATTAAGTACTAGATTTGATTGTTCGCATCTAATAAGCATTCGTTCAAGATTAACTAGACATGATTCAAATGTATCACCGAAGACTGAAAAGTCATCCATGAATACTTCCATGCATTCTTCTATCATGTCATGAAAAATCGCCATCATACACCTTTGAAAGGTTGCAGGGGCGTTACAAAGTCCAAATGGCATGCGTTTGTAAGCAAAAGTACCATAAGGGCACGTGAATGTGGTTTTCTCTTGGTCCTCGGGTGCTATTGGAATTTGAAAATATCCGGAAAATCCATCTAAGAAAAAATAGTAACTATTTCCGGCTAATCTTTCCAACATTTGATCTATGAAAGGTAAGGGAAAGTGATCTTTTCTGGTGGCGTCATTTAATTTTCTATAATCAATACACACACGCCATCCTGTTACAGTCCTAGTAGGAATAAGCTCATTTTTCTCATTTGTAATGACAGTCATGCCACCCTTCTTAGGTACGCATTGAACTGGGCTTACCCATGGACTATCAGAGATTGGATAAATTAGACCTGCGTCTAGCAGTTTAATAATCTCTTTCTTAACTACATCTTGCATATTAGGATTTAGTCTTCGTTGGCGTTGCACATACGTTTTATGACCTTCTTCCATAAGGATTTTATGTGTGCATTACGAAAGACTTATTCCTTTAATATCATGAATCTTCCATGCAAGGGCTGGTTTATGAGCTTTCAACACAGAAATGAGTTGTGATTTCTCATTTTTAGTAAGAGAAGACGATATTATTACAGGTAATTTAGATTCACCATGTAAATAAGCGTATTCCAAATGGTTTGGAAGTGGCTTTAACTCTAATTTCGGAGGTTCTTCTATCGATGATTTGTATCGATATCTGTCTTCTTCTTTTAGCATTTGAATTTCTTCTGTTGTTGGTTCATATCCATTAGCTATAAGTGTAGCTAACATTTCAGCTTCATCAATTGGTTCATTACCTTCTCCTAAAGAACATTCTCCTGTTCCTTGTAATTCTGGAAATTCTTCTAATAATTCTGCATCTGCATCTATAGTTTGAATATAATAACATGTATCATCTGCAAATTGTGGTTGTTGCATTGCTCTATCAACTGAAAAGGTAACACTCTCATCTTCTATACTTAGGGTCAATTTCTTACCGAACACGTCTATCATTGCTTTAGCCGTGTTTAAGAATGGTCTTCCTAATATGAGAGGAACTTGAGAATCTTCTTCCATGTCCAGAACAACAAAATCTACTGGAAATACTAAAGTACCAACTTTAACTAGCATGTTCTCCATTATCCCTCTAGGATATTTTATTGATCTATCGGCTAGTTGTATGCTTATTCTGGTTGGTTTCAATTCTCCAAGGTCTAGTTTAGTGTATAGTGAATACGGCATTAGATTTATACTAGCACCTAAGTCTGCCAATGCTTCTATTGAACTAAGACTACCCAGAAAACATGGAATTGTGAAACTTCCTGGATCAGATAGTTTTTCTGGTATCTTATTCAACAGCACTACTGAACAATTAGCATTCATAGTAACAGCCGAGAGTTCTTCCATTTTCTTTCTATTTGAGATTAGATCTTTCAAGAATTTAGCATATCTAGGCATTCCTGAAATCACATCAATGAAAGGAAGATTTACATTTATCTGTTTAAACATATCCAAGAATTTGGATTGCTCGGCTTCAAGTTTTTCTTTCTTCATTTTACTCGGGTAAGGAAGTGGTGGTTGGTATGGTTTAACATAAGGTTTAGCCTTAACTGTGTTATCTTCATTAACCTTTTCAACTACCGGTTCTTTTTCCTTATCTTGATCAGGTTGTGGTTCTTGTGGAGTAGGAATAGCTTCATCAGAAGTTACAAGTATTTCAGATGGTTTAAGTGTTGTACCACTTCTTGTGGTAATAGCTTTAGCTGTTTCATTCCGGGGGTTAGCATTTGTATCACTAGGTATACTTCCTGGTTTTCTTTCACCTATTAACCTTGCTAGGTTACTCACTTCTTGTTCCAGATTTTGAATAGAAGCTTGTTGATTTCTATATGCTTAAGCATTTTGTTCATTGGTTTGTTTCTGAGATGTGAAAAACTGCGTTTGAGTTTCAACTAGCTTTGTCATCATATCTTCTAAATTCGGCTTTTTATCATCGGTTTGTTGTGGTGGTTTGTTTTGAAAATTCGGTCTTTGCTGATTGTAATTATTATTGGATACTTGTTGATTGCTAGGACCTTGTTGGTTGTTGTATGGAATATTTCTGTTATAATTCTGGTTTTGATTGTAAATCGGTCTTGGCGGTTGATAATTATTCTGATAATTATTTCCAGGCCTTTGGTTTATGTATGAAATATTCTCTCTTTGTTCCATTGTTAATTCAATACTGAGACAATCTTTTGTCAAATGTGGTCCTCCACACTGCTCACAACTAATTCGTATTGAGTGAATATCCTTAGTCATCTTTTCCATTCGTCTTTCCACAGCATCTATCTTTGCGGAAATGGAATCTAAGTCATGGCTAGAATCGGCTCTAGCTGCTTTAGATGATCTAACGATGTCTTTTTCTTGGTGCCACTCATGTGAGTGGGAAGAAGTGTTATCAATAATTTTGTAAGCATCAGTTTCGGTTTTCTTCATAATAGAACCACCAGCTGCTATATCTATGTCTTTCCTTGTAGTGATGTCGCATCCTTGGTAGAATATTTGTACTATTTGACAGGTGTCTAAACCATGTTGCGGACATCCTCTTAACAACTTTCCATATCTTGTCCATGCCTCATATAGAGTTTCATTCGGTTTTTGTGTGAACGTAACAATTTCTGCTTGAAGTCTTACGGCTTTAGATGCAGGAAAGAATTGTTTAAGAAATTTGTCAACTAAAACATCCCATGTATCAATCGCTCCTTCAGGTAACGATTCCAACCAATCTTTGGCTTCTCCCTTTAAAGTCCAGGGAAATAACATGAGATATATCTGTTCATCCTCCACTTCTCGGATTTTAAATATTGTGCAGATCCTATTAAAGGTACGTAAATGTTCATTTGGATCTTCCTTCGGCGCACCACTAAATTGGCATTGATTAGTCACCATGTGTAGAATTTGTCCTTTGATTTCATAATCTGGCGCATTAATGTCTGGATGAGTAATTGCGTGACCTTGGCCAGTGCGTTTAGCTCTCATTCGGTCTTCCATACTTAAAGGTTCCAGATTCTCCATAATTGAATTTGTTGAATCGGAATCACTAGAGGATTCTGATTTAATGGTTCGTTCCTCAACAATCTCTGTTTGAATGATTGGTGGTTCCGGAGGAAAGTTTAATGGTTCAGGATCTACGAACCGTTCCTGAATATTCTCCGGATTCTCAATTGTGAGGTTGGGTTCAAAAAATGGATTATCGGAAATTTGAACTGAATTACTTGGTCGACTGGATGACGATTCTAAAGAGAAATCAACGGCAGTAATATTTGCTAAATGTCTTGATCTAGTTACAGGTGGTGAACGTACAAAAGGTGGTGATCGTCTTGCTCGGTGCATTCACTGAATATCCTATTAGTTTTTAAAAGGAAAGAAAAATTATAATAAGTTATCCAATCAATAGACTTTTCTGATTTTGCCCACGTTTCGAATAGCCAAAAGATGCAGCAGAGGGGCAGGATTCGTTTGGTCTCAATATAATTGAGGACTGTTTGTGTGACGACCCGGAAATTTTCGACTAAATTTAAACTTTATCTTTATATTATTCTGACACGATAAGCAATGTTTGTTAAGTTAAATCTCAAGGATTTTAAACTATGTTTATACATTCATTTAAACCTCGACCAAATTTCAATGATTCACGAACCATTAAATGAACATATATGAATATGTATGTATATGTGTATATGTTATAAATTGAAAATGTCAACAAAGTATTTAAAAGTATAATGCTTTATATGAACGTATTTGTTTCAATATGATTATCGATGAAATTAAAAAATATATATATTAAATGATTGAATTATCAGAAACATTGAATTATGATTAAAAGTCTCTGTTGAGAGGTCCACTATGATTTGAGAAATCTATTCCTCTTAACGATATTCGGAATAATTTGTAAAGCTATTTATAAATAAAAATAAAAAGTGTCATTTACGAAAGTTAGACAAAAGCTAGTGGAGAATTGGTTTCCATAATATTCTATTAATCTATTTTCAAACGTACAAAAACGTTTTCAGTTTAAAAAGAACTTTATTATTAAAACGTATATAACTTTTATAAATATCTAGAATCACTTTTGACAACTCATTACTTAACCAGTATAATAAATATAACGATATTTATATTTTATTTCATTAAATATATATAACAATTTAAATTAATATTATATATATTTATACGCGTATTATACATACATAGTTTTTATACTTTTGCTATATTTTAACTTTACCTTTACTTTACTTTTACTTTACTTTAACTTTAATAATTCATACTTTAATAATTCACTTTAATAATTCATACTTTAATAATTCACTTTAATAATTCATACTTTAATAATTCACTTTAATAATTCATACTTTAATAATTCACTTTAATAATTCAAAAATCTATTATAAATAGAATTCAATAGGTTTCATTATTTCATAGAAACTTGAAAATATATTTCTCTAAACTCTCTCAATCGATTTACATATATATATATTTGCTCTGTATTATTTCAAGATATTATTAGTATACATAAAATATTACGACGGAGTGATGTCCGAGTGATTTCAAAATAGTTTTTTGAATGAGTCGAAGCTAAGGAAATTATGGGTTATAGCTATGGAGGTGATGGGTATGGTTCATGGGTATGCTCGTGAGGTCAATCTAGTGTTTATCATCTCCGTTGCGTCTACGTACTTTCCTGCAATATTGAATCTCAATATTGATACGTTCGTGAATCCGAGGCCAACCTTGCACTTGTTAAATGACGTTATATGTATTTTTACTATGAAATACAGTATGGTGAGTTTCATTTGCTCCCTTTTATATATATTTTTGGGACTGAGAATACATGCGCTGTTTTTATAAATATTTTACGAAATAGGCACAAGTACTAAAACTAATTCTATGTGGGTTTAAACCAGAAATATACCCTTAACTTGGTAACATTAAACTACTTGTCTATGTACGGTAGGCGCGAATCCTAAAGATAGATCTATTGGGTCTGACAAACCCCATCCTGACTATGGGATGCTTTAGTACTTCGAGGTTATTTTAAACACACCTGATCTGGTGTACTTCAGAGGGTAAAACATGAACGTTAAGGCTTGTTACCGGGTGCCTACAACTTATAGAATACTTTTATACACTTGCGAGTGTACATATATTTATAAACGGAAATCTTGTGGTCTATTAATATATTGAAATGATTATTATGATAAACCTATGAACTCACCAACCTTTTGGTTGACACTTTAAAGCATGTTTATTCTCAGGTATTAAAGAAATCTTCCGCTGTGCATTAGCTCATTTTAAGGATATTACTTGGAGTCATTCATGGCATATTTTGAAAGACGTTGCATTCGAGTCATTGAGTTCATCAAGATTATAATTATGTCAATTATAGTTGGATGTATTATGAAATGGTGTGCATTCCGTCAAATTTCGTTGTAAAGAAAGTTTGTCTTTTAAAAACGAATGCAATGTTTGTAAAATGTATCATATAGAGGTCAAAATACCTCGCGATGTAATCAACTATTGTGAATCGTTTATAATGTATATGAACGGGTCCTTTCAGTTGGTATCAGAGCGGTGGTCTTAGCGAACCAGGTCTGCATTAGTGTGTCTGACTGATAGTCGTTAGGATGCATTAATGAGCCTGGACTTCGACCGTGTCTGCATGTCAAAAGTTTTGCTTATCATTTTTGTCGGAAATTGCCTGCTTATCATTCTTAGTCTAGACACGTCTTACTGCATTGATTGCATGAATAGTGTATAGACAAAATTCATATCTTAGCGTATCTGCTAATCCATATCTTAGCGTATCTATTACTGTAAACTTTGCCTGACATATCCCGTAATTTCCTCCGTAATCTACGAAATCTTTTGCGCTATATATATAGATATTCTATGTAATTAGAATACCACCCGATAGCCGAAAAATCATTTCATATCGAAAAATTCTTTATTCAATCGAGAAAAATGGAATTCGTCATTAGTTCAAGTCCCTCGAATTCCGATATGGAATCCCACTCAAGCTCCGAAAGCAGTGTGACCGGAATGGATCAACCAATTAGCCATCATCTATTATGAATGAATTGGGGATAGGTTCGTAGCCTCCTCAATAATTGGAGACAAGAAGAAGGTGATCCCTTCCATCCACCACATTGCCCTCTTGGCGATGAAACTGAAGCACTTACCAGCGAACCGGTCTGAAACACCATTTTCTCTCTCATTTTCAGAGTATCTCGTCACGATTATATACTACATCAAATTCTAGATTTTATTTATCCGCTCGTCCGAACCGACAATCACCCCGATGTAATAGAAGAAGTCAACGAGCTTCGCGCTCGAGTAGTGGCTTTAGAGAATATGGTGCAAGGGTTACAAACACCAACAAATAACGAAGTATTAATTCATAATTTCAATTTTATTGAATAAATACTCCGTAAAAGTTATGTAATTTCTAAAGTCTTTAGGGATTATTCAGTTCTAGTTTCACCCGTAAATCAAATGAGTTTAATTTAATATTAACTCATTAAATCTATATTACATCTGAAGAAAATATGCACATATCTATTTTCATAAAGACTGTAATAAAATTCTGTTGTACAAAATATTAATTGTGAAAATTTTTTTTAACGGGTAGGTAATACCCGAGAGATATATAAATTCACAATTAATATATTACATTTTTCGAATCTGATTAAGCAAATCATCAACTATACTCCCAAAATCTCACAACAATATACATTCTTGTTGAAATGTCCCGTTCTTATTGATTAAAAACGTTCCATATTAATTGATTTCGTTGCGAGGTTTTGACCTCTATATGAGACGTTTTTCAAAGACTGCATTCATTTTAAAACAAACCATAACCTTTATTTCATCAATAAAGGTTTAAAACGCTTTACGTAGATTATCAAATAATGATAATCTAAAATATCCTGTTTACACAAGACCATTACATAATGGTTTACAATACAAATATGTTACAACAAAATAAGTTTCTTGAATGCAGTTTTTACACAATATCATACAAGCATGGACTCCAAATCTCGTCTTTATTTAAGTATGCGACAGCGGAAGCTCTTAATAATCACCTGAGAATAAACATGCTTAAAACGTCAACAAAAATGTTGGTGAGTTATAGGTTTAACCTATATATATCAATTCATAATAATAGACCACAAGATTTCATATTTCAATACACATCCCATACATAGAGATAAAAATCATTCATATGGTGAACACCTGGTAACCGACATTAACAAGATGCATATATAAGAATATCCCCATCATTCTGGGACACCCTTCGGATATGATATAAATTTCGAAGTACTAAAGCATCCGGTACTTTGGATGGGGTTTGTTAGGCCCAATAGATCTATCTTTAGGATTCGCGTCAATTAGGGTGTCTGTTCCCTAATTCTTAGATTACCAGACTTAATAAAAAGGGGCATATTCGATTTCGATAATTCAACCATAGAATGTAGTTTCACGTACTTGTGTCTATTTTGTAAATCATTTATAAAACCTGCATGTATTCTCATCCCAAAAATATTAGATTTTAAAAGTGGGACTATAACTCACTTTCACAGATTTTTACTTCGTCGGGAAGTAAGACTTGGCCACTGGTTGATTCACGAACCTATAACAATATATACATATATATCAAAGTATGTTCAAAATATATTTACAACACTTTTAATATATTTTGATGTTTTAAGTTTATTAAGTCAGCTGTCCTCGTTAGTAACCTACAACTAGTTGTCCACAGTTAGATGTACAGAAATAAATCGATAAATATTATCTTGAATCAATCCACGACCCAGTGTATACGTATCTCAGTATTAATCACAACTCAAACTATATATATTTTGGAATCAACCTCAACCCTGTATAGCTAACTCCAACATTCACATATAGAGTGTCTATGGTTGTTCCGAAATATATATAGATGTGTCGACATGATAGGTCGAAACATTGTATACGTGTCTATGGTATCTCAAGATTACATAATATACAATACAAGTTGATTAAGTTATGGTTGGAATAGATTTGTTACCAATTTTCACGTAGCTAAAATGAGAAAAATTATCCAATCTTGTTTTACCCATAACTTCTTCATTTTAAATCCGTTTTGAGTGAATCAAATTGCTATGGTTTTATATTGAACTCTATTTTATGAATCTAAACAGAAAAAGTATAGGTTTATAGTCAGAAAAATAAGTTACAAGTCGTTTTTGTAAAGGTAGTCATTTCAGTCGAAAGAACGACGTCTAGATGACCATTTTAGAAAACATACTTCCACTTTGAGTTTAACCATAATTTTTGGATATAGTTTTATGTTCATAATAAAAATCATTTTCTCAGAATAACAACTTTTAAATCAAAGTTTATCATAGTTTTTAATTAACTAACCCAAAACAGCCCGCGGTGTTACTACGACGGCGTAAATCCGGTTTTACGGTGTTTTTCGTGTTTCCAGGTTTTAAATCATTAAGTTAGCATATCATATAGATATAGAACATGTGTTTAGTTGATTTTAAAAGTCAAGTTAGAAGGATTAACTTTTGTTTGCGAACAAGTTTAGAATTAACTAAACTATGTTCTAGTGATTACAAGTTTAAACCTTCGAATAAGATAGCTTTATATGTATGAATCGAATGATGTTATGAACATCATTACTACCTTAAGTTCCTTGGATAAACCTACTGGAAAAGAGAAAAATGGATCTAGCTTCAACGGATCCTTGGATGGCTCGAAGTTCTTGAAGCAGAATCATGACACGAAAACAAGTTCAAGTAAGATCATCACTTGAAATAAGATTGTTATAGTTATAGAAATTGAACCAAAGTTTGAATATGATTATTACCTTGTATTAGAATGATAACCTACTGTAAGAAACAAAGATTTCTTGAGGTTGGATGATCACCTTACAAGATTGGAAGTGAGCTAGCAAACTTGAAAGTATTCTTGATTTTATGAAACTAGAACTTTTGGAATTTATGAAGAACACTTAGAACTTGAAGATAGAACTTGAGAGAGATCAATTAGATGAAGAAAATTGAAGAATGAAAGTGTTTGTAGGTGTTTTTGGTCGTTGGTGTATGGATTAGATATAAAGGATATGTTATTTTGTTTTCATGTAAATAAGTCATGAATGATTACTCATATTTTTGTAATTTTATGAGATATTTCATGCTAGTTGCCAAATGATGGTTCCCACATGTGTTAGGTGACTCACATGGGCTGCTAAGAGCTGATCATTGGAGTGTATATACCAATAGTACATACATCTAAAATCTGTGTATTGTACGAGTACGAATACGGGTGCATACGAGTAGAATTGTTGATGAAACTGAACGAGGATGTAATTGTAAGCATTTTTGTTAAGTAGAAGTATTTTGATAAGTGTCTTGAAGTCTTTCAAAAGTGTATGAATACATATTAAAACACTACATGTATATACATTTTAACTGAGTCGTTAAGTCATCGTTAGTCGTTACATGTAAATGTTGTTTTGAAACCTTTAGGTTAACGATCTTGTTAAATGTTGTTAACCCAATGTTTATAATATCAAAAGAGATTTTAAATTATTATATTATCATGATATTATGATGTACGAATATCTCTTAATATGATATATATACATTAAATGTCGTTACAACGATAATCGTTACATATATGTCTCGTTTCAAAATCATTAAGTTAGTAGTCTTGTTTTTACATATGTAGTTCATTGTTAATATAATTAATGATATGTTTACTTATCATAATATCATGTTAACTATATATATAACCATATATATGTCATCATATCCCCCACTTCACTCCAACAAATCGGAGACCTGCACTTTCTACCATAAAGTGCTTCAAACGGCGCCATCTCAATGCTTGAATGGTAGCTGTTGTTGTAGAAAAATTCTGCTAACGGTAGATGTCGATCCCAACTGTTTCCGAAATCAATAACACATGCTCGTAGCATGTCTTCAAGCGTTTGTATCGTCCTTTCGCTCTGCCCATCATTTTGTGGATGATAGGCAGTACTCATGTCTAGACGAGTTCCTAATGCTTGCTGTAATGTCTGCCAGAATCTTGAAATAAATCTGCCATCCCTATCAGAGATAATAGAGATTGGTATTTCATGTCTGGAGACGACTTCCTTCAAATACAGTCGTGCTAACTTCTCCATCTTGTCATCTTCTCTTATTGGCAGAAAGTGTGCTGATTTGGTGAGACGATCAACTATTACCCAAATAGTATCAAAACCACTTGCAGTCCTTGGCAATTTAGTGATGAAATCCATGGTAATGTTTTTCCATTTTCATTCTGGGATTTCGGGTTGTTGAAGTAGACCTGATGGTTTCTGATGCTCAGCTTTGACCTTAGAACACGTCAAACATTCTCCTACGTATTTAGCAACATCGGCTTTCATACCCGGCCACCAAAAATGTTTCTTGAGATCCTTGTACATCTTCCCCGTTCCAGGATGTATTGAGTATCTGGTTTTATGAGCTTCTCTAAGTACCATTTCTCTCATATCTCCAAATTTTGGTACCCAAATCCTTTCAGCCCTATACCGGGTTCCGTCTTCCCGAATATTAAGATGCTTCTCCGATCCTTTGGGTATTTCATCCTTTAAATTTCCCATTTTTAAAACTCCTTGTTGCG
Source organism: Rutidosis leptorrhynchoides (assembly GCF_046630445.1). Lineage (NCBI taxonomy): Eukaryota > Viridiplantae > Streptophyta > Magnoliopsida > Asterales > Asteraceae > Rutidosis > Rutidosis leptorrhynchoides. The sequence continues at coordinate 562,312,378 of NC_092335.1, forward strand.
CCTCCTTTATTTGAGTAGTAAGGTTATTATGAATCATTATATTCATAGATTTTACTCGAATGGGTTCTCTGTCCTTCCTGCTCAAGGCATCGGCTACCACATTTGCCTTCCCCGGGTGGTAACGAATCTCAAAGTCGTAATCATTCAACAATTCAATCCACCTACGCTGCCTCATATTCAGTTGTTTCTGATTAAATATGTGTTGAAGACTTTTGTGGTCGGTATATATAATACTTTTGACCCCATATAAGTAGTGCCTCCAAGTCTTTAATGCAAAAACAACCGCGCCTAATTCCAAATCATGCGTCGTATAATTTTGCTCGTGAATCTTCAATTGTCTAGAGGCATAAGCAATCACCTTCGTTCGTTGCATTAATACACAACCAAGACCTTGCTTTGATGCGTCACAATAAATCACAAAATCATCATTCCCTTCAGGCAATGACAATATAGGTGCCGTAGTTAGCTTTTTCTTCAATAACTGAAACGCTTTCTCTTGTTCATCCTTCCATTCAAATTTCTTCCCTTTATGCGTTAATGCAGTCAAGGGTTTTGCTATTCTGGAAAAGTCTTGGATGAACCTTCTGTAATAACCAGCTAGTCCTAAAAACTGGCGTATGTGTTTCGGAGTTTTTGGGGTTTCCCACTTTTCAACAGTTTCTATCTTTGCCGGATCCACCTTAATACCTTCTTTGTTCACTATGTGACCGAGGAATTGAACTTCTTCCAACCAAAATGCACACTTTGAAAACTTAGCGTACAATTCTTCCTTCCTCAATACTTCTAACACCTTTCTCAAATGTTCACCGTGTTCTTGGTCATTCTTTGAGTAAATAAGTATGTCATCAATGAAAACAATGACAAACTTGTCAAGGTATGGTCCACACACTCGGTTCATAAGGTCCATGAACACAGCTGGTGCATTAGTTAAACCAAATGGCATGACCATAAACTCGTAATGACCGTAACGTGTTCTAAAAGCAGTCTTTGGAATATCATCTTCTTTCACCCGCATTTGATGATACCCGGAACGTAAGTCAATCTTTGAATAAACAGACGAGCCTTGTAGTTGATCAAATAAGTCGTCGATTCTCGGTAGTGGGTAGCGGTTCTTGATGGTAAGTTTGTTCAACTCTCGGTAGTCGATACACAACCTGAATGTACCATCTTTCTTCTTGACAAACAAAACAGGAGCTCCCCACGGTGATGTGCTTGGTCGAATGAAACCACGCTCTAAAAGTTCTTGTAATTGACTTTGCAGTTCTTTCATCTCGCTGGGTGCGAGTCTGTAAGGAGCACGAGCTATTGGTGCAGCTCCTGGTACAAGATCTATTTGAAATTCAACGGATCGATGTGGGGGTAATCCCGGTAATTCTTTCGGAAATACATCGGGAAATTCTTTTGCAATGGGAACATCATTGATGCTCTTTTCTTCAGTTTGTACTTTCTCGACGTGTGCTAGAACAGCATAGCAACCTTTTCTTATTAGTTTTTGTGCCTTCAAATTACTAATAAGATGTAGCTTCGTGTTGCCCTTTTCTCCGTACACCATTAAGGGTTTTCCTTTTTCTCGTATAATGCGAATTGCATTTTTGTAACAGACGATCTCTGCTTTCACTTCTTTCAACCAGTCCATACCGATTATCACATCAAAACTCCCTAACTCTACTGGTATCAAATCAATCTTAAATGTTTCACTAACCAGTTTAATTTCTCGATTCCGACATATATTATCTGCTGAAATTAATTTACCATTTGCTAATTCGAGTAAAAATTTACTATCCAAAGGCATCAATGGACAACTTAATTTAGCACAAAAATCTCTACTCATATAGCTTCTATCCGCACCCGAATCAAATAAAACGTAAGCAGATTTATTGTCAATAAGAAACGTACCCGTAACAAGCTCCGGGTCTTCCTGTGCCTCTGCCGCATTAATATTGAAAACTCTTCCGCGGCCTTGTCCATTCGTGTTCTCCTGGTTCGGGCAATTTCTAATAATGTGGCCCGATTTTCCACATTTATAACAAACTACATTGGCATAACTTGCTCCGACACTACTTGCTCCGCCATTACTCTTTCCGACACCATTTGTTCCTTTCGTTTTGTTAACCCCTGGTCCGTAGACCTCACACTTCGCCGCGCTATGACCATTTCTTTTACACTTGTTACAAAATTTGGTGCAGAACCCCGAGTGATACTTTTCACACCTTTGGCATAGCTGCTTCTGATTGTTGTTGTTGTTGCGGTTATTATTGTTGTTGGGATGATTGTTGTAGCTCTTGTTGTTGTTGTTGTTGTTGTTGTTGTTGTTGTTGGGCCGTTTGTTGTAGTTGCGATTGATGTTGCGATTGTTGGGATAATTGTTGCGATTATTGTTGTAATTGCTGTTGTTGTTGTATTTGTGATTCTTATCACCGTTTTCCTCCCACTTTCTTTTGAATTGCTTCACATTGGCCTCTTCAGCAGTCTGTTCTTTAATTCTTTCTTCAATCTGGTTCACTAGTTTGTGAGCCATTCTACATGCCTGTTGTATGGAGGCGGGCTCGTGTGAACTTATATCTTCTTGGATTCTTTCCGGTAATCCTTTCACAAATGCGTCGATCTTCTCTTCCTCATCTTCGAATGCTCCCGGACACAATAGGCACAATTCTGTGAATCGTCTTTCGTACGTGGTAATATCAAATCCTTGGGTTCGTAACCCTCTAAGTTCTGTCTTGAGCTTATTGACCTCGGTTCTGGGACGGTACTTCTCGTTCATCAAGTGCTTGAATGCTGACCACAGTAGTGCGTACGCATCGTCTTGTCCCACTTGCTCTAGATAGGTATTCCACCATGTTAACGCAGAACCTGTGAAGGTATGCGTAGCGTACTTCACTTTGTCCTCTTCAGTACACTTACTTATGGCAAACACCGATTCGACCTTCTCGGTCCACCGTTTCAATCCGATCGGTCCTTCGGTTCCATCAAATTCCAAAGGTTTGCAGGCAGTGAATTCTTTGTAGGTGCATCCTACACGATTTCCTGTACTGCTAGATCCAAGGTTATTGTTGGTATGTAGCGCAGCCTGTACTGCGGCTATGTTTGAAGCTAGAAAAGTACGGAATTCCTCTTCATTCATATTCACGGTGTGTCGAGTAGTCGGTGCCATTTCCTTCAAAATAGTCAAATGGAACAAGTTAATCATACAGAATATTAAGAGTAGTTAATAGTATTTCGTAGCATAATATGAACTCATTTATAAAAGCTTTTTCTTCATATTAGCGTTTTATAAGTTTAAATTCGAGTAGTGCCTACCCGTTAAGTTCATACTTAGTAGCTAGTATACAATTCAACTACTACAATTCTATATGAAAAACTGATTATAATAATATTTCGCGTTCAAACTTTTATACAATATTTTACAAACTTACAATACCGCTTATTTTACATAAAGCATGAAATATAGCACACAATAACTTTGATACAAGATAGTTGTGAAGATAATTCTAGCTAGTACACAAGTCGTTCAGCAAAGGCAATAAAGACACGTAATTCATACGTCCAGAAACAAGTCATGCATTCTGGTTTTACTAGCACTACTTCCCATCCTTGGTCTTGTGGAACATAACCGTTATGGCGGTTGATAAGACAGCGTGTTGTAACGTCGTCAAAGGGACGAGGGTTACGTAATGTCCAACAGTCCCGTAATAATCTAAAAACCTCATTTCTTACCCCAATTACCGACTTCGTCACTTGTGGAAACGTTTTGTTTAATAGTTGTAGCCCGATGTTCTTGTTCTCACTTTGGTGAGAAGCGAACATTACTAATCCGTAAGCATAACATGCTTCTTTATGTTGCATGTTAGCCGCTTTTTCTAAATCACGAAGTCCAATATTCGGATATATTGAGTCAAAATAATTTCTTAACCCATTGCGTAAAATAGCATTTGGGTTCCCCGCAATATATGCGTCAAAGTAAACACATCGTAACTTATGGGTTTCCCAATGTGATATCCCCCATCTTTCAAACGAAAGTCTCTTATAAACCAAGACATTCTTGGAACGTTCTTCGAATGTCTTACAAACTGATCTCGCCTTAAATAGTTGTGCCGAGGAATTCTGACCGACTCTAGACAAGATTTCATCAATCATGTCTCCGGGTAGGTCTCTTAAAATATTGGGTTGTCTATCCATTTTGTGTTTTTAAACTGTAAAATAGACAAGAGTTAGATTTATAAAAAAAAAATACTTATTAATACAAGCAATTTTTACATATATCATAAAGCATAAGCACACTATATTACATATATTACACCACACGAATACAACTATCTTATTCCGACTCGCTCATTTCTTCTTGTTCGGTTTTGGTTCGTTTTGCCAAGTTTCTAGGGATATATGATGTTCCCCTAATACGAGCCGTCGTTATCCACATTGGTTTAGAAAAACCTGGTGGTTTAGAGGTTCCCGGGTCATTGTTACAACTTAAGGACTTCGGGGGTTGACGATACATATAAAGTTCATCGGGGTTGGAATTAGATTTCTCTATTTTTATGCCCTTTCCCTTATTATTTTCTTTTGCCTTTTTAAATTCAGTTGGGGTAATTTCTATAACATCATCGGAATTATCGTCGCAATCCGATTCATCGGAGAATTGGTAATCCTCCCAATATTTTGCTTCCTTGGCGGAAACACCATTGACCATAATTAACTTTGGTCGGTTGGTTGAGGATTCTCTTTTACTTAACCGTTTTATTATTTCCTCCACCGGTTCTATTTCTTCTTCCGGTTCCGATTCTTCTTCCGGATCCGACTCTTCTTCCGGTTCCTCTTCGGGAACTTGTGAATCAGTCCACGAATCATTCCAATTTACATTTGACTCTTCATTATTATTAGGTGAGTCAATGGGACTTGTTCTAGAGGTAGACATCTATCACATAATATCAAACGCGTTAAGAGATTAATATATCACATAATATTCACATGTTAAAAATATATAGTTTCCAACAAAATTTGTTAAGCAATCATTTTTCAAGTAAACACGGTCGAAGTCCAGACTCACTAATGCATCCTAACAAACTCGATAAGACACACTAATGTAAATTCTGGTTCTCTAAGACCAACGCTCGGATACCAACTGAAATGTCCCGTTCTTATTGATTAAAAACGTTCCATATTAATTGATTTCGTTGCGAGGTTTTGACCTCTATATGAGACGTTTTTCAAAGACTGCATTCATTTTAAAACAAACCATAACCTTTATTTCATCAATAAAGGTTTAAAACGCTTTACGTAGATTATCAAATAATGATAATCTAAAATATCCTGTTTACACAAGACCATTACATAATGGTTTACAATACAAATATGTTACAACAAAATAAGTTTCTTGAATGCAGTTTTTACACAATATCATACAAGCATGGACTCCAAATCTCGTCCTTATTTAAGTATGCGACAGCGGAAGCTCTTAATAATCACCTGAGAATAAACATGCTTAAGACGTCAACAAAAATGTTGGTGAGTTATAGGTTTAACCTATATATATCAATTCATAATAATAGACCACAAGATTTCATATTTCAATACACATCCCATACATAGAGATAAAAATCATTCATATGGTGAACACCTGGTAACCGACATTAACAAGATGCATATATAAGAATATCCCCATCATTCCGGGACACCCTTCGGATATGATATAAATTTCGAAGTACTAAAGCATCCGGTACTTTGGATGGGGTTTGTTAGGCCCAATAGATCTATCTTTAGGATTCGCGTCAATTAGGGTGTCTGTTCCCTAATTCTTAGATTACCAGACTTAATAAAAAGGGGCATATTCGATTTCGATAATTCAACCATAGAATGTAGTTTCACGTACTTGTGTCTATTTTGTAAATCATTTATAAAACCTGCATGTATTCTCATCCCAAAAATATTAGATTTTAAAAGTGGGACTATAACTCACTTTCACAGATTTTTACTTCGTCGGGAAGTAAGACTTGGCCACTGGTTGATTCACGAACCTATAACAATATATACATATATATCAAAGTATGTTCAAAATATATTTACAACACTTTTAATATATTTTGATGTTTTAAGTTTATTAAGTCAGCTGTCCTCGTTAGTAACCTACAACTAGTTGTCCACAGTTAGATGTACAGAAATAAATCGATAAATATTATCTTGAATCAATCCACGACCCAGTGTATACGTATCTCAGTATTAATCACAACTCAAACTATATATATTTTGGAATCAACCTCAACCCTGTATAGCTAACTCCAACATTCACATATAGAGTGTCTATGGTTGTTCCGAAATATATATAGATGTGTCGACATGATAGGTCGAAACATTGTATACGTGTCTATGGTATCTCAAGATTACATAATATACAATACAAGTTGATTAAGTTATGGTTGGAATAGATTTGTTACCAATTTTCACGTAGCTAAAATGAGAAAAATTATCCAATCTTGTTTTACCCATAACTTCTTCATTTTAAATCCGTTTTGAGTGAATCAAATTGCTATGGTTTCATATTGAACTCTATTTTATGAATCTAAACAGAAAAAGTATAGGTTTATAGTCAGAAAAATAAGTTACAAGTCGTTTTTGTAAAGGTAGTCATTTCAGTCGAAAGAACGACGTCTAGATGACCATTTTAGAAAACATACTTCCACTTTGAGTTTAACCATAATTTTTGGATATAGTTTTATGTTCATAATAAAAATCATTTTCTCAGAATAACAACTTTTAAATCAAAGTTTATCATAGTTTTTAATTAACTAACCCAAAACAGCCCGCGGTGTTACTACGACGGCGTAAATCCGGTTTTACGGTGTTTTTCGTGTTTCCAGGTTTTAAATCATTAAGTTAGCATATCATATAGATATAGAACATGTGTTTAGTTGATTTTAAAAGTCAAGTTAGAAGGATTAACTTTTGTTTGCGAACAAGTTTAGAATTAACTAAACTATGTTCTAGTGATTACAAGTTTAAACCTTCGAATAAGATAGCTTTATATGTATGAATCGAATGATGTTATGAACATCATTACTACCTTAAGTTCCTTGGATAAACCTACTGGAAAAGAGAAAAATGGATCTAGCTTCAACGGATCCTTGGATGGCTCGAAGTTCTTGAAGCAGAATCATGACACGAAAACAAGTTCAAGTAAGATCATCACTTGAAATAAGATTGTTATAGTTATAGAAATTGAACCAAAGTTTGAATATGATTATTACCTTGTATTAGAATGATAACCTACTATAAGAAACAAAGATTTCTTGAGGTTGGATGATCACCTTACAAGATTGGAAGTGAGCTAGCAAACTTGAAAGTATTCTTGATTTTATGAAACTAGAACTTTTGGAATTTATGAAGAACACTTAGAACTTGAAGATAGAACTTGAGAGAGATCAATTAGATGAAGAAAATTGAAGAATGAAAGTGTTTGTAGGTGTTTTTGGTCGTTGGTGTATGGATTAGATATAAAGGATATGTTATTTTGTTTTCATGTAAATAAGTCATGAATGATTACTCATATTTTTGTAATTTTATGAGATATTTCATGCTAGTTGCCAAATGATGGTTCCCACATGTGTTAGGTGACTCAAATGGGCTGCTAAGAGCTTATCATTGGAGTGTATATACCAATAGTACATACATCTAAAATCTGTGTATTGTACGAGTACGAATACGGGTGCATACGAGTAGAATTGTTGATGAAACTGAACGAGGATGTAATTGTAAGCATTTTTGTTAAGTAGAAGTATTTTGATAAGTGTCTTGAAGTCTTTCAAAAGTGTATGAATACATATTAAAACACTACATGTATATACATTTTAACTGAGTCGTTAAGTCATCGTTAGTCGTTACATGTAAATGTTGTTTTGAAACCTTTAGGTTAACGATCTTGTTAAATGTTATTAACCCAATGTTTATAATATCAAAAGAGATTTTAAATTATTATATTATCATGATATTATGATGTACGAATATCTCTTAATATGATATATATACATTAAATGTCGTTACAACGATAATCGTTACATATATGTCTCGTTTCAAAATCATTAAGTTAGTAGTCTTGTTTTTACATATGTAGTTCATTGTTAATATAATTAATGATATGTTTACTTATCATAATATCATGTTAACTATATATATAACCATATATATGTCATCATATAGTTTTTACAAGTTTTAACGTTCGTGAATCACCGGTCAACTTGGGTGGTCAATTGTCTATATGAAACCTATTTCAATTAATCAAGTCTTAACAAGTTTGATTGCTTAACATGTTGGAAACATTTAATAATGTAAATATCAATCTCAATTAATATATATAAACATGAAAAAGTTCGGGTCACTACACTTGTATAGAAATCAAAGCAACCATTCTCACCCAAATTTGATTACGCATTCTGATTTTGACAAATCAAAATCCAAGTCATGATTTAACAGAAGAGATCACTCTTAGATTCCTACATCTTTCAAAGCTATACTTTGACTTCAAAACCGTGTTAGAACATCATATGTATATTAACGATTACAAACTGTGTTCAAACTCTCCGAAGTTTTCGAAGACACTTCAAACAATGAACAATCGAGATGATGATCCAATCACATATTACCCACATTTATGTACCTAAAAAGCTCTCGAAGCCAAAGTCATAGTTCGACGCGTATCCGTGTCAGACCCTTTGGCATTTATTAGCTAAAATGACTTTTCAATTCCTTTTCAAAGTAGACAGTTTTGTCACAGCTCCAGCAAGTCAACTTCGACTTTTCAGTCGGACTAGTCTTATTATAACCTCGATAGATACGTTGCCCTTTCGTCATCGTTACTGGGGACCTTTCATATCTCGCCACCTTAGCAATAAACTTACCAACAACTTCAATTATCTTTGAATTTTCGAAAAATCATTATATTTATTGAAATCACATCATTTACTCATTCGCATCTTGTAACGAGAATTGTCATATGAATCATCGAAAAACAGTAACCAGTATTTTGAAATCTCGCAGCATGTCTACGCCAACAGTTATATGTGTACGTAAAACGTCTATCTCCTAGACTTACATACTTTGAATGTGAAGTTCTGAAAAATATTTTGAACTGCAAACTAGTTCTTGAAATGCTGACGAAGCATCAAAAACTGTAAACGATCTTAACAGTAAAAAGTTTGATGACAAAGAATAGTAAGGTGGTAAAGCTGAGAAAAAGAGAAGGTTTGGAACTGGAAAAACGGATTGAACAGACTATGAAGGAGGCTGTGGACAAATCACAAAGACTAAATCTGCCTTCAAAGAATCCAAATGATTCAGTGCCTGCTAAAGTCATTAACGAATACCTTACTCTTTATTCTAAACCTTTACAGACAAATCTTCATCATCATCCATCAATATTAGAAATTCTAAGATATTATCATATCTTTCATTATAAATATCCGCGATATTTCTGAAGATATTTTCACAACTAATCTTATCTGAAGTCATTTATCTCTTTGCGCTATCAGTGTTACATCATATAAGAAACTATTAGTTTCTATATTCTATAAACTTTCGAGTTTAAATTATGAATATTTTGAAGTAGTGTTGGGAAATAAAGCATGAGTTAGTATAATATAATGACACTTGATCAACGTTATTATATTACAGTAAGTCATGCTGAGTTTCTAATGGGACATGACGATTCACACACCATGCCGTCATCATGTTCCATGTTACACGACTCTTGTATTCTATTTAATCTCTAAAAATATCAAGAATATATTTTCTTGATGATTCGGTCTTTTCAGGGTATTCTGGTAAATTAACAAATCATGATCGTGCCATTACCATTTCCTTCTTAGAACACTAACTATGTTCATTCTGAAATTCATATCTGCGAATACTGGACCATTACAAACGTTGCTTAATCGCAAGAAGAAGAAACGAAAGGACAAAACTCCAAAATAGAAATTGGAGTATAAATCGCAGCAAATATAAGGGAGCATTAACTGTGGATGTCAATGATTATAGAAGACAAAAGCAGGGGCTTTGAAATATAAGGGAAGATATAAAACCCAACAACCACCCAAAAATTATAAACCGTATATATCGATGCATATAGCAATATAAAGACACGAAAGAACTAAAAACACTATAAAACCGAGAGTATAGTAGAAGTAAATAGATTCTTCCGGAGGCAGATGAAAAAGAAGAACGACAGATATGAAAGTGAGGAGTATATCGAGAATCAGTACTGGATGAAGCATATTGACAAATACTTTAAAATACGAGTTGAGGGAGAAAGAATAAAAGGTGTGAGTTGAAAGGAAACGAAGGAGGTGGATTTATAGTGAAATACCCGACAGAGAAATCAAGATGGATTATCGTATTAATTCGAAGAGAATCATAATCTCCTTAATCACCGAAGCATCAAATCCAACATAGATTACAAAGATCTTCTTTAAATTCGGAGATCAATTGTGATGACGTCAAAAGATATGACGAATCACTATAATTTTATTTCCTTCATTTACGATAACTTCCCTCATACGCTTTGAGTAATCGAATTATTTTATCCATACTTCTTAGACATGATAAAACTTCATAATCGTCATAATAACATTCTCATTGTTAGCCATAACGACCTCTATCAAATTTCGGGGACGAAATTTCTTTAACGGGTAGGTACTGTGACGACCCGGAAATTTTCGACTAAATTTAAACTTTATCTTTATATTATTCTGACACGATAAGCAATGTTTGTTAAGTTAAATCTCAAGGATTTTAAACTATGTTTATACATTCATTTAAACCTCGACCAAATTTCAATGATTCACGAACCATTAAATGAACATATATGAATATGTATGTATATGTGTATATGTTATAAATTGAAAATGTCAACAAAGTATTTAAAAGTATAATGCTTTATATGAACGTATTTGTTTCAATATGATTATCGATGAAATTAAAAAATATATATATTAAATGATTGAATTATCAGAAACATTGAATTATGATTAAAAGTCTCTGTTGAGAGGTCCACTATGATTTGAGAAATCTATTCCTCTTAACGATATTCGGAATAATTTGTAAACCTATTTATAAATAAAAATAAAAAGTGTCATTTATGAAAGTTAGACAAAAGCTAGTGGAGAATTGGTTTCCATAATATTCTATTAATCTATTTTCAAACGTACAAAAACGTTTTCAGTTTAAAAAGAACTTTATTATTAAAACGTATATAACTTTTATAAATATCTAGAATCACTTTTGACAACTCATTACTTAACCAGTATAATAAATATAACGATATTTATATTTTATTTCATTAAATATATATAACAATTTAAATTAATATTATATATATTTATACGCGTATTATACATACATAGTTTTTATACTTTTGCTATATTTTAACTTTACCTTTACTTTACTTTTACTTTACTTTAACTTTAATAATTCATACTTTAATAATTCACTTTAATAATTCATACTTTAATAATTCACTTTAATAATTCATACTTTAATAATTCACTTTAATAATTCATACTTTAATAATTCACTTTAATAATTCAAAAATCTATTATAAATAGAATTCAATAGGTTTCATTATTTCATAGAAACTTGAAAATATATTTCTCTAAACTCTCTCAATCGATTTACATATATATATATTTGCTCTGTATTATTTCAAGATATTATTAGTATACATAAAATATTACGACGGAGTGATGTCCGAGTGATTTCAAAATAGTTTTTTGAATGAGTCGAAGCTAAGGAAATTATGGGTTATAGCTATGGAGGTGATGGGTATGGTTCATGGGTATGCTCGTGAGGTCAATCTAGTGTTTATCATCTCCGTTGCGTCTACGTACTTTCCTGCAATATTGAATCTCAATATTGATACGTTCGTGAATCCGAGGCCAACCTTGCACTTGTTAAATGACGTTATATGTATTTTTACTATGAAATACAGTATGGTGAGTTTCATTTGCTCCCTTTTATATATATTTTTAGGACTGAGAATACATGCGCTGTTTTTATAAATATTTTACGAAATAGGCACAAGTACTAAAACTAATTCTATGTGGGTTTAAACCAGAAATATACCCTTAACTTGGTAACATTAAACTACTTGTCTATGTACGGTAGGCGCGAATCCTAAAGATAGATCTATTGGGTCTGACAAACCCCATCCTGACTATGGGATGCTTTAGTACTTCGAGGTTATTTTAAACACACCTGATCTGGTGTACTTCAGAGGGTAAAACATGAACGTTAAGGCTTGTTACCGGGTGCCTACAACTTATAGAATACTTTTATACACTTGCGAGTGTACATATATTTATAAACGGAAATCTTGTGGTCTATTAATATATTGAAATGATTATTATGATAAACCTATGAACTCACCAACCTTTTGGTTGACACTTTAAAGCATGTTTATTCTCAGGTATTAAAGAAATCTTCCGCTGTGCATTAACTCATTTTAAGGATATTACTTGGAGTCATTCATGGCATATTTTGAAAGACGTTGCATTCGAGTCATTGAGTTCATCAAGATTATTATTATGTCAATTATAGTTGGATGTATTATGAAATGGTGTGCATTCCGTCAACTTTCGTTGTAAAGAAAGTTTGTCTTTTAAAAACGAATGCAATGTTTGTAAAATGTATCATATAGAGGTCAAAATACCTCGCGATGTAATCAACTATTGTGAATCATTTATAATGTATATGAACGGGTCCTTTCAGTTTGGCTCCAATAACCCGGTCCACGTACAAATCCAACTATTACTACGAACCAGAAAATTTTGATGTCTATCAATTTAACCACTTAAAATAAATTTTCGTAATTTAAGAAAATTTAGATAAGAAGTAGAATAAAAATCTATGTCCTAAAACTAGAATAGCGAGAAATAAGAAAGAAAAAGAGTTCGTCGAAAAAGGTCGAAAAAGAAAAACGGTTGAAAAATAAAAGGTGACGGAAAAATAAAAGAAACTTATAAAACTTAAAAATACTTGACTAACCTAACCTTATTACTACAACTAACTTAAAATTATAATCGCAAATTGAAATTACTAATTGGAATGATAATTGGTACATAGTAAAAGGTGTCTAAAAATATTAAAGCTTATAGGAAAAACTAAATCCCAAATGGAATTAACTTAAAAAGAAACTAAAACTTAAAAAGGCGTCACAAAATTCTAAAGTACCTAAATCTTAATCTAAGAAAAAGCACTTAAGGAATTCTACGGCAAAAACTAAAAATCTAGGAGTAAAAATGACTATGGCAAAAACTATGAATTAAAACTAAATATGAGCTAAAAATACAAATATTACACTAAAACAATTAAAAAGGGACAAAATATAAAAATATACAAAAAGTTGTAAAAATTACAATTTTTATAAAAATATTATTTTTATATTATTTATTTATTAAAACTATTAATTTTACAATTTAATTAAACTAATTAAACTAAATATATAAAATAATTAAAACTAAACTAAATTAATTAATTAACAAAACCTAATTAAGGTTTTTAAATAAATAATAATAATAATTACACGTAATTAATGCAGAATTAGGGCTTCTGCTCGTGTCAGGGTGGCTCCGCGAGTTGCGGTGCCACGTACCAGAAAACCCCGCGAGTCGCGGAGGTTAAAATTTTAAATGCACAAATATCGTTCGACAGGTTCTGTAGTTTTTTTTAAATTATATTTTATATATTTTTCTGTTTTTAATAATTATATAAAATATAATAAATAAAAACTTATATTTTAAAAACTAAAATAAAAAAATAGAAATACTTTATAATTTTTTAAATAAAAATCTTAAAAGTAGTTTATATATAATTTTTTTTTCGGTGTTTTTTTTTTTTGATATAAAAAAATGTATTTTTATAAAAACTAAATAAAACTTAATAAAAATCCTTTTTTTTGTGCGTATGGCGTTTCGCTTCGTCGTTCCCCGGCACCGGCGTCAAAAATACTTGATGTTATGCGAGGTGTATATGAAATAGCTTTATTTTTACAACTAAATACTATTAAATACGATACAATTTTACACAAGATATTTATTTATTTATAGAATGGATATACTTAAACCTTGCTACAACACTTATAGGTAGTGTACCTAATCGTACAGTAGTGTAGTTTTTAGTAAGTCCGGTTCGTTCCACAGGGAATCTTTTAAACAAAGCTTAACGCTATATTAGTTTTAATTTATAAAAATACAAATATATATAAGTAATATTATTATTATAAAGGGGGTTTTTACCGTTTAATGACCGGTTTGTCGATTTTAAAAACTTTAGTCGCAGTTAAAACCTAATGTAAAATATTAAAAATAAATATAACTTAATTTAAAGCGTAAAGTAAATAACGATAATGAAATTGCGATAAATAAAAGTGCGATAAAATAAAATTGCGATAATTAAAAAGTACGATAATTAAAAGTGCAATTAAATACAATAACAATAAATAAAAGTGTGATAATTAGAAGTGCAATTAAATATAAAATAAAGGAAATTAAATATGAAATAAAATAATTATGCTTATTTAAATTTCCGTAATCATGATGTTTGACGTGTTGATTTTAGTTTTATGCCCATGGGTTAATTGTCCTTTGTCCTGGATTATTCAATATGTCCGTCTGGTTTTTGTCCATAACAGTCCATCAGTCATAAATATAAAGTGCGAGTATCCTCGTCAAATTATCCTTATACCCGAATTCAAATATTCCAACTAATTGGGGACGTAAACTGTAACAAGGTTTTAATACTTTGTTATCAATTATGCCAAGTGTCCTTGTACATAATTTCAACCCTGTTTTAATAATTCTAGTGGCTATTAATCCATTCCCGTGTCCGGCAAAATGAACGATTATTCGTACATATAAATACCCCGCCCATCGTGTCCGATCGAGTGTATATGGTTATTTATAGGGACATCTAATTGTAAATATTTATATTAAAATTAACAAACTATCATTTAGTTAAACAAATATAAAGCCCATTAATAGCCCATAGTCTAATTTCCACAAGTGTCGTTCTTTTGTCCAAACCCCAATTATGGTACAAAGCCCAATTACCCAATTTTAGTAATTACCCCAACATCATGATTACTTCGGTATTAAATAAGCATAATAATAAGTTAGCTACGAGAAATTAAATTAAAAAGGTTGAACATAACTTACAATGATTAAAAATAGCGTAGTGTTACACGGACAGAATTTTGACTTACACTCTTACAACATTCGCTAACATACCCTTATTATTAGAAATTAAAATTAAAATTAATATTAATATATATATATATATATATATATATATATATATATATATATATATATATATATATATATATATATATATATATATATATATATATATATATATACGTTTATAGAGAGATTGATAAAAGGATATCTAAAACGATCAAAATGCGTTAACTTTTATAGGCATTTTTGTCCAGGGTATCTCCGCGAGTCGCGGTCCCTTTGCACTACAAACTCCGCAAGTCGCGGAGTTCGTAAACCCAGCTCATACAAGTTTAGATTCTAGTCTGCCGACGGTTTTAATATATAAATATAATATATATATATACATATATATAATTTATATAATTAATTATATATTATATTATATTTATATACATAGTTAACTTGTAATTTTTAGTCCATTGCGTCGAGCGTTGAGAGTTGACTCTGGTCCCTGTTCCGGATTTTCGAACGTCCTTGCGTACAATTTAATATCTTGTACTTTGCGTTTTGAATCTTGTATTCTTGTAATTTTGAGACGTTTCTTATCAATAATTGGAACCACTTTGATTGTATTTTGTACTTTTGAGCTTTTTGGTCATTTGCGTCTTCAATTCGTCGAATCTATCTTTTGTCTTCACCTTTTATTATTTAAACGAATATCACTTGTAAATAGAACAATTGCAACTAAAAGCTTGTATTTCTTGAGGAATAATGCTATGAAATATATGTTCGTTTTTAGCATTATCAAATATTCCCACACTTGAGCGTTGCTTGTCCTCAAGCAATATAGTCTTGAAATACTAGAATCACTTCTTTATTCTTCACACTTTGTACATCAGTGATTTCTATACGGCGGTATAAACAATGGTAGTAACGATGTGGTTTACAGTCTCACATGACTATAAAAATTTAGATCCATTAAGGAATTTGGATCTTTATGAAAACATTTGATCTTTTGAAAATTCATTCTAGCTTTTACCGTAGCTAAGTTTTCCGGAATAACCCTTCACCAGTGTTTGCAAATTGTTTTGGTGGGTTTAGTGGGTTTCAGATTTGAAAATTTTAGCTCAAAACTTGCGGTTTTGTGTCACCCACTTGCTAACCTTGTATTGGGAAAGCAACACGTCCAGTATACTTGCTCCGTATATTACCTTTCGGTAAACTACCGTTCGGTTGTAAAGGAAAGCGTTAAACAAGCAACTGTTAAGGCAATGTCCCCTGACATGCTTTTGTTCATGGTCTAAAACGTGTCGGATGCTATTACTATCCTTTGTAGGAGCAATAGTAAAGATCATCCTATAATTTTTCTGGTCTGGCACAAGGTCCTGTCTTTGACCATGCTATGCAACCACAGTTCTTACGGTTGATACCCGATTTGGTTCAGGTGACCTAATGAATTCCAGGTGAATTCCTAGGATTTTACGTTCAATGGTAATGAACGCATTGAAAATAGGTTTTCAGAAAACAAATCGGTTTGAAATTTTGATCAAAATATTTTCTCGTTCAAGCTCGAGTTTAGATATCATTGAATTCTATGAGTTTGTAATTCTCAATCTTTAAGGTCAATCTCTAGGATTGAGTAATATCAGTCTTAAAAGCTGATTTTTGATCTTTAAGGAGATTATCCTTTCTGGGGATCTGATTCATTAGTCTTATCAAGCTAATTTGTACGGTGCCCCCCAATTGTACGAGACAGATCCTCTCATGGTTAGGATAAGTCTGACCACTTGGCGACCCTGTTTGATGCTGAGGTCCGTGGATTTCCTGCTGATTTTAGAGATGACTTTTCTAGATTTTTCGTCAACCTACAGCTGGTCTGGACGACAACTTCTTGACCTAAATCAAGAAGCGCGTGTCTTTTCTGGAAGACTTTACTTCCTTTTAATGATGGAATTGATTCATCGTGTAGATCCGTCTTTCTTTCAAATATATTATAATAAATCGGGTAAAACTGTTTATTTTCGTCCAAAACAAAAGTATTTTCAATTAATTGTACAAAAATATGTGATATATGTTTTGAATAACTTGGTAAAAATTTCCCACACTTGGCTTTTATTTTCCTTTCTTTGCCTTTTTATTCTCCTCTATTCCATTTTAAATGAATTCTAACATTTTGGTTTGTTTCTCTATTTATGTCCTTTCCAAGGTAACAATAATTTCGGTGTTAACACCTAGTTTTATCGTTCATAAATATGTATAAATATGATTTTGAGTTCATTTAATTGAAAATTTTGAAAAATTTTACTAGAATTGGGTCATCAGTATATAAGACTAGGGCTGTTCTTTATTATCAGAGAGCACTAGATTCTAATACAACTACTGCTTTACTAGTATTTCTAATGGTAACCAAATGTATAAAGTAAAAATTTTAAAATCCGAAAGAATTTAACCCCTTCCCATACTTAAGATCTTGCAATGCCCTCATTTGCAAGAAATCAGTAACAACTTAAATTATTGAGGGTGATTAGCGTAGAAAAATGATTAAATTTTACCAAAGTTTCCAAACATATTGTTGTTTGTGTTGAATGATAAATGGTGCACATCATTTGTTCATTCCGTCTTGTTGTTATTTCACATATATTTTGCATCTTGTCGTCAAAATTAGTTGCTTTTGCTGAACTTAATGCCAGTCTTTGAAAATGCGTTGTTTTACACTGTTGTGTACATAAGATAAACTGCAAATATATATACATATTTTTGAAGTTTGGTATATTACCCCACATTCAAAAATTATTAAAATCTAATAATAAAAGTTAGAAAATTATAAAAACTATTACAATATTAACATAAGTGTTAAATGTAGTAACATTACAAAAAATAAATAAAACTAAATAAACTAGGGTTGATACTGATACCAGTAGGGGTTCCATGCATAACCGTATGTGTTATAAAATGCTTCAGCTGGGTTATAAGTAGGATACGGTGGTTGGATCTCTATAGACCAGGGAGGAAATACGGGCTTTGGAGTAGGAATATAGTTTCTACCTATATGTTGGCAATGTGCTATGATATGGTTTTGATGAACTTGCCAATCTTCAAATGCTCGATGTCTAGCATTTTCATACTCTTGTGAAGCTATAAACCTTTGCATTTCTGTCATTTCATTTCCCCCTCCCACATTACCTGGCTGTTGATTTCTTTTAATCTGTGGATGTCTTCCATTATATTGTACTGCGGCATTATTTCGCCTCTTCAAAACCTTAGCACCATGATATACATTTAAACCAATTGTATCGTGGGGTTCTGGCTCTTCGATTAATAATCCCCCCTCCCCCCCGACTTATATCCACATCGAGATACTCAGCAATTAATGTAATAAATATACCACCTCTTATTATACTATGCGGTCTCATCCCCCTAACCATAGCTGATAAATAATAACCCACATAATAAGGTATACTTACAGTGCTTTGTGGGTCTCGAATACACATGTGGTAAAATAAATCTTGCTCATTTACCTTTTCCTTATTTTTACCTTGCTGTGTAATCGAGTTCGCTAGAAACCTGTGAATTACTCTTAACTCAGCTCTATCTATATCCAAATAAGAGTAATTTCCCCGTTTAAATCGGTGATGGCTAGTCATTTGACTCCATACACCTTGCGTATCAAAATTTTCATCAATCTTCCTACCATTTAATATCAACCCTCGACAATCGGTAGATGCTAGCACCTCAGGCGTATATATACGTAAGGCCTGAGCCATGTGTAGTAGAGACATGTGGCGCATCGAACCTCCTAACAAAAATCTAATAAAAGTTCGATCGGTTAAACTAGCTACCCGATCATTTATTTCTATACAACACAATAATTCTTCACACCATACTTTATATACAGGTCTACGCATGTTGAATAATCGTACCCAATTGTTAAAAGTAGAATTACCATACCTCTGTGTAAGTAATTCTCTAATCCGTTCGCCCAATCTTACGGCTTCTAACGGTTCCCATTCTATTACCCTAGGTACTTCAACAGCTTTAGAATGAAGAGTGTGCAAGCTCCTTTGGTATTTTGGATAATCTATCCAACGTCTGTCTAATCTCAAGTTCGGGTACAAATCTTCCACGTGCATATCTAAAAATGTCATAACTGGATGAGGTATATCTTGTTTGTAATAGTTATCAACATCCTGTTGTTCCGCATTCTCAGGAGGAGTAATGCGAGCTTGGGATGAAGATTCACCCCTTTTAGTCTGCAAAACACATCAAACACAATTTTTGTGCATCCAAATATGCATTAGTGTCAGCAAAATCATCAATCAAAATAATTACAATGACATGTTCAATTTATATCAAACTTATGCTTATTTTCATATTTTTATCAAATCTACATTTTTTCAAATAAGCATATACAAAATTGTTCGCCAAGTTCATAAGCATTTAATTCAAATAACATGTCAAAATAATCATTATTAGCAATTAAACAAGTTTCAAATGGCATTATCTCTCAAAAATCAAGTTCATGAATTTTAGACTTGAAAAAGTCCACTTTAATTCTCAAAAATCATGTTTAGGCTCAAAGTTTGGATCATTTAACTACCTAAACATGTTACACTACTTAATTTAGCAATAATTCATGACAAAAATCGGCCATAACCTGTTTATATCAAAAAGCCCCAATTTTGCTCAATAACACAAACCCTAGATTACTCAAAATTTGAAGTTTAAGGCTTCTAATCATGTTAAATAGCATCACTCTAGGTTATATAAGCATAATACATAAGCAATTTAAGCATAATTACACTAAAAAGCATCAAAATCGAATTGGGTATAAAATTGCTCAAGAACACTAAATTTTCGGATTAAATGGTGTTTTGGTGTAGAAATTTACCGTTTTTATTGAGTAATTCCTTGATAGCATTCTTCTCAACATGATTTTGTGAAAGATTTGATGAAAAATGGTCAAAAATTGCGAATTTGGGAGGCTTTTTTCGGGTTTTTCGGCAGTATTTTGGGTGTGGGATGTTGGGGACTGATCTGTTTTTTGCGTTTTATTTTTTTTTCTGGAACTTGCAAACTCCGCGACTTGCGGTGTTTCCCTATTACAAACTCCGCGAGTCGCGGCGTTTATTTTTATTTTTTTTATTTTTTTGTTAAATCTTTAACTTCTAAAACAAATATTAATTAATTTAAAATATTTGTTTCCCTTGTTATTTAGGACGAGGTCGTTTCGAATAGATGTCCTAGTCCGTCCCTCGACAAAATTTTAAAATTTGTCTATTTAAAGCGAGGTTTTAAAAGCAAAGATTTTTGGGGTTTTTAATGTTTTTGGCATACTTTAATTCAATAAGATTAAAAATAATGATAATAAAAGTTCTCGTCCCTCCCTCGGGTAAAGCAATTTCTGTTCAACGACCTAGTCTTCAACTCACGACGAATTTTAAAAATCTTATTTTTAACTTAGTGAAATAAAGTAAATTTTTGTTTTTAAATTCACACCAAACTTAAATTTAAAATTCATATTATAAATTCACACCAAACATAAATTATATTTTTGTTTTTATACATACAAACTTATATTAAAAATATTAATTTTCCAAATATTTACAATTTTAAAAGTTTACAATATTTATTTAAGATTTATATATTAATTTTAAAAACATGGTAAAAATAAAATTAAAAATCTTTTTGGCTTTTATCCCACTTTAATCAATCAAATATTATCAAAAATATGCGCTCCTCTTTTCGGTAAAGTAATTTCGGTTCCATAACCTAATTTAACTCATGACGAATTTTTGAACTATTTTGAGTTTGATTGATTAAAGATATTTATACCTTAAGAATAAACGGTAAATTTCGCAGTGATGTAATAAATTTTTGTATGATATCAACAATTTCGGTCGCAAGACCTAATTTCATCGAATACCAATTTAATACTTTATAGCGAACAAATTAGCGTTTATTATCAAAAGGTTAAAAAAATAAAAATAAAAATAAAAACTGTACAAACTTACCTGTGAAATAGATTTCTTAGTGATATGCTCTAGCCCACTCATAAGATAGTCGGACTAATTGATTTTCCAAGGCTACATAGGTGTAACCTCGAGCATTTAATGTTTTTTCTTCTAAACATATGAACGGTCCATCTCTGCATAAAGTAACAAATTCGGTGTTTGAATAGGTTTGATTATTTGAACATTTACCTTCGTGTGACCATTTTCCGCATTTGTGACATCTTTCAAGGTGTCGTGCTCTTCTTTTCGCTGCGGATTTTGATTTTCCTTTACCAAATTGTAACTTATTATCTTCGCATCTGGATTCTTTTCTTACTCCGTCCAATTTTTCTCTGATTACTGATACCAGTTCACTCGGAAGTATGTCATTATTACGTTTAGTAATCAAAGCGTGTAGCATTAGACCATGGTTTAGTTCACAGGAAGTCTTCATTTCGTAAAAACCTAAAAAAAATAAAAATTCAGAATAGGGGGAGAAGACTAGTTCTTTAGGGTCTGCTAGGGAAAGACCATTCGGGTTCCATTTTCGAGAACTACACGAAAACAAAAAATCTAACTCTCACAGAAATACATATTATCCTTTAAAGACTTGATTCTCCCCACACTTAGTTAGCTGTGGTATCAAAATTGTGATTAACTTCGTTGTCAACTTCCATCAGACTATCTATGTAATGTTTAACTCTGTGACCATTAACCTTAAATTCAATCCCATTTGAATTTATTAACTCTACTGTTCCGTATGGGAAAACTCTTTTGACTATAAATGGTCCAGACCATCTTGATTTCAATTTTCCAGGAAATAGCTTGAATCGTGAATTGAAAAGAAGAACTCTTTCTCCTTCTTTAAATTCTTTTAAACTTCTGATTCTTTTATCATGCCATTTCTTTGTTCTTTCCTTATAGATTAACGAATTTTCGTATGCTTCTTGTCTTAATTCTTCTAATTCGTTTAGTTGACTTAATCGTAGACGTCCGGCTTCATGAAAATCAAGATTACATGTCTTCAAAGCCCAAAATGCTTTGTGTTCAATTTCTACTGGAAGATGACATGCTTTTCCGTAAACGAGTCTAAAAGGTGTGGTTCCAATTGGAGTTTTGTAGGCTGTTCTAAAAGCCCAGAGTGCATCCTCCAATTTTATGGACCATTCCTTCGGATTTGATCCTACGGTTTTCTCTAAAATACGTTTTAAAGCTCGGTTGGTATTTTCAACTTGTCCACTTGTTTGTGGATGATATGTGGTGGAGATTTTATTAGTTACTCCATATCTTTTAAGAACTTTCTCAAGTTGATTATTACAGAAATGAGTTCCCCGATCACTTATTAAAGCTTTCGGTGTTCCAAACCTTGCAAAAAGACGTTTTAAAAAGTTGACTACAACTCGTGCATCGTTAGTTGGGAGAGCTTGTGCTTCCGCCCATTTAGATACATAATCAATGGCTACGAGAATGTATAAATTATTATGATATTTTGGAAATGGACCCATAAAGTCAATACCCCAAACGTCAAATACTTCACATACTTGAATGACATTTTGTGGCATTTCATCACGTTGACTTATTTTTCCGGCCCTTTGACAAGCATCACAGGATTTGCAAAGAAGGTGTGCGTCTTTGTAAATTGTAGGCCAATAGAATCCAGCATCATGAACTTTTCTTGCTGTGAGTTGAGGCCCATAATGCCCTCCTTTGGTCCTGTGTGACAATGGTTTAAGATTTGACTGGCTTCATCTTCGAATACACATCGGCGTATTATTCCATCTGGACAACTTTTAAACAAATGTGGATCTTCCCAGAAATAGTGTTTTATATCACTAAAGAATTTCTTTCGTTTTTGGTACGATAATCCTTTTTCAAGGAATCCACATACTAAGTAGTTTGCATAGTCTGCAAACCATGGTATTTCATTATAATATATCTTCAATAGATATTCATCAGGAAAGTTGTCTTGTATGGCCGATTCATTTAGAACTTCTAATTCGGGATTTTCAAAACGAGAAAGATGATCAGCGGCGAGATTTTCTGCTCCTTTTTTATCTCGGATTTCAATATCAAACTCTTGTAATAGTAAGATCCAACGGATTAATCGTGGTTTGGTATCTTGTTTCGAAAATAGGTATCTAAGAGCAGAATGGTCGGTATAGACCACTGTTTTAGCTAGAACGAGATATGAACGAAATTTGTCAAAAGCAAAGACAATAGCAAGGAGTTCTTTTTCAGTAGTTGTATAATTTGTTTGTGCTCCTTGTAATGTCTTACTAGCGTAATATATAGGTTGAAATCATTTTTCAATCCTTTGTCCTAAAACGGCTTCCATTGCAAAATCACTTGCATCGCACATAAGTTCAAAAGGTAGATTCCAATTTGGAGTTATCATGATCGGCGCATTAGTGAGTTTCTCTTTAAGTATATTAAAAGATTTAATGCATTCCTCTGAAAAGATGAATGGAGCATCCTTTTCTAGGAGTTTATTCATAGGAGTGGCAATTTTAGAAAAATCTTTTATGAAACGTCGGTAAAAACCGGCATGCCCTAGAAAACTCCTAACTCCTCTAACATTGGTGGGATGTGGAAGTTTAGTAATTACATCTACTTTAGCTCTATCCACTTTAATTCCTTCCTTTGAAATTTTATGTCCAAGAATGATGCCTTCTTTAACCATGAAATGGCATTTCTCCCAATTAAGAACTAGATTTGATTGTTCGCATCTAATAAGCATTCATTCAAGATTAACTAGACATGATTCAAATGTATCACCGAAGACTGAAAAGTCATCCATGAAAACTTCCATGCATTCTTCTATCATGTCGTGAAAAATCGCCATCATGCACCTTTGAAAGGTTGCAGGGGCGTTGCAAAGTCAAAATGGCATGCGTTTGTAAGCAAAAGTACCATAAGGGCACGTGAATGTGGTTTTCTCTTGGTCTTCGGGTGCTATTGGAATTTGAAAATATCCGGAAAAACCATCTAGAAAACAATAGTAACTTTTTCCGGCTAATCTTTCCAACATTTGATCAATAAAAGGTAAGGGAAAGTGATCTTTTCTGGTGGCGTCATTTAATTTTCTATAATCAATACAAACACGCCATCCTGTTACAGTCCTAGTAGGAATAAGCTCATCTTTCTCATTTGTAATGACAGTCATGCCACCTTTCTTAGGCACGCATTGAACTGGGCTTACCCATGGACTATCAGAGATTGGATAAATTAAACCTGCATCTAGCAGTTTATTAATTTCTTTTTTTAACAACATCTTGCATATTAGGATTTAGTCTTCGTTGGCGTTGCACATACATTTTATGACCTTCTTCCATAAGGATTTTATGTGTGCAATACGAAGGACTTATTCCTTTAATATCTTGAATTTTCCATGCAATAGCTGGTTTATGAGCTTTTAGCACAGAAATGAGTTGTGATTTCTCATTTTCGGTAAGAGAAGACGATATTATTACAGGTAATTTAGATTCACCATGTAAATAAGCGTATTTCAAATGGTTTGGAAGTGGCTTTAACTCTAATGTCGGTGGTTCTTCTATCGATGATTTATATCGATATCTATCTTCTTCTTTTAGCATTTGAATTTTTTCTGTTGTTGGTTCATATCCATTAGTTATTAGTGTAGCTAACATTTCAGTTTCATCAATTGGTTCAGTTCCTTCTCCTAAAGAACATTCTCCCGTTCCTTGTAATTCTGGAAATTCTTCTAATAATTCTGCATGTGAATCTATAGTTTGAATATAATAGCATGTATCATCTGCAGATTGCGGTTGTTGCATTGCTCTATCAACTGAAAAGGAAACACTCTCATCCTCTATACTTAGGGTCAGTTTCTTACCGAACACGTCTATCATTGCTTTAGCCGTGTTTAAGAATGGTCTTCCTAATATGAGAGGAACTTGAGAATCTTCTTCCATGTCCAGAACAACAAAATCTATTGGAAATACTAAAGTACCAACTTTAACTAGCATGTTCTCCATTATCCCTCTAGGATATTTTATAGATCTATCGGCTAGTTGTATACTTATTCTTGTTGGTTTCAATTCTCCAAGGTCTAGTTTAGCGTATAGTGAATACGGCATTAGATTTATACTAGCATCTAAGTCTGCCAATGCTTCTATTAAACTAAGACTACCCAGAAAACATGGAATTGTGAAACTTCCTGGATCGGATAGTTTTTCTGGTATCTTATTCAATAGTACTGCTGAACAATTAGAATTCATAGTAACAGCCGAGAGTTCTTCCATTTTCTTTCTATTCGAGATTAGATCTTTCAGAAATTTAGCATATCTAGGCATTCCTGAAATCACATCAATGAAAGGAATATTTACATTTATCTGTTTAAACATATCCAAGAATTTGGATTGCTCGGCTTCAAGTTTCTCTTTCTTCATTTTACTCGGGTAAGGAAGTGGTGGTTGGTATGGTTTAACATAAGTTTTAGCTTTAACTGTGTTATCTTCATTAAACTTTTCAACTACTGGTTCTTTTTCCTTATCTTGTTCAGGTTGTAGTTCTTTTGGAGTAGGAATAGCTTCATCAGAAATTACAGGTATTTCAGGTGGTTTAAGTGTTGTACCACTTCTTGTGGTAATGGCTTTAGCTGTTTCATTCCGGGGGTTAGCATTTGTATCACTAGGTAGACTTCCCGGTTTTCTTTCACCTATTAACCTTACTAGGTTACTCATTTCTTGTTCTAAATTTTGAATAGAAGCTTGTTGATTTCTAAATGCTTGAGTATTTTGTTCATTGGTTTGTTTCTGAGATGTGAAAAACTGCATTTGAGTTTCAACTAGCTTCGTCATCATATCTTCTAAATTCGGCTTTTTATCATCGGTTTGTGGTGGTTTATTTTGAAAATTAGGTCTTTGCTGATTGTAAGTATTATTGGATCCTTGTTGATTGCTAGGACCTTGTTGGTTGTTGTATGGAACATTTCGGTTATAATTCTGGTTTTGATTGTAAATCGGTCTTGGCGGTTGATAATTATTCTGATAATTATTTCCAGGCCTTTGGTTTATGTATGAAATATTTTCTCTTTGTTCCATTGTTAGTTCAATACTGAGACAATCTTTTGTCAAATGTGGTCCTCCACACTGCTCACAACTAATTAGTATTGAGTGTATATCCTTAGTCATCTTTTCCATTCGTCTCTCGACAGTGTCTATCTTTGCAGAAATGGAATCTAAGTCATGGCTATGCTCTAGCTGCTTTAGATGATCTAACGATATCTTTTTCTTGGTGCCACTCATGTGAGTGGGAAGCAGTGTTATCAATAATTTTATAAGCATCAGTTTCTGTTTTCTTCATAATAGAACCACCAGCTGCGATATCTATGTCTTTTCTTGTAGTGATGTCGCATCCTTGGTAGAATATTTGTACTATTTGACAAATGTCTAAACCATATTGCGGACATCCTCTTAATAACTTTCCAAATCTAGTCCATGCCTCATATAGAGTTTCATTTGGTTTCTGTGTGAACGTAACAATTTCTCCTTGAAGTCTTACGGCTTTAGATGCCGGAAAGAATTGTTTAAGAAATTTTTCAACTAAAACGTCCCATGTATCAATCGCCCCTTCAGGTAACGATTCCAACCAATCTTTGGCTTGTCCCTTTAAAGTCCTGGGAAATAACATGAGATATATCTGTTCATCCCCAACTTCTCGGATTTTAAATAGTGTGCAGATCCTATTAAAAGTACGAAGATGTTCATTTGGATCTTCCTTCGGTGCACCACTAAATTGGCATTGATTAGTCACCATATGTAGAATTTGTCCTTTGATTTCATAATCTGGCGCATTAATGTCTGGATGAGTAATTGCGTGACCTTGGCCAGTGCGTTTAGCTCGCATTCGGTCTTCCATACTTAGAGGTTCCAGATTTTCCATAATTGAATTTGTTGAATCTGAATCACTAGAGGATTCTGATTTAATGGTTCGTTCCTCAACAATCTCTGTTTGAATGATTGGTGGTTCCGGAGAAAAAATTAATGGTTCAGGATCTATGAATCGTCCCTGAATATTCTCCGGATTCTCAATTATGAGGTCGGGTTCAAAAAATGGATTATCGGAAATTTGAATTGGAGTACTTGGTCGACTGGATGACGATTCTAAAGAAAAATCATCGGCGACAATATTTGCTAGATGTCTTGATCTGGTTACAGGTGGTGAATGTACAAAAGGTGGTGAACGTCTTTCTCGGTGCATTCACTGAATATCCTATTAGTTTTTAAAAGGAAAGAAAAATTATATAAGTTATCCAATTAATAGACTTTTCTGATTTTTCCCACGTTTCGAATAGCCAAAAGATGCAGCCGAGGGGCAGGATTCGTTTGGTCTCAATATAATTGAGTACTGTTTGGCTCCAATAACCCGGTCCACGTACAAATCCAACTATTGCTACGAACCAGAAAATTTTGATGTCTATCAATTTAACCACTTAAAATAAATTTTCGTAATTTAAAGAAATTTAGAGAAGAAATAGAATAAATTCTAAGTCCTAAAACTAGAATGTCGAGAAATAAGAAAGAAAAAGAGCGCGTCGAAAAAGGTCGAAAAAGAAAAGGGTTGAAAAATAAAAGGCGTCGAAAAATAAGAAAGAAAAAAAGTGACTTATAAAACTTTAAAACACTCGACTAACCCAACCTTATTACTATCACTAACTTAAAATTAAAATTGCAAATTGAGATTACTAATTGGAGTGATAATTGATACATAGGTAAAAGGCGTCGAAAAATAAAAATAAGAAAGTAGTGCGTCAAAACTTAAAAAGGAACTAAAAACTAAAAATTAAAAGTTGCGTCTAAAAATATTAAAGCTTACAAGAAAAACTATATCCCAAATGGCAATATCTTAAAAAGGTACTAAAACTTAAAAAGGCATCGCAAAATTCTAAAGCACCTAAATCTTAGTCTAAAGAGAAAGCACTTAAGGGATTTTACGGCAAAGCTTAAAAATCTAGAAGTAAAAATAACTATGGCAAAAACTATGGATTAAAACTAAATATGAGCGAAAAATACAAAAAATTACGCTAAAACAATTAAAAAGGGACAAAATATAAAAATATACTAAAAGTTGTAAAAAGTACAATTTTTATAAAAATATTATTTTTATATTATTTATTTATTAAAACTATTAATTTTACAATTTAATTAAACTAAATATATAAAATAATTAAAAGTAAACTAAATTAATTAATTAACAAAACCTAATTAGGGTTTTTAAATAAATAATAATAATAATTACACGTAATTAATGCAGAATTAAGGCTTCTGCTCGTGTCAGGGTGGCTTCGCGAATTGCGGTGCCACGTACCAGAAAACCCCGTGAGTCGCGGAGGTTAAAATTTTAAATGCACAAATATCGTTCGACAGGTTCTGTAGTTTTTTTTAAATTATATTTTATATATTTTTCTGTTTTTAATAATTATATAAAATATAATAAATAAAAACTTATATTTTAAAAACTAAAATAAAAAAATAGAAATACTTTATAATTTTATAAATAAAAATCTTAAAAATAGATTTATATATATATATTTTTTTCGGTGTTTTTTTTTATTTTAGATATAAAAAAATGTATTTTTACAAAAACTAAATAAAACTTAATAAAAATCTTTTTTTTTGTGCGTGTGGCGTTTCGCTTCGTCGTTCCCCGGCAGCGGCGCCAAAAATACTTGATGTTATGCGAGGTGTATATGAAATAGCTTTATTTTTACAACTAAATACTATTAAATACGATACAATTTTACACAAGATATTTATTTATTTATAGAATGGATATACTTAAACCTTGCTACAACACTTATAGGTAGTGTACCTAATCGTACAGTAGTGTAGTTTTTAGTAAGTCCGGTTCATTCCACAGGGAATCTTTTAAACAAAGCTTAATGCTATATTAGTTTTAATTTATAAAAATACAAATATATATATAAGTAATATTATTATTATAAAGGAAGTTTTTACCGTTTAATGACCGGTTTATCAATTTTAAAAAATTTAGTCGCAGTTAAAACCTAATGTAAAATATTAAAAATAAATATAACTTAATTTAAAACGTAAATTAAATAACAATAATGAAATTGAGATAAATAAAAGTGCGATAAAATAAAATTGCGATAATTAAAAAGTACGATAATTAAAAGTGCAATTAAATACAATAACAATAAATAAAAGTGTGATAATTAGAAGTGCAATTAAATATAAAATAAAGGAAATTAAATATGAAATAAAATAATTATGCTTATTTAAACTTCCGTAATCATGATGTTTGACTTGTTGATTTTAGTTTCATGCCCATGGGTTAATTGTCCTTTGTCCTGGATTATTCAATATGTTCGTCTGGTTTTTTTCCATAACAGTCCATCAGTCATAAATATAAAGTGCGAGTATCCTCGTCAAATTATCCTTATACCCGATGTCAAATATTCCAACTAATTGGGGACTTAAACTGTAACAAGGTTTTAATACTTTGTTATCAATTATGCCAAGTGTCCTTGTACATAATTTCACCCCTGTTTTAATAATTCTAGTGGCTATTAATCTATTCCCGTGTCCGGATAAATGAACGATTATTCGTACATATAAATTCCCCGCCCATCGTGTCTGATCGAGTGTATATGGTTATTTATAGGGACGTCCAATTGTAAATCTTTATATTGAAATTAACAAACTATCATTTAGTTAAACAAATATAAAGCCCATTAATAGCCCATAGTCTGATTTCCACAAGTGTCGTTCTTTTGTCCAAACCCCAATTATGGTACAAAGCCCAATTACCCAATTTTAGTAATTAGCCCAACATCATGATTACTTCGGTATTAAATAAGCATAATAATAACTTAGCTACGAGACATTAAATTAAAAAGGTTAAACATAACTTACAATGATTAAAAATAGCGTAGCGTTACACGGACAGAATTTCGACTTACACCCTTACAACATTCGCTAACATACGCTTATTATTAGAAATTAAAATTAAAATTAAAATTAAAATTAAAATTAATATATATATATATATATATATATATATATATATATATATATATATATATATATATATATATATATATATATATATATATATATATATATATATATATATATATATATATACGTTTATAGAAAGATTGATAAAAGGATATCTAAAACGATCAAAATGCGTTAGCTTTTATAGGCATTTTTGTCCAGGGTATCTCCGCGAGTCGCGGTCCCTTTGCACTACAAACTCCGCAAGTCGCGGAGTTCGTAAACCCAGCTCACACAAGTTTGGATCCTAGTCTGCCGACGGTTTTAATATATAAATATAATATATATATATATAATTTATATAATTAATTATATATTAGATTATATTTATATACATAGTTAACTTGTAATTTTTAGTCCGTTGCGTCGACCGTTGAGAGTTGACTCTGGTCCCGGTTCCGGATTTTCGAACGTCCTTACGTACAATTTAATATCTTGTACTTTGCGTTTTGAATCTTGTATTCTTGTAATTTTGAGACGTTTCTTATCAATAATTGGAACCACTTTGATTGTATTTTGTACTTTTGAGCTTTTTGGTCGTTTGCGTCTTCAATTCGTCGAATCTATCTTTTGTCTTCACCTTTTATTATTTAAACGAATATCACTTGTAAATAGAACAATTGCAACTAAAAGCTTGTCTTTCTTGAGGAATATTTTATCATTTCAAGTACCTACGGAACAATTAAACTCTATAAATTGACAAACCGGTCATTAAACGGTAAAAACCCCCTTTATAAATATAGAGAGATTGATAAAATATTTAGTTTTATATAACATTTGTAAATCGTTGTAGTATAGTGGTAAGTATTCCCGCCTGTCACGTGGGTGACCCGGGTTCGTTCCCCGGCAGCGGCGCCAAAAATACTTGATGTTATGCGAGGTGTATATGAAATAGCTTTATTTTTACAACTAAATACTATTAAATACGATACAATTTTACACAAGATATTTATTTATTTATAGAATGAATATACTTAAACCTTGCTACAACACTTATAGGCAGTGTACCTAATTGTACAGTAGTGTAGTTTTTAGTAAGTCCGGTTCGTTCCACAGGGAATCTTTTAAACAAAGCTTAACGCTATATTAGTTTTAATTTATAAAAATACAAATATATATATATATATATATAAGTAATATTATTATTATAAAGGGGGTTTTTACCGTTTAATGACCGGTTTGTCGATTTTAAAAACTTTAGTCGCAGTTAAAACCTAATGTAAAATATTAAAAATAAATATAACTTAATTTAAAGCGTAAAGTAAATAACGATAATGAAATTGCCATAAATAAAAGTGCGATAAAATAAAATTGCGATAATTAAAAAGTACGATAATTAAAAGTGCAATTAAATACAATAACAATAAATAAAAGTGCGATAATTAGAAGTGCAATTAAATATAAAATAAAGGAAATTAAATATGAAATAAAATAATTATGCTTATTTAAACTTCCGTAATCATGATGTTTGACTTGTTGATTTTAGTTTCATGCCCATGGGTTAATTGTCCTTTGTCCTGGATTATTCAATATGTTCGTCTGGTTTTTTTCCATAACAGTCCATCAGTCATAAATATA
Organism: Rutidosis leptorrhynchoides; assembly: GCF_046630445.1. Lineage (NCBI taxonomy): Eukaryota > Viridiplantae > Streptophyta > Magnoliopsida > Asterales > Asteraceae > Rutidosis > Rutidosis leptorrhynchoides. The sequence goes on from NC_092335.1 coordinate 562,344,184, forward strand.
AAGTGCGAGTATCCTCGTCAAATTATCCTTATACCCGATGTCAAATATTCCAACTAATTGGGGACTTAAACTGTAACAAGGTTTTAATACTTTGTTATCAATTATGCCAAGTGTCCTTGTACATAATTTCACCCCTGTTTTAATAATTCTAGTGGCTATTAATCCATTCCCGTGTCTGGTTAAATCAACGATTATTCGTACATATAAATACCCCGCCCATCGTGTCCGATCGAGTGTATATGGTTATTTATAGGGACGTCCAATTGTAAATCTTTATATTAAAATTAACAAACTATCATTTAGTTAAACAAATATAAAACCCATTAATAGCCCATAGTCTAATTTCCACAAGTGTCGGTCTTTTGTCCAAACCCCAATTATGGTACAAAGCCCAATTACCCAATTTTAGTAATTAGCCCAACATCATGATTACTTCGGTATTAAATAAGCATAATAATAACTTAGCTACGATACATTAAATTAAAAAGGTTGAACATAACTTACAATGATTAAAAATAGCGTAGCGTTACACGGACAGAATTTCGACTTACACCCTTACAACATTCGCTAACATACCCTTATTATTAGAAATTAAAATTAAAATTAAAATTAAAATTAAAATATATATATATATATATATATATATATATATATATATATATATATATATATACATATAGATATATATATATATATATATATACATATAGATATATATATATATATATATATATATATATATATATATATATATATACGTTTATAGAGAGATTGATAAAAGGATATCTAAAACGATCAAAATGCGTTAGCTTTTATAGGCATTTTTTCCAGGGTATCTCCGCGAGTCGCGGTCCCTTTGCACTACAAACTCCGAAAGTCGCGGAGTTCGTAAACCCAGCTCACACAAGTTTGGATCCTAGTCTGCCGACGGTTTTAATATATAAATATAATATATATATATAATTTATATAATTAATTATATATTATATTATATTTATATACATAGTTAACTTGTAATTTTTAGTCCGTTGCGTCGAGCGTTGAGAGTTGACTCTGGTCCCGGTTCCGGATTTTCGAACGTCCTTGCGTACAATTTAATATCTTGTACTTTGCGTTTTGAATCTTGTATTCTTGTAATTTTGAGACATTTCTTATCAATAATTAGAACCACTTTGATTGTATTTTGTACTTTTGAGCTTTTTAGTCGTTTGCGTCTTCAATTCGTCGAATCTATCTTTTGTCTTCACCTTTTATTATTTAAACGAATATCACTTGTAAATAGAACAATTGCAACTAAAAGCTTGTCTTTCTTGAGGAATAATGCTATGAAATATATGTTCGTTTTTAGCATTATCAAATATTCCCACACTTGAACGTTGCTTGTCCTCAAGCAATATAGTCTTGAAATACTAGAATCACTTCTTTATTCTTCACACTTTGTACATCAGTGATTTCTATACGGCGGTATAAACAATGGTAGTAACGATGTGGTTTATAGTCTCACATGACTATAAAAATTTAAATCCATTAAGGAAATTGGATCTTTATGAAAACATTTGATCTTTTGAAAATTCATTCTAGCTTTTACCCTAGCTAAGTTTTCCGGAATAACCCTTCACCAGTGTTTGCAAATTGTTTTTGTGGGTTTAGTGGGTTTCAGATTTGAAAATTTTAGCTCAAAACTTGCGGTTTTGTGTCACCCACTTGCTAACCTTGTATTTGGAAAGCAACACATCCAGTATACTTGCTCCGTATATTACCTTTCGGTAAACTACCGTCCGGTTGTAAAGGAAAGCGTTGAACAAGCAACTGTTAAGCCAATGTCCCCTGACATGCTTTTGTTCATGGTCTAAAACGTGTCGGATGCTATTACTATCCTTTGTAGGAGCAATAGTAAAGATCATCCTATAATTTTTCTGGTCTGGCACAAGGTCCTGTCTTCGACCATGCTATGCAACCACGGTTCTTACGGTTGACACCCGATTTGGTTCAGGTGACCTAATGAATTCCAGGTGAATTCCTAGGATTTTACGTTCAATGGTAATGAACGCATTGAAAATAGGTTTTCAGAAAACAAATCGGTTTGAAATTTTGATCAAAATATTTTCTCGTTCAAGCTCGAGTTTAGATATCATTGAATTCCATGAGTTTGTAATTCTCAATCTTTAAGGTCAATCTCTAGGATTGAGTAATATCAATCTTAAAAGCTGATTTTTGATCTTTAAGGAGATTATCCTTTCTGGGGATCTGATTCATTAGTCTTATCAAGCTAATTTTCACGGTGCCCCCCCCATTGTACGAGACAGATCCTCTCATGGTTAGGATAAGTCTGACCACTTGGCGACCCTGTTTGATGCTGAGGTCCGTGGATTTTCTGCTGATTTTAGTGATGACTTTTCTAGATTTTTCGTCAACCTACAGCTGGTCTGGATAAATCAAGAAGCGCGTGTCTTTTTCGGAAGACTTTACTTCTTTTTAATGATGGAATTGATTCATCGGGTAGATCCATCTTTCTTTCAAATATATTATAATAAATCGGGTAAAACTGTTTATTTTCGTCCAAAACAAAAGTATTTTCAATTAATTGTACAAAAATATGTGATATATGTTTTGAATAACTTGGTAAAAATTTCCCACACTTGGCTTTTATTTTCCTTTTTTTGCCTTTTTATTCTCCTCTATTCCATTTTAAATGAATTCTAACATTTTGGTTTGTTTCTCAATTTATGTCCTTTCCAAGGTAACAATAATTTCGGTGTTAACACCTAGTTTTATCGTTCATAAATATGTATAAACATGATTTTCGGATCAAACGTGTAAGTTGGCAGGGACACGCTAACCCTGTGTGCCGTAGCACCCACCAATCCCACCCCGAAAGAGACCTGTGCCAGCAAAGTACCTCCTCCCAGGTACCACAGTGACGGCAAGGCGATTTTTACCCCAGCTAGCTAGACCCCCGAAACACTTCACAAATTTCCCCCCGGAGGGAGAAATAATTCCATGCGGGGCGCCCAGACTGAGAATCGAACTTGCGCCTTTCTTCGGATCAAAGCTTCCCCCACTGTGGGCCCATGGATCAAAGGCATCGGGTACCACTGAGCTATAAACATGATTTTGAGTTCATTTAATTGAAAATTTTGAAAAATTTTACTAGAATTGGGTAGTCAGTATATAAGACTAGGGCTGTTCTTTATTATCAGAGAGTACTAGATTCTAATACAACTACTGCTTTACTAGTATTTCTAATGGTAACCAAGTGTATAAAGTAAAAATTTTAAAATCCGAAAGAATTTAACCCCTTCCCACACTTAAGATCTTGCAATGCCCTCATTTGCAAGAAATCAGTAACAATTTAAATTATTGAGGGTGATTAGCGTAGAAAAATGATTAAATTTTACCAAAGTTTCCAAACATATTGTTGTTTGTGTTGAATGATAAATGGTGCACATCATTTGTTCATTCCGTCTTGTTGTTATTTCACATATATTTTGCATCTTGTCGTCAAAATTAGTTGCTTTTGCTGAACTTAATGCCAGTCTTTGAAAATGCGTTGTTTTACCTTGTTGTGTACATAAGAAAAACTACAAACATATATACATATTTTGAAGTTTGGTATATTACCCCACATTCAAAAATTATTAAAATCTAATAATAAAAGTTAGAAAATTATAAAAACTATTACAATATTAATATAAGTGTTAAATGTAGTAACATTACAAAAATAAATAAAACTAAATAAACTAGGGTTGATACTGATACCAGTAGGGGTTCCATGCATAACCGTATGTGTTATAAAATGCTTCAGCTGGGTTATAAGTAGGATACGGTGGTTGGATCTCTATAGACCAGGGAGGAAATACGGGCTTTGAAGTAGGAATATAGTTTCTACCTATATGTTGGCAATGTGCTATGATATGGTTTTGATGAACTTGCCAATCTTCAAATGCTCGATGTCTAGCATTTTCATACTCTTGTGAAGTTATAAACCTTTGCATTTCTGTCATTTCATTTCCCCCTCCCACATTACCTGGCTATTGATTTCTTTCAACCTGTGGATGTCTTCCATTATATTGTACTGCGGCGTTATTTCGCCTCTTCAAAACCTTAGCACCATGATATACATTTAAACCAATTGTATCGTGGGGTTCTGGTTCTTCGATTAATAATCCCCCCGACTTATATCCACATCGAGATACTCAGCAATTAATGTAATAAATATACCACCTCCTATTATACTGTGCGGTCTCATCCCCCTAACCATAGCTGATAAATAATAACCCACACAATAAGGTATACCTACAGCGCTTTGTGGGTCTCGAATACACATGTGGTAAAATAAATCTTGCTCATTTACCTTTTCCTTATTTTTACCTCGCTGTGTAATCGAGTTCGCTAGAAACATGTGAATTACTCTTAACTCAGCTCTATCTATATCCAAATAAGAGTAATTTCCCCCTTTAAATCGGTGATGGCTAGTCATTTGACTCCATACACCATGCGTATCAAAATTTTCATCAATCTTCCTACCATTTAATATCAACCCTCGACAATCGGCAGATGCTAGCTCCTCAGGCGTATATATACGTAAGGCCTGAGCCATGTCTAGTAGAGACATGTGGCGCATCGAACCTCCTAACAAAAATCTAATAAAAGTTCGATCGGTTAAACTGGCTACCCGATCATTTATTTCTATACTACACAATAATTCTTCACACCATGCTTTATATACAGGTCTACGCATGTTGAATAATCGTACCCAATCGTTAAAAGTAGAATTACCATATCTATGTGTAAGTAATTCTCTAATCCGTTCGCCCAATCCAACGGCTTCTAACGGTTCCCATTCTATTACCCTAGGTACTTCAACAGCTTTAGAATGAAGAGTGTGCAAGCTCCTTTGGTATTTTGGATAATATATCCAACGTCTGTCTAATCTCAAGTTCGGGTGCAAATCTTCCACGTGCATATCTGAAAATGTCATAACTGGATGAGGTATATCTTGTTTGCAATAGTTATCAATATCCTGTTGTTCCTCATTCTCAGGAGGAGCAATGCGAGCTTGTGATGAAGATTCACCCCTTTCAGTCTGCAAAACACATCAAACACAATTTTTGTGCATCCAAATATGCATTAGTGTCAGCAAAATCATCAATCAAAATAATTACAATGACATGTTCAATTTATATCAAACTTATGCTTATTTTCATATATTTATCAAATCTACACTTTTTCAAATAAGCATATACGAAATTGTTCGCCAAGTTCATAAGCATTCAATTCAAATAACATGTCAAAATAATCATTATTAGCAATTAAACAAGTTTCAAATGGCATTATCTCTCAAAAATCAAGTTCATGAATTTTAGACTTGAAAAATTCCACTTTAATTCTCAAAAATCATGTTTAGGCTCAAAGTTTGGATCATTTAACTACCTAAACATGTTACACTACTTAATTTAGCAATAATTCATGACAAAAATCGGCCATAACCTGTTTATATCAAAAAGCCCCAATTTTGCTCAAGAACACAAACCCTAGATTACTCAAAATTTGAAGTTTAAGGCTTCTAATCATGTTAAATAGCATCACTCTAGGTTATATAAGCATAATACATAAGCAATTTAAGCATAATTACACTAAAAAGCATCAAAATCGAATTTGGTATAAAATTTCTCAAGAACACTAAATTTTCGGATTAAAGGGTGTTTTGGTGTAGAAATGTACCGTTTTCCTTGAGTAATTCCTTGATAGCATTCTTCTCAACATGATTTTGTGCAAGATTTGATGAAAAATGGTCAAAATTTGCGAATTTGGGAGGCTTTTTTCGGGTTTTTTCGCAGTATTTTGGGTGTGGGATGTTGGGGACTGATATGTTTTTTGCGTTTTTTTTCTTCTGGAACTTATAAACTCCGCGACTTGCGGTGTTTCCCTATTACAAACTCCGCGAGTCGCGGCGTTTATTTATTTTTTTTTATTATTTTTTTAAATCTTTAACTTATAAAACAAATATTAATTAATTTTAAACATTTGTTTCCCTTGTTATTTAGGACGAGGTCGTTTCGGATCGATGTCCGAGTCCATCTCTCGACAAAATTTTAAAATTTGTCTATTTAAAGCGCGGTTTTAAAAGCAAATATTTTTGGGTTTTTTAATGTTTTTGGCATACTTTAATTCAATAAGGTTAAAAATAATGATAATAAAAGTTCTCATCCCTCCCTCAGGTAAAGCAATTTCGGTTCAACGACCTAGTCTTCAACTCACGACGAATTTTAAAAATCATATTTTTAACTTAGCGAAATAAAGTAAATTTTTGTTTTTAAATTCACACCAAACTTAAATTTAAAATTCATATTATAAATTCACACCAAACTTAAATTATATTTTTGTTTTTATACATACAAACTTATATTAAAAATATTAATTTTCCAAATATTTACAATTTTAAAAGTTTACAATATTTATTTAAGATTTATATATTAATTTTAAAAACATGGTAAAAATAAAATTAAAAATCTTTTTGGCTTTTATCCCACTTTAATTAATCAAATATTATCAAAAATATGCTCCCCTCTTTTCGGTAAAGTAATTTTGGTTCCATAACCTAATTTAACTCATGACGAATTTTTGAAATAATTTGAGTTTGATTGATTAAAGATATTTATACCTTAAGAATAAACGGTAAATTTCGCAGTGATGTAATAAATTTTTGTATGATATCAACAATTTCGGTCGCAAGACCTAATTTCATCGAATACCAATTTAATACTTTATAGCGAACAAATTAGCTTTTATTATCAAAAGGTTAAAAAATAATAATAAAAACTGTACAAACTTACTTGTGAAATAGATTTCTTAGTGATATGCTCTAGCCCACTCATAAGATAGTCGGACTATTTGATTTTCCATGGCTACATAGGCGTAACCTCGAGCATTTAATGTTTTTTCTTCTAAACATATGAACGATCCATATCTGCATAAAGTAACAAATTCGGTGTTTGAATAGGTTTGATTATTTGAATATTTACCTTCGTGTGACCATTTTCCGCATTTGTGACATCTTTCAAGGTGCCGTGCTCTTCTTTTCGTTGCGGATTTTGATTTTCCTTTACCAAATTGTAACTAATTATCTTCGCATCTGGATTCTTTTCTTACTCCGTCCAATTTTTCTCTGATTACTGATATCAGTTCACTCGGAAGTGTGTCATTATTACATTTAGTAATCAAAGCGTGTAGCATTAGACCATGGTTTAGTTCACAGGAAGTCTTCATTTCCTAAAAACCTAAAAAAAAATAAAAATTCAGAATGGGGGGAGAAGACTAGTTCTTTAGGGTCTGCTAGGGAAAGACCATTCGGGTTCCATTTTCGAGAACTACACGAAAACAGAAAATCTAACTCTAACAGAAATACATATTATCCTTTAAAGACTTGATTCTCCCCACACTTAGTTAGCTGTGGTATCGAAATTGTGATTAACTTCGTTGTCAACTTCCATCGGACTATCTATGTAATGTTTAACTCTGTGACCATTAACCTTAAATTCAATCCCATTTGAATTTATTAACTCTACTGTTCCGTATGGGAAAACTCTTTTGACTATAAATGGTCCAGACCATATTGATTTCAATTTTCCAGGAAATAGCTTGAATCGTGAATTGAAAAGAAGAACTCTGTCTCCTTCTTTAAATTCTTTTGAACTTCTGATTCTTTTATCATGCCATTTCTTTGTTCTTTCCTTATAGATTAACGAATTTTCATATGCTTCTTGTCTTAATTCTTCTAATTCGTTTAGTTGACTTAATCGTAGACGTCCGGCTTCATGTAAATCAAGATTACATGTCTTCAAAGCCCAAAATGCTTTGTGTTCAATTTCTACTGGAAGATGCCATGATTTTCCGTAAACGAGTCTAAAAGGTGTGGTTCCAATTGGAGTTTTGTAGGCTGTTCTAAAAGCCTAGAGTGCATCCTCCAATTTTATGGACCATTCCTTCGGATTTGATCCTACGGTTTTCTCTAGAATACGTTTTAAAGCTCGGTTGGTATTTTCAACTTATCCAATTGTTTGTGGATGATATGCGGTGGAGATTTTATGAGTTACTCCATATCTTTTAAGAACTTTCTCAAGTTGATTCTTACAAAAATGAGTTCCCCGATCTCTTATTAAAGCTTTCGGTGTTCCAAACCTTACAAAAAGATGTTTTAAAAAGTTGACTACAACTCGTGCATCGTTAGTTAGGAGAGCTTGTGCTTCCGCCCATTTAGATACATAATCAATGGTTACGAGAATGTATAAATTATTATGTGATTTTGGAAATGGACCCATAAAGTCAATACCCCAAACGTCAAATACTTCACATACTTGAATGACATTTTGTGGCATTTCATCACGTTGACTTATTTTTCTGGCCCTTTGACAAGCATCACAGGATTTGCAAAGAAGGTGTGCGTCTTTGTAAATTGTAGGCCAGTATAATCCAGCATCATAAACTTTTCTTGCTGTGAGTTGAGGCCCATAATGCCCTCATGTTGGTCCTGTGTGACAATGGTTTAAGATTTTACTAGCTTCATCTCCGAATACACATCGGCGTATTATTCCATCGGGACAACTTTTAAACAAATGTAGATCTTCCCAGAAATAGTGTTTTATATCACTGAAGAATTTCTTTCGTTTTTGGTACGATAATCCTTTTTCAAGGAATCTACATACTAAGTAGTTTGCATAGTCTGCAAACCATGGTATTTCATTATAATCTATCTTCAATAGATATTCATCAGGAAAGTTGTCTTGTATGGCCGATTCATTTAGAACTTCTAATTCAGGATTTTCAAGACGAGAAAGATGATCAGCGGCGAGATTTTCTGCTCCCTTTTTATCTCGGATTTCAATATCAAACTCTTGTAATAGTAAGATCCAACGGATTAATCGTGGTTTGGCATCTTGTTTCGAAAATAGGTATCTAAGAGCAGAATGGTCGGTATAGACCACCGTTTTAGCTAGAACGAGATATGAACGAAATTTGTCAAAAGCAAAGACAATAGCAAGGAGTTCTTTTTCAGTAGTTGTATAATTTTTTTGTGCTCCTTGTAATGTCTTACTAGCGTAATATATAGGTTGAAATCGTTTTTCAATCCTTTGTCCTAAAACGGCTCCCATTGCAAAATCACTTGCATCGCACATAAGTTCAAACGGTAGATTCCAATTTGGAGTTATCATGATCGGCGCATTAGTGAGTTTCTCTTTAAGTATATTAAAAGATTTAATGCATTCCTCTGAAAAGATGAATAGAGCATCCTTTTCTAGGAGTTTATTCATAGGAGTGGCAATTTTAGAAAAATCTTTTATGAAACGTCGGTAAAAACCGGCATGCCCTAGAAAACTCCTAACTCCTCTAACATTGGTGGGATGTGGAAGTTTAGCAATTACATCTACATTAGCTCTATCCACTTCAATTCCTTCCTTTGAAATTTTTTGTCCAAGAACGATACCTTCTTTAACCATGAAATGGCATTTCTCTCAATTAAGAACTAGATTTGATTGTTCGCATCTAATAATCATTCGTTCAAGATTAACTAAACATGATTCAAATGTATCACCGAAGACAGAAAAGTCATCCATGAAAACTTCCATGCATTCTTCTATCATGTCGTGAAAAATCGCCATCATGCACCTTTGAAAGGTTGCAGGGGCGTTGCAAAGTTCAAATGGCATGCGTTTGTAAGCAAAAGTACCATAAGGGCACGTGAATGTGGTTTTCTCTTGGTCTTCGGGTGCTATTGGAATTTGAAAATATCTGGAAAAACCATCTAGAAAATAATAGTAACTGTTTCCGGCTAATCTTTCCAACATTTGATCAATAAAAGGTAAGGGAAAGTGATCTTTTCTGGTGGCGTCATTTAATTTTATATAATCAATACACACACGACATCCTGTTACAGTCCTAGTAGGAATAAGCTCATTTTTCTCATTTGTAATGACAGTCATGCCACCCTTCTTAGGCACGCATTGAACTGGGCTTACCCATGGACTATCAGAAATTGGATAAATTAAACCTGCATCAAGCAGTTTAATAATTTCTTTTTTAACAACGTCTTGCATATTAGGATTTAGTCTTCGTTGGCATTGCACATACGTTTTATGACCTTCTTCCATAAGGATTTTATGTGTGCAATACGAAGGACTTATTCCTTTAATATCATGAATTTTCCATGCAATAGCTGGTTTATGAGCTTTTAGCACAGAAATGAGTTGTGATTTCTCATTTTCGGTAAGAGAAGACGATATTATTACAGGTAATTCAGATTCACCATGTAAATAAGCGTATTCCAAATGGTTTGGAAGTGGCTTTAACTCTAATGTCGGTGGTTCTTCTATCGATGATTTATATCGATATCTGTCTTCTTCTTTTAGCATTTGAATTTCTTCTGTTGTTGGTTCATATCCATTAGCTATTAGTGTAGCTAACATTTCCGTTTCATCAATTGGTTCAGTTCCTTCTCCTAAAGAACAACATTCTCCCGTTCCTTGTAATTCTGGAAATTCTTCTAATAATTATGCATGTGAATCTATAGTTTGAATATAATAGCATGTATCATCTACAGATTGCGGTTGTTGCATTGCTCTATCAACTGAAAAGGTAACACTCTCATCCTCTATACTTAGGGTCAGTTTCTTACCGAACACGTCTATCATTGCTTTAGCCGTGTTTAAGAATGGTCTTCCTAATATGAGAGGAACTTGAGAATCTTCTTCCATGTCCAGAACAACAAAATCTACTGGAAATACTAAAGTACCAACTTTACCTAGCATGTTCTCCATTATCCCTCTAGGATATTTTATTGATCTATCGGCTAGTTGTATACTTATTCTTGTTGGTTTCAATTCTCCAAGGTCTAGTTTAGCGTATAGTGAATACGACATTAGATTTATATTAGCACCTAAGTCTGCCAATGCTTCTATTGAACTAAGACTACCCAGAAAACATGGAATTGTGAAACTTCCTGGATCGGATAGTTTTTCTGGTATCTTATTCAACAACACTGCTGAACAATTAGCATTCATAGTAACAGCCGAGAGTTCTTCCATTTTCTTTCTATTCGAGATTAGATCTTTCAGAAATTTAGCATATCTAGGCATTCCTGAAATCACATCAATGAAAGGAAGATTTACATTTATCTGTTTAAACATATCCAAGAATTTAGATTGCTCGGCTTCAAGTTTCTCTTTCTTCATTTTACTCGGGTAAGGAAGTGGTGGTTGGTATGGTTTAACATAAGGTTTAGCTTTAACTGTGTTATCTTCATTAACCTTTTCAACTACCGGTTCTTTTTCCTTATCTTGTTCAGGTTGTGGTTCTTGTGGAGTAGGAATAGCTTCATCAGAAATTACAGGTATTTCAGGTGGTTTAAGTGTTGTACCACTTCTTGTGGTAATGGCTTTAGCTGTTTCATTCCGGGGGTTAGCATTTGTATCACTAGGTAGACTTCCCGGTTTTCTTTCACCTATTAACCTTGCTAGGTTACTTACTTCTTGTTTCAAGTTTTGAATAGAAGCTTGTTGATTTCTAAATGCTTGAGCATTTTGTTCATTGGTTTGCTTCTGAGATGTGAAAAACTGCGTTTGAGTTTCAACTAGCTTCGTCATCATATCTTCTAAATTAGGCTTTTTATCATCGGTTTGTGGTGGTTTGTTTTGAAAATTAGGTCTTTGCTGATTGTAAGTATTATTGGATACTTGTTGATTGCTAGGACCTTATTGGTTGTTCTATGGAACATTTCGGTTATAATTCTGGTTTTGATTGTAAATTGGTCTTGGCGGTTGATAATTATTCTGCTAATTATTTCCAGACCTTTGGTTTATGTATGAAATATTCTCTCTTTGTTCCATTGTTAGCTCAATACTAAGACAATCTTTTGTCAAATGTGGTCCTCCACACTGCTCACAACTAATTCGTATTGAGTGTATATCCTTAGTCATCTTTTTCATTCGTCTCTCGACAGCGTCTATCTTTCGGAAATGGAATCTAAGTCATGGCTAGAATCGGCTCTAGCTGCTTTAGATGATCTAACGATATCTTTTTCTTGGTGTCACTCATGTGAGTGGGAAGCAGTGTTATCAATAATTTTATAAGCATCAGTTTCTGTTTTCTTCATAATAGAACCACCAGCTGCTATATCTATGTCTTTTCTTGTAGTGATGTCGCATCCTTGGTAGAATATTTGTACTATTTGACAAGTGTCTAAACCATGTTGCGGACATCCTCTTAATAACTTTCCAAATCTAGTCCACGCCTCATATAGAGTTTCATTTGGTTTTTGTGTGAACGTAACAATTTCTCCTTGAAGTCTTACGGCTTTAGATGCCGGAAAGAATTGTTTAAGAAATTTTTCAACTAAAACATCACATGTATCAATCGCCCCTTCAGGTAACGATTCCAACCAATCTTTGACTTCTCCCTTTAAAGTCCAGGGAAATAACATGAGATATATCTGCTCATCCTCAACTTCTCGGATTTTAAATAGTGTGCAGATCCTATTAAAGGTACGAAGATGTTCATTTGGATCTTCCTTCGGCGCACCACTAAATTGGCATTGATTAGTCACCATATGTAGAATTTGTCCTTTGATTTCATAATCTGGCGCATTAATGTCAGGATGAGTAATTGCGTGACCTTGGCCAGTGCGTTTAGCTCGCATTCGGTCTTCCGTACTTAGAGGTTCCAGATTCTCCATAATTGAATTTGTTGAATCTGAATCACTAGAGGATTCTGATTTAATGGTTCGTTCCTCAACAATCTCTGTTTAAATGATTGGTGGTTCCGGAGGAAAAATTAATGGTTCAGGATCTATGAATCGTCCCTGAATATTCTCCGGATTCTCAATTGTGAGGTCGGGTTCAAAAAATGGATTATCGGAAATTTGAATTGGAGTACTTGGTCGACTGGATGACGATTCTAAAGAAAAATCAACGGCGACAATATTTGCTAGATGTCTTGATCTGGTTACAGGTGGTGAACGTACAAAAGGTGGTGAACGTCTTGCTCGGTGCATTCACTGAATATCCTATTAGTTTTTAAAAGGAAACAAAAATTATATAAGTTATCCAATTAATAGACTTTTATGATTTTGCCCACGTTTCGAATAGCCAAAAGATGCAGCAGAGGCGCAGGATTCGTTTGGTCTCAATATAATTGAGTACTGTTTGGCTCCAATAACCCGGTCTACGTACAAATCTAACTATTACTACGAACCAGAAAATTTTGATGTCTATCAATTTAACCACTTAAAATAAATTTTCGTAATTTAAAGAAATTTAGAGAAGAAATAGAATAAATTCTAAGTCCTAAAACTAGAATGTCGAGAAAAGAGCGCGTCGAAAAAGGTCGAAAAAGAGCGCGTCGAAAAAGGTCGAAAAAGAAAAGGGTTCTGTAGTTTTTTTAAATTATATTTTATATATTTTTCTATTTTTAATAATTATATAAAATATAATAAATAAAAACTTATATTTTAAAAACTAAAATAAAAAATAGAAATACTTTATAATTTTATAAATAAAAATCTTAAAAATAGATTTATATATAGATTTTTTTCGGTGTTTTTTTATTTTTGATATAAAAAAATGTATTTTTACAAAAACTAAATAAAACTTAATAAAAATCTTTTTTTTTTTTTGTGTGTGGCGTTTCGCTTCGTCGTTCCCCGGCAGCGGCGCCAAAAATACTTGATGTTATGCGAGGTGTATATGAAATAGCTTTATTTTTATAACTAAATACTATTAAATACGATACAATTTTACACAAGATATTTATTTATTTATAGAATGGATATACTTAAACCTTGCTACAACACTTATAGGCAGTGTACTTAATCGTACAGTAGTGTAGTTTTTAGTAAGTCCGGTTCGTTCCACAGAGAATCTTTTAAACAAAGCTTAACGCTATATTAGTTTTAATTTATAAAAATACAAATATATATATAAGTAATATTATTATTATAAAGGGGGTTTTTACCGTTTATTGACCGGTTTGTCGATTTTAAATTTTAAGCGAAGCGTAAAGTAAATTTAATTAACAAAATAAAATAAATACAAAAAATATAAATGACGAATAATTAAAGGTGCGATGAAATATAAAATAAATAATTAAATATGAAATAAAATAATTATGCTTATTTAAACTTCCGTAATCATGATGCTTGACGTGTTGATTTTTGTCAAACCCCGTCCAAGTCCCCCTGGACGAAATCATCAATATCTGGTCCCATTGCGATGATCGACTCCAAGTAATGTCCTTAATATGAGATAATGTACAGCGGAAGACTTAATTCGTACCTGAGAATAAACATGCTTTAAAACGTCAACATAAAGTTGGTGAGATATATATGTTTGATGCTAGCAGCGTTATAACTATGGACCACAAGATTTCATATGTAAACATAAAAATATTCTAAGTGGTTGAGCACTTGGTAACCATACTTAACAATTAATCACGTCGCATATTCCCTTTATTATGAAATCTTACTACACTGTACCAAGTATAGTCACGAAACGAAGTACTGTGCAACCGTTGAATACTGGTCGTCCAGTCCGGTTGGGGTTGTCAGGCCCGATAGATCTATCAACAGGATTCGCGTTTACAATACCACTGTAAATAGTAGTTACCAAGCTACAGGGAAGTATGCCAGTGGTACAACTCAATGTAGAATATATTTTTCAGTTACTTGTGTCCATATCGTAAAACATAAAATACATGTATTCTCATCCCGAAATATTTAGAGTTTAAAAGTGGGACTATATACTCACCTAATGTATTTTGTAGTAAAAATACATATAACATCATTGATCACGTATAAGGTTGGCCTCGGATTCACGAACCTATATCACGTATATATATTAACACATAATTGAAGTCAAATAATTTCACCTATTAATTATATAATACTTATATAATAAATGTTAATGTTTATTTACTATTTTATGAAATTTTAATATAATTATATATATCAAATATTTTTATATGTAGTTAGAAATATTGTTAATAATACTAATAATAATAAAAATGATAATTTAAATAATAATGAAAATTTTAATAATAATAATAATAATAATAATAATAATAATAATAATAATAATAATAATAATAATAATAATAATAATAATAATAATGAGCATAATCATAATAGTAATAATACATATATTAATATTGGTAATAATAATAATAACAATAATATTAAGTAATGATAATATTAATAATAATAGTACTTGTAAAATACTAATAATAATGATAACCATATCTAACCTTATTAATGATAACATTAATCGCAATATTAATGGTAGTAATACTTTAATTAGCATATTTATAACAATAATAATAATAATAATAATAATAATAATAATAAATTAGAAACTACCTTAGGAAAGGGTTCAAAAATATATTGCGCCTCATGCAAGGCTCGAACCCCCGACCTCTAGAAAACCGTCCCAACACTCAAACCAACCAAGCTACCATGTATTTCTGTTATTATATGACCCATAAATATCTATAACCCGGTCCAACATGGGATACTCGACCCAACAACAAACAGAAAATGGCAGCCCAACAGCACACTCTTACGGCCCAACTACTCAATAATTTGGAACCCGTTTTCAACCCAATTAAACACAAAAAAAAAAAATATTAACCGATCAGAGATTATCCAGCTAGATTCCATTGAATATCAAACATCGACTTTTACATCATTATCATCAAAATTAGTTTATTATTTACCATCATCATCAATAAAATCGGATCATCATCGCTTAATATCACGGTCGTTATCATCTTCTCTAAATTCCGTTATCATTTTCATTAGGGTTTCGTCAGGGTTTCATCAGCAACACATCTTCATCAATTTCATATCTGTAATTGATAAAAGAAAGGTGCAGCAACAATACCAGACGAGTTGCAGGTGAAAGTTTCGATTATCACAGAAAACTATAGGTCAGTTCGATCTTAATTATATTCCTACCCCATCCGTTATTTTATGTAACCCTATATCATCGACCTATGTCTTATCGTTAATTATTACTTCATCTAGATCATCCTTATTCGTTTAAACTCAGTAACTGAAAATGGGTTTCGAATAAATAGAAGGAAACACAGAAAACAAGAGGTGGCTCGTGGTATTTGGTTTTGGTGAATAGAGGATAGAAGCAGGAACCTAGATGTTACAGTAGCAGGTTATACGGATTCGACGGTTTGGTGATTTCATGGTAGTTGTTGTGTCTTTCTTGGGTAATAGGGGTGGTTGTAAGTGGCGTGTATAGGTGGTTTAGTGGTGGTGGGATCGTACAGCAACATGTGTGTAAACGAGTAACAGGTTATGATGATGAATAAGGTGGTTTTTGCCAAAAATTAAGAATAGAGGGTTTATCGAGTTTGTTCACAAGTTTCTGAGTTCTGTTTTTATTTTATGAACGAACAATGAAATGGCCTATGTCGTGCAGGTAATAAAGCTGATGATATCCGAATGATTGAAGAGACAAACACCATATATCACGGTTGTCTCATAGTGAAGAAGGAATCCTTCGTACAAGAAAGAAGAAAAAAAAATAAAGTTTGAAAGAGATTGATATGAATTCGTTGATGTATCTGTCTGTATATATCGACATATATCTGAGTTTATCTGATTTTTATGTATCTTAATCAGTGTTTATATTTTTATATTTAATTCCTATTAATAAATATTAATAATAATAATATTGTTAATGTTATACAACACATACTAATAACACTAATAAATAGAAATATTGTATAAAGATAATTAATAATTTTAATAATAATATTGGTTCTTAACATTATAATTCGTGATGGTAATATTTGTTTATAATATTATAACAATTTAAATGTGCCAAATTTTTATCTCATATAATATTTATACTACTGATATTAATATTAATATTTATTTTAATAACAATCAAAAATTTATTATTATATTTTACCTCGTAATTTACATATTAAAATCACACTTTATTAATTATATAATATTTAATATTTATAAAATATATACCACATATATTTAATAGCTATCCCCTTTTAACAATATACATATGGTATTATTTATGCATAGATATCTCATATATTAATTATAAATATTGCAACACATAAACTCAAAGTATAATATTATATATCTAATACTTTTCTACCGTTGACAATTTATGTTCAAAAAAAATCAATTTCACTTAATATACTCTATATATTTCAAAATAACAGGTTTTAGTTATTTTAAGTTATCTTTCTAAATCTCATAATAGTTCATTAACATTTCAAATTTATTATCTATAACTATTTATATCTACATTTAGGTTTGCAATTAAAGGTTCGTGAATCATCAGGCATGATCAAAGGGTGACAGATTTCATGAAAATAGATTTCAAGGTTTTCGAGACTCAAAATTACAGATTTTGCTTATCGTGTCGGAAATATATATAGTTAATAGTTTAAATTTGGTTGGAAATTTCCGGGTCGTTACAGTACCCACCCGTTAAAGAAATTTCGTCCCCGAAATTTGGTAGAGGTTGTCATGAATAACAATAGAAATGTTTTCATGACGAATATGAGGTAATAATGGAGTTTTATCAGTATTAAGAAATATAGATAAAACAATTCGATTAAATTAAGCGCACGAGTGAATCTATCACAAAAGAGTGAAATGAGTAAGTAAATATATTCGTTTCAACCAATGACGTGGTTATTATTGACTTCCGGGATTTAAGGGATTTAAAGAAAATCTTACGTAATAAGATTTGATTTTTCGGCGATCAGGATTTTCTTTGATTTATTGCGGCAATTGGTTTCGATTTCTTTGTCGGATATTTCACTATCAATCCACCTATTCGTTTCTTCTCCCGTCCTCGAGTCAAGCGAGCAATGATCCGAAATTCGTAGGTATAAAATTCGAAATGAACGTAGCTAATGCTCTAAGAAGGAAATGGTAATGAAACGATTTTGATTTGTTAAATTATCAGATTATCCTGGAAAAGATAATATGTTCCTAATATGTTTGGGAATTGGATAGAATGTAAGAGCCGTGTAACATGGCACATGATGACGGTACTATGAATCATCACATTCCATTAGAAACTTAACATGACTTACTGTAATATAATGAAGTTGATCAAGTTTCATTATATTATACTAATTCATGCATCAGTTCCCAACACCACTTCAGAACATTCCTATTTTAAACTTGAAGGTTTCAGAATTAGAAATTAACACAGTTGTAACGCAGATGTTACGAAGAGATACATGATTTCAGATAAGAATAGTTGTGAGAGTATTTCCAGAAATATGGAGGATATGTATAACGGAAGATATGAAATTATCTTATAATATCTAAGATAAGATGATGATGAAAAGTTTAGAATAAGGAGTAGAGTTCTTACTAACGGTTTTAGCAGGCACTAAATCGCTTAGATTCTTTGAAGTCAAACTTATTATTTGTGATTTGTCCACAACCTCCTTCATACTTTACTCAATTCGTTTTCCAATTCTCAACCTTCTCTTTTTCTGAGCTTTACCAACATACTGTACTTTATCGTCAAACTTTTGACTGTTAAAGTCGTTTACAGTTTTTACTGCTTCATCAGCATCTCAAGAACTACTTCATAGTCCAGGATGCTTTTCAGAAACTTCACATTCGAAATATATAATTATTATAGATAGACGTTTTTGGTATAACTGGGAGAATTTTTACGAGATTTTCAAAATACTGATTGCGGATTTCGCCAAAGAGATATCTAGTTGCTGGTACGTCTGCTGATGATGTTGTGAAATATAAAAGGTTCTCCGGTAATAACGACGAAAGGACAAGGTATAAATATCGAAATTATAATAGGAGTAGTCTCACTGAGAAGTCGAAGTGGAGCTGTGACAAAATTAGCTTCCTGAAAAGAAATTGTAGGGTTGTTTTTGCTAATAAATGACAAAGAATTCAACACGGTATGTGTTAAACTATGAATTTGGATTCGAAAGTTTTTCAGGTGCATAAATCTTTTCTTCCGTAGATGAAGTGCGGTTGGTTCATCTTTCCGATCGAGGTGTTTTTAAGAATCATGAAAAATTGTGAATGCGAATTGTAATTATCAAGATTCGAATGAGGTTTAATATAGAATCAAGTGGCAAACTTGAAGATTAGTTTAGTTTCATATGTTATAATCAATATTTTAATTCATTTTACTTATCCATAGTTAGCAGTCTATTAGTCCGATTGTCCAATGATCCAATAGTTCAATAGTTCAATATATTCATATATAATTTAATATACATAATTAATACGTATCGTGACCCGTGTACCGGTCTCAGTGTCGATCACAACTCAAAGTATATATATTTTGGAATCAACTCCGACCCTGTATAGCCAACTCTCACCTTCACATATAGAGTGTCTACGGTTGTTCCGAAATATATATAGATGGGTCAATATGATAAATCGAAACCTTGTATACGTGTCCCGTTATTTAAAATGCGTAAAAATAAATAACAGAAATTAAATGACGATAAATAAAATTGCGAGAATGTAAATTGCGATAATATAAATTGCAATAAATTAAATGTTAATCAGTTAGCTGGGAACAGTTAGCTAGGAACAGTTAGCGTGAAATCTTAACAATATTTCAATTAGTTAATATGTTTGTTTCTAACAAATTTTTATTTTGTCCAATGTTTTCTTCATTATGCCACTTGTTGGATTCTGATAGGTCAAAATCCAAATATGAAATTTGAATGAAAATGGTTATTCTGGGGTGAGCGGATACGAATATTGGTGGTTGTAAGTAGGATAATAGAAAATCGTTGAATCAGATTCGAAAAATGTACAGTGTAACTTATTAATGTGAATTCTAAATATTCCTCGGGTACTACCCACCCGTTAAAATATTTTCTTCATTAACAGTTTGTACAAAGGGAATTTTTTTTTTTTTTTTTAATTACAATCTTTCTGAAAATATACTTGCATATATATTTTCTTCAGATGTAATCGTAGATTTAATGAGTCAATAAAATATTAAACTCATTTGGTTTATCGTTAATACTGGATTACATAATTTCTAAAACATTAGAGATTACATAATCGCCATGTCGAACAAAGATAAATGAAGTAGAACGATACGTAAAGCGAAGATAATCGACGTAGAACGATATGTAGAACGAAAATAAAGTGGATAGAGCGACACGTAGAACGGTGATTATACTCGAGGTGTAATTTGTGACGTTGATGATGGTGATGCTGTTGATGGTGCTGGTACTGAAGATTGCGATGTTGATGTTACTGGAGGTACTGGTTATGCTGCCGGTGCTGCCGCTGGTGTTTGTAACCTTCGCACCAAATTCTCCAAAACCATTACTCGAGCACGTAGTTCGTTAACTTCTTATATTATGTCGGGATGATTGACGATTGAAACGAGCGGGTGAGTAAGATTCGAAATATGGGATAGTATGTAATTGTGATGAGATACTCGGAAAAGGAAAAGAGAAAATGGTTTCTCGAACAGGTTTGCCGGTAAGTGTTTTAGGTTCATCGCCAAGAGGGCAATTTGGTGGATGAAAGGGATCTTCGATGTGAAATGATCTTCGGATATCGGATGATATTCTAGATATATAGAATATCTATACATATAATACTAAAGATTTCGTAGACTACCGAGGAACCTACGGCATATGTCAGGCAAGTCTACAAATGTGCTAAGATATGAATTATCAGATACGTTAAGATAAGAATTTTGTCTATACACTATCGATGCACTAAATGCAGTAAGACGTGTCTAGACTTAAGAATGATAAGCAGGTAATTTCCTAAGAATGATAAACAGATGGTTTCCAACTAGAATGATAAGCAAAACTTTTTGACATGTAGACACGGTCAAAGTCCAGACTCATTAATGCATCCTAACAACTATCAGTTAGACACACTAATGTAAGACCTGGTTCGCTAAGTCCAACGCTCTGATACCATTCTGTCAAACCCCGTCCAAGTCCCCCTGGACGAAATCATCAATATCTGGTCCCATTGCGATGATCGACTCCAAGTAATGTCCTTAATATGAGATAATGTACAGCGGAAGACTTAATTCGTACCTGAGAATAAACATGCTTTAAAACGTCAACATAAAGTTGGTGAGATATATATGTTTGATGCTAGCAGCGTTATAACTATGGACCACAAGATTTCATATGTAAACATAAAAATATTCTAAGTGGTTGAGCACTTGGTAACCATACTTAACAATTAATCACGTCGCATATTCCCTTTATTATGAAATCTTACTACACTGTACCAAGTATAGTCACGAAACGAAGTACTGTGCAACCGTTGAATATTGGTCGTCCAGTCCGGTTGGGGTTGTCAGGCCCGATAGATCTATCAACAGGATTCGCGTTTACAATACCGCTGTAAATAGTAGTTACCAAGCTACAGGGAAGTATGCCAGTGGTACAACTCAACGTAGAATATATTTTTCAGTTACTTGTGTCCATATCGTAAAACATAAAATACATGTATTCTCATCCCGAAATATTTAGAGTTTAAAAGTGGGACTATATACTCACCTAATGTATTTTGTAGTAAAAATACATATAACATCATTGATCACGT
This sequence comes from Rutidosis leptorrhynchoides, assembly GCF_046630445.1. Taxonomy (NCBI): domain Eukaryota; kingdom Viridiplantae; phylum Streptophyta; class Magnoliopsida; order Asterales; family Asteraceae; genus Rutidosis; species Rutidosis leptorrhynchoides. The sequence goes on from NC_092335.1 coordinate 562,365,806, forward strand.
ATAAGGTTGGCCTCGGATTCACGAACCTATATCACGTATATATATTAACACATAATTGAAGTCAAATAATTTCACCTATTAATTATATAATACTTATATAATAAATGTCAATGTTTATTTACTATTTTATGAAATTTTAATATAATTATATATATCAAATATTTTTATATGTAGTTAGAAATATTGTTAATAATACTAATAATAATAAAAATGATAATTTAAATAATAATGAAAATTTTAATAATAATAATAATAATAATAATAATAATAATAATAATAATAATAATAATAATAATAATAATAATAATAATAATAATAATGAGCATAATCATAATAGTAATAATACATATATTAATATTGGTAATAATAATAATAACAATAATATTAAGTAATGATAATATTAATAATAATAGTACTTGTAAAATACTAATAATAATGATAACCATATCTAACCTTATTAATGATAACATTAATCGCAATATTAATGGTAGTAATACTTTAATTAGCATATTTATAACAATAATAATAATAATAATAATAATAATAATAATAATAATAATAATAATAATAAATTAGAAACTACCTTAGGAAAGGGTTCAAAAATATATTGCGCCTCATGCAAGGCTCGAACCCCCGACCTCTAGAAAACCGTCCCAACACTCAAACCAACCAAGCTACCATGTATTTCTGTTATTATATGACCCATAAATATCTATAACCCGGTCCAACATGGGATACTCGACCCAACAACAAACAGAAAATGGCAGCCCAACAGCACACTCTTACGGCCCAACTACTCAATAATTTGGAACCCGTTTTCAACCCAATTAAACACAAAAAAAAAAAATATAAACCGATCAGAGATTATCCAGCTGGATTCCATTGAATATCAAACATCAACTTTTACATCATTATCATCAAAATTAGTTTATTATTTACCATCATCATCAATAAAATCGGATCATCATCGCTTAATATCACGGTCGTTATCATCTTCTCTAAATTCCGTTATCATTTTCATTAGGGTTTCGTCAGGGTTTCATCAGCAACACATCTTCATCAATTTCATATCTGTAATTGATAAAAGAAAGGTGCAGCAACAATACCAGACGAGTTGCAGGTGAAAGTTTCGATTATCACAGAAAACTATAGGTCAGTTCGATCTTAATTATATTCCTACCCCATCCGTTATTTTATGTAACCCTATATCATCGATCTATGTCTTATCGTTAATTATTACTTCATCTAGATCATCCTTATTCGTTTAAACTCAGTAACTGAAAATGGGTTTCGAATAAATAGAAGGAAACACAGAAAACAAGAGGTGGCTCGTGGTATTTGGTTTTGGTGAATAGAGGATAGAAGCAGGAACCTAGATGTTACAGTAGCAGGTTATACGGATTCGACGGTTTGGTGATTTCATGGTAGTTGTTGTGTCTTTCTTGGGTAATAGGGGTGGTTGTAAGTGGCGTGTATAGGTGGTTTAGTGGTGGTGGGATCGTACAGCAACATGTGTGTAAACGAGTAACATGTTATGATGATGAATAAGGTGGTTTTTGCCAAAAATTAAGAATAGAGGGTTTATCGAGTTTGTTCACAAGTTTCTGAGTTCTGTTTTTATTTTATGAACGAACAATGAAATGGCCTATGTCGTGCAGGTAATAAAGCTGATGATATCCGAATGATTGAAGAGACAAACACCATATATCACGGTTGTCTCATAGTGAAGAAGGAATCCTTCGTACAAGAAAGAAGAAAAAAAAATAAAGTTTGAAAGAGATTGATATGAATTCGTTGATGTATCTGTCTGTATATATCGACATATATCTGAGTTTATCTGATTTTTATGTATCTTAATCAGTGTTTATATTTTTATATTTAATTCCTATTAATAAATATTAATAATAATAATATTGTTAATGTTATACAACACATACTAATAACACTAATAAATAGAAATACTGTATAAAGATAATTAATAATTTTAATAATAATATTGGTTCTTAACATTATAATTCGTGATGGTAATATTTGTTTATAATATTATAACAATTTAAATGTGCCAAATTTTTATCTCATATAATATTTATACTACTGATATTAATATTAATATTTATTTTAATAACAATCAAAAATTTAATATTATATTTTACCTCGTAATTTACATATTAAAATCACACTTTATTAATTATATAATATTTAATATTTATAAAATATATACCACATATATTTAATAGCTATCCCCTTTTAACAATATACATATGGTATTATTTATGCATAGATATCTCATATATTAATTATAAATATTGCAACACATAAACTCAAAGTATAATATTATATATCTAATACTTTTCTACCGTTGACAATTTATGTTCAAAAAAAAAATCAATTTCACTTAATATACTCTATATATTTCAAAATAACAGGTTTTAGTTATTTTAAGTTATCTTTCTAAATCTCATAATAGTTCATTAACATTTCAAATTTATTATCTATAACTATTTATATCTACATTTAGGTTTGCAATTAAAGGTTCGTGAATCATCAGGCATGATCAAAGAGTGACAGATTTCATGAAAATAGATTTCAAGGTTTTCGAGACTCAAAATTACAGATTTTGCTTATCGTGTCGGAAATATATATAGTTAATAGTTTAAATTTGGTTGGAAATTTCTGGGTCGTTACAATTTTAGTTTTATGCCCATGGGTTAATTGTCCTTTGTCCTGGATTATTCAATATGTCCGTCTGGTTTTTGTCCATAACAGTCCATGAGTCATAAATATAAAGTGTGATAATGCTAAAAACGAACATATATTTCATAGCATTATTCCTCAAGAAAGACAAGCTTTTAGTTGCAATTGTTCTATTTACAAGTGATATTCGTTTAAATAATAAAAGGTGAAGACAAAAGACAGATTCGACGAATTGAAGACGCAAACGACCAAAAAGCTCAAAAGTACAAAAGACAATCAAAAAGGTTCCAATTATTGATAAGAAACGTCTCGAAATCACAAGAGTACAAGATTCAAAACGCAAAGTACAAGATATTAAATTGTACGCGAGGACGTTCGAAAATCCGGAACCGGGACCAGAGTCAACTCTTAACGCTCGACGCAACGGACTAAAAATTACAAGTTAACTATGTATATAAATATAATATAATATATAATTAATTATATTAATTATATATATATTATATATATATATTAAAAACCGTCGGCAGCAAGAAACTCCAAGGGTGTGAGCTGTAAATATATCTCCGCGACTCGCGGAGTTTTAAGGGCATTTTGCCGCGAGTCGCGGAGCCCCAATTTTCAACTCTGGCTATAAAGCCAACCGAATTCTGATCAAATTTCATATCTTATTTCATCTCTCTCTCAATATATACGTAATATATATATATAATTTATATTTTAATTTTAATTTTAATTCTAATAATAAGGGTATGTTAGCGAATGTTGTAAGGGTGTAAGTCGAAATTCTGTCCGTGTAACGCTACGCTATTTTTAATCATTGTAAGTTATGTTCAACCTTTTTACATTAATGTCTCGTAGCTAAGTTATTATTATGCTTATTTAAAACGAAGTAATCATGATGTTGGGCTAATTACTAAAATTGGGTAATTGGGCTTTGTACCATAATTGGGGTTTGGACAAAAGAACGACACTTGTGGAAACTAGACTATGGGCTAATAATGGGCTTTATATTTGTTTAACTAAATGAAAGTTTGTTAATGTTAATATAAAGATTTACAATTGGGCGTCCCTATAAATTACCATATACACTCGATCGGACACGATGGGCGGGGTATTTATATGTATGAATAATCGTTCATTTAACCGGACACGGGAATGGATTAATAGCCACTAGAATAATTAAAACAGGGGTGAAATTACATTCAAGGGTAATTGGTGTAATTGTTAACAAAGTAGTAAAACCTTGGTTTACACGCAGTCGATAACCTGGTGTATTCATTAAACAAAGTATTAAAACCTTGTTACAATTCGAATCCCCAATTAGTTGGAATATTTATCTTCGGGTATAATAATAATTTGACAAGGACACTTGCAATTTATATTTATGACTGATGGACTGTTATGGACAAAAACCAGACGGACATATTGAATAATCCAGGACAAAGGACAATTAACCCATGGGCATAAAACTAAAATCAACACGTCAAATATCATGATTACGGAAGTTTAAATAAGCATAATTCTTTTATTTCATATTTAATTTCCTTTATTTTATATTTAATTGCACTTCTAATTATCGCACTTTTATTTATTGTTATTTTATTTTATCGCACTTTTAATTATCGTACTTTTTAATTATCGCAATTTTATTTTATCGCATTTTTATTATTCGCAATTTCATTATCGTTATTTACTTTACGCTTTAATTTTAGTCTTGTATTTATATTTTACATTAGGTTTTAACTGCGACTAAAGTTTTAAAATCGACAAACCGGTCATTAAACGGTAAAAACCCCCCTTTATAATAATAATATTACTTATATATATATTTGTATTTTTATAAAAGTAAACTAATATAGCATTGAGCTTTGTTTAAAGATTTCCCTGTGGAACGAACCGGACTTACTAAAAACTACACTACTGTACGATTAGGTACACTGCCTATAAGTGTTGTAGCAAGGTTTAAGTATATCCATTCTATAAATAAATAAATATCTTGTGTAAAATTGTATCGTATTTAATAGTGTTTTCCTAGTAAAATAATAACTATTTTATATACACCTCGCTTCACATCAAGTGATTTTTGGCGCCGCTGCCGGGGAATAACTCTTAAAAGCCGGAAGCGCAACGCTAATATAAAAAAAAAAAAAGATTTTTTGTTTACTTTTATTAAAATTCTCTTTTGTAAAAATACGTTTTAAAAATAAAAAGAAAAACAAAAATATTAGTATTTTTAAGATTTTGTTAAATATTTAAGTTTTATAAGTTTCTTTATTTCTATTTTAGTTTATAAAAATTTAAATTTTATTAAACATCTTTTATTTATATAAAAAAAACAGAAAACATAAAATAAAAAAAATAAAAATAAAGAAAAACGCGTAAAAACACAAAGCTGTCAACTGAATTCCTGAACCCCGCGACTCGCGGGGTTTTCTTCTTTATTTGCCGCGACTCGCGGAGGGTTTCTGACAGGCGACAGGAAGCCCTAAACCTGCATTAATTACGGTTAATATTAATTAATTATTATTATTACCTAATTTGTATTATTATTATTATTAGTTTTAATTTTAATTTTACTTTTTATTTAATTTAATGTATTTAGTATAAATAAGTTTAATAAAATTATAAAATTAGTAGTTTTATAAAATAATTAATATAAAAATAATATTTTTTATAAAAATTGTACTTTTTACAACTTTTTATATATTTTGTTATTTTGTACCTTTTTAATCGTTGTAGCGTAATATTTGTATTTTTTAGCTCATATTTAATTTTAAACTTAGTTTTAGCTATAGTTATTTTTACTCCTAGATTTTTAGGCTTTGCCGTAGAATTCCTTAAGTACTTTTTCTTTAGACTAAGATTTAGGTGCTTTAGAATTTTGCGACACCTTTTTAAGTTTTAGTTTCTTTTTAAGTTATTTCCATTTGGGATTTAGTTTTTTTTCTTGTAAGCTTTAATATTTTTAGACCTTTTACTATGTATCAATTATCATTTCAATTAGTAATTTCAATTTGCGATTATAATTTTAAGTTAGTTGTAGTAATAAGGTTAAATTAGTTAAGTATTTTTAAGTTTTTATAAGTTTCTTTTATTTTTCCGTCACCTTTTATTTTTCAACCATTTCTCTTTTTCGACCTTTTTCGACGAACTCTTTTTCTCTCTTATTTCTCGCTATTCTAGTTTTAGGACTTAGAATTTTTTTCTACTTCTTATCTAAATTTCTTAAAATTACGAAAATTTATTTTAAGTGGTTAAATTAATAGACATCAAAATTTTCTGGTTCGTAGTAATAGTTGGATTTGTACGTGGACCGGGTTATTGGAGCCAAACAGTCCTCAATTATATTGAGACCAAACGAATCCTGCCCCTCTGCTGCATCTTTTGGCTATTCGAAACGTGGGCAAAATCAGAAAAGTCTATTGATTGGATAACTTATTATAATTTTTCTTTCCTTTTAAAAACTAATAGGATATTCTGTGAATGCACCGAGCAAGACGTTCATCACCTTTTGTACGTTCACCACCTGTAACTCGATCAAGACATCGTTTAACAAATATAACCGCCGTTGATTTTTCTTTAGAATCGTCATCCAGTCGACCAAGTACTTCAGTTCAAATTTCCGATAATCCATTTTTTGAACCCAACCTCACAATTGAGAATCCGGAAAATATTCAGGAACGGTTCGTAGATCCTGAACCATTAAACTTTCCTCCGGAACCACCAATCATTCAAACAGAGATTGTTGAGGAACGAACTATTAAATCAGAATCATCTATTGATACCGATTCAACAAATTCAATTATGGAGAATCTGGAACCTTTAAGTATGGAAGACCGAATGAGAGCTAAACGCACTGGCCAAGGTCACGCAATTACCCATCCAGACATTAATGCGCCAGATTATGAAATCAAAGGACAAATTCTACACATGGTGACTAATCAATGCCAATTTAGTGGTGCGCCGAAGGAAGATCCAAATGAACATCTACGTACCTTTAATAGGATCTGCACACTATTTAAAATCCGAGAAGTAGAGGATGAACAGATATATCTCATGTTATTTCCCTGGACTTTAAAGGGAGAAGCCAAAGATTGGTTGGAATCGTTACCTGAAGGGGCGATCGATACATGGGACGTTTTAATTGACAAATTTCTTAACCAATTCTTTCCTGCATCTAAAGCCGTAAGACTTCAAGCAGAAATTGTCACGTTCACACAAAAGCCAAATGAAACTCTATATGAGGCGTGGACAAGATATGGAAAGTTGTTAAGAGGATGTCCGCAACATGGTTTAGACACCTGTCAAATAGTACAAATATTCTACCAAGGATGCGACATCACTACAAGAAAAGACATAGATATAGCAGCTGGTGGTTCTATTATGAAAAAAACCGAAACTGATGCTTACAAAATTATTGATAATACTGCTTCCCACTCACATGAGTGGCACCAAGAAAAAGACATCATTAGATCATCTAAAGTAGCTAGAGCCGATTCTAGCCATGACTTAGATTCCATTTCGGCAAAGATAGATGCTTTCGAGAGACGAATGGAAAAGATGACTAAAGATATTCATGCTATAAGAATTAGTTGTGAGCAGTGTGGAGGACCACATTTGACAAAAGATTGTCTCAGTATTGAATTAACAATGGAACAAAGAGAGAATATTTCATACATAAACCAAAGGCCTGGAAATAATTATCAGAATAATTATCAACCGCCAAGACCGATTTACAATCAAAACCAGAATTATAACCGAAATATTCCATACAATAACCAACAAGGTCCTAGCAATCAACAAGTATCCAATAATACTCACAATCAGCAAAGACCGAATTTCCAAAACAAACCACCACAACAAATCGATGATAAAAAGCCGAATTTAGAAGATATGATGACGAAGCTAGTTGAAACTCAAACACAGTTTTTCACATCTCAAAAACAAACCAATGAACAAAATGCTCAAGCATTTAGAAATCAACAAGCTTCTATTCAAAATCTGGAACAAGAAGTAAGTAACCTAGCAAGGTTAATAGGTGAAAGAAAACCGGGAAGTTTACCTAGTGATACAAATGCTAACCCCCGGAATGAAACAGCTAAAGCCATTACCACAAGAAGTGGTACAACACTTAAACCACCTGAAATACCTGTAACTTCTGATGAAACTATTCCTATTCCACAAGAACCACAACCTGATCAAGATAAGGAAAAAGAACCGGTAGTTGAAAAGGTTAATGAAGATAACACAGTTAAGGATAAACCTTATGTTAAACCATACCAACCACCACTTCCTTATCCGAGTAAAATGAAGAAAGAAAAACTTGAAGCCGAGCAATCCAAATTCTTGGATATGTTTAAACAAATAAATGTAAATCTTCCTTTCATTGATGTAATTTCAGGAATGCCTAGATATGCTAAATTCTTGAAAGATCTAATCACAAATAGAAAGAAAATGGAAGAACTCTCGGCTGTTACTATGAATGCTAATTGTTCAGCAGTGCTGTTGAATAAGATACCAGAAAAATTATCTGATCCAGGAAGTTTCACAATTCCATGTTTTCTGGGTAGTCTTAGTTCAATAGAAGCATTGGCAGACTTAGGTGCTAGTATAAATCTAATGCCGTATTCACTATACGCTAAACTAGACCTTGGAGAATTAAAACCAACCAGAATAAGCATACAACTAGCCGATAGATCAATAAAATATCCTAGAGGGATAATGGAGAACATGCTAGTTAAAGTTGGTACTTTAGTATTTCCAGTAGATTTTGTTGTTTTGGACATGGAAGAAGATTCTCAAGTTCCTCTCATATTAGGAAGACCATTCTTAAACACGGCTAAAGCAATGATAGACGTGTTCGGTAAGAAACTGACCCTAAGTATAGAGGATGAGAGTGTTACCTTTTCAGTTGATAGAGCAATGCAACAACCACAATCTGCAGATGATACATGTTATTATATTCAAACTATAGATGCACATGCAGAATTATTAGAAGAATTTCCAGAATTACAAGGAACAGGAGAATGTTCTTTAGGAGAAGGTAATGAACCAATTGATGAAGCTGAAATGTTAGCTACACTTATAGCTAATGGATATGAACCAACAACAGAAGAAATTCAAATGCTAAAAGAAGAAGACAGATATCGATATAAATCATCGATAGAAGAACCTCCGAAATTAGAGTTAAAGCCACTTCCAAACCATTTGGAATACGCTTATTTACATGGTGAATCTGAATTACCTGTAATAATATCGTCTTCTCTTACTGAAAATGAGAAATCACAACTCATTTCTGTGTTGAAAGCTCATAAACCAGCCATTGCATGGAAGATTCATGATATTAAAGGAATAAGTCCTTCGTATTGCACACATAAAATCCTTATGGAAGAAGGTCATAAAACGTATGTGCAACGCCAACGAAGACTAAATCCTAATATGCAAGATGTAGTTAAGAAAGAGATTATTAAACTGCTAGATGCAGGTTTGATATATCCAATCTCTGATAGTCCATGGGTAAGCCCAGTTCAATGCGTGCCTAAGAAGGGTGGCATGACTGTCATTACAAATGAGAAAAATGAGCTTATTCCTACTAGGACTGTAACAGGATGGCGTGTATGTATTGATTATAGAAAATTAAATGACGCCACCAGAAAAGATCACTTTCCCTTACCTTTCATAGATCAAATGTTGGAAAGATTAGCCGAAAATAGTTACTATTGTTTTCTAGATGGATTTTCCGGATATTTTCAAATTCCAATAGCACCCGAAGATCAAGAGAAAACCACATTCACGTGCCCTTATGGTACTTTTGCTTACAAACGCATGCCATTTGGACTTTGCAACGCCCCTGCAACCTTTCAAAGGTGTATGATGGCGATTTTTCACGACATGATAGAAGAATGCATGGAAGTATTCATGGATGACTTTTCAGTCTTCGGTGATACATTTAAATCATGTCTAGTTAATCTGGAACGAATGCTAATTAGATGCGAAAAATCAAATTTAGTACTTAATTGGGAGAAATGCCATTTCATGGTTAAAGAAGGCATCGTTCTTGGACATAAAATTTCAAAAGAAGGAATTGAAGTGGATAGAGCTAAAGTAGATGTAATTGCTAAACTTCCACATCCCACCAATGTTAGAGGAGTTAGGAGTTTTCTAGGGCATGCCGGTTTTTACCGACGTTTCATAAAAGATTTTTCTAAAATTGCCACTCCTATGAATAAACTCCTAGAAAAGGATGCGCCATTCATCTTTTCAGATGAATGTATCAAATCTTTTAATATTCTTAAAGAAAAACTCACTAATGCGCCGATCATGATAACACCAAATTGGAATCTACCATTTGAACTAATGTGCGATGCAAGTGATTTTGCAATGGGAGCCGTTTTAGGACAAAGGATTGAAAAACGATTTCAACCTATATATTATGCTAGTAAGACGTTACAAGGAGCACAAACGAACTATACAACTACTGAAAAAGAACTCCTTGCTATTGTCTTTGCTTTTGACAAATTTCGATCATATCTCGTTCTAGCAAAAACGGTGGTCTATACCGACCATTCTGCTCTTAGATACCTATTTTCAAAACAAGATGCTAAACCAAGATTAATCCGTTGGATCTTACTCTTACAAGAGTTTGATATTGAAATCAGAGATAAAAGAGGAGCAGAAAATCTAGCCGCTGATCATCTTTCTCGTCTTGAAAATCCCGAATTAGAAGTTCTGAATGAATCGACCATACAAGACAACTTTCCTGATGAATATCTATTGAAGATAGATTATAAAGAAATCCCATGGTTTGCAGACTATGCAAACTACTTAGTTTGTGGATTCCTTGAAAAAGGATTATCGTACCAAAGACGAAAGAAATTCTTCAGTGATATAAAACACTATTTCTGGGAAGATCCACATTTGTTTAAAAGTTGTCCCGATGGAATAATACGCCGATGTGTATTTGGAGATGAAGCTAGTAAAATTTTAAACCATTGTCACACAGGACCAACAGGAGGGCATTATGGGCCTCAACTAACAGCAAGAAAAGTTTATGAAGCTGGATTCTATTGGCCTACAATTTACAAAGACGCACACCTTCTTTGCAAATCCTGTGATGCATGTCAAAGGACCGGAAAAATAAGTCAACGTGATGAAATGCCACAAAATGTCATCCAAGTATGTGAGGTATTTGACATTTGGGGTATTGACTTTATGGGTCCATTTCCAAAATCTCATAATAATCTATATATACTCGTAGCCATTGATTATGTATCTAAATGGGCGGAAGCACAAGCTCTCCCAACTAACGATTCATGAGTTGTAGTCAACTTTTTAAAACGTCTTTTTGCAAGGTTTGGAACACCGAAAGCTTTAATAAGTGATCGGGGTACTCATTTCTGTAACAATCAACTTGAGAAAGTTCTTAAAAGATATGGAGTAACTCATAAAATCTCCACCGCATATCATCCACAAACAAGTGGACAAGTTGAAAATACCAACCGAGCTTTAAAACGTATTCTAGAGAAAACCGTAGGATCAAATCCGAAGGAATGGTCCATTAAATTGGAGGATGCACTCTGGGCTTTTAGAACAGCCTACAAAACTCCAATTGGAACCACACCTTTTAGACTTGTTTATGGAAAAGCATGTCATCTTCCAGAAGAAATTGAACACAAAGCATTTTGGGCTTTAAAGACATGTAATCTTGATTTACATGAAGCCGGACGTCTACGATTAAGTCAACTAAACGAATTAGAAGAATTAAGACATGAAGCATACGAAAATTCGTTAATCTATAAAGAAAGAACGAAGAAATGGCATGATAAAAGAATCAGAAGTTCAAAAGAATTCAAAGAAGGAGACAGAGTTCTTCTTTTCAATTCACGATTCAAGCTATTTCCTGGAAAATTGAAATCAAGATGGTCTGGACCATTCATAGTCAAAAGAGTTTTCCCATACGGAACGATAGAATTAATAAATTCAAATGGGATTGAATTTAAAGTTAATGGTCACAGAGTTAAACATTACATACATGGTCCGATGGAAGTCGACAACGAAGTTAATCACAATTTCGACACCACAGCTAACTAAGTGTGGGGAGAATCAAGTCTTTAAAGGATAATATGTATTTCTGTTAGAGTTAGATTGTCTGTTTTCGTGTAGTTCTCGAAAATGGAACACGTATGGTCTTTCCCTAGCAGACCCTAAAGAACTAGTCTTCTCCCCCCATTCTGAATTTTTATTTTTTTTAGGTTTTTACAAAATGAAGACTGCCTGTGAATTAAACCATGGTCTAATGCTACACGCTTTGATCACTAAAAGAAATAATGACATACTACCGAGTGAATTAGTATCAGTAATCAGAGAAAGAATGGACGGAGTTAGAAAAGGATCCAGATGCGAAGATAATAAGTTACAATTTGGTAAAGGAAAATCAAAATCCGCAGCGAAAAGAAGAGCACGACACCTAGAACGATGTCACAAATGCGGAAAATGGTCACATGGAGGTAAATGTTCAAATAATCAAACCTATTCAAATACCGAATTTGTTACTTTATGCAGAGACGGACCGTTCATATGTTTAGAAGAAAAGACAATGAATGCTCGAGGTTACGCCTATGCAGCCATGGAAAATCAATTAAACCGACTATCTTATGAATATAATAGATCATATAACTAAGAAATCTATTTCACAGGTATGTCTGTACAGTTTTTATTTTTATTTTTATTTTTAACCTTTTGATAATAAACGCTAATTTGTTCGCTAAAAAGTATTAAATTGGTATTGAATAAAATTAGGTTTGGCGACCGAAATTATTGATATCATTCAAAAATTTATTACATCACTGCGAAATTTAACGTTTATTCTTAAGGTATAAATATCTTTAATCAATCAACCCAAAATATTTCAAAAATTCGTCATGAGTTAAATTAGGTCTTGGAACCGAAATTACTTTACCAAAAAGAGGGGCGCATATTTTTGATAATATTTGATTGATTAAAGTGGGATAAAAAGACAAAAAGATTTTTAATTTTTTTTTTTACCATGTTTTTAAAATTAATATTTAAATCTTAAATTAATATTGTAAACTTTGTAAAAACAATATATTTAAAATTGTAAATATTTGAAAAATTAATATAAGTGTGGTATGAATTTATGAATTTTTAAATTAAGTTTGGTGTGAATTTTTAATATGAAATTTAAATTTTATGCATTTCAAATTTTAAGTTTGGTGTGAATTTTTAATTTTTAATTTTTAATTTTGAATTTTATATTTAAGTTGTGTGAATTTAAAAACAAAAATTTACTTTATCTCATTAAGTTAAGAATATGATTTTTAAAATTCGTCGTAAGTTGAAGACTAGGTCTTTGAACCGAAATTGCTTTACCCGAGGGAGGGACGAGAACTTTTATTATCATTATTTTTAATCTTATTGATTTAAAGTATGCCAAAAACATTAAAAAACCCAAAAATCTTAGCTTTTAAAACAATCGCTACAAAAAGACAAATTTTAAAATTTTGTCGAGGGACGGACTAGGACATCGATCCGAAACGACCTCGTCCTAAATAACAAGGGAAACAAAATTTTAAAATTAATTTCTTAATTGTTTTATAAGTTAAAGATTATAAAAAAAAAAAAAAAAAAGGGTAAACTCCGCGACTCGCGGAGTTTGCAGTGCAAAACCTCCGCGACTCGCGGAGGGACCAAAACACAGAAAAAAAATAAAAATAGCTGAACGATCAGTATACTCAAAAACACAAAAACACCCCAAAATAACAGCGAAAAAGAACCCGAAAACCACCGAAAATCACCCCCAAAAATCTCAATTTTTAACCGTTAATCACCAAATTTTTTGCTAAAATCATGTTGAGAAGGATGATATCTAAGAACTACTCAAGAAAAACGGTAAATTTCTACACCTAAACACCATTTAATTCGAATTTTAGTGTTCTTGAGCTATTTTTCCCCAATTTGATTTTGATGCTTTTTAGTGTAATTAGACTTAAATTGTTTATGTATTATGCTTGTATAACCTAGATTGATGCTGTTTAACATGATTAGAAGCCTTAAACTTCAAATTTTGAATAATCTAGGGTTTGTGTTCTTGAGCAATTTGGGGCTTTTTGATATAAACAGGTTATGGCCGATTTTTGTCATGAATTGTTGCTAAATTGAGTAGTATAACATGTCTAGGTAGTTAAATGATCCAAACTTTGAGCCTAAACATGATTTTGAGAATTAAAGTGGACTTTTTCAAGTCCAAAATTCATGCACTTGATTTTTGAAAGATAATGCCATTTGAGACTTGTTTATTTGCTAGTAATGATTATTTTGACATGTTATTTGAGTTGAATGCTTATGAACTTGGCGAAAATTTTCGTATATGCTTATTTGAAAAAGTGTAGATTTGATAAAAATGTGAAAATAAGCTTAAGTTTGATATAAATTAATAATGTCATTGTAATTATTTTGATTGATGATTTTGCTGACACTAATGCATATTTGGATGCACAAAATTTGTGTTTGATGTGTTTTGCAGAATGAAAGGGGTGAATCTTCATCCCAAGCCCGCCATGCTCCTGCTGAGAACTTGGAACAACAGGAGGTAGATAACTACTACAAGCAGGATGTACCTCATCCAGTCATGACCTTTTCAGATATGCACTTGGAACAGTTGCACCCGAACCTGCGATTTGACAGACTTTGGATAGATTATCCAAAATATCAACGGGGTTTGCATACTCTTCATTCCAAGGTTGTTGAGGTACCGAGGGTCATAGAATGGGGACCCTTGGAAGCTGTAGAATTGGCCGGGCCAATTAGGGAATTACTTGTACAGAGGTATGGTAATTCTTCTTTTAATGACTGGATATGTTTATTCACCATACGCAGACCTGTATATAAAGTATGGTGTGAAGAGTTGTTATGTAGTATAGAGTTGAATGATCGGGTAGCTAGTTTAACCGATCGTTCTTTTATTAGATTTTTGTTAGGCGGTTCGATGCGCCACATGTCTTTACTGGACATGGCTCAGGCTTTACGTATATATACGCCTGAGGAGTTAGCGTCTGCCGATTGTAGAGGATTGATACTAAACGGTAGAAAGATAGATGAGAATTTTGATACACACGGTGTGTGGAGTCAAATGACAAGCCATCACCGTTTCAAAGGGGGAAACTACTCTTATTTGGATATAGATAGAGCCGAATTAAGAGTAATACATAGGTTTTTAGCTAATTCGATTACACAAAGGGGTAAAAACAAAGAAAAGGTAAATGAACAAGATTTGTTTTACCATATGTGTATTCGAGACCCACACAGCGCTGTAAGTATACCATATTGTGTGGGTTATTATTTATCAGCTATGGTTCGGGGGATGCGTCCACATAGCATAATAGGAGGTGGTATTTTTATTACTTTGATTGGTGAATATCTCGGTGTGGATATAAGTCGGGGGGGATTATTAGTAGAAGAGCCGGAACCCCGCGACACTATAGGTTTAAATGTATACCATGGTGCGAAAGTTTTGAAGCGGCGAAATAACGCCGCAGTACGATACAATGGTAGACATCCACAGGTAGAGAGAAACCAGCAACAAGGTAATGTAGGAGGGGGGAATGAGATGCAAGAAATGCATAGGTTTATAGCTTCTCAGGAATACGAAAATGCTAGACAGAGAGCATTTGAAGATTGGCAAGTTCATCAGAACCAGATCATAGCGCATTGCCAACATATAGGTAGAAACTATATTCCTACACCGAAACCCGTCTTCCCTCCTTGGTCGATAGAGATGCAGCCACCATATCCTACGTATGATCCTGCCGAAGCATTCTATAGCACGTATGGGTATGCCTGGAACCCCTATTGGTACCAATATCATCCTTAGTTTACTTATTATTTTTTTTTTATTATTTTGTAATTTGTAATTATTGATACATTTAATATTTTTGTTAATATTGTAATCATTTTTATAATTATCTAACTTTTTAGACTTTAATAATTTTTGAATGTGGGGTAATAAACCAAACTTCAAAAATATGTATATATGTTTGCAGTTTATCTTATTTACACAACAGGGTAAAACAACGCATTTTCAAAGACTGGCATTAAGTTCAGCAAAAGCAACTAATTTTGACGACAAGATGCAAAATATATGTGAAATAACAACAAGACGGGATGAACAAATGATGTGCACCATTTATCATTCAGCAGTAGTTGTATTAGAATCTAGTGCTCTCTGATAAAAAAGAACAGCCCTAGTCTTATATACTGACTACCCAATTCTAGTAAAATTTTTCAAAATTTTCAATTAAATGAATTAAAATCATGTTTATACATATTTATGAATGATAAAACTAGGTTTTAACACCGAAATTATTGTTACCTCGGAAAGGACATAAATTGAGAAACAAACTAAAATGTTAAAATTCATTTAAAATGGAATAGAGGACGATAAAAAGGAAAATAAAAGCCAAGTGTGGGAAAATTTACCAAATTATTTTAAACATATGTCACATATATCTGTAACAAATAACTGAAAATACTTTTGCTTTGGACTAAACTAAACTGTTTTACCCGATGAAAGAAAAGAAGAGATGGATCTACACAATGAATCAATTCCATCATTAAAAGGAAGTAAAGTCTTCCGAAAAAGACACGCGCTTCTTGATTTAGGTCAAGAAGTTGTCGTCCAGACCAGCTGTAGGTTGACGAAAAATCTAGAAAAGTCATCTCTAAAATCAGCAGGAAATCCACGGACCTCAGCATCAAACAGGGTCGCCAAGTGGTCAGATTTATCCTAACCATGAGAAGGATTTATCTCGTACAATGGGGGGGCACCGTGCAAATTAGCTTGATAAGACTAATGAATCAGATCCCCAGAAAGGATAATCTCCTTAAAGATCAAAAATCAGCTTTTAAGCCTGATATTACTCAATCCTTGAGATTGACCTTAAAGATTGAGAATTACAAACTCATGGAATTCAATGATATCTAAACTCGAGCTTAAACGAGAAAATATTTTGATCAAAATTACAAACCGATTTGTTTTCTGAAAACCCTATTTTCAATGCGTTCATTACCATTGAACGTAAAATCCTAGGAATTCACCTGGAATTCATTAGGTCACCTGAACTAAATCGGGTGTCAACCGTAAGAACGGTGGTTGCATAGCATGGTCAAAGACAGGACCTTGTGCCAGACCGAAAAATTATAAGGGTGAGCTTTACTATTGCTCCTACCAAGGATAGTAATTGCGTCCGACACGTTATAGACCATAATCAAAAGCATGTCACGGGACATTGCCTTAACAGTTGCTTGTTCAACGCTTTCCTTTACAACCGGACGGTAGTTTACCGAAAGGTAATATACGGAACAAGTAAACTGGACGTGTTGCTTTCCTAATACAAGGTTAGCAAGTGGGTGACACAAAACCGCAAGTTTTGAGCTAAAATTTTCAAATCTGAAACCCACCAAACCCACAAAAATATTTTGCAAACACCGGTAAAGGGTTATTCCGGAAAACTTATCTAGGGTAAAAACTAGATTTCAAAAGATCAAATGTTTTCATAAAGATCCAATTTCCTTAATGGATCTAAATTTTTATAGTCATGTGGGACTGTAAACCATATCGTTACTACCATTGTTTATACCGCCGTATAGAAATCACTGATGTACAAAGTGTGAAGAATAAAGAAGTGATTCTAGTATTTCAAGACAATATTGCTTGAGGACAAGCAACGCTCAAGTGTGGGAATATTTGATAATGCTAAAAACGAACATATATTTCATAGCATTATTCCTCAAGAAAGACAAGCTTTTAGTTGCAATTGTTCTATTTACAAGTGATATTCGTTTAAATAATAAAAGGTGAAGACAAAAGACAGATTCGACGAATTGAAGACGCAAACGACCAAAAAGCTCAAAAGTACAAAAGACAATCAAAAAGGTTCCAATTATTGATAAGAAACGTCTCGAAATCACAAGAGTACAAGATTCAAAACGCAAAGTACAAGATATTAAATTGTACGCGAGGACGTTCGAAAATCCGGAACCGGGACCAGAGTCAACTCTTAACGCTCGACGCAACGGACTAAAAATTACAAGTTAACTATGTATATAAATATAATATAATATATAATTAATTATATTAATTATATATATATTATATATATATATTAAAAACCGTCGGCAGCAAGAAACTCCAAGGGTGTGAGCTGTAAATATATCTCCGCGACTCGCGGAGTTTTAAGGGCATTTTGCCGCGAGTCGCGGAGCCCCAATTTTCAACTCTGGCTATAAAGCCAACCGAATTCTGATCAAATTTCATATCTTATTTCATCTCTCTCTCAATATATACGTAATATATATATATAATTTATATTTTAATTTTAATTTTAATTCTAATAATAAGGGTATGTTAGCGAATGTTGTAAGGGTGTAAGTCGAAATTCTGTCCGTGTAACGCTACGCTATTTTTAATCATTGTAAGTTATGTTCAACCTTTTTACATTAATGTCTCGTAGCTAAGTTATTATTATGCTTATTTAAAACGAAGTAATCATGATGTTGGGCTAATTACTAAAATTGGGTAATTGGGCTTTGTACCATAATTGGGGTTTGGACAAAAGAACGACACTTGTGGAAACTAGACTATGGGCTAATAATGGGCTTTATATTTGTTTAACTAAATGAAAGTTTGTTAATGTTAATATAAAGATTTACAATTGGGCGTCCCTATAAATTACCATATACACTCGATCGGACACGATGGGCGGGGTATTTATATGTATGAATAATCGTTCATTTAACCGGACACGGGAATGGATTAATAGCCACTAGAATAATTAAAACAGGGGTGAAATTACATTCAAGGGTAATTGGTGTAATTGTTAACAAAGTAGTAAAACCTTGGTTTACACGCAGTCGATAACCTGGTGTATTCATTAAACAAAGTATTAAAACCTTGTTACAATTCGAATCCCCAATTAGTTGGAATATTTATCTTCGGGTATAATAATAATTTGACAAGGACACTTGCAATTTATATTTATGACTGATGGACTGTTATGGACAAAAACCAGACGGACATATTGAATAATCCAGGACAAAGGACAATTAACCCATGGGCATAAAACTAAAATCAACACGTCAAATATCATGATTACGGAAGTTTAAATAAGCATAATTCTTTTATTTCATATTTAATTTCCTTTATTTTATATTTAATTGCACTTCTAATTATCGCACTTTTATTTATTGTTATTTTATTTTATCGCACTTTTAATTATCGTACTTTTTAATTATCGCAATTTTATTTTATCGCATTTTTATTATTCGCAATTTCATTATCGTTATTTACTTTACGCTTTAATTTTAGTCTTGTATTTATATTTTACATTAGGTTTTAACTGCGACTAAAGTTTTAAAATCGACAAACCGGTCATTAAACGGTAAAAACCCCCCTTTATAATAATAATATTACTTATATATATATTTGTATTTTTATAAAAGTAAACTAATATAGCGTTGAGCTTTGTTTAAAGATTTCCCTGTGGAACGAACCGGACTTACTAAAAACTACACTACTGTACGATTAGGTACACTGCCTATAAGTGTTGTAGCAAGGTTTAAGTATATCCATTCTATAAATAAATAAATATCTTGTGTAAAATTGTATCGTATTTAATAGTGTTTTCCTAGTAAAATAATAACTATTTTATATACACCTCGCTTCACATCAAAGTGCGAGTATCCTCGTCAAATTATCCTTATACCCGAAGTCAAATATTCCAACTAATTGGGGACTTAAACTGTAACAAGGTTTTAATACTTTGTTATCAATTATACCAAGTGTCCTTGTACATAATTTCACCCCTGTTTTAATAATTCTAGTGGCTATTAATCCATTCCCGTGTCCGGTTAAATGAACGATTATTTGTACATATAAATACCCCGCCCATCGTGTCCGATCGAGTGTATATGGTTATTTATAGGGACGTCCAATTGTAAATATTTATATTAAAATTAACAAACTATCATTTAGTTAAACAAATATAAAGCCCATTAATAGCCCATAGTCTAATTTCCACAAGTGTCGTTTTTTTTGTCCAAACCCCAATTATGGTACAAAGCCCAATTACCCAATTTTAGTAATTAACCCAACATCATGATTACTTCGGTATTAAATAAGCATAATAATAACTTAGCTACGAGACATTAAATTAAAAAGGTTGAACATAACTTACAATGATTAAAAATATCGTAGCGTTACATGGACAGAATTTCGACTTACACCCTTACAACATTCGCTAACATACCCTTATTATTAGAAATTAAGATTAAAATTAAAATTAAATATATATATATATATATATATATATATATATATATATATATATATATATATATATATATATATATATATATATATATATACGTTTATAGAGAGATTGATAAAAGGATATCTAAAACGATCAAAATGCGTTAGCTTTTATAGGCATTTTTGTCCAGGGTATCTCCGCGAGTCGCGGTCCCTTTGCACTACAAACTCCGCAAGTCGCGGAGTTCGTAAACCCAACTCACACAAGTTTGGATCCTAGTCTGCCGACGGTTTTAATATATAAATATAATATATATATAATTTATATAATTAATTATATATTATATTATATTTATATACATAGTTAACTTGTAATTTTTAGTTCGTTGCGTCGAGCGTTGAGAGTTGACTCTGGTCCCGGTTCCGGATTTTCGAACGTCCTTGCATACAATTTAATATCTTGTACTTTGCGTTTTGAATCTTGTATTCTTGTAATTTTGAGACGTTTCTTATCAATAATTGGAACCACTTTTATTGTATTTTGTACTTTTGAGCTTTTTAGTCGTTTGCAACTTCAATTCGTCGAATCTATCTTTTGTCTTCACCTTTTATTATTTAAACGAATATCACTTGTAATTAGAACAATTGAAACTAAAAGCTTGTCTTTCTTGAGGAATAATGCTATGAAATATATGTTAGTTTTTAGCATTATCAAATATATATAACAGTCCATCAGTCATAAATATAAAGTGCGAGTATCCTCGTCAAATTATCCTTATACCCGAAGTCAAATATTCTAACTAATTGGGGACTTAAACTGTAACAAGGTTTTAATACTTTGTTATCTATTATGCCAAGTGTCCTTGTACATAATTTCACCCATGTTTTAATAATTCTAGTGGCTATTAATCCATTTCCGTATCCGGTTAAATGAACGATTATTCGTACATATAAATACCCCGCCCATCGTGTCCGATCGAGTGTATATGGTTATTTATAGGGACGTCCAATTGTAAATCTTTATATTAAAATTAACAAACTATCATTTAGTTAAACAAATATAAAGCCCATTAATAGCCTATAGTCTAATTTCCACAAGTGTCGTTCTTTTGTCCAAACCCCAATTATGGCACAAAGCCCAATTACCCAATTTTAGTAATTAGCCCAACATCATGATTACTTCGGTATTAAATAAGCATAATAATAACTTAGCAACGAGACATTAAATTAAAAAGGTTGATCATAACTTACAATGATTAAAAATAGTGTAGCGTTATACGGACAGAATTTCGACTTACACCCTTACAACATTCGCTAACATACCCTTATTATTAGAAATTAAAATTAAAATTAAAATTAAAATATAAATATATATATATATATATATATATATATATATATATATATATATATATATATATATATATATATATATATATACGTTTATAGAGAGATTGATAAAAGGATATCTAAAACGATCAAAATGCGTTAGCTTTTATAGGCATTTTTGTCCAAGGTATCTCCGCGAGTCGCGGTCCCTTTGCACTACAAACTCCACAAGTCGCGGAGTTCGTAAACCCAGCTCACACAAGTTTGGATCCTAGTCTGCCGACGATTTTAATATATAAATATAATATATATATAATTTATATAATTAATTATATATTATATTATATTTATATACATAGTTAACTTGTAATTTTTAGTCCGTTGAGTCGAGCGTTGAGAGTTGACTCTGGTCCCGATTCCGGATTTTCAAACGTCCTTGCGTATAATTTAATATCTTGTACTTTGCGTTTTGAATCTTGTATTCTTGTAATTTTGAGACGTTTCTTATCAATAATTGGAACCACTTTGATTGTATTTTGTACTTTTGAGCTTTTTGGTCGTTTGCGTCTTCAATTCGTCGAATCTATCTTTTGTCTTCACCTTTTATTATTTAAACGAATATCACTTGTAAATAGAACAATTGCAACTAAAAGTTTTCTTTCTTGAGGAATAATGCTATGAAATATATGTTCGTTTTTAGCATTATCAAATATTCCCACACTTGAGCGTTGCTTGTCCTCAAGCAATATAGTCTTGAAATACTAGAATCACTTCTTTATTCTTCACACTTTGTACATCAGTGATTTCTATACGGCGGTGTAAACAATGGTAGTAACGATGTGGTTTACAGTCTCACATGACTATAAAAATTTAGATCCATTAAGGAAATTGGATCTTTATGAAAACATTTGATCTTTTGAAAATTCATTCTAGCTTTTACCCTAGCTAAGTTTTCCGGAATAACCCTTCACCAGTGTTTGCAAATTGTTTTTGTGGGTTTAGTGGGTTTCAAATTTGAAAATTTTAGCTCAAAACTTGCGGTTTTGTGTCACTTACTTGCTAACCTTGTATTGGGAAAGCAACACGTCCAGTATACTTGCTCCGTATATTACCTTTCGGTAAACTACCATCCGGTTGTAAAGGAAAGCGTTGAACAAGCAACTGTTAAGGCAATGTCCCCTGACATGCTTTTGTTCATGGTCTATGTAACGTCCTCCCAATAGGGTCTGGAAGAAACGTTACTAATATCAAATAAACCAACATATTATAATACGAGAACAATACTAAATGAGAAAATTTAACTTTATTGAGTACACAGCGGAAAATGAAATGTCGTTACAATAATGGAAATAACGATAAAGTAATTGTTCATATGCAGAAGTAATAAATGCGATATCTCTTGATCCTAAATCCAAGTAGCATCACATAAGTAGTAGATAAGAAAGCTTGAATCAAACAGCACCTGAGACAAAATATGCTAAAGTGTCAACCAAAAAGGTTGAGTGAAGTTCATAGGTTTAACAAAAGTAGTTATCGTTGTTTTTAGACCACAAGATTTAGTTGTAAAGTTGATCTCCCGCAGGATCAAAAAGTAGATCTCGCAGATCCAAAAGTTATGCCAGTGCGTGATATTTAGACTAAACGTTCAAGTTTGCCCCATGACAAGTTGTGTCTGTCCTTGTCGGTTTAAATTTCATTATCAAGTAATACAAAGACTGAGTCAAATGTATCGGGGAAGTTACTCCCGATAGGCCTACCCCCAATAAATAAGCATGCCGCAGCACTTAAAAATATCACTGTAGGGACTTAGTCGGACGTAGCCGGGTATAGCATAGTTTTAGAAGTTGGTACTTGTGTCTAAATTGTAAATAGTAAAAGCAACATGTGTCTCACCCCAAATAAGTTAAATAAGTTTGCTAGCAATAAAGAGTGGGGCTATGAATTCACCTTAGTAAGTAGAGAGAGTTATTCCTCAGAATAGAGAGTTGAACGAGTGAGCAGGAAAGTCAACCTATTGACATATAAGAGTAGTTAAGTGTTTTGCCCATGTTTAAGTTTAAGTATGTGTTTAAGTATAGTTTGTTTTACTAAGTTTCTATTCCTAGTAAGTTACTATTTTTATAAAGTTTCTATTTTTAGAAAGTTTCTTATTTTACTAAGTTTCTATGACTAGAGAGTTTCTACTTTTATGATTGTTTCCATTTTAGGATACTTGCCGTATTAGATAAGCTTCCAATCACCCCTTTCCCTTCGAATGGCTAATTTAGATCTAGGGGCTTGAGCCATAGGACCCTTTAAATCGGAAATCCAAACCCTCTGCCTAGAATCTCGTAGAAACCATTCGTCAAGAAAGTTCGAAGATCTATACATCTCTAATACATATCCCAAAATGTTTTTGTGCTACAATATAATTAGTAGGTTATAGGTGCTAGTAATAGTAATAGTGTATACATGTTAAGTACTAGTATAAGTAGTATTAGGGTTTCATTAATTAGGGTTAGTTAATTAAAGTAGTAATTAATAACTAGGGTTTAGTAATTAATGTCCTAGGGTTTCATAAATGTTTAGAGTTTAATTAATTAGGGTTTAAGAATTATAGTTTAGGTGTAATTAGGGTTTAAGGTTTTAATATGTATATATAATTCGTATATATATGTGTATATATATATATATATATATATAAATATTTTTTTTACATGTATATATGTATATATAAATCTAGGTGTGTTTATGTATATACTTATGAATAACAAGTTTATAATATGAATATGAATTATCAAAGATCAAAGTTTATGTAAATAGTTTAGGGTTTATGTTATACCTTTGAAGATTCAAGATAATTAACAAAGAAAAGATGAACACGATGAAGATGGAAGATCAAAGCCTTGAAATTCTTGAAGAACTCCTTGAAGATTCTTGAAGAACACGAAGAACAAGCTTGAAGATCCGAATACCACAAGAGAGGGAGAGGGAGAGATTGTTTTTGAGAGAGGATTTTGGTGTGATTTGTGAATGAGAAACTAGGTGTTTATATAGTGCAAGTATTAGAGTGTTAGTCAACATAAGGATGTTCTAATTAATGATTTTATTTTATTTTATAATTTTTAGTCAACAATAGGTGGTACTAGTTTATAATTAGTCAACATAAGGATGTACTAGTTTACACTTTATTTTTAGTCAACATAAGGATGTAAGATTTTTTTAGTCTCATTATTATTACTATTATTATTATTATTATTATTATTATTATTTTTACATTTACTACATGATAAGTATTATTTTCTTTTTACTAATTCATGACTTGTATATATTTAGTTCCCAATTGTTTTATTATTTATATAAATGTCACTTTTTATTTATTACTTATAGGTTATTAGTTATAATATTACATAAATGCATAAATTTTAATTAGCAGTGAGTGTCGACTAAAAGTTTATTATTTTCATCTTTTATTAACTTGTCAATTTTTGTACAAAGTTAATTAATATGTTTTCTAACTCTTAACACTTAACAATTGTTGATTAAAGTTTAATCATTAAGTTTTAATTATATTGTTTGGGCTTTTAATATTGGAAAAATATAGAATGGAAAAATGAGGGTCGTTATAGTACCTCCCCGTTATTGAAAACTTCGTCCCGAAGTTTTTAGGTAGTTTCCTCGTTTGCATCAGCAGTTGAGAAGAGATGGGGATATTTCCGTTTCATATGGTCTTTGCGTTCCCAGGTATATTCGGGGCCTCTACGCGAATTCCAACGGACTTTAACGATAGGTATATTGCTTTTACGCGTTTGTTTGACCTCTCCTTCCATGATTTCTATAGGTTATTCAACGAAGTGCATTTTATCATTAATGCGAAGATCATTCAAAATGATGATGTTATACAAGTCATTTCAGTAAATTGGATACATGAAATGTGTTATGAATAGTATTGAGCTCATTTAAAACCTTGAGCATTTTATGCCACAATATTAGGGCAGACAAACAAAGAGGAGTTCGTGAAAATCACAGTCATGAAATTTCATAGAGATCTTCATTGTTTACAACAAGAATATTTTAATGATGAATATAAGTTGAATAATAAAGTTTTATCACTATTGAATAATATGGATAAAACGATTCGTTTATAGGAAGAGTATAAATGAAGCTATCATAAAAGAGTGAAATGAGAAAATTAAATGTTCGCCTTAACTTTTGACGTAGTCACGATTGATTTCCGGAATTCAAGGAATTAAAGGAAATCTTCGTAATCTATAAGATTTGATTCTCCAGTATTTACGAAATTTTGAGATTTGTTTGATTAAATGCGGTGATTTGCCTCGATTGATGTGTTTGGAATTTTGCTATAAATTAGCTTCTTTCGTTTCATTATCTTCACCACTTCTATACTTTCTTTCTCAATTCAAACTTCCAAAAGATTAAGAAAATGCTTAATCCAGTTCTGGTCCTGGTTATTATATTGACCATCTATGCAGTCATTCTTCTTTTTCTTTTACCGCCAGAGGAATCTGTTTACTTCTACTATGCTCTTGGGGTTATAGTGTTTTTAATTATCCCGTGTCTTTATATTGCTATACGCATTGATATACACGGTTTGTAATTTTGGAGTCGTTATTGGGCTTTATATTTTCCCTTATATGTCGGAGCTTTATGCTTTTGTTTCTTCTTCCCGACTTCAAGTCAAGCGAGTAATGGTCCAGAATTCATAGGTATGAAGTTTCGAATGATCATAATATATAAAGTAGAAAGGAAAGGTAATAGCACGATTTGATTTGTCATATTACCAGAATATCCGGAAAAGACCGAATCATCAAGAAAAATATTTTCTTGATATGTTTAGAGGTTAAATAGAATGTAAGAGTCGTGTAATATGGAAAATGATGATTATAAAATCTATGAATCATCATCTTCCATTAAAAACTTAGCATGACTTACTGTAATATAATCACGTTGGCCTGACGTCATTATATTATACTAACTCATGCTTCAATTCCCAACACTTCTTCAAAGCATTTATAATTTAAACTCGAATTTTACAGAATATAGAAACTAAAACAGTTTCCTTTATAAAGATATCGCAAAGAGATACTTAATTGCAGACATGAATCGTTATGAAGATATCTTTCGAAATATAGAGGATATTTATGATGATATTTTGGAATTTCTAAGTTTGAAAGTTGATGAAGAAAAACTTTCCGCAAGCTTTTAACATGACTTCGGAGCAAGATATTCTCTAAAGATTTCATCGGATCCAAAATTACCTGGATTCTTTGAATATAGGGTTTGGCCCTTGTGTTTGTCCTTGGTCTCCTCCATGGTTAGCTCAATCCGTTTTTCAGTTCCAAATTTTCTTTTGAGCTTTTCCAACGTACCATTCTTTATTATCAAACTGTTGGCCCTTAAGACCATCTACAATTTTTCTGTTTCCTCTACATTTAATGCAGCCATATTTGAATCATCGGTTATCAATCCGAAATGGTTTCAAGAAATTTCATTTTTAGATGATTAAACGCTGATTGCGATCGTCAAGATTCAAAGGATGTTTTCAAGAATTTTGAATTTGAAGTGTTTAAGCGTAAGATGCATCCATCAATGGATCTAACGGTTGACGAAGAAATGTTGTGATTTTCAAAAGTAAGGAATGGTATGTTCGGTGGTTTGATTTGATAATTCATCATAGAATACGAATGAATATAATTCATGAATGTAGTGATCTTTAGGAAGATAACACTTGCTAAAGCTTTACTTAAGTTCCGATATGTCAAAATCAGAGTATGTAACTGAATTTGTATGAAAATGGTTTTTCTTTGGTGAACATATACATATATCATGTGAATGTAAGTAGTATAGTTAACAACTGCTGAATCAGAATGGAAAAATGTACAATGTAACATATTTATATGAGATATGAATATCTCTCGGGTTTTACCTACCCGTTAAAATATTTTTTTATAATTAACAGTTTGTACAAAAGAGAAGATATACGTTCATATATGTATTCTTCAGATGTAATCATGGTTTTAATGAGCTAATATAATATTAAACTCATTTGATTTGTTGTTGAAACGAGAATAAATAATCTCCAAAACCTTAGAGATTTCATAATTGTCGTGAAATATTTCGCTAATGAAGTTATGAATTAATACTTCATCGTTCATTGTTATTGATATACTTCGGTATATGATGTTGGTGCTCTTGGAATTCTTGTGAAATTCATAAGGCACTAATGATATTTTCTAGAAAGTTTCGAGTACATCAAAAATTAAAGTATACAATCAATCATGTATTTGAGTAATACACTTGGTTTATTACGAAATGGAGTTTATTGTATTGAAGCAATGATTAACGATTGTTAAGTTATTAACAAAAGATGTACATCATAGCATATTGTGATATGAATTAACCATGTAGTACATACTAGTTAAGATTCACACGTAATAGCTTAGTACGAAAAGATTTATTATTGTTCCAATCCATATATATAAAGTATACATATGTAATTCTTCAGGAAGAATGAGTCAATACATCTTAACTCATTATTACTAATATTCCTTGGTATCTATGGGGCGTATGATGTTAATGTTTGAGGTACTGAGTGTGATGTTGAGGCGTGGAATGCGGATGTTGTCGTTGGTGAAGCTGGTGATGTTGGTGGTGATGCCGATGGTACTGGTGGTACTGGTTATGCTGCTGGTGCTGCTGCTGGTGTTCGTAGGTTTCGCACCATATTCTCCAGAGCCACTACTCGAGCGCGAAGCTCGTTGACTTCTTCTATTATTCCGGGATGATTGGCGATTCGGACAAGTGGATGAATAAGATCTAAAATTTTAGATATTATATATTCGTGACTGGATATCCTGGAAATGAGGGTGAAAATAGTGTTCCGAACGGGTTCGCCAGTAAGTGCTTCAGGTTCTTCACCAAGAGGTGAATTCGGTTGGTGGAAGGGATCACCTTCTTCTTGTCTCCATTGATTAAGTTTACTACGAACCCATCCCCAATTCATCCAAAATAGATGATGGCTGATTGGTTGGTTCATTCCGGTTACGCTGCCATTGGAGCTCGAAGAGTTCGAGGAATCCATATTATGTGTTTGGAATTAGGGTTTTTGATATGAGATTAGTGTTGAATACTGGATGATATATTCGTCTCCTCGAATACGTGTATATAGTAAAAAGATTTCCGTAATTTACGGAGAGAATTTAGGAAAAGTGTTAGACAAAATCTATTGGGATAGATACGATAAGATATAATAAGATATGATGTGTCTATACTTTAATAATGGCAGTATGACGTGTTGAGATCATAAAGTGATAAGTATGTAATCTAATAATCTTTTGATTAAAGACTTTCAATTCGTATACTGTGATAACCCAATGACATTTTTCGATTCACAAACCGATGCATAAAGGCATAAGGCATATAGGTACGTGATATAACAGGGAGTTATATACGTTTGTGTGTGAGTAGTAACAATTATAAGAGTTTAAAAATCATGGATAATATTTCATGCAATACATATGTAATACACATAACCATGATAGATGACTTATGAATGTCAAGAATTTCTGAAATCATTGTGTCGCATTTAGATGCGGTGGTGTAATTGGATAGTACTCAGGAAAGTGAACAGAGTTCTTAGATTAGCTCAGCATTCTAAGATAAGTAAAGTTTCTAAAGTATAGTGTAGCATTTAACAGTTAAAGGCAACAATTAAAGGCACTATGGTCAAGAAAAGTTGTAGTCCTACATTAGCAAAGAGACTTTGATTAGAATCTTTAAGTCAAGTTTGGTAAAGCATGATTGTTAAGATTATATGGCAATCCTAAGTGCTTTAAGTGTAAGGCAGGAAAGGTTATAGTTTCCTAGATTGCTAAGGCACCCTAGCTAGCAAGTAAGGCACACATAAAAATGCAATCCTGGTTCTCTATAACAGCCTGGTTATGCTCTGATACCAATCTGTAACGTCCTCCCAATAGGGTCTGGAAGAAACGTTACTAATATCAAATAAACCAACATATTATAATACGAGAACAATACTAAATGAGAAAATTTAACTTTATTGAGTACACAGCGGAAAATGAAATGTCGTTACAATAATGGAAATAACGATAAAGTAATTGTTCATATGCAGAAGTAATAAATGCGATATCTCTTGATCCTAAATCCAAGTAGCATCACATAAGTAGTAGATAAGAAAGCTTGAATCAAACAGCACCTGAGACAAAACATGCTAAAGTGTCAACCAAAAAGGTTGAGTGAAGTTCATAGGTTTAACAAAAGTAGTTATCGTTGTTTTTAGACCACAAGATTTAGTTGTAAAGTTGATCTCCCGCAGGATCAAAAAGTAGATCTCGCAGATCCAAAAGTTATGCCAGTGCGTGATATTTAGACTAAACGTTCAAGTTTGCCCCATGACAAGTTGTGTCTGTCCTTGTCGGTTTAAATTTCATTATCAAGTAATACAAAGACTGAGTCAAATGTATCGGGGACGTTACTCCCGATAGGCCTACCCCCAATAAATA
The DNA here is from genome assembly GCF_046630445.1 of Rutidosis leptorrhynchoides. Taxonomy (NCBI): domain Eukaryota; kingdom Viridiplantae; phylum Streptophyta; class Magnoliopsida; order Asterales; family Asteraceae; genus Rutidosis; species Rutidosis leptorrhynchoides. The sequence goes on from NC_092335.1 coordinate 562,395,677, forward strand.
AGCATGCCGCAGCACTTAAAAATATCACTGTAGGGACTTAGTCGGACGTAGCCGGGTATAGCATAGTTTTAGCAGTTGGTACTTGTGTCTAAATTGTAAATAGTAAAAGCAGCATGTGTCTCACCCCAAATAAGTTAAATAAGTTTGCTAGCAATAAAGAGTGGGGCTATGAATTCACCTTAGTAAGTAGAGAGAGTTATTCCTCAGAATAGAGAGTTGAACGAGTGAGCAGGAAAGTCAACCTATTGACATTTAAGAGTAGTTAAGTGTTTTGCCCATGTTTAAGTTTAAGTATGTGTTTAAGTATAGTTTGTTTTACTAAGTTTCTATTCCTAGTAAGTTACTATTTTTATAAAGTTTCTATTTTTAGAAAGTTTCTTATTTTACTAAGTTTCTATGACTAGAGAGTTTCTACTTTTATGATTGTTTCCATTTTAGGATACTTGCCGTATTAGATAAGCTTCCAATCACCCCTTTCCCTTCGAATGGCTAATTTAGATCTAGGGGCTTGAGCCATAGGACCCTTTAAATCGGAAATCCAAACCCTCTGCCTAGAATCTCGTAGAAACCATTCGTCAAGAAAGTTCGAAGATCTATACATCTTTAATACATATCCCAAAATGTTTTTGTGCTACAATATAATTAGTAGGTTATAGGTGCTAGTAATAGTAATAGTGTATACATGTTAAGTACTAGTATAAGTAGTATTAGGGTTTCATTAATTAGGGTTAGTTAATTAAAGTAGTAATTAATAACTAGGGTTTAGTAATTAATGTCCTAGGGTTTCATAAATGTTTAGAGTTTAATTAATTAGGGTTTAAGAATTATAGTTTAGGTGTAATTAGGGTTTAAGGTTTTAATATGTATATATAATTCGTATATATATGTGTATATATATATATATATAAATATTTTTTTTACATGTATATATGTATATATAAATCTAGGTGTGTTTATGTATATACTTATGAATAACAAGTTTATAATATGAATATGAATTATCAAAGATCAAAGTTTATGTAAATAGTTTAGGGTTTATGTTATACCTTTGAAGATTCAAGATAATTAACAAAGAAAAGATGAACACGATGAAGATGGAAGATCAAAGCCTTGAAATTCTTGAAGAACTCCTTGAAGATTCTTGAAGAACACGAAGAACAAGCTTGAAGATCCGAATACCACAAGAGAGGGAGAGGGAGAGATTGTTTTTGAGAGAGGATTTTGGTGTGATTTGTGAATGAGAAACTAGGTGTTTATATAGTGCAAGTATTAGAGTGTTAGTCAACATAAGGATGTTCTAATTAATGATTTTATTTTATTTTATAATTTTTAGTCAACAATAGGTGGTACTAGTTTATAATTAGTCAACATAAGGATGTACTAGTTTACACTTTATTTTTAGTCAACATAAGGATGTAAGATTTTTTTAGTCTCATTATTATTACTATTATTATTATTATTATTATTTTTACATTTACTACATGATAAGTATTATTTTCTTTTTACTAATTCATGACTTGTATATATTTAGTTCCCAATTGTTTTATTATTTATATAAATGTCACTTTTTATTTATTACTTATAGGTTATTAGTTATAATATTACATAAATTCATAAATTTTAATTAGCAGTGAGTGTCGACTAAAAGTTTATTATTTTCATCTTTTATTAACTTGTCAATTTTTGTACAAAGTTAATTAATATGTTTTCTAACTCTTAACACTTAACAATTGTTGATTAAAGTTTAATCATTAAGTTTTAATTATATTGTTTGGGCTTTTAATATTGGAAAAATATAGAATGGAAAAATGAGGGTCGTTATAGTCTAAAATGTGTCGGATGCTATTACTATCCTTTGTAGGAGCAATAGTAAAGATCATCCTATAATTTTTCTGGTCTGGCACAAGGTCCTGTCTTCGACCATCCTATACAACCACCGTTCTTATGGTTGACACCCGATTTGGTTCAGGTGACCTAATGAATTCCAGGTGAATTCCTAGGATTTTACGTTCAATGGTAATGAACGCATTGAAAATAGGTTTTCAGAAAACAAATCGGTTTGAAATTTTGATCAAAATATTTTCTCGTTCAAGCTCGAGTTTAGATATCATTGAATTCCATGAGTTTGTAATCCTCAATCTTTAAGGTGAATCTCTAGGATTGAGTAATATCAGTCTTAAAAGCTGATTTTTGATCTTTAAGGAGATTATCCTTTCTGGGGATCTGATTCATTAGTCTTATCAAGCTAATTTGCACGGTCCCCCCCATTGTACGAGACAGATCCTCTCATGGTTAGGATAAGTCTGACCACTTGGCGACCCTGTTTGATGCTGAGGTCCATGGATTTCCTGCTGATTTTAGAGATGACTTTTCTAGATTTTTCGTCAACTTACAGCTGATCTGGACGACAACTTCTTGACCTAAATCAAGAAGCGCGTGTCTTTTTCGGAAGACTTTACTTCTTTTTAATGATGGAATTGATTCATCGTGTAGATCCATCTTTCTTTCAAATATATTATAATAAATCGGGTAAAACTATTTATTTTCGTCCAAAACAAAAGTATTTTCAATTAATTGTACAAAAATATGTGATATATGTTTTGAATAACTTGGTAAAAATTTTCCACACTTGGCTTTTATTTTCCTTTCTTTGCCTTTTTATTCTCCTCTATTCCATTTTAAATGAATTCTAACATTTTGGTTTGTTTCTCAATTTATGTCGTTTCCAAGGTAACAATAATTTCGGTGTTAACACCTAGTTTTATCGTTCATAAATATGTATAAACATGAATTTGAGTTCATTTAATTGAAAATTTTAAAAATTTTTACTAGAATTGGGTAGTCAGTATATAAGACTAGAGCTGTTCTTTATTATCAGAGAGCACTAGATTCTAATACAACTACTGTTTTACTAGTATTTCTAATGGTAACCAAGTGTATAAAGTAAAAATTTTAAAATCCGAAAGAATTTAACCCCTTCCCACACTTAAGATCTTGCAATGCCCTCATTTACAAGAAATCGGTAACAATTTAAATTATTGAGGGTGATTAGCGTAGAAAAATGATTAAATTTTACCAAAGTTTCCAAACATATTGTTGTTTATGTTGAATGATAAATGGTGCACATCATTTGTTCATTCCGTCTTGTTGTTATTTCACATATATTTTGCATCTTGTCGTCAAAATTAGTTGCTTTTGCTGAACTTAATGCCAGTCTTTGAAAATGCGTTGTTTTACCCTGTTGTGTACATAAGATAAACTGCAAATATATATACATATTTTTGAAGTTTGGTATATTACCCCACATTCAAAAATTATTAAAATCTAATAATAAAAGTTAGAAAATTATAAAAACTATTACAATATTAACATAAGTGTTAAATGTAGTAACATTACAAAAATAAATAAAACTAAATAAACTAGGGTTGATACTGATACCAGTAGGGGTTCCACGCATAACTGTATGTGTTATAAAATGCTTCAGCTGGGTTATAAGTAGGATACGGTGGTTGGATCTCTATAGACCAGGGAGGAAATACGGGCTTTGGAGTAGGAATATAGTTTCTACCTATATGTTGGCAATGTGCTATGATATGGTTTTGATGAACTTGCCAATCTTCAAATGCTCGATGTCTAGCATTTTCATACTCTTGTGAAGTTATAAACCTTTGCATTTCTGTCATTTCATTTCCCCCTCCCACATTACCTGGCTGTTGATTTCTTTCAACATGTGGATGTCTTCCATTATATTGTACTGCGGCGTTATTTCGCCTCTTCAAAACCTTAGCACCATGATATACATTTAAAACAATTGTATCCTGGGGTTCTGGTTCTTCGATTAATAATCTCCCCCGACTTATATCCACATCGAGATACTCAGCAATTAATGTAATAAATATACCACCTCCTATTATACTGTGCGGTCTCATCCCCCTAACCATAGCTGATAAATAATAACCCACACAATAAGGTATACTTACAGCGCTTTGTGGGTCTCGAATACACATGTGGTAAAATAAATCTTGCACATTTACCTTTTCCTTATTTTTACCTCGCTGTGTAATCAAGTTCGCTAGAAACCTGTGAATTACTCTTAACTCAGCTCTATCTATATCCAAATAAGAGTAATTTCCCCCTTTAAATCGGTGATGGATAGTCATTTGACTCCGTACACCATGCGTATCAAAATTTTCATCAATCTTCCTACCATTTAATATCAACCCTCGACAATCGGCAGATGCTAGCTCCTCAGGCGTATATATACGTAAGGCCTGAGCCATGTCTAGTAGAGACATGTGGCGCATCGAACCTCCTAACAAAAATCTAATAAAAGTTTGATCGGTTAAACTAGCTACCCGATCATTTATTTCTATACTACACAATAATTCTTCACACCATACTTTATATACAGGTCTACGCATGTTGAATAATCGTACCCAATCGTTAAAAGTAGAATTACCATACCTCTGTGTAAGTAATTCTCTAATCCGTTCGCCCAATCCTACGACTTCTAACGGTTCCCATTCTATTACCCTAGGTACTTCAACAGCTTTAGAATGAAGAGTGTGCAAGCTCCTTTGGTATTTTGGATAATCTACCCAACGTCTGTCTAATCTCAAGTTCGGGTGCAAATCTTCCACGTGCATATCTGAAAATATCATAACTGGATGAGGTATATCTTGTTTGTAATAGTTATCAACATCCTGTTGTTCCGCATTCTCCGGAGGAGCAATGCGAGCTTGGGATGAAGATTCACCCCTTTCAGTCTGCAAAACACATCAAACACAATTTTTGTGCATCCAAATATGCATTAGTGTCAGCAAATTCATCAATCAAAATAATTACAATGACATGTTCAATTTATATCAAACTTATGCTTATTTTCATATTTTTATCAAATCTACACTTTTTCAAATAAGCATATACGAAATTGTTCGCCAAGTTCATAAGCATTCAATTCAAATAACATGTCAAAATAATCATTATTAGCAATTAAACAAGTTTCAAATGGCATTATCTCTCAAAAATCAAGTTAATGAATTTTAGACTTGAAAAAGTCCACTTTAATTCTCAAAAATCATGTTTAGGCTCAAAGTTTGGATCATTTAACTACCTAAACATGTTACACTACTTAATTGCGGCAATAATTCATGACAAAAATCGGCCATAACCTGTTTATATCAAAAAGCCCCAATTTTGCTCAAGAACACAAACCCTAGATTACTCAAAATTTGAAGTTTAAGGCTTCTAATCATGTTAAATAGCATCACTCTAGGTTATATAAGCATAATACGTAAGCAATTTAAGCATAATTACACTAAAAAGCATCAAAATCGAATTGGGTATAAAATTGCTCATGAGCACTAAATTTTCGGATTAAAGGGTGTTTTGGTGTAGAAATTTACCGTTTTCCTTGAGTAATTCCTTGATAGCATTCTTCACAACATGATTTTGTGAAAGATTTGATGAAAAATGGTCAAAAATTGCGAATTTGCGAGGCTTTTTTCGGGTTTTTTCGCAGTATTTTGGGTGTGGGATGTTGGGGACTAATCTGTTTTTTGCGTTTTATTTTTTTTTCTGGAACTTGCAAACTCCGCAACTTGCGGTGTTTCCCTATTACAAATTCCGCGAGCCGCGGCGTTTATTTTTATTTTATTATTTTTTTTAAATCTTTAACTTATAAAACAAATATTAATTAATTTTAAAAATTTGTTTCCCTTGTTATTTAGGACGAGGTCGTTTCGGATCGATGTCCTAGTCCATCCCTCGACAAAATTTTAAAATTTGTCTATTAAAAGTGCGGTTTTAAAAGCAAAGATTTTTGAGTTTTTTAATGTTTTTTGCATACTTTAATTCAATAAGATTAAAAATAATGATAATAAAAGTTCTCGTCCCTCCCTCGGGTAAAGCAATTTCGGTTCAACGACCTAGTCTTCAACCCACGACGAATTTTAAAAATCATATTTTTAACTTAGCGAAATAAAGTAAATTTTTGTTTTTAAATTCACACCAAACATAAATTTAAAATTCATATTATAAATTCACACCAAACTTAAATTATATTTTTGTTTTTATACATACAAACTTATATTAAAAATATTAATTTTCAAAATATTTACAATTTTAAAAGTTTACAATATTTATTTAAGATTTATATATTAATTTTAAAAACATGGTAAAAATAAAATTAAAAATCTTTTTGGCTTTTATCCCACTTTAATCAATCAAATATTATCAAAAATATGCGTCCCTCTTTTCGGTAAAGTAATTTCGGTTCCATAACATAATTTAACTCATGACGAATTTTTGAAATATTTTGAGTTTGATTGATTAAAGATATTTATATCTTAAGAATAAACGGTAAATTTCGCAGTGATGTAATAAATTTTTATATGATATCAACAATTTCGGTCGCAAGACCTAATTTCATCGAATACCAATTTAATACTTTATAGCGAACAAATTAGCGTTTATTATCAAAAGGTAAAAAAAAAATAAAAATTAAAATAAAAACTGTACAAACTTACCTGTGAAATAGATTTCTTAGTGATATGCTCTAGCCCACTCATAAGATAGTCGGACTAATTGATTTTCCATGGCTACATAGGCGTAACCTCGAGCATTTAATGTTTTTTCTTCTAAACATATGAACGGTCCATCTCTGCATAAAGTAACAAATTCGGTGTTTGAATAGGTTTGATTATTTAAACATTTACCTTCGTGTGACCATTTTCCGCATTTGTGACATCTTTCAAGGTGCCGTGCTCTTCTTTTTCGCTGCGGATTTTGATTTTTCTTTACCAAATTGTAACTTATTATCTTCGCATCTGGATTCTTTTCTTACTCCGTCCAATTTTTCTCTGATTACTGATACCAGTTCACTCGGAAGTGTGTCATTATTACGTTTAGTAATCAAAGCGTGTAGCATTAGACCATGGTTTAGTTCACAGGAAGTCTTCATTTCGTAAAAACCTACAAAAAATAAAAATTCAGAATAGGGGGAGAAGACTAGTTCTTTAGGGTCTGCTAGGGAAAGACCATTCGGGTTCCATTTTCGAGAACTACACGAAAACAGAAAATCTAACTCTAACAGAAATACATATTATCCTTTAAAGACTTGATTCTCCCCACACTTAGTTAGCTGTGGTATCGAAATTGTGATTAACTTCGTTGTCAACTTCCATCGGACTATCTATGTAATGTTTAACTCTGTGACCATTAACCTTAAATTCAATCCCATTTGAATTTATTAACTCTACTGTTCCGTATGGGAAATCTCTTTTGACTATAAATGGTCCATACCATCTTGATTTCAATTTTCCAGGAAATAGCTTGAATCGTGAATTGAAAAGAAGAACTTTGTCTCCTTCTTTAAATTCTTTTGAACTTCTGATTCGTTTATCATGCCATTTCTTTGTTCTTTCCTTATAGATTAACGAATTTTCGTATGCTTCTTGTCTTAATTCTTCTAATTCGTTTAGTTGACTTAATCGTAGAAGTCCGGCTTCATGTAAATCAAGATTACATGTCTTCAAAGCCCAAAATGCTTTGTGTTCAATTTCTACTGGAAGATGCCATGCTTTTCCGTAAACGAGTCTAAAAGGTGTGGTTCCAATTGGAGTTTTGTAGGCTGTTCTAAAAGCCCAGAGTGCATCCTCCAATTTTATGGACCATTCCTTCGGATTTGATCCTACGGTTTTCTCTAGAATACATTTTAAAGCTCGGTTGGTATTTTTAACTTGTCCAATTGTTTGTGGAGGATATGTGGTGGAGATTTTATGAGTTACTCCATATCTTTTAAGAACTTTCTCAAGTTGATTATTACAAAAATGAGTTCCCCGATCACTTATTAAAGCTTTCGGTGTTCCAAAACTTGCAAAAAGACGTTTTAAAAAGTTGACTACAACTCGTGCATCGTTAGTTGGGAAAGCTTGTGTAACAACCCAACATTGATTTACCAAAAACACGACACAAAAAAAAATTTCTGTGACTGCCCATCTGGACGGCGTCCAGAAATCGGGACGGCGTCCAGCCTTTACAACTGGGACGGCGTCCAAGGATTTGGGACGGCGTCCCAATGAACTAAAAAGTACTGATCAGTTTTTGTTTACACGCGAGCGAAAAACTCGCTCCCCGACACTTTTCAATGAAACCATTTTCACAATATGACATATTAAGTAAAACTAAGATATTGCCACCATAAAAACAAGTTTTACAACCCCGGGCTCACAATGACCCATTTTACAAATAAAGTAGCAGTTTCGACCCATTTATCTCTTTAGACGGATTAGAACTCTACAACCCAACCCAACACCAAGAGCATAATCCCGGGGACTACCAAAACCCCCATCCGCGTCCAATTATCCGAAAGCTACCCCATCAAGCCCAACCGCTCATGCACGTCTAGTCTAACAACTAGCTAGCATCAATAACACAATACCTGTAAAAAGGTAAGCAACGAGAGGGGTAAGCCGAGGCTTAGTGAATGCAATAATTATACACATACATATATAATATACCTACTTGCAAACACTTACTCACATACCGCATACATGCTAGCAACACAATTAGCTTATCATCACAATTACAAGCTATAACCTCCAATAATCAAGCTAGCATAACAAAAGCATATATAATATGAACAAATATAATATGCTTACGCTACAACACAAATAACCATGGTTAACCAAGAGTACAAGGGAACGGCGCTCGCGAAAACGCCATCGGTGTTCATAACATCCGTTAGGGCACTTAACACCTCGCACCACTAACCCCTAGGGTGGCACCTTAACACCTCGGCACATCACCCCGAGTGGGATCTTAACACCTCGATGCAACACTCATTATTTTACGGAGTGGTGTCTTAACACCTCGACACTACACTCCTAGGTGGCATCTTAACACCTCGATGCTACACCCGAGTGGCATCTTAACACCTCGATGCTACACTCTTCACGTGAAACATGGTGTCTTAGCACCTCGACACTACACATTTCACGCTACAACAAATAGATACATTATATACCTACACATATAATTATTCCACTCACCTCGAATTGCCCGCACAAGTCATAAACGTAAATAGCCTCCAAAAGCAACCGAGCAAACCTTTTACCTATAATACGCATATAGATATACAAACAATCAACATACATTCTCTACGAGAGAATTCGACTTCAACACCCTTAACCAAGGGTTTACACCTATCACCACAAACCGCCCATTTAGACACATAAAGTGGACTTCACCAATTACCACTACGGGTGGTAATTCTGACCCATCCAACAAGTACAATTTAACCAAAATTGCTTATCATCCAATTAATCCAAAATTAAAGTCATTACCAAATTTGACCCATCTAAGTCAACCCATTTTGACATAAGTCCCAAAAATATCTTTAATCACTAACGGCTAGTGACTAACTTTCCAAAATACCATTTAACACTTGAATCAAACATTTATATACTTGGTTCATCAAATCTTGACCCATAACTTAGTTTGACACCGAATCAAGATCACTTGACCCAAAATACCCATTCGACCCATTTTGACCTAGATTAGGGTTTACACCCAAAAATCAAGTCAATACAAGTGTTCTAAGGTTTAACAAACACATGCAAGGTCCAAACTAACAATTCCATCAATTGAAACCCTAAGTCACCAATTCGGGTTTACATACATGAATCTTCCCAAAAAACCCCCAAACTTCACAATAAATGGGTTATAACTCTAACTAGCACAAACTTTAACCCAAACAATAATCTTAACAAAGAAATTCGGATTTAGAGCTTACCAACACTACCACCACGTAGCCGTGAACGAGGTGAACAACTTTAACTCTTGAGACCCGACCCGAATCACACTTCTTCTTCTCCAAATCCCCAACTCTCTCTCGCTAAAACCTCTCTCTCTCACTAGGGTTTGATGAGAGTGTTTGAGAAGGTGAAATGGGGATAAGAATGAGAGTGGATCAGTTTTAATGGCTCAAAACCGACCCCCAAGTGAAAAGACTCAAATACCCTCTTTTAAAACCTTTAAAATACAGCTGCTGGCCTGTCAGGCACTTTGGACGGCGTCCAAAATGGCCGGACGGCGTCCCACCCTTCATTCTTGGACGGCGTCCCAAAGTCTGGACGGAGTCCCAATGAACTGAGCCTGAAACTGAACTTGTTTTGGTAGTAACTTTCAAACCGTAGCTCCGTTTTTGATGAACCAAATATCGTTGGAAACGTAATGAGATTTACTATCCAATGGTAAGGGTTTAGAACATCAACTCCAACTTTATTTAGGATCCAAATATACACTTACATGCCTCGTATTTCGAATGTCATTTGAAATAACTCGTAACTGAAAACGGGTGTTACAACTCTCCCCCACTTAAATTGGATCACGTCCTCGTGATCCGCACAAACACTAGAAGTTAAGCACTTCTCCCACGAACATTTCTGCTTCCAACGCGGAGTCACACAAGTAGTAAACTCATCCGAATCCTCGCTTCGTGCACTAACGCATCATAATACAACAACCGTACTTCACAATCGTCCTAAAAGAAGGACAATTCACCGGCAACCATCGTCGTCACACCTCACGATTCCTACAAAACACAACAAAGCCCATCATCCATAACATCATCCGTGAATTCTAAGATCCCACCACACGCTAATGATCACCAGCGTGCACTACCGCAATAAACGATATCTCATACACTTAACGTCCAGAATTTCCATTTAGGAAATACGAAAAATACCACATTTTCCTTCAAGTTCTCACGGCTGCAACATGCAACAAGCGTCATCCATAACTATATCGCCCTATGCGATCTTCTAAATTCACTACGCCGCGAACCAAGTCTTACATTAATCCAAATCGAGGAGGATTCATGCTTCCTTAAAATTTCGTACTCATTCGGTTCATAACCGTACTACTCGACCGATCATTCCTGAATATTCTTTAGGCCAAGAACCAAACTCCCTCCGGCTCTACACCGGATCATTCCTTCAACGAAAAAATTTTAATAACCCCGCAATAACACTTAAGAAGCACCACTTTCCCGCCAATCGATCCACACACGACTATACGTCACTGGATTAATCCAGGACGACAATAATACACCACGAATTAGACGAAACATCAACACATCGTCATAGGGTTTCTCCTCTTAACCATACAATACGGCTTCCTAGTACTAGCATAGAAGCTATTCGTATACCAAAATCCCGTCAACGGCGAATCATCATCACAAAATTTCCGCAATTCGCCACACGACTCACAAAAATATTCACCACGCCGGGTGAACTTTCCTACCTAGACAGTCCGTTAAGGATGGTCTTAACATTTCAATGCAACTAACAGTCGCATCACTAGGGAGCACACTCTCGCAAACAAACAACATCTGCGTGTCTCGATGTGAAACAGTCAAAATCGACACTCTCCGCCTCACATTCGTCCATAAAGTGGAATAATCCACTGACAATCTTCACGATTGCGTTTCTCCACAGGGAAAATACGATATTCGCCACGATATCGAACTCATTCTCATTCAATTATACTGTCCGGGTTTCATGACAACCCAGATTTTTCACTACGGGAGCACTCGCAACGACACTTCATTCTCTCACTCCGGGATCTCAAACTTCACATTTGGTCTCATACCGCACATTGGTACTACACGACCACCTTACATAGGAAGTCTTACACTTCCTTCAATCCCATCATCACAATCTTCACGCATAACATTCCAGAGTTGTAACTCGCAATCGTAAAGCACGATCTCGAGTCGACATTAGCAACCCGTCACTCTTCCTCGTTAGGAACTCCGAATACCTATTGAGGCTTAGCACGGTACGCTCCGACATTTCACTATACATAACACCACTGGAGTTTTCCTCGGGTGACAGTAAAAACTCCCCCACTTAGGATTTATCTCCCTATTCGCACCGCCAAGATGATAACATCCCGCGGAATTGAAATTCCAAGTCACAACTGACCATTGTCACCGTTGATCATAAACATCAATTCACCGCAAATTCACTTTAAGCTCTCAGAGCTGACATGCACAATCACTTGAGACGTCGTACACGCGATGAAATCGCACCTTCATACCACAATTCACAACTAACTACCTTAATCATTCAAAAAGCAAACTCCACCAAAGTCTTACATATGCCTCTAAGCCTAAGCATATGTCACGCTGCTTACTTAGTCGTGATTCTCAGTCGAGATCACCCGCCCTTCCACGCAACGAACTTTTTCAACAATTGCTCACTCTCATGGAGAAGAGTGACCAATTCCGACACCATAATTGCGTCCACCACAATGTCAACACTTCATCATAACCTTTCAGACTAACCGACCATTAAGTCCGTCACCGGCTCACCGATCATCTTTACCCGTCTATCACTTAAGAGCAACAAGATTTGCTCACCCATCACTTCATAAGAAGTATTCATCACAATGCTCTTAAACTTTGACTTTTGCAACCGTCGTATTACTATCACCCGTCGATCACTATTATAATCTCCGCTACTTCCAAGGGTATCTCACCGGCACCCTAAGCACAAAGTGATCACACCATCATCGGAGTTGAACATCACACTAGCAGGTATAAGAAGGCACCTGACGCAGTGTCATACAGACTCCCGCCACAACCTACTAAATTTTAGAACTCGATCTTTAGGTTCCATACACCCGATGTCACCCATCTCTCTATAATAATGACCCGAAGTCATACCTACCCGATAACCTTACGGTTTATTTTCTTATCGAAAGTTCCTAGCGATCACACGCTACCCGCAGTTTCCACAAGGCCAAACGATATAGCCTAATGAGGCCCTTCATCTAACACAAGGAGATGCTCGGGGATACCAAGTCTTACACCCTTCTACATCTCGATAAAACCACTACTACAAGGGATATTCCATTAGGAATGTTGCCCTATAATCTACAACACACTAACACAATTAACATTACACGGGTCCCACTCCCATGAGTTTAACGACCCGAAGACTCCTCGATTCGCCAATTCCAAGGCGACTCACAACAAGAATCCTAACACGATTCTCTAACCACACACTCTACCGAGTGTAACTCAAAACTACAATCATTAGACTTGTCGTATTCCATTACAGAATTCAAGTCCTCGTCGCACACACGCAAATGTAAATCGATCTTCCTAGTTACGATGGGTAACTAAAACCAATAACAATATCAATAATGCACCCACTACTTAGGGTGGCTAAGCACGCACCAAACTTGTGAGTTGGCTCACTCACTTAACTAACCGAATCCATCGTAACACTTCACGACTCGCAACGAACCCGATGCGACTACAAGTACATCACCCGAGACAACTATCACTTAGGAACCAATAAAGATTCCTCATTTATCCCGAATCTACCCCAACCATGCACGTTTCCTTCGTTTGGTACTCGTCATGTCATGCTTGATGTTAAGATACACTTTCGTAATAATGGTGATCGGTCACTATTACAAATGCGTACCTTACCATTTCCACATGGTCACGCAAAGTACTTTACCCGGACTGACGCAACATTCACACAAAATAACACGTGGTAACTCCTAGTACCCGAATGACCAAAGTCCTTACCGTGAACTTGATCACTCAAAACCGCCAAACATACGAATCTCCCCAATAGAATCATCCCTAGGATACCGCACAAAAGATACCTGTATATATACACCTATATACAACATAATAATAAATATACACAAGTACACCGCAATAACACGTCATCCTACAGCCCCCGTTCACCTACTTACCTAGGTGACTATCACTAAAACAACGTCCCCGTTCACCTACTTACCTTAGGCACTAGCAATCTAAGGCACTAATTTACACGCGAAATAAGGCCCCACATAATCCCACATTGGACAAGCACTAGTCCTAGTTAGTCACCTACTCTAAGGCACTAACAAATCTCAATCCGACCCGTACTCCTACAAGCCCCGCAAATAACGCACAATCGCCAATAAGTCTAAGACTAGGCACCTATCCCAAGGTCACCTAATTCCCTTAGACTATGCTCTGATACCACTTGTAACAACCCAACAATGATTTACCAAAAACACGAAACAAAAAAAAATTTCTGTGACTGCCCATCTGGACGGCGTCCAGAAATCGGGACGGCGTCCAGCCTTTAAAACTGGGACGGCGTCCAAGGATTTGGGACGGCGTCCCAATGAACTAAAAAGTACTGATCAGTTTTTGTTTACACGCGAGCGAAAAACTCGCTCCCCGACACTTTTCAACGAAACCATTTTCACAATATGACATATTAAGTAAAACTAAGATATTGCTACCATAAAAACAAGTTTTACAACCCCGGGCTCACAATGACCCATTTTACAAATAAAGTAGCAGTTTCGACCCATTTATCTCTTTAGACGGATTAGAACTCTACAACCCAACCCGACACCAAGAGCATAATCCCGGGGACTACCAAAACCCCCATTCGCGTCCAATTATCCGAAAGCTACCCCATCAAGCCCAACCGCTCCTGCACGTCTAGTCTAACAACTAGCTAGCATCAATAACACAATACCTGTAAAAAGGTAAACAACGAGAGGGGTAAGCCGAGGCTTAGTGAATGCAATAATTATACACATACATATATAATATACCTACTTGCAAACACTTACTCACATACCGCATACATGCTAGCAACACAATTAGCTTATCATCACAATTACAAGCTATAACCTCCAATAATCAAGCTAGCATAACAAAAGCATATATAATATGAACAAATATAATATGCTTACGCTACAACATAAATAACCATGGTTAACCAATAGTACAAGGGAACGGCGCTCACGAAAATGCCATCGGTGTTCATAACATCCGTTAGGGCACTTAACACCTCGCACCACTAACCCCTAGGGTGGCACCTTAACACCTCGGCACATCACCCCGAGTGGCATCTTAACACCTCGATGCAACACTCATTATTTTACGGAGTGGTGTCTTAACACCTCGACACTACACTCCTAGGTGGCATCTTAACACCTCGATGCTACACCCGAGTGGCATCTTAACACCTCGATGCTACACTCTTCACGTGAAACATGGTGTCTTAGCACCTCGACACTACACATTTCACGCTACAACAAATAGATACATTATATACCTACACATATAATTATTCCACTCACCTAGAATTGCCCGCACAAGTCATAAACGTAAATCGCCTCCAAAAGCAACCGAGCAAACCTTTTACCTATAATACGCATATAGATATACAAACAATCAACATACATTCTCTACGAGAGAATTCGACTTCAACACCCTTAACCAAGGGTTTACACCTATCACTACAAACCGCCCATTTAGACACATAAAGTGGACTTCACCAATTACCACTACGGGTGGTAATTCCGACCCATCCAACAAGTACAATTTAACCAAAATTGCTTATCATCCAATTAATCCAAAATTAAAGTCATTACCAAATTTGACCCATCTAAGTCAACCCATTTTGATATAAGTCCCAAAAACATCTTTAATCACTAACGGCTAGTGACTAACTTTCCAAAATACCATTTAACACTTGAATCAAACATTTATATACTTGGTTCATCAAATCTTGACCCATAACTTAGTTTGACACCGAATCAAGCTCACTTGACCCAAAATACCCATTCGACCCATTTTGACCTAGATTAGGGTTTACACCCAAAAATCAAGTCAATACAAGTGTTCTAAGGTTTAACTAACACATGCAAGGTCCAAACTAACAATTCTATCAATTGAAACCCTAAGTCACCAATTCGGGTTTACATACATGAATCTTCCCCAAAAACCCCCAAACTTCACAATAAATGGGTTATAACTCTAACTAGCACAAACTTTAACTCAAACAATAATCTTAACAAAGAAATTCGGATTTAGAGCTTACTAACACTACCACCACGTAGCCGTGAACGAGGTGAAAAACTTTAACTCTTGAGACCCGACCCGAATCACACTTCTTCTTCTCCAAATCCCCAACTCTCTCTCGCTAGAACCTCTCTCTCTCAGTAGGGTTTGATGAGAGTGTTTGAGAAGGTGAAATGGGGATAAGAATGAGAGTGGATCAGTTTTAATGGCTCAAAACCGACCCCCAAGTGAAAAGACTCAAATACCCTCTTTTAAAACCTTTAAAATACAGCTGCTGGCCTGTCAGGCACTTTGGACGGCGTCCAAAATGGCCGGACGGCGTCCCACCCTTCATTCTTGGACGGCGTCCCAAAGTCTGGACGGAGTCCCAATGAACTGAGCCTGAAACTAAACTTGTTTTGGTCGTAACTTTCAAACCGTAGCTCCGTTTTTGATGAACCAAATATCGTTGGAAACGTAATGAGATTTACTATCCAATGGTAAGGTTTTAGAACATCAACTCCAACTTTATTTGGGATCTAAATATACACTTACATGCCTCGTATTTCGAATGTCGTTCGAAATAACTCGTAACTGAAAACGGGTGTTACAGCTTGTGCTTCCGCCCATTTAGATACATAATAAATGGCTACGAGAATGTATAAATTATTACGAGATTTTGGAAATGGACCCATAAAGTCAATACCCCAAACGTCAAATACTTCACATACTTGAATGACATTTTGTGGCATTTCATCATGTTAACTTATTTTTCCGGCCCTTTGACAAGCATCACAGGATTTGCAAAGAAGGTGTGCGTCTTTGTAAATTATAGGCCAATAGAATCCAGTATCATAAAATTTTCTTGCTGTGAGTTGAGGCCCATAATGCCCTCCTTTTGGTCCTGTGTGACAATGGTTTAAGATTTTACTAGCTTCATCTCTGAATACACATCGGCGTATTATTCCATCGGGACAACTTTTAAACAAATGTGGATCTTCCCAGAAATAGTGTTTTATATCACTGGAGAATTTCTTTCGTTTTTGGTACGATAATCCTTTTTTAAGGAATCCACATACTAAGTAGTTTGCATAGTCTGCAAACCATGGTATTTCATTATAATCTATCTTCAATAGATATTCATCAGGAAAGTTGTCTTGTATGGCCGATTCATTTAGAACTTCTAATTCGGGATTTTCAAGACGAGAAAGATGATCAGCGGCGAGATTTTCTGCTCCCTTTTTATCTCGGATTTCAATATCAAACTCTTGTAATAGTAAGATCCAATGGATTAATCGTGGTTTGGCATCTTGTTTTGAAAATAGGTATCTAAGAGCAGAATGGTCGGTATAGACCACCGTTTTAGCTAGAACGAGATATGAACAAAATTTGTCAAAAACAAAGACAATAGCAAGGAGTTCTTTTTCAGTAGTTGTATAATTTGTTTGTGCTCCTTGTAATGTCTTACTAGTGTAATATATAGGTTGAAATCATTTTTCAATCCTTTGTCCTAAAACGGCTCCCATTGCAAAATCACTTGCATCGCACATAAGTTCAAACGGTAGATTCCAATTTGGAGTTATCATGATCGGTGCATTAGTGAGTTTCTCTTTAAGTATATTAAAAGATTTAATGCATTCCTCTAAAAAGATGAACGGAGCATCCTTTTCTAGGAGTTTATTCATAGGAGTGACAATTTTAGAAAAGTCTTTTATGAAACGTCGGTAAAAACCAGCATGCCCTAGAAAACTCCTAACTCCTCCAACATTGGTGGGATGTGGAAGTTTTACAATTACATCTACTTTAGCTTTATCCACTTCAATTCCTTCCTTTAAAATTTTATGTCCAAGAACGATGCCTTCTTTAAACATGAAATGGCATTTCTCCCAATTAAGAACTAGATTTGATTGTTCGTATCTAATAAGCATTCGTTCAAGATTAGCTAGACATGATTCAAATGTATCACCGAAGACTGAAAAGTCATCCATGAAAACTTCCATGCATTCTTCTATCATGTCGTGAAAAATCACCATCATGCACCTTTGAAAGGTTGTAGGGGCGTTGCAAAGTCCAAATGGCATGCGTTTGTAAGCAAAAGTACCATAAGGGCACGTGAATGTGGTTTTATCTTGGTCTTCAGGTACTATTAGAATTTGAAAATATCCGGAAAAACCATCTAGAAAACAATAGTAACTGTTTCCGGCTAATCTTTCCAACATTTGATCAATAAAAGGTAAGGGAAAGTGATCTTTTCTGGTGGCGTCATTTAATTTTATATAATCAATACAAACGCGCCATCCTGTTACAGTCCTAGTAGGAATAAGCTCATCTTTCTCATTTGTAATGACAGTCATGCCACCTTTCTTAGGCACGCATTGAACTGGGCTTACCCATGGACTATCAGAGATTGGATAAATTAAATATGCATCTAGTAGTTTAATAATTTCTTTTTTAACAACATCTTGCATATTCGAATTTAGTCTTCGTTGGCATTGCACATACGTTTTATGACCTTCTTCCATAAGGATTTTATGTGTGCAATACGAAGGACTTATTCCTTTAATATCATGAATTTTTCATGCAATAGCTGGTTTATGAGCTTTTAGCACAGAAATGAGTTGTGATTTCTCATTTTCGGTAAGAGAAGACGATATTATTACAGGTAATTCAGATTCACCATGTAAATAAGTGTATTCCAAATGGTTTGGAAGTGGCTTTAACTCTAATGTCGGTGGTTCTTCTATCGATGATTTATATCGATATCTGTCTTCTTCTTTTAGCATTTGAATTTCTTCTATTGTTGGTTCATATCCATTAGCTATTAGTGTAGCTAACATTTCAGTTTCATCAATTGGTTCAGTTCCTTCTCCTAAAGAACATTCTCCCGTTCCTTGTAATTCTGGAAATTCTTCTAATAATTCTGCATGTGAATCGATAGTTTGAATATAATAGCATGTATCATCCGAAGATTGCGGTTGTTGCATTGCTCTATCAACTGAAAAGGTAACACTCTCATCCTCTATACTTAGGGTCAGTTTCTTACTGAACACGTCTATCATTACTTTAGCCGTGTTTAAGAATGGTCTTCCTAATATGAGAGGAACTTGAGAATCTTCTTCCATGTCCAGAACAATAAAATCTACTGGAAATACTAAAGTACCAACTTTAACTAGCATGTTCTCCATTATCCCTCTTGGATATTTTATTGATTTATCGGCTAGTTGTATACTTATTCTTGTTGGTTTCAATTCTCCAAGGTCTAGTTTAGCGTATAGTGAATACGGCATTAGATTTATACTAGCACCTAAGTCTGCCAATGCTTCTATTGAACTAAGACTACCCAGAAAACATGGAATTGTGAAACTTTCTGGATCGGATAGTTTTTCTGGTATCTTATTCAACATCACTGCTGAACAATTAGCATTCATAGTAATAGCCGAGAGTTCTCTATTCGAGATTAGATCTTTCAGAAATTTAGCATATCTAGGCATTCCTGAAATCACATCAATGAAAGGAAGATTTACATTTATCTGTTTAAACATATCCAAGAATTTGGATTGCTCGGCTTCAAGTTTCTCTTTCTTCATTTTACTCGGGTAAGGAAGTGGTGGTTGGTATGGTTTAACATAAGGTTTAGCTTTAACTGTGTTATCTTCATTAACCTTTTCAACTACCGGTTCTTTTTCCTTATCTTGTTCAGGTTGTGGTTCTTGTGGAGTAGGAATAGCTTCATCAGAAATTACAGGTATTTCAGGTGGTTTAAGTGTTGTACCACTTCTTGTGGTAATGGCTTTAGCTGTTTCATTCCGGAGGTTAGCATTTGTATCACTAGGTAGACTTCCCGGTTTTCTTTCACCTATTAACCTTGCTAGGTTACTCACTTCTTGTTCCAAATTTTGAATAGAAGCTTGTTGATTTCTAAATGCTTGAGCATTTTGTTCATTGTTTTGTTTCTGAGATGTGAAAAACTGCGTTTGAGTTTCAACTAGCTTCGTCATCATATCTTCTAAACTCGGCTTTTTATCATCGGTTTGTGGTGGTTTGTTTAGAAAATTAGGTCTTTGCTGATTGTAAGTATTATTGGATACTTGTTGATTGCTAGGACCTTGTTGGTTGTTGTATGGAACATTTCGGTTATAATTCTGGTTTTGATTGTAAATCGGTCTTGGCGGTTGATAATTATTCTTATAATTATTTCCAGGCCTTTGGTTTATGTATGAAATATTCTCTCTTTTTCCATTGTTAGTTCAATACTAAGACAATCTTTTGTCAAATGTGGTCCTCCACACTGCTCACAACTAATTCGTATTGAGTGAATATCTTTAGTCATCTTTTCCATTCGTCTCTCGACAGCGTCTATCTTTGCGGAAATGGAATCTAAGTCATGGCTTGAATCGGCTCTAGCTGCTTTAGATGATCTAACGATATCTTTTTCTTGGTGCCACTCAATCAATAATTTTATAAGCATCAGTTTCTGTTTTCTTCATAATAGAACCACCAGCTGCTATATCTATGTCTTTTCTTGTAGTGATGTCGCATCCTTGGTAGAATATTTGTACTATTTGACAAGTGTCTAAACCATGTTGCGGACATCCTCTTAATAACTTTCCAAATCTAGTCCACGCCTCATATAGAGTTTCATTCGGTTTCTGTGTGAACGTAACAATTTCTCCTTGAAGTCTTACGGCTTTAGATGCCGGAAAGAATTGTTTAAGAAATTTTTCAACTAAAACGTCCCATGTATCAATCGCCCCTTCAGGTAACGATTCCAACCAATCTTTGGCTTCTCCCTTTAAAGTCCAGGGAAATAACATGAGATATATCTGTTCATCCTCAACTTCTCTGATTTTAAATAGTGTGCAGATCCTATTAAAGGTACGAAGATGTTCATTTGGATCTTCCTTCGGCGCACCACTAAATTGGCATTGATTAGTCACCATATGTAGAATTTGTCCTTTGATTTCATAATCTGGCGCATTAATGTCTAGATGAGTAATTGCGTGACCTTGGCCAGTGCGTTTAGCTAGCATTCGGTCTTCCACACTTAGAGGTTCCAGATTCTCCATAATTGAATTTGTTGAATCTGAATCACTAGAGGATTCTGATTTAATGGTTCGTTCCTCAACAATCTCTGTTTGAATGATTGGTGGTTCCGGAGGAAAAATTTATGGTTCAGGATCTATGAATCGTCCCTGAATATTCTCCGGATTCTCAATTGTGAGGTCGGGTTCAAAAAATGGATTATCGGAAATTTGAATTGGAGTACTTGGTCGACTGGATGACGATTCTAAATAAAAATCAACGGCGACAATATTTTTTAGATGTCTTGATCTGGTTACAGGTGGTGAACGTACAAAAAGTGGTGAACGTCTTGCTCGGTGCATTCACTGAATATCCTATTAGTTTTTAAAAGGAAAGAAAAATTATATAAGTTATCCAATTAATAGACTTTTCTGATTTTGCCCACGTTTCGAATAGCCAAAAGATTCAGCAGAGGGGCAGGATTCGTTTGGCCTCAATATAATTGAGTACTGTTTGGCTCCAATCACCCGGTCCACGTACAAATCTAACTATTACTACGAACCAGAAAATTTTGATGTCTATCAATTTAACCACTTAAAATAAATTTTCGTAATTAGCCCAACATCATGATTACTTCGGTATTAAATAAGCATAATAATAACTTAGCTAAGAGACATTAAATTAAAAAGGTTGAACATAACTTACAATGATTAAAAATAGCGTAGCGTTACACGGACAGCCCTAGTCTTATATACTGACTACCCAATTCTAGTAAAATTTTTCAAAATTTTCAATTAAATGAACTCAAAATCATGTTTATACATATTTATGAACGATAAAACTAGGTGTTAACACCGAAATTATTGTTACCTTGGAAAGGACATAAATTGAGAAACAAACCAAAATGTTAGAATTCATTTAAAATGGAATAGAGGAGAATAAAAAGGCAAAGAAAGGAAAATAAAAGCCAAGTGTGGGAAATTTTTACTAAGTTATTCAAAACATATATCACATATTTGTGTACAATTAATTGAAAATACTTTTGTTTTGGACGAAAATAAACAGTTTTACCCTATTTATAATAATATATTTGAAAGAAAGATGGATCTACACGATGAATCAATTCCATCATTAAAAGGAAGTAAAGTCTTCCGAAAAAGACATGCGCTTCTTGATTTAGGTCAAGGAGTTGTCGTCCAGACCAGCTGTAGGTTGACGAAAAACCTAGAAAAGTCATCTCTAAAATCAGCAGGAAATCCACGGACCTCAGCATCAAACAGGGTTGCCAAGTGGTAAGACTTATCCTAACCATGAGAGGATCTGTCTTGTAAAATGGGGAGGACGCCATTCAAATTAGCTTGATAAGACTATTGAATCAGATCCCCAGAAAGGATAATCTCCTTAAAGATCAAAAATTAGCTTTTAAGACTGATATTACTCAATCCTAGAGATTGACCTTAAAGATTGAGAATTACAAACTCATGGAATTCAATGATATCTAAACTCGAGCTTGAACGAGAAAATATTTTGATCAAAATTTCAAACCGATTTGTTTTCTGAAAACCTATTTTCAATGCGTTCATTACCATTGAACGTAAAATCCTAGGAATTCACCTGGAATTCATTAGGTCACCTGAACCAAATCGGGTGTCAGCCGTAAGAACGGTGGTTGCATAGCATGGTCGAAGACAGGACCTTGTGCCAGACCAGAAAAATTATAGGTTGATCTTTACTATTGCTCCTACAAAGGATAGTAATAGCATCCGACACGTTTTAGACCATGAACAAAAGCATGTCAGGGGACATTGCCTTAACAGTTGCTTGTTCAACGCTTTCCTTTACAACCGGACGGTAGTTTACCGAAAGGTAATATACGGAGCAAGTATACTGGACGTGTTGCTTTCCCAATACAAGGTTAGCAAGTGGGTGACACAAAACCGCAAGTTTTGAGCTAAAATTTTCAAATCTGAAGCCCACTAAACCCACAAAAACAATTTGCAAACATTGGTGAAGGGTTATTCCGAAAAACTTAGCTAGGGTAAAAGCTAGAATGAATTTTCAAAAGATCAAATGTTTTCATAAAGATCCAATTTCCTTAATGGATCTAAGTTTTTATAGTCATGTGAGACTGTAAACCACATCGTTACTACCATTGTTTATACCGTCGTATAGAAATCACTGATGTATAAAGTGTGAAGAATAAAGAAGTGATTCTAGTATTTCAAGACTATATTACTTGAGGACAAACAACGCTCAAGTGTGAGAATATTTGATAATGCTAAAAACGAACATATATTTCATAGCATTATTCCTAAAGAAAGACAAGCTTTTAGTTGCAATTGTTCTATTTACAAGTGATATTCGTTTAAATAATAAAAGGTAAGACAAAAGATAGATTCGACGAATTGAAGATGAAAACGACCAAAAGGCTCAAAAGTACAAAATACAATCAAAGTGGTTCCAATTATTGATAAGAAATGAAAGGACCCGTCTTAATCCACCTGGACGAAGTCATCAACATTTGGTCCCATTGCGATGATCGGCTGCAAGTAATGTCCTTATATTGAGCAAATGCACAGCAGAAGACTTAATTAGTACCTGAGAATAAACATGCTTTAAAGTGTCAACCAAAAGGTTGGTGAGTTCATAGGTTTATCATAACAATCATTTCAATATGTTAATAGACCACAAGATTTCATAATCATAAACATAATACACTCGCAAGTGTATGTAAAGCATTCTAAGTGGTTGAGCACTTGGTAACCATACTTAATATTTAATCAACGTCGCATATTCCCTTTATTATGAAATCTCACTACACCGTACCAAGTGTAGTCACCAAAACGAAGTACTGTGCAACCGTTGAATACTGGTCGTCCAGTCCGGTTGGGGTTGTCAGGCCCGATAGATCTATCAACAGGATTCGCGTTTACAATACCCATGTAAATAGTAGTTACCAAGCTACAGCGAAATATGCCAGTGGTACAACTCAACGTAGAATATATTTTTAAGTACTTGTGTCTATTTTGTAAACAATTATAAAAGCAGCGCATGTATTCTCAGCCTAAAAATGTATATTGCAAAAGCAATTAAAAAGGGAGCAAATGAAACTCACTTTTGCCTTGAAGGTATTTAATTCGACTTGGTCTCTGATAGATATCACGAACCTAACCATATATATAATATATCAACATATTTTCTTTTTAAGTAATCGTTACATATATATATACTTTTAATATTTTCTTAGTCCGTAGTTAGCAGTCCGATGTTAGTGGTCCACAATTAGTTGCTTAAATAAAATAAATAAAGACCCCATCGTATTCGTATTGATCAGAATTAATCTCGACCCATGGTACCATGTTGTCAAATGACGTGTTGCGTACATAAAGTACCATGTTGTCAAATGACGTGTTGCGTACAATCATGAGGTCTTATGATTAATCTTCTCGTGTTGTTTACGGGTGGTCCTGAAATATATAAAATCAAATCATAAGTAATTATATATAAAATATCATATTAATTAGAAAAGATATGATTAATTTACTTTTTCTCCAAATATTTTCGTAGCTAAACTAGCTTCGGATACCCAATCTTGTTTTAGTCGTAGTTTCTTCATTACAACTCCGTTTTTGTTGGTTCAACTTGCCACTTCCTTGGATCGAGTCAAATTTTAAGAATATGAACTGAAAATACCTTAGTTTGTATTCGAAATCATAGGTTATAGGTCAAACTTTGGTGAAACTTATGAAAGTGATCATTTTCCATCATAAAAACAATATTTAATGATCATTTTTCTAAAAATACTTACACTTTGAGTTAAACCATGAAATTTTTATGTGTTAACATATTCATAAGAAATATCATTTTTCCAGAACATGAACTTCCAATTCAAAGTTCAAGATGGTTTTTAATTATCCAACCCAAAACAGCCCCCGGTTGCACTCCGACGACGTAGATTCAGTTTTTCAGATGTTCTTTGTAAAACCAAGTTATATCTTGTTAGGTTAGTATATCATTATGATATATTACAGGTCTTGAAGTATTTTAAAAGTCAAGTTAGAAGGATTTATTTAGTTTGCGAACAAGTTTGAAATCATTGAAACTATGTTCTTGTTGTTAAAATTTTATACCACAAAATAAGATAGCTATATGAATATGAATTGAATAAGATTATGAACAAGGTTACTACCTCAAGTTACTTGGACAAAGTTACTGCAAAAGATAAGAAATAATCTTGGAATCAAAGAGTGGTGGAGTTAGATCAAAAGGTTGGAAGTAAACTTCTTCAAATGGGTGGTTATTTTGATATGTTCTTGAAAGAGTTTTCTTATGGTGTTTAAGGCTTATAATTGAAGCTAAATGATGGAGAAAATGCTTGGAGATGATCAAGTATGAAGTTAGGAGTATTTTGAGAGAGAAATGAGGGTGTAGGTATGAGAAAATGGAGTGAAGAAATGGTGTTCATTTATAAAAACGTTTTTAGTTTATAAAGAAAGAAAAGGATTCCTAATTTTGTTTTCTTACTAATAATTCATACTACTTGACAAATCCTAGTTACCTCATATCTAGGGCAGTAATAATGTTGATTAGGATGTTGATTTGATGTGTATATACCAATAGTAAATACGTATAGAAGCTGGGTATGATATGGGTACATATACCCTAGATATACGTATAGAAATCTTGAGGAAACGGAACGAGAATTCAAATATAGCTATCTTTTGTGAATATACTTATATTGTTTTATGTATTTAAGTCCTTAAAAAGTGATTAAATACATTATATATACGATACATGTATAAGCATTCTAGATTATAAGTATATATATCAAAGAATGTTACGTATAGTTATCGTTTTGAAAACTAAAGTTAGTAGTTTCAAAATATACTTATAACTCATTGTCATTAGTACACAATGAGATGTTAAACCATCCTTAGATCATGTTAAATATATATAAATGAATATATATACACAAACATATAATTATCGTATGTTATATAGTTCGTGATATCATCGGTCATATTGGACGGTCAAACGTTGTGTAAAACTCTTTTCAAAAACACAAGTCTCAATAATTTGGATTGATTATCATGTTGGTATGGTTTAATTTATGTAAATATTAATCTCATAAGTATAATTTGGTCGGAAAATTTCGGGTCATTACAGTACCTACCCGTTAAAGAAATTTCGTCCTCGAAATTTGATAGAGGTTGTTATGGATAACAATAAGAAGGTTTTCATGACAAATATAAGGTGATAATGGAGTTTTATCATCATTGAGTAATGTAGATAAAACGATTCGATTATGCGAAGAATATAAATGAGACTATCATAAAAGAGTGAGATGAGTAAAATATATTCGTCTTAACCGATGACGTAGTTATGATTGATTTCCGGGATTTAAGGGATTTAAAGAGAATCTTACGTAATAAGATTTGGTTCTTCTTTGATTATATGCAATAATCTGTTTCGATTGCTCTGTCGGATATTTCACTATAAATTCACCCCTTCGTTTCCTTATTTTCCACGACTCACACCTTCTATTCTTTCTCCCTTGATTCTTACTTTAAAGCATTCATCAATATGCTCCATCCAGTCCTGATTCTTGATATACTCCAAACTTTTATATCTGTCATTCTTCTTTTTCATCTACCACCAGAAGAATCTATTTACTTCTACTATACTCTTGTGTTTATAGTGTTTCTAATTCTCCCGTGTCTCTATATTGCTATCTGCATCGATATACACGGTTTGTAATTTTGGGGTTATTATCGGAGTTTATATTCTTCATTATTTTTCGGAGCTTCATGCTTTCATTTTCTCTTCCCGACTTCGAGTCAAGCGAGTAATGGTCCAGAATTCGTAGATATAAAATTCAGAATGAACATAGCTAATGCTCTAAGAAGAAAATGGTAGTAGAGAGATTTTGATTTGTTAAATTACCAGAATACCCTGGAGAAGACCGAGTCATCCAGAAAAATATTCTCTTGATATGTTTAGAGATTAGACAGAATGTAAGAGTCGTGTAAATGGCACATGATAACGGTACTGTGAATCATCAGGCTTCATTAGAAACTCAGCATGACTTACTGTAATATAATGACGTTGATCAAGTGTCATTATATTATACTAATCCATGCTTCAGTTCCCAACACTACTTCAAAACATTCATATTTTAAACTCGAAGGTTTCAGAATTTAGAAACTAACACAGTTTCTTTTATGTTGCAGATATTACGGAGAGATAAATGATCTCAGATAAGAATAGTTGTGAAAATATCTCCAGAAATATGGAGGATATTTATAATAGAACATACGAGAATATCTTAGAATTTCTAATATCAATGGATGATGAAGAAGATTTGTATGTGAAGGTTTAGAATGAGAAATAAGATGTTTGCTAATGATTTCAGCAGGCACAAAATCATTTGGATTCTTTGAAGGCAAACTTATTCTTTGTGATTTGTCCACGACTTTCTTCATAGTTTCGCATAATCTGCTTTTCGGTACTAAATTTTCTATCGAGCGTTCCTAACACTCCTTTCTTTATCATCAAACTTTTGGCCATTAAGATCATCTACAACATGCTGCTTCGTCAGCATTTTCAAAGTTAACTGATCTGGGTCATCGGTTATCAAACCGAAGTAGTTTCAGGATAATTGTTTTTTTTAGAATGATTAATCGCTGATGGTAATATTGTGGAATATAAAAGGTTCCCCAGTAACAATAAAGAGTACGCATATATATCGCGGTTATAATAAAGTTGTTTCAGATGAAAAGTCGGAGTTGACTTGCTGGAGCTGTGATAAAATTAGCTACATTGGAAAGGGATTACAAAATGATCTTCGGTAATAACAATGTCAAAAGAACTAGAACAGATACGTGTCAAACGTTTACTCAGTTTCCGAGGGTTTTTCAGGTGCATAACTATATGCATCAATCTTTTCTTCCGTAGATGAAGTGCGGTTGGTTTATCCTCTCGATTGAGGTGTTTTTAAGAATCATGATAGATTTGAACGCTGATTGTAATCGTCGAGATACAATGAGGTTTAAGATGAAATCAAGTGGCAATCTTGAAGAAATGTTTAGTTTCATATGTTATAATCAATATTTTAATTCATTTTAATTGTTCAATGTCATTAGTCCACAGTCGATAGTCCACAGTAACAGTCCAATAATTCATATATAGTTTAATATATAATATACGAATTAATTAATATGTGTCATGACCTGTATACGTCTCAGACTCGATCACAACTCAAACTATATATATTATTGTAGAATCAACCTCAACCCTGTATAGAGAACTCGATCATTACTGCATATAAAGTGTCTATGGTGATTCCAAATAATATATATAGATGCGTCGATATGATATGTCAAAACATTGTATACGTGTCCTGATATTTAAAGTGCGTAAAATAATTACAGAAATTAAATGACGATAAATAAAAGTGCGATAATTAAATTGCGATAAATAAACTGCGATAAATAAAATGTAACCAGTTAGCTAGGAACAGTTAGCTGGAACAGTTAGCGTGGATTCTTAACAAAATTTTTCATAGTTAATTTGTTTGTTTCTAACAGATTTTATTTTGTCATATGTTTTCTTCATATGCCACTTGTTGGATTCTGGGAAGTCAAAATCCAAATATGAAATTGAATGAAAATACTTATTCTGCAGTGAACGGATACGTATATCGGTGTTTGTAAGTAGGATAGTAAATGACTGTTGAATCAGCTTCGACGAATGTACAATGTAACTTATTAAGATGAAATCTAATTATTCCTCGGGTATTACCTACCCGTTAAAAAAAAAATTTCACAATTAATATTTTGTACAAAAGAACTATTAATTACAATCTTTATGAAAACATATATACATATATATTTTCTTCAGATGAAATCATGAATTTAACGAGTTAATATGATATTAATCTCATTTGCTTTTCGATTTGAGCTAGAATAAGAAATCTCTAAAACTTTTTGAAACCACATATTCTTCGTAGAATATCAATGAAGTTATGGATCAATACTTCATCGTTCATTATTGTTGGTACTCCTTGGTATCTATGGTGCGTATGATGTTGATGTTTGTGGGACAGATTATGATGTCGAGACGTGTGATGCGGATGTTGTTTGTTAGTGGTGATGATAGTATTGTTGATGTTATTGATGGTGGTACTGATTATGCTGCTGGTGCTGCTGCTGGTGTTTGCAACCTTCGCACCATGTTCTCCAAAGCCGTCACGCGAGCGCGAAGTTCGTTAACTTCTGCTAGTACACCGGGATGATTGGTGGTTGGAGCGAGCGAATGAACAAGATTTGTAATATGGGATAGTATATAATCGTGACGAGATACTCTAGAAATGAGAGAGAAAATGGTGTTTCGAATAGGTTCGCCGGTAAGTGCTTCAGGTTCATCGCCAAGAGGGCAATTTGGTGGATGGAATGGATCACCTTCTTCTTGTCTCCAGTGATTTAGTATATTATAAACCCATCCCCAATTCATCCAGAATAGATGATGGGAAATTGGTTGATCCATTCCGGTGACGCTGCTTTCGGAGCCCGAATGGAAATCCATATCGGCATAACTGTCGGAATCTGAAGAATTCGAACTAGATGCGGAATCCATCTTGTATAATGGGGAAAATGAATTTTTGGTATGGAATAGATTATAGGAGTTAGATTTGGTACTCTTCAATACATAATTTACATATGTATATATAATACCAAAATCCCGTAAATTACGGAGAATCTTTGAAAAGGTATCAGTCAAAGTTCGCAATAACAGATATGCTAAGATAAGAATTCGTCTATACACTATCAATGCAGTAAATGCAGTAAAACATGTCTAGACTTATGAATGATAAGCATGTAATTTCCTAAGGATGATAAGCAGATGATTTCCGACTAGAAATGATAAGCAAAACTTTTGACATGTAGACACGGTCGAAGTCCAGACTCATTAATACATCCTAACAACTACTAGTTAGACACACTAATGCAAGACCTGGTTCGCTACGACCACCGCTCTGATACCAACTGAAAGGACCCGTCCTAATCCACCTGGACGAAGTAATCAACATTTGGTCCCATTGCGATGATCGGCTGCAAGTAATGTCCTTATTGAAAGTATTTCGTATGCCCGAGAGACATATTAAATTAATGTGGCTAATATGTTTTGATCCAAGTCGGGTCATACCCAATAACAAACTTACCTACACCTTATTTGTATTTGATTTTAACGATTGGTTCATTAATCAAATACGCGACACTTGAACTTTAAGAAAAATGGTTTTCTTAAATATTACTTGATGTGTACATATAAATTATGGAATAATTTATATATTATGGATTTAATTATTTATAGGTTAAATAATTAATTAATTTATGTTACATTTTATATAAATTGGTTTTATGTAATGAAATGTACATAAAATTAATATGGAAGTTTTATAAAACTAGTTTTTATAAAATCTAAATTTTATAAAAACCATTCTTTATAAAATATAATGGGAGTGACATGGGAGTTAGAGTACACATGCTCTTTGATTCCTTCTTGGTCAAAGACAATTCCCTTTTCCATATACATGCAAGCATCTTGATTCCTAGAGACACACACATGCTACACACATCAAAATACATCAAAAACTTGCAAAAAATCTGCTCTCTTTTACTGCTGCTGCCGTGGGGTTTCTAAGGCCAAAAGAGGTTCATAATTTGATTTTGGAAGTCCATTTCAAGTGTATATTAAATCCTAACCAAAAGCTAAGGTGTTGGTGCATAAGTTTGGGGTATAACAACTTGAGGTTTCATCCATTTGAAGCTCCATTCAACATCATCATCTTCATCACTTTCAACTAGCTTGGAATAGGTATAACATCTTATTCTTGCTTGTAGTTTGTAAGATTATTTCTCAACTTGATCCTTTTCTTGGGATTTAATTTTTATATGGTTAAAGATATACAAGTTTCAATTGGTAATTTTACATGCTTCCGCTTTTTAATTGATTCTTAAATGGTTTTAAGTTTAATGGAACTTGTTAAATCCCAACAATGGTATCTAGAGCCGAAGTTGTTGAAATATGCTTCGAGATGATCTATTAAACCCACTATATTTTTGCATTTTATGAACATGCATGATAGTAGAATGCAAAAAAATTTTGGGTTTGGGTGGGGTTCATAGTTTGGCCGAATTTAGGGAGGTTTCAAATGGGTTTGGAACTTGCCATTTGGTCATATTTAGTTGTATGTTGTTGTTCACAATCATAGCCAAGACCTTGTGTTTGAATGAATGTTTGTTTGGTTGATTTATTATTCATTCATTTGGTTTGTAATAATATTTATTCAATTGGTTTGTAATAATATTATTTTGGTTATGTAATTTATTTTATATTTGGCATGTAAAATAGATTAGGTTGTATTTCATTTTCTAGACAAAATGTATTAGGATATATTTTGTAAAATGATGAAGATGATGAAGACTTGAAGAACACAAGAAGAAGCATTTGGATGCAATATTAAGTGGGAGATTTTAAAATCTCCTACTTTGTGTTATTACCCTTAACCGGTAGGCATTTGTTTTCGGCTAAACAAATGTCTACCAAAAATGGCTTGATTGTGAACATATGATTTTGCATGCGTGGTTGTTTTGTATGATTATGTGGATTGTATGTTTGTATGCTACAAGTTAATCACACAAGTTAACAACAAACTAAAATGGCAATTTAAATTGGTTAAAATTGACATTATTAACGACATGCAAAACGTCAATTTAAATGGTTAAATTAAAAACGGCTAAAAGGACATTAATAATCGGTTATTAAGAACATGATAAGGATCATACATATAAAATGGTTTATATCATAGTAATAAAATTGGCTTTATTACATAACATGAAAATGGATTTTCAAATAAACCATACACTAAATGCATGTTGGTGTATGGTGCAAAAGTTTTCTCAAACTAGAATTAATGAAAACTTAAAATCCCTTATTAACAAGGCAAACAAGTTAAACGCCATCCTTTTGTGGAAACACTTAGACGTATTAGGAAACTCTTGATGGGATAAAGGTCACCTAACCGTCATGAGCGAACTAATATGAATAAGGTACACTTCGCATACATGTGGGATAAAGGTCACCTAACCACTTGTATGTTAAGTCTACAAGTCTATACAAGTAGGACGACTTGATTTGGGAATCATGAACTTAGGGTCACCGAAGCATGAAGAACAAATAGGCGTTGATGGGATAAATATGCCATGCAAAAGGATTGCATGATCCCATAACTTAGAAGTTGCAAAAGGATTGCAATTGTCATATAATGACTACCTAGCTAAATCAAATAACGGGATAAAGGTCACCTAACCGAAATTTGATTTACCGTTGGATTCTAATATTTAATAAGTCAATTAAAATTTAAAAGGGTATTGAATGTTAAATTAAAATCGATACTTAAACGAACTTTGTTAATTTTGTAGATGGCCGCCAATAACAACAACAACATTCCAAACGCACCACTTAACCTAAACAACCTATCATTAAGGTCTCTCTTAGAGAAAGACAAACTCAACCATACAAACTTTATGGATTGGTTCCGCAATCTTCGGATTGTCCTCAAACAAGAGGATAAAATGTATGTGCTTGAGGACCCCATTCCCGATCAACCGGATGAGAATGATGTGGAGGCAATGGCCTCTTACGATAAGTATTGCCACGACTCCCTTCAAGTCTCATGCTTAATGCTTGGGACTATGATACCCGAACTCCAAAAGGATTTCGAGCACCATAGTGCATACGACATGATAACGCAATTGAAGGAGATGTTCCTCCAACAAGCGCGTGTTGAGCGCTTCGAAACGGTTCGGGCGCTACATGCTTGTCGTATGGACGATACCCAATCGGTTTCATCTTATGTACTCAAGATGAAAAGCCTTATCGATCGTGCTAACCGACTTAACCTAAACATATCCAATGAGTTAGCCACCGATCTTATCCTTAACTCCCTATCAAAAAGGTTTGATCAATTTGTAATTAATTACAATATGAATGGGATGGATAAGAGCATAGGTGAGCTTCACGGTATGCTTAGAACGGCGGAAACTAGCATGGGTAAAAGGGCTTTACCCGTGTTAGCAATCGATCAAGGTGGGTCCAAAGGTAACACCTCTAAGCCAAAGGTGGCTAAGAGAAAAGGACCCGCCCATCAAGGCAAAGGGAAAGGGAAGATGGTTACCCCAAACATCAACAAGGCTAAGAAGCAAAAGGTAGCCGAGAAGGCAAACCCCAAGGAAGACCCATGTTTCGGTTGCGGTGAAATGGGTCATTGGAAACGAAACTGTCCGATCTATCTTAAGGAGTTGAAGGACAAGAGGGATGCAGGGCAAACCTCAGGTAATATATATATGGTATATATAGAGCTTAGTATTACTTCTTCTAATACATGGGTATTAGACACGGGATGTGGAACTCATATTTGCAATTCTTTGCAGGGGTTCAAAAGAAGTGATCGTATGGCGGGAACATCAAATCTCTATATGGGCAATGGTGCAAAGGTGCATGTTAAAGCTCAAGGAGAATTTGTTTTGAAGCTTCCAAGTGGATTGGAGCTTATTTTAGAAAATTTTTTGTATGCTCCGGATTTGTGTAGAAACATTATTTCTATTTCTCGCTTAAAACAATGTGGTTACGTTGTTAATTTTATTGATGATGATATTCATATTTCTAAAGATAATGTATTCTATTTCAAGGCTTCGCCTTCAAATGGAATTTATGAATTGGTTCATGATGACGCATCATCGAGCTCTATATACCACACTAGCACCAAGAAACTCAAAAGGGATTTGAGTGATTCCTATTTATGGCATTGTCGCCTTGGTCACATAAACAAGAACCGAATGCATACACTTCAAAGGAATGGACTTTTGAAATCAAATGAAATGGATTCGTTTGATGTATGCGAATCTTGTTTACAAGGCAAGATGACTAAAGCACCTTTCAAAGGGACCTATGAAAGGGCTAAAGATTTATTGGGATTAATACATTCGGATGTATGTGGACCCTTTAAACCCATGACTAGGAATGGTGAAAGATATTTTGTTACTTTCATTGATGACTTTAGTCGTTTCGGATATGTCTACTTATTAAGACACAAGGACGAAACGTTTGAAGCATTCAAAGAATATCAAAGCGAAGTACAAAATCAACTCAATAGGACAATTAAGGTACTTCGTACCGATAGAGGAGGTGAATACCTAAGCGACGCCTTCCAAGATCATCTTAGGAGTTGTGGGATTATCTCACAACTTACTCCACCCGGAACACCCCAACTTAATGGAGTTTCCGAAAGGAGGAACCAAACCCTAATGGATATGGTTCGATCTATGATGGCAAGAAGCTCGTTGCCTCTATCATTTTGGGGTTATTGTCTAAGCTCCGCGGCTCGTATTTTAAATATGGCCCCAACCAAGAAAGTGGAACGAACTCCTCACGAGATGTGGTTTGGAAAACCTCCTTCTCTTTCATACTTGAAAGTATGGGGATGTGAAGCTTATCCTAAGCATTATGTAGCAAATAAGCTACATGCTCGATCCACAAAGTGTATCTTCATAGGATATCCCAAAGATGACATGGGATATTACTTCTATGATCCATCCGAGCAAACGGTATTTGTTGCTCGGAAAGCGGAATTCCTAGAAACCAAGTTCCTTATGGAAGGTGATGGTGAAAGGAAGATAGATCTTGTAGAGGTACAAGATCAAACCGATGATACACAATTGGTTGGCACTAGTACTCAACATGAGGATGTTGAAAATGATCAAGTGGATGATCAAAGTACACAAGACGTTCGAAGATCTAGTAGGATTAGTAATCCTCCTGAGAGATATGGTTTTCTCGTGGATGGATGCTATACGGTTGATTTGGATGAACCGACAAACTACGAAGATGCTTTATCAAGGATTGATAAAGATAAATGGCAGGAAGCCATGAACGCCGAGATGCAATCCATGTATGAAAACCAAGTGTGGGAACTTGTTGAGCAACCTCCTAGCTCTAAGCTAGTTGATTGCAAATGGCTTTTCAAGAAGAAAACCGACATACATGGAAACTTGGATACATATAAAGCTAGACTTGTAGCAAAAGGTTTCACTCAAACTCAAGGGGTTGATTATGATGAAACTTTCTCGCCAGTGGCAATGCTAAAGTCTATTAGGATATTATTTGCCATTGCTGCTCACTACGACTATGAAATATGGCAAATGGATGTCAAAACCGCTTTCCTAAATGGATATCTTATGGAAGATGTCTATATGGTCCAGCCTGAAGGTTTTGTTGATCCAAAATATCCTAAAACGGTATGCAAGTTAAAGAAGTCAATCTACGGATTGAAACAAGCATCTAGAATGTGGAATCATCATTTTAATGAGGAAGCCGAGAAATTTGGCTTCATTAAAAATGGTGATGAAGCTTGTGTATACAAGAAGGCTAGTGGGAGCTCTATAATGTTCCTTGTGCTATATGTGGATGATATATTATTATTTGGGAATGATATAACCACAATGCAAGAGGTCAAAACTTGGCTAAAGAGTTGCTTCTCCATTAAGGATCTTGGAGAAGCACAATACATTTTGGGGATAGGGATCTATAGGAATAGATCCAAGAGATTGATAGGTTTAAGTCAAAGTACATACATTGATAAAATCTTGAAAAGGTTCAAGATGGAAAACTCCAAGAGAGGTTTGGTACCTATTCAAA
This sequence comes from Rutidosis leptorrhynchoides, assembly GCF_046630445.1. Classification (NCBI taxonomy): domain Eukaryota; kingdom Viridiplantae; phylum Streptophyta; class Magnoliopsida; order Asterales; family Asteraceae; genus Rutidosis; species Rutidosis leptorrhynchoides. The sequence goes on from NC_092335.1 coordinate 562,431,330, forward strand.
AGGGAACCGTTCTCAGTTCATCTCAGTGTCCTGCCACGAAAGATGAACAAGAGAGAATGAAGAAAGTCCCATACGCATCTGCTATTGGGTCTATCATGTATGCAATGATATGTACTAGGCCGGATGTGTCATGCGCTCTAAGCTTGACAAGTAGATACCAGAATAACCCAGGAAATAGTCATTGGATTGCTGTTAAAAGCATATTGAAATACCTTAGGAGGACTAAGGATATGTTTCTAATATATGGGTCTGGTGAGGAGGAACTCGCCGTAAAAGGTTACGTGGACGCGAGTTTCCAAACTGATCGAGATGACTCTCGATCACAATCCGGTTATGTCTTCATGTTAAATGGTGGTGCGGTCTCTTGGAAGAGTTCGAAACAGGAGGTTGTTGCGTTATCCACTACAGAGTCGGAGTACATTGCCGCCTCACTGGCAGCTCAGGAAGCTGCATGGATGAAGAAATTCATCGACGACTTAGGAGTGGTCCCTTCCATTCAGGACCCTCTTGAGATCTTTTGTGACAACGAGGGTGCGATTGCTCAAATCAAGGAACCTCGTGCTCATCAAAAGACTCGTCACATTGAGCGGAGATTCAACTACATCAGGGATGAGGTTGAAAAGGGAAAGATATGTATTCACAAAGTTCACACAGATCAAAATGTTGCGGATCCACTCACGAAGCTTTTACATGGGCCAAAGCATGAGGGACATGTTTGTGCATTAGGGCTTCGATATTCTAGTGATTGGATATGATCTATTTTATGTATTGTACCGGAACGAAATTATTCAAACTCATTAATATAACTATGGTGTTAATTTATTTGAGTTATGTTCCTATTTTGCATATTTCATCCATGAATAAGCAATTATTCTAAATTTCCGTAGTCGATCACATTTGTGGGAACAAGTGTGAGGTTTAGACTATTATGAACTTGAATTGGTACACATTCAGGTTGAATGTAGGGCAAGGTTGCTACCAAGGTTCATAGATATTTGTGGGACACAAATATTGGAAGACCCGCTCTCAAGAATTACTGTATAGAGCCTTTGTGGTTGATCACATGTAATCTTGAGTAAAGGAGAATATCATTGTATCCTCTGACCTGAGATACATATTGGGTTCGGATATTCACCGAGTATTGTGCCTTGATTCTTTCCTTCACTATTCTGAAATATGGTAGTACATAAGGAAGAACTCAGGTATACTACAAAGTGTATATCTAGGACGTATGTAGTCAAGATGGAATTTGTCCCTCTTATTCGTTGAGAGTCAGATGTCTAAGGCCTGAAAAGTTAAATCTATAAGAGAGTGATCACTCTGTATCTCCTGGATTTAACATGACATCTAGGACGAAAGGAAATAATGAAAGATTCACCTGATCATATTCGAGATGGGAACTCGAAAGGGATGATGTTATTGAATGGCACAAAGTCATAACATATTAGGGGTGATGGACGGTGTGTTAGGCTGTATCCATCACTTGCATTAATTTCTTATGTTTCTCGTGCAAGTGGGAGATTGAAAGTATTTCGTATGCCCGAGAGACATATTAAATTAACGTGGCTAATATGTTTTGATCCAAGTCGGGTCATACCCAATAACAAACTTACCGACACCTTATTTGTATTTGATTTTAACGATTGGTTCATTAATCAAATACGCGACACTTGAACTTTAAGAAAAATGGTTTTCTTAAATATTACTTGATGTGTACATATAAATTGTGGAATAATTTATATATTATGGATTTAATTATTTATAGGTTAAATAATTAATTAATTTATGTTACATTTTATATAAATTGGTTTTATGTAATGAAATGTACATAAAATTAATATGGAAGTTTTATAAAACTAGTTTTTATAAAATCTAAATTTTATAAAAACCATTCTTTATAAAATATAATGGGAGTGACATGGGAGTTAGAGTACACATGCTCTTTGATTCCTTCTTGGTCAAAGACAATTCCCTTTTCCATATACATGCAAGCATCTTGACTCCTAGAGACACACACACATGCTACACACATCAAAATACATCAAAAACTTGCAAAAAATCTGCTCTCTTTTGCTGCTGCTGCCGTGGGGTTTCTAAGGCCAAAAGAGGTTCATAATTTGATTTTGGAAGTCCATTTCAAGTGTATATTAAATCCTAACCAAAAGCTAAGGTGTTGGTGCATAAGTTTGGGGTATAACAACTTGAGGTTTCATCCATTTGAAGCTCCATTCAACATCATCATCTTCATCACTTTCAACTAGCTTGGAATAGGTATAACATCTTATTCTTGCTTGTAGTTTGTAAGCTTATTTCTCAACTTGATCCTTTTCTTGGGATTTAATTTTTATATGGTTAAAGATATACAAGTTTCAATTGGTAATTTTACATGCTTCCGCTTTTTAATTGATTCTTAAATGGTTTTAAGTTTAATGGAACTTGTTAAATCCCAACACTTATATTGAGCAAATGCACAGCGGAAGACTTAATTCGTACCTGAGAATAAACATGCTTTAAAGTGTCAACCAAAAGGTTGGTGAGTTCATAGGTTTATCATAACAATCATTTCAATATGTTAATAGACCACAAGATTTCATAATCATAAACATAATACACTCGCAAGTGTATGTAAAGCATTCTAAGTGGTTGAGCACTTGGTAACCATACTTAACATTTAATCAACGTCGCATATTCCCTTTATTATGAAATCTCACTACACCGTACCAAGTGTAGTCACCAAAACGAAGTACTGTGCAACCGTTGAATACTGGTCGTCCAGTTCGGTTGGGGTTGTCAGGCCCGATAGATCTATCAACAGGATTCGCGTTTACAATACCCATGTAAATAGTAGTTACCAAGCTACAGGGAAATATGCCAGTGGTACAACTCAACGTAGAATATATTTTTAAGTACTTGTGTCTATTTTGTAAACATTTATAAAAGCAGCGCATGTATTCTCAGCCCAAAAATATATATTGCAAAAGCAATTAAAAAGGGAGCAAATGAAACTCACGTTTGCCTTGAAGGTATTTAATTCGACTTGGTCTCCGATAGATATCACGAACCTAACCATATATATAATATATCAACATATTTTCTTTTTAAGTAATCGTTACATATATATATATACTTTTAATATTTTCTTAGTTCGTAGTTAGCAGTCCGATGTTAGTGGTCCACAATTAGTTGCTTAAATAAAATAAATAAAGACCCCATCGTATTCGTATTGATCAGAATTAATCTCGACCCATGGTACCATGTTGTTAAATAACGTGTTGCGTACATAAAGTACCGTGTTGTCAAATGACGTGTTGCGTACAATCATGAGGTCTTATGATTAATCTTCTCGTGTTGTTTACGGGTGGTCCTGAAATATATAAAATCAAATCATAAGTAATTATATATAAAATATCATATTAATTAGAAAAGATATGATTAATTTACTTTTTCTCCAAATATTTTCGTAGCTAAACTAGCTTCGGATACCCAATCTTGTTTTAGTCGTAGTTTCTTCATTACAACTCCGTTTTTGTTGGTTCAACTTACCACTTCCTTAGATCGAGTCAAATTTTAAGAATATGAACTGAAAATACCTTAGTTTGTATTCGAAATCATAGGTTATAGGTCAAACTTTGGTGAAACTTAAGAAAGTGATAATTTTCCATCATAAAAACAATATTTAATGATCATTTTTCTAAAAATACTTACACTTTGAGTTAAACCATGAAATTTTTATGTGTTAACATATTCACAAGAAATATCATTTTTCCAGAACATGAACTTCCAAATCAAAGTTCAAGATGGTTTTTAATTATCCAACCCAAAACAGCCCCCGGTTGCACTCCGACGACGTAGATTCTGTTTTTAAGATGTTCTTTGTAAAACCAAGTTATATCTTGTTAGGTTAGCATATCATTATGATGTATTACAGGTCTTGAAGTGTTTTAAAAGTCAAGTTAGAAGGATCTATTTAGTTTGCGAACAAGTTTGAAATCATTGAAACTATGTTCTTGTTGTTAAAATTTTATACCACAAAATAAGATAGCTATATGAATATGAATTGAATAAGATTATGAACAAGGCTACTACCTCAAGTTACTTGGACAAAGTTACTGCAAAAGATAAGAAATAATCTTGGAATCAAAGAGTGGTGGAGTTAGATCAAAAGGTTGGAAGTAAACTTCTTCAAATGGGTGGTTATTTTGATATGTTCTTGAAAGAGTTTTCTTATGGTGTTTAAGGCTTATAATTGAAGCTAAATGATGGGAAAAATGCTTGGAGATGATCAAGTATGAAGTTAGGAGTATTTTGAGAGAGAAATGAGGGTGTAGGTATGAGAAAATGGAGTGAAGAAATGGTGTTCATTTATAAAAACGTTTTTAGTTTATAAAGAAAGAAAAGGATTCCTAATGTTTTCTTACTAATAATTCATACTACTTGACAAATCCTAGTTACCTCATATCTAGGGCAGTAATAATGTTGATTAGGATGTTGATTTGATGTGTATATACCAATAGTAAATATGTATAGAAGCTGGGTATGATACGGGTACATATACCCTAAATATACGTATAGAAATCTTGAGGAAACGGAACGAGAATTCAAATATAGCTATCTTTTGTGAATATACTTGTATTATTTTATGTATTTAAGTCCTTAAAAAGTGATTAAATACATTATATATACGATACATGTATAAGCATTATAGATTATAAGTATATATATCAAAGAATGTTACGTATAGTTATCGTTTTGAAAACTTAAGTTAGTAGTTTCAAAATATACTTATAACTCATTGTCATTAGTACACAATGAGATGTTAAACCATCCTTAGATCATGTTAAATATATATAAATAAATATATATACACAAACATATAATTATCGTATGTTATATAGTTCGTGATATCATCGGTCATATTGGACGGTCAAACATTGTGTAAAACTCTTTTCAAAAACACAAGTCTCAACAATTTGGATTGATTATCATGTTGGTATGGTTTAATTTATGTAAATATTAATCTCATAAGTATAATTTGGTAGGAAAATTCCGGGTCATTACAAGAAACGTCTCAAAGTTACAAGAATACAAGATTCAAAACGCAAAGTACAAGATATTAAATTGTACGCAAGGACGTTCGAAAATCCAGAACCGGGACCAGAGTCAACTCTCAACGCTCGACGCAACGGACTAAAAATTACAAGTTAACTATGTATATAAATATAATATAATATATAATTAATTATATAAATTATATATATATTATATTTATATATTAAAACCGTCGGCAGACTAGGATCCAAACTTGTGTGAGCTGGGTTTACGAACTCCGCGACTTGCGGAGTTTGTAGTGCAAAGGGACCGCGACTCGCGGAGATACCCTGGACAAAAATGCCTATAAAAGCTAACGTATTTTGATCGTTTTAGATATCCTTTTATCAATCTCTCTATAAACGTATATATATATATATATATATATATATATATATATATATATTTATATTTTAATTTTAATTTTAATTTTAATTTCTAATAATAAGGGTATGTTAGCGAATGTTGTAAGGGTGTAAGTCGAAATTCTGTCCGTGTAACGCTACGCTATTTTTAATCATTGTAAGTTATGTTCAACTTTTTTAATTTAATGTCTCATAGCTAAGTTATTATTATGCTTATTTAATACCGAAGTAATCATGATGTTGGGCTAATTACGAAAATTTATTTTAAGTGGTTAAATTGATAGACATCAAAATTTTCTGGTTCGTAGTAATAGTTGGATTTGTACGTGGACCGGGTTATTGGAGCCAAACAGTACTCAATTATATTGAGACCAAACGAATCCTGCCCCTCTGCTGCATCTTTTGGCTATTCGAAACGTAGGCAAAATCAGAAAAGTCTATTAATTGGATAACTTATATAATTTTTCTTTCCTTTTAAAAACTAATAGGATATTCAGTGAATGCACCGAGCAAGACGTTCACCACCTTTTGTACGTTCACCACCTGTAACCAGATCAAGACATCTAGCAAATATTGTCGCCGTTGATTTTTATTTAGAATCGTCATCCAGTCGACCAAGTACTCCAATTCAAATTTCCGATAATCCATTTTTTGAACCCGACCTCACAATTGAGAATCCGGAGAATATTCAGGGATGATTCATAGATCCTGAACCATTAATTTTTCCTCCGGAACCACCAATCATTCAAACAGAGATTGTTGAGGAACGAACCATTAAATCAGAATCCTCTAGTGATTCAGATTCAACAAATTCAATTATGGAGAATCTGGAACCTCTAAGTATGGAAGACCGAATGCGAGCTAAACGCACTGGCCAAGGTCACGCAATTACTCATCCAGACATTAATGCGCCAGATTATGAAATCAAAGGACAAATTCTACATATGGTGACTAATCAATGCCAATTTAGTGGTGCGCCGAAGGAAGATCCAAATGAACATCTTCGTACCTTTAATAGGATCTGCACACTATTTAAAATCCGAGAAGTTGAGGATGAACAGATATATCTCATGTTATTTCCCTGGACTTTAAAGGGAGAAGCCAAAGATTGGTTGGAATCGTTACCTGAAGGGGCGATTGATACATGGGACGTTTTAGTTGAAAAATTTCTTAAACAATTCTTTCCGGCATCTAAAGCCATAAGACTTCAAGGAGAAATTGTTACGTTCACACAGAAACCGAATGAAACTCTATATGAGGCGTGGACTAGATTTGGAAAGTTATTAAGAGGATGTCCGCAACATGGTTTAGACACTTGTCAAATAGTACAAATATTCTACCAAGGATGCGACATCACTACAAGAAAAGACATAGATATAGCAGCTGGTGGTTCTATTATGAAGAAAACAGAAACTGATGCTTATAAAATTATTGATAACACTGCTTCCTACTCACATGAGTGGCACCAAGAAAAAGATATCGTTAGATCATCTAAAGCAGCTAGAGCCGATTCTAGCCATGACTTAGATTCCATTTCCGCAAAGATAGACGCTGTCGAGAGACGAATGGAAAAGATGACTAAAGATATTCACTCAATACGAATTAGTTGTGAGTAGTGTGGAGGACCACATTTGACAAAAGATTGTCTCGGTATTGAGCTAACAATGGAACAAAGAGAGAATATTTCATACATAAACCAAAGGCCTGGAAATAATTATCAGAATAATTATCAACCGCCAAGACCGATTTACAATCAAAACCAGAATTATAACCAAAATGTTCCATACAACAACCAACAAGGTCCTAGCAATCAACAAGTATCCAATAATACTTACAATCAGCAAAGACCTAATTTTCAAAACAAACCACCACAAACCGATGATAAAAAGCCGAATTTAGAAGATATGATGACGAAGCTAGTTGAAACTCAAACGCAGTTTTTCACATCTCAGAAACAAACCAATGAACAAAATGCTCAAGCATTTAGAAATCAACAAGCTTCTATTCAAAACTTGGAACAAGAAGTGAGTAACCTAGCAAGGTTAATAGGTGAAAGAAAATCGGAAAGTCTACCTAGTGATACAAATGCTAACCCCCGGAATGAAACAGCTAAAGCCATTACCACAAGAAGTGGTACAACACTCAAACCACCTGAAATACCTGTAATTTTTGATGAAGCTATTCCTACTCCACAAGAACCACAACCTGAACAAGATAAGGAAAAAGAACCGGTAGTTGAAAAGGTTAATGAAGATAACACAGTTAAAGCTAAACCTTATGTTAAACCATACCAACCACCACTTCCTTACCCGAGTAAAATGAAGAAAGAGAAACTTGAAGCCGAGCAATCCAAATTCTTGGATATGTTTAAACAGATAAATGTAAATCTTCCTTTCATTGATGTGATTTCAGGAATGCCTAGATATGCTAAATTTCTGAAAGATCTAATCTCGAATAGAAAGAAAATGGAAGAACTCTCGGCTATTACTATGAATGCTAATTGTTCAGCAGTGTTGTTGAATAAGATACCAGAAAAACTATCCGATCCAGGAAGTTTCTGAAATGTCCCGTTCTTATTGATTAAAAACATTCCATATTAATTGATTTCGTTGCGAGGTTTTGACCTCTATATGAGACGTTTTTCAAAGACTGCATTCATTTTTAAAACAAACCATAACCTTTATTTCATAAATAAAGGTTTAAAAAGCTTTACGTAGATTATCAAATAATGATAATCTAAAATATCCTGTTTACACACGACCATTACATAATGGTTTACAATACAAATATGTTACATCGAAATCAGTTTCTTGAATGCAGTTTTTACACAATATCATACAAACATGGACTCCAAATCTTGTCCTTATTTTAGTATGCAACAGCAGAAGCTCTTAGTATTCACCTGAGAATAAACATGCTTTAAACGTCAACAAAAATGTTGGTGAGTTATAGGTTTAACCTATATATATCAAATCGTAACAATAGACCACAAGATTTCATATTTCAATACACATCCCATACATAGAGATAAAAATCATTCATATGGTGAACACCTGGTAACCGACATTAACAAGATGCATATATAAGAATATCCCCATCATTCCGGGACACCCTTCGGATATGATATAAATTTTGAAGTACTAAAGCATCCGGTACTTTGGATGGGGTTTGTTAGGCCCAATAGATCTATCTTTAGGATTCGCATCAATTAGGGTGTCTGTTCCCTAATTCTTAGATTACCAGACTTAATAAAAAGGGGCATATTCTATTTTGATAATTCAACCATAGAATGTAGTTTCACGTACTTGTGTCTATTTTGTAAATCATTTATAAAACCTGCATGTATTCTCATCCCAAAAATATTAGATTTTAAAAGTGGGACTATAACTCACTTTCCCAGATTTTTACTTCGTCGGGAAGTAAGACTTGGCCACTGGTTGATTCACGAACCTATAACAATATATACATATATATCAAAGTATGTTCAAAATATATTTACAACACTTTTAATATATTTTGATGTTTTAAGTATATTAAGTCAGCTGTCCTCGTTAGTAACCTACAACTAGTTGTCCACAGTTAGATGTACAAAAATAAATCGATAAATATTATCTTGAATCAATCCACGAACCAGTGTATACGTATCTCAGTATTGATCACAACTCAAACTATATATATTTTGGAATCAACCTCAACCCTGTATAGCTAACTCCAACATTCACATATAGAGTGTCTATGGTTGTTCCGAAATATATATAGATGTGTCAACATGATAGGTCGAAACATTGTATACGTGTCTATGGTATCTCAAGATTACATAATATACAATACAAGTTGATTAAGTTATGGTTGGAATAGATTTGTTACCAATTTTCACGTAGCTAAAATGAGAAAAATTATCCAATCTTGTTTTACCCATAACTTCTTAATTTTAAATCTGTTTTGAGTGAATCAAATTGCTATGGTTTCATATTGAACTCTATTTTATGAATCTAAACAGAAAAAGTATAGGTTTATAATCGGAAAAATAAGTTACAAGTCGTTTTTGTAAAGGTAGTCATTTCAGTCGAAAGTATGACGTCTAGATGACCATTTTAGAAAACATACTTCCACTTTGAGTTTAACCATAATTTTTGGATATAGTTTCATTTTCATAATAAAAATCATTTTCCCAGAATAACAACTTTTAAATCAAAGTTTATCATAGTTTTTAATTAACTAACCCAAAACAGCCCGCGGTGTTACTACGACGGCGTAAATCCGGTTTTACGGTGTTTTTCGTGTTTTCAGGTTTTAAATCACTAAGTTAGCATATCATATAGATATAGAACATGTATTTAGTTGATTTTAAAAGTCAAGTTAGAAGGATTAACTTTTATTTGCGAACAAGTTTAGAATTAACTAAACTATGTTCTAGTGATTACAAGTTTAAACCTTCGAATAAGATAGCTTTATATGTATGAATCGAATGATGTTATGAACATCATTACTACCTCAAGTTCCTTGGATAAACCTACTGGAAATGAGAAAAATAGATCTAGCTTCAAAGGATCCTTGGATGGCTTGAAAGTTCTTGAAGCAGAATCATGACACGAAAACAATTTCAAGTAAGATTTCCACTCGAAATAAGATTGTTATAGTTATAGAAATTGAATTAAAGTTTGAATATGATTATTACCTTGTATTAGAAAGATAACCTACTGTAAGTAACAAAGGTTTCTTGATCTTGGATGATTACTTGGAATGGATTTAGAAAACTTGGAAGTAAACTTGCAATCTTGGAAGTATTCTTGATTTTATGAAACTAGAACTTTTGGAATTTATGAAGAACACTTAGAACTTGAAGATAGAACTTGAGAGAGATCAATTAGATGAAGAAAATTAAAGAATGAAAGTGTTTGTAGGTGTTTTTGGTCGTTGGTGTATGGATTAGATATAAATGATATGTAATTTTGTTTTCATGTAAATAAGTCATGAATGATTACTCATATTTTTGTAATTTTATGAGATATTTCATGCTAGTTTCTAAATGATGGTTCCCACATGTGTTAGGTGACTCACAATGGCTTCTAAGAGCTGATCATTGGAGTGTATATACCAATAGTACATACATCTAAAAGCTATGTATTGTACGAGTACGAATACGGGTGCATACGAGTAGAATTGTTGATGAAACTGAACGAGGATGTAATTGTAAGCATTTTTGTTAAGTAGAAGTATTTTGATAAGTGTCTTGAAGTCTTTCAAAAGTGTATGAATACATATTAAAACACTACATGTATATACATTTTAACTGAGTCGTTAAGTCATCGTTAGTCGTTACATGTAAATGTTGTTTTGAAACCTTTAGGTTAACGATCTTGTTGAATGTTGTTAACCCATTGTTTATTATAACAAATGAGATGTTAAATTGTTATATTATCATGATATTATGATATATAATATATCTTAGTATGATATATATACAGTTAAATGTCGTTACAACGATAATCGTTACATATATGTCTCGTTTCGAAATCATTAAGTTAGTAGTCTTATTTTTACATATGTATTTCATTGTTAATACACTTAATAATATATTTACTTATCATTTAACATAATTAACCAAGTGTATCAATATCTTAATATGATTCATATGTACCTAGTAAGAAGTTGTTATAACGATAATCGTTATATATATCGTTTTCGAGTTTCTTAAATTAATAGTCTCATTTTTATGTATATAACTCATTGTTAAAATACCTAATGAGATACATACTTATAATAAAATCATGTTAACTATATATATAACCATATATATGTCATCGTATAGTTTTTACAAGTTTTAACGTTCGTGAATCACCGGTCAACTTGGGTGGTCAATTGTCTATATGAAACCTATTTCAATTAATCAAGTCTTAACAAGTTTGATTGCTTAACATGTTGGAAATACTTAATCATGTAAATAACAATTTCATTTAATATATATATAAACATGGAAAAGTTCGGGTCACTACAGTACCTACCCGTTAAATAAATTTCGTCCCGAAATTTTAAGCAGTTGGAGGTGTTGACGTATCTTCTGGAAATAAATGCGGGTATTTCTTCTTCATCTGATCTTCACGCTCCCAGGTGAACACGGGTCCTCAATGAAATGAAGTTTTTCATTGATTTGGATTTCGTCCAACGGAATAGTGAGATTTCTTTAGCAAAACATTTCTTCAAATTTGAGACGTGGAAAGTGTTATGTACAGCCGCGAGTTGTTGATGTAGCTCCAGTTGGTAAGCTACTGGTCTGACACGATCTATAATCTTGAATGGTCCAATGTACCTTGGATTTAGTTTCCACCGTTTACCAAATCGAACAACGCCTTTCCAAGGTAAAACCTTAAGCATGACCATTTCTCCAATTTCAAACTCTATATCTTTTCTTTTACTGTCCGCGTAGCTCTTTTATCGACTCTGGGCAGTTTTCAATCTTTGTTGAATTTGGATGATTTTCTCGGTAGTTTCTTGTATTATCTCCGGACCCGTAATCTGTCTATCCCCCACTTCACTCCAACAAATCGGAGACCTGCACTTTCTACCATAAAGTGCTTCAAATGGCGCCATCTCAATGCTTGAATGGTAGCTGTTGTTGTAGGAAAATTCTGCTAATGGTAGATGTCGATCCCAACTGTTTCCGAAATCAATAACATAAGCTCGTAGCATGTCTTCAAGCGTTTGTATCGTCCTTTCGCTCTGCCCATCAGTTTGTGGATGATAGGCAGTACTCATGTCTAGACGACTTCCCAATCCTTGCTGTAATGTCTGCCAGAATCTTGAAATAAATCTGCCATCCCTATCAGAGATAATAGAGATTGGTATTCTATGTCTGGAGACGACTTCCTTCAAATACAGTCGTGCTAACTTCTCCATCTTGTCAACTTCTCTTATTGGCAGGAAGTGTGCTGACTTGGTGAGACGATCAACTATTACCCAAATAGTATCATAACCACTTGCAGTCCTTGGCAATTTAGTAATGAAATCCATGGTAATGTTTTCCCATTTCCATTCCGGGATTTCAGGTTGTTGTAGTAGATCTGATGGTTTCTGATGTTCAGCTTTGACCTTAGAACACGTCAAACATTCTCCTACATATTTAGCAATATCGGCTTTCATACCTGGCCACCAAAAATATTTCTTAAGATCCTTGTACATCTTCCCCGTTCCAGGATGTATTGAGTATCTGGTTTTATGAGCTTCTCTAAGTACCATTTCTCTCATATCTCCAAATTTTGGTACCCAAATTCTTTCAGCCCTATACCGGGTTCCGTCTTCCCGAATATTAAGATGCTTCTCCGATCCTTTGGGTATTTCATCCTTTAAATTTCCCTCTTTTAAAACTCCTTGTTGTGCCTCCTTTATTTGAGTAGTAAGGTTAGTGTGAATCATTATATTCATAGATTTTACTCGAATGGGTTCTCTGTCCTTTTTGCTCAAGGTGTCGGCTACCACATTTGCCTTCTCCGGGTGGTAACGAATCTCAAAGTCGTAATCATTCAACAATTCAATCCACCTACGCTGCCTCATATTCAGTTGTTTCTGATTAAATATGTGTTGAAGACTTTTGTGGTCGGTATATATAATACTTTTGACCCCATATAAGTAGTGCCTCCAAGTCTTTAATGCAAAAACAATGTCGCCTAATTCCAAATCATGCGTCGTATAATTTTGCTCGTGAATCTTCAATTGTCTAAACGCATAAGCAATCACCTTCGTCCGTTGCATTAATACACAACCGAGACCTTTCTTGATGCGTCACAATAAATCACAAAATCATCATTCCCTTCAGGCAATGACAATATAGGTGCCGTAGTTAGCTTTTTCTTCAATAATTGAAACGCCTTCTCTTGTTCATCCTTCCATTCAAATTTCTTCCTTTTATGCGTTAATGCAGTCAAGGGTTTTGCTATTTTGGAGAAATCTTGGATGAATCTTCTGTAGTAACCAGCCAATCCTAAAAATTGACGTATATGCTTCGGAGTTTTTGGGGTTTCCCACTTTTCAACGGTTTCGATCTTTGTCGGGTCCACCTGGATACCTTCTTTGTTGACTATGTGATCGAGGAATTGAACTTCTTCAACCAAAATGCACACTTCAAAAACTTAGCGTACAGTTTTTCTTTCCTCAATACTTCTAGCACTTTTCTCAAATGTTCTTCGTGCTCTTGATCATTCTTTGAGTAAATAAGTATGTCATCGATGAAAACAATGACAAACTTGTCAAGATATGGCACACACACTCGGTTCATAAGGTCCATGAACACAGCTGGTGCGTTAGTCAATCCAAACGGCATAACCATAAACTCGTAATGACCATAACGCGTCCTAAAAGCAGTTTTTGGAATATCTTCCTCCTTTACTCGCATTTGATGATATCCAGAACGTAAATCGATCTTCAAATAAACCGACGAGCCTTGTAGTTGATCAAATAAGTCGTCAATTCTCGGCAGTGGATAACGGTTTTTGATGGTAAGTTTGTTCAACTCTCTGTAGTCAATACACAACCTAAATGTACCATCCTTCTTCTTGACAAACAAAACAGGAGCTCCCCATGGTGATGTGCTTGGTCGAATGAAACCACGTTCTAATAGTTCTTGCAGTTGGCTTTGCAGTTCTTTCATCTCGCTGGGTGCGAGTCTATAAGGAGCACGAGCTATTGGTGCAGCTCCTGGTACAAGATCTATTTGAAATTCAACAGATCGATGTGGAGGTAGTCCCGGTAATTCTTTCGGAAATACATCGTGAAATTCTTTTGCGACGGGAACATCATTGATGCTCTTTTCTTCAGTTTGTACTTTCTCGACGTGTGCTAGAACAGCATAGCAACCTTTTCTTATTAGTTTTTGTGCCTTCAAATTACTAATAAGATGTAGCTTCATGTTGCCCTTTTCTCCGTACACCATTAAGGGTTCTCCTTCTTCTCGTACAATGCGAATTGCATTTTTATAACATACGATCTCTGCTTTCACCTTCTTCAGCCACTCCATGCCAACTATTACATCAAAACTCCCTAACTCTACTGGTATCAAATCAATCTTAAATATTTCGCTACCCAGTTTAATTTCTCGATTTCGGCATATATTATCTGCTGAAATTAATTTACCGTTTGCTAATTCAAGTAAAAATTTACTATCCAATGGCGTCAATGGACAACTTAATTTAGCACAAAAATCTCTACTCATATAGCTTCTATCCGCACCCGAATCAAATAAAACGTAAACAGATTTATTGTCAATAAGAAACGTACCCGTAACAAGCTCCGGGTCTTCCTGTGCCTCTGCCGCATTAATATTGAAAACTCTTCCGCGGCCTTATCCATTCGTGTTCTCCTGATTCGGGCAATTTCTAATAATGTGGCCCGGTTTTCCACATTTATAACAAACTACATTGGCATAACTTGCTCCGACACTACTTGCTCCGCCATTACTCGTTATGACACCATTTGTTCCTTTCGTTCTGTTAACCCCTGGTCCGTAGACCTCACACTTCGCCGCGCTATGACCATTTCTTTTACACTTGTTTCAAAATTTGGTGCAGAACCCCGAGTGATACTTTTCAAACCTTTGGCATAGCTGCTTCTGATTGTTGTTGTTGTTGCGGTTGTTATTGTTGTTGGGCTGATTGTTGTAGTTGCTGTTGTTGTTGTTATTGTTGTTGTTGTTGGGCCGTTTGTTGTAGTTGCGATTGATGTTGTGATTGTTGGAATAATTGTTGCGATTATTATTGTAATTGCTGTTGTTGTTGTATTGGTGATTCTTATCACCGTTTTCCTCCCACTTTCTTTTGACTTGCTTCACATTGGCCTCTTCAGCCGTATGTTCTTTAATTCTTTCCTCAATCTGGTTCACTAGTTTGTGAGCTATTCTACATGCCTGTTGTATGGAGGCGGGCTCGTGTGAACTTATATCTTCTTGGATTCTTTCCGGTAATCCTTTCACAAGCTCGTCGATCTTCTCTTCCTCATCTTCGAACGCTCCCGGACACAATAGGCACAATTCTGTGAATCGTCTTTCGTACGTGGTAATATCAAATCCTTGGGTTCGTAACCCTCTAAGTTCTGTCTTCAGCTTATTGACCTCGGTTCTGGGACGGTACTTCTCGTTCATCAAGTGCTTGAATGCTGACCACGGTAGTGCGTACGCATCATCTTGTCCCACTTGCTCTAGATAGGTATTCCACCATGTTAACGCAGAACCTGTGAAGGTATGCATAGCGTACTTCACTTTGTCCTCTTCAGTACACTTACTTATGGCAAACACTGATTCGACCTTCTCGGTCCACCATTTCAATCCGATCGGTCCTTCGGTTCCATCAAATTCCAAAGGTTTGCAGGCAGTGAATTCTTTGTAGGTGCATCCTACACGATTTCCTGTACTGCTAGATCCAAGGTTATTATTGGTATGTAGCGCAGCCTGTACTGCGGCTATGTTTGAAGCTAGAAAATTACGGAATTCCTCTTCATTCATATTCACGGTGTGTCGAGTAATCGGTGCCATTTCCTTCAAAATAGTCAAATGGAACAAGTTAATCATACAGAATAGTAAGAGTAGTTAATAGTATTTCGTAGCATAATATAAACTCATTTATAAAAGCTTTTTCTTCATATTAGCGTTTTATAAGTTTAAATTCGGGTAGTACCTACCCGTTAAGTTCATACTTAGTAGCTAAGATACAATTCAACTACTACAATTCTATATGAAAAACTGATTATAATAATATTTCGCGTTCAAAATTTATACAATATTTTACAAACTTACAATACCGCTTATTTTACATAAAGCATGAAATATAGCACACAATAACTTTGATACAAGATAGTTGTGAAGATAATTCTAGCTAGTACACAAGTCGTTCAGCAAAGGCAATAAAGACACGTAATTCATACGTCCAGAAACAAGTCATGCATTCTGGTTTTACTAGGACTACTTCCCATCCTTGGTCTTGTGGAACATAACCGTTATGGCCGTTGATAAGACAGCGTGTTGTAACGTCGTCAAAGGGACGAGGGTTACGTAATGACCAACAGTCTCGTAATAACCTAAAAACCTCATTTCTTACCCCAATTACCGACTCCGTCACTTGTGGGAACGTTTTGTTTAATAGTTGTAGCCCGATGTTCTTTTTCTCACTTTGGTGAGAAGCGAACATTACTAACCCGTAAGCATAGCATGCTTCTTTATGTTGCATGTTAGCCGCTTTTTCTAAATCATGAAGTCCTATATTCGGATACATTGAGTCAAAATAATTTCTTAACCCGTTGCGTAAAATAGCATTTGGGTTCCCCGCAATATATGCGTCAAAGTAAACACATCGTAACTTATGGGTTTCCCAATGTGATATCCCCCATCTTTCAAACGAAAGTCTCTTATAAACCAAGACATTCTTGGAACGTTCTTCGAATGTCTTACAAACTGATTTCGTCGTAAATAGTTGTGCCGAAGAATTCTGACCGACTCTAGACAAGATTTCATCAATCATGTCTCCGGGTAGGTCTCTTAAAATATTGGGTTGTCTATCCATTTTGTGTTTTTATACTGTAAAATAGACAAGAGTTAGATTCATAAAAAAATACTTATTAATACAAGAAATTTTTACATATATCATAAAGCATAAGCACACTATATTACATATATTACACCACACGAATACAACTATCTTATTCCGACTCGCTCGTTTGTTCTTCTTCGATTTTGGTTCGTTTTGCCAAGTTTCTACGGATATATGATGTTCCCCTATTACGAGCTATCGTTTTCCACAACGGTTTAGAAAAACCTGGTGGTTTAGAGGTTCCCGAGTCATTGTTACAACTTAAGGGCTTCGGGGGTTGACGATACATATAAAGTTCATCGGGGTTGGAATTAGATTTCTCTATTTTTATGCCCTTTCCATTATTATTTTCTTTTGCCTTTTTAAATTCAGTTGGGGTAATTTCTATAACATCATCAGAATTCTCGTCGGAATCCGATTCATCGGAGAATTGGTAATCCTCCCAATATTTTGCTTCCTTGGCGGAAACACCATTGACCATAATTAATCTTGGTCGGTTGGTTGAGGATTTTCTTTTACTTAACCGTTTTATTATTTCCCCCACCGGTTCTATTTCCTCCTCCGGTTCCTCCTCTTCCGGTTCTGATTCTTCTTCCGGTTCTGATTCTTCTTCCGGTTCTTCTTCGGGAACTTGTGAATCAGTCCAATATATATTCGACTCTTCGTTATTATTAGGTGAGTCAATGGGATTTGTGCTAGAGGTAGACATCTATCACACAATATCAAACATGTTAAGAGATTAATATATCACATAATATATACATGTTAATAATATATAGTTTCCAACAAAAATGTTAAGCAATCATTTTTAAAGAAAACACGGTCGAAGTCCAGACTCACTAATGCATCCTAAAAAACTAGGTAAGACACACTAATGCAAATTTTCTGGTTCTTTAAGACCAACGCTCGGATACCAACTGAAATGTCCAATTCTTACTGATTAAAAACGTTCCATATTAATTGATTTCGTTGCGAGGTTTTAACCTCTATATGAGACGTTTTTCAAAGACTGCATTCATTTTTAAAACAAACCATAACCTTTATTTCATAAATAAAGGTTTAAAAAGCTTTACGTAGATTATCAAATAATGATAATCTAAAACATCCTGTTTACACACGACCATTACATAATGGTTTACAATACAAATATGTTACATCGAAATCAGTTTCTTGAATGCAGTTTTTACACAATATAATACAAACATGGACTCCAAATCTTGTCCTTATTTTAGTATGCAACAGCGAAAGCTCTTAGTATTCACCTGAGAATAAACATGCTTTAAACGTCAACAAAAATGTTGGTGAGTTATAGGTTTAACCTATATATATCAAATCGTAACAATAGACCACAAGATTTCATATTTCAATACACATCCCATACATAGAGATAAAAATCATTCATATGGTGAACACCTGGTAACCGACATTAACAAGATGCATATATAAGAATATCCCCATCATTCCGGGACACCCTTCGGATATGATATAAATTTCGAAGTACTAAAGCATCCGGTACTTTGGATGGGGTTTGTTAGGCCCAATAGATCTATCTTTAGGATTCGCGTCAATTAGGGTGCATGTTCCCTAATTCTTAGATTACCAGACTTAATAAAAAGGGGCATATTCGATTTCGATAATTCAACCATAGAATGTAGTTTCACGTACTTGTGTCTATTTTGTAAATCATTTATAAAACCTGCATGTATTCTCATCCCAAAAATATTAGATTTTAAAAGTGGGACTATAACTCACTTTCCCAGATTTTTACTTCGTCGGGAAGTAAGACTTGGCCACTGGTTGATTCACGAACCTATAACAATATATACATATATATCAAAGTATGTTCAAAATATATTTACAACACTTTTAATATATTTTGATGTTTTAAGTATATTAAGTCAGCTGTCCTCGTTAGTAACCTACAACTAGTTGTCCACAGTTAGATGTACAGAAATAAATCGATAAATATTATCTTGAATCAATCCACAACCCAGTGTATACGTATCTCAGTATTGATCACAACTCAAACTATATATATTTTGGAATCAACCTCAACCCTGTATAGCTAACTCCAACATTCACATATAGAGTGTCTATGGTTGTTCCGAAATATATATAGATGTGTCGACATGATAGGTCGAAACATTGTATACGTGTCTATGGTATCTCCAGATTACATAATATACAATACAAGCTGATTAAGTTATGGTTGGAATAGATTTGTTACCAATTTTCACGTAGCTAAAATGAGAAAAATTATCCAATCTTGTTTTACCCATAACTTCTTCATTTTAAATTCGTTTTGAGTGAATCAAATTGCTATGGTTTCATATTGAACTCTATTTTATGAATCTAAACAGAAAAAGTATAGGTTTATAATCAGAAAAATAAGTTACAAGTCGTTTTTGTAAAGGTAGTCATTTCAGTCGAAAGTACGACGTCTAGATGACCATTTTAGAAAACATACTTCCACTTTGAGTTTAACCATAATTTTTGGATATAGTTTCATGTTCATAATAAAAATCATTTTCCCAGAATAACAACTTTTAAATCAAAGTTTATCATAGTTTTTAATTAACTAACCCAAAACAGCCCGCGGTGTTACTACGACGGCGTAAATCCGGTTTTACGATGTTTTTCGTGTTTCCAGGTTTTAAATCATTAAGTTAGCATATCATACAGATATAGAATATGTGTTTAGTTGATTTTGAAAGTCAAGTTAGAAGGATTAACTTTTATTTGCGAACAAGTTTAGAATTAACTAAACTATGTACTAGTGATTACAAGTTTAAACCTTCGAATAAGATAGCTTTATATGTATGAATCGAATGATGTTATGAACATCATTACTACCTCAAGTTCCTTGGATAAACCTAATGGAAATGAGAAAAATAGATCTAGCTTTAAAGGATCCTTGGATGGCTTGAAAGTTCTTGAAGCAGAATCATGACACGAAAACAATTTCAAGTAAGATTTCCACTCGAAATAAGATTATTATAGTTATAGAAATTGAATTAAATTTTGAATATGATTATTACCTTGTATTAGAAAGATAACCTACTGTAAGTAACAAAGGTTTCTTGATCTTGGATGATTACTTGGAATGGATTTAGAAAACTTGGAAGTAAACTTGCAATCTTGGAAGTATTCTTGATTTTATGAAACAAGAACTTTTGGAATTTATGAAGAACACTTAGAACTTGAAGAAAGAACTTGAGAGAGATCAATTAGATGAAGAAAATTGAAGAATGAAAGTGTTTGTAGGTGTTTTTGGTCGTTGGTGTATGGATTAGATATAAAGGATATGTAATTTTGTTTTCATGTAAATAAGTCATGAATGATTACTCATATTTTTGTAATTTTATGAGATATTTCATGCTAGTTGCCAAATGATGGTTCCCACATGTGTTAGGTGACTCACATGGGCTGCTAAGAGCTCATAATTGGAGTGTATATACCAATAGTACATACATCTAAAAGCTGTGTATTGTACGAGTACGAATACGGGTGCATACGAGTAGAATTGTTGATGAAACTGAACGAGGATGTAATTGTAAGCATTTTTGTTAAGTAGAAGTATTTTGATAAGTTTCTTGAAGTCTTTCAAAAGTGTATGAATACATATTAAAACACTACATGTATATACATTTTAACTGAGTCGTTAAGTCATCGTTAGTCGTTACATGTAAATGTTGTTTTGAAACCTTTAGGTTAACGATCTTGTTGAATGTTGTTAACCCATTGTTTATTATAACAAATGAGATGTTAAATTGTTATATTATCATGATATTATGATATATAATATATCTTAGTATGATATATATACAGTTAAATGTCGTTACAACGATAATCGTTACATATATGTCTCGTTTCGAAATCATTAAGTTAGTAGTCTTATTTTTACATATGTATTTCATCGTTAATACACTTAATAATATATTTACTTATCATTTAACATAATTAACCAAGTGTATCAATATCTTAATATAATTCATATGTACCTAGTAAGACGTTGTTATAACGATAATCGTTATATATATCGTTTTCGAGTTTCTTAAATTAATAGTCTCATTTTTATGTATATAACTCATTGTTAAAATACCTAATGAGATACATACTTATAATAAAATCATGTTAACTATATATATAACCATATATATGTCATCGTATAGTTTTTACAAGTTTTAACGTTCGTGAATCACCGGTCAACTTGGGTGGTCAATTGTCTATATGAAACCTATTTCAATTAATCAGGTCTTAACAAGTTTGATTGCTTAACATGTTGGAAATACTTAATCATGTAAATAACAATTTCATTTAATATATATATAAATATTCCATTTAGACTTTGCAACGCCCCTGCAACCTTTCAAAGGTGCATGATGGCGATTTTTCACGACATGATAGAAGAATGCATGGAAGTTTTCATGGATGACTTTTCAGTCTTCGGTGATACATTTGAATCATGTCTAGCTAATATTGAACGAATGCTTATTAGATGCGAACAATCAAATCTAGTTCTTAATTGGGAGAAATGCCATTTCATGGTTAAAGAAGGCATCGTTCTTGGACATAAAATTTCAAAGGAAGGAATTGAAGTGGATAGAGCTAAAGTAGATGTAATTGCTAAACTTCCACATCCCACCAATGTTAGAGGAGTTAGGAGTTTTCTAGGGCATGCCGGTTTTTACCGACGTTTCATAAAAGATTTTTCTAAAATTGCCACTCCTATGAATAAACTCCTAGAAAATGATGCTCCATTCATCTTTTCAGAGGAATGCATTAAATCTTTTAATATACTTAAAGAGAAACTCACTAATGCACCGATCATGATAACTCCAAATTGGAATCTACCGTTTGAACTTATGTGCGATGCAAGTGATTTTGCAATGGGAGCCGTTTTAGGACAAAGGATTGAAAAACAAATTTCAACCTATTAATTACGCTAGTAAGGCATTACAAGGAGCACAAACAAATTATACAACTACTGAAAAAGAACTCCTTGCTATTGTCTTTGCTTTTGACAAATTTCGTTCATATCTCGTTCTAGCTAAAACGGTGGTCTATACCGACCATTCTGCTCTTAGATACCTATTTTTGAAACAAGATGCCAAACTACGATTAATCCGTTGGATCTTACTATTACAAGAGTTTGATATTGAAATCCGAGATAAAAAGGGAGCAGAAAATCTCGCCGCTGATCATCTTTCTCGTCTTGAAAATCCCGAGTTAGAAGTTCTAAATGAATCGGCCATACAAGACAACTTTCCTGATGAATATCTATTGAAGATAGATTATAATGAAATACCATGGTTTGCAGACTATGCAAACTACTTAGTATGTGGATTCCTTGAAAAAGGATTATCGTACCAAAAACGAAAGAAATTCTTCAGTGATATAAAACACTATTTCTGGGAAGATCCACATTTGTTTAAAAGTTGTCCCGATGGAATAATACGCCGATGTGTATTCGGAGATGAAGTTAGTAAAATCTTAAACCATTGTCACACAGGACCAACATGAGGGCATTATGGGCCTCAACTCACAGCAAGAAAAGTTTATGATGCTGGATTCTACTGGCCTACAATTTACAAAGACGCACACCTTCTTTGCAAATCCTGTGATGCTTGTCAAAGGGCCAGAAAAATAAGTCAACGTGATGAAATGCCACAAAATGTCATTCAAGTATGTGAAGTATTTGGCGTTTGGGGTATTGACTTTATGGGTCCATTTCCAAAATCTCATAATAATTTATACATTCTCGTAGCCATTGATTATGTATCTAAATGGGCGGAAGCACAAGCTCTCCCAACTAACAATGCACGAGTTGTAGTCAACTTTTTAAAACGTCTTTTTGCAAGGTTTGGAACACCGAAAGCTTTAATAAGTGATCGGGGAACTCATTTTTGTAATAATCAACTTGAGAAAGTTCTTAAAAGATATGGAGTAACTCATAAAATCTCCACCGCATATCATCCACAAACAAGTGGACAAGTTGAAAATACCAACCGAGCTTTAAAACGTATTCTAGAGAAAACCATAGGATCAAATCCGAAGGAATGGTCCATAAAATTGGAGGATGCACTCTGGGCTTTTAGAACAGCCTACAAAACTCCAATTGGAACCACACCTTTTAGACTCGTTTACGAAAAAGCATGTCATCTTCCAGTAGAAATTGAACACAAAGCATTTTGGGCTTTGAAGACATGTAATCTTGATTTACATGAAGCCGGACGTCTACGATTAAGTCAACTAAATGAATTAGAAGAATTAAGACAAGAAGCATACGAAAATTCGTTAATCTATAAGGAAAGAACAAAGAAATGGCATGATAAAAGAATCAGAAGTTCAAAAGAATTTAAAGAAGGAGACAGAGTTGTTCTTTTCAATTCACGATTCAAGCTATTTCCTGGAAAATTGAAATCAAGATGGTCTGGACCATTTATAGTCAAAAGAGTTTTCCCATACGGAACAGTAGAGTTAATAAATTCAAATGGGATTGAATTTAAGGTTAATGGTCACAGAGTTAAACATTACATAGATAGTCCGATGGAAGTTGACAACGAAGTTAATCACAATTTCGATACCACAGTTAACTAAGTGTGGGGAGAATCAAGTCTTTAAAGGATAATATGTATTTCTGTTAGAGTTAGATTTTCTGTTTTCGTGTAGTTCTCGAAAATGGAACCCGAATGGTCTTTCCCTAGCAGACCCTAAAGAACTAGTCTTCTCCCCCCATTCTGAATTTTTAATTTTTTTAGGTTTTTACGAAATGAAGACTTCCTGTGAACTAAACCATGGTCTAATGCTACACGCTTTGATTACTAAATGTAATAATGACACACTTCCGAGTGAACTGGTATCAGTAATCAGAGAAAAATTGGACGGAGTAAGAAAAGAATCCAGATGCGAAGATAATAAGTTACAATTTGGTAAAGGAAAATCAAAATCCGCAGCGAAAAGAAGAGCACGGCACCTTGAAAGATATCACAAATGCGGAAAATGGTCACACGAAGGTAAATGTTCAAATAATCAAACCTATTCAAACACCGAATTTGTTACTTTATGTAGAAATGGACCGTTCATATGTTTAGAAGAAAAAACATTAAATGCTCGAGGTTACGCCTATGTAGCCATGGAAAATCAATTAGTCCGACTATCTTATGAGTGGGCTAGAGCATATCACTAAGAAATCTATTTCACAGGTAAGTTTGTACAGTTTTTATTTTTATTAATTTTTTTAACCTTTTGATAATATAAGCTAATTTGTTCGCTATAAAGTATTAAATTGGTATTCGATGAAATTAGGTCTTGCGACCGAAATTGTTGATATCATACAAAAATTTATTACATCACTGCGAAATTTACCGTTTATTCTTAAGGTATAAATATCTTTAATCAATCAAACTCAAAATATTTCAAAAATTCGTCATGAGTTAAATTAGGTTATGAAACCGAAATTACTTTACCGAAAAGAGGGGCGCATATTTTTGATAATATTTGATTGATTAAAGTGGGATAAAAGCCAAAAAAAAATTTTATTTTATTTTTATCATGTTTTTAAAATTAATATATAAATCTTAAATAAATATTGTAAACTTTTAAAATTGTAAATATTTGGAAAATTAATATTTTTAATATAAGTTTGTATGTATAAAAACAAAAATATAATTTAAGTTTGGTGTGAATTTATAATATGAATTTTAAATTTAAGTTTGGTGTGAATTTAAAAACAAAAATTTACTTTATTTTGCTAAGTTAAAAATATGATTTTTAAAATTCGTCGTGAGTTGAAGACTAGGTCGTTGAACCGAAATTGCTTTACCCGAGGGAGGGACGAGAACTTTTATTATCATTATTTTTAATCTTATTGAATTAAAGTATGCCAAAAATATTAAAAAACCCAAAAATCTTTGCTTTTAAAACCGCGCTTTAAATAGACAAATTTTAAAATTATGTCGAGGGACGGACTAGGACATCGATCCGAAACGACCTCGTCCTAAATAACAAGGGAAAAAAATTTTTAAAATTAATTAATATTTGTTTTATAAGTTAAAGATTTAAAAAATAAAAATAAAAAAAAATAAACGCCGCTACTCGCGGAGTTTGTAATAGGGAAACACCGCAAGTCGCGGAGTTTGCAAGTTCTAGAAAAAAAAACGCAAAAAACAGATCAGTCCCCAACATCCCACACCCAAAATACTGCGAAAAAACCCAAAAAAAAGCCTCCCAAATTCGCAATTTTTGACCATTTTTCATCAAATCTTTCACAAAATCATGTTGAGAAGAATACTATCAAGGAATTACTTAAGGAAAACGGTAAATTTCTACACCAAAACACCCTTTAATTCGAAAATTTAGTGTTCTTGAGCAATTTTATACCCAATTCGATTTTGATGCTTTTTAGTGTAATTATGCTTAAATTGCTTATGTATTATGCTTATATAACCTAGAGTGATGCTATTTAACATGATTAGAAGCCTTAAACTTCAAATTTTGAGTAATCTAGGATTTGTGTTCTTGAGCAAAATTGGGGCTTTTTGATATAAACAGGTTATGGCTGATTTTTGTCATGAATTATTGCTAAATTAAGTAGTGTAACATGTTTAGGTAGTTAAATGATCCAAACTTTGAGCCTAAACATGATTTTGAGAATTAAAGTGGACTTTTTCAAGTCTAAAATTCATGAACTTGATTTTTGAGAGATAATGCCATTTGAAAGTTGTTTAATTGCTAATAATGATTATTTTGACATGTTATTTGAATTGAATGCTTATGAACTTGGCGAACAACTTCGTATATGCTTATTTGAAAAAGTATAGATTTGATAAAAATATGAAAATAAGCATAAGTTTGATATAAATTGAACATGTCATTGTAACTATTTTGATTGATGATTTTGCTGACACTAATGCATATTTGGATGCACAAAAATTGTGTTTGATGTGTTTTGCAGACTGAAAGGGGTGAATCTTCATCCCAAGCTCGCATTGTTCCTCCTGAGAATGCGGAACAACAAGATATTGATAACTATTACAAACAAGATATACCTCATCCAGTTATGACATTTTCAGATATGCACGTGGAAGATTTGCACCCGAACTTGAGATTAGACAGACGTTGGATAGATTATTCAAAATACCAAAGGAGCTTGCACACTCTTCATTCTAAAGCTGTTGAAGTACCTAGGGTAATAGAATGGGAACCGTTAGAAGCCGTAGGATTGGGCGAACGGATTAGAGAATTACTTACACAGAGGTTTGGTAATTCTACTTTTAACGATTGGGTACGATTATTCAACATGCGTAGACCTGTATATAAAGTTTGGTGTGAAGAATTATTGTGTAGTATAGAAATAAATGATCGGGTAGCTAGTTTAACCGATCGAACTTTTATTAGATTTTTGTAAGGAGGTTCGATGTGCCACATGTCTCTACTAGACATGGCTCAGGCCTTACGTATATATACGCCTGAGGAGCTAGCATCTGCCGATTGTCGAGGGTTGATATTAAATGGTAGGAAGATTGATAAAAATTTTGATACGCATGGTGTATGGAGTCAAATGACTAGCCATCACCGATTTAAAGGGGAAATTACTCTTATTTGGATATAGATAGAGCTGAGTTAAGAGTAATTCACAGGTTTCTAGCAAACTCGATTACACAGCGAGGTAAAAATAAGGAAAAGGTAAATGCGCAAGATTTATTTTACCACATGTGTATTCGAGACCCACAAAGCGCTGTAAGTATACCTTATTGTGTGGGTTATTTTTATCAGCTATGGTTAGGGGGATGAGACCGCACAGTATAATAGGAGGTGGTATATTTATTACATTAATTGCTGAGTATCTCGATGTGGATATAAGTCGGGGGGATTATTAATCGAAGAACCAGAACCCCACGATACAATTGGTTTAAATGTATATCATGGTGCTAAGGTTTTGAAGAGGCGAAATAACGCCGCAGTACAATATAATGGAAGACATCCACAGGTTGAAAGAAATCAACAGCCAGGTAATGTGGGAGGGGGAAATGAAATGACAGAAAATGCAAAGGTTTATAGCTTCACAAGAGTATGAAAATGATAGACATCGAGCATTTGAAGATTGGCAAGTTCATCAAAACCATATCATAGCACATTGCCAACATATAGGTAGAAACTATATTCCTACTCCAAAGCCCGTATTTCCTCCCTGGTCTATAGAGATCCAACCACCGTATCCTACTTATAACCCAGCTGAAGCATTTTATAACACATACGGTTATGCATGGAACCCCTACTGGTATCAGTATCAACCATAGTTTATTTAGTTTTATTTATTTTTGTAATGTTACTACATTTAACACTTATGTTAATATTGTAATAGTTTTTATAATTTTCTAACTTTTATTATTAGATTTTAATAATTTTTGAATGTGGGGTAATATACCAAACTTCAAAAATATGTATATATGTTTGCAGTTTATCTTATGTACACAACAGGGTAAAACAACGTATTTTCAAAGACTAGCATTAAGTTCAGTAAAAGCAACTAATTTTGCCGACAAGATGCAAAATATATGTGAAATAACAACAAGACGGAATGAACAAATGATGTGCACCATTTATCATTCAACACAAACAACAATATGTTTGGAAACTTTGGTAAAATTTAATCATTTTTCTACGCTAATCACCCTCAATAATTTAAATTGTTACCGATTTCTTGCAAATGAGGGCATTGCAAGATCTTAAGTGTGGGAAGGGGTTAAATTCTTTCGGATTTTAAAAATTTTACTTTATACACTTGGTTACCATTAGAAATACTAGTAAAGCAGTAGTTGTATTAGAATCTAGTGCTCTCTGATAATAAAGAACAGCCCTAGTCTTATATACTGACTACCCAATTCTAGTAAAATTTTTCAAAATTTTCAATTAAATGAACTCAAAATCATGTTTATACATATTTATGAACGATAAAACTAGGTGTTAACACCAAAATTATTGTTACCTTGGAAAGGACATAAATTGAGAAACAAACCAAAATGTTAGAATTCATTTAAAATGGAATAGAGGAGAATAAAAAGGCAAAGAAAGGAAAATAAAAGCCAAGTGTGGGAAATTTTTACCAAGTTATTCAAAACATATATCACATATTTTTGTACAATTAATTGTAAATACTTTTGTTTTGGACGAAAATAAACAGTTTTACCCGATTTATTATAATATATTTGAAAGAAAGATGGATCTACACGATGAATCAATTCCATCATTAAAAGGAAGTAAAGTCTTCCGAAAAAGACACGCGCTTCTTGATTTAGGTCAAGAAGTTGTCGTCCAGACCAGCTGTAGGTTGACGAAAAATCTAGAAAAGTCATCTCTAAAATCAGCAGGAAATCCACGGACCTCAGCATCAAACAGGGTCGCCAAGTGGTCAGACTTATCCTAATCATGAGAGGATCTGTCACGTACAATGGGGGACACCGTGCAAATTAGCTTGATAAGACTAATGAATTAGATCTCCAGAAAGAATAATCTCCTTAAAGATCAAAAATCAGCTTTTAAGACTGATATTACTCAATCCTAGAGATTGACCTTAAATATTGAGAATTACAAACTCATGGAATTCAATGATATATAAACTCGAGCTTGAACGAGAAAATATTTTGATCAAAATTTTAAACCGATTTGTTTTCTGAAAACCTATTTTCAATGCGTTCATTACCATTGAACGTAAAATTCTAGGAATTCACCTGGAATTCATTAGGTCACCTGAACCAAATCGAGTGTCAACCGTAAGAACGGTGGTTGCATAGCATGGTCGAAGACAGGACCTTGTGCCAGACCAGAAAAATTATAGGATGATCTTTACTATTGCTCCTACAAAGGATAGTAATAGCATCCGACACGTTTTAGACCATGAACAAAAGCATGTCAGGGGACATTGCCTTAACAGTTGCTTGTTCAACGCTTTCCTTTACAATCGGACGGTAGTTTACCGAAAGGTAATATACGGAGCAAGTATACTGGACGTGTTGCTTTCCCAATACAAGGTTAGCAAGTGGGTGACACAAAACCACAAGTTTTGAGCTAAAATTTTCAAATCTGAAACCCACTAAACCCACAAAAACAATTTGCAAACACTGGTGAAGGGTTATTCAAGAAAACTTAGCTAGGGTAAAAGCTAGAATGAATTTTCAAAAGATCAAATGTTTTCATATAGATCCAATTTCCTTAATGGATCTAAATTTTTATAGTCATGTGAGACTGTAAACCACATCGTTACTACCATTGTTTATACCGCCGTATAGAAATCACTGATGTACAAAGTGTGAAGAATAAAGAAGTGATTCTAGTATTTCAAGACTATATTGCTTGACGACAAGCAACGCTCAAGTGTGGGAATATTTGATAATGCTAAAAACGAACATATATTTCATAGCATTATTCCTCAAGAAAGACAAGCTTTTAGTTGCAATTGTTCTATTTACAAGTGATATTCGTTTAAATAATAAAAGGTGAAGACAAAAGATAGATTCGACGAATTGAAGACGCAAACGACCAAAAAGCTCAAAAGTACAAAATACAATCAAAGTGGTTCCAATTATTGATAAGAAACGTCTCAAAATTACAAGAATACAAGATTCAAAACGCAAAGTACAAGATATTAAATTATACGCAAGGACGTTCGAAAATCCGAAACCAGGACCAGAGTCAACTCTCAACGCTCGACGCAACGGACTAAAAATTACAAGTTAACTATGTATATAAATACAATATAATATATAATTAATTATATAAATTATATATATATTATATTTATATATTAAAACCGTCGGCAGACTAGGATCCAAACTTGTGTGAGCTGGGTTTACGAACTCCGCGACTTGCAGAGTTTGTAGTGCAAAGGGACCGCGACTCGCGGAGATACCCTGGACAAAAATGCCTATAAAAGCTAACGCATTTTGATCGTTTTAGATATCCTTTTATCAATCTCTCAATAAACGTATATATATATATATATATATATATATATATATATATATATATATATATATATATATATATATATATATTTTAATTTTAATTTTAATTTCTAATAATAAGGGTATGTTAGCGAATGTTGTAAGGGTGTAAGTCGAAATTCTGTCCGTGTAACGCTACGCTATTTTTAATCATTGTAAGTTATGTTCAACCTTTTTAATTTAATGTCTCGTAGCTAAGTTATTATTATGCTTATTTAATATCGAAGTAATCATGATGTTGGGCTAATTACTAAAATTGGGTAATTGGGCTTTGTACCATAATTGGGGTTTGGACAAAAGAACGACACTTGTGGAAATTAGACTATGGGCTATTAATGGGCTTTATAGTTGTTTAACTAAATGATAGTTTGTTAATTTTAATATAAAGATTTACAATTGGACGTCCCTATAAATAACCATATACACTCGATCGGACACGATGGGCGGGGTATTTATATGTACGAATAATCGTTCATTTAACCGGACACGGGAATGGATTAATAGCCACTAGAATTATTAAAACAGGGGTGAAATTATGTGCAAGAACACTTGGCATAATAGATAACAAAGTATTAAAACCTTGTTACAGTTTAAGTCCCCAATTAGTTGGAATATTTGACTTCAGGTATAAGGATAATTTGACGAGGATACTCGCACTTTATATTTATGACTGATGGACTATTATGGACAAAAACCAGACGGACATATTGAATAATCCAGGACAAAGGACAATTAACCCATGGGCATAAAACTAAAATCAACACGTCAAACATCATGATTACGGAAGTTTAAATAAGCATAATTATTTTATTTCATATTTAATTTCCTTTATTTTATATTTAATTGCACTTCTAATTATCGCACTTTTATTTATTGTTATTGTATTTAATTGCACTTTTAATTATCGTACTTTTTAATTATCGCAATTTTATTTTATCGCACTTTTATTTATCGCAATTTCATTATCGTTATTTACTTTACGCTTTAAATTAAGTTATATTTATTTTTAATATTTTACATTAGGTTTTAACTGCGACTAAAGTTTTTAAAATCGATAAACCGGTCATTAAACGGTAAAAACCCCCTTTATAATAATAATATTACTTATATATATATTTGTATTTTTATAAATTAAAACTTATATAGCGTTAAGCTTTATTAAAAGATTCCATGTGGAACGAACCGGACTTACTAAAAACTACACTACTGTACGATTAGGTACACTGCCTATAAGTATTGTAGCAAGGTTTAAGTATATCCATTCTATAAATAAATAAATATCTTGTGTAAAATTGTATCGTATTTAATAGTATTTAGTTGTAAAAATAAAGCAATTTCATATACACCTCGCATAACATCAAGTATTTTTGGCGCCGCTGCCGGGGGTCGAACCCGGGTCACCCGCGTGACAGGCGGGAATACTTGCCACTATACTACAACGACAGAACCTGTCGAACGATATTTAGTTAAACAAATATAAAGCCCATTAATAGCTATAAAACTAATGGTGTAAGTCGAATAATCGTATAACATCTAGTGCACTCATACAATTAGGTACACTGCCACAGATTCTCCATAATTGAATTTGTTGAATCTGAATCACTAGAGGATTCTGATTTAATGGTTCGTTCCTCAACAATCTCTGTTTGAATGATTGGTGGTTCCGGAGGAAAAATTAATGGTTCAGGATCTATGAATCGTCCCTGAATATTCTCCGAATTCTCAATTGTGAGGTTGGGTTCAAAAAATGGATTATCGGAAATTTGAATTGGAGTACTTGGTCGACTGGATGACGATTCTAAAGAAAAATCAACGGCGACAATATTTGCTAGATGTCTTGATCTGGTTACAGGTGGTGAACGTACAAAAGGTGATGAACGTCTTGCTCGGTGCATTCACTGAATATCCTATTAGTTTTTAAAAGGAAAGAAAAATTATATAAGTTATCCAATTAATAGACTTTTCTGATTTTTCCCACGTTTCGAATAGCCAAAAGATGCAACAGAGGGGCAGGATTCGTTTGGTCTCAATATAATTGAGTACTGTTTGGCTCCAATAACCCGGTCCACGTACAAATCCAACTATTACTACGAACCAGAAAATTTTGATGTCTATCAATTTAACCACTTAAAAAAAATTTTCGTAATTTAAAGAAATTTAGAGAAGAAATAGATTAAATTCTAAGTCCTAAAACTAGAATGTCGAGAAATAAGAAAGAAAAAGAGCGCGTCGAAAAAGGTCGAAAAAGAAAAGGGTTGAAAAATAAAAGGCGTCGAAAAATAAGAAAGAAAAAGAGTGACTTATAAAACTTTAAAACACTCGACTAACCCAACCTTATTACTATCACTAACTTAAAATTAAAATTGCAAATTAAGATTACTAATTGGAGTGATAATTGATACATAGGTAAAAGGAGTCGAAAAATAAAAATAAGAAAGTAGTGCGTCAAAACTTAAAAAGGAACTAAAAACTAAAAATTAAAAGTTGCGTCTAAAAATATTAAAGCTTACAAGAAAAACTATATCTCAAATGGCAATATCTTAAAAAGGTACTAAAACTTAAAAAGGCGTCGCAAAATTCTAAAGCACCTAAATCTTAGTCTAAAGAGAAAGCACTTAAGGGATTTTACGGTAAAGTTTAAAAATCTAGAAGTAAAAATAACTATGGCAAAAACTATGGATTAAAACTAAATATGAGCGAAAAATATAAAAAATTACGCTAAAACATTTAAAAAGGGACAAAATATAAAAATATACTAAAAGTTGTAAAAAGTACATTTTTTATAAAAATATTATTTTTATATTATTTATTTATTAAAACTATTAATTTTACAATTTAATTAAACTAAATATATATAAAATAATTAAAACTAAACTAAATTGATTAATTAACAAAACCTAATTAGGGTTTTTAAATAAATAATAATAATAATTACACGTAATTAATGCAGAATTAGGGCTTCTGCTCGTGTCAGGGTGGCTCCGCGAGTTGCGTGTGTGTTCAAAAATACTTGATGTTATGCGAGGTGTATTTATTAAGAGGATGTCCGCAACATCAAGTTAAAATAAGTGATCGGATTAATTTAAATACGATTTTGAAAAATACTTGATGTTATGCGAGGTGTATATGAAATAGCTTTATTTTTACAACTAAATACTATTAAATACGATACAATTTTACACAAGATATTTCTTTATTTATAGAATGGATATACTAAAACCTTGCTACAACACTTATAGGCAGTGTACCTAATCGTACAGTAGTGTAGTTTTTAGTAAGTCCGGTTCGTTCCACAGGGAATCTTTTAAACAAAGCTTAACGCTATATTAGTTTTAATTTATAAAAATACAAATATATATATAAGTAATATTATTATTGTAAAGGGGGTTTTTACCGTTTAATGACCAGTTTGTCGATTTTAAAAACTTTAGTCGCAGTTAAAACCTAATGTAAAATATTAAAAATAAATATAACTTAATTTAAAGCGTAAAGTAAATAACGATAATGAAATTGCGATAAATAAAAGTGAGATAAAATAAAATTGCGATAATTAAAAAGTACGATAATTAAAAGTGCAATTAAATACAATAACAATAAATAAAAGTGCAATAATTAGAAGTGCAATTAAATATAAAATAAAGGAAATTAAATATGAAATAAAATAATTATGCTTATTTAAACTTCCGTAATCATGATGTTTGACGTGTTGAGTTTAGTTTTATGCCCATGGGTTAATTGTCCTTTGTCCTGGATTATTCAATATGTCTGTCTGGTTTTTGTCCATAACAGTCCATCAGTCATAAATATAAAGTGCGAGTATCCTCGTCAAATTATCCTTATACCTGAAGTCAAATATTCCAACTAATTGGGGACTTAAACTGTAACAAGGTTTTAATACTTTGTTATCTATTATGCCAAGTGTTCTTGTACATAATTTCACCCCTGTTTTAATAATTCTAGTGGCTATTAATCCATTCCCGTGTCCGGTTAAATGAACGATTATTCGTACATATAAATACCCCGCCCATCGTGTCCGATCGAGTGTATATGGTTATTTATAGGGACGTCCAATTGCAAATCTTTATATTAAAATTAATAAACTATCATTTAGTTAAACAAATATAAAACTCATTAATAGCCCATAGTCTAATTTCCACAAGTGTCGTTCTTTTGCCCAAACCTCAATTATGGTACAAAGCCCAATTAACCAATTTTAGTAATTAGCCCAACATCATGATTACTTCGGTATTAAATAAGCTTAATAATAACTTAGCTACGAGACATTAAATTAAAAAGGTTGAACATAACTTACAATGATTAAAAATAGCGCAGCGTTACACGGACAGAATTTCGACTTACACCCTTACAACATTCGCTAACATACCCTTATTATTAGAAATTAAAATTAAAATTAAAATTAAAATATATATATATATATATATATATATATACACACGTTTATTGAGAGATTGATAAAAGGATATCTAAAACGATCAAAATGCGTTAGCTTTTATAGGCATTTTTGTCCAGGGATCTCCGCGAGTCACGATCCCTTTGCACTACAAACTCCGCAAGTCGCGGAGTTCGTAAACCCAACTCACACAAGTTTGGATCCTAGTCTGCCGACGATTTTAATATATAAATATAATATATATATAATTTATATAATTAATTATATATTATATTATATTTATATACATAGTTAACTTGTAATTTTTAGTCCGTTGCGTCGAGAGTTGAGAGTTGACTCTGGTCCCGGTTCTGGATTTTCGAACGTCCTTGCGTACAATTTAATATCTTGTACTTTGCGTTTTAAATCTTGTATTCTTGTAATTTTGAGATGTTTCTTATCAATAATTGGAACCACTTTGATTGTATTTTGTACTTTTGAGCTTTTTGGTCGTTTGCGTCTTCAATTCGTCGAATCTATCTTTTATCTTCACCTTTTATTATTTAAACGAATATCACTTGTAAATAGAACAATTGCAACTAAAAGCTTGTCTTTCTTAAGGAATAATGCTATGAAATATATGTTCGTTTTTAGCATTATCAAATATTCCCACACTTGAGCGTTGCTTGTCCTCAAGCAATATCGTCTTGAAATACTAGAATCACTTCTTTATTCTTCACACTTTGTACATCAGTGATTTCTATACGGCGGTATAAATAATGGTAGTAACGATGTGGTTTACAGTCTCACATGACTATAAAAATTTAGATCCATTAAGGAAATTGGATCTTTATGAAAACATTTGATCTTTTGAAAATTCATTCTAGCTTTTACCCTAGCTAAGTTTTCCGGAATAACCCTTCACCAGTGTTTGCAAATTGTTTTTGTGGGTTTAGTGGGTTTCAGATTTGAAAATTTTAGCTCAAAACTTGCGGTTTTGTGTCACCCACTTGCTAACCTTGTATTGGGAAAGCAACACATCCAGTATACTTGCTCTGTATATTACCTTTCGGTAAACTACCGTCCGGTTGTAAAGGAAAGCGTTGAACAAGCAACTGTTAAGGCAATGTCCCCTGACATGCTTTTGTTCATGGTCTAAAACGTGTCGGATGCTATTACTATCCTTTGTAGGAGCAATAGTAAAGATCATCCTATAATTTTTCTGGTCTGGCACAAGGTCCTGTCTTCGACCATGCTATGCAACCACCGTTCTTACGGTTGACACCCGATTTGGTTCAGGTGACCTAATGAATTCCAGGTGAATTCCTAGGATTTTACGTTCAATGGTAATGGACGCATTGAAAATATGTTTTCAGAAAACAAATCAGTTTGAAATTTTGATCAAAATATTTTCTCGTTCAAGCTCGAGTTTAGATATCATTGAATTCCATGAGTTTGTAATTCTCAATCTTTAAGGTCAATCTCTGGGATTGAGTAATATCAGTCTTAAAAGCTGATTTTTGATCTTTAAGGAGATTATCCTTTCTGGGGATCTGATTCATTAGTCTTATCAAGCTAATTTTCACGGCGTCCTCCCCATTTTACAAGACAGATCCTCTCATGGTTAGGATAAGTCTGACCACTTGGCGACCCTGTTTGATGCTGAGGTCCGTGGATTTCCTGCTGATTTTAGAGATGACTTTTCTAGGTTTTTCGTCAACCTACAGCTGGTCTGGACGAAAACTTCTTGACCTAAATCAAGAAGCGCGTGTCTTTTTCGGAAGACTTTACTTCCTTTTAATGATGGAATTGATTCATCGTGTAGATCCATCTTTCTTTCAAATATATTATAATAAATCAGGTAAAACTGTTTATTTTCGTCCAAAACAAAAGTATTTTCAATTAATTGTACACAAATATGTGATATATGTTTTGAATAACTTGGTAAAAATTTCCCACACTTGGCTTTTATTTTCCTTTCTTTGCCTTTTTATTCTCCTCTATTCCATTTTAAATGAATTCTAACATTTTGGTTTGTTTCTCAATTTATGTCCTTTCCAAGGTAACAATAATTTCAGTGTTAACACCTAGTTTTATCGTTCATAAATATGTATAAACATGATTTTGAGTTCATTTAATTGAAAATTTTTACTAGAATTGGGTAGTCAGTATATAAGACTAGGGCTGTTCTTTATTATCAGAGAGCACTAGATTCTAATACAACTACTGCTTTACTAGTATTTCTAATGGTAACCAAGTGTATAAAGTAAAAATTTTAAAATCCGAAAAAATTTAACCCCTTCCCACACTTAAGATCTTGCAATGCCCTCATTTGCAAGAAATCAGTAACAATTTAAATTATTGAGGGTGATTAGCGTAGAAAAATGATTAAATTTTACCAAAGTTTCCAAACATATTGTTGTTTGTGTTGAATGATAAATGGTGCACATCATTTGTTCATTCCGTCTTGTTGTTATTTCACATATATTTTGCATCTTGTCGTCAAAATTAGTTGCTTATGCTCAACTTAATACCAGTCTTTGAAAATGCGTTGTTTTACCCTGTTGTGTACATAAGATAAACTGCAAATATATATACATATTTTTGAAGTTTGGTATATTACCCCACATTTAAAAATTATTAAAATCTAATAATAAAAGTTAGAAAATTATAAAAACTATTACAATATCAACATAAGTGCTAAATGTAGTAACATTACAAAAATAAAATAAATAAAACTAAATAAAGTAGGGTTGATACTGATACTAGTAGGGGTTCCATGCATAACCGTATGTGTTATAAAATGCTTCAGCTGGGTTATAAGTAAGATACGGTGGTTGGATCTCTATAGACCAGGGAGGAAATACCCGCTTTGGAGTAGGAATATAGTTTCTACCTATATTTTGGCAATGTGCTATGATATGGTTTTGATGAACTTGCCAATCTTCAAATGCTCGATGTCTAGCATTTTCATACTCTTGTGAAGCTATAAACCTTTGCATTTCTGTCATTTCATTTCCCACTCCCACATTAGCTGGCTGTTGATTTCTTTCAACCTGTGGATGTCTTCCATTATATTGTACTGCGGCGTTATTTCGCCTCTTCAAAACCTTAGCACCATGATATACATTTAAACCAATTGTATCGTGGGGTTCTGGTTCTTTGATTAATAATCCCCCCCGACTTATATCCACATCGAGATACTCAACAATTAATGTAATAAATATACCACCTCCTATTATACTGTGCGGTCTCATCCCCCTAACTATAACTGATAAATAATAACCCACACAATAAGGTATACTTACAACGCTTTGTGTGTCTCGAATACACATGTGGTAAAATAAATCTTGCTCATTTACCTTTTCCTTATTTTTACCTCGCTGTGAAATTTAGTTCGCTAGAAACCTGTGAATTACTCTTAACTCAGCTCTATCTATATCCAAATAAGAGTAATTTCCCCCTTTAAATCGGTGATGGCTAGTCATTTGACTCCATACACCATGCGTATCAAAATTTTCATCAATCTTCCTACCATTTAATATCAACCCTCGACAATCGGCAGATGCTAGCTCCTCAGGCGTATATATACGTAAGGCCTGAGCCATGTCTAATAGAGACATGTGGCGCATCGAACCTCCTAACAAAAATCTAATAAAAGTTCGATCGGTTAAACTAGCTACCAGATCATTTATTTCTATACTACACAATAATTCTTCACACCATACTTTATATACAGGTCTACGCATGTTGAATAATCGTACCCAATCGTTAAAAGTAGAATTACCATACCTCTGTGTAAGTAATTCTCTAATCCGTTCGCCCAATCCTACGGCTTCTAACGATTCCCATTCT
The DNA here is from genome assembly GCF_046630445.1 of Rutidosis leptorrhynchoides. NCBI lineage: Eukaryota > Viridiplantae > Streptophyta > Magnoliopsida > Asterales > Asteraceae > Rutidosis > Rutidosis leptorrhynchoides. The sequence continues at coordinate 562,469,602 of NC_092335.1, forward strand.
ATTACCCTAGGTACTTCAACAGCTTTAGAATGAAGAGTGTGCAAGCTCCTTTGGTATTTTGGATAATCTATCCAACGTCTGTCTAATCTCAAGTTCGGGTGCAAATCTTCCACGCGCATATCTGAAAATGTCATAACTGGATAAGGTATATCTTGTTTGTAATAGTTATCAACATCCTATTATTTCGCATTCTCCGGAGGAGCAATGCGAGCTTGGGATGAAGATTCACCCCTTTCAGTCTGCAAAACACATCAAACACAATTTTTGTGCATCCAAATATGCATTAGTGTCAGCAAAATCATCAATCAAAATAATTACAATGACATGTTCAATTTATATCAAACTTATGCTTATTTTCATATTTTTATCAAATCTACACTTTTTCAAATAAGCATATACGAAATTGTTCACCAAGTTCATAAGCATTCAATTCAAATAACATATCAAAATAATCATTATTAGCAATTAAACAAGTTTCAAATGGCATTATCTCTCAAAAATCAAGTTCATGAATTTTAGACTTGAAAAAGTCCACTTTAATTCTCAAAAATCATGTTTAGGCTCAAAGTTTGGATCATTTAACTACCTAAATATGTTACACTACTTAATTTAGCAATAATTCATGACAAAAATCAGCCATAACCTGTTTATATCAAAAAGCCCCAATTTTTCTCAAGAACACAAACCCTAGATTACTCAAAATTTGAAGTTTAAGGCTTCTAATCATGTTAAATAGCATCACTCTAGGTTATATAAGCATAATACATAAGCAATTTAAGCATAATTACACTAAAAAGCATCAAAATCGAATTGGGTATAAAATTGCTCAAAAACACTAAATTTTCGGATTAAAGGGTGTTTTGGTGTAGAAATTTACCGTTTTCCTTGAGTAATTCTTTGATAGCATTCTTCTCAACATGATTTTGTGAAATATTTGATGAAAAATGGTCAAAAATTGCGAATTTGGGAGGCTTTTTTGGGGTTTTTTCGCAGTATTTTGGGTGTGGGATGTTGGGGACTGATCTATTTTTTGCGTTTTATTTTTTTTCTGGAACTTGCAAACTCCGCGACTTGCGGTGTTTCCCTATTACAAACTCCGCGAGTCGCGGCGTTTTTTTTTTAAATCTTTAACTTATAAAACAAATATTAATTAATTTTAAAAATTTGTTTCCCTTGTTATTTAGGACGAGGTCGTTTCGGATCGATGTCCTAGTCCGTCCCTCGACAAAATTTTAAAATTTGTCTATTTAAAGCTCAGTTTTAAAAGCAAAGATTTTTGGGTTTTTTAATATTTTTGGCATACTTTAATTCAATAAGATTAAAAATAATGATAATAAAGTTCTAGTCCCTCCCTCGGGTAAAGCAATTTCGGTTCAACGACCTAGTCTTCAACTCACGACGAATTTTAAAAATCATATTTTTAACTTAGCGAAATAAAGTAAATTTTTGTTTTTAAATTCACACCAAACTTAAATTTAAAATTCATATTATAAATTCACACCAAACTTAAATTATATTTTTGTTTTTATACATACAAACTTATATTAAAAATATTAGTTTTCCAAATATTTACAATTTTAAAAGTTTACAATATTTATTTAAGATTTATATATTAATTTTAAAAATATGGTAAAATAAAATTAAAAATCTTTTTGGCTTTTATCCCACTTTAATCAATCAAATATTATCAAAAATATGCGCCCCTCTTTTCGGTAAAGTAATTTCAGTTCCATAACCTAATTTAACTCATGACGAATTTTGGAAATATTTTGAGTTTGATTGATTAAAGATATTTATACTTTAAGAATAAACGGTAAATTTCGCAGTGATGTAATAAATTTTTGTATGATATCAACAATTTCGGTCGCAAGACCTAATTTCATCGAATACCAATTTAATACTTTATAGCGAACAAATTAGCGTTTATTATCAAAAGGTTAAAAAAAATAAAAAAAATAAAAACTGTACAAACTTACCTGTGAAATAGATTTCTTAGTGATATGCTCTAGCCCACTCATAAGATAGTCGGACTAATTGATTTTCCATGGCTACATAGGCGTAACCTCGAGCATTTAATGTTTTTTCTTCTAAACATATGAACGGTCCATCTCTACATAAAGTAACAAATTCGGTGTTTGAATATGTTTGATTATTTGAACATTTACCTTCGTGTGACCATTTTCCGCATTTGTGACATCTTTCAAGGTGCCGTGCTCTTCTTTTCGCTGCGGATTTTGATTTTCCTTTACCAAATTGTAACTTATTATCTTCGCATCTGGATTCTTTTCTTACTCCGTCTAATTTTTCTCTGATTACTGATACCAGTTCACTCAGAAGTGTGTCATTATTACGTTTAGTAATCAAAGCGTGTAGCATTAGACCATGGTTTAGTTCACAGGAAGTCTTCATTTCGTAAAAACCTAAAAAAAATAAAAATTCAGAATGGGGGGAGAAGACTAGTTCTTTAGGGTCTGCTAGGGAAAGACCATTCGGGTTCCGTTTTCGAGAACTACACGAAAATAGAAAATCTAACTCTAACAGAAATACATATTATCCTTTAAAGACTTGATTCTCCCCACACTTAGTTAGCTGTGGTATCGAAATTGTGATTAACTTCGTTGTCAACTTCCATCGGACTATCTATGTAATGTTTAACTCTGTGACCATTAACCTTAAATTCAATCCCATTTGAATTTATTAACTCTACTGTTCCGTATGGGAAAACTCTTTTGACTATAAATGGTCCAGGCCACCTTGATTTCAATTTTCCAGGAAATAGCTTGAATCGTGAATTGAAAAGAAGAACTCTGTCTCCTTCTTTAAATTCTTTTGAACTTCTGATTCTTTTATCATGCCATTTCTTTGTTCTTTCCTTATAGATTAACGAATTTTTGTATGCTTCTTGTCTTAATTCTTCTAATTCGTTTAGTTGACTTAATCGTAGACGTCCGGCTTCATGTAAATCAAGATTACATGTCTTCAAAGCGCAAAATGCTTTGTGTTCAATTTCTACTGGAAGATGACATGCTTTTCCGTAAACGAGTCTAAAAGGTGTGGTTCCAATTGGAGTTTTGTAGGCTGTTCCAAAAGCCCAGAGTGCATCCTCCAATTTTATGGACCATTCCTTCGGATTTGATCCTATGGTTTTCTCTAGAATACGTTTAAAGCTCGGTTGGTATTTTCAACTTGTCCACTTGTTTGTGAATGATATGCGGTGGAGATTTTATGAGTTACTCCATATCTTTTAAGAACTTTCTCAAGTTGATTATTACAAAAATGAGTTCCCCGATCACTTATTAAAGCTTTTGGTGTTCCAAACCTTGCAAAAAGACGTTTTAAAAAGTTGACTACAACTCGTGCATCGTTAGTTGGGAGAGCTTGTGCTTCCGCCCATTTAGATACATAATCAATGGCTACGAGAATGTATAAATTATTATGAGATTTTGGAAATGGACCCATAAAGTCAATACCCCAAACGTCAAATACTTCACATACTTGAATGACATTTTGTGGCATTTCATCACGTTGACTTATTTTTCCGGCCCTTTGACAAGCATCACAGGATTTGCAAAGAAGGTGTGCGTCTTTGTAAATTGTAGGCCAATAGAATCCAGCATCATAAACTTTTCTTGCTGTGAGTTGAGGCCCATAATGCCCTCCTGTTGGTCCTGTGTGACAATGGTTTAAGATTTTACTAGCTTCATCTCCGAATACACATCGGCGTATTATTCCATCGGGACAACTTTTAAACAAATGTGGATCTTCCCAGAAATAGTGTTTTATATCACTGAAGAATTTCTTTCGTTTTTGGTACGATAATCCTTTTTCAAGGAATCTACATACTAAGTAGTTTACATAGTCTGCAAACCATGGTATTTCATTATAATCTATCTTCAATAGATATTCATCAAGAAAGTTGTCTTGTATGGCCGATTCATTTAGAACTTCTAATTCGGGATTTTCAAGACGAGAAAGATGATCAGCGGCGAGATTTTCTGCTCCCTTTTTATCTCGGATTTCAATATCAAACTCTTGTAATAGTAAGATACAACGGATTAATCGTGTTTTGGCATCTTGTTTCGAAAATAGGTATCTAAGAGCAGAATGGTCGGTATAGACCACCGTTTTAGTTAGAACGAGATATGAACGAAATTTGTCAAAAGCAAAGACAATAGCAAGGAGTTCTTTTTCAGTAGTTGTATAATTTGTTTGTGCTCCTTGTAATGTCTTACTAGCGTAATATATAGGTTGAAATCGTTTTTCAATCCTTTGTCCTAAAACGGCTCCCATTGCAAAATCACTTGCATCGCACATAAGTTCAAACGGTAGATTCCAATTTGGAGTTATCATGATCAACGCATTAGTGAGTTTCTCTTTAAGTATATTAAAAGATTTAATGCATTCCTCTGAAAAGATGAATGGAGCATCCTTTTCTAGGAGTTTATTCATAGGAGTGGCAATTTTAGAAAAATCTTTTATGAAACGTAGGTAAAAACCAGCATGCCCTAGAAAACTCCTAACTCCTCTAACATTGGTGGGATGTGGAAGTTTAGCAATTACATCTACTTTAGCTCTATCCACTTCAATTCCTTCCTTTAAAATTTTATGTCCAAGAACGATGCCTTCTTTAACCATGAAATGGCATTTCTCCCAATTAAGAACTAGATTAGATTGTTCGCATCTAATAAGCATTCGTTCAAGATTAACTAAACATGATTCAAATGTATCACCGAAGATTGAAAAGTCATCCATGAAAACTTCCATGCATTCTTCTATCATGTCGGGAAAAATCGCCATCATGCACCTTTGAAAGGTTGCAGGGGCGTTGCAAAGTCCAAATGGCATGCGTTTGTAAGTAAAAGTACCATAAGGGCACGTGAATGTGGTTTTCTCTTGGTCTTTGGGTGCTATTGGAATTTGAAAATATCCGGAAAAACCATCTAGAAAACAATAGTAACTGTTTCCGGCTAATCTTTCCAACATTTGATCAATAAAAGGTAAGGGAAAGTGATCTTTTCTGGTGGCGTCATTTAATTTTCTATAATCAATACACACACGCCATCATGTTACAGTCCTAGTAGGAATAAGCTCATTTTTCTCATTTGTAATGATAGTCATGCTGTGACAACCCGGAAATTTCCAACCAAATTTAAACTTTAATCTTTATATGTTTCTGACACAATAAGCAATATTTGTTAAGTTAAATTTCAAGAATTTTAAACTATGTTCATACATTCATTCAACCTCGACCAAGTTCCAACGATTCACGAACCATTAAACGAATATGATTATATATGTATATGTGTATATATATTATAACTTGAAACGTAAACAAAATATTAGATTAAATACTTTATATGATTGTATCTGTTTCAAAATGTTTATCAATGGAATTAGAAGATAAGATCAAATGATTGAATTATCAGATATATTAAATTATGATTACAAGTCTCTGTTGAAAGGCCCACGTTGATTTGAGAAATCTTTCCATTTTAACAATATTCAGAAAATGGTAAAGTAATTTATAAATAAGAACAAATTGTCAATCATTGAGAACTAGACAAAGGATAGTGGAAGATTGAATCTCATAAAGACTCGATTGATCTATTTAGTTTCAAACGTACAAAAACGTTTTCAGTTTAAAAAGAACTTTATTATTAAAACGTATATAACTTTTATAAATATCTAGAACCACTTTTGACAACTCATTACTTAACTAGTATGATAAAGATAACGATATTTATATTTTATTTTATTAAATATATATAATGATTTAAATTAATATTATATATATTTATACGCGTATAATACGTACATAGTTTTATACTTTTACTATACTTAAACTTTACATTTACTTTATTTTTACTTTACTTTAACTTTAATAATTTACTTTAATAATTCATACTTTAATAATTCACTTTAATAATTCATACTTTAATAATTCACTTTAATAATTCATACTTTAATAATTCATTTTAATAATTCATAAATCTATTATAAATAGAATTCAATAGGTTTTATTATTTCATAGAAACTTGAAAATATTTTTCTCTAAACTCTCTCAATCGATTTACATATATATATTTACTCCGTATTATTTCAAGATATTATTAGTATACATAAAATATTACGACGGAGTGTTGTCCGAGTGATTTCGAAATTGTTTTTCGAGTAGGATAGGATTAAGGAAATTATGGGTTATAGCTATGGAGGTGATTGAGTATGGTTCATGGGTATGCTCGTGAGGTCAATATAGTATTTATCATTTCCGTTGCGTCTACGTACCTTTCCTGCAATATTGAATCTCAATATTGATACGTGAGTACTCATAATTTAACTTTTACATACTAATAGTGTATCCCTGACTAGTGCTCGAGTATTTAGGATTATGCATGCTTGTACTTTTGATATTGCCCTTAGACAGGTTAGGTTGAATCTTGAATTAGTTACACTTGCGGTTGAGATAAGGTATAAGATATGCATGTCCTTGGAAAGCTAGCGAAAAATTAAGAACTTTTCCTTTAGATATCGAATGGTTTCGATGAACGGATTAGAAGTTATAATCAATTGAATTTTCAATATTTTTATTAAAAATGATTATTATTATCGTCGTTTTTATCGTCGTTCTAGTTTTATCTTATTATTATCATTATTATTATCCTTATCAATAAAAGGGATTTATCATTAAAAATTGTTTTTTTTATTACTATCGTTATTATCGTTAAAGTTATAATTAGTATTATTATTATTATTATCCAATTATCATTATTATTATTATTATTATTATTATTATTAGTATTATTATTATTATTATCATTATTAATATATATATATCATTATTTAAAAATGGTTATTGTTATTGTTATTATTATTATTACTATATTATCATTAAGATAATTATTAATATTATCGTTAATAATATTATAGTAACTATCATTATTAATATTAGTGTAATTAAAACAAATAATTGTAACACCTAAATATTTTGATTACTATTATTATCATTATTATGAACACGATATAAAAGACGATTAAAAGCTATTAAACGAAACGATTAGGAAATAATGAGTAAGAGTATCATGATGAAATTAAAATATTATAAGATATTAATTTAGATAAAATTATCGTTCTTATTATTTTTATCATTACTATTATTATTAAAAGTATCGTTAGTATTAAAACTATCATTTTAACAAAAATTATCATTTTAATAGAAATGTCATTGTTACTATAAAATATCATTATTATTATTATTTTAAATAGAATTATTATTTTAAAGATAATATTAAAAATTATCGTAAATATTAAAGTTATCATAATTAGAATTATCGTTTTATCATAATGTCATCTTAGTAGTTATAAATATTGATATTTTTATAATAATAATTATTATTACAAAATAATACAACTTTTACTTACTATCATTATAGATATTATTTTATCAAATAAATATGTGATACAAACATAATATATACATATATACATACATATATATACATATATAGTAATAACTTACTTTAATAATACCTATCATATTATCTTTATGATATTAAATGAACCCTATAAATTTTATTACTTAATATATATAAAAGTATATTTTATTATATAAATTTAATATAAAATTTTATTTATTAATAAATAAATTATATTATTTACTCTAATAAATCTTTTAAAAATATTTAAAAATATAAAACGACGATATTTAAACTATATATTAATCATGTATAGATTTTGGGAAATTATTTTGAGTCAAATTTACTTTTGTTGACTTTTGCATATTAGTCTCGAGCATTAGGATTGTGGTACACTATGACTTGACCTAATTTGTTAGACAAATATTGACCAACATATAAATATATATAATTAATTTAGGTTCGTGAATCCGAGGCCAACCTTGCACTTGTTCAATGACGTTATATGTATTTTTACAACGAAATACAGTATGGTGAGTTATAGTCCCACTTTTAAAATCTAATATTTTTGGGATGAGAATACATGCAGGTTTTATAAATGATTTACAAAATAGACACAAGTACGTGAAACTACATTCTATGGTTGAATTATCGAAATCGAATATGCCCCTTTTTATTAAGTCTGGTAATCTAAGAATTAGGGAACAGACACCCTAATTGACGCGAATCCTAAAGATAGATCTATTGGGCCTAACAAACCCCATCCAAAGTACCGGATGCTTTAGTACTTCGAAATTTATATCTTATCCGAAGGGTGTCCCGGAATGATAGGGGATATTCTTATATGTATCTAGTTAATGTCGGTTACCAGGTGTTCACCATATGAATGATTATTTTTGTCTCTATGCATGGGACGTATATTTATGAGAACTGAAAATGAAATTCTTGTGGTCTATTAAAATGATGGAAATAAATGATTATGATAAACTAATGAACTCACCAACCTTTTGGTTGACACTTTAAAGCATGTTTATTCTCAGGTGTTAAAGAAATCTTCCGCTTTGCATTTGCTCATTTTAAAAATATTACTTGGAGTCTTTCATAGCATATTTCGAAGAACGTTGCATTCGAGTCATTGAGTTCATCAAAGATTATTATTAAATCAATTTATAGTTGGATAGTGGATATTATGAAATGGTATGCATGCCTGTCAATTTTCGATGTAAAGAAAGTTTGTCTTTTAAAAACGAATGCAATGTTTGTAAAATGTATCATATAGAGGTCAAATACCTCGCAATGTAATCAACTATTGTGAATCGTTTATAATGTATATGAACGGGTCCTTTCAGTTGGTTTTAGAGTGGTGGTCTTAGCGAACCAGGTCTGCATTAGTGTGTCTAACTGATAAGTCGATAGGATGCATTAGTGAGTCTGGACTTCGACCGTATCTGCATGTCAAAAGTTTTGCTTATCATTTTGTGTCGAAAATTAACTACTTATCATCCTCAGGAAATTACCTGCTTATCATTTTTAGTCTAAGACACGTCTTGCTGTATTGATTGCATGAATAGTGTATAGACAAAAATTCATATCTTAGCATATCTGCTAAATCATATCTTATCGTATCTGTTACTTTAAACTTTGCCTGACATATCCCGCAAAATCCTCCGTAATCTACGAAATCTTTTGATATATATATATATATATATATATATATTCTATGTAATTAGAATACCATCCGTTAGCCAAAATCATTTCATATCGGAAAAAAAATCCTTTATCCAATCGTACGAAATGGAATTCGTCATCAGTTCAAGTCACTCAGATTCCGAAATGGAATCCCATTCAAGCTCCGAAAGCAGTGTGACCGGAATAGATCAACCAATCAGTCATCACCTATTCTGGATGAATTGGGGATGGGTTCGTAGCCTCCTCAATCATTGGAGACAAGAAGAAGGTGATCCCTTCCATCCACCACATTGCCCTCTTAATGAAGAACCTGAAGCACTTACCGGCGAACCTGTCTGAAACACCATTTTCTCGCTCATTTCCAGAGTATCTCGTCACGATTATATATTACATCAAATTTTAGATTTTATTTATCCGCTCGTCCGAACCGACAATCACCTCGGTGTAATAGAAGAAGCCAACGAGCTTCGCGCTCGGGTAGTGGCTTTGGAGAATATAGTGCAGATATTACAAACACCAGCAGCAGCATCAGCAGCATAACCAGTACCACCATCATCAACACCAATAGTACCATTACCACCTCCAACCACAACCGCGTCGTAAACCTCAACTTCACAATCTGTCCCACGAGCATCAACATCATACGCACCATAGATACCAAGGAGTACCAACAACAATAACTGACGAAGTATTAATTCATAACTTCATTGGAGAAACATTCTGCGGCGATTATGTAATCTCTAAATCTTAGAGATTATCTAATCTAGCCCTAACCATAAATCAGTTAAGCGAACCAAAATGATGGAAGGAAGAGTAGAAACCCTGACAAAAATGGTGTGTGATTAACAAGCTAAACTTGCTTTACCAACAACATCAATAGTACCATCAGCGTTACCAGCATCGTCAGTACAGTCAACATCCGAATCAACAACACCGATAACATCACAAACTCCGTCAGTTCAAGAATCACTGTGGACATCATTACGAATCAATAACATTTATATTGTATCAACGAGTTATGAAGAATTAACTCATTTCCTCTGAAGAAATTATATGTATATTATATATATATATATATATATATATATATATATATATATATATATATATATATATTGAAATAAATCTTTCAGTGCTAAGCTATTGTGTGTGAATCTTAACTACTCGGTTAATTCATATTACAAATATGCAATAATGTACGTCCTTCGGCCACAACTTAACCAGCGTTAACTACAATCTCTGTCGCAATTCAACAAATTCCAATTCATAATAAATCAAGTATATATTTGATTTTACACTTTCATCATCAATGTACCCGAAAATTTTCAGATAACATCATTAGTACTTTGCAAAATTCACAAGAATTCCACGAACCGAACACCATATATCAACAAATAACGAAGTATTGATTCATAATTTCAATGTCATTAAAGAAATACTGCGTAAAAGTTATGTACTTTTTAAAGCCTTTAGGGATTATTCAATTCTAGTTTCAACCGTAAATCAAATGAGTTTAATTTAACATTAACTCATTAAATCTTTGTTACATCTGAAGAAAATATACATATATATATTTTCATAAAGACTGTAATAAAATTCTTTTGTACAAAATATTAATTGTGAATTTTTTTTTTAACAGGTAGGTAATACCCGAGAGATATATAAATTCACAATTAATATGTTACATTCTTCGAATCTGATTCAGCAAATCATCCATTATACTCCCTACTTTCACAACAATATACATTCTTTTATAGAAATCAAAACAACCATACTCATTCAAAATTTAATTACATATTCTGATTTTGAAATCTCAAAATTTAACTTGAGATATGACAAAAATCATCACTCTTAGATCCTTACATCTTTCACAAGCTATATTTTGACTTCAAAACTGTGTTAGAACATCAAATGTATGTTAACGATTACAATCTGTGTTCAAACCCTTTGAAAATTTCTGAAGACACTTCGAATGATGAGCAATCGAGATGATGATCCAACCACATGTTACCCACAGTTATGTACCCGAAAAACTCTTGAAACCAAAGTAAAAGTTTAAACAACGTATCCGCATCAGATTCTTTTGCATTTATTAGAAAAAATAACTTTGCGACTCCTATTCAAAGTAGCCAGTTTTGTCACAGCTCCAGCAAGTCAACTTCGACTTTTCAGTCAGACTAACCTTATTATAACCTTGAGATATACACCATCGTTACCAGGGAACCTTTTACATTCCACCATATTATTAGCAGATGTACCAACAACTTCATTACCCTTTGACTTTAGCCTCTCCAAAAAGTCATCATAATTATTCATTGAAACCCCATCATTTACTCATTCGCATCTTGTAATGAGAATTGCCATACGAATCATTGGGAATTAGCAATCAGCATTTTGAAATCTTGCAGCATGTCTGCGCCAACAGTTATATGTGTATATATAACGTCTATCTTCTGGACTTAATTTGAATGTGAAGTTTCTGAAAAACACTCCGAACTACGAATTGGTTCTCCGAAAATGGAAAAAATGCTGATGAAGCAGCAAAAACTATAAACGACTTTAAATGGTAAAAGCTGGATGATAATGATGAAGTGTGCTGGCAAAGCGCAGAAAAAGAGTAGTTTTGGAACTGGAAAACGGATTGAGCAAAGTAGGAAGGAGGCTGTGGACAAATTACAAAGACTGAACCCGACTTTAAAGGATCCAAATGATTCAGTACCTGCTGAAGTCATTAACGAATACCTTGCTCCTGACTCTAAACCCCTGCGGACAATATTCTTCATCATCCTCTGATATTAGAAATTCTAAAATATCATCATATCTTTCATTATAAATATCCTCCATATTTCTGAAGATATTTTCTTAATTTTTCTTATTTGAAATCATTTACCTCTTCGCGCTATCTGTATTACATCATAAAAGAAACTATTTTAGTTTCTAAATTCTGAAAGATTCAAGTTTAAAATAGGAATATTTTGAAGTAGTGTTGAGAACTGAAGCATGAATTAGTATAATATAATGACACTTGATCAATGTGATTATATTACAGTAAGTCATGCTGAGTTTCTAAATGGAACGTGATGATTCACAGATCATAACATCATCATGTGCCATGTTATACGACTCTTGTATTCTATTTAACCTCTAAAATATCAAGAAAATATTTCTTGATGATTCGGCCTTTTCCAAGGTATTCTAGTAATTTGACAAGTCAAGATCGTGCCATCACAATTTCCTTCCTAGAACATTAACAATGTTCATTCCGAAATTCATATCTGTGAATTCTGGACTATTACAAGCGGTGCTTAATCGCAAGAAGAAGAAACGAAAGGACAAAACTCCGAAATAGAAATTGGGATATAAATTGCAGCAAATAAAAGAGAGTATTAACTGTGAATGATAATGATTATAGAAGACAGAAGCAGAGACTTTGAAATATAAGGGAACATATAAAGCCCAACGACAAACTAGAAATAATAAACCATATATCGATGCATATAGCAATATAAAGACATGGGAGAACTAGAAACACTATAAACCCAAGAGTATAGTAGAAGTAAATAGATTCTTCCGGCGGTAGATGAAAAAGAAGAATGACCGATATGAAAGTTAGAAGTATATCGAGAATCAGAGCTGGATGGAGCATATTGATGAATACTTTAAAATATGAGTTGAGGGGGAAAGAATAGAAGGTGATGAAACATGACTAGGAACTTAGAAATCAATAGATTTAACTCACACAATGGCAGAATAAGTGAATCAAACCCTCTAGTGAATAGGTTAAGTTTTTTTTTTTGATTAATTTAGTCAAACCACAACTAAATCAAGTGTGATTAGATCAACACCTAGAGCTATTATTCACCACATGGGTGATTTGGACTGAGAGAGAATCGGAGGAGCTCAATAGATCTGAGTGTGTGTAACAAATAAGAGGCTTAACCTCAAGTGAAGAACATAAGACTTTATATACCCCTGCTGTTGACTCACCCATACGATTCATTCATCACACGTACGAGTTGGCTTCATCAGCCGTACGGGTGATCACTCACTCGTGTCTTCTCATTTAGGTTGTAATTGTGACTTAGCTCAGCATCAACCGTGCGTATGAGCCTGTCAGCCGTACTAGTGAGGCTTCACTCGTACGTCTGACTAAGTCTAACATAGTCAAACATCTAAATCTTGTTCTTGCAGTTCCTGTAACCACATACAAACACAGGATAATAATGAGCAATCATGGTGGCCTGTAAACTGTTGTACCTGCAATGGACGTGGGTAGATGTCTAGGGACTTGCATAAAATGCATCAACAGAAGGTGTGAGTTGTAAGGAAACGAAGGAGGTGAATTTATAAGAAAATCTCCGACAGAATAATTAAAATGGACGATCGCATTTAAAGCGGATCCTAATTTCCTTGATTACCGGAGAGTCAAATCTTATTAAGAAGATTTTCTTCAAATCTCTTGAAATCTGGGAATCAATCATATCTACGTCAAATGATAAGATGAATCTACACTTATTCATTTCACTCTTCTATGTTAGCTTCATTCGTACTCTTCATATAAATGGATTGTTTATCCAAATTATTCGCTGATGATAAAACTCTAATTTTCAGCCCGTATGTATCATGAAAACATACTTATTATCATTCACGACCTTTCCACTTAAATTTCGGGACGAAATTTCTTTAACGGGTAGGTACTGTGACAACCCGGAAATTTCCAACCAAATTTAAACTTTAATCTTTATATGTTTCCGACACAATAAGCAATATTTGTTAAGTTAAATTTCAAGAATTTTAAACTATGTTCATACATTTATTCAACCTCGACCAAGTTCCAACGATTCACGAACCATTAAACGAATATGATTATATATGTATATGTGTATATATATTATAAATTGAAACGTAAACAAAATATTAGATTAAATACTTTATATGATTGTATCTGTTTCAAAATATTTATCAATGGAATTAGAAGATAAGATCAAATGATTGAATTATCAGATATATTAAATTATGATTAAAAGTCTCTGTTGAAAGGCCCACGTTGATTTGAGAAATCTTTCCATTTTAACAATATTCGAAAAATGGTAAAGTAATTTATAAATAAGAACAAATTGTCAATCATTGAGAACTAGACAAAGGATAGTGGAAGATTGAATCTCATAAAGACTCGATTGATCTATTTAGTTTCAAACGTACAAAAATGTTTTCAGTTTAAAAAGAACTTTATTATTAAAACGTATATAACTTTTATAAATATCTAGAACCACTTTTGACAACTCATTACTTAACTAGTATGATAAAGATAACGATATTTATATTTTATTTTATTAAATATATATAACGATTTAAATTAATATTATATATATTTATACGCGTATAATACGTACATAGTTTTATACTTTTACTATACTTAAACTTTACCTTTACTTTATTTTTACTTTACTTTAACTTTAATAATTCACTTTAATAATTCATACTTTAATAATTTATACTTTAATAATTCAATTTAATAATTCATACTTTAATAATTCACTTTAATAATTCATACTTTAATAATTCACTTTAATAATTAATACTTTAATAATTCACTTTAATAATTCAAAAATCTATTATAAATAGAATTCAATAGGTTTCATTATTTCATAGAAACTTGAAAATATTTTTCTCTAAACTCTCTCAATCGATTTACATATATATATTTACTCCGTATTATTTCAAGATATTATTATTATACATAAAATATTACGACGGAGTGTTGTCCGAGTTATTTCGAAATTGTTTTTCGAGTAGGATAGGATTAAGGAAATTATGGGTTATAGCTATGGAGGTGATTGAGTATGGTTCATGGGTATGCTCGTGAGGTCAATATAGTGTTTATCATTTCCGTTGCGTCTACGTACCTTTCCTGCAATATTGAATCTCAATATTGATACGTGAGTACTTATAATTTAACTTTTACATACTAATAGTGTATCCCTGACTAGTGCTCGAGTATTTAGGATTATGCATGCTTGTACTTTTGATACTGCCCTTAGACAGGTTAGGTTGAATCTTGAATTAGTTACACTTGCGGTTGAGATAAGGTATAAGATATGCATGTCCTTGGAAAGCTAGCGAAAAATTAAGAACTTTTCCTTTAGATATCGAATGGTTTCGATGAACGGATTAGAAGTTATAATCAATTGAATTTTCGATATTTTTATTAAAAATGATTATTATTATCGTCATTTTTATCGTCGTTCTAGTTTTATCTTATTATTATCATTATTATTATCCTTATCAATAAAAGGGATTTATCATTAAAAATTATTTTTTTTATTACTATCGTTATTATCGTTAAAGTTATAATTAGTATTATTATTATTATTATTATTATTATCCAATTATCATTATTATTATTATTATTATTATTATTATTATTATTATTATTATTATTATTAGTATTATTATTATTATTATCATTATTAATATATATATATCATTATTTAAAAATGGTTATTGTTATTGTTATTATTATTATTACTATATTATCATTAAGATAATTATTAGTATTATCGTTAATAATATTATAGTAACTATCATTATTAATATTAGTGTAATTAAAACAAATAATTGTAACACCTAAATATTTTGATTACTATTATTATCATTATTATGAACACGATATAAAAGACGATTAAAAACTATTAAACGAAACGATTAGGAAATAATGAGTAAGAGTATCATGATGAAATTAAAATATTATAAGATATTAATTTAGATAAAATTATCGTTCTTATTATTTTTATCATTACTATTATTATTAAAAGTATCGTTAGTATTAAAACTATCATTTTAACAAAAATTATCATTTTAATAGAAATGTCATTGTTACTATAAAATATCATTATTATTATTATTTTAAATAGAATTATTATTTTAAAGATAATATTAAAAATTATCGTAAATATTAAAGTTATCATAATTAGAATTATCGTTTTATCATAATGTCATCTTAGTAATTATAAATATTGATATTTTTATAATAATAATTATTATTACAAAATAATACAACTTTTACTTACTATCATTATAGATATTATTTTATCAAATAAATATGTGATACAAACATAATATATACATATATACATACATATATATACATATATAGTAATAACTTACTTTAATAATACCTATCATATTTTCTTTATGATATTAAATGAACCCTATAAATTTTATTACTTAATATATATAAAAGTATATTTTATTATTTAAATTTAATATAAAATTTTATTTATTAATAAATAAATTATATTATTTACTCTAATAAATCTTTTAAAAATATTTAAAAATATAAAACGACGATATTTAAACTATATATTAATCATGTATCGATTTTGGGAAATTATTTTGAGTCAAATTTACTTTTGTTGACTTTTGCATATTAGTCTCGAGCATTAGGATTGTGGTACACTATGACTTGACCTAATTTGTTAGACAAATATTGACCAACATATAAATATATATAATTAATAATTAATTTAGGTTCGTGAATCCGAGGCCAACCTTGCACTTGTTCAATGACGTTATATGTATTTTTACTACGAAATACAGTATGGTGAGTTATAGTCCCACTTTTAAAATCTAATATTTTTGGGATGAGAATACATGCAGGTTTTATAAATGATTTACAAAATAGACACAAGTACGTGAAACTACATTCTATGGTTGAATTATCGAAATTGAATATGCCCCTTTTTATTAAGTCTGGTAATCTAAGAATTAGGGAACAGACACCCTAATTGACGCGAATCCTAAAGAAAGATCTATTGGGCCTAACAAACCCCATCCAAAGTACCGGATGCTTTAGTAATTCGAAATTTATATCATATCCGAAGGGTGTCCCGGAATGATAGGGGATATTCTTATATGTATCTAGTTAATGTCGGTTACCAGGTGTTCACCATATGAATGATTATTTTTGTCTCTATGCATGGGACGTATATTTATGAGAACTGAAAATGAAATTCTTGTGGTCTATTAAAATGATGGAAATAAATGATTATGATAAACTAATGAACTCACCAATCTTTTGGTTGACACTTTAAAGCATGTTTATTCTCAGGTGTTAAAGAAATCTTCCGCTGTGCATTTGCTCATTTTAAAGATATTACTTGGAGTCTTTCATAGCATATTTCGAAGAACGTTGCATTCGAGTCATTGAGTTCATCAAAGATTATTATTAAATCAATTTATAGTTGGATAGTGGATATTATGAAATGGTATGCATGCCTGTCAATTTTCGATGTAAAGAAAGTTTGTCTTTTAAAAACGAATGCAATGTTTGTAAAATGTATCATATAGAGGTCAAATACCTCGCAATGTAATCAACTATTGTGAATCGTTTATAATGTATATGAACGGGTCCTTTCACATGCCACCCTTCTTAGGCACGCATTGAACTGGGCTTACCCATGGACTATCAGAAATTGGATAAATTAAACCTGCATCAAGCAGTTTAATAATTTCTTTTTTAACAACATCTTGCATATTAGGATTTAGTCTTCATTGGCGTTGCACATATGTTTTATGACCTTCTTCCATAAGGATTTTATGTGTGCAATACGAATGACTTATTCTGTTAATATCATGAATTTTCCATGCAATAGCTGGTTTATGAGCTTTTAGCACAGAAATGGTACAATTTTATAAGTATTTATAGCACCATATCAAGTATTTTTGGCGCCGCTGCCGGGGAACAACGAAGCGAAACGCCACACACACAAAAAAAAGAAGATTTTTATTAAGTTTTATTTAGTTTTTGTAAAAATACATTTTTTTATATAAAAAAAAACACCGAAAAAAATATATATATATAAATCTATTTTTAAGATTTTTATTTATAAAATTATAAAGTATTTCTATTTTTTTATTTTAGTTTTTAAAATATAAGTTTTTATTTATTATATTTTATATAATTATTAAAAACAGAAAAATATATAAAATAGAATTTAAAAAAAACTACAGAACCTGTCGAACGATATTTGTGCATTTAAAATTTTAACCTCCGAGACTCGCGGGGTTTTCTGGTACGTGGCACCGCAACTCGCGGAGCCACCCTGACACGAGCAGAAGCCCTAATTCTGCATTAATTACGTGTAATTATTATTATTATTTATTTAAAAACCCTAATTAGGTTTTGTTAATTAATTAATTTAGTTTAGTTTTAATTATTTTATATATTTAGTTTAATTAGTTTAATTAAATTGTAAAATTAATAGTTTTAATAAATAAATAATATAAAAATAATATTTTTATAAAAATTGTACTTTTTACAACTTTTAGTATATTTTTATATTTTGTCCCTTTTTAATTGTTTTAGCGTAATTTTTTGTATTTTTCGCTCATATTTAGTTTTAATCCATAGTTTTTGCCATAGTTATTTTTATTTCTAGATTTTTAAGCTTTGCCGTAAAATCCCTTAAGTGCTTTCTCTTTAGACTAAGATTTAGGTGCTTTAGAATTTTGCGACGCCTTTTTAAGTTTTAGTACCTTTTTAAGATATTGCCATTTGGGATATAGTTTTTCTTGTAAGCTTTAATATTTTTAGACGCAACTTTTAATTTTTAGTTTTTAGTTCCTTTTTAAGTTTTGACGCACTACTTTCTTTTTTTTATTTTTCTACGGCTTTTACCTATGTATCAATTATCACTCCAATTAGTAATCTCAATTTGCAATTTTAATTTTAAGTTAGTGATAGTAATAAGGTTGGGTTAGTCGAGTGTTTTAAAGTTTTATAAGTCACTCTTTTTCTTTCTTATTTTTCGACGCCTTTTATTTTTCAACCCTTTTCTTTTTCGACCTTTTTCGACGCGCACTTTTTCTTTCTTATTTCTCGACATTCTAGTTTTAGGACTTAGAATTTATTCTATTTCCTCCTCTAAATTTCTTTAAATTATGAAAATTTATTTTTAAGTGGTTAAATTGATAGACATCAAAATTTTCTGGTTCGTAGTAATAGTTGGATTTGTACGTGGACCGGGTTATTGGAGCCAAACAGTACTCAATTATATTGAGACCAAACGAATCCTGCCCCTCTGCTGCATCTTTTGGCTATTCGAAACGTGGGCAAAATCAGAAAAGTCTATTAATTGGATAACTTATATAATTTTTCTTTCCTTTTAAAAACTAATAGGATATTCAGTGAATGCACCGAGCAAGACGTTCACCACCTTTTGTACGTTCACCACCTGTAACCAGATCAAGACATCTAGCAAATATTGTCGCCGTTGATTTTTCTTTAGAATCGTCATCCAGTCGACCAAGTACTCCAATTCAAATTTCCGATAATCCATTTTTTGGACCCGACCTCACAATTTAGAATCCAGAGAATATTCAGGGACGATTCATAGATCCTGAACCATTAATTTTTCCTCCGGAACCACCAATCATTCAAACAGAGATTGTTAAGGAATGAACCATTAAATCCGAATCCTCTAGTGATTCAGATTCAACAAATTCAATTATGGAGAATCTGGAACCTCTAAGTATGGAAGACCAAATGCGAGCTAAACGCACTGGCCAAGGTCACGCAATTACTCATCCAGACATTAATGCGCCAGATTATGAAATCAAAGGACAAATTCTACATATGGTGACTAATCAATGCCAATTTAATGGTGCGCCGAAGGAAGATCCAAATGAACATCTTCGTACCTTTAATAGGATCTGCACACTATTTAAAATCCGAGAAGTTGAGGATGAACAGATATATCTCATGTTATTTCCCTGGACTTTAAAGGGAGAAGCCAAAGATTGGTTGGAATCGTTACCTGAAGGGGCGATTGATACATGGGACGTTTTAGTTGAAAAATTTCTTAAACAATTCTTTCCGGCATCTAAAGCCGTAAGACTTCAAGGAGAAATTGTTACGTTCACACAGAAACCGAATGAAACTCTATATGAGGCGTGGACTAGATTTGGAAAGTTATTAAGAGGATGTCCGCAACATGGTTTAGACACTTGTCAAATAGTACAAATATTCTACCAAGGATGCGACATCACTACAAGAAAAGACATAGATATAGCAGCTGGTGGTTCTATTATGAAGAAAACAGAAACTGATGCTTATAAAATTATTGATAACACTGCTTCCCACTCACATGAGTGGCACCAAGAAAAAGATATCATTAGATCATCTAAAGCAGCTAGAGCCGATTCTAGCCATGACTTAGATTCCATTTCCGCAAAGATAGACGATGTCGAGAGACGAATGGAAAAGATGACTAAGGATATACACTCAATACGAATTAATTGTGAGCAGTGTGGAGGACCACATTTTACAAAAGATTGTCTTAGTATTGAACTAACAATGGAACAAAGAGAGAATATTTCATACATAAACCAAAGGCCTGGAAATAATTATCAGAATAATTATCAACTGCCAAGACCAATTTACAATCAAAACCAGAATTATAACCGAAATGTTCCATACAACAACCAACAAGGTCCTAGCAATCAACAAGTATCCAATAATACTTACAATCAGCAAAGACCTAATTTTCAAAACAAACCACCACAAACCGATGATAAAAAGCCGAATTTAGAAGATATGATGACGAAGCTAGTTGAAACTCAAATGCAGTTTTTCACATCTCAGAAACAAACCAATGAACAAAATGCTCAAGCATTTAGAAATCAACAAGCTTCTATTCAAAACTTGAAACAAGAAGTAAATAACCTAGCAAGGTTAATAGGTGAAAGAAAACTGGGAAGTCTACCTAGTGATACAAATGCTAACCCCCAGAATGAAACAGCTAAAGCCATTACCACAAGAAGTGGTACAACACTTAAACCACCTGAAATACCTGTAATTTCTGATGAAGCTATTCCTACTCCACAAGAACCACAACCTGAACAAGATAAGGAAAAAGAACCGGTAGTTGAAAAGGTTAATGAAGATAACACAGTTAAAGCTAAACCTTATGTTAAACCATACCAACCACCATTTCCTTACCCGAGTAAAATGAAGAAAGAGAAACTTGAAGCCTAGCAATACAAATTCTTGGATATGTTTAAACAGATAAATGTAAATCTTCCTTTCATTGATTTGATTTCAGGAATGCCTAGATATGCTAAATTTCTGAAAGATCTAATCTCGAATAGAAAGAAAATGGAAGAACTCTCAGCTGTTACTATGAATACTAATTGTTCAGCTGTGCTGTTGAATAAGATACTAGAAAAACTATCCGATCCAGGAAGTTTCACAATTCCATGTTTTCTGGGTAGTCTTAGTTCAATAGAAGCATTGGCAGACTTAGGTGCTAGTATAAATCTAATGCCGTATTCACTATACGCTAAACTAGACCTTGGAGAATTGAAACCAACAAGAATAAGTATACAACTAGCCGATAGATCAATAAAATATCCTAGAGGGATAATGGAGAACATGCTAGTTAAAGTTGGTACTTTAGTACTTCCAGTAGATTTTGTTGTTCTGGACATGGAAGAAGATTCTCAAGTTCCTCTCATATTAGGAAGACCATTCTTAAACACGGCTAAAGCAATGATAGACGTGTTCGGTAAGAAACTGACCCTAAGTAAAGAGGATGAGAGTGTTACCTTTTCAGTTGATAGAGCAATGCAACAACCGCAATTTGCAGATGATACATGCTATTATATTCAAACTATAGATTCACATGCCGAATTATTAGAAGAATTTCCAGAATTACAAGGAACGGGAGAATGTTCTTTAGGAGAAGGAACTGAACCAATTGATGAAACTGAAATGTTAGCTACACTAATAGCTAATGGATATGAACCGACAACAGAAGAAATTCAAATGCTAAAAGAAGAAGACAGATATCAATATAAATCATCGATAGAAGAATCACCGACATTAGAGTTAAAGCCACTTCCAAACCATTTGGAATACGCTTATTTACATGGTGAATCTGAATTACCCGTAATAATATCGTCTTCTCTTACCGAAAATGAGAAATCACAACTCATTTCTGTGCTAAAAGCTAATAAACCAGCTATTGCATGGAAAATTCATGATATTAAAGGAATAAGCCCTTCGTATTGCACACATAAAATCCTTATGGAAGAAGGTCATAAAACGTATGTGCAACGCTAATGAAGACTAAATCCTAATATGCAAGATGTTGTTAAAAAAGAAATTATTAAACTGCTTGATGCAGGTTTAATTTATCCAATTTCTGATAGTCCATGGGTAAGCCCAGTTCAATGCGTGCCTAAGAAGGGTGGCATGACTGTCATTACAAATGAGAAAAATGAGCTTATTCCTACTAGGACTGTAACAGGATGGCGTGTGTGCATTGATTATAGAAAATTAAATGACGTCTCCAGAAAAGATCACTTTCGCTTACCTTTTATTGATCAAATGTTGGAAAGATTAGCCGGAAACAGTTACTATTGTTTTCTAGATGGTTTTTCCGGATATTTTTAAATTCCAATAGCACCCGAAGACCAAGAGAAAACCACATTCACGTGCCATTATGGTACTTTTACTTACAAACGCATGCCATTTGGACTTTGCAACGCCCCTGCAACCTTTCAAAGGTGCATGATGGCGATTTTTCACGACATGATAGAAGAATGCATGGAAGTTTTCATGGATGACTTTTCAGTCTTCGGTGATACATTTGAATCATGTCTAGCTAATCTTGAACGAATGCTTATTAGATGCGAACAATCAAATCTAGTTATTAATTAGGAGAAATGCCATTTCATGGTTAAAGAAGGCATCGTTCTTGGACATAAAATTTCAAAGGAAGGAATTGAAGTGGATAGAGCTAAAGTAGATGTAATTGCTAAACTTCCACATCCCACCAATGTTAGAGGAGTTAGGATTTTTCTAGGGCATGCCGGTTTTTACCGACGTTTCATAAAAGATTTTTCTAAAATTGCCACTCCTATGAATAAACTCCTAGAAAATGATGCTCCATTCATCTTTTCAGAGGAATACATTAAATCTTTTAATATACTTAAAGAGAAACTCACTAATGCGCCGATCATGATAACTCCAAATTGAAATCTACCGTTTGAACTTATGTGCGATGCAAGTGATTTTGCAATGGGAGCCGTTTTAGGACAAATGATTGAAAAACGATTTCAACCTATATATTACGCTAGTAAGACATTACAAGGAGCAAAAACAAATTATACAACTACTGAAAAAGAACTCCTTGCTATTGTCTTTGCTTTTGACAAATTTCGTTCATATCTCGTTCTAGCTTAAATGGTGGTCTATACCGACCATTCTGCTCTTAGATACCTATTTTTGAAACAAGATGCCAAATCACGATTAATTCGTTGGATCTTACTATTACAAGAGTTTGATATTGAAATCCGAGATAAAAAGGGAGCAGAAAATCTCGCCGCTGATCATCTTTCTCGTCTTGAAAATCCCGAATTAGAAGTTCTAAATGAATCGGCCATACAAGACAACTTTCCTGATGAATATCTATTGAAGATATATTATAATGAAATACCATGGTTTGCAGACTATGCAAACTACTTAGTATGTGGATTCCTTGAAAAAGGATTATCGTACCAAAAACGAAAGAAATTCTTCAGTGATATAAAACACTATTTCTGGGAAGATCCACATTTGTTTAAAAGTTGTCCCGATGGAATAATTCGCCGATGTGTATTCGGAGATGAAGCTAGTAAAATCTTAAACCATTATCACACAGGACCAACAGGAGGGCATTATGGGCCTCAACTCACAGCAAGAAAAGTTTATGATGCTGGATTCTATTGGCCTACAATTTACAAAGACGCACACCTTCTTTGCAAATCCTGTGATGCTTATCAAAGGGCCGGAAAAATAAGTCAACGTGATGAAATGCTACAAAATGTCATTCAAGTATGTGAAGTATTTGACGTTTGGGGTATTGACTTTATGGGTCCATTTCCAAAATCTCATAATAATTTATACATTCTCGTAGCCATTGATTATGTATCTAAATGGGCGGAAGCACAAGCTCTCCCAACTAACGATGCACGAGTTGTAGTCAACTTTTTAAAACGTCTTTTTGCAAGGTTTGGAACACCGAAAGCTTTAATAAGTGATCGGGGAACTCATTTTTGTAATAATCAACTTGAGAAAGTTCTTAAAAGATATGGAGTAACTCATAAAATCTCCACCGCATATCATCCACAAACAAGTGGACAAGTTGAAAATACCAATCGAGCTTTAAAACATATTCTAGAGAAAACCGTAGGATCAAATCCGAAGGAATGGTCCATAAAATTGGAGGATGCACTCTGGGCTTTTAGAACAGCCTACAAAACTGCAATTGGAACCACACCTTTTAGACTCGTTTACGGAAAAGCATGTCATCTTCCAGTAGAAATTGAACACAAAGAATTTTGGGCTTTGAAGACATGTAATCTTGATTTACATGAAGCCGGACGTCTACAATTAAGTCAACTAAACGAATTAGAAGAATTAATACAAGAAGCATACGAAAATTCGTTAATCTATAAGGAAAGAACAAAGAAATGGCATGATAAAAGAATCAGAAGTTCAAAAGAATTTAAAGAAGGAGACAGAGTTCTTCTTTTCAATTCACGATTCAAGCTATTTCCTGGAAAATTGAAATCAAGATGGTCTGGACCATTTATAGTCAAAAGAGTTTTCCCATACGGAACAGTAGAGTTAATAAATTCAAATGAGATTAAATTTAAGGTTAATGGTCATAGAGTTAAACATTACATAGATAGTCCGATGGAAGTTGACAACGAAGTTAATCACAATTTCGATACCACAGCTAAATAAGTGTGGGGAGAATCAAGTCTTTAAAGGATATTATGTATTTCTATTAGAGTTAGATTTTCTGTTTTCGTGTAGTTCTCGAAAATAGAACCCGAATGGTCTTTACCTAGCAGACCCTAAAGAACTAGTCTTCTCCCCCCATTCTGAATTTTTATTTTTTTTAGGTTTTTACGAAATGAAGACTTCCTGTGAACTAAACCATGGTCTAATGCTACACGCTTTGATTACTAAACGTAATAATGACACACTTCCGAGTGAACTGGTATCAGTAATCAGAGAAAAATTGGACGGAGTAAGAAAAGAATCCAGATGCGAAGATAATAAGTTACAATTTGGTAAAGGAAAATCAAAATCCGCAGCGAAAAGAAGAGCACGACACCTTGAAAGATGTCACAAATGCGGAAAATGGTCACACGAAGGTAAATGTTCAAATAATCAAACCTATTCAAACACCGAATTTGTTACTTTATGCAGAGATGGAACGTTCATATGTTTAGAAGAAAAAACATTAAATGCTCGAGGTTACGCCTATGTAGCCATGAAAAATCAATTAGTCCGACTATCTTATGAGTGGGCTAGAGCATATCACTAATAAATCTATTTCACATGTAAGTTTGTACAGTTTTTATTTTTTATTTTTATTTTTTTAACCTTTTGATAATAAACGCTAATTTATTCGCTATAAAGTATTAAATTGGTATTCGATGAAATTAGGTATTGCGACCGAAATTGTTGATATCATACAAAAATTTATTACATCACTACGAAATTTACCGTTTATTCTTAAGGTATAAATATCTTTAATCAATCAAACTCAAAATATTTCAAAAATTCGTCATGAGTTAAATTAGGTTATGGAACCGAAATTACTTTACCGAAAAGAGGGGTGCATATTTTTGATAATATTTGATTGATTAAAGTGGGATAAAAGCCAAAAAGATTTGTAATTTTATTTTTACCATGTTTTTAAAATTAATATATAAATCTTAAATAAATATTGTAAACTTTTAAAATTGTAAATATTTGGAAAATTAATATTTTTAATATAAGTTTGTATGTATAAAAACAAAAATATAATTTAAGTTTGGTGTGAATTTATAATATGAATTTTAAATTTAAGTTTGGTGTGAATTTAAAAACAAAAATTTACTTTATATCGCTAAGTTAAAAATATGATTTTTAAAATTCGTCGTGAGTTGAAGACTAGGTCGTTGAACCGAAATTGCTTTACCCGAGGGAGGGACGAGAACTTTTATTATCATTATTTTTAATCTTATTGAATTAAAGTATGCCAAAAACATTAAAAAACCTAAAAATCTTTGCTTTTAAAACCGAGCTTTAAATAGACAAATTTTAAAATTTTATCGAGGGACGGACTAGGTCATCGATCCGAAACGACCTCGTCCCAAATAACAAGGGAAACAAATTTTTAAAATTAATTAATATTTGTTTTATAAGTTAAAGATTTAAAAAAAAAAAAAAATAAAAAAAAATAAAAGCCACGACTCGCGGAGTTTGTAATAGGGAAACACCGCAAGTCGCGGAGTTTGCAAGTTCCAGGAAAAAAATAAAACGCAAAAAACAGATCAGTCCCCAACATCCCACACCCAAAATACTGCGAAAAAACCCGAAAAAAAGCCTCTCAAATTCGCAATTTTTGACCATTTTTCATCAAATCTTTCACAAAATCATTTTGAGAAGAATGCTTTCAAGGAATTACTCAAGGAAAACGGTAAATTTCTACACCAAAACACCCTTTAATCCGAAAATTTAGTGTTCTTGAGCAATTTTATACCCAATTTGATTTTGATTCTTTTTAGTGTAATTATGCTTAAATTGTTTATGTATTATGCTTATATAACCTAGAGTGATGCTATTTAACATGATTAGAAGCCTTAAACTTCAAATTTTGAGTAATCTAGGGTTTGTGTTCTTGAGCAAAATTGGGGCTTTTTGATATAAACAGGTTATGGCCGATTTTTGTCATGAATTATTGCTAAATTAAGTAGTGTAACATGTTTAGGTAGTTAAATGATCCAAACTTTGAGCCTTAACATGATTTTTGAGAATTAAAGTGGACTTTTTCAAGTCTAAAATTCATGAACTTGATTTTTGAGAGATAATGCCATTTGAAACTTGTTTAATTGCTAATAATGATTATTTTTACATGTTATTTGAATTGAATGCTTATGAACTTGGCGAACAATTTCGTATATGCTTATTTGAATAAGTGTAGATTTGATAAAAATATGAAAATAAGCATAAGTTTGATATAAATTGAACATTTCATTGTAATTATTTTGATTGATGATTTTGCTGACACTAATGCATATTTGGATGCACAAAAATTGTGTTTGATGTGTTTTGCAGACTGAAAGGGGTGAATCTTCATCCCAAGCTCGCAATGCTCCTCCTGAGAATGCGGAACAACAGGATGTTGATAACTATTACAAACAAGATATACCTCATCCAGTTATGACATTTTCAGATATGCACGTGGAAGATTTGCACCCGAACTTGAGATTAGACAGACGTTGGATAGATTATCCAAAATACCAAAGGAGCTTGCACACTCTTCATTCTAAAGCTGTTGAAGTACCTAGGGTAATAGAATGGGAACCGTTAGAAGCCGTAGGATTGGGCGAACGGATTAGAAAATTACTTACACAGAGGTATGGTAATTCTACTTTTAACGATTGGGTACGATTATTAACATGCGTAGACCTGTATATAAAGTATGGTGTGAAGAATTATTGTGTAGTATAGAATTAAATGATCGGGTAGCTAGTTTAACCGATCGAACTTTTATTAGATTTTTGTTAGGAGGTTCGATGCGCCACATGTCTCTACTAGACATGGCTCAGGCCTTACGTATATATACGCCTGAGGAGCTAGCATCTGCCGATTGTCGAGGGTTGATATTAAATGGTAGGAAGATTGATGAAAATTTTGATACGCATGGTGTATGGAGTCAAATGACTAGCCATCACCGATTTAAAGGGGGAAATTACTCTTATTTGGATATAGATAGAGCTGAGTTAAGAGTAATTCACAGGTTTCTAGCGAACTCGATTACACAGCGAGGTAAAAATAAGGAAAAGGTAAATGAGCAAGATTTATTTTACCACATGTGTATTCGAGACCCTCAAAGCGCTGTAAGTATACCTTATTGTGTGGGTTATTATTTATCAGCTATGGTTAGGGGGATGAGACCGCACAGTATAATAGGAGGTGGTATATTTATTACATTAATTGCTAACTATCTCGATGTGGATATAAGTCGGGGGGGATTATTAATCGAAGAACCAGAACCCCACGATACAATTGGTTTAAATGTATATCATGGTGCTAAGGTTTTGAAGTGGTGAAATAATGCCGCAGTACAATATAATGGAAGACATCCACAGGTTGAAAGAAATCAACAGCCAGGTAATGTGGGAGGGGGAAATGAAATGACAGAAATGCAAAGGTTTATAGCTTCACAAGAGTATGAAAATGCTAGACATCGAGCATTTGAAGATTGGCAAGTTCATCAAAACCATAACATAGCACATTGCCAACATATAGGTAGAAACTATATTCCTACTCCAAAGCCCGTATTTCCTCCCTGGTCTATAGAGATCCAACCACCGTATCCTACTTATACCCCAGCTGAAGCATTTTATAACATATACAGTTATGCATGGAACCCCTACTGGTATCAGTATCAACCCTAGTTTATTTAGTTTTATTTATTTTATTTTTGTAATGTTACTACATTTAGCACTTATGTTGATATTGTAATAGTTTTTATAATTTTCTAACTTCTATTATTAGATTTTAATAATTTTTGAATGTGGGGTAATATACCAAACTTCAATAATATGTATATATATATTTGCAGTTTATCTTATGTACACAACAGGGTAAAACAACGCATTTTCAAATACTGGCATTAAGTTCAGCAAAAGCAACTAATTTTAACGACAAGATGCAAAATATATGTGAAATAACAACAAGACGGAATGAACAAATGATGTGCACCATTTATCATTCAACACAAACAACAATATGTTTGCAAACTTTGGTAAAATTTAATCATTTTTCTACGCTAATCACCCTCAATAATTTAAATTGTTACTGATTTCTTGCAAATGAGGGCATTGCAAGATCTTAAGTGTGGGAAGGGGTTAAATTCTTTAGGATTTTAAAATTTTTACTTTATACACTTGGTTACCATTAGAAATACTAGTAAAGTAGTAGTTGTATTAGAATCTAGTGCTCTCTGATAATAAAGAACAACCCTAGTCTTATATACTGACTACCCAATTATAGTAAAAATTTTCAAAATTTTCAATTAAATGAACTCAAAATCATGTTTATACATATTTATGAACGATAAAACTAGGTGTTAACACCGAAATTATTGTTACCTTGAAAAGGACATAAATTGAGAAACAAACCAAAATGTTAGAATTCATTTAAAATGGAATAGAGGAGAATAAAAAGGCAAAGAAAGGAAAATAAAAGCCAAGTGTGGGAAATTTTTACCAAGTTATTCAAAACATATATCACATATTTGTGTACAATTAATTGAAAATACTTTTGTTTTGGACGAAAATAAACAGTTTTACCCGATTTATTATAATATATTTGAAAGAAAGATGGATCTACACGATGAATCAATTCCATCATTAAAAGGAAGTAAAGTCTTCCGAAAAAGACACGCGCTTCTTGATTTAGGTCAAGAAGTTGTTGTCCAGACCAGCTGTAGGTTAACGAAAAATCTAGAAAAGTCATCTCTAAAATCAGCAGGAAATCCACGGACCTCAGAATCAAATAGGTTCGCCAAGTGGCCAGACTTATCCTAACCATGAGAGGATCTGTCTTGTAAAATGGGGAGGACGCCGTGCAAATTAGCTTGATAAGACTAATGAATCAGATCCCCAGAAAGGATAATCTCCTTAAAGATCAAAAATCAGCTTTTAAGACTGATATTACTCAATCCTAGAGATTGACCTTAAAGATTGAGAATTACAAACTCATGGAATTCAATGATATCTAAACTCGAGCTTGAACGAGAAAATATTTTGATCAAAATTTGAAACCGATTTGTTTTCTGAAAACCTATTTTCAATGCGTTCATTACCATTGAACGTAAAATCCTAGGAATTCACCTGGAATTCATTAGGTCACCTGAACCAAATCGGGTATCAACCGTAAGAACGGTGGTTGCATAGCATGGTCGAATACAGGACCTTGTGCCAGACCAGAAAAATTATACGATGATCTTTACTATTGCTCCTACAAAGGATAGTAATAGCATCCGACATGTTTTAGACCATGAACAAAAGCATGTCAGGGGACATTGCCTTAACAGTTGCTTGTTCAACGCTTTCCTTTATAACCGGACGGTAGTTTACCGAAAGGTAATATACGGAGCAAGTATACTGGACGTGTTGCTTTCCCAATACAAGGTTAGCAAGTGGGTGACACGAAACCGCAAGTTTTGAGCTAAAATTTTCAAATCTGAAACCCACTAAACCCACAAAAATAATTTGCAAACACTGGTGAAGGGTTATTCCGGAAAACTTAGCTAGGGTAAAAGCTAGAATGAATTTTCAAAAGATCAAATATTTTCATAAAGATCCAATTTCCTTAATGGATCTAAATTTTTATAGTCATGTGAGACTGTAAACTACATCGTTACTACCATTGTTTATACCGCCGTATAGAAATCACTGATGTACAAAGTGTGAAGAATAAAGAAGTGATTCTAGTATTTCAAGACTATATTGCTTGAGGACAAGCAACGCTCAAGTGTGGGAATATTTGATAATGCTAAAAACGAACATATATTTCATAGCATAATTCCTCAAGAAAGACAAGCTTTTAGTTGCAATTGTTCTATTTACAAGTGATATTCGTTTAAATAATAAAAGGTGAAGACAAAAGATAGATTTGACGAATTGAAGACGCAAACGACCAAAAAGCTCAAAAGTACAAAATACAATCAAAGTGGTTCCAATTATTGATAAGAAACGTCTTAAAATTACAAGAATACAAGATTCAAAACGCAAAGTACAAGATATTAAATTGTACGCAAGGACGTTCGAAAATCCAGAACCGGGACCAGAGTCAACTCTCAACGCTCGACGCAACGGACTAAAAATTACAAGTTAACTATGTATATAAATATAATATAATATATAATTAATTATATAAATTATATATATATTATATTTATATATTAAAACCGACGGCAGACTAGGATCCAAACTTGTGTGAGCTGGGTTTACGAACTCCGCGACTTGCGGAGTTTGTAATGCAAAGGGACCGCGACTCACGGAGATACCCTGGACAAAAATGCCTATAAAAGCTAACGCATTTTGATCATTTTAGATATCCTTTTATCAATCTCTCTATAAACGTATATATATATATATATATATATATATATATATATATATATATATATATATATATATATATATTTATATTTTAATTTTAATTTCTAATAATAAGGGTATGTTAGCGAATGTTGTAAGGGTGTAAGTCGAAATTCTGTCCGTGTAACGCTATGCTATTTTTAATCATTGTAAGTTATGTTCAACCTTTTTAATTTAATGTCTCGTAGCTAAGTTATTATTATGCTTATTTAATACCGAAGTAATCATGATGTTGGGCTAATTACTAAAATTCGGTAATTGGGCTTTGTACCATAATTGGGGTTTGGACAAAAGAACGACACTTGTGGAAATTAGACTATGGGCTATTAATGGGCTTTATATTTTTTTTAACTAAATGATAGTTTGTTAATTTTAATATAAAGATTTACAATTGGACGTCCCTATAAATAACCATATACACTCGATCGGACACGATGGGCGGGGTATTTATATGTACGAATAATCGTTCATTTAACCGGACACGGGAATGGATTAATAGCCACTAGAATTATTAAAACAGGGGTGAAATTATGTACAAGGACACTTGGCATAATTGATAACAAAGTATTAAAACCTTGTTACAGTTTAAGTCCCCAATTAGTTGGAATATTTGACTTCTGGTATAAGGATAATTTGACGAGGATACTCGCACTTTATATTTATGACTGATGGACTGTTATGGACAAAAACCATACGGACATATTGAATAATCCAGGAGAAAGGACAATTAACCCATGGGCATAAAACTAAAATCAACACGTCAAACATCATGATTACGGAAGTTTAAATAAGCATAATTATTTTATTTCATATTTAATTTCCTTTATTTTATATTTAATTGCACTTCTAATTATCGCACTTTTATTTATTGTTATTGTATTTAATTGCACTTTTAATTATCGTACTTTTTAATTATCGCAATTTTATTTTATCGCACTTTTATTTATCGCAATTTCATTATCGTTATTTACTTTACGCTTTAAATTAAGTTATATTTATTTTTAATATTTTACATTAGGTTTTAACTGCGACTAAAGTTTTTAAAATCGACAAACCGGTCATTAAACGGTAAAAACCCCCTTTATAATAATAATATTACTTATATATATATTTGTATTTTTATAAATTAAAACTAATATAGCGTTAAGCTTTGTTTAAAAGATTCCCTGTGGAACGAACCGGACTTACTAAAAACTACACTACTGTACGAGTAGGTACACTGCCTATAAGTGTTGTAGCAAGGTTTAAGTATATCCATTCTATAAATAAATAAATATCTTGTGTAAAATTGTATCGTATTTAATAGTATTTAGTTGTAAAAATAAAGCTATTTCATATACACCTCGCATAACATCATATACACCTCTCATATATATGTAGGCCAATATATATACGTTTATAGAGAGATTGATACAAGATGCCAAACCACAATTAATCCGTTGGATCTTACTATTACAAGAGTTTGATATTGAAATCCGAGATAAAAAGGGAGCAGAAAATCTCGCTGCTGATCATCTTTCTCGTCTTGAAAATCCCAAATTAGAAGTTCTAAATGAATCGGCCATACAAGACAACTTTCCTGATGAATATCTATTGAAGATAGATTATAATGAAATACCATGGTTTGCAGACTATACAAACTACTTAGTATGTGGATTCCTTGAAAAAGGATTATCGTACCAAAAACGAAAGAAATTCTTCAGTGATATAAAACACTATTTCTGGGAAGGTCCACATTTGTTTAAAAGTTGTCCCGATGGAATAATACGCCGATGTGTATTCGGAGATGAGCTAGTAAAATCTTAAACCATTGTCACACAGGACCAACAGGAGGGCATTATGGGCCTAAACTCACAGCAAAAAAAGTTTATGATGCTGGATTCTATTGGCCTACAATTTACAAAGACGCACACCTTCTTTGCAAATCCTGTGATGCTTGTCAAAGGGCCGGAAAAATAATTCAACGTGATGAAATGCCACAAAATGTCATTCAAGTATGTGAAGTATTTGACGTTTGGGGTATTGACTTTATGGGTCCATTTCCAAAATCTCATAATAATTTATACATTCTCGTAGCCATAGATTATGTATCTAAATGGGCGGAAGCACAAGCTCTCCCAACTAACGATGCACGAGTTGTAGTCAACTTTTTTAAACGTCTTTTTGCAAGGTTTGGAACACCGAAAGCTTTAATAAGTGATCGGGGAACTCATTTTTGTAATAATCAACTTGATAAAGTTCTTAAAAGATATGGAGTAACTCATAAAATCTCCACCGCATATCATCCACAAACAAGTGGACAAGTTGAAAATACCAACCGAGCTTTAAAACGTATTCTAGAGAAAACCGTAGGATCAAATCCGAAGGAATGGTCCATAAAATTAGAGGATGCACTCTGGGCTTTTAGAACAGCCTACAAAACTCCAATTGGAACCACACCTTTTAGACTCGTTTACGGAAAAATATGTCATCTTCCAGTAGAAATTGAACACAAAGTATTTTGGGCTTTGAAGACATGTAATCTTGATTTACATGAAGCCGGACGTCTACGATTAAGTCAACTAAACGAATTAGAAGAATTAAGACAAGAAGCATACGAAAATTCGTTAATCTATAAGGAAAGAACAAAGAAATGGCATGATAAAAGAATCAGAAGTTCAAAAGAATTTAAAGAAGGAGACAGAGTTCTTCTTTTCAATTCACGATTCAAGCTATTTTATGGAAAATTGAAATCAAGATGGTCTGGACCATTTATAGTCAAAAGAGTTTTCCCATACGGAACAGTAGAGTTAATAAATTCAAATTGGATTGAATTTAAGGTTAATGGTCACAGAGTTAAACATTACATAGATAGTCCGATGGAAGTTGACAACAAAGTTAATCACAATTTCGATACCACAGCTAACTAAGTGTGGGGAGAATCAAGTCTTTAAAGGATAATATGTATTTCTGTTAGAGTTAGATTTTCTGTTTTCGTGTAGTTCTCGAAAATGGAACCCGAATGATCTTTCCCTAGCAGACCCTAAAGAACTAGTCTTCTCCCCCCATTCTGAATTTTTATTTTTTTTAGGTTTTTACGAAATGAAGACTTCCTGTGAACTAAACCATGATCTAATGCTACACGCTTTGATTACTAAACGTAATAATGACACACTTCCGAGTGAACTGGTATCAGTAATCAGAGAAAAATTGGACGGAGTAAGAAAAGAATCCAGATGAGAAGATAATAAGTTACAATTTGGTAAAGGAAAATCAAAATCCGCAGCGAAAAGAAGAGCACGGCACCTTGAAAGATGTCACAAATGCGGAAAATGGTCACATGAAGGTAAATGTTCAAATAATCAAACCTATTCAAACACCGAATTTGTTACTTTATGCAGAGATGGACTGTTCATATGTTTAGAAGAAAAAACATTAAATGCTCGAGGTTACGCCTATGTAGCCATGGAAAATCAATTAGCCCGACTATCTTATGAGTGGGCTAGAGCATATCACTAATAAATCTATTTCACATGTAAGTTTGTACAGTTTTTATTTTTATTTTTATTTTTTTAACCTTTTGATAATAAACGCTAATTTGTTCGCTATAAAGTATTAAATTGGTATTCGATGAAATTAGGTCTTGCGACCGAAATTGTTGATATCATACAAAAATTTATTACATCACTGCGAAATTTACCATTTATTCTTAAGGTATAAATATCTTTAATCAATCAAACTCAAAATATTTCAAAAATTCGTCATGAGTTAAATTATGTTATGGAACCAAAATTACTTTACCGAAAAGAGGGGCGCATATTTTTGATAATATTTGATTGATTAAAGTGGGATAAAAGCCAAAAAGATTTTTAATTTTATTTTTACCATGTTTTTAAAATTAATATATAAATCTTAAATAAATATTGTAAACTTTTAAAATTTTAAATATTTGGAAAATTAATATTTTTAATATAAGTTTGTATGTATAAAAACAAAAATATAATTTAAGTTTGGTGTGAATTTATAATATGAATTTTAAATTTAAGTTTGGTGTGAATTTAAAAACAAAAATTTACTTTATATCGCTAAGTTAAAAATATGATTTTTAAAATTCGTCGTGAGTTGAAGACTAGGTCGTTGAACCGAAATTGCTTTACCCGAGGGAGGGACGAGAACTTTTATTATCATTACTTTTAATCTTATTGAATTAAAGTATGCCAAAAACATTAAAAAACCTAAAAATCTTTGCTTTTAAAACCGCGCTTTAAATAGACAAATTTTAAAATTTTGTCGAGGGACGGACTAGGACATCGATCTGAAATGACCTCGTCCTAAATAACAAGGGAAACAAATTTTTAAAATTAATTAATATTTGTTTTATAAGTTAAAGATTTAAAAAAAAAATTAAACGCCGCGACTCGCGGAGTTTATAATAGGGAAACACTGCAAGTCGCGGAGTTTGCAAGTTCCAGAAAAAAAATAAAACGCAAAAAACAGATCAGTCCCCAACATCCCACACCCAAAATACTGCGAAAAACCCGAAAAAAGCCTCCCGAATTCGCAATTTTTGACCATTTTTCATCAAATCTTTCACAAAATCATGTTGAGAAGAATGCTATCAAGGAATTATTCAAGGAAAACGGTATATTTCTACACCAAAACACCCTTTAATCCGAAAATTTAGTGTTCTTGAGCAATTTTATACCCAATTCGATTTTGATGCTTTTTAGTGTAATTATGCTTAAATTGCTTATGTATTATGCTTATATAACCTAGAGTGATGCTATTTAACATGATTAGAAGCCTTAATCTTCAAATTTTGAGTAATCTAGGGTTTGTGTTCTTGAGCAAAATTGGGGCTTTTTGATATAAACAGGTTATGGCCGATTTTTGTCATGAATTATTGCTAAATTAAGTAGTGTAACATGTTTAGGTAGTTAAATGATCCAAACTTTTAGCCTAAGCATGATTTTTGAGAATTAAAGTGGACTTTTTCAAGTCTAAAATTCATGAACTTGATTTTTGAGAGATAATGCCATTTGAAACTTGTTTAATTGCTAATAATGATTATTTTGACATGTTATTTGAATTGAATGCTTATGAACTTGGCGAACAATTTCGTATATGCTTATTTGAAAAAGTGTAGATTTGATAAAAATATGAAAATAAGCATAAGTTTGATATAAATTGAACATGTCATTGTAATTATTTTGATTGATGATTTTGCTGACACTAATGCATATTTGGATGCACAAAAATTGTGTTTGATGTGTTTTGCAGACTGAAAGGTGTGAATCTTCATCCTAAGCTCGCAATGCTCCTCCTGAAAATGCGGAACAACAGGATGTTGATAACTATTACAAACAAGATATACCTCATCCAGTTATGACATTTTCATATATGCACGGGGAAGATTTGCACCCGAACTTGAGATTAGACAGACGTTGGATAGATTATCCAAAATACCAAAGGAGCTTGCACACTCTTCATTCTAAAGCTGTTGAAGTACCTAAGGTAATAGAATGGGAACCGTTAGAAGCCGTAGGATTGGGCGAACGGATTAGAAAATTACTTACACAGAGGTATGGTAATTCTACTTTTAACGATTGGGTACGATTATTCAACATGCGTAGACCTGTATATAAAGTATGGTGTGAAGAATTATTGTGTAGTATAGAATTAAATGATAGGGTAGCTAGTTTAACCGATCGAACTTTTATTAGATTTTTGTTAGGAGGTTCGATACGCCACATGTCTCTACTAGACATGGCTCAGGCCTTACGTATATATATGCCTGAGGAGCTAGCATCTGCCGATTGTCGAGGGTTGATATTAAATGGTAGGAAGATTGATGAAAATTTTGATACGCATGGTGTATGGAGTCAAATGACTAGCCATCACCGATTTAAATGGGGAAATTACTCTTATTTGGATATAGATAGAGCTGAGTTAAGAGTAATTCACAGGTTTCTAGCGAACTCGATTACACAGCGAGGTAAAAATAAGGAAAAGGTAAATGAGGAAGATTTATTTTACCACATGTGTATTCGAGACCCACAAAGCGCTGTAAGTATACCTTATTGTGTGGGTTATTATTTATCAGCTATGGTTAGGGGGATGAGACCGCACAGTATAATAGGAGGTGGTATATTTATTACATTAATTGCTGAGTATCTCGATGTGGATATAAGTCGGGGGGATTATTAATCGAAGAACCAGAACCCCACGATACAATTGGTTTAAATGTATATCATGGTGCTAAGGTTTTGAAGTAGCGAAATAACGCCGCAGTACAATATAATGGAAGACATCCACAGGTTGAAAGAAATCAACAGCCAGGTAATGTGGGAGGGGGAAATGAAATGACAGAAATGCAAAGGTTTATAGCTTCACAAGAGTATGAAAATGCTAGACATCGAGCATTTGAAGATTGGCAAGTTCATCAAAACCATATCATAGCACATTGCCAACATATAGGTAGAAACTATATTCCTACTCCAAAGCCCGTATTTCCTCCCTGGTCTATAGAGATCCAACCACCGTATCCTACTTATAACCCAGCTGAAGAATTTTATAACACATACGGTTATGCATGGAACCCCTACTGGTATCAGTAACAACCCTAGTTTATTTAGTTTTATTTATTTTATTTTTGTAATGTTACTACATTTAGCACTTATGTTGATATTGTAATAGTTTTTATAATTTTCTAACTTTTATTATTAGATTTTAATAATTTTTAAATGTGGGGTAATATACCAAACTTCAAAAATATGTATATATGTTTGCAGTTTATCTTATGTACACAACAGGTTAAAACAACGCATTTTCAAAGACTGGCATTAAGTTCAGCAAAAGCAACTAATTTTGACGACAAGATGCAAAATATATGTGAAATAACAACAAGACGGAATGAACAAATGATGTGCACCATTTATCATTCAACACAAACAACAATATGTTTGGAAACTTTGGTAAAATTTAATCATTTTTCTACGCTAATCACCCTCAATAATTTAAATTTTTACTGATTTCTTGCAAATGAGGGCATTGCAAGATCTTAAGTGTGGGAAGGGGTTAAATTCTTTAGGATTTTAAAATTTTTACTTTATACACTTGGTTACCATTAGAAATACTAGTAAAACAGTAGTTGTATTAGAATCTAGTGCTCTCTGATAATAAAGAACAGCCCTAGTCTTATATACTGACTACCCAATTCTAGTAAAAATTTTCAAAATTTTCAATTAAATGAACTCAAAATCATGTTTATACATATTTATGAACGATAAAACTAGGTGTTAACACCGAAATTATTGTTACCTTGGAAAGGACATAAATTGAGAAATAAACCAAAATGTTAGAATTCATTTAAAATGGAATAGAGGAGAATAAAAAGGCAAAGAAAGGAAAATAAAAGCCAAGTGTGGGAAATTTTTACCAAGTTATTCAAAACATATATCACATATTTTTGTACAATTAATTGAAAATACTTTTGTTTTGGACGAAAATAAACAGTTTTACCCGATTTATTATAATATATTTGAAAGAAAGATGGATCTACACGATGAATCAATTCCATCATTAAAAGGAAGTAAAGTCTTCCGAAAAAGACACGCGTTTCTTGATTTAGGTCAAGAAGTTGTCGTCCAGACCAGCTGTAGGTTGACAAAAAACCTAGAAAAGTCATCTCTAAAATCAGCAGGAAATCCACGGACCTCAGCATCAAACATGGTTGCCAAGTGGTCAGACTTATCCTAACCATGAGAGGATCTGTCTTGTAAAATGGGGAGGACACCGTGCAAATTAGCTTGATAAGACTAATGAATCAGATCCCCAGAAAGGATAATTTCCTTAAAGATCAAAAATCAGCTTTTAAGACTGATATTACTCAATCCTAGAGATTGAGAATTACAAACTCATGGAATTCAATGATATCTAAACTCGAGCTTGAACGAGAAAATATTTTGATCAAAATTTCAAAGCGATTTGTTTTCTGAAAACCTATTTTTAATGCGTTCATTACCATTGAACGTAAAATCCTAGGAATTTACCTGGAATTCATTAGGTCACCTGAACCAAATCGGGTGTCAACCATAAGAACGGTGGTTGCATAGCATGGTCGAAGACAGGACCTTGTGCCAGACCAGAAAAATTATAGGATGATCTTTACTATTGCTCCTACAAAGGATAGTAATAGCATCCGACACGTTTTAGACCATGAACAAAAGCATGTCAGGGGACATTGCCTTAACAATTGCTTATTCAACGCTTTCCTTTACAACCGGACGGTAGTTTACTGAAAGGTAATATACAGAGCAAGTATACTGGACGTGTTGTTTTTCCAATACAAGGTTAGCAAGTGGGTGACACAAAACCGCAAGTTTTGAGCTAAAATTTTCAAATCTGAAACCCACTAAACCCACAAAAACAATTTGCAAACACTGGTGAAGGGTTATTCCGGAAAACTTAGCTAGGGTAAAAGCTAGAATGAATTTTCAAAAGATCAAATGCTTTCATAAAGATCCAATTTCCTTAATGGATCTAAATTTTTATAGTCATGTGAGACTGTAAACCACATCGTTACTACCATTGTTTATACCGCCGTATAGAAATCACTGTTGTACAAAGTGTGAAGAATAAAGAAGTGATTCTAGTATTTCAAGACTATATTGCTTGAGGACAAGCAACGCTCAAGTGTGGGAATATTTGATAATGCTAAAAATGAACATATATTTCATAGCATTATTCCTCAAGAAAGACAAGCTTTTAGTTGCAATTGTTCTATTTACAAGTGATATTCGTTTAAATAATAAAAAGTGAAGACAAAAGATAGATTCGACGAATTGAAGACGCAAACGACCAAAAAGCTCAAAAGTACAAAATACAATCAAAGTGGTTCCAATTATTGATAAGAAACGTCTTAAAATTACAAGAATACAAGATTCAAAACGCAAATTACAAGATATTAAATTGTACGCAATGACGTTCGAAAATCCGGAACCGGGACCAGAGTCAACTCTCAACGCTCGACGCAATGTCATTGCGTACAATTAGCAGCGGTGTACAATTTAATATCTTGATGTTTCATAGCCCATAAAATACTTGATGTTATGCGAGGTGTACAATTTAATATTTTCTACGCAATGACGTTGTACGCAATGGCGTTGTACGCAATGACGTTGCGTCGAGCGTTGAGAGTTGACTCTGGTCCCGGTTCTGGATTTTTGAACCTCCTTGCGTACAATTTAATATCTTGTACTTTGCGTTTTGAATCTTGTATTCTTGTAATTTTGAGACTTTTCTTATCAATAATTGGAACCACTTTGATTGTATTTTGTACTTTTGAGCTTTTTGGTCGTTTGCGTCTTCAATTCGTCGAATCTATCTTTTGTCTTCACCTTTTTTTATTTAAACGAATATCACTTGTAAATAGAACAATTGCAACTAAAAGCTTGTCTTTCTTGAGGAATACTGCTATGAAATATATGTTCATTTTTACCATTATCAAATATTCCCACACTTGAGCGTTGGTTGTCCTCAAGCAATATAGTCTTGAAATACTAGAATCAC
This sequence comes from Rutidosis leptorrhynchoides, assembly GCF_046630445.1. Classification (NCBI taxonomy): domain Eukaryota; kingdom Viridiplantae; phylum Streptophyta; class Magnoliopsida; order Asterales; family Asteraceae; genus Rutidosis; species Rutidosis leptorrhynchoides. The sequence continues at coordinate 562,510,470 of NC_092335.1, forward strand.
TTCTTTATTCTTCACACTTTGTACATCAGTGATTTCTATACGGCGGTATAAACAATGGTAGTAACGATGTGGTTTACAGTCTCACATGACTATAAAAATTCAGATCCATTAAGGAAATTGGATCTTTATGAAAACATTTGATCTTTTGAAAATTCATTCTAGCTTTTACCCTAGCTAAGTTTTCCGAAATAACCCTTCACCAGTGTTTGCAAATTGTTTTTGTGGGTTTAGTGGGTTTCAGATTTGAAAATTTTAGCTCAAAACTTGCGGTTTTGTGTCACCCACTTGCTAACCTTGTATTGGGAAAGCAACACGTCCAGTATACTTGCTCCGTATATTACCTTTAGGTAAACTACCGTCCGGTTATAAAGGAAAGCGTTGAACAAGCAACTGTTAAGGCAATGTCCCCTGACATGCTTTTGTTCATGGTCTAAAACGTGTCGGATGCTATTACTATCCTTTGTAGGAGCAATAGTAAAGATCATCCTATAATTTTTCTGGTCTGGCACAAGGTCCTGTCTTCGACCATGCTATGCAACCACCGTTCTTACGGTTGACACCCGATTTGGTTCAGGTGACCTAATGAATTCCAGGTGAATTCCTAGGATTTTACGTTTAATGGTAATGAACGCATTGAAAATAGGTTTTCATAAAACAAATCGGTTTGAAATTTTGATCAAAATATTTTCTCGTTCAAGCTCGAGTTTAGATATCATTGAATTCCATGAGTTTGTAATTCTCAATCTTTAAGTTCAATCTCTAGGATTGAGTAATATCAGTCTTAAAAGCTGATTTTTGATCTTTAAGGAGATTATCCTTTCTGGGGATCTGATTCATTAGTCTTATCAAGCTAATTTGCAATGCGTCCTCCCCATTTTACAAGACAGATCCTCTCATGGTTAGGATAAGTCTGACCACTTGGCGACCCTGTTTGATGCTGAGGTCAGTGGATTTCCTGCTGATTTTAGAGATGACTTTTCTAGGTTTTTCGTCAACCTACAGCTGGTCTGGACGACAACTTCTTGACCTAAATCAAGAAGCGCGTGTCTTTTTCGGAAGACTTTACTTCCTTTTAATGATGGAATTGATTCATCGTGTAGATCCATCTTTCTTTCAAATATATTATAATAAATCGGGTAAAACGGTTTATTTTCGTCCAAAACAAAAGTATTTTCAATTAATTGTACACAAATATGTGATATATGTTTTGAATAACTTGGTAAAAATTTCCCACACTTGGCTTTTATTTTCCTTTCTTTGCCTTTTTATCCTCCTCTATTCCATTTTAAATGAATTCTAACATTTTGGTTTGTTTCTCAATTTATGTCCTTTCCAAGGTAACAATAATTTCGGTGTTAACACCTAGTTTTATCGTTCATAAATATGTATAAACATGATTTTGAGTTCATTTAATTGAAAATTTTGAAAAATTTACTAGAATTGGGTAGTCAGTATATAAGACTAGGGCTGTTCTTTATTATCAGAGATCACTAGATTCTAATACAACTACTGTTTTACTAGTATTTCTAATTGTAACCAAGTGTATAAAGTAAAAATTTTAAAATCAGAAAGAATTTAACCCCTTCCCACACTTAAGATCTTGTAATGCCCTCATTTGCAAGAAATCAATAACAATTTAAATTATTGAGGGTGATTAGCGTAGAAAAATGATTAAATTTTACCAAAGTTTCCAAACATATTGTTGTTTGTGTTGAATGATAAATGGTGCACATCATTTGTTCATTCCGTCTTGTTGTTATTTCACATATATTTTGCATCTTGTCGTCAAAATTAGTTGCTTTTGCTGAACTTAATGCTAGTCTTTGAAAATGCGTTGTTTTACCCTGTTGTGTACATAAGATAAACTGCAAACATATATACATATTTTTGAAGTTTGGTATATTACCCCACATTCAAAAATTATTAAAATCTAATAATAAAAGTTAGAAAATTATAAAAACTATTACAATATCAACATAAGTGCTAAATGTAGTAACATGTAACGACCCGGAATTTTTCGATCGTTCTATACTTATGAGATTAATATTTACACAAATTAAACCTTACCAACATGATAAGCAATTCAAACTGTTGAGACTTATATTTTTGAAAAGAGTTTTACACAACGTTTGACCGTCCAATTTGACCGATGATATCACGAACTATATAACACACGATAATTATACGATTATGTATATGTACATATCTATACATATTTAACATGATTTAAGGATGGTTTAACATTTCATTGTGAACTAACAACAATGAGTTATAAGTATACTTTGAGACCACAAACTTAAGTTTTCAAAACGATAACTATATGTAACGTTCTTTGACATATATACTTACAATCTATAATGTGTTGGTGATCTATGTCACCAATATGATTTAAGTGTAATGGGATTAATTTGTAACCAAAATAATCTTGATAAATATCGAACAAGTTTGGGGAAGTGTGGAGTGCACACTTGTTTGAACTTATCTTGATTATGACGGGGGTTCGGGGGCAGCGCCCCCGATAAGCGGGGTCCAAGGGGTGGCAACATTCAAATGCTTTATCCATTGCTTTATTGCTTTATTAACATTGCTTTATTAAAAATGTCTTAAAATTTTATTTTTGGCCCGGTTGGACCCAAAATAAAAGCCCGATTTTGAGCTTCTTTTACCGTATCATACTCATCATCCATACGTATTTACTATTGGTAAATACACATCAAATCAATATCCTTATCAGCTTTAGATCTGCCCTAGATAAGAGGAAATCTTATTTGTAAGCTAGCATACATTATTACTCAAAAATTCAACACAATAATTTGTCCTTGTTCCCTCAACAACCAGACTGTCCTATAAGTATCACCATCACCTTAGTTTTTCATTTCATTCTTACAACCATCTTTCTCTAACCAAAAACACACTCTTAAGAACTCTAAGTGTTCTTCACAATCTCAGCAAATACTCATGAAGAACTAGCTTCATGAACAACCTATAATCATCATAAGAAAGTTTGATCAAGATTATTTTCTATCTTTTCCAGTAGCTTTATCCAAGTAACTTGAGGTAGTAACCTTATTCATAATCTTATTCAATTCATATTTATATAGCTATCTTATTTTGTGTTATAAAATTTTTAACAACAAGAACATAGTTTGAATGATTTCAAAACCTGTAATATATCATATTATGACAAAATCGGATTAATCATATCTTGGCTAATAAACATAATATTTAATATATATTTACTTATGATTTGATTTTATATATTTCAGGACCACCCGTAAACAACACGAGAAGATTAATCATAAGACCTCATGATTATACGCAACACGTCATTTGACAACACGGTACTTTATGTACGCAACACGTCATTTGACAACATGGTACCATGGGTCAAGATTAATTCTGATCAACACGAATACGATGGGGTCTTTATTTATTTTATTTAAGCAACTAATTGTGGACCACTAACATCGGACTGCTAACTACGGACTAAGAAAATATTAAAAGTATTAAAAGTATATATATATATATATATATATATATGTAACGATTACTTGAAAAGAAAATATGTTGATATATTATATATATGGTTAGGTTCGTGATATCTATCGGAGACCAAGTCGAGTTAAATACCTTCAAGGAAAAGGTAAGTATATAGTCCCACTTTTAAACTCTAAATATTTCGGGATGAGAATACATGCATTTTATGATTTACGTTATGGACACAAGTGATTAAAAATATATATTCTACGTTGAGTTGTACCACTGGCATACTTCCCTGTAACTTGGTAACTATTATTTACATGAGGTATTGTAAACGCGAATCCTGTTGATTGATCTATCGGGCCTGACAACCCCAACCGGACTGGACGACCAGTATTCAACGGTTGCACAGTACTTCGTTTCGGTAACTACACTTGGTACGGTGTAGTAAGATTTTATAATAAAGGGAATATGCGACGTTGATTAAATGTTAAGTATGGTTATCAAGTGCTCAACAACTTAGAATATTTTTATTAAAACGTTTATATATGAAATCTTATGGTCTATATTTATAACGCTGCCGGCATTAAACCTATATCTCACCAACTTTATGTTGACGTTTTAAGCATGTTTATTTTCTGGTGATAACTAAAAGCTTCCGCTGCAACATGTTGAATTTAAGCAAGATCTTGAGTATGCATATTTGTGTCAAAAATAAAACTGCATATCGGAGGATTTGTAATGTAAAATATGTTGGAGGTCGTATTGTTATTATCACATGTAAAGTTTGTAAGTCTAAGATTATCGCTAAACGATAATCATTATTAAGTTGTTTAAACCTTGTATTTGTAATAAAAGCCATGGTTTGTATTGTAAAAACGAATGCAGTTTTGAAAAATGTCGCATATAGAGGTCAATACCTCGCGATGAAATCATATGTTATTGTATTCGTCCTTATGGTTAAGGTCGGGTTATGACATGTGGTATCAGAGCCAGGTTTTAGAGAACCAGAGAATTTGCATTAGTGTGTCTTATCGAGTTTGTTAGGATGCATTAGTGAGTCTGGACTTTGACCGTGTTTGATTTCAAAAACTATTGCTTATCCTTGTTGGTTAAAAATTAATATGTAAATATTATGTGGTATTAACGTGCTAGTTGTTATGTGATAGATGTCTGGCTTAGAACTTATTATCACATTCAGCGACTCCGAACCAGACTCTTCAGATGGTGTTCCAGTCATTAATCTATCCGATGATGAAAACGACACCTTTGGGGAAGACTCACAAGTTCCGGATGAATCAATTGAAGAGGAACCGGAAAGTGATCCTGAGGAGGAATAAATACAGGAAATTACGAAAGACAAGTTCGTACGAGGAAAGAAACGAAAGGCTACTTAAATGGAAAATCTAAATCCCGAGTCTAGAGAGGATGTTGTGGCACCAACTCCACTAGATACTTCCACACCTATTCCCGCTATTCCTATTAGTTCTATCCCGACATCCAGTTCTTCGGTTCCTCAGCCAAAACGTAGGGAGACAACCAGGATAACCTTTAAGCGATTTCTTTGAACACAAACGCTTTGGGTTAAATGATGCGCTGTTGTTTTAAACCATGGGATCATATAATGTTTTGTATAATATTACTAGTGTGGTTTGCTTAATGTTTGATGTAAGATAAGCATATGTAAAATAGTGAAGTGTGAAATGCAATAATTTTCCATGGTTAAGTATTATTTGGGTGGTAGTAATTGATTTTCGTACTAAGCTATTAAGTATGAACTTTAAAGGGTAGGTACTACCCTAGATATAATTATAAAACGCTAATAAGAAGAAAAGGCTTTTATAATAATAACTGGTTCATATTATTAATAAGCTACGATGTACTGTAAATACATACTACATCTATAATATTCCATGTGAATAATTATTTTTTCATTCTTATTGAAGATTATGGCGCGATTGAACCGAATGACGGAACAAGAAATCCATGAACTCATCAATCAGCGAGTGAACGACAGAATATTATGGGTCGAGGCTGCAAGAGGTGCTGCAGTTAACCCAAATCCTCGTGTGGGGTGCACTTACAAAACTTTTCAAGGTTGCAAGCCCTCATCATTAAGTGGAACAGAAGGACCGGTTGGTTTAACCCGGTGGATCGAAAAGATTGAGTATGTGTTTAAAATCAGTGGTTGTATTGAGAAGGACATGACCAAGTATGCATCGTGCACCCTACAAGATAGTGCACTCACGTGTTGGAAAAACTATGTGAAGGCCGTAGGAGGAGATGTAGCTTATGATACTCCTTGGGAAGAATTCAAAACAATGCTAATCAATGAATATTGTCCAAGGAACGAGGTTAGGAAGTTGAATTACAAAGCCTGAAAGCTGTTGGTACTGAACTCACCACCTACAATCAGCGATTCATGGAATTAGCTTTGCTATGTCCCGAATTGGTACCAACCGAAGATCGGAAGATTGAACTGTACAAAGACGGTTTGCCTAAAAAGGTCAAGGCAAATGTTACAGCATCCAAACCCAAGACTATACATGAAGCTATCACCATGGCGAACGAGTTGATGGACCAGATTATTCTGGATAAGAACACCGATGTCAAGACATCGGAAAACAAAAGAAAGTGGGAAGGTAATCATCAACAATCCAACAAGAAACAAGAAACCACGCAAGGTACGGGTAGCGGTTCGAACTCAGGTTACAAGGGACGAAATCCTTTATGTAACAGATGCCACAAACATCACTCTAGTTATTGTAATGTGGTGTGCAACAATTGTAATCGAAAAGGTCATCTTGCTGAAGATTGTAGGGTTCCCGCTACAAATACAAACGGTACCAAGACTCCTGCCACCAATGCAAATAGAACTGCCTTGGCCACTGTTACTTGTTATGGGTGTGGGAAACAGGGTCATTATAAGAGTCAGTGCCAGAATCCAGAGAAGAATAACGGATCTGCACGTGGAAGAGCATTTGTTATTAATGCTAGGGAGGCGTATGAAGACCCAGAGCTTGTTACGGGTACGTTTACCATTAATAACTTATCCCCATCTATTATATTTGATACTGGTGCCGATAGAAGTTACGTGTGTAGAGACTTTCACGCTAAATTGAATTGTTCATCATTACCTCTAGATGCTAAGTACATGATTGAGTTAGCTAATGGTAAACTAATTAAAGCCGATAAAATTTGTCGTGATTGTAAAATAAATTTAGCCGGAGAAACATTTAAGATTGATTTGATACCCGTAGAATTAGGAAGTTTTGATGTAATATTTGACATGGACTGGATGTCCAAAATAGGAGTTGAAGTTGTGTGTGCCAAGAAGGCAATTCGCATTCCTCATAAGGATAGAACGCCATTAATGATTTATGGAGAGAAGGGTAACTCAAAGCTAAAACTCATTAGTTGTTTGAAAGCTCAAAAGTGCTTGAAGAAAGGGTGCTATGCTATCCTAGCACATGTTAATAAAGTCGAAACGAAGGAAAAAGTAAAGAGCATCAACGACGTGCTTGTGGCAAGAGATTTTCCTGAAGTATTTCCGGAAGAGTTGCCGGGATTACCTCCATTTAGATCTGTAGAATTTCAAATAGATCTAGTATCAGGAGCTGCACCAGTGGCTCGTGCTCCATATAGACTTGCACCATCTGAGATGAAAGAGTTACATAGCCAGTTACAAGAATTACTGGACTGCGGTCTCATTCGACCGAGCACTTCACCGTGGGGAGCTCCGATTTTATTCGTCAAGAAGAAAGATGGATCTTTCCGAATGTGTATAGATTATCGTGAATTAAATAAGTTAACTATCAAGAATCGGTATCCACTACCGAGAATTGATGACCTATTTGATCAATTACAAGGATCAAGTGTGTACTCGAAAATCGACTTAAGATCGGGCTATCATCAATTACGTGTCAAAGAAGAAGATATTCCGAAAACTGCTTTTCGGACACGCTACGGTCATTATGAATTTTTGGTCATGCCGTTTGGGTTGACTAATGCGCCAGCTGTATTCATGAACCTCATGAATCGAGTTTGTAGTCCGTATTTAGATAAGTTTGTTATCGTTTTCATTGACGATATTCTTATCTATTCCAAGAGTGAGCAAGAGCATGAGCAGCATTTAAGATTGGTATTAGAATTGTTAAGAAAAGAACAATTATACGCCAAATTTTCTAAGTGTGTGTTTTGGTTGAAAGAAGTGCAATTTCTTGGCCATGTTGTTAGTAGCAAAGGAATTCAGGTTGACCCAGCTAAAATTGAGGCCATTGAAAAATGGGAGACTCCTAAGACACCAACGCAGATACGCCAATTTTTGGGTTTAGCTGGTTATTATAGAAGGTTTATTCAAGATTTTTCTCGAATAGCTAAACCATTAACAACGTTAACACAAAAAGGGAAGAAGTATGAATGGACTTCTGAGCAGGAGAGTGCATTTCAATTACTGAAGAAGAAGTTGACTACAGCAACTATTTTATCGTTACCTGAAGGGAACGATGATTTTGAGATATATTGTGACGCTTCGCGACAAGGTTTTGGTTGCGTCCTTATGCAACGAAAGAAAGTTATTGCATACGCATCTCGACAATTGAAGATTCACGAGCGGAATTATACGACGCATGATCTAGAATTGGGGGCAGTAGTGTTTGCATTGAAGATATGGAGACACTATTTATATGGAGTTAAATGCACTGTGTTTACTGATCATAAAAGCCTTCCACATATTTTCGATCAGAAACAGCTGAACATGAGGCAACGTAGGTGGGTTGAGCTAATAAACGACTATGATTGTGAGATTCGCTATCATCCCGGGAAACCGAATGTAGTAGCCGACGCTCTAAGCAGAAAGGAACGGGAACCAATTCGAGTACGAGCAATGAACATAAAAATTCGCATGAATCTCAACTCACAAATCAAAGAGGCTCAACAAGAAACTCTTACTAAAGAAAACATAGGAAATGAAATAATGAAGAAGTATGAGAAGCAACTCGTTATGCGGGAAGACAGAATTCGATATTTTGCAAACCGAATTTGGGTACCGAAGTTGGGTGGATTAAGGAAGTTGATATTGAATGAGGCACATAAGACAAGATACTCGATACATCCTGGAGTTGGAAAGATGTATCAAGATCTTAAGACGCATTATTGGTGGACTAATTTAAAGACAGATGTTGCAACATATGTTGGGGAATGTTTAACTTGTTCCAAAGTCAAAGCAGAACGTCAGAAGCCGTCAGGGTTACTTCAACAACCAGAAATCCCAGAATGGAAATGGGATGGTATTACCATGGATTTCATCACAAAGTTACCTAAGACTGCCTGGGGTTATGACACCATTTGGGTAATAGTTGATCGTCTCACCAAATCTGCACATTTCTTGCCTATAAAGGAAACGAATAGAATGGAGAAACTATTACGATTATACATAAAAGAAATTGTTTCAATGCATGGAATACCTATTTCCATTATATCTGATCGTGATAGTAGATTTACATCAAAGTTTTGGCAATCACTACAGGAGGCCCTGGGAACCCGTTTGGATATGAGCACCGCATACCATCCGCAAACTGACGGGCAGAGTGAAAGAATAATTCAGACTCTTGAAGACATGCTCAGGGCATGTGTGATCGATTTTGGAAATGGATGGGATAAATATCTACCATTAGCAGAATTCTCGTATAATAATAGTTATCATGCGAGCATTAAATCTGCACCATTCGAAGCACTGTATGGAAGGAAGTGTAGATCCCCTATCTGTTGGAATGAAGTAGGAGATCGACAATTAACTGGTCCCGAGATCATACACGAAACGACTGAGAAGATAGTACAAATTAAGGAGAGATTGAAAACAGCCCGTAGTCGCCAAAAGAGCTACGCCGATGTCCGAAGGAAACCATTAGAGTTTCAGATCGGTGACATGGTTATGTTAAAGATGTCACCTTGGAAAGGTGTAATACGTTTTGGAAAAAGAGGTAAACTGAACGCAAGGTATGTAGGCCCGTTCAAGATCATCGAACGCATTGGATCGGTAGCTTATCGACTCGAATTACCACAACAACTCGCCGGAGTACATAATACATTTCACGTTTCAAACCTTAAGAAGTGTCTTGCAAAGGAAGACCTCACCATTCCTCTTGAAGAAATCCAAGTCGACGAGAAACTACAATTCATAGAAGAACCAGTCGAAATCATGGACCGTGAAGTTAAACAACTCAAGCAGAGCAACATACCAATCGTTAAGGTTCGTTGGAATGCTCGAAGGGGTCCCGAGTTTACTTGGGAATGAGAGGATCAGATGAAACAAAAGTACCCACATTTGTTTCCCGAGAACGCAAAATAGGTACAATTTTAAAATTTCGGGACGAAATTTATTTAACGGGTAGGTACTGTAACGACCCGGAATTTTCCGATCGTTCTATACTTATGAGATTAATATTTACACAAATTAAACCTTACCAACATGATAAGCAATTCAAACTGTTGAGACTTATATTTTTGAAAAGAGATTTACACAACGTTTGACCGTCCAATTTGACCGATGATATCACGAACTATATAACACACGATAATTATACGATTATGTATATGTACATATCTATACATATTTAACATGATTTAAGGATGGTTTAACATTTCATTGTGAACTAACAACAATGAGTTATAAGTATACTTTGAGACCACAAACTTAAGTTTTCAAAACGATAACTATATGTAACGTTCTTTGACATATATACTTACAATCTATAATGTGTTGGTGATCTATGTCACCAATATGATTTAAGTGTAATGGGATTAATTTGTAACCAAAATAATCTTGATAAATATCGAACAAGTTTGGGGAAGGGTGGAGTGTACACTTGTTTGAACTTATCTTGATTATGACGGGGGTTCAGGGGCAGCGCCCCCTATAAGCGGGGTCCGAGGGGTGGCAACCCCTGGCGGGGTCCAAGGGGCAGAGCCCCCAGTTGGAGCCAAAATAAAAGCCCAATTTTGAGCTTCTTTTACCGTATCATACTCATCATCCATACGTATTTACTATTGGTAAATACACATCAAATCAATATCCTTATCGGCTTTAGATCTGCCCTAGATAAGAGGGAATCTTATTTGTAAGCTAGCATACATTATTACTCAAAAATTCAACACAATAATTTGTCCTTGTTCCCTCAACAACCAGACTGTCCTATAAGTATCACCATCACCTTAGTTTTTCATTTCATTCTTACAACCATCTTTCTCTAACCAAAAACACACTCTTAGGAACTCTAAGTGTTCTTCACAATCTCAGCAAATACTCATGAAGAACTAGCTTCATGAACAACCTATAATCATCATAAGAAAGCTGATTTTGACAAAATATTTTCTCGTTCAAGCTCGAGTTTAGATATCATTGAATTCCATGAGTTTGTAATTCTCAATCTTTAAGTTCAATCTCTAGATTGAGTAATATCAGTCTTAAAAGCTGATTTTTGATCTTTAAGGAGATTATCCTTTCTGGGGATCTGATTCATTAGTCTTATCAAGCTAATTTGCACGGCGTCCTCCCCATTTTACAAGACAGATCCTCTCATGGTTAGGATAAGTCTGACCACTTGGCGACCCTGTTTGATGCTGAGGTTAGTGGATTTCCTACTGATTTTAGAGATGACTTTTCTAGTTTTTTCGTCAACCTACAGCTGATCTGGACGACAACTTCTTGACCTAAATCAAGAAGCGCGTGTCTTTTTCGGAAGACTTTACTTCCTTTTAATGATGGAATTGATTCATCGTGTAGATCCATCTTTCTTTCAAATATATTATAATAAATCGGGTAAAACTGTTTATTTTCGTCCAAAACAAAAGTATTTTCAATTAATTGTACACAAATATGTGATATATGTTTTGAATAAATTGGTAAAAATTTCCCACACTTGGCTTTTATTTTCCTTTCTTTGCCTTTTTATTCTCCTCTATTCCATTTTAAATGAATTCTAACATTTTGGTTTGTTTCTCAATTTATGTCCTTTCCAAGGTAACAATAATTTCGGTGTTAACACCTAGTTTTATCGTTCATAAATATGTATAAACATGATTTTGAGTTCATTTAATTGAAAATTTTGAAAAATTTTACTAGAATTGGGTAGTCAGTATATAAGACTAGGGCTGTTCTTTATTATCAGAGATCACTAGATTCTAATACAACTACTGTTTTACTAGTATATCTAATGGTAACCAAGTGTATAAAGTAAAAATTTTAAAATCAGAAAGAATTTAACCCCTTCCCACACTTAAGATCTTACAATGCCCTCATTTGCAAGAAATCAGTAACAATTTAAATTATTGAGGGTGATTAGCGTAGAAAAATGATTAAATTTTACCAAAGTTTCGAAACATATTGTTGTTTGTGTTGAATGATAAATGGTGCACATCATTTGTTCATTCCGTCTTGTTGTTATTTCACATATATTTTGCATCTTGTCGTCAAAATTAGTTGCTTTTGCTGAACTTAATGCCAGTCTTTGAAAATGCGTTGTTTTACCCTGTTGTGTACATAAGATTAACTGCAAACATATATACATATTTTTAAAGTTTGGTATATTACCCCACATTCAAAAATTATTAAAATCTAATAATAAAAGTTAGAAAATTATAAAAACTATTACAATATCAACATAAGTGCTAAATGTAGTAACATGTAACGACCCGGAATTTTCCGATCGTTCTATACTTATGAGATTAATATTTACACAAATTAAACCTTACCAACATGATAAGCAATTCAAACTGTTGAGACTTATATTTTTGAAAAGAGTTTTACACAACGTTTGACCGTCCAATTTGACCGATGATATCACGAACTATATAACACACGATAATTATACGATTATGTATATGTACATATCTATACATATTTAACATGATTTAAGGATGGTTTAACATTTCATTGTGAACTAACAACAATGAGTTATAAGTATACTTTGAGACCACAAACTTAAGTTTTCAAAACGATAACTATATGTTACGTTCTTTGACATATATACTTACAATCTATAATGTGTTGGTGATCTATGTCACCAATATGATTTAAGTGTAATGGGATTAATTTGTAACCAAAATAATCTTGATAAATATCGAACAAGTTTGGGGAAGTGTGGAGTGCACACTTGTTTGAACTTATCTTGATTATGAAGGGGGTTCGGGGGCAGCGCCCCCGATAAGCGGGGTCCAAGGGGTGGCAACATTCAAATGCTTTATCCATTGCTTTATTAAAAATGTCTTAAAATTTTATTTTTGGCCCGGTTGGACCCAAAATAAAAGCCCGATTTTGAGCTTCTTTTACCGTATCATACTCATCATCCATACGTATTTACTATTGGTAAATACACATCAAATCAATATCCTTATCAGCTTTAGATCTGCCCTAGATAAGAGGGAATCTTATTTGTAAGCTAGCATACATTATTACTCAAAAATTCAACACAATAATTTGTCCTTGTTCCCTCAACAACCAGACTGTCCTATAAGTATCACCATCACCTTAGTTTTTCATTTCATTCTTACAACCATCTTTCTCTAACCAAAAACACACTCTTAGGAACTCTAAGTGTTCTTCACAATCTCAGCAAATACTCATGAAGAACTAGCTTCATGAACAACCTATAATCATCATAAGAAAGTTTGATCAAGATTATTTTCTATCTTTTCCAGTAGCTTTATACAAGTAACTTGAGGTAGTAACCTTATTCATAATCTTATTCAATTCATATTTATATAGCTATCTTATTTTGTGTTATAAAATTTTTAACAACAAGAACATAGTTTGAATGATTTCAAAACCTGTAATATATCATATTATGACAAAATTGGATTAATCATATCTTGGCTAATAAACATAATATTTAATATATATTTACTTATGATTTGATTTTATATATTCCAGGACCACCCGTAAACAACACGAGAAGATTAATCATAAGACCTCATGATTGTACGCAACACGTCATTTGACAACACGGTACTTTATGTACGCAACACGTCATTTGATAACATGGTACCATGGGTCAAGATTAATTCTGATCAACACGAATACGATGGGGTCTTTATTTATTTTATTTAAGCAACTAATTGTGGACCACTAACATCGGACTGCTAACTACGAACTAAGAAAATATTAAAACTATTAAAAGTATATATATATATATATATATATATATATATATATATATATATATATATATATATATATATATATATATATGTAACGATTACTTGAAAAGAAAATATGTTGATATATTATATATATGGTTAGGTTCGTGATATCTATCGGAGACCAAGTCGAGTTAAATACCTTCAAGGAAAAGGTGAGTATATAGTCCCACTTTTAAACTCTAAATATTTCGGGATGAGAATACATGCATTTTATGATTTACGTTATGGACACAAGTGATTAAAAATATATATTCTACGTTGAGTTGTACCACTGGCATACTTCCCTGTAACTTGGTAACTATTATTTACATGAGGTATTGTAAACGCGAATCCTGTTGATAGATCTATCGGGCCTGACAACCCCAACCGGACTGGATGACCAGTATTCAACGGTTGCACAGTACTTCGTTTCGGTAACTACACTTGGTACGGTGTAGTAAGATTTCATAATAAAGGGAATATGCGACGTTGATTAAATGTTAAGTATGGTTATCAAGTGCTCAACAACTTAGAATATTTTTATTAAAACGTTTATATATGAAATCTTGTGGTCTATATTTATAACACTGCCGGCATTAAACCTATATCTCACCAACTTTATGTTGACGTTTTAAGCATGTTTATTCTCAGGTGATAACTAAAAGCTTCCGCTGCAACATGTTGAATTTAAGCAAGATCTTGAGTATGCATATTTGTGTCAAAAATAAAACTGCATATCGGAGGATTTGTAATGTAAAATATGTTGGAGGTCGTATTGTTATTATCACATGTAAAGTTTGTAAGTCTAAGATTATCGCTAAACGATAATCATTATTAAGTTTTTTAAACCTTGTATTTGTAATAAAAGCCATGGTTTGTATTGTAAAAACGAATGCAGTTTTGAAAAATGTCGCATATAGAGGTCAATACCTCGCGATGAAATCATATGTTATTGTATTCGTCCTTATGGTTAAGGTCGGGTTATGACATAACATTACAAAAATAAAATAAATAAAACTAAATAAACTAGGGTTGATACTGATACCAGTAGGGGTTCCATGCATAACCGTATGTGTTATAAAATGCTTCAGCTGGGTTATAAGTAGGATACGGTGGTTGGATCTCTATAGACCAGGGAGGAAATACGGGCTTTGGAGTAGGAATATAGTTTCTACCTATATGTTGGCAATGTGCTATGATATGGTTTTGATGAACTTGCCAATCTTCAAATGCTTGATGTCTAGCATTTTCATACTCTTGTGAAGCTATAAACCTTTGCATTTCTGTCATTTCATTTCCCCCTCCCACATTACCTGGCTGTTGATTTCTTTCAACCTGTGGATGTCTTCCATTATATTGTACTGCGGCGTTATTTCGCCTCTTCAAAACCTTAGCACTATGATATACATTTAAACCAATTGTATCGTGGGGTTCTGGTTATTCGATTAATAATCTCCCCCGACTTATATCCACATAGAGATACTCAACAATTAATGTAATAAATATACCACCTCCTATTATACTGTGCGGTCTCATCCCCCTAACCATAGCTGATAAATAATAACCCACACAATAAGGTATACTTACAGCACTTTGTGGGTCTCGAATACACATGTGGTAAAATAAATCTTGCTCATTTACCTTTTCCTTATTTTTACCTCGCTGTGTAATCGAGTTCGCTAGAAACCTGTGAATTACTCTTAACTCAGCTCTATCTATATCCAAATAAGAGTAATTTCCCCCTTTAAATCGGTGATGGCTAGTCATTTGACTCCAAACACCATGCGTATCAAAATTTTCATCTATCTTCCTACCATTTAATATCAACCCTCGACAATCGACAGATGCTAGCTCCTCAGGCGTATATATACGTAAGGCCTGAGCCATGTCTAGTAGAGACATGTGGCGCATCGAACCTCCTAACAAAAATCTAATAAAAGTTCGATCGTTTAAACTTGCTACCAGATCATTTATTTCTATACTACACAATAATTCTTCACACCATACTTTATATACAGGTCTACGCATGTTGAATAATCGTACCCTATCGTTAAAAGTAGAATTACCATACCTCTGTGTAAGTAATTTTCTAATCCGTTCGCCCAATCCTACGGCTTCTAACGGTTCCCATTCTATTACCCTAGGTACTTCAACAGCTTTAGAATGAAGAGTGTGCAAGCTCCTTTGGTATTTTGGATAATCTATCCAACGTCTGTCTAATCTCAAGTTCGGGTGCAAATCTTCCACGTGCATATCTGAAAATGTCATAACTGGATGAGGTATATCTTGTTTGTAATAGTTATCAATATCCTATTGTTCTGCATTCTCAGGAGGAGCAATCCGAGCTTGGGATGAAGATTCACCCCTTTCAGTCTGCAAAACACATCAAACACAATTTTTGTGCATCCAAATATGCATTAGTGTCAGCAAAATCATCAATCAAAATAATTACAATGAAATGTTCAATTTATATCAAACTTATGCTTATTTTCATATTTTTATCAAATCTACACTTTTTCAAATAAGCATATACGAAATTGTTCGCCAAGTTCATAAGCATTCAATTCAAATAACATGTCAAAATAATCATTATTAGCAATTAAACAAGTTTCAAATGGCATTATCTCTCAAAAATCAAGTTCATGAATTTTAGACTTGAAAAAGTCCACTTTAATTCTCAAAAATCATGTTTAGGCTCAAAGTTTGGATCATTTAACTACCTAAACATGTTACACTACTTAATTTAGCAATAATTCATGACAAAAATCGGCCATAACCTGTTTATATCAAAAAGCCCCAATTTTGCTCAAGAACACAAACCCTAGATTACTCAAAATTTGAAGTTTAAGGCTTCTAATCATGTTAAATAGCATCACTCTAGGTTATATAAGCATAATACATAAGCAATTTAAGCATAATTACACTAAAAAGCATCAAAATCGAATTGGGTATAAAATTGCTCAAGAACACTAAATTTTCGGATTAAAGGGTGTTTTGGTGTAGAAATTTACCGTTTTCATTGAGTAATTCCTTGATAGCATTCTTCTCAACATGATTTTGTGAAATATTTGATGAAAAATGGTCAAAAATTGCGAATTTGGGAGGCTTTTTTCGGGTTTTTTCGCAGTATTTTAGGTTTGGGATGTTGGGGACTGATCTGTTTTTTGCGTTTTATTTTTTTTTATGGAACTTGCAAACTCTGTGACTTGCAGTGTTTCCCTATTACAAACTCCGCGAGTCGCGGCGTTTATTTTTTAATTTTTTATTATTATTATTTTTTTAAATCTTTAACTTATAAAACAAATATTAATTAATTTTAAAAATTTTATTCCCTTGTTATTTAGGACGAGGTCGTTTCGGATCGATGTCCTAGTCCGTCCCTCGACAAAATTTTAAAATTTGTCTATTTAAAGCGTGGTTTTAAAAGCAAAGATTTTTGGGTTTTTTAATGTTTTTGGCATACTTTAATTCAATAAGATTAAAAATAATGATAATAAAAGTTCTTGTCCCTCCCTCGGGTAAAGCAATTTCGGTTCAACGACCTAGTCTTCAACTCACGACGAATTTTAAAAATCATATTTTTAACTTAGCGAAATAAAGTAAATTTTTGTTTTTAAATTCACACCAAACTTAAATTTAAAATTCATATTATAAATTCACACCAAACTTAAATTATATTTTTGTTTTTATACATACAAACTTATATTAAAAATATTAATTTTCCAAATATTTACAATTTTAAAAGTTTACAATATTTATTTAAGATTTATATATTAATTTTAAAAACATGGTAAAAATAAAATTAAAAATCTTTTTGGCTTTTATCCCACTTTAATCAATCAAATATTATCAAAAATATGAGCCCCTCTTTTCGGTAAAGTAATTTCGGTTCCATAACCTAATTTAACTCATGACGAATTTTTGAAATATTTTAAGTTTGATTGATTAAAGATATTTATACCTTAAATTTAAACGGTAAATTTCGCAGTGATGTAATAAATTTTTGTATGATATCAACAATTTCGGTCGCAAGACCTAATTTCATCGAATACCAATTTAATACTTTATAGCGAACAAATTTGCGTTTATTATCAACAGGTTAAAAAAAAAACTGTACAAACTTACCTGTGAAATAGATTTCTTAGTGATATGCTCTAGCCCACTCATAAGATAGTCGGACTAATTGATTTTCCATGGCTACATAGGCGTAACCTCGAGCATTTAATGTTTTTTTCTTCTAAACATATGAACGGTCCATCTCTGCATAAAGTAACAAATTCGGTGTTTGAATAGGTTTGATTATTTGAACATTTACCTTCGTGTGACCATTTTTCGCATTTGTGACATCTTTCAAGGTGCCGTGCTCTTCTTTTCACTTCGGATTTTGATTTTCCTTTACCAAATTGTAACTTATTATCTTCGCATCTGGATTCTTTTCTTACTCCGTCCAATTTTTCTCTGATTATTGATACCAGTTCACTCGGAAGTGTGTCATTATTACGTTTAGTAATCAAAGCGTGTAGCATTAGACCATGGTTTAGTTCACTGGAAGTCTTCATTTCGTAAAAACCTAAAAAAAAAAATTCAGAATGGGGGGAGAAGACTAGTTCTTTAAGGTCTGCTAGGGAAAGACCATTCGGGTTCCATTTTCGAGAACTACACGAAAACAGAAAATCTAACTCTAACAGAAATACATATTATCCTTTAAAGACTTGATTCTCCCCACACTTAGTTAGCTGTGGTATCGAAATTGTGATTAACTTCGTTGTCAACTTCCATCGGACTATCTATGTAATGTTTAACTCTGTGACCATTAACCTTAAATTCAATCCCATTTGAATTTATTAACTCTACTGTTCCGTATGGGAAAAATCTTTTGACTATAAATGGTCCAGACCATCTTGATTTCAATTTTCCAGGAAATAGCTTGAATCGTGAATTGAAAAGAAGAACTCTGTCTCCTTCTTTAAATTCTTTTAAACTTCTGATTCTTTTATCATGCCATTTCTTTATTCTTTCCTTATAGATTAACGAATTTTCGTATGCTTCTTGTCTTAATTCTTCTAATTCGTTTAGTTGACTTAATCGTAGACGTCCGGCTTCATGTAAATCAAGATTACATGTCTTCAAAGCCCAAAATGCTTTGTGTTCAATTTCTACTGGAAGATGACATGCTTTTCCGTAAACGAGTCTAAAAGGTGTGGTTCCAATTGGAGTTTTGTAGGCTGTTCTAAAAGCCCAGAGTGCATCCTCCAATTTTATGGACCATTCCTTCGGATTTGATCCTACGGTTTTCTCTAGAATACGTTTTAAAGCTCGGTTGGTATTTTCAACTTGTCCACTTGTTTGTGGATGATATGCGGTGGAGATTTTATGAGTTACTCCATATCTTTTAAGAACTTTCTCAAGTTGATTATTACAAAAATGAGTTCCCCGATCACTTATTAAAGCTTTCGGTGTTCCAAACCTTGCAAAAAGACGTTTTAAAAAGTTGACTACAACTCATGCATCGTTAATTGGGAGAGCTTGTGCTTCCGCCCATTTAGATACATAATCAATGGCTACGAGAATGTATAAATTATTATGAGATTTTGGAAATGGACCCATAAAGTCAATACCCCAAACGTCAAATACTTCACATACTTGAATGACATTTTGTGGCATTTCATCACGTTGACTTATTTTTCCGGCCCTTTGACAAGCATCACAGGATTTGCAAAGAAGGTGTGCGTCTTTGTAAATTGTAGGCCAATAGAATCCATCATCATAAACTTTTCTTGCTGTTAGTTGAGGCCCATAATGCCCTCCTGTTGGTCCGGTGTGACAATGGTTTAAGATTTTACTAGCTTCATCTCCGAACACACATCGGCGTATTATTCCATCGGGACAACTTTTAAACAAATGTGGATCTTCCCAGAAATAGTGTTTTATATCACTGAAGAATTTCTTTCGTTTTTGGTACGATAATCCTTTTTCAAGGAATCCACATACTAAGTAGTATACATAGTCTGCAAACCATGGTATTTCATTATAATCTATCTTCAATAGATATTCATCAGAAAAGTTGTCATGTATGGCCGATTCATTTAGAACTTCTAATTCGGGATTTTCAAGACGAGAAAGATGATCAGCGGCGATATTTTCTGCTCCCTTTTTATCTCGGATTTCAATATCAAACTCTTGTAATAGTAAGATCCAACGGATTAATCGTGGTTTGGCATCTTGTTTCGAAAATAGATATCTAAGAGCAGAATGGTCGGTATAGACCACCGTTTTAGCTAGAACGAGATATGAACGAAATTTGTCAAAAGCAAAGACAATAGCAAGGAGTTCTTTTTCAGTAGTTGTATAATTTGTTTGTGCTCCTTGTAATGTCTTACTAGCGTAATATATAGGTTAAAATCGTTTTTCAATCCTTTGTCCTAAAACGGCTCCCATTGCAAAATCACTTGCATCGCACATAAGTTCAAACGGTAGATTCCAATTTGGAGTTATCATGATCGGCGCATTAGTGAGTTTCTCTTTAAGTATATTAAAAGATTTAATGCATTCCTCTGAAAAGATGAATGGAGTGTGATGACCCGGGAATTTCCGACCAAATTTAAACTTTAATCTTTATATGTTTCCGACACGATAAGTAAAATCTGTAATGTTGAGTCTCGAAAGTTTTGAAATCTATATTCATGTAATTAATTACCCTTTGACTATGTCCGAGGATTCACGAACCATTGTGTGTAAATAAATATTTACATAAATAAATAAATAAATATATATATATATATACATATATATATATATATATATAAATATATATATATATATATATATATATATATATATATATATATATATATATATATAAATATAAAAATATAAATGAATAAATGTATATATTAACCTGAATCATTATAAAACCATTTAAACATTTGATTTAAAAATGTAGGATAGTATGCAGAATAAATAAGATTTTATTAATTTAATATATATAGATATATAGGATTTCTGTACATAATGATTATATGTACAATGTATATGTATTAAAATGTATAAGAAGTTAATACTCAAAATAAGTATTACATATTAGATATTATATAACTAATAAAATGTAATACCAATATATAAAAATTTAATTGTAAATATAGTTGTTATAATAATATTACTTCCAAAAGTACTATCAATGCTAGTGTTATTAATGGTTTTTTTTATGGATTGTTATTAACTATTATTATTATTAGAATTATTAATATCATTATTATTGATATTCCTAAAATTAATAATAGGTATTACTAATATAATTTTTATTAATTAGAACTATTATTATTATTTATATACAACTATTGTTAAGACTGATTATATAAATATTAGATGCAAATATAAATACATACTTTTTTATAGAATGCAGATACATATGTAAATATAGATAGAAATATATAAATATATAGATATAAATAAGATATAATACAAATAAATGAAAAGTGAAGTCCAATAATTCTGTTTCCCATCGTGATCCATCTGCAGTTGATCTATTCCCTTGATTATAAGCTCGTACAAATCAGTAAACAAATAAAGGAATCAGACAAAATCTGTTATCAATCGGTTTCCCCTTTTATTTTTATATTTTTATTTTTGTCGTTGAAACATATTTTCTGTCGTCTCAATTTGAGGGATAAAACCAAATAATCTAGTTGTATTTGATATCATTCAACCTCACATTATCATTTATAAATTACAAGAACCCTTTATAGTCTTTTATTTAATCAAATTTCAACAGAAAAGAAATGAAGAACAAGGTATTGCTCTGTTCAATTATAATTTCTGCAATTCTTCAATTTCTTAAGAATTTTAAAAATGTATTAATACAGTTATGTTGGAAATCTTTTACTTAAACTAACTGAAAAATCTCAAGTCTCGATTTTATCTATCGAATTCCAATTTTTGGAGTCCAATTAATTCCTAAAAAAGTCAACGTTTTGTTCTTGAACAAATTCGAGAACGTAGTTATGTTTCAATTAAAATTAAGGACCCAGAAAGATTATATGATCGATTTAGAACCATTTTCATGTTTTAATCTTTATCTAAAACGCTCTTAAACTTCGAAATTGATTTTGAGTTCATGAAAAACACAAAACGCTGTTACAGTCTTTTTTTTTATTTTTTTATTAATCGTAATTAATTGGATTAAATTTGAATCATTTCTGTATCATGTACTAATCCTAAAACTAAATATATGAATAGCTATTAATACGGTTTGAGCCCTGGACGATTTCAATTGAAGAAGAAGGAGAAGGAGAGGGAAACAGACATAGCAGAGTTATATATTTTTAATATGAGAATAATAACAGAAAAAGGGCTTAGCCCAACTGGTCGAGGTGTGATGATGTTTAACGAAGGGTCTCGGGTTCGAGTCTGACTTGGGACATTTTTTTTTAAATAAAGCTTCTAAGGTAGTCTTTATTTTTATTATTATTAATACTATTACTATTGTTATTATTATTATTTTTATTATTAACCATGTGGTTATTATTGTGTAAGTTATTATTATCACAAATATTAGTATTATGTGTATTACCGTTATCATTAACATAACTAACATTAGCATTATTATTATTATTATCATTGTTAATACTATTATTACTATTATTGGATATTGTTTTTGTTAAGGTAATCATTATTACTCCTAACAACTAGAAGTATCGATATCATTAATCAAACTTATCATTTATCAAATTAAGAGTATTATCAATAAATATCATTATTATTATAGTTATTATTAATTTGTTACGTTTACTATTAATATAAGTATTACTAATATTATGATGATTAGGATTACAAATTGATGTTATAGAAATTCTAATCACTAGTTTAGAAATTAAACGCGAAGATTATAATTGTTATTATTATCATAGTTATAAGTATTAGAAAACATTATTATCATTAATATTGTTATAAGTATTATTAATACTATTATTAGCATTATTATCAAATTGATTATTTTAAGTATTATTATTATTATCATTATTATTATTTCTGATTTCATGTTGTTTGTATTATTATTGATATGATCATTTGGAAATATTTAATAAAACTATAATTATTATTAAACTTACTACTACCATTAAAAAATATTATTTTTACTAAACTCTTATTTTTACTTTATAATTACTAGTGAATCTATCACTTTAACAAATAAATCTTTTGTATAATATATACACTTATTACATATACTAGGATTATATTATTATTTCATATAACAAACTAATGATATTTCATGAATACAATACTAATCACATATATAGGTATATAGGAATATTAATATAACTAAACGTATAAATATTAATCATTATAATTATATATACACAAGATCAATATATGCAAAAACACATGAAACATAATATAGTATACGATTCAAAAAATGGAAATTTGTATAAATTCTATATAACTATAAATATATAAATAATACATAATAATAAGTGGAATTTTGTGATTTACACTATATGTATTAATGAATATACAAATGATATAGGTTCGTGAATCAGAGGCCAACCCTGCATTGTTCAATATTGTCATATGTATTTTTACTACAAAATACATTAGGTGAGTTTCATTATTCCCCTTTTAAATGCTTTTGCAATATATATTTTTGGGACTGAGAATACATGCGTTGTTTTTATAAATGTTTTACGAAATAGACACAAGTAATCGAAACTACATTATATGGTTGAATGATCGAAACCGAATATGCCCCTTTTTATTAAGTCTGGTAATCTAAGAATTAGGGAACAGACACCCTAATTGACGCGAACTCTAAAGATAGATCTATCGGGCCCAACAAGCCCCATCCAAAGTACCGGATGCTTTAGTACTTCGAAATTTATATCATGTCTGAAGGCGGATCCCGGAATGATGGGGATATTCTTATATGCATATTGTGAATGTCGGTTACCAGGTGTTCAATCCATATGAATGATATTTTTGTCTCTGTGTATGGGACGTATGTTTATGAGAAATGGAAATATGAAATCTTGTGGTCTATTAAAAATTATGAACTAATTATTTATGTTAAACTAATGAACTCACCAACCTTTTGGTTGACACTTTAAATTATGTTTATTCTCAGGTACGAAAGAAATCTTCCGCTGTGCATTTGCTCATTTTAAAGATATTACTTGGAGTCATTAATGACATATTTCAAAAAACGTTGCATCCGAGTCGTTGAGTTCTTCAAGATTATTATTAAGTCAATTGTAGTTAGATATATTATGAAATAGTATGTCTGCCATCAACTTTCGATGTAATGAAAGATTGTCTTTTCAAAAACGAATGCAATGTTTGTAAAATGTATCATATAGAGGTCAAGTACCTCGCGATGTAATCAACTGTTGTGAATCGTTTATAATCGATATGGACTTCGTCCGAATGGATTAGGACGGGTCTCTACAGTTGGTATCAGAGCAGAGGTCTTAGCGAACCAGGTCTGCATTAGTGTGTCTAACTGATAAGTCGTTAGGATGCATCAGTGAGTCTGGACTTTGACCGTATCTGCATGTCAAAAGTTTTACTTATCATTTGTAGTCATGAAATCATCCGATTATCATCCTTAGGAAATCACTTGCTTATCATTCTTAGTCTAGACATGTTTTACTGCATTGACTGCATGAAAAGTGTATAGACAAAATTCATATTTTAGTGTATCTGCTACTTCATATCTTAGCGTATCTGTTACTGTAACTTTGCCTGACAACTTCCGTAGATTCCTCCGTAACTTATGAGATTTTAGTATTATATATGCATATTTAAATTATGTATTGCAGGGTACTAATCTACATCCTATAATCTATTTCTTATCGAAAATCCTTCATCTGATCGTATGAGATGAATCCTGCAACCAGTTCGAGTCCCTCAGATTCCGATAGCTATTCCGATTGTTATTCTGACAGCTATTCCGACATAGATGTTCACCTAAGCTCTGAAAACAGCGTCATCAGCATGAATCAACCAATCAGCCATTATTAATTCATCTGCTGGGTTCATAGTCGACTTAATCCATGGAGACGTGAAGAAGACGATCCTTTCCATCAACCAAAATTCACCTCTTGGTGAAGAACCTGAAGCACTTACAAGCGAACCTGTCCGAAACACCATTTTCACACTCATTTCCAGGATACCACGCAATGATATTATGATATCAAAAATTCTAAAACTTTATTCATTCGCTCGTTCCTACCGACAATCATTCTGGAGTAATAAGTCAACGAGCTTCGAGCCCAAGTTGTAGCCTTGGAAAATATGGTGCAAAACGTACCAGCTTCAGCAACATCACCAGCACCAGTAGTACCATAAATAACAGCATCAGTACCATCAACAATCCATGCCTCAAAATCACCATCTGTACTTCGAGTATGATCTTCGTTCTACGTATCGTTCTACCTCATTTATCTTCGTTCGACATGGCGAATATGTAATCTCTAAAGTTTTAGAGATTATTTATTGTAGTTCCAACCGAAAAGCAAATGAGTTTAATATCATATTAACTCATTAAATCCATGAATACATCTGAAGAAAATATATATGTATATATGTTTTCATAAAAATTGTAATTAACAATTCTCTTGTACAAACTGTTAATGGTGAAAATATTTTAATGGGTAGGTAATACCCGAGGAATATTTAAATTTCACATTAATAAGTTACATTGTACGTTTTTCGAATCTGTTTCAACAGTCATTTACTATCCTATTTACAACCACCGATATACATATCCGTCAACACAGAGTAACCATTTTCAATCAATTTCATATTTGGATCTTGACCTATCAGAATCCAACAAGTGGCATAATGAAGAAAAACATTGGATAAAATAAAAATTGCTAGAAACAAACGAATTAACTAATTGAAATCTTGTTAAGAATTCACGCTAGCTGTTCCTAGCTAACTGAAAACATTTTATTTATCGCAATTTAATTATCGCAATTTACATTCTCATAATTTTATGTATTGTCATTTAATTTCTGTTATTTACTTTACGCACTTTATTTATCGTTATTTAATTCCGGTTATTTATTTTACGCACTTTAAATGTCGGGACACGTATACAAGGTTTTGACATATCATATCGACGCATCTATATATATTATTTGGAATCACCATAGACACTCTATATGCAGTAATGATCGAGTTCTCTATACAGGGTTGAGGTTGATTCTACAATAATATATATACTTTGAGTTGTGATCGAGTCTGAGACGAATACGGGTCACGATACGTATTAATTAATTCGAATATTATATATTAAACTATATACAAATTATTGAATTGCTAACTGTGGACTATCAACTGTGGACTACCAACATTAGACAATTAAAATGAATTAAAATATTGACTATAACATATGAAACTAAACAATTCTTCAAGTTTGCCACTTGATTTCATCTCAAACCTCATTTGAATCTAGACGATTAAGATCCACGTTCAAACCTTTCATGATTCTTGAAAACATCTCAAACAAGAGGAGGAACCAACCGCACTTCATTTACGGAAGAAAAGATTGATGCATTTAGTTATGCATCTGAAAAACACTCGGAAACTGAGTAAACGTTTAACACGTAGCTGTGCTAATTACTTTAGTGTTATTATTACCCAAAATAACTTGGTAATTCCTTTCAAAGTAGCAAATTTTGTCACAGCTCCAGCAAATCAACTCTGACTTTTCGTTCGAAACAACCTTATTATCACCTTGATTTATATGTATGCTCTTTTATTGTTACTGGGGAACCTTTTATATTCCACCATATTACCGTCAGCGTTTAATCATCTAAAAACATAATTCTCTTAAAATCACCTCGGATTGATAACCAATGATTCGGATATGGTAGCAGTAAATGTAGAGGAATCGGCAATCAGTACTCTAAAAAACTCACAGCATATCTACATCAACAGTTATATATATAACATTTATCTTCTAGAATAATGACCTTCCATTCTGAAATTTTGAAAAGCACCCAGTCTACAAATCAATACTCTGAATATTGAAAAAGCTGAATGAAGCAGTAGAAACCGTAGACAAACGTAAACGATCTTAACAGCCAGAAGTTTGATAATAAAGAATAGTTTGTTGGAAAAGCTCAGAAAAGTTGGAACTGGAAAACGGATTGAGCTAACCATGAAGGAGACCAAGGACAAATACAAGGACCAAACCCTATATTCAAAGAATCCAGATAATTCTGGATCCGATGAAATCTTTAGAGAATATCCTGCTCCGGAGTCATGTTAAAATCTTGCGGAAAATCTTTCTCCATCAACCATCGAACTTAGAAATTCCAAAATATCATCATCAATATCTTCGATATTTCTGAGGATATTTTCATAAATATTCTCGTCCGAAATTATATACCTCCTCGTGCTTCCTGTGTATCATTATATTGGAAACATTCAAGAGAAAATTTAGTCCTGAAAAGCAGATTATGTGAAACTATGAAGAAAGCCGTGGACAAATCACAAAAAATAAGTTTGACTTCAAAGAATCCAAATGATTCAATGTCTGCTAAAGTCTTTAGTGAATATCTTACTCCTTACTCTAAACCCTTGCGGACAATAGTTTCCATCATCCTCTGATCTTAGATATTCCAAGATATCGTCGTATCTTTCATTATAAATATCCTCCATATTTTTGAAGATATTTTCATAACTATTCTTATCTGAATCATTAATCTATTAGTGCTATCAGTGTTACATCATATAGAAACTATTAGTTTCTATATTCTGTAAACTTTTGAGCTTAAAATACGAATGTTATTGAAGTAATGTTGGGAACTGATGCATGAGTTAGTATAATATAATGACACTTGATCAACGTGATTATATTACAGTAAGTCATGCTGAGTTTCTAATGAAACGTGATGATGGTTCACAGTAGATCATTCCATCATCATGTGTCGTGATACATAACCTTATCATTCTACTTAACTCCCGAACATATCAAGAAAATGTATTCTTGATGGTTCTATCTTCTGTGATGTTGATAAATTTGAAAATCAAATCGTGCTATCACGTTCCTTCCTGCCTAGAACATTATAATCATTCGAAACTCTATATCTACAAATTATGGACTATTAATCGCTTGGTGTAGAATCGGGACGAGAAAACAAAAGCATGAAGCTCCAAAAGAGAAAGGGGTATAAATCGCAGCAAATAAAAGAGAGCATTAACTGTGAATGACGATAATAATAGAAGATGGAAGCAGAGACTCTAAAATATAAGAGAAAATATAAAACCCAATAACAACAAGGAGGTTACAAACCAGAGATATTAATACGAATAACAATATAAAAACACGGTATAATTAAGAATAGTATCACCCCAAGGTAATAGTAGAGGTAAACAGATTCTTCTGATGGAAGATTGACAAGAAGGATAACAGAGATCATAATTAAGAAAATATCAAGAAGTAGAACTGGATGAAGCATTTTTCCCAACCTTTTAGAAGTAGGAATTAAGAATGAAAGTATACGAATGATGAAAATAAGGGAACAGGAGAAGTTCATTTATAGTGAAGATACCAGACAAAGTAATCGATACAGATGATCGCATTTAATTATAGAGATCTTAACTTTCTTACTCGCCGAAGAATCAAATCTTTTAGATTTCAAAGATTTCCTTTAAATCTCTTGAATTCCGGAATTCAAGCGTGACCGTGTAAAAGGTTAAGACGCACCTTATTTTCTAAATTCAACCCTGACTTTATCAAAAGTTAAGATGAATCTTTACTTTCTTATTTCACTCTTTGATGATAGCTTCATTCGTACTCTTCGAATAACCGAATTATTTTTATCCATATTACTCAATAATGATAAAACTCAATTTATCAACTAATATTCGTCATGAAAATATTTTTATTGTTAGCCATGACCACCTCACTCAAATTTCGGGACAAAATTTCTTTAACGGGTAGGTACTGTGATGACCCGGGAATTTCTGACCAAATTTAAACTTTAATCTTTATATGTTTCCGACACGATAAGTAAAATCTGTAATGTTGAGTCTCGAAAGTTTTGAAATCTATATTCATGTAATTAATTACCCTTTGACTATGTCCGAGGATTCACGAACCATTGTGTGTAAATAAATATTTACATAAATAAATATAGATATATATATATATATATATATGTGTATATATATATATATATATATATATATATGTAAATATAAAAATATAAATGAATAAATCTATATATTAACCTGAATCATTATAAAACCATTTAAACATTTGATTTAAAAATGTAGGATAGTATGCAGAATAAATAAGATTTTATTAATTTAATATATATAGATATATAGGATTTCTGTACATAATGATTATATGTACAATGTATATGTATTAAAATGTATAAGAAGTTAATACTCAAAATAAGTATTACATATTAGATATTATATAACTAATAAAATGTAATACCAATATATAAAAATTTAATTGTAAATATAGTTGTTATAATAAAATTACTTCCAAAAGTACTATCAATGCTAGTGTTATTAATGGTTATTTTTTTTTTGTATGGATTGTTATTAACTATTATTATTATTAGAATTATTAATATCATTATTATTGATATTCCTAAAATTAATAATAGGTATTACTAATATAATTTTTATTAATTAGAACTATTATTATTATTTATATACAACTATTGTTAAGACTGATTATATAAATATTAGATGCAAATATAAATACATACTTTTTTATAGAATGCAGATACATATGTAAATATAGATAGAAATATATAAATATATAGATATAAATAAGATATAATACAAATAAATGAAAAGTGAAGTCCAATAATTCTGTTTCCCATCGTGATCCATCTGCAGTTGATTTATTCCCTTGATTATAAGCTCGTACAAATCAGTAAACAAACAAAGGAATCAGACAAAATCTGTTATCAATCGGTTTCCCCTTTTATTTTTATATTTTTATTTTTGTCCTTGAAACATATTTTCTGTCGTCTCAATTTGAGGGATAAAACCAAATAATCTAGTTGTATTTGATATCATTCAACCTCACATTATCATTTATAAATTACAAGAACCCTTTACAGTCTTTTATTTAATCAAATTTCAACAGAAAAGAAATGAAGAACAAGGTATTGCTCTGTTCAATTATAATTTCTGCAATTCTTTAATTTCTTAAGAATTTTAAAAATGTATTAATACAGTTATGTTGGAAATCTTTTACTTAAACTAACTGAAAAATCTCAAGTCTCGATTTTATCTATCGAATTCCAATTTTTGGAGTCAAATTAATTCCTAAAAAAGTCAACGTTTTGTTCTTGAACAAATTCGAGAACGTAGTTATGTTTCAATTAAAATTAAGGACCCAGAAAGATTATATGATCGATTTAGAACCATTTTCATGTTTTAATCTTTATCTAAAACGCTCTTAAACTTTGAAATTGATTTTGAGTTAATGAAAAACACAAAACGCTGTTACAGTCTTTTTTTTATTTTTTTATTAATCGTAATTAATTGGATTAAATTTGAATCGTTTCTGTATCATGTACTAATCCTAAAACTAAATATATGAATAGCTATTAATACGGTTTGAGCCCTGGACGATTTCAATTGAAGAAGAAGGAGAAGGAGAGGGAAACAGACATAGCAGAGTTATATATTTTTTAATATGAGAATAATAACAGAAAAAGGGCTTAGCCCAACTGGTCGAGGTGTGATGATGTTTAACGAAGGGTCTCGGGTTCGAGTCTGACTTGGGACATTTTTTTTTTAAATAAAGCTTCTAAGGTAGTCTTTATTTTTATTATTATTAATACTATTACTATTGTTATTATTATTATTATTTTTATTATTAACCATGTTGTTATTATTGTGTAAGTTATTATTATCACAAATATTAGTATTATGTGTATTACCATTATCATTAACATAACTAACATTAGCATTATTATTATTATTATTATCATTGTTAATACTATTATTACTATTATTGGATATTGTTTTTGTTAAGATAATCATTATTACTCCTAACAACTAGAAGTATCGATATCATTAATCAAACTTATCATTTATCAAATTAAGAGTATTATCAATAAATATCATTATTATTATAGTTATTATTAATTTGTTACGTTTACTATTAATATAAGTATTACTAATATTATGATGATTAGGATTACAAATTGATGTTATAGAAATTCTAATCACTAGTTTAGAAATTAAACGCGAAGATTATAATTGTTATTATTATCATAGTTATAAGTATTAGAAAACATTATTATCATTAATAATGTTATAAGTATTATTAATACTATTATTAGCATTATTATCAAATTGATTATTTTAAGTATTATTATTATCATTATTATTATTTCTGATTTCATGTTGTTTGTATTATTATTGATATGATCATTTGGAAATATTTAATAAAACTATAATTATTATTAAACTTACTACTACCATTAAAAATATTATTTTTACTAAACTATTATTTTTACTTTATAATTACTAGTGAATCTATCACTTTAACAAATAAATCTTTTGTATAATATATACACTTATTACATATACTAGGATTATATTATTATTTCATATAACAAACTAATGATATTTCATGAATACAATACTAATCACATATATAGGTATATAGGAATATTAATATAACTAAACGTATAAATATTAATCATTATAATTATATATACACAAGATCAATATATGCAAAAACACATGAAACATAATATAGTATACGATTCAAAAAATGGAAATTTGTATAAATTCTATATAACTATAAATATATAAATAATACATAATAATAAGTGGAATTTTGTGATTTACACTATATGTATTAATGAATATACAAATGATATAGGTTCGTGAATTCGAGGCCAACCCTGCATTGTTCAATATTGTCATATGTATTTTTACTACAAAATACATTAGGTGAGTTTCATTATTCCCTTTTTAAATACTTTCGCAATATATATTTTTGGGACTGAGAATACATGCGTTGTTTTTATAAATGTTTTACGAAATAGACATAAGTAATCGAAACTACATTATATGGTTGAATGATCGAAATCGAATATGCCCCTTTTTATTAAGTCTGGTAATCTAAGAATTAGGGAACAGACACCCTAATTGACGCGAACTCTAAAGATAGATCTATCGGGCCCAACAAGCCCCATCCAAAGTATCGGATGCTTTAGTACTTCGAAATTTATATCATGTCTGAAGGAGGATCCCGGAATGATGGGGATATTCTTATATGCATATTGTGAATGTCGGTTACCAGGTGTTCAATCCATATGAATGATATTTTTGTCTCTATGTATGGGACGTATGTTTATGAGAAATGGAAATATGAAATCTTGTGGTCTATTAAAATTATGAACTGATTATTTATGTTAAACTAATGAACTCACCAACCTTTTGGTTGACACTTTAAAGCATGTTTATTATCAGGTACGAAAGAAATCTTCCGCTGTGCATTTGCTCATTTTAAAGATATTACTTGGAGTCATTCATGACATATTTCAAAAAATGTTGCATCCGAGTCGTTGAGTTCTTCAAGATTATTATTAAGTTAATTATAGTTAGATATATCATGAAATAGTATGTCTGCCATCAACTTTCGATGTAATGAAAGATTGTCTTTTCAAAAACGAATGCAATGTTTGTAAAATGTATCATATAGAGGTCCAGTACCTCGCGATGTAATCAACTGTTGTGAATCGTTTATAATCGATATGGACTTCGTCCGAATGGATTAGGACGGGTCTCTACATGGAGCATCCTTTTCTAGGAGTTTATTCATAGGAGTGGCAATTTTAGAAAAATCTTTTATGAAACGTCGGTAAAAACCGGCATGCCCTAGAAAACTCCTAACTCCTCTAACATTGGTGGGATGTGGAAGTTTAGCAATTACATCTACTTTAGCTCTATCCAATTCAATTCCTTCCTTTGAAATTTTATGTCCAAGAACGATGCCTTCTTTAACCATGAAATGGTATTTCTCCCAATTAAGAACTAGATTTGATTGTTCGCATCTAATAAGCATTCGTTCAAGATTAACTAAACATGATTCAAATGTATCACCGAAGACTGAAAAGTCATCCATGAAAACTTCCATGCATTCTTCTATCATGTCGTGAAAAATCGCCATCATGCACCTTTGAAAGGTTGCAGGGGCGTTGCAAAGTCCAAATGGCATGTGTTTGTAAGCAAAAGTACCATAAGGGCACGTGAATGTGGTTTTCTCTTGGTCTTCGGGTGCTATTGGAATTTGAAAATATCCGGAAAAACCATCTAGAAAACAATAGTAACTGTTTCCGGCTAATCTTTCCAACATTTGATCAATAAAAGGTAAGGGAAAGTGATCTTTTCTGGTGGCGTCATTTAATTTTCTATAATCAATACACATACGCCATCATGTTACAGTCCTAGTAAGAATAAACTCATTTTTCTCATTTGTAATGACAGTCATGCCACCCTTCTTAGGCACGCATTGAACTAGGCTTACCCATGGACTATCAGAAATTGGATAAATTAAACTTGCATCAAGCAGTTTAATAATTTCTTTTTTAACAACATCTTGCATATTAGGATTTAGTCTTCGTTGGCGTTGCACATACGTTTTATGACCTTCTTCCATAAGGATTTTATGTGTGCAATACGAAGGACTTATTCCTTTAATATCATGAATTTTTCATGCAATAGCTGGTTTATGAGCTTTTAGCACAGAAATGAGTTGTGATTTCTCATTTTCGGTAAGAGAAGACGATATTATTACAGGTAATTCAGATTCACCATGTAAATAAGCGTATTCCAAATGGTTTGGAAGTGGCTTTAACTCTAATGTCGGTGGTTCTTCTATCGATGATTTATATCGATATCTGTCTTCTTCTTTTAGTATTTGAATTTCTTCTGTTGTTGGTTCATATCCATTAGCTATTAGTGTAGCTAACATTTCAGTTTCATCAATTGGTTCAGTTCCTTCTCCTAAAGAACATTCTCCCGTTCCTTGTAATTCTGGAAATTCTTCTAATAATTCTGCATGTGAATCTATAATTTGAATATAATAGCATGTATCATCTGCAGATTGCGGTTGTTGCATTGCTCTATCAACTGAAAAGGTAACACTCTCATCCTCTATACTTAGGGTCAGTTTCTTACCGAACACGTCTATCATTGCTTTAGCCGTGTTTAAGAATGGTCTTCCTAATATGAGAGGAACTTGAGAATCTTCTTCCATGTCCAGAACAACAAAATCTACTGGAAATACTAAAGTACCAACTTTAACTAGCATGTTCTCCATTATTCCTCTAGGATATTTTATTGATCTATCTGAAATGTCTCGTTCTTATTGATTAAAAACGTTCCATATTAATTGATTTCGTTGCGAGGTTTTGACCTCTATATGAGACATTTTTTTTCAAAGACTGCATTCATTTTTAAAACAAACCATAACCTTTATTTCATAAATAAAGGTTTAAAAAGCTTTACGTAGATTATCAAATAATGATAATCTAAAATATCCTGTTTACACACGACCATTACATAATGGTTTACAATACAAATATGTTACATCGAAATCAGTTTCTTGAATGCAGTTTTTACACAATATCATACAAACATGGACTCTAAATCTTGTCCTTATTTTAGTATGCAACAGCGGAAGCTCTTAGTATTCACCTGAGAATAAACATGCTTTAAACGTCAACAAAAATGTTGGTGAGTTATAGGTTTAACCTATATATATCAAATCGTAACAATAGACCACAAGATTTCATATTTCAATAAACATCCCATACATAGAGATAAAAATTATTCATATGGTGAACACCTGGTAACCGACATTAACAAGATGCATATATAAGAATATCCCCATCATTCCGGGACACCCTTCGAATATGATATAAATTTCGAAGTACTAAAGCATCCGTTACTTTGAATGGGGTTTGTTAGGCCCAATAGATCTATCTTTAGGATTCGCGTCAATTAGGGTGTCTGTTCCCTAATTCTTAGATTACCAGACTTAATAAAAAGGTGCATATTCGATTTCAATAATTCAACCATAGAATGTAGTTTCACGTACTTGTGTCTATTTTGTAAATCATTTATAAAACATGCATGTATTCTCATCCCAAAAATATTAGATTTTAAAAGTGGGACTATAACTCACTTTCACAGATTTTTACTTCGTCGGGAAGTAAGACTTGGCCACTGGTTGATTCACGAACCTATAACAATATATACATATATATCAAAGTATGTTCAAAATATATTTACAATACTTTTAATACATTTTGATGTTTTAAGTTTATTAAGTCAGTTGTCCTCGTTAGTAACCTAAAACTAGTTGTCCATAGTTAGATGTACAGAAATAAATCGATAAATATTATCTTGAATCAATCGACGACCCAGTGTATACATATCTTAGTATTGATCACAACTCAAACTATATATATATTTTGGAATCAACCTCAACCCTGTATAGCTAACTCCAACATTCACATATAGAGTGTCTATGGTTGTTCCGCAATATATATATAGATGGGTCGACATGATAGGTCAAAACATTGTATATGTGTCTATGGTATCTCAAGATTACATAATATACAATATAAGTTGATTAGGTTATGGCTGGAATAGATTTATTACTAACTTTCACGTAGGTAAAATGAGTAGTTTTTATCAATTTTGTTTTACTCGCCATTTCTTCGTTTCTAATCCGTTTTGAGTGATTCCAGTGGCCACGGTTTCGTATTGAAATTAACTTTATGAATCTAAATAGAAAAAGTATAAGTTTATAGTCAGAAATACAAGTTACAAGTCATTTTTGAAAGAGGTAGTCATTTCCGTCGAAAGAACGACATCTTGATGACCATTTTGAAAAACATACTTTCACTTTGAGTTTAACCATGATTTTTGGATATAGTTTCATGTTCATAAGAAAAATCATTTTTCCAGAAGTATAGCTTTTAAATCAAAGTTCTTCTTAGCTTTTAATTATCCCAACCAAAACAGCCCCCGGTTTTACTACGACGGCGTATATCCAGTTTTATGGTGTTCATCGTGTTTTTGGGTTTTAAATCATTAAGTTAGCATATCATATAGATATAGAACATGTGTTTAGTTGATTTTAAAAGTCTAGTTAGAAGGATTAACTTTATTTGCGAACAAGTTTAGAATTAACTAAACTATGTTCTAGTGATTACAAGTTTATAACGTTGAATAAGACAGCTTTTTATGTATGAATCGAATGATGTTATGAACATCATTACTAACTCAAGTTCCTTGGATAAACCTACTGGAAATGAGAAAAATGGATTTAGCTTTAAAGGATCCTTGGATTTCTTGAAAGTTCTTGAAGCAGAATCATGACACGAAAACAATTTCAAGTAAGATTTCCACTCGAAATAAGATTGTTATAGTTATAGAAATTGAATTAAAGTTTGAATATGATTATTACCTTGTATTAGAAAGATAACCTACTGTAAGTAACAAAGGTTTCTTGATCTTGGATGATTACTTGGAATGGATTTAGAAAACTTGGAAGTAAACTTGCAATCTTGGAAGTATTCTTGATTTTATGAAACTAGAACTTTTGGAATTTATGAAGAACAATTAGAACTTGAAGATAGAACTTAAGAGAGATCAATTAGATGAAGAAAATTGAAGAATGAAAGTGTTTATAGGTGTTTTTGGTCGTTGGTGTATGGATTAGATATAAAGGATATGTAATTTTGTTTTCATGTAAATAAGTCATGAATGATTACTCATATTTTTGTAATTTTATGAGATATTTCATGCTAGTTGCCAAATGATAGTTCCCACATATGTTAGGTGACTCACATGGGCTGCTAAGAGCTGATCATTGGAGTGTATATACCAATAGTATATACATCTAAAAGCTGTGTATTGTACGAGTACGAATACGGGTGCATACGAGTAGATTTGTTGATGAAACTGAACGAGGATGTAATTGTAAGCATTTTTGTTAAGTAGAAGTATTTTGATAAGTGTCTTGAAGTCTTTCAAAAGTGTATGAATAAATATTAAAACACTACATGTATATACATTTTAACTGAGTCGTTAAGTCATCGTTAGTCGTTACATGTAAATGTTGTTTTGAAACCTTTAGGTTAACGATCTTGTTAAATGTTGTTAACCCAATGTTTATAATATCAAATGAGATTTTAAATTATTATATTATCATGATATTATGATGTACGAATATCTCTTAATATGATCTATATACATTAAATGTCGTTACAACGATAATCGTTACATATATGTCTCGTTTCAAAATCATTAAGTTAGTAGTCTTATTTTTACATATGTAGTTCATTGTTAATACACTTAATGATATATTTACTTATCATTTAACATAATTAACCAAGTGTATCAATATCTTAATATAATTCATATGTACCTAGTAAGACGTTATAACGATAATCGTTATATATATCGTTTTCGAGTTTCTTAATTTAATAGTCTCATTTTTATGTATATAACTCATTGTTAAAATACCTAATGAGATACATACTTATAATAAAATCATGTTAATTATATATATAACCATATATATGTCATCGTATAGTTTTTACAAGTTTTAACGTTTGTGAATCACCGGTCAACTTGGGTGGTCATTTGTCTATATGAAACCTATTCCAATTAATCAAGTCTTAATAAGTTTGATTGTTTAACATGTTGAAAACACTTAATCATGTAAATATCAATTTCATTTAATATATATAAACATGGAAAAGTTCGGGTCACTACAATACCTACCCGTTAAATAAATTTCGTCCCGAAATTTTAAGCTGTTGAAAGTGTTGACGAATCTTCTAGAAATAGATGCGGGTATTTCTTCTTCATCTGATCTTCACGATCCCAGGTGAACTCGGGTCCTCTACGAGCATTCCATCGAATTTTAACAATTGGTATCTTTTTTTTAAGTCTCTTAACCTCACGATCCATTATTTCGACGGGTTCTTCAATGAATTGAAGTTTTTCATTGATTTGGATTTCGTCCAACGGAATAGTGAGATCTTCTTTAGCAAAACATTTCTTCAAATTTGAGACGTGGAAAGTGTTATGTACGGCCGCGAGTTGTTGAGGTAGCTCCAGTTGGTAAGCTACTGGTCCGACACGATCTATAATCTTGAATGGTCCAATGTACGTTGGATTTAGTTTCCCCCGTTTACCAAATCGAACAACGCCTTTCCAAGGCGAAACCTTAAGCATGACCATTTCTCCAATTTCAAACTCTATATCTTTTCTTTTACTGTCCGCGTAGCTCTTTTGTCGACTCTGGGCGGTTTTCAATCTTTGTTGAATTTGGATGATTTTCTCGGTAGTTTCTTGTATTACCTCCGGACCCGTAATCTGTCTATCCCCCACTTCATTCCAACAAATCGGAGACCTGCACTTTCTACCATAAAGTGCCTCAAACGGCGACATCTCAATACTAGAATGATAACTGTTGTTGTATGAAAATTCTGCTAACGGTAGGTGTCGATCCCAATTGTTTCTGAAATCAATAACACATGCTCGTAGCATGTCTTCAAGCGTTTGTATCGTCCTTTCGCTCTGCCCATCAGTTTGTGGATGATAGGCAGTACTCATGTCTAGACGAGTTCCAAATGCTTGCTGTAATGTCTGCCAGAATCTTGAAATAAATCTGCCATCCCTATCAGAGATAATATAGATTAGTATTCCATGTCTGGAGACGACTTCCTTCAAATACAGTCGTGCTAACTTATCCATCTTGTCATCTTCTCTTATTGGCAGGAAGTGTACTGATTTGGTGAGACGATCAACTATTACCCAAATAGTATCAAAACCACTTGCAGTCCTTGGCAATTTTGTGATGAAATCCATGGTAATGTTTTCCCATTTCCATTCCGGGATTTCGGGTTGTTGAAGTAGACCTGATAGTTTTTGATGCTCATCTTTGACCTTAGAACACGTCAAACATTCTCCTACGTATTTAGCAACATCGGCTTTCATACCCGGCCACCAAAAATGTTTCTTGAGATCCTTGTACATCTTCCCCGTTCCAGGATGTATTGAGTATCTGGTTTTATGAGCTTCTCTAAGTACCATTTCTTTCATATCTCCAAATTTTGGTACCTAAATACTTTCAGCCCTATACCGGGTTCCGTCTTCCCAAATATTAAGATGCTTCTCTGATCCTTTGGGTATTTCATCCTTTAAATTTCCCTCTTTTAAAACTCCTTGTTGCGCCTCCTTTATTTGAGTAGTAAGGTTATTGTGAATCATTATATT
Organism: Rutidosis leptorrhynchoides; assembly: GCF_046630445.1. Lineage (NCBI taxonomy): Eukaryota > Viridiplantae > Streptophyta > Magnoliopsida > Asterales > Asteraceae > Rutidosis > Rutidosis leptorrhynchoides. Next base: position 562,549,422 of record NC_092335.1, read on the forward strand.
CATAGATTTTACTCGAATGGGTTCTCTGTCCTTCCTGCTCAAGGCGTCGGCTACCACATTTGCCTTCCCCGGGTGGTAACGAATCTCGAAGTCGTAATCATTCAACAATTCAATCCACCTACGCTGCCTCATATTCAGTTTTTTCTGATTAAATATGTGTTGAAGACCTTTGTGGTCGGTATATATGATACTTTTGACCCCATATAAATAGTGCCTCCAAGTCTTTAATGCAAAAACAACCGCGCCTAATTCCAAATCATGCGTCGTATAATTTTGTTCGTGAATCTTCAATTGTCTAGATGCATAAGCAATTACCTTCGTTCGTTGCATTAATACACAACCGAGACCTTGCTTTGATGCGTCACAATAAATCACAAAATCATCATTCCCTTCAGGCAATGACAATATAGGTGCCGTAGTTAGCTTTTTCTTCAATAACTGAAACGCTTTCTCTTGTTCATCCTTCCATTCAAATTTCTTCCCTTTATGCATTAATGCAGTCAAGGGTTTTGCTATTCTGGAAAAGTCTTGGATGAACCTTCTGTAGTAACCAGCTAGTCCTAAAAACTGGCGTATGTGTTTCGGAGTTTTCGGGGTTTCCCACTTTTCAACAGTTTCTATCTTTGCCGGATCCACCTTAATACCTTCTTTGTTCACTATGTGACCGAGGAATTGAACTTCTTCCAACAAAAATGCACACTTTGAAAATTTAGCGTACAATTCTTCCTTCCTCAATACTTCTAACACCTTTCTCAAATGTTCACCGTGTTCTTGGTCATTCTTTGAGTAAATAAGTATGTCATCAATGAAAACAATGACAAACTTGTCAAGGTATGGTCCACACACTCGGTTCATAAGGTCCATGAACACAGCTGGTGCATTAGTTAAACCAAACGGCATGACCATAAACTCGTAATGACCGTAACGTGTTCTGAAAGCAGTCTTTAGAATATCATCTTCTTTCACCCGCATTTGATGATACCCGGAACGTAAGTCAATCTTTGAATAAACAGACGAGCCTTGTAGTTGATCAAATAAGTTGCCGATTCACGGTAGTGGGTAGTGGTTCTTGATGGTAAGTTTGTTCAACTTTCGGTAGTCGATACACAACCTGAATGTATCATCTTTTTTCTTGACAAACAAAAAAGGAGCTCCCCACGGTGATGTGCTTGGTTGAATGAAACCACGCTCTAAAAGTTCTTGTAATTGGCTTTGCAGTTCTTTCATCTCACTGGGTGTGAGTCTGTAAGGAGCACGAGCTATTGGTGCAGCTCCTGGTAAAAGATCTATTTGAAATTCAACGGATCGATGTGGGGGTAATCCCGGTAATTCTTTTGGAAATACATCGGGAAATTCTTTTGCGACGGGAACATCATTGATGCTCTTTTCTTCAGTTTGTACTTTCTCGACGTGTGCTAGAACAGCATAGCAACCTTTTCTTATTAGTTTTTGTGCCTTCAAATTACTAATAATATGTAGCTTCGTGTTGCCCTTTTCTCCGTACACCATTAAGGGTTTTCCTTTTTCTCGTATAATGCGAATTGCATTTTTGTAACAAACGATCTCTGCTTTCACTTCTTTCACATCAAAACTCCCTAACTCTACTGGTATCAAGTCAATCTTAAATGTTTCGCTAACTAGTTTAATTTCTCGATTCCGACATATATTATCTGCTGAAATTAATTTACCATTTGCTAATTCGAGTAAAAATTTACTATCCAAAGGCGTCAATCGACAAATTAATTTAGCACAAAAATCTCTAATCATATAGCTTCTATCCGCACCCGAATCAAATAAAACGTAAGCAGATTTATTATCAATAAGAAACGTACCCGTAACAAGCTCCGGGTCTTCCTGTGCCTCTGCCGCATTAATATTGAAAACTCTTCCGTGGCCTTGTCCATTCGTGTTCTCCTGGTTCGGGCAATTTCTAATAATGTGGCCCGGTTTTTCACATTTATAACAAACTACATTGGCATAACTTGCTCCGACACTACTTGCTCCGCCATTACTCGTTCCGACACCATTTGTTCCTTTCGTTCTGTTAACCCCTGGTCCATAGACCTCACACTTCGCCTCGCTATGACCATTTCTTTTACACTTGTTGCAAAATTTGGTGCAGAACTGAAACGACCCGACCCAATCCATAGGGACGAATACAATAACATATGATTACATCGCGAGGCATTTGACCTCTATATGATACGTTTTATAAACATTGCATTCTTTTGAAAAGATATACCATAAATGAATATTTAAAATTCAATGTTTTCGACATCTGATGATTTTTACATATAGACAATCACCGTAAATAACAGTTTACAAGAATACTTCCGTTGACAATGCAGTCAAAATAAATACACGGTGATGATTTTGTGAATGCAATGCTTCCTCGAATAAAACATGTATGACTCCATGCACATGGTTTCTCTAACATATATTCAAACAGCGAAAGACTTCTAGAAACCTGAGAATAAACATGCTTTAAACTTCAACATAAAGTTGGTGAGATATAGGTTTAATGCTAGCAGCGTTATAAATATAGACCACAAGATTTCATATACATAAACGTTTTAATAAAAATATTCTAAGTGGTTGAGCACTTGATAACCATACTTAACATTTAATCAACGTCGCATATTCCCTTTATTATGAAATCTCACTACACTGTACCAAGTGTAGTCACCGAAACGAAGTATTGTGCAACCGTTGAATACTGGTCGTCCAGTTCGGTTGGGGTTGTCAGGCCCGATATAACTATCAACAGGATTCACGTTTACAATACCACATGTAAATAGTAGTTACCAAGCTACAGGGAAGTATGCCAGTGGTACAATTCAACGTAGAATATATTTTTTTATCACTTGTGTCCATAACGTAAATCATAAAATGCATGTATTCTCATCCCGAAATATTTAGAGTTTAAAAGTGGGACTATATACTCACTTTTGCCTTGAAGGTATTTAACTCGACTTGGTCTCCGATAGATATCACGAACCTAACCATATATATATATATATATATATATATATATATATATATATATATATATATATATATAATATATCAACATATTTTCTTTTCAAGTAATCGTTACACACACACACACACACACACACACATATATATATTTTCTTAGTCCGTAGTTAGCAGTTTGATGTTAGTGGTCCACAATTAGTTGCTCAATAAAATAAATAAAGACCCCATCGTATTCGTATTGATCAGAATTAATCTCGACCCATGGTACCATGTTGTCAAATGACGTGTTGCGTACATAAAGTACCGTGTTGTCAAATGACGTGTTGCGTACAATCATGAGGTCTTATGATTAATCTTCTCGTGTTGTTTACGGGTGGTCCTGAAATATATAAAATTAAATCATAAGTAATTATATATAAAATATCATATTAATTAGAAAAGATATGATTAATTTACTTTATCTCCAAATATTTTCGTAGCTAAACTAGCTTCGGATACCCAATCTTGTTTTAGTCGTAGTTTCTTCATTACAACTCCGTTTTTGTTGGTTCAACTTGCCACTTCCTTGGATCGAGTCAAATTTTAAGAATATGAACTGAAAATACCTTAGTTTGTATTCGAAATCACAAGTTATAGGTCAAAATTTGGTAAAACTTATGAAAGTGATCATTTTCCATCATAAAAACAACATTTAATGATCATTTTTCTAAAAATACTTACACTTTGAGTTAAACCATGAAATTTTTATGTGTTAACATATTCATAAGAAATATCATTTTTCCAGAACATGAACTTCCAATTCAAAGTTCAAGATGGTTTTTAATTATCCAACCCAAAACAGCCCCCGGTTGCACTCCGACGACGTAGATTCAGTTTTTAAGGTGTTCTTTGTAAAACCAAGTTATATATTGTTAAGTTAGCATATCATTATGATATATTACAGGTCTTGAAGTGTTTTAAAATTTAAGTTAGAAGGATCTATTTAGTTTGCAAACAAGTTTGAAATCATTCAAACTATGTTCTTGTTGTTAAAATTTTACAACATAAAATAAGATAGCTATATAATTATGAATCGAAAAAGATTATGAAAAAGGTTACTACCTCAAGTTACTTGGACAAAGTTACTGTAAGAGATAAGAAAAAATCTTGGAATCAAAGAGTGGTAGAGTTAGATCAAAAGGTTGGAAGTATACTTCTTCAAATGGGTGGTTATTTTGATATGTTCTTGAAAGAGTTTTCTTATGGTGTTTAAGGCTTGTAATTGAAGCTAAATGATGGGGAAAATGCTTGGAGATGATCAAGTATGAAGTTAGGAGTATTTTGAGAGAGAAATGAGGGTGTAGGTATGAGAAAATGGAGTGAAGAAATGGTGTTCATTCATAAAAACGTTTTTAGTTTATAAAGAAAGAAAAGGATTCCTAATTTTGTTTTCTTACTAATAATTCATGCTACTTGATAAATCCTAGTTACCTCATATCTAGGGCAGTAATAATGTTGATTAGGATGTTGATTTGATGTGTATATACCAATAGTAAATACATATAGAAGCTGGGTATGATACGGGTACATATACCATAGATATACGTATATAAATCTTGAGGAAACGGAATGAGAATTCAAATATAGCTATCTTTTGTGAACATACTTATATTGTTTTATGTATTTAAGTCCTTAAAAAGTGATTAAATACATTATATATACGATACATGTATAAGCATTATAGGTTATAAGTATATATATCAAAGAATGTTACGTATAATTATCGTTTTGAAAACTTAAGTTAGTAGTTTCAAAATATACTTATAACTAATTGTCATTAGTACACAATGAGATGTTAAACCATCCTTAGATCATGTTAAATATATATAAATACATATATATACACAAACGTATAACTATCGTATGTTATATAGTTTGTGATATCATCGGTCAAATTGGACTGTCAAACGTTGTGTAAAACTCTTTTCAAAAACACAAGTCTCAACAATTTGGATTGCTTATCATGTTGGTAAGGTTTAATTTATGTAAATATTAATCTCATAAGTATAAAACGATTGGAAAAATCCGGGTCGTTACAGTACCTACCCGTTAAATATCCCGAAATTTGAATGGGATGGTCATGGCTGACAATAAGTATGTTTTCATGATGTATACGAGTTGGAAATTAGAGTTTTATTATCATCAAGTAATATTGATAAAGCAATTTGATTTTTGTGAAGAGTACGAGTGAGGCTATCACCAAAGGGTGAAATGAGTAGGTATAGATTCGTCATATCTTTTGACGTAGATAGGATTGATTTCCAAGTTCAAGAGATTTGGAGTAAAATCTTCATAATGAGATTTGAATCTTCGATAATCAAGGAAATTAGAATCCGCTTTAAATGCGATCATCTATTTTGATTGCTCTGTCGGATCTTTTACTATAAATCCACCTCCCTTCATTTCCTTACAACTCATACCTTCTATTCTTCCTCCCTCAATTCATACTTTAAAATATTTATCAGTATGCTTCATCCAGTACTGATCTTGGATATACTCTGAAAGGACTCGTTCATATACATTACAAACGATTCACAATAGTTGATTACATCGCGAGGTATTTGACCTCTATATGATACATTTTACAAACATTGCATTCGTTTTTAAAAGACAAACTTTCTTTACAACGAAAGTTGACGGCATGCACACCATTTCATAATACATTCAACTATAATTGACATAATAATAATCTTGATGAACTCAATTACTCGAATGCAACGTCTTTCAAAATATGCCATGAATGACTCCAAGTAATATCCTTAAAATGAGCTAATGCACAGCGGAAGATTTCTTTAATACCTGAGAATAAACATGCTTTAAAGTGTCAACCAAAAGGTTGGTGAGTTCATAGGTTTATCATAACAATCATTTCAATATATTAATAGACAACAAGATTTCCGTTTATAAATATATGTACACTCGCAAGTGTATAAAAGTATTCTATGAGCTGTAGGCACCAGGTAACAAGCCTTAACGTTCATGTTTTACCCTCTGAAGTACACCAGATCAGGTGTGTTTAAAATAACCTCGAAGTACTAAAGCATCCCATAGTCAGGATGGGGTTTGTCAGGCCCAATAGATCTATCTTTAGGATTCGCGCCTACCGTACATAGACAAGTAGTTTAATGTTACCAAGCTAAGGGTATATTTCTGGTTTAAACCCACATAGAATTAGTTTTAGTACTTGTGCCTATTTCGTAAAACATTTATAAAACAGCGCATGTATTCTCAGCCCAAAAATATATATAAAAAGGGAGTAATGAAACTCACCATACTGTATTTCGTAGTAAAAATACATATAACGTCATTTAACAAGTGCAAGGTTGGCCTCGAATTCACGAACCTATATTAATTATATATATTTATATGTTGGTCAATATTTGTCTAACAATTTTTGGTCAAGTCATAGTGTACCACAATCCTAATGCTCGAGACTAATATGCAAAAGTCAACAAAAGTCAACTTGACCCAAAATGACTTCTAAAATTTATACGTGTTTATTATATAACTTAACTATAGTCGTTTTATATATTTAAATATATTTATTAGATTTTATAATAATAAAAGTCATTTATTAATAAAAATTTATATTAACGTTTATATATGATAAAATATACTTTTATATATCTTAAGTAGTAAAATTTATAAAGTTCACTTAATATCGTAAAACTATAGTGGTAAGTATTATTAATGTAATTATATTACACGTGGTGAAAAATATCTTTGCATCCCCTATTTATTTGATAAAATAATGTTGATCATAATAATAATAAGTAAAAGTTGTATTATTTTGTAATAATAATTATTATTATTCTATAAAAAAGTAACAATATTTATATTTACTAAAAATATTATTATGATAAAATGATAATACAAACATAATAGTAATAATGATATTTTATAATAACAATGATATTTCTATTAAAATAATAACGACGATAGTAATAATAATCATTTTAACAATAATACTAAAATTCAGTTGACTATAACTTCTAATCCGTTCATCAAAACCATTCGATATCTAAATAAAAAGTTCTTAATTTTTCGCTAGCTTTCCAATGACATGCATATCATATACCCTATCTCAGTAGCATATGTATCTAATTCAGGATTCAACAAACCTATCTAAGGACAATATCGAATGTACAAGCATGCATAATCCTATATACTCGAGCATTAGTCAGGGATACACTATTGATATATAAAAGTTAAGTTATGAGTGCTCACGAATCAATATTGAGATTCAATATTGCAGAAAATTACGTAGACACAACGGAGATGATAAACACTAGATTGACCTCACGAGCATACCCATGAACCATACCCATCACCTCCATAGCTATAACCCATAATATCCTTAGCTTCGACTCATTAAAAAAAAACTATTTTGAAATCACTCGGACATCACTCCGTCGTAATATTTTATGTATACTAATAATATCTTGAAATAATACTAAGTAAATATATATATGTAATTCGATTGAGAGAGTTTAGAGAAATATATTTACAAGTTTCTATGAAATAATGAAACCTATTAAATTCTATTTATAATAGATTTTTGAATTATTAAAGTGAATTATTAAAGTATGAATTATTAAAGTGAATTATTAAAGTATGAATTATTAAAGTGAATTATTAAAGTATGAATTATTAAAGTGAATTATTAAAGTATGAATTATTAAAGTGAATTATTAAAGTTAAAGTAAAGTAAAAGTAAAGTAAAGGTAAAGTTAAAGTATAGTAAAAGTATAAAACTATGTACGTATAATACGCGTATAAATATATATAATATTAATTTAAATCGTTATATATATTTAATGAAATAAAATATAAATATCGTTATATTTATTATACTGGTTAAGTAATGAGTTGTCAAAAGTGATTCTAGATATTTATAAAAGTTATATACGTTTTAATAATAAAGTTCTTTTTAAACTGAAAACGTTTTTGTACGTTTGAAAATAGATTAATAGAATATTATGGAAACCAATTCTCCACTAGCTTTTGTCTAACTTTCGTAAATGACACTTTTTATTTTTATTTATAAATAGCTTTACAAATTATTCCTAATATCGTTAAGAGGAATAGATTTTCTCAAATCATAGTGGACCTCTCAACAGAGACTTGTAATCATAATTCAAAGTTTCTGATAATTCAATCATTTAATATATATTTTTTTAATTTCGTCGATAATCATATTGAAACAAATACGTTCATATAAAGCATTATACATTTAAATACTTTGTTGACATTTGCAATTTATAACATATACACATATACATACATATTCATATATGTTCATTTAATGGTTCGTGAATCATTGGAATTTGGTCGAGGTTTAAATGAATGTATAAATATAGTTTAAAATCCTTGAGATTTAACTTATCAAACATTGCTTATCGTGTCAGAATAATATAAAGATAAAGTTTAAATTTAGTCGAAAATTTCCGGGTCGTCACAGTACCTACCCGTTAAAAAAATTTCGTCCCCGAAATTTGATAGAGGTCGTTATGGCTAACAATGAGAATGTTATTATGACGATTATGAAGTTTTATCATGTCTAAGAAGTATGGATAAAATAATTCGATTACTCGAAGCGTATGAGGGAAGTTATCGTAAATGAAGGAAATAAGATTATAGTGATTCGTCATATCTTTTGACATCATCACAATTGATCTCCGAATTTAAAGAAAATCTTTGTAATCTATGTTGGATTTGATGCTTCGGTGATTAAGGAGATTATGATTCTCTTCGAATTAATACGATAATCCATCTTGATTTCTCTGTCGGGTATTTCACTATAAATCCACATACTTCGTTTTCTTACAACTCACACCTTCTATTCTTTCTCCCTCAACTCATATTTTAAAGTATTTGTCAATATACTTCATCCAGTACTGATTCTTGATATACTCCTCACTTTCATATCTGTCGTTCTTCTTTTTTATCTGCCTCCAGAAGAATCTATTTACTTCTACTATACTCTCGGTTTTATAGTGTTTTTAGTTCTTCCGTGTCTTTATATTGCTATATGCATCGATATATACGGTTTATAATTTTTGGGTGGTTGTTGGGTTTTATATCTTCCCTTATATTTCAAAGCCCCTGCTTTTGTCTTTTATAATCATTGACATCCACAGTTAATGCTCCCTTCTATTTGCTGCGATTTATACTCCAATTTCTATTTTGGAGTTTTGTCCTTTCGTTTCTTCTTCTTGCGATTAAGCAACGTTTGTAATGGTTCAGTATTCGCAGATATGAATTTCAGAATGAACATAGTTAATGTTCTAAGAAGGAAATCGTAATGGTACGATCTTGATTTGGCAAATTACCAAAATATCCGGAAAGATAGAAATATCAAGAAGATATGTTCTTAATATGTTTGGAGATTTGGTAGAATGTAAGAGTCGTGTAAATGGCACATGATGACGGTATGTTCTGTTAATCATCACGTTCCATTAGAAACTCAGCATGAATTACTATAATATAATCACGTTGATCAAGTGTCATTATATTATACTAACTCATGCTTCAGTTCCCAACACTACTTCAAAACATTCATATTTGAATTTTTTTTTTCAGAATTTAGAAACCAACACAGTTTCTTTTATGTTGCAGATATTATGGAGAGATAAACGATCTCAGATAAGAATAGTTGTGAAAATATCTCCGGAAATATGAAGAATATGTATAATGAGAGATACGAAGATATCTTATAATATTTAAGATAAGATGATGATGAAGAATAAGGTCCGCAAAGGTTTAGAGTCAGGAGCAAGGTATTCGTTAATGACTTCGTCAGAAACAGAATCATCAAGATTCTTTAAATACAGACTTTGGTCCTTGTATTTGTCCTTAGTCTCCTTCACGGTCTGCTCAATCCATTGTTCAGTACCAACTCTTCTCTTTTTTGGGCTTTACCAACACATTATTCTTTGTCATCAAACTTTTGACTGTTAAAGTCGTTTACAGTTTCTGCTGCTTCATTAGCATTTCGAGAACTAATTCACAGTTTGAGATGTTTTTCAGAAACTTCACATTCGAAGTGTGTAAGTTTAGGAGGTAGACGTTATATGTATATATAACTATTGAAGTAGAAACGCTGCGAGATTTCAAAATACTGATTGCTGATTTTCAGTAATTGGTATGGCAATTCTTGTTGCAAGATGCAGATGAGTAAGAGATGGAGTTTCAATGAATAAGTATAGTGACTTTTCGGAGAGGTTTAAGTCGAAGGTTAATGAAGTTGTTGATAAGTTTACTGCTAATGTGGTGAGATATGAAAGGTTCCACAGTAACGACGGTGAAAGGGAAGCGTATCTATCGAAGTTATAATAAAATTAGTTTTACTGAAAAGTATAAGTTGACTTGTTGGAGCTGTGACAAAACTGGCTACTTTGAAAAGAATCGTAAGGTTGTTTTTGCTAATAAGTGCTAAAGAATTCAACGCGGATACGTGTTAAACTATGACTTTGGGTTCGAGAGTTTTTCAGGTACAAGACTTCGGGTAATGTGTGATTGGATCATCATCTCGATTGTTCCTTATTTGAAGTGTCTTCCAAAATTTCGAAGCATTTTAAATGCAGCTTGTCATTGTCAATATCTAAAGGATAAATTCGTCATAAATCTCGATTGATTCTCGTATCCTTTTGAGTGTTACAATTAAAAGTGATGTTCTATCACAGTTTTGAAGTCAAAGTATAGCTTTGAAAAAAATGTAAGGATCTAAGAGTGATGGTTTTGCTTATATCTCGAGTTGCATTCTGAGATTTCAAAAATCAGAATAGGTGATTGAATTTGAATGAGTATGGTTGTTTTGATTTCTTATAAAATAAGGTATACTGTTGTGAAAATAGGGAGTATAGTTGATGATTTACTGAATTAGAATCGAAGAATGTAATATATTAATTGTGCATTTATATATCTCTCGGGTATTACCTACCCGTTAAAAAAATGTCACAAATAATATTTTGAACAAGAATTTTTCATTACAGTCTTTATGAAAATATATGTATGTATATTTTCTTCAATTGTAATACAGATTTAATGAGTTAATATCATATTAAGCTCATTTGATTTTCGGCTTAGATTAGTAAAGAATAATCTCTAAAACATTAGAGATTACATAATCTTCGCGGGGTATTTCGCTAATGTAATCAATACTTCAATATTTATTCTTATAGATATTTCCTTAGTGAATTATGTTGATGCTCATAGAACTCTTGCTAACTTCACAAGATACGAATGTTGTTTTCCAGTAAGTTTCGAGTACATTGAAGATGAAAGTGTAAAATCAAACGTGTTATTGAATGATACACTTGGTTTATTATGAAACCGAATTCATTTAATTGAATCAAAGATTGTAGTTACGATGGTTAGGTTGTTAAAGAAGGATGTACATCATAGCATATTAGTAATATGAATTTAACTGAGTAGTATCTACCCTTTTTCAATTCATATTCAATAGCTTAGTACGAAAGATTTTTATAGTTTCAGCATTCATATATATAAAATATATATATAATTTCTTCAGAAGAATGAGTTAATACTTCATAACTCGTTGATACAACATACTCGTTGTTGATCAATGATGACATCCACGGCGATTCTTGAACTGACGGAACTTGTGATGTTATAGGTGCTGCTAGTGCTGATGATGCTGACAGTACTGACGGTAATGGTGGTGCTGACGATATTGTTGATGCTGATGATACTGCCGGTAACTACTGGTGATGCTGCTGAAGCTTGTGGTATTGAGGCTTGCGATGTGGATGTTACTGGTGGTATTGGTTATGCTGCTGGTGCTGCTGATAGTGTTTGTAATCCGTGCATCATGTGTTCCAAAGCCACTACTCGGGCATGAAGTTCGTTAATTTCTGCTAGTACCCCGGGATGATTGGCGGTTGGAAAGAGTGGATGAATAAGATTTGCAATATGGAATAGTATATAATCATGATGAGATACTCTAGCAATGAGTGAGAAAATGGTGACTCGAACAGGTTCACCAGTAAGTGCTTCAGGTTCATCGCCAAGAGGGCAATGTGTGAATGGAAGGGATCACCTTCTTCTTGTCTCCAATGGTTGAGTTGACTACGGACCCATCCCCAATTCATCCAAAATAGATGATGGGAAATTGGTTGATCCATTCCGGTGATGCTACTGTCGGAGCTCAGGTAGATATCCATATCGGAATAGCTGTCGGAATCTGAGGAATTCGAACTGGTTGAGGGATCCATCTCGTAGGATCAGGGAAAGAATTTTTGGTATGAAATAGATTGTAGAATTTAGATTTGGTATTCTTCAATTACATAATTTGCAAATGTATATATAATACCAAAATTCCGTAAATTACGGAGAATCTTTGAAAAGATGACAGTCAAAGTTCACAGTAATAGATGTGCTAAGATAAGAATCCTTCTATACACTATTATGCAATAAATGCAGGAAAACGCGTCTAGACTTAAGATGATAAGTAAGTAATTTCCTAAGGATGATAAGTAGATGATTTCCGACTAGAATTGATAAGCAAACTTTTTGACATGCAGACACGGTCGAAGTCCAGACTCACTAATGCATCTTAACAACTATCAGTTAAAAACACTAATGTAAGACCTGGTTCTCTAAGACCACCGCTCTGATACCAACTGAAAGGACTCGTTCATATACATTACAAACGATTCACAATAGTTGATTACATCGCGAGGTATTTGACCTCTATATGATACATTTTACAAACATTGCATTCGTTTTTAAAAGACAAACTTTCTTTACAACGAAAGTTGACGGCATGCACACCATTTCATAATACATCCAACTATAATTGACATAATAATAATCTTGATGAACTCAATGACTCGAATGCAACGTCTTTCAAAATATGCCATGAATGACTCCAAGTAATATCCTTAAAATGAGCTAATGCACAGCGGAAGATTTCTTTAATACCTGAGAATAAACATGAAATGTCCCATTCTTATTGATTAAAAACGCTGCATATTAATTGATTTCGTTGCGAGGTTTTGACCTCTATATGAGACGTTTTTCAAAGACTGCATTCATTTTTAAAACAAACCATAACCTTTATTTCATAGATAAAGGTTTTAAAAAACTTTACGTAGATTATCAAATAATGATAATCTAAAATATCCTGTTTACACACGACCATTACATAATGGTTTACAATACAAATATGTTACAACAAAATAAGTTTCTTGAATGCAGTTTTTACACAATATCATACAAGCATGTACTCCAAATCTCCTCCTTATTTAAGTATGCGACAGCGGAAGCTCTTAATAATCACCTGAGAATAAACATGCTTAAAACGTCAACAAAAATGTTGGTGAGTTATAGGTTTAACCTATATATATCAAATCATAATAATAGACCACAAGATTTCATATTTCAATACACATCCCATACATAGAGATAAAAATCATTCATATGGTGAACACCTGGTAACCGACATTAACAAGATGCATATATAAGAATATCCCCATCATTCCGGGACACCCTTCGGATATGATATAAATTTCGAAGTACTAAAGCATCCGGTACTTTGGATGGGGCTTGTTGGGCCCGATAGATCTATCTTTAGGATTCGCGTCAATTAGGGTGTCTGTTCCCTGATTCTTAGATTACCAGACTTAATAAAAAGGGGCATATTCGATTTCGATAATTCAACCATAGAATGTAGTTTCACGTACTTGTGTCTATTTTGTAAATCATTTATAAAACCTGCATGTATTCTCATCCCAAAAATATTAGATTTTAAAAGTGGGACTATAACTCACTTTCACAGATTTTTACTTCGTCGGGAAGTAAGACTTGGCCACTGGTTGATTCACGAACCTATAACAATATATACATATATATCAAAGTATGTTCAAAATATATTTACAACACTTTTAATATATTTTGATGTTTTAATTTTATTAAGTCAGCTGTCCTCGTTAGTAACCTATAACTAGTTGTCCACAGTTAGATGTACAGAAATAAATCGATAAATATTATCTTGAATCAATCCACGACCCAGTGTATACGTATCTCAGTATTGATCACAACTCAAACTATATATATTTTGGAATCAACCTCAACCCTGTATAGCTAACTCCAACATTCACATATAGAGTGTCTATGGTTGTTCTGAAATATATATAGATGTGTCGACATGATAGGTCGAAACATTGTATACGTGTCTATGGTATCTCAAGATTACATAATATACAATACAAGTTGATTAAGTTATGGTTGGAATAGATTTGTTACCAATTTTCACGTAGCTAAAATGAGAAAAATTATCCAATCTTGTTTTACCCATAACTTCTTCATTTTAAATCCGTTTTGAGTGAATCAAATTGCTATGGTTTCATATTGAACTCTATTTTATGAATCTAAACATAAAAAGTATAGGTTTATAGTCAGAAAAATAAGTTACAAGTCGTTTTTGTAAAGGTAGTCATTTCAGTCGAAAGAACGACGTCTAGATGACCATTTTAGAAAACATACTTCCACTTTGAGTTTAACCATAATTTTTGGATATAGTTTCATGTTCATAATAAAAATCATTTTCTTAGAATAACAACTTTTAAATCAAATTTTATCATAGTTTTTAATTAACTAACCCAAAACAGCCCGCGGTGTTACTACGACGGCGTAAATCCGATTTTACGGTGTTTTTCGTGTTTCCAGGTTTTAAATCATTAAGTTAGCATATCATATAGATATAGAACATGTGTTTAGTTGATTTTAAAAGTCAAGTTAGAAGGATTAACTTTTGTTTGCGAACAAGTTTAGAATTAACTAAACTATGTTCTAGTGATTACAAGTTTAAACCTTCGAATAAGATAGCTTTATATGTATGAATCGAATGATGTTATGAACATCATTACTACCTTAATTTCCTTGGATAAACCTACTGGAAAAGTGAAAAATGGATCTAGCTTCAATGGATCCTTGGATGGCTCGAAGTTCTTGAAGCAGAATCATGACACGAAAACAAGTTCAAGTAAGATCATCAGTTGAAATAAGATTGTTATAGTTATAGAAATTGAACCAAAGTTTGAATATGATTATTACCTTGTATTAGAATGATAACCTACTATAAGAAACAAAGATTTATTGAGGTTGGATGATCACCTTACAAGATTGGAAGTGAGCTAGCAAACTTGAAAGTATTCTTGATTTTATGAAACTAGAACTTTTGGAATTTATGAAGAACACTTAGAACTTGAAGATAGAACTTTAGAGAGATCAATTAGATGAAGAAAATTGAAGAATTAAAGTGTTTGTAGGTGTTTTTGGTCGTTGGTGTATGGATTAGATATAAAGGATATGTAATTTTGTTTTCATGTAAATAAGTCATGAATGATTACTCATATTTTTGTAATTTTATGAGATATTTCATGCTAGTTGCCAAATGATGGTTCCCATATGTGTTAGATGACTCACATGGGCTGCTAAGAGCTGATCATTGGAGTGTATATACCAATAGTACATACATCTAAAAGCTGTGTATTGTACGAGTACGAATACGGGTGCATACGAGTAGAATTGTTGATGAAACTGAACGAGGATGTAATTGTAAGAATTTTTGTTAAGTAGAAGTATTTTGATAAGTGTATTGAAGTCTTTCAAAAGTGTATAAATACATATTAAAACACTACATGTATATACATTTTAACTGAGTCGTTAAGTCATCGTTAGTCGTTACATGTAAATGTTGTTTTGAAACCTTTAGGTTAACGATCTTGTTAAATGTTGTTAACCCAATGTTTATAATATCAAAAGAGATTTTAAATTATTATATTATCATGATATTATGATGTACGAATATCTCTTAATATGATATATATACATTAAATGTCGTTACAACGATAATCGTTACATATATGTCTCGTTTCAAAATCATTAAGTTAGTAGTCTTGTTTTTACATATGTAGTTCATTGTTAATATACTTAATGATATGTTTATTATCATAATATAATGTTAACTATATATATAACCATATATATGTCATCATATAGTTTTTACAAGTTTTAACATTCGTGAATCACCGGTCAACTTGGGTGGTCAATTGTCTATATGAAACCTATTTCAATTAATCAAGTCTTAACAAGTTTGATTGCTTAACATGTTGGAAATATTTAATCATGTAAATATCAATCTCAATTAATATATATAAACATGGAAAAGTTCGGGTCACTACAGTACCTACCCGTTAAATAAATTTCGTCCCGAAATTTTAAGCTGTTGAAGGTGTTGACGAATCTTCTGGAAATAGATGCGGGTATTTCTTCTTCATCTGATCTTCACGCTCCTAGGTGAACTCGGGTCCTCTACGAGCATTCCATCGAACCTTAACAATTGGTATCTTGTTTTGCTTAAGTCTTTTAACCTCACGATCCATTATTTCGACGGGTTCTTCGATGAATTGAAGTTTTCCGTTGATTTGGATTTCATCTAACGGAATAGTGAGATCTTCTTTAGCAAAACATTTCTTCAAATTCGAGATGTGGAAAGTGTTATGTACAGCCGCGAGTTGTTGAGGTAACTCTAGTCGGTAAGCTACTGGTCCGACACGATCAATAATCTTGAATGGTCCAATATACCTTGGATTTAATTTCCCTCGTTTACCAAATCGAACAACGCCTTTCCAAGGTGCAACTTTAAGCATGACCATCTCTCTAATTTCAAATTCTATATCTTTTCTTTTAATGTCAGCGTAGCTCTTTTGTCGACTTTGGGCGGTTTTCAACCGTTGTTGAATTTGGATGATCTTCTCGGTAGTTTCTTGTATAATCTCTGGACCCGTAATCTGTCTATCCCCCACTTCACTCCAACAAATCGGAGACCTGCACTTTCTACCATAAAGTGCTTCAAACGGCGCCATCTCAATGCTTGAATGGTAGCTATTGTTATAGGAAAATTCTGCTAACGGTAGATGTCGATCCCAACTATTTCCGAAATCAATAACACATGCTCGTAGCATGTCTTCAAGCGTTTGTATCGTCCTTTCGCTCTGCCCATCAGTTTGTGGATGATAGGCAGTACTCATGTCTAGACGAGTTCCTAATGCTTGCTGTAATGTCTGCCAGAATCTTGAAATAAATCTGCCATCCCTATCAGAGATAATAGAGATTGGTATTCCATGTCTGGAGACGACTTCCTTCAAATACAGTCGTGCTAACTTCTCCATCTTGTCATCTTCTCTTATTGGCAGGAAGTGTGCTGATTTGGTGAGACGATCAACTATTACCCAAATAGTATCAAAACCACTTGCAGTCCTTAGCAATTTAGTGATGAAATCCATGGTAATGTTTTCCCATTTCCATTCCGGGATTTTGGGTTGTTGAAGTAGACCTGATGGTTTCTGATGCTCAGCTTTGACCTTAGAACACGTCAAAGATTCTCCTACGTATTTAGCAACATCGGCTTTCATACCCGGCCACCAAAAATGTTTCTTGAGATCCTTGTACATCTTCCCCGTTCCAGGATGTATTGAGTATCTGGTTTTATGAGCTTCTCTAAGTACCATTTCTCTCATATCTTCAAATTTTGGTACCCAAATCCTTTCAGCCCTATACCGGGTTCCGTCTTCCTGAATATTAAGATGCTTCTCCGATCCTTTGGGTATTTCATCCTTTAAATTTCCCTCTTTTAAAACTCCTTGTTGCGCCTCCTTTATTTGAGTAGTAAGGTTATTATGAATCATTATATTCATAGATTTTACTCGAATGGGTTTTCTGTCCTTCCTGCTCAAGGCATCGGCTACCACATTTGCCTTCCCCAGGTGGTAACGAATCTCAAAGTCATAATCATTCAACAATTCAATCCACCTACGCTGCCTCATATTCAGTTGTTTCTGATTAAATATGTGTTGAAGACTTTTGTGGTCGGTATATATAATACTTTTCACCCCATATAAGTAGTGCCTCCAAGTCTTTAATGCAAAAACAACCGCTCCTAATTCCAAATCATGCGTCGTATAATTTTGTTCGTGAATCTTCAATTGTCTAGACGCATAAGCAATCACCTTCGTTCGTTGCATTAATACACAACCGAGACCTTGCTTTGATGCATCACAATAAATCACAAAATCATCATTCCCTTCAGGAAATGACAATATAGGTGTCGTAGTTAGCTTTTTCTTCAATAACTGAAACGCTTTCTCTTGTTCATCATTCCATTCAAATTTCTTCCCTTTATGCGTTAATGCAGTCAAGGGTTTTGCTATTCTGGAAAAATCTTGGATGAACCTTCTGTAGTAACCAGCTAGTCCTAAAAACTGGCGTATGTGTTTCGGAGTTTTCGGGGTTTCCCACTTTTCAACAGTTTCTATCTTTGCCGGATCCACCTTAATACCTTCTTTGTTCACTATGTGACCGAGGAATTAAACTTCTTCCAACCAAAATGCACACTTTGAAAACTTAGCGTACAATTCTTCCTTCCTCAATACTTCTAACACCTTTCTCAAATGTTCACCGTGTTCTTGGTCATTCTTTGAGTAAATAAGTATGTCATCAATGAAAACAATGACAAACTTGTCAAGGTATGGTCCACACACTCGGTTCATAAGGTCCATGAACACAGCTGGTGCATTAGTTAAACCAAACGGCATGACCATAAACTCGTAATGACCGTAACGTGTTCTGAAAGCAGTCTTTGGAATATCATCTTCTTTCACCCGCATTTGATGATACCCGGAACGTAAGTCAATCTTTGAATAAACAGACGAGCCTTGTAGTTGATCAAATAAGTCGTCGATTCTCGGTAGTGGGTAGCGGTTCTTGATGGTAAGTTTGTTCAACTCTCGGTAGTCGATACACAACCTGAATGTACCATCTTTCTTCTTGACAAACAAAACAGGAGCTCCCCACGGTGATGTGCTTGGTCGAATGAAACCACGCTCTAAAAGTTCTTGTAATTGGCTTTGCAGTTCTTTCATCTCGCTGGGTGCGAGTCTGTAAGGAGCACGAGCTATTGGTACAGCTCCTGGTACAAGATCTATTTGAAATTCAACAGATCGATGTGGGGGTAATCCCGGTAATTCTTTCGGAAATACATCGGGAAATTCTTTTGCAATGGGAACATCATTGATGCTCTTTTCTTCAGTTTGTACTTTCTCGACGTGTGCTAGAACAGCATAGCAACCTTTTCTTATTAGTTTTTGTGCCTTCAAATTACTAATAAGATGTAGCTTCGTGTTGCCCTTTTCTCCGTACACCATTAAGGGTTTTCCTTTTTCTCGTATAATGCGAATTGCATTTTTGTAACAGACGATCTCTGCTTTCACTTCTTTCAACCAGTCCATACCGATTATCACATCAAAACTCCCTAACTCTACTGGTATCAAATCAATCTTAAATGTTTCGCTAACCAGTTTAATTTCTCGATTCTGACATATATTATCTGCTGAAATTAATTTACCATTTGCTAATTCGAGTAAAAATTTACTATCCAAAGGCGTCAATGGACAACTTAATTTAGCACAAAAATCTCTACTCATATAGCTTCTATCCGCACCCGAATCAAATAAAACGTAAGCAGATTTATTGTCAATAAGAAACGTACCCGTAACAAGCTCCGGGTCTTCCTGTGCCTCTGCCGCATTAATATTGAAAACTCGTCCGCGGCCTTGTCCATTCGTGTTCTCCTGGTTCGGGCAATTTCTGATAATGTGGCCCGGTTTTCCACATTTATAACAAACTACATTGACATAACTTGCTCCGACACTACTTGCTCCGCCATTACTCGTTCCGACACCATTTGTTCCTTTCGTTCTGTTAACCCCTGGTCTGTAGACATCACACTTCGCCGCGCTATGACCATTTCTTTTACACTTGTTGCAAAATTTGGTGCAGAACCCCGAGTGATACTTTTCACACCTTTGGCATAGCTGCTTCTGATTGTTGTTGTTGTTGCGGTTATTATTGTTGTTAAGATGATTGTTGTGGTTGATGTTGTTGTTGTTGTTGTTGTTGTTGGGCCGTTTGTTGTAGTTGCGATTGATGTTGCGATTATTAGGATAGTTGTTGCGATTATTGTTATAATTGCTGTTGTTGTTGTATTGGTGATTCTTATCACCGTTTTCCTCCCACTTTCTTTTGACTTGCTTCACATTGGCCTCGTCAGCAGTCTGTTCTTTAATTCTTTCTTCAATCTGGTTCACTAGTTTGTGAGCCATTCTACATGCCTGTTATATGGAGGCGGGCTCGTGTGAACTTATATCTTCTTGGATTCTTTCCGGTAATCCTTTCACAAACGCGTCGATCTTCTCTTCCTCATCTTCGAATGCTCCCGGACACAATAGGCACAATTCTGTGAATCGTCTTTCGTACGTGGTAATATCAAATCCTTGGGTTCGTAACCCTCTAAGTTCTGTCTTGAGCTTATTGACCTCGGTTCTGGGACGGTACTTCTCGTTCATCAAGTGCTTGAATGCTGACCACGGTAGTGCGTACGCATCGTCTTGTCCCACTTGCTCTAGATAGGTATTCCACCATGTTAACGCAGAACCTATGAAGGTATGCGTAGCGTACTTCACTTTGTCCTCTTCAGTACACTTACTTATGGCAAACACCGATTCAACCTTCTCGGTCCACCGTTTCAATCCGATCGGTCCTTCGGTTTCATCAAATTCCAAAGGTTTGCAGGCAGTGAATTCTTTGTAGGTGCATCCTACACGATTTCCTGTACTGCTAGATCCAAGGTTATTGTTGGTATGTAGCGCAGCCTGTACTGCGGCTATGTTTGAAGCTAGAAAAGTACGGAATTCCTCTTCATTCATATTCACGGTGTGTCGAGTAGTCGGTGCCATTTCCTTAAAAATAGTCAAATGAAACAAGTTAATCATACAGAATATTAAGAGTAGTTAATAGTATTTCGTAGCATAATATGAACTCATTTATAAAAGCTTTTTCTTCATATTAGCGTTTTATAAGTTTAAATTCGGGTAGTACCTACCCGTTAAGTTCATACTTAGTAGCTAATATACAATTCAACTACTACAATTCTATATGAAAAACTGATTATAATAATATTTCGCGTTCAAACTTTTATACAATATTTTACAAACTTACAATACCGCTTATTTTACATAAAGCATGAAATATAGCACACAATAACTTTGATACAAGATAGTTGTGAAGATAATTCTAGCTAGTACACAAGTCGTTCAGCAAAGACAATAAAGACACGTAATTCATACGTCCAGAAACAAGTCATGCATTCTGGTTTTACTAGGATTACTTCCCATCCTTGGTCTTGTGGAACATAACCGTTATGGCCGTTGATAAGACAGCGTGTTGTAACGTCGTCAAAAGGATGAGGGTTACGTAATGTCCAACAGTCCCATAACAATCTAAAAACCTCATTTCTTACCCCAATTACCGACTCCGTCACTTGTGGAAACGTTTTGTTTAATAGTTGTAGCCCGATGTTCTTGTTCTCACTTTGGTGAGAAGCGAACATTACTAATCCGTAAGCATAACATGCTTCTTTATGTTGCATGTTAGCCGCTTTTTCTAAATCACGAAGTCCAATATTCGGATATATTGAGTCAAAATAATTTCTTAACCCGTTGCGTAAAATAGCATTTGGGTTCCCCGCAATATATGCGTCAAAGTAAACACATCGTAACTTATGGGTTTCCCAATGTGATATCCCCCATCTTTCAAACGAAAGTCTCTTATAAACCAAGACATTCTTGGAACATTCTTCGAATGTCTTACAAACTGATCTCGCCTTAAATAGTTGTGCCGAGGAATTCTGACCGACTCTAGACAAGATTTCATCAATCATTTCTCCGGGTAGGTCTCTTAAAATATTGGGTTGTCTATCCATTTTGTGTTTTTAAACTGTAAAATAGACAAGAGTTAGATTCATAAAAAAAATACTTATTAATACAAGCAATTTTTACATATATCATAAAGCATAAGCACACTATATTACATATATTACACCACACGAATACAACTATCTTATTCCGACTCGCTCGTTTCTTCTTCTTCGGTTTTGGTTCGTTTTGCCAAGTTTCTAGGGATATATGATGTTCCCCTAATACTAACTGTCGTTTTCCACAACGGTTTAGAAAAACCTGGTGGTTTAGAGGTTCCCGGGTCATTGTTACAACTTAAGGACTTCGGGGGTTGACGATACATATAAAGTTCATCGGGGTTGGAATTAGATTTCTCTATTTTTATGCCCTTTCCCTTATTATTTTCTTTTGCCTTTTTAAATTCAGTTGGGGTAATTTCTATAACATCATCGGAATTCTCGTCGGAATCCGATTCATCGGAGAATTGGTAATCCTCCCAATATTTTGCTTCCTTGGCGGAAACACCATTGACCATAATTAACCTTGGTCGGTTGGTTGATGATTTTCTTTTACTTAACCGTTTTATTATTTCCCCCACCGGTTCTACTTCTTCATCCGGTTCCGATTCTTCTTCCGGTTCCGATTCTTCTTCCGGTTCCGACTCGTCTTCCGGTTCCTCTTCGGGAACTTGTGAATCAGTCCACGAATCATTCAATTTACATTTGACTCTTCATTATTATTAGGTGAGTCAATGGGACTTGTTCTAGAGGTAGACATCTATCACATAATATCAAACGCGTTAAGAGATTAATATATCACATAATATTCACATGTTAAAAATATATAGTTTCCAACAAAATTTGTTAAGCAATCATTTTTCAAGTAAACACGGTCGAAGTCCAGACTCACTAATGCATCCTAACAAACTCGATAAGACACACTAATGCAAAATTCTGGTTCTCTAAGACCAACGCTCGGATACCAACTGAAATGTCCCGTTCTTATTGATTAAAAACGCTCCATATTAATTGATTTCGTTGCGAGGTTTTGACTTCTATATGAGACGTTTTTCAAAGACTGCATTCATTTTTAAAACAAACCATAACCTTTATTTCATAGATAAAGGTTTTAAAAAACTTTACGTAGATTATCAAATAATGATAATCTAAAATATCCTGTTTACACACGACCATTACATAATGGTTTACAATACAAATATGTTACAACAAAATAAGTTTCTTGAATGCAGTTTTTACACAATATCATACAAGCATGGACTCCAAATCTCCTCCTTATTTAAGTATGCGACAGCGGAAGCTCTTAATAATCACCTGAGAATAAACATGCTTAAAACGTCAACAAAAATGTTGGTGAGTTATAGGTTTAACCTATATATATCAAATCATAATAATAGACCACAAGATTTCATATTTCAATAGACATCCCATACATAGAGATAAAAATCATTCATATAGTGAACACCTGGTAACCGACATTAACAAGATGCATATATAAGAATATCCCCATCATTCCGGGACACCCTTCGGATATGATATAAATTTCGAAGTACTAAAGCATCCGGTACTTTGGATGGGGCTTGTTGGGCCCGATAGATCTATCTTTAGGATTCGCGTCAATTAGGGTGTCTGTTCCCTAATTCTTAGATTACCAGACTTAATAAAAAGGGGCATATTCGATTTCAATAATTCAACCATAGAATGTAGTTTCACGTACTTGTGTCTATTTTGTAAATCATTTATAAAACCTGCATGTATTCTCATCCCAAAAATATTAGATTTTAAAAGTGGGACTATAACTCACTTTCACAGATTTTTACTTCGTCGGGAAGTAAGACTTGGCCACTGGTTGATTCACGAACCTATAACAATATATACATATATATCAAAGTATGTTCAAAATATATTTACAACACTTTTAATATATTTTGATGTTTTAAGTTTATTAAGTCAGCTGTCCTCGTTAGTAACCTACAACTAGTTGTCCACAGTTAGATGTACAGAAATAAATCGATAAATATTATCTTGAATCAATCCACGACCCAGTGTATACGTATCTCAGTATTGATCACAACTCAAACTATATATATTTTGGAATCAACCTCAACCCTGTATAGCTAACTCCAACATTCACATATAGAGTGTCTATGGTTGTTCCGAAATATATATAGATGTGTCGACATGATAGGTCGAAACATTGTATACGTGTCTATGGTATCTCAAGATTACATAATATACAATACAAGTTGATTAAGTTATGGTTGGAATAGATTTGTTACCAATTTTCACGTAGCTAAAATGAGAAAAATTATCCAATCTTGTTTTACCCATAACTTCTTCATTTTAAATCCGTTTTGAGTGAATCAAATTGCTATGGTTTCATATTGAACTCTATTTTATGAATCTAAACAGAAAAAGTATAGGTTTATAGTCGGAAAAATAAGTTACAAGTCGTTTTTGTAAAGGTAGTCATTTCAGTCGAAAGAACGACGTCTAGATGACCATTTTAGAAAACATACTTCCACTTTGAGTTTAACCATAATTTTTGGATATAGTTTCATGTTCATAATAAAAATCATTTTCTCAGAATAACAACTTTTAAATCAAAGTTTATCATAGTTTTTAATTAACTAACCCAAAACAGCCCGCGGTGTTACTACGACGGCGTAAATCCGGTTTTACGGTGTTTTTCGTGTTTCTAGGTTTTAAATCATTAAGTTAGCATATCATATAGATATAGAACATGTGTTTAGTTGATTTTAAAAGTCAAGTTAGAAGGATTAACTTTTGTTTGCGAACAAGTTTAGAATTAACTAAACTATGTTCTAGTGATTACAAGTTTAAACCTTCGAATAAGATAGCTTTATATGTATGAATCGAATGATGTTATGAACATCATTACTACCTTAATTTCCTTGGATAAACCTACTGGAAAAGAGAAAAATGGATCTAGCTTCAATGGATCCTTGGATGGCTCGAAGTTCTTGAAGCAGAATCATGACACGAAAACAAGTTCAAGTAAGATCATCACTTGAAATAAGATTGTTATAGTTATAAAAATTGAACCAAAGTTTGAATATGATTATTACCTTGTATTAGAATGATAACCTACTGTAAGAAACAAAGATTTATTGAGGTTGGATGATCACCTTACAAGATTGGAAGTGAGCTAGCAAACTTGAAAGTATTCTTGATTTTATGAAACTAGAACTTTTGGAATTTATGAAGAACACTTAGAACTTGAAGATAGAACTTGAGAGAGATCAATTAGATGAAGAAAATTGAAGAATGAAAGTGTTTGTAGGTGTTTTTGGTCGTTGGTGTATGGATTAGATATAAAGGATATGTAATTTTGTTTTCATGTAAATAAGTCATGAATGATTACTCATATTTTTGTAATTTTATGAGATATTTCATGCTAGTTGCCAAATGATGGTTCCCACATGTGTTAGATGACTCACATGGGCTGCTAAGAGCTGATCATTGGAGTGTATATACCAATAGTACATACATCTAAAAGCTGTGTATTGTACGAGTACGAATACGGGTGCATACGAGTAGATTTGTTGATGAAACTGAACGAGGATGTAATTGTAAGTATTTTTGTTAAGTAGAAGTATTTTGATAAGTGTCTTGAAGTCTTTCAAAAGTGTATGAATACATATTAAAACACTACATGTATATACATTTTAACTGAGTCGTTAAGTCATCGTTAGTCGTTACATGTAAATGTTGTTTTGAAACCTTTAGGTTAACGATCTTGTTAAATGTTGTTAACCCAATGTTTATAATATCAAAAGAGATTTTAAATTATTATATTATCATGATATTATGATGTACGAATATCTCTTAATATGATATATATACATTAAATGTCGTTACAACGATAATCGTTACATATATGTCTCGTTTCAAAATCATTAAGTTAGTAGTCTTGTTTTTACATATGTAGTTCATTGTTAATATACTTAATGATATGTTTACTTATCATAATATAATGTTAACTATATATATAACCATATATATGTCATCATATAGTTTTTACAAGTTTTAACATTCGTGAATCACCGGTCAACTTGGGTGGTCAATTGTCTATATGAAACCTATTTCAATTAATCAAGTCTTAACAAGTTTGATTGCTTAACATGTTGGAAACATTTAATCATGTAAATATCAATCTCAATTAATATATATAAACATGGAAAAGTTCGGGTCACTACAAAACATGCTTTAAAGTGTCAACCAAAAGGTTGGTGAGTTCATAGGTTTATCATAACAATCATTTCAATATATTAATAGACCACAAGATTTCCGTTTATAAATATATGTACACTCGCAAGTGTATAAAAGTATTCTATGAGCTGTAGGCACCAGGTAATAAGCCTTAACGTTCATGTTTTACCCTCTGAAGTACACCAGATCAGGTGTGTTTAAAATAACCTCGAAGTACTAAAGCATCCCATAGTCAGGATGGGGTTTGTCAGGCCCAATAGATCTATCTTTAGGATTCGCGCCTACCGTACATAGACAAGTAGTTTAATGTTACCAAGCTAAGGGTATATTTCTGGTTTAAACCCACATAGAATTAATTTTAGTACTTGTGCCTATTTCGTAAAACATTTATAAAACAGCGCATGTATTCTCAGCCCAAAAATATATATAAAAAGGGAGTAATGAAACTCACCATACTGTATTTCGTAGTAAAAATACATATAACGTCATTTAACAAGTGCAAGGTTGGCCTCGGATTCACGAACCTATATTAATTATATATATTTATATGTTGGTCAATATTTGTCTAACAATTTTTGGTCAAGTCATAGTGTACCACAATCCTAATGCTCGAGACTAATATGTAAAAGTCAACAAAAGTCAACTTGACCCAAAATGACTTCTAAAATTTATACGTGTTTATTATATAACTTAACTATAGTCGTTTTATATATTTAAATATATTTATTAGATTTTATAATAATAAAAGTCATTTATTAATAAAAATTTATATTAACGTTTATATATGATAAAATATACTTTTATATATCTTAAGTAGTAAAATTTATAAAGTTCACTTAATATCGTAAAACTATAGTGGTAAGTATTATTAATGTAATTATATTACGCGTGGTGAAAAATATCTTTGCATCCCCTATTTATTTGATAAAATAATATTGATCATAATAATAATAAGTAAAAGTTGTATTATTTTGTAATAATAATTATTATTATTCTATAAAAAAATAACAATATTTATATTTACTAAAAATGTTATTATGATAAAATGATAATACAAACATAATAGTAATAATGATATTTTATAATAACAATGATATTTCTATTAAAATAATAACGACGATAGTAATAATAATCATTTTAACAATAATACTAAAATTCAGTTGACTATAACTTCTAATCCGTTCATCAAAACCATTCGATATCTAAATAAAAAGTTCTTAATTTTTCGCTAGCTTTCCAATGACATGCATATCATATACCCTATCTCAGTAGCATATGTATCTAATTCAGGATTCAACAAACCTATCTAAGGACAATATCGAATGTACAAGCATGCATAATCCTATATACTTGAGCACTAGTCAGGGATACACTATTGATATATAAAAGTTAAGTTATGAGTGCTCACGAATCAATATTGAGATTCAATATTGCAGAAAAGTACGTAGACGCAACGGAGATGATAAACACTAGAATGACCTCACGAGCATACCCATGAACCATACCCATCACCTCCATAGCTATAACCCATAATTTCCTTAGCTTCGACTCATTCAAAAAAAACTATTTTGAAATCACTCGGACATCACTCCGTCGTAATATTTTATGTATACTAATAATATCTTGAAATAATACTAAGTAAATATATATATGTAATTCGATTGAGAGAGTTTAGAGAAATATATTTACAAGTTTCTATGAAATAATGAAACCTATTGAATTCTATTTATAATAGATTTTTGAATTATTAAAGTGAATTATTAAAGTATGAATTATTAAAGTGAATTATTAAAGTATGAATTATTAAAGTGAATTATTAAAGTTAAAGTAAAGTAAAAGTAAAGTAAAGGTAAAGTTAAAGTATAGTAAAAGTATAAAACTATGTACGTATAATACGCGTATAAATATATATAATATTAATTTAAATCGTTATATATATTTAATGAAATAAAATATAAATATCGTTATATTTATTATACTGGTTAAGTAATGAGTTGTCAAAAGTGATTCTAGATATTTATAAAAGTTATATACGTTTTAATAATAAAGTTCTTTTTAAACTGAAAACGTTTTTGTACGTTTGAAAATAGATTAATAGAATATTATGGAAACCAATTCTCCACTAGCTTTTGTCTAACTTTCGTAAATGACACTTTTTATTTTTATTTATAAATAGCTTTACAAATTATTCCGAATATCGTTAAGAGGAATAGATTTTCTCAAATCATAGTGGACCTCTCAACAGAGACTTGTAATCATAATTCAAAGTTTCTGATAATTCAATCATTTAATATATATTTTTTTAATTTCATCGATAATCATAATGAAACAAATACGTTCATATAAAGCATTATACGTTTAAATACTTTGTTGACATTTGCAATTTATAACATATACACATATACATACATATTCATATATGTTTATTTAATGGTTCGTGAATCATTGGAATTTGGTCGAGGTTTAAATGAATGTATAAATATAGTTTAAAATCCTTGAGATTTAACTTATCAAACATTGCTTATCATGTCAGAATAATATAAAGATAAAGTTTAAATTTAGTCGAAAATTTCCGGGTCGTCACATACTCTTAACTTTCATCTCTGTCATTCTTCTTTTTCATCTACCTCCGGAGGATTTTATTTATTTCTACTATTACCTTGGGGTTATAGTATTGTTAATTCTCCCGTGCCTTTACGTTGCAATACGTATTGATATACACGGTTTGTAATTTATTTGTTGTTGTCGAGCTTTATATTTTCTTTTATATTCAACAGTTCCATACTTCTGTTTCCTCTTCTCGACTTCGAGTCAAGCAAATAATGGTCCGGAATTCGTAGGTATGGATTTTGAAATAAACATAGTTAATGTTCTAAGAAGGAAATAGTAATTAAACGATCTTGATTTGGTAAGTTACCAGAATGTCCGAAAAGATAGAATTATCAAGGAGATATGTTCTTAATATGTTTGGAGATTGGGTAGAATGTAAGAGTTGTGTAACATGGCACATGATGACGTTATGATCTGTGAATCATTATGTTCCATTTAGAAACTCAGCATGAATTACTGTAATATAATCACGTTGATCAAGTGTCATTATATTATACTAATTCATGCTTCAGTTTCCAACACTACTTCAAAACATTCATATTTTAAACTCGAATTTTTCAGAATTTAGAAACTAACACAGTTTCTTTTATGTTGTAACGCAAATATTGTGAAGAGATAAATGATTTTTGATGAGGATAGTTGGGAATATATCTTCAGGAATATCGGAGATATTTATAATGAAAAATACGATGATATCTTAGAATATCTAAGATCAAGGAATGACGCGGAAAATCTGTCTGTGAAGGTTTAGAATAAGGAGTAAGGTTCTTACTAACAATTTCAGCAGACACTGAATCATTTAAATCCTTTGAAGGTAGATTTTGTCATTGTGATTTGTCCACGACCTCCTTTATACTTTGCTCAATCCATTTTCCAGTACCAAATTTTTCGTTCGAGCTTTTCCAATCTATTATTTGTCAAACTTCTGACCGTAATTGTTGTCTACTGTCTTTACCACTTTATCAGTCTTTTCCAAAACTTAATAGCACTAATTCGTAGACTGGAGCATTTTTCAGAAACTTCACATTTGAAATATGTAATTCTTGGGGATAGGCGTTGTATATATATATATAACTGCCGAAATAGAAATGCTGCGAGATTTCAAAATACCAATTGTTGATTCCGCCAAAGGGGTAACGAGTTTCTGGTACATCTGCTGATAATGTCGTGAAATATAAAAGGTTCCCTGGTAACAAAAGGGTAATCGTATGTATTACAGGTTATAATAAAGCTACTTCGAATGGAAAGTCGAGGTTGACTTGCTGAAACTGTGACAAAATTTGCTATTTTGAAAAGGAATCGCAAAGTTATTTTTGCTAATAAATGCTAAAAGATTTAATGCGGATACGTCTTAAATTATGTCCTTGGTTTCGAGAGCTTTTCAGGTGCAAGACTGCGGGTAATGTGCGGTTGGATCATCATCTCGATTGTCCATTATTTGAAGTGTCTTCAGGAATTTCGAAGGGTTTGATCATAGATTGTAATTGTTAATATACATATGATGTTTTAGGACTTTGAATGATGCAAATATTTTTCTGGGTTCCAAGAATCGAATGATGTTCTAGCATAGTTTTTAAGTCAAAGTGTAGTTTTGAAAGATGTAAGAGTCCTAAGAGTGATGTCTTCTGTTAAGTCTTGACTTGGATTTCGTTTTGTCGTAATCAAATTTGGATGAGAATGGTTGTTTTGATTTCTTTGAAAGAATATATATTATTGTGAAGGTAGTGAGTATAGTTGATGATTGTTGAATCAGAGTCGAAGAATATAATCATATTAATTGTGAATTTATATATCTCTCGGGTATTACCTACCTGTTAAAAAAAATTTCACAAGTAATGTTTTGTACCAGAGAATTTTATTACAATCTTTATGAAAATATATGTACATATATATCTTCTTCAGATGTAATCATGAATTTAATAAGTCAATCTAATATTAGACTCATTTGATTTTCGATTTGAGCTAGAATAAGTAATCTCTAAAATGATTAGGAACCACATATTCTTCACAGAATATTAATGAAGTTATGGATCAATACTTCATTATTTATTCTTATATATATTTCCTTAGTGAATCATGCTGATACTCATTGAACTCTTGCTAACTTCGCAAGATATGAATGTTGTTTCCCAGTAAGCTTCGAGTACATTGAAGATGAAAGTGTAAAATCAAACATATTATTGAATAATACACTTGGTTTATTATAAAACGAAATTCATTGAATTGAAACAGGGATTGTAGTTAACGATGGTTAAGTTACCGACGAAGGACGTACATCATTGCATATTTGTAGTATGAATTTAAACGAGTAGTATCTACCATTTTTCAATTCATACTTAATAGCTTAGTACAAAAAGATTTATTTTGGTTTTCGAATTCATATATATAAAATATTTATATAAATTCTTCAGAAGAATGAGTTAATACTTCATAACTCGTTGATGCAATATACGCGTTATTGATGATGTCCACGGTGATTCTTGAACTGGTGGAGCTTGTGATGTTAAAGTTGCTGACGATTCTAACGATGTTGACAGCACTGACTGTGTTGGTGAGGCTAAGGGTACTGCTGATGCTGTTGGTAAAACAAGTCTAGCTTGTACCTTACGCATCATTCTTGTCGGGGTTTCTACTCTTCCTTTTATCATTTCTGTCCACTCATCTGATTTATGGTTAAGGCAGAAATAGGAAATCTCTATGCCTTTAGAGATTACATAATTACCATAGAATATTTCTCCGATGAAGTTATGAATCAATACTTCATCGTTTGTTGTTGTTGGTACTTCTTGATATCTATGGTGTGTGTGACGTTGATATCCGAGGTACGGATGGTGATATTGAGGCGTGTGATGCGGATGTGATTGTTGGTGGTGGTAATGATCCTGTTGATGTTGATGATGGTGAAAACGTTGATGCTGGTGATGCTGCTGGTGCTTAGGGTATTGAGGCTTGCGATGTTGATGTTATTGATGGTACTGGTTATGCTGCTGATGCTGATGATGGTGTTTGTAACCTTCGTACCGTATTCTCCAAAGCCACTACCCGAGTGCGAACTCGTTGACTTCTTCTATTACACCGGGGTGATTGTCGGTTCGGACGAGCGGATAAATAAAATCTAGAATTTGATGTAGTATATAATCGTGACGAGATACTCTGGAAATGAGAGAGAAAATGGTTTCTCGAACAGGTTCGCCGGTAAGTGCTTCAGGTTCATCGTCAAGAGGGCAATTTGGTGGATGGAAGGGATCACCTTCTTCTTGTCTCCAATGATTGAGGAGGCTACGAACTCATCCCCAATCCATCCAAAATAGATGATGACTGATTGGTTGATCCATTCCGGTCACACTGCTTTCGGAGCTTGAGTGGTATTCCATATCGGAATCCGAGGGACTTCAACTAGTGACGAGTTCCATTTCGTATGATTGAATAAAGGATTTTTCGATATGAAATGATTTTCCGGCTATCGGGTGGTATTCTAATTATATAGAATATCCACATATATAGAACAAAAGATCTCATAGATTACGGAGGGATTTACGGAATATATCAGACAAAGTTTACAGTAACAGATACGCGTAGATATGAATTAGCAAATACGCTAAGATATGAATTTTGTCTATACACCATTCATGCAATGAATGCAGTAAGACGTGTTTAGACTTAAGATGATAAGCAGGTAATTTCCTACAGATGATAAGTAGATGATTTTCGACACAAAATGATAAGCAAAATTTTGACATGCAGACACGGTCGAAGTCCAGACTCACTAATGCAACCTAACGACTTATCAATTAGACACACTAATGCAGACCTGGTTCGCTAAGACCACTGCTCTGATACCACATGAAACGACCCGACCCAATCCATAGGGACGAATACAATAACATATGATTACATCGTGAGGCATTTGACCTCTATATGATACGTTTTATAAACATTGCATTCTTTTGAAAAGATATACCATAAATGAATATTTAAAATTCAATGTTTTCGACATCTGATAATTTCGACATATAGACAATCACCGAAAATAACAGTTTACAAGAATACTTCCGTTGACAATGCAGTCAAAATAAATACACGGTGATGATTTTGTGAATGCAATGCTTCCTCGAATAAAACATGTATGACTCCATGCACATGGTTTCTCTAACATATATTCAAACAGCGGAAGACTTCTAGGAACCTGAGAATAAACATGCTTTAAACGTCAACATAAAGTTGGTGAGATATAGGTTTAATGCTAGCAGCGTTATAAATATAGACCACAAGATTTCATATACATAAACGTTTTAATAAAAATATTCTAAGTGGTTAAGCACTTGATAACCATACTTAACATTTAATCAACGTCGCATATTCCCTTTATTATAAAATCTCACTACACTATACCAAGTGTAGTCACCGAAACGAAGTACTGTGCAACCGTTGAGTACTGGTCGTCCAGTCCGGTTGGGGTTGTCAGGCCCGATAGATCTATCAACAGGATTCGCGTTTACAATACCACATGTAAATAGTAGTTACCAAGCTACAGGGAAGTATGCCAGTGGTACAACTCAACGTAGAATATATTTTTTTATCACTTGTGTCCATAACGTAAATAATAAAATGCATGTATACTCATCCCGAAATATTTAGAGTTTAAAAGTGGGACTATATACTCACTTTTGCCTTGAAGGTATTTAACTCGACTTGGTCTCCGATAGATATCACGAACCTAACCATATATATATAATATATCAACATATTTTCTTTTCAAGTAATCGTTATATATATATATATATATATATATATATATATATATATATATATATATATATATATATATATATATACTTATAATACTTTTAATATTTTCTTAGTCCGTAGTTAGCAGTCCGATGTTAGTGGTCCACAATTAGTTGCTCAATAAAATAAATAAAGACCCCATCGTATTCGTATTGATCAGAATTAATCTCGACCCATGGTACCATGTTGTCAAATGACGTGTTGCGTACATAAAGTACCGTGTTGTCAAATGACGTGTTGCGTACAATCATGAGGTCTTATGATTAATCTTCTCGTGTTGTTTACGGGTGGTCCTGAAATATATAAAATCAAATCATAAGTAATTATATATAAAATATCATATTAATTAGAAAAGATATGATTAATTTACTTTATCTCCAAATATTTTCGTAGCTAAACTAGCTTCGGATACCCAATCTTGTTTTAGTCGTAGTTTCTTCATTACAACTCCGTTTTTGTTGGTTCAACTTGCCACTTCCTTGGATCGAGTCAAATTTTAAGAATATGAACTGAAAATACCTTAGTTTGTATTCGAAATCACAAGTTATAGGTCAAACTTTGGTAAAACTTATGAAAGTGATCATTTTCCATCATAAAAACAACATTTAATGATCATTTTTCTAAAAATACTTACACTTTGAGTTAAACCATGAAATTTTTATGTGTTAACATATTCATAAGAAATATCATTTTTCCAGAACATGAACTTCCAATTCAAAGTTTAAGATGGTTTTTAATTATCCAACCCAAAACAGCCCCCGATTGCACTCCGACGACGTAGATTCAGTTTTTAAGGTGTTCTTTGTAAAACCAAGTTATATCTTGTTAAGTTAGCATATCATTATGATATATTACAGGTCTTGAAGTGTTTTAAAAGTTATGTTAGAAGGATCTATTTAGTTTGCAAACAAGTTTGAAATCATTCAAACTATGTTCTTGTTGTTAAAATTTTACAACATAAAATAAGATAGCTATATAATTATGAATCGAACAATATTATGGACAAGGTTACTACCTCAAGTTACTTGGACAAAGTTATTGTAAGAGATAAGAAAAAATATTGGAATCAAAGAGTGGTGGAGTTAGATCAAAAGGTTGGAAGTATACTTCTTCAAATGGGTGGTTATTTTGATATGTTCTTGAAAGAGTTTTCTTATGGTGTTTAAGGCTTGTAATTGAAGCTAAATGATGGGGAAAATGCTTGGAGATGATCAAGTATGAAGTTAGGAGTATTTTGAGAGAGAAATAAGGGTGTAGGTATGAGAAAATGCAGTGAAGAAATGGTGTTCATTCATAAAAACGTTTTTAGTTTATAAAGAAAGAAAAGGATTCCTAATTTTGTTTTCTTACTAATAATTCATGCTACTTGACAAATCCTAGTTACCTCATATCTAGATGTTGATTAGGATGTTGATTTGATGTGTATATACCAATAGTAAATACATATAGAAGCTGGGTATGATACGGGTACATATACCCTAGATATACGTATATAAATCTTGAGGAAACGGAATGAGAATTCAAATATAGCTATCTTTTGTGAACATACTTATATTTTTTTATGTATTTAAGTCCTTAAAAAGTGATTAAATACATTATATATACGATACATGTATAAGCATTATAGGTTATAAGTATATATATCAAAGAATGTTACGTATAGTTATCGTTTTGAAAACTTAAGTTAGTAGTTTCAAAATATACTTATAACTCATTGTCATTAGTACACAATGAGATGTTAAACCATCCTTAGATCATGTTAAATATATATAAATACATATATATACACAAACGTATAATTATCGTATGTTATGTAGTTCGTGATATCATCGGTCAAATTGGATTGTCAAACGTTGTGTAAAACTCTTTTCAAAAACACAAGTCTCAATAATTTAGATTGCTTATCATGTTGGTAAGGTTTAATTTATGTAAATATTAATCTCATAAGTATAAAACGATTGGAAAATCCGGGTCGTTACAAGAACCCCGAGTGATACTTTTCACACCTTTGGCATAGCTGCTTCTGATTGTTGTTGTTGCGGTTATTATTGTTGTTAAGATGATTGTTGTAGTTGCTGTTGTTGTTGTTGTTGTTGTTGTTGTTGTTGGGCCGTTTGTTGTAGTTGCGATTGATGTTGCGATTGTTAGGATAGTTGTTGCGATTATTGTTGTAATTGCTGTTGTTGTTGTATTGGTGATTCTTATCACTATTTTCCTCCCACTTTCTTTTAACTTGCTTCACATTGGCCTCTTCAGCAGTCTGTTCTTTAATTCTTTCTTCAATCTGGTTCACTAGTTTGTGAGCTATTCTACATGCCTGTTGTATGGAGGCGGGCTCGTGTGAACTTATATCTTCTTGGATTCTTTCCAGTAATCCTTTCACAAACGCGTCGATCTTCTCTTCCTTATCTTCGAACGCTCCCGGACACAATAGGCATAATTCTGTGAATCGTCTTTCGTACGTGGTAATATCAAATCCTTGGGTTCGTAACCCTCTAAGTTCT
Source organism: Rutidosis leptorrhynchoides (assembly GCF_046630445.1). Classification (NCBI taxonomy): domain Eukaryota; kingdom Viridiplantae; phylum Streptophyta; class Magnoliopsida; order Asterales; family Asteraceae; genus Rutidosis; species Rutidosis leptorrhynchoides. The sequence goes on from NC_092335.1 coordinate 562,585,410, forward strand.
GTCTTGAGCTTATTGACCTCGGTTCTGGGACGGTACTTCTCGTTCATCAAGTGCTTGAATGTTGACCACGGTAGTGCGTAAGCATCATCTTGTCCCACTTGCTCTAGATAGGTATTTCACCATGTTAACGCAGAACCTGTGAAGGTATGCATAGCGTACTTCACTTTGTCCTCTTCAGTACACTTACTTATGGCAAACACCGATTCGACCTTCTCGGTCCACCGCTTCAATCCAATCGGTCCTTCGGTTCCATCAAATTCCAAAGGTTTGCAGGCAGTGAATTCTTTGTAGGTGCATCCTACACGATTTCCTGTACTGCTAGATCCAAGGTTATTGTTGGTATGTAGCGCGGCCTGTACTGCGGCTATGTTTGAAGCAGGAAAGGCACGAAATTCCTCTTCACTCTTATTCAAGGTGTGTCGAGTAGTCGGTGCCATTTCCTTCAAAATAGTCAAATGAAACGAATTAATCATATAGAATATCAAGAGTAGTCAATAGTATTTCGTAGCGTAATATGAATTTATAAAAGCTCTTTCTTCATATTAGCGTTTTATACTCTTTAATTCGGGTAGTACCTACCCGTTAAGTTCATACTTAGTAGCTAACATACCATTTCAACTACTACAATTCTATATGAAAAACTAATCACAAAAAAATATATATCATATTCAAACCTTTATACAATAACTTGCAAACTTACAATACCGCTATTTTACATATAGCATGAAATATAGCACATAAATCTTTGATACAAAGTAGTTGCGAAGATAATTATAGTTAATAAATAAGGCGTTCAGCAAAGGCAACAAAGACACGTAATTCATACGTCCAGAAACAAGTCATGCATTCTGGTTTTACTAATACCACTTCCCATCCTTGGTCTTGTGGAACGTAACCGTTGTGATCGATAGTATGACAACGTGTTGTAACGTCTTCAAAAGGACGAAGGTTACGTAATGACCAACAGTCTCGTAATAACCTAAAAAACTCATTTCTTACCCCAATTACCGACTCCGTCACTTGTGGGAACATTTTGTTTAATAGTTGTAGCCCGATGTTCTTTTTCTCACTTTGGTGAGAAGCGAACATTACTAACCCGTAAGCATAACATGCTTCTTTATGTTGCATGTTAGCTGCTTTTTCTAAATCATGAAGTCCTATATTCGAATACACTGAGTCAAAATAATTTCTTAACCCGTTGCGTAAAATAGCATTTGGATTCCCCGCAATATATGCGTCAAAGTAAAAACATCATAACTTATGGGTTTCCCAATGTGATATCCCCCATCTTTCAAACGAAAGCCTTTTATAAACCAAGGCATTCTTGGAACGTTCTTCGAATGTCTTACAAAATGATTTTGCCATAAATAGTTGTGCCGAGGAATTCTGACCGACTCTAGACAAGATTTCATCAATCATGTCTCCGGGTAAGTCTTCTAAAATATTGAGTTGTCTATCCATTTTTTGTTTTTATACTGTAAAATATACAAGAGTTAGATTCATAAAAGATACTTATTAATACAAGCAATTTTTACATATATCGTAAAGCATAAGCACACTATATTACATATATTACACCGCACAAATACAACTATCTTATTCCGACTCACTCGTTTCTTCTTTTTCAAACTTGGTTCTTTTTGCTAAGTTTTTAGGGATATATGATGTTCCCCTAATACGAGCCGTCGTTTTTCACATTGGTCTAGAAAAACCTGGTGGTTTAGAGGTTCCCGGGTTATTGTTACAACTTAAGAAATATGGGTGTTGACGATACATATAAAGTTCATCGGGGTTGGAATCAGATTTCTCTATTTTTATGCCCTTTCCCTTATTGTTCTCTTTTGCCTTTTTGAATTCAGTTGGGGTAATTTCTATAACATCACCGGAATCCTCGTCGAGATCCGATTCATCGGAGAATTGGTAATCCTCCCAATATTTTGCTTCCTTGGCGGAAACATCGTTGACCATAATTAACCTTGGTCGGTTGGTTGAGGATTTTCTTTTGCTTAACCGTTTTATTATTTCCCCCACCGGTTCTATTTCTTCTTCCGGTTCCTCCTCCTCCGGTTCCGATTCTTCTTCCGGTTCCTCTTCGGGAACTTGTGAATCAGTCCACGAATCATTCCAAATTACATTTGACTCTTCATTATTATTAGGTAAGTCAATGGGACTTTTATTAGAGGTAGACATCTATCACATAATATCAAACACATTAAGAGATTAATATATCACATAATATTCACATGTTAAAAATATATAGTTTCCAACAAAATTTGTTAAGCAATCATTTTTCAAGTAAACACGGTCGAAGTCCAGACTCACTAATGCATCCTAACAAACTCGATAAGACACACTAATGCAAAATTCTGGTTCTCTAAGACCAACGCTCGGATACCAACTGAAATGTCCCGTTCTTATTGATTAAAAACGTTCCATATTAATTGATTTCGTTGCGAGGTTTTGACCTCTATATGAGACGTTTTTTTTCAAAGACTGCATTCATTTTTAAAACAAACCATAACCTTTATTTCATAAATAAAGGTTTAAAAAGCTTTACGTAGATTATCAAATAATGATAATCTAAAATATCCTGTTTACACACGACCATTACATAATGGTTTACAATACAAATATGTTACATCAAAATCAGTTTCTTGAATGCAGTTTTTACACAATATCATACAAACATGGACTCCAAATCTTTTCCTTATTTTAGTATGCAACAGCGGAAGCTCTTAGTATTCACCTGAGAATAAACATGCTTTAAACGTCAACAAAAATGTTGGTGAGTTATAGGTTTAACCTATATATATCAAATCGTAACAATAGACCACAAGATTTCATATTTCAATACACATCCCATACATAGAGATAAAAATCATTCATATGGTGAACACCTGATTACCGACATTAACAAGATGCATATATAAGAATATCCCCATCATTCCGGGACACCCTTCGGATATGATATAAATTTCGAAGTACTAAAGCATCCGGTACTTTGAATGGGGTTTGTTAGGCCCAATAGATCTATCTTTAGGATTCGCGTCAATTAGGGTATATGTTCCCTAATTCTTAGATTACCAGACTTAATAAAAAGGGGCATATTCGATTTCGATAATTCAACCATAGAATGTAGTTTCACGTACTTGTGTCTATTTTGTAAATCATTTATAAAACCTGCATGTATTCTCATCCCAAAAATATTAGATTTTAAAAGTGGGACTATAACTCACTTTCACAGATTTTTACTTCGTCGGGAAGTAAGACTTGGCCACTGGTTGATTCACGAACCTATAACAATATATACATATATATCAAAGTATGTTCAAAATATATTTACAATACTTTTATTACATTTTGATGTTTTAAGTTTATTAAGTCAGCTGTCCTCGTTAGTAACCTATAACTAGTTGTCCACAGTTAGATGTACAGAAATAAATCAATAAATATTATCTTGAATCAATCCACGACCCAGTGTATACGTATCTCAGTATTGATCACAACTCAAACTATATATATATTTTGGAATCAACCTCAACCCTGTATAGCTAACTCCAACATTCACATATAGAGTGTCTATGGTTGTTCCGCAATATATATATATATAGATGGGTCGACATGATAGGTCAAAACATTGTATACGTGTCTATGGTATCTCAAGATTACATAATATACAATATAAGTTGATTAAGTTATGGTTGGAATAGATTTATTACTAACTTTCACGTAGGTAAAATGAGTAGTTTTTATCAATCTTGTTTTACTCGCCATTTCTTCGTTTCTAATCTGTTTTGAGTGATTCCAGTGGCCACGTTTTTGTATTGAACTTAAATTTATGAATCTAAATAGAAAAAGTATAAGTTTATTGTTGGAAATACAAGTTACAAGTCATTTTTGAAAGAGGTAGTCATTTTCGTCGAAAGAACGACATCTTGATGACCATTGTGAAAAACATACGTTCACTTTGAGTTTAACCATGATTTTTGGATATAGTTTCATGTTCATAAGAAAAATCATTTTTCCAGAAGTATAGCTTTTAAATCAAAGTTCTTCTTAGCTTTTAATTATCCCAACCAAAACAGCCCCCGGTTTTACTACGACGGCGTATATCCAGTTTTATGGTGTTTATCGTGTTTTCGGGTTTTAAATCATTAAGTTAGCATATCATATAGATATAGAACATGTGTTTAGTTGATTTTAAAAGTCTAGTTAGAAGGATTAACTTTATTTGCGAACAAATTTAGAATTAACTAAACTATGTTCTAGTGATTACAAGTTTATAACGTTGAATAAGATAGCTTTTTATGTATGAATCGAATGATATTATGAACATCATTACTACCTCAAGTTCCTTGGATAAACCTACTAGAAATGAGAAAAATGGATTTAGCTTCAAAGGATCCTTGGATGGCTTGAAAGTTCTTGAAGCAGAATCATGACACGAAAACAATTTCAAGTAGGATTTCCACTCGAAATAAGATTGTTATAGTTATAGAAATTGAATTAAAGTTTGAATATGATTATTACCTTGTATTAGAAAGATAACCTACTGTAAGTAACAAAGGTTTCTTGATCTTGGATGATTACTTGGAATGGATTTAGAAAACTTGGAAGTAAACTTGCAATCTTGGAAGTATTCTTGATTTTATGAAACTAGAACTTTTGGAATTTATGAAGAACACTTAGAACTTGAAGATAGAACTTGAGAGAGATCAATTAGATGAAGAAAATTGAAGAATGAAAGTGTTTGTAGGTGTTTTTGGTCGTTGGTGTATGGATTAGATATAAAGGATATGTAATTTTGTTTTCATGTAAATAAGTCATGAATGATTACTCATATTTTTGTAATTTTATGAGATATTTCATGCTAGTTGCCAAATGATGGTTCCCACGTGTGTTAGATGACTCACATGGGCTGCTAAGAGCTGATCATTGGAGTGTATATACCAATAGTACATACATCTAAAAGCTGTGTATTGTACGAGTACGAATACGGGTGCATACGAGTAGATTTGTTGATGAAACTGAACGAGGATGTAATTGTAAGCATTTTTGTTAAGTAGAAGTATTTTGATAAGTGTCTTGAAGTCTTTCAAAAGTGTATGAATACATATTAAAACACTACATGTATATACATTTTAACTGAGTCGTTAAGTCATCGTTAGTCGTTACATGTAAATGTTGTTTTGAAACCTTTAGGTTAACGATCTTGTTAAATGTTGTTAACCCAATGTTTATAATATTAAATGAGATTTTAAATTATTATATTATCATGATATTATGATATACGAATATCTCTTAATATGATCTATATATATTAAATGTCGTTACAACGATAATCGTTACATATATGTCTCGTTTCAAAATCATTAAGTTAGTAGTTTTATTTTTACATATGTAGTTCATTGTTAATACACTTAATGATATATTTACTTATAATTTAACATAATTAACCAAGTGTATCAATATCTTAATATGATTCATATGTACCTAGTAAGACGTTATAACGATAATCGTTATATATATCGTTTTCGAGTTTCTTAATTTAATAGTCTCATTTTTATGTATATAACTCATTGTTAAAATACCTAATGAGATACATACTTATAATAAAATCATGTTAATTATATATATAACCATATATATGTCATCGTATAGTTTTTACAAGTTTTAACGTTCGTGAATCACCGGTCAACTTGGGTGGTCATTTGTCTATATGAAACCTATTCCAATTAATCAAGTCTTAATAAGTTTGATTGCTTAACATGTTGGAAACACTTAATCATGTATATATCATTTTCATTTAATATATATAAACATGGAAAAGTTCGGGTCACTACACTATCGGCTAGTTGTATACTTATTCTTGTTGGTTTCAATTCTCCAAGGTCTAGTTTAGCGTATAGTGAATACGGCATTAGATTTATACTAGCACCTAAGTCTGCCAATGCTTCTATTGAACTAAGACTACCCAGAAAACATGGAATTGTGAAACTTCCTGGATCGGATAGTTTTTATGGTATCTTATTCAACAGCACTGCTGAACAATTAGCATTCATAGTAACAGCCGAGAGTTCTTCCATTTTCTTTCTATTCGAGATTAGATCTTTCAGAAATTTAGCATATCTAGGCATTCCTGAAATCACATCAATGAAAGGAAGATTTACATTTATCTGTTTAAACATATCCAAGAATTTGGATTGCTCGGCTTCAAGTTTCTCTTTCTTCATTTTACTCGGGTAAGGAAGTGGTGGTTGGTATGGTTTAACATAAGGTTTAGCTTTAACTGTGTTATCTTCATTAACCTTTTCAACTACCGGTTCTTTTTCCTTATCTTGTTCAGGTTGTGGTTCTTGTGGAGTAGGAATAGCTTCATCAGAAATTACAGGTATTTCAGGTGGTTTAAGTGTTGTACCACTTCTTGTGGTAATGGCTTTAGCTGTTTCATTCCGGGGGTTAGCATTTGTATCACTAGGTAAACTTCCCGGTTTTCTTTCACCTATTAACCTTGCTAGGTTACTTACTTCTTGTTTCAAGTTTTGAATAGAAGCTTGTTGATTTCTAAATGCTCGAACATTTTGTTCATTGGTTTGTTTCTGAGATGTGAAAAACTGCATTTGAGTTTCAACTAGCTTCGTCATCATATCTTCTAAATTCGGCTTTTTATCATCGGTTTGTGGTGGTTTGTTTTGAAAATTAGGTCTTTGCTGATTGTAAGTATTATTGGATACTTGTTGATTGCTAAGACCTTGTTGGTTGTTGTATGGAACATTTCGGTTTTAATTCTGGTTTTGATTGTAAATTGGTCTTGGCGGTTGATAATTATTCTGATAATTATTTCCAGGCCTTTGGTTTATGTATGAAATATTCTCTGTTTTTTCCATTGTTAGCTCAATACTAAGACAATATTTTGTCAAATGTGGTCCTCCACACTGCTCACAACTAATTCGTATTGAGTGTATATCCTTAGTCATCTTTTCCATTCGTCTCTCGACAGCGCCTATCTTTGCGGAAATGGAATCTAAGTCATGGCTAGAATCGGCTCTAGCTGCTTTAGATGATCTAACGATATCTTTTTCTTGGTGCCACTCATGTGAGTGAGAAGCAGTGTTATCAATAATTTTATAAGCATCAGTTTCTATTTTCTTCATAATAGAACCACCAGCTGCTATATCTATGTCTTTTCTTGTAGTGATGTCGCATCCTTGGTAGAATATTTTTACTATTTGACAAGTGTCTAAACCATGTTGCGGACATCCTCTTAATAACTTTCCAAATCTAGTCCACGCCTCATATAGAGTTTCATTCAGTTTCTGTGTGAACATAACAATTTCTCCTTGAAGTCTTACGGCTTTAAATGCCGAAAAGAATTGTTTAAGAAATTTTTCAACTAAAACGTCCCATGTATCAATCGCCCCTTCAGGTAACGATTCCAACCAATCTTTGGCTTCTCCCATTAAAGTCCAGGGAAATAACATGAGATATATCTGTTCATCCTCAACTTCTCGGATTTTAAATAGTGTGCAGATCCTATTAAAGGTACGAAGATGTTCATTTGGATCTTCCTTCGGCGCACCACTAAATTGGCATTGATTAGTCACCATATGTAGAATTTGTCCTTTGATTTCATAATTTGGCGCATTAATGTCTGGATGAGTAATTGCGTGACCTTGGCCAGTGCGTTTAGCTCGCATTCGGTCTTCCATACTTAGAGGTTCCAGATTCTCCATAATTGAATTTGTTGAATCTGAATAACTAGAGGATTCTGATTTAATGGTTCGTTCCTCAACAATCTCTGTTTGAATGATTGGTGGTTCCGGAGGAAAAATTAATGGTTCAGGATCTATGAATCGTCCCTGAATATTCTTCGGATTCTCAATTGTGAGGTCGGGTTCAAAAAATGGATTATCGAAAATTTGAATTGGAGTACTTGGTCGACTGAATGACAATTCTAAAGAAAAATCAACGGCGACAATATTTGCTAGATGTCTTGATCTGGTTACAGGTGGTGAACGTACAAAAGGTGGTGAACGTCTTGCTCGGTGCATTCACTGAATATCCTATTAGTTTTTAAAAGGAAAAAAAATTATATAAGTTATCCAATTAATAGACTTTTCTGATTTTGCCCACGTTTCGAATAGCCAAAAGATGCAGCAGAGGGGCAGGATTCGTTTGGTCTCAATATAATTGAGTACTGTTTGGCTCCAATAACCCGGTCCACGTACAAATCCAACTATTACTACGAACCAGAAAATTTTGATGTCTATCAATTTAACCACTTAAAATAAATTTTCGTAATTTAAAGAAATTTTGAGAAGAAATAGAATAAATTCTATGTCCTAAAACTAGAATGTCGAGAAATAAGAAAGAAAAAGAGCGCGTCGAAAAAGGTCGAAAAATAAAAGGCGTCGAAAAATAAGAAAGAAAAAGAGTGACTTATAAAACTTTAAAACACTCGACAAACCCAACCTTATTACTATCACTAACTTAAAATTAAAATTGCATATTGAGATTACTAATTGGAGTGATAATTGATACATAGGTAAAAGGCGTCGAAAAATAAAAATAAGAAAGTAGTGCGTCAAAACTTAAAAAGGAACTAAAAACTAAAAATTAAAAATTGCGTCTAAAAATATTAAAGCTTACAAGAAAAACTATATCCCAAATGGCAATATCTTAAAAAGATACTAAAACTTAAAAAGGCGTCGCAAAATTCTAAAGCACCTAAATCTTAGTCTAAAGAGAAAGCACTTAAGGGATTTTACGGCAAAGCTTAAAAATCTAGAAGTAAAAATAACTATGGCAAAAACTATGGATTAAAACTAAATATGAGCAAAAAATACTAAAAATTACGCTAAAACAATTAAAAAGGGACAAAATATAAAAATATACTAAAAGTTGTAAAAAGTACAATTTTTATAAAAATATTATTTTTATATTATTTATTTATTAAAACTATTAATTTTACAATTTAATTAAACTAATTAAACTAAATATATAAAATAATTAAAACTAAACTAAATTAATTAATTAACAAAACCTAATTAGGGTTTTTAAATAAATAATAATAATAATTACACGTAATTAATGCAGAATTAGGGCTTCTGCTCGTGTCAGGGTGGCTCCGCGAGTTGCGGTGCCACGTACCAGAAAACCCCGCGAGTCGCGGAGGTTAAAATTTTAAATGCACAAATATCATTCGACAGGTTCTGTAGTTTTTTTTAAATTATATTTTATATATTTTTCTGTTTTTAATAATTATATAAAATATAATAAATAAAAACTTATATTTTAAAAACTAAAATAAAAAAATAGAAATACTTTATAATTTTATAAATAAAAATCTTAAAAATAGATTTATATATATATATATATATATATATATATATATATATATATATATATATATATATATATATATATATATATATATATATATATATATATATATATATATATATATATTTTTCGGTGTTTTTTTCTTTATTTTTGATAAAAAAATGTATTTTTACAAAAACTAAATAAAACTTAATAAAAATCTTTTTTTTTTTGTGTGTGGCGTTTTGCTTCGTCGTTCCCCGGCAGCGGCGCCAAAAATACTTGATGTTGTGCGAGGTGTATATGAAATAGCTTTATTTTTACAACTAAATACTATTAAATACGATACAATTTTACACAAGATATTTATTTATTTATAGAATGGATATACTTAAACCTTGCTACAACACTTATAGGCAGTGTACCTAATCGTACAGTAGTGTAGTTTTTAGTAAATCCGGTTCGTTCCACAGGGAATCTTTTAAACAAAGCTTAACGCTATATTAGTTTTAATTTATAAAAATACAAATATATATATATATATATATAAGTAATATTATTATTATAAAGGGGGTTTTTACCGTTTAATGACCGGTTTGTCGATTCTAAAAACTTTGGTCGCAGTTAAAACCTAATGTAAAATATTAAAAATAAATATAACTTAATTTAAAACGTAAAGTAAATAACGATAATGAAATTGCAATAAATAAAAGTGCGATAAAATAAAATTGCGATAATTAAAAAGTACGATAATTAAAAGTGCAATTAAATACAATAACAATAAATAAAAGTGCGATAATTAGAAGTACAATTAAATATAAAATAAAGGAAATTAAATATGAAATAAAATAATTATGCTTATTTAAACTTCCGTAATCATGATGTTTGACGTGTTGATTTTAGTTTTATGCCCATGGGTTAATTATCCTTTGTCCTGGATTATTCAATATGTCCGTCTGGTTTTTGTCCATAACAGTCCATCAGTCATAAATATAAAGTGCGAGTATCCTCGTCAAATTATCCTTATACCCGAAGTCAAATATTCCAACTAATTCGGGACTTAAACTGTAACAAGGTTTTAATACTTTGTTATCAATTATGCCAAGTGTCCTTGTACATAATTTCATCCCTGTTTTAATAATTCTAGTGGCTATTAATCCATTCCCGTGTCCGGTTAAATGAACGATTATTCGTACATATAAATACCCCGCCCATCGTGTCCGATCGAGTGTATATGGTTATTTATAGGGATGTCCAATTGTAAATCTTTATATTAAAATTAACAAACTATCATTTAGTTAAACAAATATAAAGCCCATTAATAGCCCATAGTCAAATTTTCACAAGTGTGGTTCTTTTGTCCAAACCCCAATTATGGTACAAAGCCCAATTACCCAATTTTAGTAATTAGCCCAACAACATGATTACTTCGGTATTAAATAAGCATAATAATAACTTAGCTACGAGACATTAAATTAAAAAGGTTGAACATAACTTACAATGATTAAAAATAGTGTAGCGTTACACGGACAGAATTTCGACTTACACCCTTACAACATTCGCTAACATACCCTTATTATTAGAAATTAAAATTAAAATTAAAATTAAAATATAAATATATATATATATATATATATATATATATATATATATATACACGTTTATAGAGAGATTGATAAAAGGATATCTAAAACGATCAAAATGCGTTAGCTTTTATAGGCATTTTTGTCCAGGGTACCTCCGTGAGTCGCGGTCCCTTTGCACTACAAACTCCGCAAGTCGCGGAGTTCGTAAACCCAGCTCACACAAGTTTGGATCCTAGTCTGCCGACGGTTTTAATATATAAATATAATATATATATAATTTATATAATTAATTATATTTATATACATAGTTAACTTGTAATTTTTAGTCCGTTGCGTCGAGCGTTGAGAGTTGACTCTGGTCCCGGTTCCGGATTTTCGAACGTCCTTGCGTACAATTTAATATCTTGTACTTTGCATTTTTAATCTTGTATTCTTGTAATTTTGAGACATTTCCTATCAAAAATTGGAACCACTTTGATTGTATTTTTTACTTTTGAGCTTTTTGGTCGTTTGCGTCTTCAATTCGTCGAATCTATCTTTTGTCTTCACCTTTTATTATTTAAACGAATATCACTTATAAATAGAACAATTGCAACTAAAAGCTTGTCTTTCTTGAGGAATAATGCAATGAAATATATGTTCGTTTTTAGCATTATCATGTAGAAATGAGGATAAGATGATCAATGGATCAGCTTTGAGGGCTCCAAACCGACCCCAAGTGAAATGACCAAAATGCCCTTCATTTAACCCAAAATACAGAAAGACAGAATTCTGTCGCTGGCAGGGTGTGCGGTGCGCTCACCTAATGGTGCACGGCGCGCACAACGGTCTGAGCAGTTTTTTTGAGCTTTTTAAATTACTCCAAGCTTCATACACTTTATGTACGCCATTTATGCTCTATGTACAATAAATATTTGGGTCTTACAACTCTCCCCCACTTAGAATCGATCACGTCCTCGTGATCCTTGTCACTTAACCGAACGGACCCACACACTATGGTCCTCAAACACACGTTCCAAATCCGACTTTCGCCGCATAAATCAAAACTCGAAGATTATTCCATTTACCCATTACATACATGCACGCATTTCGGGACATGCAATGCACACGACATTCGAAGACTAACACAATCGCCTAACATACATGGAAATCATCACGCGTTCTTCCCACCCCTCTAGGCAATTCTTCCCAACGAATCACCTTTAATACAAAATCGTCATCCGCGATTTATCGAATCCCAAATCCGAGCACTAAAACTTGCTCAATCCCTCACATCGGGAAAAACTCAACCAATCTCTTACCGAGATATCAATCCCTTAGCGTACCCTTACCAAGTACAATGCTAAAACAACTAAGTCCCAACCTAAGGTCAACAACCAAACCGATGAAGACCGAATCAAGGCGAATCCTTACGGATAACACTTATCACTTAACATCCCTTGTAGTGCACAATACGACCAATACGCAACTATCGTAACATCATAAGCAAACGGCTAGAACCAATATCGCCCAAAACGACTATGGCAACGCAAATCCCAAGGTGTACAAAGTCGACTATGGTCACACCCGTAACAACATGTGAGCGAAACACGGCTATCGCATCACTAACCACACAACATGGTCCTTACGACCCCACCATCAGCGTATAGAACAACCAATAGTTCACAAAACATGGTCCTTACGACCCCACCATCGGCGTATAAAATAACCAATAGTTCACACAACATGGTCCTTACGACCCCAACGTTGGTGTATAAAACAACCAATAGTTCACACAACATGGTCCTTACGACCCCACCATTGGTGTATAAAACAACCAATAGTTCACAATACTAACAACACCAACATGGCCGAAACAACCCGAGCCTAAACACATATGGAGGATGGTCGAAACAACCCGAACCTTAGTGAATTCGCAACAACCCGAAATTCACCAACCCAATCCATATTTCCCACAACGAAATGATCGCCCAACCCGAGTCATCGTGAATACGCGCAAACTGATATACACTACCTCCACCCCATAGTATAACCGAGGATGGCCGTACAACTCGAGCCTTAGTGAATCCGAACTACCCAACATTCACTACCTCAAACTATGAGTCCAACCAACAGGGACAATCGTACTACCCGAAATATTGTGAATACGAACAACCCGATATTCACGTCCCTCAACACAACACATGAATGGTACTCCCATTCCCCATCGGTACTCGAATTTCCCGATAACGTCATACCATACCGATATAACACTACACCCATGATGAAGTTAGCGGACCGAATCAATGGCCATAACCCACCAATCACATATGCCCTTTTGGCCTCAAACAACGAGTAGTGCAACATCGCGCACTGCTACACTATAGTGAATCCTAACGGATTACACTAACCATTCACCACAGACGAAGTATATACGCATACTTAAAATCATTCCACACCGCCTGGAATTTTCGCACACGAATCATACGCACACGCGAATATCGCTATCACAATCGAGCAAGAACTACCAATATTGAACATAGGCACAAAACAATAATTCTCTAGAAGAGAATCCGACACACACATCCCTTAATCGAGGAATTTCACCTTGCTCGCCAAATACGCCCATTATCTCTCAACGAGATTCACCACATTACCACCTCGGTGATAATTCAAATTCGAAACCATAAGTACAATTTAATCGAAATCGTACTCTACTACAAATCGACCAAATCTAGGTCCCGTCACAAATTTCGGACCTACTAAGAGCATCATCCGAAACCTTACACTAAAACCTCTTCGTGTGGGAGTGTAACTCCCCCACTCGGAACTACGTTCCATAACCGCCTCTAGTACAACTGTACCATGCTACCAAAGGTAGACTTTACTAACAATTGGGTTCACACGACCCATCACCACATCTTGCTCCAACCTTGAGATGCAAAGGATTTTAACCAATCCTTAAACACTTCGAACATAAGTCACCACAATTTGCACAATTTTACTCTCGCAATCAACCAATTACTATAGCTTGTCAAATTTCCACCTAGTCACTCATGTACCTAAGGGTTTCTATAGGGTACCCTAAGTACAATGTAACCGCAACACCATCGGAGTTGAAGACCACGCTAGTAGGTATGAAAGAGGCACCTAACATCGCGTCACATAGACTCCATTACCAACATACGTCAAGATCAAACACTCGATCTCAAGGGTTCTATCCACCCGACGAACCTCATGGTTCACCATCTTCAACACAAAAGCGAACAAGCGCTCATAACCGAACACCAAAGCCTATTCCCATGGCTTGGTAGAAACGTTTCCCAAAACACTAAGGAATGTTTGGTTGCACCAAGTCTTACGCCCTTCGTCCGCCAATCAAAAGGTCACCATAGGGAAATTCCACTTGGAACGTCACCCATAACAAAATATGTACAACACAATGCTTCAACAAACTCGTACACAACGACATATAATAAATATTCAAAAGACATATTTATTAAAATGAAACGTACCTTAACGTCTCCTTGCGGCATTCGCCGCCGCCAACACGGGACAATCCGGCTTGCGATGTCCCTCTTTATGATAATAGTAGCACATTCCGTCATCACTTCTCGGCATTGTGCACTCCCATTACTTGTGACCCCTAACACCACAATTGAAACATCTAGGCGCATGAGAACTCGTCGTGCCTTTGTCCACATCACCTATACTCGCACTTGCACCCTTATTTTTCTTACTTAGGGCGCCATACGAATCAACCCTTCTCTTACTCGGAGCATTATCGATTATCTCCCAAGGATATGGCTCAAAACCTTTAGCCACGGCAAATAGCTCGGTAGACGAGTTCACTTGCCCAAGGCTTATCTTCCCACGTAACTCATCATTTAAAGCCTTACGGAAGTCTTGCATCAACAACCTTTCGTTATTTACATACTCGGGGCAAAATCGCGCCTTAGACATAAAGGTAGCCCGTAGAGTATTTAGGTCCATAGACCCTTGTCTCAACACGCGTATCTCCTCACGCATTCTTGTCAAGTCGGCTTGCGTTCGGAATTCTTCAAACAATTCCTTCTTAAAATCACCCCATGACAAACTCATGAACGGTTCTTCGCCGACCGTATCAATCTTACCATCCAACCAATCTTTCGCACCGGCTCGTAACAAACTAGTAGCGATTCTCGTCTTCTTGTCCGAAGGACACTCACTTGTACGAAAACATCCTTCGATCGCCGAGATCCAATGAGTGCTCACTAACGGATCCGGTTCTCCATGATACATAGGAGGTTTAGTCGCTCGAAAATCCTTGTAACTAAAATCCTTCTTACCATTACCCCGAGGCTTGATAAGCCTTCTTTCGAACTCTTCTAGAATTGTTTTCACTTGTTTTGCAACCTCGGCCTAAACCCTAGCCGCAAACTCATCGTCATTCGTCTCGATCTCGTCTCGCGTCATCATTCTAAGGAATGCAAACAATTAGTCCACGAACGTATAAACCATACACACAACACCGCCCCATCTTGCTAAACACTCATCGTACATCACTTGTTAGACACGATTTGCACCCGTAATAAGGTTTGCAAGTCCTTATTACGCACACACGTCGTATCGACTCGTTAGTACAACGACCGCCTCGCTTGATGATATAACCAACACAAACAAAATTTCTACGCGATAAAAACATACGCAAGAAGTAATATCATAACACGAGTCACAGTCCTAGTTAGTTCACCTACACGCTAAGGCACTAACCAAGTCCCCGTCCGACCCGTTCACCTACAAGTCCCGCAACAAATAAGCACACACAAAAGTCTAAGTCTAGGCACCTATCTCAAGTCTCCTAAATCCCTTAGACCATGCTCTGATACCACTTGTAACGACCCAACCCGTTATCCAACCGATTATGCATAAAATTTTTTTATACAGACGGGTGCGCGGCGCGCAACCCTCTCTGTCCGGATTTTCCATTTTTCGTTTAATGATCTACCACTTCCCGACACTTTTAGATGAAACGGTTTTCACAACACATTATAATAAGTAAAACTCACACGTTTTCATAATAAAACAAGTTTTATGACACCGGGCCCACATCGGCCGTTTTACGACTTTTGTACAAAATACAAGTTTTTGACCACATGATTTTTAACACAAAATAAAGACCGAGCATGGCGATTGGGGATACGCTACCCAATCCTAATCAATCCAAAAGCAAGATCTTCTAAAGTAACTACGCGATTCCACTCGTTCCCACGCTTACCCGAGCCATCGCATCCAAGCAAATCTATAAAAAGATGTAAACAACGAGAGGGTAAGCTAACGCTTAGTGAGTGAGAATATACTACATACATATATGTGCATAAAATGAATACGCATCACCAACACACAAATAGTAAACACATACCGCAATCCGAGCATAACTAAGCAAAGTTATACCTAACGTACCACCAAGCCAAATCCGTAAGATTAGCTACAACATACAATAAGTATATATACGCATATACAAGATACATCCGAAAATACAACAAGGTTAACCCCTTAACCTTAACCCAAGAAGGTTAGCCTAACAACCCGAGCATTAGTGAATTCGTACAACCCGAGATTCACTTCCTTCACCACTTTAACAACCGAGGACGGCCGTACTACCCGTGCCTTAGTGAATTCGTACAACCTGAGATTCACTACCTCATCAATAAGTTGACTGAACAACCCGAGTCATCATGAATCCACACAACCCGAGATTCGCTACCTCATCAAAACCCACATCATCGGGGTTACTCAACCGTAACTCAATACCAATCCCACTACATCGGGATTATATAACCCCATATCACAAGTCCATGTGATAACGTACACACGAAGTGTGCACCTAGCCAAGGGTGGTCAACCAAAACGTATAACCGTGCCAATTGGACTTTCTACACAAGCCCATCGAATCCACATATATATGAAGTGAGTTCTATAAACGAGAACCACTTCACCCGACCCGCACACATCCTACACATACATATGCACATAGGATATTAACACTCACCTTGTCGTCTTGATGAATGCTACCAAAATAATCCGCAACTCGCCAATGGAAAGTACCTATTCCATTATCACAATACATACAACACACTTAGAGTGGATTTACTAACCAACTCAAAACGACACTTAGTGCAATTTTGACCAATTGCGATTCCGAGCACGAAACGCCCCCAAACTAACCAATAATCACTAACACTAGTCACAATGATCCTAATATGCCAATTAAATCCAAACACAAGTGTTAAACACTTACCATTCTCAAAATCACCCATAAATCCTAATTTTGACTCATTTCAAAATTAGTCAACCAAAAACCCCCAAATGGGTTCCAACACTTCCATAATCACTAAACCTAGTGATTAAACCCATTATCAAAACCTAATCAAGGCCAAAATGTCAACCCACCCAAAACCCGACAAGTGACAAGAATAACTAGTCACCATAAACCCACTTCATCATTAAAAGGGGTTTCACAACAAATCAAGCTCAAATCCCTAACTTGAATATCAAATCTAACAAATGAAATTCGGAGTTTGAACTTACTAATACTACCACAACATAGCCGTGAACGAGATGAACAACTTTAAAACCCGAGCTTTGGTGAGAATCCAACTCCTTCTTCTCCAAATGAAGCTTCCTCTCTCTAAAACACTTCCTCTCTCTAGGATTTCTAGATGAGAGTGTTTGTGGTGTAGAAATGAGGATAAGATGATCAATGGATCAGCTTTGAGGGCTCCAAACCGACCCCAAGTGAAATGACCAAAATGCTCTTCATTTAATCCAAAATACAAAAAGACATAATTCTTGAAATGTCTCTTTCATATTGATTATAAACGTTCCATATTAATTGATTTCGTCGCGAGGTTTTCACCTCTATATGAGACGTTTTTCAAAGACTACATTCATTTTTTTAACAACCATAACCTTTATTTTATCGATAAAGGTTTAAAAAGCATTACGTAGATTATCAAATAATGATAATCTAAAATATACCTTTTACACATGACCATTACATAATGGTTTATAATAAAAATATATTACATCAAAGTAAGTTTCTTGAATGCAGTTTTTACACAATATCATACAAGCATGGACTCCAAATCTTTTCCTTATTTTAGTATGCAATAGCGGAAGCTCTTAATAATCACCTGAGAATAAACATACTTAAAACGTCAACAAAAATGTTGGTGAGTTATAGGTTTAACCTATATATTATCAAATCATAATAATAGACCACAAGATTTCTCATTTTTCATAAATATCATTACACTTGCAAGTGCATAAAAATCATTCATATGTTGAACACCTGGTAACCGACGTTAACTTAATGCATAGAATATCCCCAAAACAGAACCTCTCGTCTGTATAATAATCTCGAAGTACTAAACCATCCATAACTTGAATGGGGGTTGTTAAGCCCAATAGATCTATCTTTAGGATTCGCGTCAATTAGGGGCCATTTCCCTAATTCTTAGGCTACCAGACTTGAAGGGCGATATTCGGTTTAATAATCCAACCATAGAATGTAGTTTCGCATACTTGTGTCTATTTTGTAAAACATTTATAAAACTGCATGTATTCTCATCCCAAAAATATTAGATTTTAAAAATGGGACTATAACTCACTTTCACAGATTTTTTACTTCATCGGGAAGTAAGACTTGGCCACTGGTCGATTCACGAACCTATAACAAATATGTACATATATACCAAAGTATGTTCAAAATATATTTACAACACTTTTAATACACTTTTGATGTTTTAAGTTTATTAAGTCAGCTGTCCTCGTTAGTAACCTACAACTAGTTGTCCAAAGTTAGATGTACAAAAATAAATTGATATATATTATCTTGAATCAATCCACGACCCAGTGTATACACGTCTCAGGCTAGATCACAACTCAAAGTATATATATTTTTGGATTCAACCTCAACCCTGTATAGCTAACTCCAACATTACTGCATATAGAGTGACTATGATTGTTCCAAATAATATATATACAAGGGTCGATATGATATGTCAAAACATTTGCATACGTGTCTATGGTATCCCAAGATTACATAATATATTAGAATACATGTATAATACAATATAATTTAGCTAGGATATGATTAATATAGATTTGTTACAATATTTCCCGTAGCTACAACAATAAAAAAATATCCAATCTTGTTTTACCCATAACTTCTTCGTTTTAAATCCGTTTTGAGTGAATCAAATTACTATGGTTTCATATTGAACTCTATTTTATGAATCTAAATAGAAAAATTATAAGTTTATAGTCAGAAATATAAGTTACAAGTCGTTTTTGTAAGAGGTAGTCATTTCAGTCGAAAGAACGACGTCTTGATGACCATTTTGAAAAACATACTTCCATTTTGAGTTTAACCATGATTTTTGGATATAGTTTCATGTTTATAAGAAAAATCATTTTCGTAGAAGAACAACTTTTAAATCAAAGTTTATCATAGTTTTTAATTAACTAACCCAAAACAGCCCGCGGTGTTACTACGACGGCGTATGTCCGGTTTTACGATGTTCATAGTGTTTCCAGGTTTTAAATCATTAAGTTAACATATCATATAGATATAGAACATGTGTTTAGTTGATTTTAAAAGTCAATTTAGAAGGATTAACTTCTGTTTGCGAACAAGTTTAGAATTAACTAAACTATGTTCTAGTGATTACAAGTTTAAACCTTCGAATAAGATAGCTTTATATGTATGAATCGAATGATGTTATGAACATCATTACTACCTCAAGTTTTGTGGATAAATCTACTGAAAAATAGAAAAATGGATCTAGCTTCAAAGGATCCCTGGATGGCTTGAAAGTTCTTGAAGCAGAATCATGACACGAAAACAAGTTCAAGTAAGGATTCCACTCGAAATAAGATTGTTATAGTTATAGAAATTGAATAAAAGTTTGAATATGAGTATGATCTTGAATTAGAAAGATATATTACTATAAATAAGAAAGATTTCTTGATATTGGATGATCACTTGAAATGGATTTGCAAGATTGGAAGTAAGCTAGTAAGATTTCTTGAAGTGTTCTTGAATGGTTGTTTTTATGATGATTAAAGCTTGTAATTGAAGCTAAAAGATGGTGAAAATGCTTGGAGATGATCAAGTATGATGTTAGGAGTATTTTGAGAGAGAATTTGGAGTGTAAGTATGAGAAAATAGAATGGAAAAATGGGGTGAAATCATAAAAACGAAATTACTTGTTATAAAGAAAAAAAAATCCTTAAGTTTGTTTTTATCTCATTAGTCATACAAGTTGTTAAATAATGGTTCCACATGTTTTTGACTCTAAGATGGCTGCTAAGAATGAATGATTAAAGGTGTATATACCAATAGTAAATACATCTAGAAGTTATGTATTGTACGAGTACAAATACGGTGTACACGAGTAGAATTGTTAATGGAAACGAATGAGAATGTAATTTTGAGCATTTTTTCTAAGTAGAAATACTTTGATATATGACTTTAAGTCTTTCAAAAGTGTATTAATACATCTTAATACACTACATGTATATACATTTTAACTGAGTCGTTAAGTCACCGTTAGTCATTACATGTAAGTGTTGTTTTAAGACCTTTAAGTTAACGATCTTGTTAAATGTAATTAATCCATTGTTATTATACTTAAATGAGATGTTAAATTATTACATTATCATGATATTATAATGTATGAGTATATCTTAATATGATATATATACATTAAAATGTCTTTACAACGATAATCGTTACATATATGCCTCGTTTCGAAATTCTTAAGTTAGTAGTCTTGTTTTACATATGTAGTTCATTGTTAACACACTTAATGATATACTTAATTATCATTTTATCATGTTAAACATAGTGTATCAATATCTTAATATGATTCATATGTATTTAGTAAGACATTGGTATAATGATAATCGTTATATATATCGTTTCGAGTTTCTTAATTCAATAAACTCATTTTTATGTATATCACTCATTGTTAATATACTTAGTGAGATACTTACTTATCATAATCTCATGTTAACCATATATATATATATATATCCATATATATATATCATCATGTAGTTTTTACAAATTTTTAACGTTCGTGAATCGCCGATCAACTTGGGTGGTCAATTGTCTATATGAAGCACATTTCAAATAATCAAGTCTTAACAAGTTTGATTGCTTAACATGTTGGAAATATTTAATCATACAAATATAGTTTTCATTTAATATATAACATGGAAAAGTTCGGGTCACTACAGTACCTACCCGTTAATTAAATTTCGTCCCAAAATTTTAAGCAGTTGGAGGTGTTGACGCATCTTTGGAAATAGGTACGGGTATTTCTTCTTCATCTGATCTTCACACTCCCAGGTAAACTCAGGTCCTCTACGGGCATTCCATCAAACCTTAACAATTAGTATCTTGTTTTGCTTAAGTCTTTTAACCTCACGATCCATTATTTCGACGGGTTCTTCAATAAATTGAAGTTTTTCATTGATTTGGATTTCGTCTAACGGAATAGTGAGATCTTCTTTAGCAAAACACTTCTTCAGATTTGAGACATGAAAAGTGTTATGTACAGCCGCAAGTTGTTGAGGTAACTCCAGTTGGTAAGCTACTGGTCCGACGCAATCAGTAACCTTGAATGGTCCAATATACCTTGGGTTTAATTTCCCTCGTTTACCAAATAGAACAACGCCTTTCCAAGGTGCAACTTTAAGCATGACCATCTCTCCAATCTCAAATTCTATATCTTTTCTTTTACTGTCCGCATAACTCTTTTTTTGACTCTGGGCGGTTTTCAATCGTTGTTGAATTTGGATGATTTTCTCGGTAGTTTCTTGTATTATCTCCGGACCCGTAATCTGTCTATCCCCCACTTCACTCCAACAAATTGGAGACCTGCATTTCTACCATAAAGTGCCTCAAACGGCGCCATCTCAATAATCGAATGATAACTGTTGTTGTAGGAAAATTCTGCTAACGGAAGGTGTCGATCCCAACTGTTTCCGAAATCGATAACACATGCTCGTAGCATATATTCAAGGGTCTGTATCATCCTTTCACTCTGCTCATAAGTTTGTGGATGATAAGCAGTACTCATGTCTAGACGAGTCCCAAATGCTTGTTGCAGTGTCTGCCAAAACCTTGAAAAAAATGTGTCATCCCTATCAGAGATTATAGAGACTGGTATTCCATGTCTGGAGACAACTTCCTTCAAGTATAGAGGTGATAACTTCTCCATTTTGTCATCTTCTCTCATTGGGAGGAAGTGTGCTGACTTAGTGAGATGATCGACTATTACCCAAATAGTATCATAACCACTTGCAGTCCTTGGCAATTTAGTAATGAAATCCATGGTAATGTTTTTCCATTTCCATTCTGGGATTTCAGGTTGTTGGAGTAGACCTGATGGTTTCTGATGTTCAGCTTTGACCTTTGAACACGTTAAACATTCTCCTACATATTTAGCAATATCGGCTTTCATACCCGGCCACCAAAAGTGCTTCTTGAGATCTTTGTACATTTTTCCTGCTCCGGGATATATTGAGTATCTAGTTTTATGTGCTTCCTTAAGTACCATTTCTCTCACATCTCCAAACTTTGATACCCAAATTCTATCAGCCCTATATCGGGTTCCGTCTTCCCGAATTTTAAGATGTTTCTCCGATCCTTTGGGTATCTCATTCTTCAACTTTCCTTCTTTTACAACCCCCTGTTGCGCCTCCTTTATTTGAGTAGTAAGGTTAGTACGAATAATTATGTTCATAGCTTTTACCCGTATAGGTTCTCTGTCCTTTCTACTCAAAGCGTCGGCTACCACATTCGCCTTCCCCGGGTGGTAACGAATCTCAAAGTCGTAGTCATTTATCAATTCAATCCACCTACGCTGCCTCATGTTTAGTTGTTTCTGATCAAATATATGTTGGAGACTTTTGTGGTCGGTATATATAATACTTTTGACCCCATATAAGTAATGCCTCCAAGTCTTTAATGCAAAAACAACAGCGCTCAATTCCAAATCGTGAGTCGTATAATTTTGCTAGTGAATCTTCAATTGTCTAGACGCATAAGCAATTACTTTCGTTCGTTGCATTAATACACAACCGAGACCTTGCTTTGAGGCGTCACAATATATCACAAAATCATCATTTCCTTCAGGCAATGACAATATAGGTGCCGTAGTTAGCTTTTTCTTCAACAATTGGAACGCTTCCTCCTATTCATCCTTCCATTCAAATTTCTTTCCTTTATGCGTTAATGCAGTCAAGGGTTTTGCTATTTTGGAAAAATCTTGGATGAATCTTCTGTAGTAACCAGCCAATCCTAAAAATTGACGCATATGCTTCAGAGTTTTCTGGGTTTCCCATTTTACAACGGTTTTAATCTTTGCCGGATCAACCTAAATACCTTCTTTGCTCACAACATGTCCGAGGAATTGAATTCTTTCAACCAAAATGCACACTTAGAAAACTTAGCGTACATTTCTTCTTTCCTCAACAATTCCAGTACTTTCATCAAATGTTCTTCATGCTCTTAATCATTCTTTGAGTAAATAAGTATGTCATCGATGAAGACAATGACAAACTTGTCGAGATATGGTCCACACACTCTGTTCATGAGGTCCATGGACAAAGCTGGTGCATTAGTCAAACCAAACAGCATAACCATAAACTCGTAATGACCGTATCGCATCCTGAAAGCAGTCTTCGGAATATCTTCCTCCTTTACCCGCATTTGATGATATCCGGAACGTAAATCGATCTTCGAATAAACCGACGAGCCTTGTAGTTGATCAAATAAGTCGTCGATTTGTAACAACCCAAACCAAACCACGAACAACCCGCGTAAGAATATCATAAATTTTTTTTTTTTGCTAGTACAGCTTATGGCGAGGCGCGCCAGGCATTTGCGCAGCTTGCAGAATGACCTGGGCAGCCTGCTGTCCCCGGAAGTCAAAAACGCGAAAATGTTTGACCACTTCCCGACGTATTTAGGCAAAACGCTTTTCACAATGTATTCATATATGTAAAACTAACACATTCCATTAATAAAATAAGTTTTACAAAGCGGGGCCCACACAACCCAAATTACAAGTTTAATACAAAATAAGAGTTTCGACCACCAAAAAGTTTAAGTACCAAACGACACGATGAGCATGGTGTTTGGGATTAAACTACCCAAGTCTTGGTCAAACTCCAAAAGCTATCAATTCCAAAAACGTCCCCTAACAATAAGAGGGATCTCTAATCCAACCGTATGCCCTTACCCTTGTCCACACCGAAACCTATAAAATGGTAAACAACGAGAGGGTAAGCTAACGCTTAGTGAGTAGAATGAATATATACATGCATATAAGACTTAGCTACTCGCATCCACGATATCATATAATGCATACTAACGCATAACGTCTCAATAAACAAGCTAGTATCGTCAATTCGTATAACTAGCAACATCAATAGCATAATATTCATAATAATAATTAAATGCTAACGTCGACAACTATAAACCATGGTTAACCAAGTTCTTCGCAATGGAATGACTTTGCGAAACAAGTCATCGATGGTCATAACAACCGTTAGCTCCCAAATACGGCTATGGTATACTAACCCCCGAGGTGTTCCAAAAACGACTATGGCTTCACCCCCAAGTGTTCCAAAAACAGATATGGCATCACTTGATCAATGTGTGAGTAAAACACGGCTATTACTCACAATCATGTACACAAACACGGCTATGTGCACAAATAATACGGATAACATCATGGGAGTAAAACACGGCTATTACTCGCCACTATATGCACAAACACGGCTATGTGCATACATATTAAACGTGGACAAAAACGGCTATGTCTCACAACTATGGTCACAAAACGGCTATGTGACACCATTAATACGGCACGTAAATCATATACATACATATATAGATATTCCACTCACCTCAAAGTCTTGCTGAGAGATAACCTAGCTTTCAACTTCAATGTAACGCACCTATTACATTATGCACATATCAATCATTCATTCAAGGTGGTCAACCACTAACTTCATTCTAGTGCCATTTTAACCCAAGATGCAATTTCGACCCATTTGCACCCTTAACCCTAAAATTGGGTCAACTTACACCAAAACCCTAAAATTAGCCAAGATAGGTTTAAAACACATTTCAATACAAAGTTTATGAATCTTTCACAACCATTAACTAACTTAGGTTCATGATGTCGTACGAGGTGTATACGAAATAGTTATATATTTTTAATTACGAAATACGATACAAATTACACAAGTTTTAATTATTTATTTACAGATGGGATATACCTAAACCTTGCTACAACACTATAGGCAGTGTACCTAATCGTACAGTAGTGTAGTTTTTAGTAAGTCCGGTTCGTCCACAGGGAACTCTAGCCAAGTTTAAGGCTATATTAGTTTTAACGTATAATTGTAAAAATACAAAAATATATATATAAGTAGTATTATTATTATAAAAGGGGGTTTTTACCGTTTAATGACCGGTTTGTCGATTTTAAAACTTTAGTCGCAGTTAAAACCTAATGTAAAATATTAAAAATAAATATAACTTAAATTTAAAGCGTAAAGTAAATAAAGATAATAAAATTGCGATAAATAAAAGTGCGATAAAATAAAATTAAAATAATTAAAGAGTATGATAATTAAAAGTGCAATTAAATACAATGACAGTAAATAAAAGTGCGATAATTAAAAATGCAATTAAATATGAAAATAAAGGAATTATGCTTATTTAAACTTCCGTAATCATGATGTTTGACGTGTTGATTTTAATTTATTCCCATGGGTTAATTGTCCTTTGTCCTGGATTATTTAATATGTCCGTCTGGTTTTTGTCCATAACAGTCCATCAATCATAAATATAAAGTGCGAGTGTCCTCGTCAAATTTTCCTTATATCTGAAGTCAAATATTCCAACTAATTGGGGACTTAAACTGTAACAAGGTCTTAATAATTTATTTAATAATTACTCCAGGATATCGACTGCGTGTAACCCAAGGTTTTAATACTTTGTTAACAATTACGCCAAGTGTCCTTGTACATAATTCACCCCTGTTTTAATAAGTCTATTAACTATTAATCCATTCCCGTGTTCGGTTAAATGAACGATTATTCGTACATATAAATATCCCGCCCATCGTGTCCGATCGAGTGTATATGGTTATTTATAGGTACGTCCAATTGTAAATCTTTATATTAAATTAACAAACTATCATTTAATTAAACAAATATAAAGCCCATTAATAGCCCATAGTCTAATTTTCACAAGTGTCGTTCTTTTTTCCAAACCCCAATTATGGTACAAAGCCCAATTACCCCGTTTTAATATTTTAGCCCAACATCATGATTACTTCGATTTAAATAAGCATAATAATAACTTAGCTACGAGACATTAATGAAAATAATATAAACATAACTTACAGTGGGTATTAATAGCGTAGTGGTACACGGACAGAGTTCCGACTTACAAAACCTTAAAACATTCGACTAACCCAACCTTATTATTATCACTAACCTAAAATTAAAATTACAAATTGAGATTATGACTTGGATTGATAATTGATACATATATTATGTATATAGAGTAAAAAATAGAAAAAGGTGTAAAAAATTCGATCAGAATGCGCGACTTTTATAGCCCCACAATTCACTGTAGACCTCCGCAAGTGCGGATATTTTGTTCACAAAAGTTCCGAGAGTGCAGAGGTATGGAATACAGCTCATCTCTTGATTTAAACGTGGGCTTCTGTATTTTTTTAATATATATATATATATATTATATATATAATTTATATAATTATATATATATTATATTATATTCTTGTGCATAGTTGACTTGTAATTTTTGGTCCGTTGCGTCTTGCACTGAAAGTTGGTTCATTTCTCGGTTCCGGATTTTTGAACGTCCTTGCGTACTATTTAATATCTTGTACTTTGCGTTTTGCGTCTTGTACTCTTGTAATTTTGAGACGTTTCTCATCAATAATTTGAACCACTTTGATTGTACTTTGTACGTTTTAGATTTTTGGTCGTTTGCGTCTTCAAATCGTCGAATCTGTCTTTTGTCTTCACCTTTTATTATTTAAACGAATATCACTTGTAAATAGAACAACCTCAACTAAAAGCTTGTCTTTCTTGAGAGATAATGCTATGAAATATATGTTCGTTTTTATCATTATCAAATATTCCCACACTTGAGCGTTGCTTGTCCTCAAGCAATATAGTCTTGAAATAAAAATACTAGAATCACTTTTTTATTCTTCACACTTTGTACATCAGTGATTTTG
This sequence comes from Rutidosis leptorrhynchoides, assembly GCF_046630445.1. Taxonomy (NCBI): domain Eukaryota; kingdom Viridiplantae; phylum Streptophyta; class Magnoliopsida; order Asterales; family Asteraceae; genus Rutidosis; species Rutidosis leptorrhynchoides. Next base: position 562,612,639 of record NC_092335.1, read on the forward strand.
ATTTGGCGGTATGAACAATGGTAGTAGCGATGTGGTTTACAGACCCACATGAATTATGAATATTTAGATCCTTAAGGAAATTGGATCTTTATGAAAACATTTGATCTTTTGAAAATTCAATCTAGCTTTTAACCTAGATAAGTTTTCCGGAATAACCCTTCACCGGTGTTGCAAAATGTTTTTGTGGGTTTGGTGGGTTTCAGATTTGAAAATTTTAGCTCAAAACTTACGGTTTTGTGTCACCCACTTGCTAATCTTGTATTGGGAAAGCAACACGTCCAGTATACTTACTCCGTATACCCCCTTTCGGTAAACTACCGTCCGGTTGTAAAGGAAAGCATTGAACAAGCAACTGTTAAGGCAATGTCCCCTGACATGCTTTTAATTATGGTCTATAACGTGTCGGATGCAATTACTATCCTTTGTAGGAGCAATAGTAAAGCTCACCCTATAGTTTTTCGGTCTGGCACAAGGTCCTGTCTTTGACCATGCTATGCAACCACCGTTCTTACGGTTGACACCCAATTTGGTTCAGGTGACCTAATGAATTCCAGGTGAATTCCTAAGATTTTACGTTCAATGGTAATGAACGCATTAAAAATGGGTTTTTCAGAAAACAAATCGGTTTGTAATTTTGATCAAAATATTTTCTCGTTCAAGTCAATCTCAAGGATTGATTAATATCAGGCTTAAAAGCTGATTTTTAATTTTTAAGGAGATTATCCTTTCTGGGGGTCTGATTCATTAGTCTTATCAAGCTAATTTGCACGACGCCCTCCCCATTTTACGATACAGATCCTCTCATGGTTAGGATAAGTCTGACCACTTGGCGACCCTGTTTGATGCTGAGGTCCGTGGATATCCTGCTAATTTTAGTGATGACTTTTCTAGATTTTTCGTCAACCTACAGCTGGTCTGGACGACAACTTCCTGACCTAAATCAAGAAGTGCGTTTCTTTTTCGGAAGACTTTACTTCCTTTTAATGATGGAATTGATTCATCGTGTAGATCCATCTTTCTTTCAAATATATTATAGTAAATTTGGTAAAACTGATTTGTTTAGTCCAAAGCAAAAGTATCTTCAATTATTTGTACAAAAATATGTGATATATGTTTTAAATAACTTTGTAAATTTTTTCCACACTTGGCTTTTATTTTCCTTTATTTGCCTTTTTATTGTCCTCTATTCCATTTTAAATGAATTCTAACATTTTAGTTTGTTTCTCAATTTATGTCCTTTCCGAGGTAACAATAATTTCGGTGTTGACACCTAGTTTTATCGTTCATAAATATCTATAAACATGATTTTGAATTCATTTATTTGAAAATTTTGAAAAATTTTACTAGAATTGGGTAGTCAGTATATAAGACTAGGGCTGTTCTTTATTATCAGAGAGCACTAGATTCTAATACAACTACTGCGTTACTAGTATTTTTAATGGTAACCAAGTGTATAAGTCTAAAAATTTTAAAAATTCGAAAGAATTTAACCCCTTCCCACACTTAAGATCTTGCAATGCCCTCATTTGCAAGAAATCAGTACAATTTAAATTATTGAGGGTGATTAGCGTAGAAAAAATGATTAAATTTTACCAAAGTTTCCAAACATATTGGCGTTTGTTTTTTTTATATAAAAACCATTACTAATAAAACATAAATTAATAAAAAAAATTTAAAATTTTGTTTCTTTTTAGGAGTGAGGGTGTTTCGGATCGTTATCCTAGTCCGTCCCTCGACAAAATTTTAAAATTTGTCAATTCAAAGCGCGGTTTTAAAAGTAAAGATTTTTGGGTTTTTTAATGTTTTTGGCATACTTTAATTCATTAAGATTAAAAATAATGATAATAAAAGTTCTCGTCCCTCCCTTGGGTAGAGCAATTTCGGTTCAACGACCTAGTCTTCAACTCACGATGAATTTTAAATATAAAATTTTTGTTTTTAAATTCACACCAAACTAATATTTAAAATGCATAAAATTAAAAATTAATATAAATATCATTAATATTTTTAGTTTTACAAACTTATATTAAAATAGTAGTTTAAAATATTTACAAACTTAAATATATTGATTTTAAAAAGTTTACAATAATAATTTAATATTAATTTTAAAAATAAAGTAAAAATTAAAATTAAAAATCTTTTTGGTTTTTTTTATCGCACTTTAATCAATCAAATATTATCAAAAATATACGCCCCACTTTTCGGTAAAGTAATTTTGGCTATATTACCTAGTTTTACTCCTGACGTATTTTTGAAATATTTTTGGGTTGATTGATTAAAGATGTTTATACCTTAAGAATAAACGGTAAGTTTCGCAGTGATGTAATAAATTTTTGTATGATATCAATAATTTCGGTTGCAAAACCTAATTTTATTGAGTATCAATTTAATACTTTATAGCGAACAATTTAGCGTTTATTATCAAAAGGTTAAAAGCAATAAAATAAAAATAAAAACTGTACATACTTACCTGTGAGATAGAATTCTCAGTGACCTGCTTTAGCCCACTCATAAGATAGTCGGACTAATTGGTTTTCCATAGCTACATAGGCATAACCTCGAGCATTCAATGATTTTTCTTCGAAATATATGAACGGTCCTTCTCTGCATAAAGTAACGAATTCGGTATTTGAATATGTTTGATTATTTGAACATTTACCTTCGTGTGACCATTTTCCGCATTTGTGACATCTTTCAAGGTGTCGTGCTCTTCTTTTCGCTGCGGATTTTGATTTTCCTTTACCAAATAGTAACTTATTATTTTCGTTCCTGGATTCTTTTCTTACTCCGTCCAATTTGGCTCTTATTACTGATACCAGGTCACTCGGGAGTGTGTCATTATTACGTTTAGTGATCAAAGCGTGTAGCATTAGACCATGGTTTAGTTCACAGGAAGTCTTCATCTCGTAAAACCTAAAAAAAATAAAAATTCAGAATGGGGGGAGAAGACTAGTTCTTTAGGGTCTGCTAGGGAAAGACCATTCGGATTCCATTCTCGGAAACTACACGAAAATAGAACATCTAACTCTAACAGAAATAAATATTATCCTTAAAAAGACTTGATTCTACCCACACTTAGTTAGCTGTGGTGTCGAAATTGTGATTAACTTCATCTTCAACTTCCATTGGATTATCTATGTAATGTTTAACTCTGTGACCATTAACTTTAAATTCAATCCCATTTGAATTTATTAATTCTACCGTTCCGTACGGAAAAACTCTTTTGACTATGAATGGTCCAGACCATCTTGATTTCAATTTTCCAGGAAATAGCTTGAATCGTGAATTGAAAAGAAGAACTCTGTCTCCTTTTTTAAATTCTTTTGAACTTCTGATTCTTTTATCATGCCATTTCTTCGTTCTTTCTTTATAGATTAACGAATTTTTGTATGCTTCATGTCTTAATTCGTTTAGTTGACTTAATCGTAGACGTCCGGCTTCATGTAAATCAAGATTACATGTCTTCAAAGCCCAAAATGCTTTGTGTTCAATTTCTACTGGAAGATGACATGCTTTTCCGTAAACGAGTCTGAAAGGTGTGGTTCCAATTGGAGTTTTGTAGGCTGTTCTAAAAGCCCAGAGTGCATCCTCCAATTTCATGGACCATTCCTTCGGATTTGATCCTACAGTTTTCTTTAGAATACGTTTTAAAGCTCGGTTGGTATTTTCAACTTGTCCACTTGTTTGTGGATGATAAGCAGTGGAGATTTTATGAGTTACTCCATATCTTTTGAGAACTTTCTCAAGTTGATTATTACAAAAATGAGTTCCCCGATCACTTATTAAAGCTTTCGGTGTTCCAAACCTAGCAAAAAGACGTTTTAAAAAATTGGCTACAACTCGTGCATCGTTAGTTGGGAGAGCTTGTGCTTCCGCCCATTTAGATACATAATCAATGGCAACGAGAATATAGAGATTATTTTGAGATTTTGGAAATGGACCCATAAAGTCAATACACCAAATGTCAAATACTTCACATACTTGAATGACATTTTGTGGCATTTCATCTCGTTGACTTATTTTTCCGGCCCTTTGACAAGCATCACAGGATTTGCAAAGAAGGTGTGCGTCTTTGAAAATTGTAGGCCAATAGAATCCAGCATCGTAAACTTTTCTTGTTGTGAGTTGAGGCCCATAATGCCCTCCTGTTGGTCCTGTGTGACAATGGTTTAAAATTTGACTAGCTTCGTCTCCAAATACACATCGGCGGATTATTCCATCGGGACAACTTTTAAACAAATGTGGATCTTCCCAGAAATAGTGTTTTATATCACTAAAGAATTTCTTTCGTTTTTGGTACGACAACCCTTTTTAAAGGAATCCACATACTAAATAGTTTGCATAGTCTGCAAACCATGGAATTTCATTATAATCTATCTTCAATAGATATTCATCAGAAAAGTTGTCTTGTATGGCCGATTCATTTAGAACTTCTAATTCGGGATTTTCAAGACGAGAAAGATGATCAGCGGCGAGATTTTCTGCTCCCTTTTTATCTCGGATTTCAATATCGAACTCTTGTAAGAGTAAGATCCAACGGATTAATCGTGGTTTAGCATCTTGTTTCGAAAATAGGTATCTAAGAGCAGAATGGTCGGTATAGACCACCGTTTTAGCCAGAACGAGATATGAACGAAATTTGTCGAAAGCAAACACAATAGCAAGGAGTTCTTTTTCAGTAGTTGTGTAATTCGTTTATGCTCTTTGTAACGTCTTACTAGTATAATATATAGGTTGAAATCGTTTTTCAATCCTTTGACCTAAAACGGCTCCCATTGCAAAATCACTTGCATCGCACATTAGTTTAAACGGTAGATTCCAATTTGGAGTTATCATGATCGGCGCATTAGTGAGTTTCTCTTTAAGAATATTAAAAGATTTGATGCATTCATCTGAAAAGATGAATGGATCATCTTTTTCTAGGAGTTTATTCATAGGAGTGGCAATTTTAGAAAAATCTTTTATGAAACGTCGGTAAAAATCGGCATGCCCTAGAAAACTCCTAACTCCTCTAACATTGGTGGGATGTGGAAGTTTAGCAATTACATGTACTTTAGCTCTATCCACTTCAATTCCTTCCTTTGAAATTTTATGTCCAAGAACGATGCCTTTTTTAACCATGAAATGGCATTTCTCCCAATTAAGTACTAGATTTGATTGGTCACATCTAATATGCATTCGTTCAAGATTAACTAGACATGATTCAAAAGTATCACCGAAGACTGAAAAGTCATCCATGAAAACTTCCATGCATTCTTCTATCATGTCGTGAAAAATCACCATCATGCACCTTTGAAAGGTTGCAGGGGCATTGCAAAGTCCAAATGGCATGTGTTTGTAAGCAAAAGTACCATAAGGGCACGTAAACGTGGTTTTCTCTTGGTCCTCGGGTGCTATTGGAATTTGAAAGTATCCGGAGAAACCATCAAGAAAACAATAGTAACTGTTTCTGGCTAATCTTTCCAACATTTGATCAATGAAAGGTAAGGGAAAGTGATCTTTTCTGGTGGCATCATTTAATTTTCTATAATCAATACATACACGCCATTCTGTTACAGTTCTAGTAGGAATAAGCTCATTTTTCTCATTTGTGATGACAGTCGTGCCACCCTTCTTAGGTACGCATTGAACTGGGCTTACCCATGGACTATCAGAGATTGGATAAATTAAACCTGCATCTAGCAGTTTAATAATTTCTTTCTTAACAACTTCTTGCATATTAGGATTTAGTCTTCATTGGCGTTGCACATACGTTTTATGACCTTCTTCCATAAGGATTTTATGTGTGCAATACGAAGGACTTATTCCTTTAATATCATGAATCTTCCATGCAATAGCTGGTTTATGAGCTTTTAGCACAGAAATGAGTTGAGATTTTTCATTTTCAGTAAGAGAAGACGATATTATTACAGGTAATTCAGATTCACCATGTAAATAAGCGTATTCCAAATGGTTTGGAAGTGGCTTTAACTCTAATGTCAGTGGTTCTTCTATCGATGATTTATATCGATATCTGTCTTCTTCTTTTAGCATTTGAATTTCTTCTGTTGTTGTTTCATATCCATTAGCCATAAGTGTAGCTAACATTTCAGTTTCATCAATTGGTTCAGTTCCTTCTCCTAAAGAACATTCTCCTGTTCCTTGTAATTCTGAAAATTCTTCTAACAATTCTGCATGTGAATCTATAGTTTGAATATAATAACATGTATCATCTGCAGATTGCGGTTGTTGCATTGCTCGATCAACTGAAAAGGTAACACTCTCGTCCTCTATACTTAATTTCAGTTTCTTACCTAACACGTCTATTATTGCTTTGGCCGTGTTTAAGAATGGTCTTCCTAATATGAGAGGAACTCGAGAATCTTCTTCCATATCCAGAATAACAAAATCTACTGGAAATACTAAAGTACCAACTTTAACTAGCATGTTCTCCATTATCCCTCTAGGATATTTTACTGATCGATCAGCTAGTTGTATACTTATTCGTGTTGGTTTCAATTCTCTAAGGCCTAGTTTAGCGTATAGTGAATACTAGCACCTAAGTCTGCCAATGCTTCTATTGAACTAAGACTACCCAAAAAACATGCAATTGTGAAACTTCCTGGATCTGATAATTTTTCTGGTATCTTATTCAACAGCACTGTAGAACAATTTGCATTCATAGTAACAGCCGAGAGTTCTTCCATTTTCTTTCTATCTGTGATTAGATCTTTCAAAAATTTAGCATATCTAGGCATTCCTGAAATCACATCAATGAAAGGAAGATTGACATTTATTTGTTTAAACATATCCAAGAATTTGGATTGCTCGGCTTCAAGTCTTTCTTTTCTCATCTTACTCAGGTAAGGAAGTGGTGGTTGGTATGGTTTAACATAAGGTTTAGCCTTAACTGTGTTATCTTCATTATCCTTTTCAACTACCGGTTCTATTTCCTTTTCTTGATCAGAGTGTGGTTCTTGTGGAGTAGGAATGGAATCATCAGAAATTACAGGTATTTCAGGTGGTTTAAGTGTAATACCACTTCTCGTGGTAATGGCTTTAGCTGTTTCATTCCTGGGGTTAGCATTTGTATCACTAGGTAAACTTCCCGGTTTTCTTTCACCTATCAACCTTGCTATGTTACTTACTTCTTGTTCCGGATTTTGGATAGAAGCTTGTTGATTTCTAAATGCTTAAGCATTTTGTTCATTCGTTTATTTCTGAGATGTGAAAAATTGAGTTTGAGAATCAACTAGCTTTGACATCATATCTTCAAAATTTGGCTTTTTATCATCGGTTTGTGGTGGTTTGTTTTGAAAAATACGTCTTTGCTGGTTGTAAGTATTGTTAGATACTTGTTGATTACTAGGACCTTGTTGGTTGTTGTATGGAATATTTCGGTTATAATTCTGGTTTTGATTGTAGATTGGTCTTGGCGGTTGATAATTATTCTGATAATTATTTCCAGGCCTTTGGTTCATGTATGAAACATTCTCTCTTTGTTCCATTGTTAGTTCAATACTGAGACAATCTTTTGTCAAATGTGGTCCTCCACACTGCTCATAACTAATTCTTATTGAGTGAATATCTTTAATCATCTTTTCTATTCGTCTCTCGACATCATCTATCTTTGCGGAAATGGAATCTAAGTCATGGCTAGAATCGGCTCTAGTTGCTTTAGATGATCTAACGATATCTTTTTCTTGGTGCCATTCATGTGAGTGGGAAGCAGTGTTATCAATAATTTTGTAAGCATCAGTTGCGGTTTTCTTCATAATGGAACCACCAGCTGCTATATCGATGTCTTTCCTTGTAGTGATGTCGCATCCTTGGTAGAATATTTGTACTATTTGACACGTGTCTAAACCATGTTGCGGACATCCTCTCAATAACTTTCCAAATCTTGTCCACGCCTCATACAGAGTTTCGTTTGGCTTTTGTGTGAACGTAACAATTTCTCCTTGAAGTCTTACGGCTTTAGATGCCGGAAAGAATTGTTTAAGAAATTTTTCAACTAAAACGTCCCATGTATCAATCGCCCTTTCAGGTAACGATTCTAACCAATCTTTGGCTTCTCCCTTTAAAGTCCAAGGAAATAACATGAGATATATCTGTTCATCCTCCACTTCTCTTATTTTGAATAAAGTACAGATTCTATTAAAAGTACGAAGATGTTCATTTGGATCTTCCTTCGGTGCACCACTAAATTGGCATTGATTAGTTACCATGTGTAGGATTTGTCCTTTGATTTCATAATCTGGCGCATTAATGTCAGGTTGAGTAATTGCGTGACCTTGGCCAGTGCGTTTAGCTCTCATTCGGTCTTCCATACTTAGAGGTTCCAGATTCTCCATGATTGAATTGAATCACTATAGGATTCTGATTTAATGGTTGGTTCCTCGACCATCTCTGTTTGAATGATTGGTGGTTCCGGAGGAAAGATTAATGGTTCAGGATCTCTGAATTGTCCCTGAATATTCTCCGGATTCTCAATTGTGAGGTCGGGTTCAAAAAAATGGATTATCGGAAATTTGAATTGGAATACTTGGTCGACTGGATGACGATTCTAAAGAAAAATCAACGGCCACAATATTTGCTAGATGTCTTGATCGAGTTACAGGTGGTGAACGTACAAAAGGTGGTGAACGTTTTGCTCGGTGCATTCACTGAATATCCTATTAGTTATAAAAATAAAAATTATATAAGTTATCAAATTAATAGACCTTTCTGATTTTGCCCACGTTTCGAATAGCCAATAGATGTAGCAGGGAGCCAGAACCCTTTAAATCGGAAGCTCACAACTCAGCCACTAACAAATCCAACTATTACTACGAACCAGAAAATTTTGGATGTCTATTAATTTAACCGCTTAAAATAATTTTTCGTTGAAGTTTAAAGAAATTTTAGAGAAGAAATAGAAAATTCTATGTCCTAAAATATAGAGCGGCGAAAAATAAGAAAGAAAAAGAACGCGTCGAAAAACGTCGAAAAATAAAAGGTAGAAAGATAATAAAAAGAACGTAGCGCGTCGAAACTTAAAAAGGAACTAAAAACTAAGAATTAAAAGTTGCGTCTAAAAATATTAAAGCTTAAAAGGAATACTATATCCAAAACGGCAATAACTTAAAAAGTACTAAAATATAAAAACGGCGTCGCAAAATTCTAAAACACCTAAATCTTAGTCTAAAGAAAAGGCACTTAAGGGATTTTACGGCAAAGCCTAAAAATCTAGAAATAAAAATAACTATGGAAAAAACTATGACTTAAAACTAAATACGAGCGAAAAATACAAATATTACGCTAAAACAAATAAAAAGATACAAAATATAAAAATAAACTTAAAGTTGTAAAAAGTACAATTTTTATAAAAATATTATTTTTAAATTAATATTTTATAAAAGTATTAATTTTATAAGTAATAAAACTAATTAAAACCTAAAAATACAAATTTAATTAACTAAAACTAATTAATATTTTAATTAAATCCTAATTAATAATAATAATAAATAAAACAACCCTAATTTCGTAATTAATGCTGCAGTATTTGACCTGTCAGAAACCTCCGCGAGTGCGGATGCCAACTGGCAAAAAGTACCGCGAGTGCGGATACCTCAGGTTCAGATCAGATGCCGTTCGAATTTTGCAGGTTCAGTTTGTTTTATTAAAAAAAATTTTTTTTACTTTTTATTTTAATTTTATGTTTTATAAAATATTTATATAAAATAAATAAAAACTTATAATTTGAAAAATAGAAATAGAATTACTTTATAATTTTATATATTTTAAACAAATTCTTAAAAATACATAGACATTTTTTTTTATATTTTTGTATTTTTAATATTTAAAACGTATTTTTACAAAAATAAACTAAAACTTAAAAAAAAATTTATATATAGCATTGCGCTTTCGGCGTTTAATTCTCCCCGGCAGCGGCGCCAAATACTTGATGTCGTGCGAGGTGTATACAAAATAGTTATATATATTTAATTACGAAATACGATACAAATTACACAAGGTTTAATTATTTATTTACAGATGGGATATACCTAAACTTTGCTACAACACTATAGGCAGTGTACCTAATCGTACAGTAGTGTAGTTTTTAGTAAGTCCGGTTCGTCCACAGGGAACACTAGCCAAGTTTAACGCTATATTAGTTTTAACTTATAATTGTAAAAATACAAAAATATATATAAGTAGTATTATTATTAAAAAAGGGGGTTTTTACCGTTTAATGACCGGTTTGTCGATTTTAAAACTTTAGTCGCAGTTAAAACCTAATGTAAAATATTAAAAATAAATATAACTTAAATTTAAAGCGTAAAGTAAATAACGATAATGAAATTGCGATAAATAAAAGTGTGATAAAATAAAATTACAATAATTAAAGAGTATGATAATTAAAAGTGCAATTATATACAATGACAGTAAATAAAAGTGCGATAATTAAAAATGTAATTAAATATGAAAATAAAGGAATTATGCTTATTTAAACTTCCGTAATCATGATGTTTGACGTGTTGATTTTAATTTATTCCCATGGGTTAATTGTCCTTTGTCCTGGATTATTTAATATGTCTGTCTGGTTTTTGTCCATAACAGCCCATCAGTTATAAATATAAAGTGCGAGTGTCCTCTTCAAATTATACTTATATCCAAAGTCAAATATTCCAACTAATTGGGGACTTAAACTGTAACAAGGTCTTAATACTTTGTTTAATAATTACACCAGGATATCGACTGCGTGTAACCCAAGGTTTTAATACTTTGTTAACAATTACGCCAAGTGTCCTTGTACATAATTCACCCCTGTTTTAATAAGTCTATTAACTATTAATCTATTCCCGTGTCCGGTTAAATGAACGATTATTCGTACATATAAATATCCCGCCCATCGTGTTCGATCGAGTGTATATGGTTATTTATAGGTACGTCCAATTGTAAATCTTTATATTAAATTAACAAACTATCATTTAATTAAACAAATATAAAGCCCATTAATAGCCCATAATCTAATTTTCACAAGTGTCGTTCTTTTGTCCAAACCCCAATTATGGTACAAAGCCCAATTACCCCGTTTTAATATTTTAGCCCAACATCATGATTACTTCGATTTAAATAAGCATAATAATAACTTAGCTACGAGACATTAATGAAAATAATATAAACATAACTTACAGTGGGTATTAATAGCGTAGTGGTACACGGACAGAGTTCTGACTTACAAAACCTTAAAACATTCGACTAACCTAACCTTATTATTATCACTAACTTAAAATTAAAATTACAAATTGAGATTTCGACATGGATTGATAATTGATACATATATTATGTATATAGAGTAAAAAATAGAAAAAGGTTTAAAAAATTCTATCAGAATGCGCGACTTTTATAGCCCCACAATTCACTGTAGACCCCCGCGAGTGCGGATATTTTGTTCACAAAAGTTCCGCTAGTGCGGAGGTATGGAATACAGCTCATCTCTTGATTTAAACGTGGGCTGCTGTATTTTTTAATATATATATATATTATATATATAATTTATATAATTATATATATATATTATATTATATTCTTGTGCATAGTTGACTTGTAATTTTTGGTCCGTTGCGTCGCGCACTGAAAGTTGGTTCATGTCTCGGTTCCGGATTTTCGAACGTCCTTGCGTACTATTTAATATCTTGTACTTTGCGTTTTGTGTCTTTTACTCTTGTAATTTTGAGACGTTTCTCATCAATAATTTGAACCACTTTGATTGTACTTCGTACTTTTTAGCTTTTTGATCGTTTGCGTCTTCAAATCGTCGAATCTGTCTTTTGTCTTCACCTTTTATTATTTAAACGAATATCACTCGTAAATAGAACAACCTCAACTAAAAGCTTGTCTTTCTTGAGAGATAATGCTATGAAATATATGTTCGTTTTTAGCATTATCAGTCCATTATGACCCATTTGACCATTTTAAAGTCAACATACCCATTTTAGGTCTTCCACTAACCCACACAACACCCATTTACTTAGATATAGGTATGCTAGTAACTAACTAACCAAATTAAGCTCTCAAACATCAATTAATACTTGAAAACCCTAGGTTAGTCATCTTTGGGTCTTCATGACCCAAATTCACCCAAAAACACCCAATTTACTAACATATGGGTTTTAAATTCATCACTTTCCCTAAACCCTACCCCTTAATCAAATTAAAATCAAGAAATCAAGATTAGAGCATACCGCTACCACCAAAACGTAGCTAGAGGAAAGATGAACAACTTTAATGCTTGAACTTAGACCCGATTCAACCTTCTTCTTCAATGTTTTGAGCTCTCTCACTCTAGAAAACTCTCTCTCTCTAAAAATTGAATGGATGAGGTTGAGGTAGATGGAAATGGAGTTAATGAGGCTCCAACAACTGATCCAAAGCCTTAAAGTCGGATCCCAAGTGATTTTACCAAATTGCCCTCAAAATATCTAATTTAAAAGAGAAGGGTGAGCTGTCACAGGAAATGGCGCGGCGTGCCATATACCTGTGCGGCGTACAGATCCCCCAGATCAGAATCTATCCCCTATTTGAATATGTACAACAAAACCTCACTTCAAGTATCTTAATTACACTTATGTACACTATAAATAATCGGGTCTTACACGATTCTCGATAGTGGGTAACGGTTCTTGATGGTAAGTTTGTTCAACTCTCGGTAGTCGATACACAACCTGAATGTACCATCCTTCTTTTTGACAAACAAAACAGGAGCTCCCCATAGTGATGTACTTGGTCGTATGAAACCACGCTCTAGAAGTTCTTGTAATTGGCTTTAAAGTTCCTTCATTTCGCTGGGTGCGAGTCTGTATGGAGCACGAGCTATTGGTGCAGCTCCCGGTACAAGATCTATTTGAAATTCAACGGATCGGTGTTGAGGTAATCCCGGTAATTCTTTCGGAAATACATCGGGAAATTCTTTTGTGACGGGAACATCATTGATGCTCTTTTCTTCAGTTTGTACTTTCTCAACGTGTGTTAGAACAGCATAAAAACCCTTTCTTATTAGCTTTTGTGCCTTCAAATTACTAATAAGATTTAGCTTTGCGTTGCTCTTTTCTCCGTACACCATTAAGGGTTTTCCTTCATCTCGTACAATGCAAATTGCATTTTTGTAACATACGATCTCTGCTTTCACCTCTTTCAACCAGTCCATGCCAATTATCACATCAAAACTCCCTAACTCTACTGGTATTAAATCAATCTTAAACGTTTCGCTACCCAGTTTAATTTCTCGATTTCGACATATATTATCTGCTGCAATTAATTTACCATTTGCTAATTCTAGTATAAACTTATTATCCAAAGGCGTCAGTGGACAACTTAATTTAGCATAGAAATCCTTACTCATATAGCTTCTATCCGTACCCGAATCAAATAAAACATAAGCAGATGTATTGTCAATAAGAAACGTACCCGTAACAAGCGCCGGGTCTTCCTGCGCTTCAACCACATTAATGTTGAAGACTCTTCCTCGGCCTTGCCCATTATTATCCCCCTGATTTGGACACATATTTTTGTAATGGACCTTCTTCCCGCATCCGAAACAGGTAATGTCGGCGTAACTTGTTCTGGCGTTATATGTTCCCTTAGCCATTGATCCGTAGATTTGGCACTTTGTCGTACCATGGTCCTTTCTATTACACTTAGTACACACTACTGTACAGAGCCCAGTTGGATGGTATCCTTCACATCTCTGGCAGAATTTCTGCCTCTTGTTGTTATTGTTGGGATTGTTGTTTTTGCGGTTGTTATTGTTGTTGAAACGGTTGTTGTAGTTGTTGCTGGGGTGGTTGTTGTTGTTGCGTTTGTTGTTGCGAAAATTGGTGCGATTGTAGTTGTGATTGTTGGGTTGATTATTGAAATTGTGACCCTTGTCACTGGTTTCTTCACATTTCCTCTTGACTTGTTTCGTATTGGCTTCTTCGGCCGCCTGTTCTTTAATCCTTTCCTCAATTTGATTTATAAGTTTATGAGCTATTCGACTTGCCTTTTGTATGGAGGCGGGCTCGTGTGAACTTATATCCTCTTGGATCCTTTCCGGTAACCCTTTTACAAATGCGTCGATTTTCTCTTCTTCATCTTCGAACGCTCCTAAACACAATAGGCACAACTCTGTGAATCATCGTTAGTACGTGGTAATATCAAACCCTTGTGTTTGTAACCCTCTAAGCTCTACCTTGAGCTTATTGACCTCGTTTCTGGGACGGTACTGCTCGTTCATTAAGTGTTTGAATGCTAACCACGGTAGTGCGTAAGCAGCATCTTGTCCCACCTGTTCTAGATAAGTGTTACACCATGTTAACGCAGTACCCGTGAAGGTATGCTTAGCGTACTTTACTTTGTCTTCTTCAGTGCACTTACTTATGGCAAACACCGATTCAACCTTCTCAGTCCACCGTTTTAATCCGATTGGACCCGCGGTTCCATCGAATTCCAAAGGTTTACAGGCAGTGAATTCTTTGTAGGAGCTTCCTACATGAGTTCTCGTGGCGTTAGTTCCATTGCTGGATTCAGAGTTATTGTTATTTTGTATCGCAGCCTGTACTGCGGCTATGTTTGCTGCAAGGAAAGCACGGAATTCCTCCTTGCTCATATTCAGGGTGTGTCGAGTAGTTGGTGCCATTTCCTTCAAAAATAGCCAAAAGAATTTAGTTAATCATATAGAATATCAAGAGTAGTCAATAGTATTTCGTAGCATAATATGAAATTATTTATAAAAGCTTTTTCTTCATATTAGCGTTTTATAGTTTTTTTTTTTTTCCATTCGGGTAGTACCTACCCGTTAAGTTCATACTTAGTAGCTACTATACAATTCAACCACTACAATTCTATATGAAAAACTGATTATAATAATATTTCGCGTTCAAACTATTACACAATATTTTACAAACTTACAATACCGCTATATAGCATAAAATATAGCACACAATAACACTGATACAAAGTAGTTTCGATGACAATCCTAGTTAATACGCAAGTTGTTCAACAAAGGCAATAAAGACACGTAGTTCATAAGTCCAGAAACAAATCATGCATTCTGGTTTTACTAAGACTACTTCCCATCCTTGGTTTTGTGGAATATAACCGTTGTGGCCGTTGATAAGACAGCATGTTGTAACATCATCAAAGGGACGAGGGTTTCGTAATGCCCAACAGCCCCGTAACAATCTAAAAACCTGGTTTCTCATCTCAACTACCGACTCCGTCACTTGTGGGAACGTTTTATATAAAAGTTGCAACCCAATGTTCTTTTTCTAAATTTGATGTGAAGCGAACATTATTAACCCGTAAGCATAACATGCTTCTTTATGTTGCATGTTAGAAGCTCTTTCTAACTCACGAAATCCTATGTTGGGATATGTTGAGTCAAAATAGGTTCTTAACCCGTAGCGTAAAATTGCATTTGGGTTCCCCGCATTTAACGCTTTAAAGAAAACACGGCGTAACTTACGGTCTCCCCAATGTGATATACCCTACCTATCAAAGGAAAGCCTTTTATAAACTAAGGCATTTCTAGAAAGTCTTTCAAATGTTTAACAAGTTAATTTCGCCATAACTAAATGTGCAAATAAATTCTGACCGACTCTAGACAAGATTTCCTCAATCATATCCTCTGGTAGGTCTTATAAAATTTTTAGCTGTGTATCCTTAAAGTCCATTGTGTTTTTATACTGTAAAACAGACGAGGATTAGATTTGTAAAAGATAATTATCAAATAATACAAGCAAATTTTTTTTTTTACATACAACATAAAAGTACAAGCACACTTATATTACATATATTACACCGCATGATTACAACCCTTTATTCCGACTCACTTGTTTCTTCTTCTTCGGACTTAGTTCGTTTCGCTAATTTTCTAGGGATATATGGTGCTCCCCTAATACGAGCTGTCGTTTTCCACAATGGTTTAGAAAAACCTTGTGGTTTAGAGGTTCCCGGGTTAATGTTACAATTTAGGAAATACGGATGTTGTCGATACATATAAAGTTCATCGGGGTTGGAATCAGGTTTCTCTATTTTTATACCTTTTCCCTTATTATTTTCTTTTGCCTCTTTAAAATGGGTCGGGTAAATTTCTATAACATCATCGGAATCCTCATCGGGATCCGATTCATCGGAGAATTGGTAATCTTCCCAATATTTTGCTTCCTTAGCGGAAACACCATTGACCATTATTAACTTTAGTCTATTGATTGAGGATTTTCTTTTATTTGACCGTTTTTCTGTGGTTCCTAATATTACCCCCTCCGGAACCTCTTCTTCTTCTTCCGGTTCCTCTTCTTCTGGTTCTTCTTCTTCCGGTTCTTCTTCGTCCGGTTCTTCGGGAATTTGTGAATCTTCCCAATATATATTCGACTCTTCATTATTATTAAGTGAGTCAATGGGATTCGTGCTAGAGGTAGACATCTATCACACAATATTAAACACGTTAAGAGATTAATATATCACATAATATTTACATGTTAATAATATATAGTTTTCAATAAAAATGTTAAGCAATCATTTTTAAAGAAAACACGATCGAAGTCCAGACTCACTAATGCATCCTAACACAATCGATAAGACACACTAATGAAAATTTTCTAGTTCTCTAAGACCAATGCTCAGATACCAACGGAAATGTCCCGTTCATATTGATTATAAACGTTCCATATTAATTGATTTCGTCGCGAGGTTTTGACCTCTATATGAGACGTTTTTCAAAAACTGCATTCATTTTTATAACAACCATAACCTTTATTTTATCGATAAAGGTTTAAAAAGCATTACGTAGATTATCAAATAATGATAATCTAAAATATACCGTTTACACATGACCATTACATAATGGTTTACAATAAAAATATATTACATCAAAGTAAGTTTCTTGAATGCAGTTTTTACATAATATCATACAAGCATGGACTCCAAATCTTGTCCTTATTTTAGTATGCAACAGCGAAAGCTCTTAATAATCACCTGAGAATAAACATGCTTAAAACGTCAACAAAAATGTTGGTGAGTTATAGGTTTAACCTATATATTATCAAATCATAATAATAGACCACAAGATTTCTCATTTTTCATAAATATCATTACACTCGCAAGTGCATAAAAATCATTCATATGTTGAACACCTGGTAACCGACGTTAACTTAATGCATAGAATATCCCCAAAACAGAACCTCTCGTCTGTATAATAATCTCGAAGTACTAAACCATCCATAACCTGAATGGGGGTTGTTAAGCCCAATAGATCTATCTTTAGGATTCGCGTCAATTAGGGACCATTTCCCTAATTCTTAGGCTACCAGACTTGAAGGGCAATATTCGGTTTAATAATCCAACCATAGAATGTAGTTTCGCATACTTGTGTCTATTTTGTAAAAAATTTATAAAACTGCATGTATTCTCATCCCAAAAATATTAGATTTTAAAAATGGGACTATAACTCACTTTCACAGATTTTTACTTCGTCCGGAAGTAAGACTTGGCCACTAGTCGATTCATGAACCTATAACAAATATGTACATATTATCAAAGTATGTTCAAAATATATTTACAACACTTTTAATACATTTTTAATGTTTTAAGTTTATTAAGTCAGCTGTCCTCATTAGTAACCTATAACTAGTTGTCCAAAGTTAGATGTACAGAAATAAATTGATATATATTATCTTGAATCAATCCATGACCCAGTGTATACACGTCTCAGGCTAGATCACAACTCAAAATATATATATTTTTGGAATCAACCTCAACCCTGTATAGCTAACTCCAACATTACTGCATATAGAGTGTCTATGGTTGTTCCAAATAATATATATACATGGGTCGATATGATATGTCAAAACATTTACATACGTGTCTATGGTATCCCAAGATTACATAATATATTAGAATACATGTATAATACAATATAAGTTAGCTAGGATATGATTAATATAGATTTGTTACAATATTTCCTGTAGCTACAACAATAAAAAAATATCCAATCTTGTTATACCCATAACTTCTTCATTTTAAATCCGTTTTGAGTGAATCAAATTGCTATGGTTTCATATTGAACTCTATTTTATGAATCTAAATAGAAAAAGTATAAGTTTATAGTCGGAAATATAAGTTACAAGTCGCTTTTCTAAGAGGTAGTCATTTCAGTCGAAAGAACGACGTCTTAATGACCATTTTGAAAAACATACTTCCATTTTGAGTTTAACTATGATTTTTGGATATAGTTTCATGTTCATAAGAAAAATTATTTTCCAAGAAGAACAACTTTTAAATCAAAGTTTATCATAGTTTTTAATTAACTAACCCAAAACAGCCCGAGGTGTTACTACGACGGCGTATGTTCGGTTTTACGGTGTTCATCGTGTTTTCAGGTTTTAAATCATTAAGTTAGCATATCAAATAGATATAGAACATGTGTTTAGTTGATTTTAAAAGTCAAGTTAGAAGGATTAACTTCTGTTTGCGAACAAGTTTAGAATTGACTAAACTATGTTCTAGTGATTACAAGTTTAAACCTTCGAATAAGATAGCTTTATATGTATGAATCGAATGATGTTATGAACATCATTACTACCTCAACTTTTGTGGATAAATCTACTGAAAAGGAGAAAAATGGATCTAGCTTCAAAGGATCCTTGGATGGCTTGAAAGTTCTTGAAGCAGAATCATGACACGAAAACAAGTTCAAGTAAGGTTTCCACTCGAAATAAGATTGTTATAGTTATAGAAATTGAATAAAAGTTGAAATATGAGTATTACCTTGAATTAGAAAGATATCTTACTGTAAATAAGAAAGATTTCTTGATATTGGATGATCACTTGAAATGGATTTGCAAGATTGGAAGTAAGCTAGCAAGATTTCTTGAAGTGTTCTTGAAGTGTTCTTGAATGGTTGTTTTTATGATGATTAAAGCTTGTAATTGAACCTAAAAGATGGTGAAAATGCTTGGAGATGATCAAGTATGATGTTAGGAGTATTTTGATAGAGAATTTGGAGTGTAAGTATGAGAAAATGGAATGGAAAAATGGGGTGAAATCATAAAAACGAAATTACTTGTTATAAAGAAAAAAGAAATCCTTAACTTTGTTTTTATCTCATTAGTCATACAAGTTGTTAAATAATGGTTCCACATATTTTTGACTCTAAGATGGCTGCTAAGAATGAATGATTAAAGGTGTATATACCAATAGTAAATACATCTAGAAGCTGTGTATTGTACGAGTACAAATATGGTGTGCATGAGTAGAATTGTTGATAGAAAGGACTGAGAATGTAATTTTGAGCATTTTTGCTAAGTAGAAATACTTTGATATATGTCTTGAAGTCTTTCAAAATTGTATTAATACATCTTAATACACTACATGTATATACATTTTACCTGAGTCGTTAAGTCACCGTTAGTCATTACATGTAAGTATTGTTTTAAGACCTTTAAGTTAACGATCTTGTTAAATGTAATTAATCCATTGTTATTATAATTAAATGAGATGTTAAATTATTACATTATCATGATATTATAATGTATGAGTATATCTTAATATGATATATAGACATTAAAATGTCGTTACAACGATAATCGTTACAAATATGCCTCGTTTCGAAATTCTTAAGTTAGTAGTCTTGTTTTACATATGTAGTACATTGTTAACACACTTAATGATATACTTAATTATCATTTTATCATGTTAAACATAGTGTATCAATATCTTAATATGATTCATATGTATTTAGTAAGACATTGTTATAACGATAATCGTTATATATATCGTTTTGAGTTTCTTAATTCAATAAACTCATTTTTTTGTATATCACTCATTGTTAATATACTTAGTGAGATAATTACTTATCATATTCTCATGTTAACCATATATATATCCATATATATATCATCATGTAGTTTTTACAAATTTTTAACGTTCGAGAATCGCCGGTCAACTTGGGTGGTCAATTGTCTATATGAAGCACATTTCAAATAATCAAGTCTTAACAAGTTTGATTGCTTAACATGTTGGAAACATTTAATCATAGAAATATAGTTTTCATTTAATATATAACATGGAAAAGTTCGGATCACTACAATTTTGTCGCTGGCAGGGTGCGCGGCGCACTCAACTAATGGTGCGCTGCGCGCACAACGGTCTGAGCAGTTTTTTTGAGCTTTTTAAATTACTCCAAGCTTCATACACTTTATGTACACCATTTATGCTCTATGTACAATAAATATTTGGGTCTTACAGTTATGCGCCGCCAAATGGTACTCCATCAGGCGGCGCACATTAATGATTTAAAAAAGTTTGTTTAATGAAGTGACATTAGATTCAAATTTAAATGTGTTATACATAATTACATTGCAAGTGAAATAATAGACCTTAAAACAATATGTACCATGCTAAGTCATGCATACACAAAAGCAATAATATGAATGAAATTCAAAATCAAAATCGAAAGAAGGCAAAATTGAAGACTTTCGAAGTTTCGTTTCGAAAAATATTTGGGACAAACCGCCTATGGCAGTTTGCCAACGTATATATCCCGAAAATATACACGATGTGAAAAAAATGGTGACTAAATCGGAGCTATTAGTCAAAAGATACGATAGATCGAACATTTTCGCCTAAGAGAGAAAACACCAAGCACCACGAACCGTCGGTGGTGTTTGGTGCGTAGTGCGATTTTACGAGGAAAGATGTCTTTTTCTAAATCTAGATGACCTCGAATGGCACGCACGTTCAGAAAGTCTTGCTCATTCGGCCGTTTTAGGGTGATCTTGAGAATTTCAGCACTATCTGAAACCGAAGGTTGTGCACCGTCAAATGGTACTCCATCTGGCGGTGCATACTAATGATTTAAAAAATGTGTTTGAAGTAACATTAGATTCAAATTTATACCCTTTATAGATAATTACATTGCGAGTGATATAATAGGCCTTAAAACGATATATACCATGCTAAGTCATGCATACACAAATCTAATAATAAGATATAAATTGAAAACGTTCAAAGAGAACATTAAAAATAAATAAAATGTCTTTTTTCGGCATCCTGACGACCTCGATGTCAAGAGACTATTCAGGAATCTTGATGTTAGGGTCGTTTTAGGGTGATCTCGAGAATTTCAGCACAATCGGAAACCGAAGGTTATGCACGGCCATATTGTACTCCATCATGCGGCGCATATTAATGATTTAAAAAGCATGTTTAATGAAGTGACATTATTTTCAAATCTCTATGCGTTATACATAATTACACTGCGAGTGAAATCGTAGACCTTTAAACAATATGTACCATGCTAAGTCATGCATACACAAATGGAATAATATGACTGAAATTCAAAACGGTCAACATCGAAAAAAGGCAAAATTGAAGTCTTTCGAGGTCTCGTTTCGAAAAATATTTTGGAGAACTGCCTATGGCAGTTTGCCAATGTATAGATCCCAAAAAAATACACGATGTGAAAAAACGGTGACTAAATCGGAGCTACGAGTCAAAAGATACGATAGATCGAACATTTTAGCCAAAGACACAAAACACCAAGCACCACGAACCGTCGGTGGTGTTTGGTTCGTTGTGCGATTTTGTGAGGAAAGATGTCTTTTTGGAATCTAGACAAGCTCGAATGGCAAGCACGTTCAGAGAGTCTTGCTCGTTCGTCCGTTTTAGGGTGATCTTGAGAATATCAGCAAAATCTGAAACCAAAGGTTATTCCCGCCAAATGGTACTCCATCTGGCGGCGCATACTAATGATATAAAAAAACGTGTTTAATGAAGTGACATTAGATTCAAATTTATACCCGTTATACATAATTACATTGCGAGTGAAATAATAGGCCTTAAAACGATATATACCATGCTAAGTCATGCAAACACAAAACTAATAATAAGATATAAATTGAAAACGTTCAAAGAGAACATTAAAAATGTGTAAAATGTATTTTTTGGCATCCTGACGACCTCGATGTCAAGACACTATCCAGGAGTCTTGATGTTAGGGTCGTTTTAGGGTGATCTCAAGAATTTCAGCACAATCTGAAACCGAAGGTTATGCGCCGCCAAATGATACTCCATCTGGCGGCGCATATTATTGATTTAAAAAAACGTGTTTAATGAAGTGACATTAGATTCAAATCTATATGTGTTATACATAATTACATTGCGAGTGAAATAATAAACCTTAAAACAATATGTACCATTGTAACATCCTATAATCGGGCCTAGGAGAAATGAACATTTTACCCTTGTGTTCGGCGTAATCAGTGATTTTAATAATTATATGTTTATAATTATTTGTATATTTGGTTAAGACTAGTTGATGACAAGGGTTACAGAATAGGTTTGTTTATTTAAATTAGACTTCGTTTGGGTCATCAAACTATGTACGAAAGAATTCAGATAACTGATAAATACCCTTGTGTTATGAGGTATAGGTTTATAACCCATTTATATACTTGTTTCTGGATCATTCCATCCATTTTGTCCTATTTAGAAAAAATCACACTCGTACCTAACTTCTTTGACACTTGAATCCCTAATTGATTCAAGTTAGAGATTGGATTAAGAAGCTTTAGGGACTGATTTCTATCATCTTTTTAATCGTTAAACCAGGTTTGCTTGCTTGAATCATTGCTTTAATCCTTGTTAAATGGGTTTTTATGTTCTTGAGTAAAATTATGAATTTGGTGCTTGATAATATCATGTTGTTTTTGAAGTGGTTTGGTGTTAGATCTTACAAAAATCATGATTTGGGGTAAAAAATGCGAAAACAGCTAGCTGGAGTGTTCTAACAGCTCTCACACTTTTGACAGCTCAACCACATGGTTGAGCACGCGTTTGAGGGCTCAACCACGCGGTTGAGGGCTTAACCACGCGGTTGAGCACTGGTCAGTTTTTGTTAAAATTAAAAAGGGCATAACTTTCAAACCGTAACTCCGTTTTCGATGAATAAACTATCATTGAAATCGTCTTGAGGTTTACTTTCCAATGATAAGGTTTAAAGAAGCTATATCAAACTTTATTTTGGTCAGAAGAAGGGGTTTTAAAGTGTATGCCTTGTTTTGCACTCATTGAGTGTGGTTATTAATTGAGTTTATTATATAGACATATCATATAGTGAATACATAATTGTGTGAATTGATTTACTGTATGTATTGATGTTTTATATTGTGCATTTTGAGTTGAAACCTATCTAAACAGTTGCTGCTACTGTTCTTCATCACTCGCATGAGTGATCCTTCACTCGTACGGTTGGGGTAGTCAACCGTGTTATGAACCGTACGAGTGAGTGGTTAAGGAGAACTATTGTTTTGGTTAAGATGATACGTACAGTTGAGATGTGCCTCTTATGAGTCACTTGGCACACGTGTGGTGAACTGTACAGATCATTGGATTCATTAATAGGTGTTCAGTCATAGACCAAACGTACGAGTAAGTTGTCAACTGCACGGTTGAGTGTTCTCAAACGTGCGAGTGAGAGTGTTACTCATACGGTTGGCAGACCAGTCGTAAAGTGATTAAGTGTTGGTACTTAGTGTTATTGTCTTGTTGTCGGGTTGTTATCAAGGCATTATTACTGACTGTGTTATGTCTATTCTCAGGTGGAAAAGATAAGGAGAAAGCTCAGTATTCAGAATCTGAGCTATTCCTGTTGTAACATCCCAGGTAACACGTTCCCCGTAGCATGATATTGTCCGCTTGCCCGTAGGCATACGGATTTTTCTTGGCAACCACACACGACCAGCACTTTCCAGGAGGTCACCCATCCTGGTAGTGCCCTCGCGTGAGCACGCTTAACTGCAGAGTTCTCATGGGATCTATTGCTCTTGTGGTCCCAAAACGCGTCATGCTAGGAAAGGTCTCCACACCCTTATAAGGCATGCTTCGTTCCCCTCTCTAACCGATGTGGGACGGATGTAACACGGGTGTTACAATCCTCCCCCCTAATGGGACACATCGTCCTCGCTGTGTACGTTTGGTCGGGGCCTGGCTCTGATACCATCTGTAACATCCCAGCTAACACGTTTCCCGTAGCATGATATTGTCCGCTTTCCCCGTAGGCGCACAGATTTTTCTTGGCAACCACACACGACGAGCACTTTCCCAGGAGGTCACCCATCCTGGTAGTGCCCTCGCATGAGCACGCTTAACTGCAGAGTTCTCACGGGATCTGCTGCGCTTGTGGTCCCAAAACGCGTCATGCTAGGAAAGGTCTCCACACCCTTATAAGGCATGCTCCGTTCCCCTCTCCAACCGATGTGGGATGGATGTAACACGGGTGTTACACCTGGTAATTGGTGAGTGGGACTAACTGGAGTATATAGTATAGAGTAGCATGTTATATTATGATTGCCATGCTTGTTAGTTATACTTACTAATACATTTAATTAGTATGTTGTGATGACTGCATGTTAGTTGATGCTTGTCTGTTGGAGCCCAGTGCGTCCCTATTGTGTGGTTGCCTCGGTAGGAGAGATCAACCTACGGGTTGGGTTCCTCATGTGGTTTCCTAGACAATCATGGTGTATATATATGTGAATGACGCGTCCGTCGCGTGTGGATTATATATACATACGGTGGTGGAGGAACTTCTGGTAAGCCCAGTCCGATCAACTAGTGGTTAATGGTTTGGCCGAGCCGCCAGAGTCTCTATAGATGGCACTTGGTTGATGATTATGTGTTAGCTTTTGTGACATGATTAGTATAACAGTTTTGTATGTTATTGCCTGTAGTTAGTTGCACTCACTTAGCTTTTTGCTAATTCCCCACATCTTCCCTGCAGGTTATGGATTTGTTGTATGACAGTTATCTGGGTGAAGATGGGATACTGGAATATATGTTTGACAAAGCCAGAAACTCTGATGTCGTGTCCTTTATATTAAAAGTTGTTTTAATGTTTAATATAACACTCGGACTTTTAAATATTAATGTGTCTATAACCATGTTAAGTCATGCATACACAAAAGGAATAATATGAATGAAATTCAAAACGGTCAAAATCGAAAAAAGGCAAAATTGAAGGCTTTCGAGGTCTCGTTTCGAAAAATATTTGGGATAAACTGCCTATGCCAGTTTGCCAACGTATAGATCCCGAAGAAAAAACACGATGTGAAAAAAAAAACGGTGACTAAATCGGAGCTACGAGTCAAAAGATACGATAAATCGAATATTTTGGCCTAAGAGAAAAAACACCAAGCACCACGTTCAGAGAGTCTTGCTCGTTTAGAGAGTCTTGCTCGTTCGGCCGTTTTAAGGTGATCTTGAGAATTTTAACACAATCTGAAACCGAAGGTTGTGCACAGCCAAATGGTACTCCATCTGGCGGCGCATACTAATGATTTAAAAAAACGTGTTTGAAGTGACATTAGATTCAAATTTATACCCGTTATACATAATTACATTGCGAGTGAAATAATTGTCCTTAAAACGATATATACCATGCTAAGTCATACATACACAAAACTAATAATATATAAATTGAAAACGTTCAAAGAGAACATTAAAAATGAGTAAAATGTCTTTTTTCGACACCCTGACGACCTCGATGTCAAGACACTATCTAGGAATCTTGATGTTAGGGTCGTTTTAGGGTGATCTCGAGAATTTCAACACAATCTAAAATCGAGGGTTATGCAAGGCCAAATGGTTCTCCATCTTGCGGTGCATATTAATGATTTAAAAAGCGTGTTTAATGAAGTGACATTAGTTTCAAATCTCTATGCGTTATACATAATTACATTGCGAGTGAAATCATAGACCTTAAAACAATATGTACCATGCTAAGTCATGCATACACAAAAGGAATAATATGACTGAAATTTAAAACGGTCAACATCGAAAAAAGGCAAAATTGAAGGCTTTGGAGGTCTCGTTTCGAAAAATATTTGGGACAAACCGCCCATGGTAGTTTGCCAACGTATAGATCCCGAAAAATTACACGATGTGAAAAAAAAACTTTGACTAAATCGGAGCTACGAGTCAAAATATAAGATAGATCGAACATTTTTGCCAAAGACACAAAACACCAAGCACCACGAACTGTCGGTGGTGTTTGGAAAGTGGTGCGATATTGCGAGAAAAGATATCTTTTTCGGAATCTAGACGAGCTTGAATGGCAAGCACGTTCAGAGATTCTTGCTCGTTCGTCCGTATTTGGGTGATCTTGAGAATTTCAGCACAATCTGAAACCGAAGGTTATGCCGGCCAAATGGTACTCCATCTGGGGGCTCATACTAATGATTTAAAAAAACGTGTTAATGAAGTGACATTAGAATCAAATTGATACACGTTATACATAATTACATTGCGAGTGAAATAATAGGCCTTAAAACGATATATACCATGCTAAGTCATGCATACACAAAACTAATAATAAGATATAAATTGAAAACGTTAAAAGAGAACATTAAAAATGAGTAAAATGTCTTTTTTTGGCATCCTGACGACCTCGATGTTAAGACACTATCCGGGAGTCTTGATGTTAGGGTCATTTTAGGGTGATCTCGAGAATTTCAGCACAATCTAAAACCGAAGGTTATGCGCCACCAAATGGTACTCCATCTGGCGGCGCATATTAATGATTTAAAAAAGCGTGTTTAATAAAGTGACATTAGATTCAAATCTATATGCGTTATACATAATTACATTGCGAGTGACATAATAGACCTTAAAACAATATATACCATGCTAAGTTATGCATACACAAAAGGAATAATATGAATGAAATTCAAAACGGTCAAAATCGAAAAAAGGCAAAATTGAAGGCTTTCGAGGTCTCGTTTCGAAAAATATTTGGGACAAACTGCCTATGGCAGTTTGCCAACGTATAGATCCCCAAAAAAAATACACAATTTGAAAAAAAAAGCGGTGAATAAATCAGACCTACGAGTCAAAAGATACGATAGATTGAATATTTTGGCCTAAGACAAAAAACACCAAGCACCAAAAACCGTCAGTGGTGTTTGGTGTGTGGTGCGATTTTCCGAGGAAATATGTCTTTTTCTAAATCTAGAAGACCTCGAATGGCAAGCACATTCTGAGAGTCTTGTTCGTTCGGCCGTTTTAGGGTGATCTTGAGAATTTCAGCACAATCTGAAACCGAAGGTTATGCGCCGCCAAATGGTACTTTTAACGACCCGTCAAAGTACACTTGACGACCATCGTTATCTTGGTCCCACAGCTTGATCATAACTCTATATGAATTTAATAAATAACCTTGCATTCTTTATTTAAAAATGATTTCCTATAAAGGAAACCTATCAAAATATGTAAGTTTAGAAAAACCATACATTATTACTTAACCAAAAGTTGACCAAAACAAAGTCAACAGCATCCAATATTAAATGTATCAAAATAGAATGCAAGTTATTGTTTAACAAAAGCTTCAATCATAAATATGCAGACTCTCTAAGCACAACGGAAGCAATCAATCATTAACCTGAGAATAAAACATGCGAGTAACTGTCAACAAAAATGTTGAGTGAATTATAGGTTTAATATTGCAAACAATATTTAATTTAAACCGTAAAAATTTATGTTTGAAAACATAAAAACCCCTTTTTGGACCACAAAATTATATGCTAGAAAACATATAAAAACATTATTCCATTTACCGTGAGCCACCTGGTAACCACTTAACCATTTATTTACCCTTGCCAAACACAATAAATAATATACACCGAACAAGTGTATCTACAACAAATTACGAAGTACTAAACATTCCGATTATAAATTGCTAGCGCGACTAGCTCGAAATGAGGTTGTCAAACCCGATAGATCTATCCGTAGGATTCGCGTTCACTAGTAGAAACCATTGATTACAGTTACTGAAATGTCCCATTCTTATTGATTAAAAACGTTCCATATTAATTGATTTCGTTGCGAGGTTTTAACCTCTATATGAGACGTTTTTCAAAGACTGCATTCATTTTAAAACAAACCATAACCTTTATTTCATCAATAAAGGTTTAAAAAGCTTTACGTAGATTATCAAATAATGATAATCTAAAATATCCCGTTTACACACGACCATTACATAATGGTTTACAATACAAATATGTTACAACAAAATAAGTTTCTTGAATGCAATTTTTACACAATATCATACAAGCATGGACTCCAAATCTCATCCTTATTTAAGTATGCGACAGCGGAAGCTCTTAATAATCACCTGAGAATAAACATGCTTAAAACGTCAACAAAAATGTTGGTGAGTTATAGGTTTAACCTATATATATCAAATCATAATAATAGACCACAAGATTTCATATTTCAATACACATCCCATACATAGAGATAAAAATCATTCATATGGTGAACACCTGGTAACCGACATTAACAAGATGCATATATAAGAATATCTCCATCATTCCAGGACACCCTTCGGATATGATATAAATTTCGAAGTACTAAAGCATCCGGTACTTTGGATGGGGTTTGTTAGGCCCAATAGATCTATCTTTAGGATTCGCGTCAATTAGGGTGTCTGTTCCCTAATTCTTAGATTACCAGACTTTAATAAAAAGGGGAATATTCAATTTCGATAATTCAACCATAGAATGTAGTTTCAATTACTTGTGTCTATTTCGTCAAACATTTATAAAAGCGCATGTATTCTCAGTCCCAAAAATAGAAAGGGTAAAAAGGTAGATGAAACTCACTTTCACAGATTTTTACTTCGTCGAGAAGTAAGACTTGGCCACTGGTTTGATGGAATTCAACATTTCAACAAGTTCTTTAAATAAACATATTCATGAAACCAATTCATTTAGAGTTAATAAAAGCGGAAGCATGTTATTAAGAAAGCATGTTAATATGTTAAACCACTTTAGATGAATTCCATATAGTTATCAAGTTATGAAATAATACTTACATATAAGAACAAGGAGAGTAGAGATTATACCTCCTCAATTATATTGAGGGCAGATTTTAATGAGCAAGAAGATGGAAAAAGGATGATGAGATTAAGCTTCTAACTTGAAGCCTCAAGCTAGTGATACCCCAAGCCTTTTGCACCAACACTTCCTTTGAATGGGTTAGGATTTAGGACACTTAAACACCAAGATTTTAACAAGCAAAACCTCTTCTTCCTTCTATTAAACTCACGGCCAGCAGCCTCAAAAAGGGAAGGAGAGAATGATTCAAAATGTTCTTTCAAAATGAATGTGTTAATTACTTGGTTTAAGAGAATTGCATGCTCTTAATGGATGTGCCATAGAAAGTCACAAAACAAGGCATGTGGAGTCTCCCTTGGAGACCACAAAAAACGTCCCCCATGTCTCCATATAACAAGATTTTAATCTTTTAAAACATCTTATAAAATTACTTGTAGATGTATATAAAACTTGTTACATAAAACATGCATTTGTTAAGTTACTTACATTTTATAAACTAATTTATAAAATATGACACAACATAATTATTTAAACCTATAAATAATTAGGTATAAATTATCCAAATAATTTATCTCAAGTGTTAATATTTCAGAAACCCGATTTTCTAAAATCCAAGTGTCGCGTATTTATTTAGTGATCCAATCATTAAGATTAATACTTATAAGGTGTCGGTAAGCTTGTTATTGGGTATGACCCGACTTGGATCATAACACATTAGCCACATTAATTTAATATGTCTCTCGGGCATACGAAATATCTTCAATCTCCCACTTGCACGAGAAACATAAGAAATTAATGCAAGTGATGGATACCACCTAACGACCGTCCATCACCCCCAATATGTCATGACTTTGTGCCATTCAATAACATCATCCTTTTCGAGTTCCCATCCCGAATATGAATAGGTGAATCTTTCATTATTTCCTTTCATCCTAGATGTCATGTTAAATCCAAGAGATACAGAGTGATCACTCTCTTTTAGATTTAACTTTATCAGGCCTTAGACATCTGACTCTCAACGAATAAGAGGGACAAATTCCATCTTGACTACATACGTCCTAAATATATACTTTGTATTATACCTGAGTTCTTCCTTATGGACTACCATATTTTAGAATAGCGAAGGAAAGATTCAAGGCTCAATACTTAGTGAATATCCGAACCCAATATGTATCTCAGGTCAGAGGATACAATGATATTCGCCTTTACTCAAGATTACATGTGATCAACCACAAAGGCTCCATTTAGTAAATCTTGAGGGCGGGTCTTCCAATATTTGTATCCCACAAATATCTATGAACCTTGGTTGCAACCTTGCCCCACATTCATCCCGTGAATGTATACCAATCCAAGTTCATAATAGTCTAAACCTCACACTTGTTCCCACAAATGTGATCGACTACGGAATTTAGAATAATTACTTATTCATGGATAAAATATGCAAAATAGGAACATAACTCAAAATAAATTAATACCATAATTATTTAATGAGTTTGAACAATTTCGTTCCGTTACAATACTTAAAACAGATCATGACCAATCACTAGAATATCGAAGCCCTAATGCACAGACATGTCCTGCATGTTTTGATCCATGTAAGAGCTTCGTGAGAGTATCCGCTATATTAAGGTCTGTGTGAACTTTGCGAATACATATCTTTCCCTTTTCAACTTCATCCCTTATGTAGTTGAATCTCCGCTCAATGTGACGGGTCTTTTGGTGAGCACGAGGTTCCTTGATTTGAGCAATCGCACCCTCGTTGTCACAAAAGATCTCAAGAGTGTCCTGAATGGAAGGGACTACTCCTAAGTCGTCGATGAATTTCTTCATCCATGCAGCTTCCTGAGCTGCCAATGATGCGGCGATGTACTCCTACTCTGTAGTGGATAAAGCAACAACATCCTGTTTTGAACTCTTCCAAGAGACTGCACCCCCATTTAGTGTGAAGACATAACCGGATTGTGATCGAGAATCATCTCGATCAGTTTGGAAACTCGCATCCACGTAACCTTTTACAGTAAGTTCCTCTTCACCAGACCCATATATTAGAAACATATCCTTAGTCCTCCTAAGGTATTTCAATATACATTTGACAGCAATCCAATGACTGTTACCTGGGTTATTCTGGTATCTACTTGTCAAGCTAAGAGCGCATGACACATCCGGTCTAGTGCATATCATTGCATACATGATTGACCCAATGGCAGATGCATATGGGACTTTCTTCATTCTCTCCTGTTCATCTTTTGTGGTGGGACACTGAGATGAACTAAGGAGCGTTCCTCTTTGAATAGGTACCAAACCTTTCTTAGAGTTCTCCATCTTGAACCTTTTCAAGATCTTTTCAATGTATGCACTTTGATTCAAACCTATCAATTTCTTGGATCTATCCCTGTAGATCCTAATCCCCAAAATGTATTGTGCTTCTTCAAGATCCTTAATGGAGAAGCAGCCTTTTAGCCAAGTTTTAACTCCTTGCATTGTCGGGACATCATTCCCAAATAATAATATATCATCCACATATAATACAAGGAACATGATAGTGCTCCCACTAGTTTTCTTGTATACACAAGCTTCATCACCATTTTTAATGAAGCCAAATTTCTTGGCTTCCTCATTAAAACGATGATTCCACATTCTAGATGCTTGTTTCAATCCGTAGATTGACTTCTTTAACTTACATACTTTGTTAGGATGTTTTGGATCGACAAAACCTTCAGGTTGAACCATATAGACATCTTCCTCAAGATATCCATTTAGGAAAGCGGTCTTGACATCCATTTGCCATATTTCATAATCATAATGAGCAGCAATGGCAAATAATATCCTAATAGACTTTAGCATTGCCACAGGCGAAAAGGTTTCATCATATTCAATCCCTTGAGTTTGAGTGAAACCTTTTGCTATAAGTCTAGCTTTATATGTATTTAAGTTTCCATGCATGTCGGTTTTCATCTTGAAAATCCATTTACAATCAACTAACTTGGAGCTAGCAGGTTGTACAACTAGTTCCCAAACTTGGTTGTCATACATGGATTGCATCTCAGCGTTCATGGCTTCCTGCCATTTATCTTTATCAATCCTTGATAAAGCATCTTGGTAGTTTGTTGGTTCATCCAAATCAACCACATAGCAATCATCCATGAGAAACCCATATCTCTCAGGAGGATTACTAATCTTACCAGATTTGCGAACGTCTTGTATACTTTGATCATCCATATGATCACTCTCGACATTTTCATGTTGAGTGCTAGTGTCAGCCAATTGTGTATCATCTACTTGATCTTGAACCTCTTCAAGATCTATCTTCCTTTCACTATTTCCTTCCAATAGGAACTTAGTTTCAAGGAATTCAGCCTTTCGAGCAATAAATACATTTTGCTCGGTTGGATCATAGAAATAGTATCCCATATCATCCTTGGGATATCCTATGAAGATACACTTCGTGGATCGAACATTCAACTTATTAGGGACGTAACGCTTAGGATAAGCTTCACATCCCCATACCTTTAAGTATGATAGAGATGGAGGTTTTCCAAACCACATCTCATGAGGAGTTCGTTCCACTTTCTTGGTTGGGGCCATATTTAAAATACGAGCCGCGGAGCATAGACAATAACCCCAGAATGATAGAGGTAACGAGCTTCTAGCCATCATAGATCGAACCATATCCATTAGGGTTCGGTTCCTCCTTTCGGACACACCATTAAGCTGTGGTGTCCCGGGTGGAGTAAGTTGCGAGATAATCCCACAACTTCTAAGATGATCTTGGAAGGCATCGCTAAGGTATTCACCTCCTCTATCGGTTCGAAGTACTTTAATTGTCTTATTGAGTTGATTTTGTACTTCGTTTTGATACTCTTTGAATGCTTCAAAAGTTTCGTCTTTATGTCTTAACAAGTAGACATATCCGAAACGACTGAAGTCATCAATGAAAGTAACGAAGTATCTTTCACTGTTCCTAGCTATGGGCTTAAAGGGTCCACATACATCCGAATGTATTAATCCCAATAAGTCCTTAGCCCTTTCGTAGGTCCCTTTGAAAGGTGCTTTAGTCATTTTGCCTTGTAAACAAGATTCACATACATCAAACGAGTCTAGTTCATTTGATTTCAAAAGGCCATTCTTTTGGAGTGTATTCATTCGATTCTTGTTTATGTGACCAAGGCGACAATGCCATAAGTAGGAATCACTCAAATCCCTTTTGAGTTTCTTGGTGCTTGTATGGTACATTGAGCTACTAGATGATGTGTCATCATGAATCAATTCATAAATTCCATTTGAAGGCGAAGCCTTGAAATAGAATACATTATCTAAATAAACATGGATATCATCATTAAAAAAATTAAGAATAAAACCACATTGTTTCAAACGGGAAACGGAAATAATGTTTCGACATAAATCGGGTGCATACAAAACATCTTTCAAAATAAGTTCCAAACCACTTGGAAGCTTTAACACAAAGTCTCCTTGAGCCTTCACATGCACTTTGGCTCCATTACCCATGTAGAGACTTGATGTTCCCGTTTGCTCGCTACTTCCTTTGAACCCCTGCAATGAATTGCAAATGTGAGTTCCACATCCAGTGTCTAATACCCATGTATTAGAAGAAGTAATACTAAGCTCTATATATACCATATATATATTACCTGAGGATTGCCCCGTATCCCTCTTTTCCTTCAACTCCTTAAGGTAGACCGGGCAGTTTCGTTTCCAGTGACCCATTTCACCGCAACCGAAACATGGGTCTTCCTTGGGGTTTGCTTGTCCGGCAACCTTTTGTTTCTTATTCTTGTTTTTGGTTGGGGTAGGCATCTTTCCCTTTCCCTTGCCTTGATGGGCGGGTCCTTTCCTCTTAGCCGCCTTAGGCTTAGAGGTGTTGTTACCTTTGGACCCACCATCATTGATCACTAGCACGGGTGAAGCCCTTTTACCCATGCTAGTTTCGGCCGTCCTTAACATGCCATGAAGCTCACCAATGGTCTTATCCATCCCATTCATATTGTAATTAATTACAAATTGGTCAAACCTCTTTGACAAGGAGTTTAGGATAAGATCGGTGGCTAGCTCATTGGATATGTTGAGATTGAGACGGTTAGCGCGATCAATGAGGCTTTTCATTTTGAGGACATAGGAGGAGACGGATTGGGTGTCATCCATACGACATGCATGTAGCGCTCGAACCGTTTCGAAGAGCTCGACACGTGCTTGTTGAAGGAACATCTCCTTCAATTGCGTAATCATGTCATATGCACTATGATGTTCGAAATCCTTTTGGAGTTCGGGTATCATAGTCCCAAGCATTAGGCAACCAACTTGCACCGAATCGGCACAATATTTTTCATAGTAGGCCATGCCCTCCGTATCATCCATGTCGGGTTGATCGGGAATGGGGTCCTCCAACACATACGCTTTATCCTCGAGTCTGAGGACAATCCTAAGATTACGGAACCAATCCATAAAGTTCGTATGGTTGAGTTTGTCTTTCTCAAGGAGAGACCTTAACGATAGGTTGTTTAGGTTAAGTGGTGCGTTTTGAATGTTGTTGTTGTTATTGGCGGCCATCTACAAAATTAACAAAGTTCGTTTAAGTATCGATTTTAATTTAACATTCAATACCCTTTAAATTCAATTGAATTATTAAATTCTAGAATCCAACGGTAAACCAAATTTCGGTTAGGTGACCTTTATCCCGCAATTTGATTTAGCTAGGTAGTCAATAAATGACAATTGCAATCCATTTGCAACTTCTAGAGTATGGGATCATGCAATCCTTTTGCATGGCATATTTATCCCATCAACGCCTATTTGTTCCTCATACTTCGGTGACCCTAAGTCCATGATTCCCAAATCAAGTCGTCCTACTTGTATAGACTTGTAAATTTAACATACAAGTGGTTAGGTGATCTTTATCCCACAAGCATGCGAAATTTACCTTAATCATATTAGTTTGCTCATAACGGTTAGGTGACCTTTATCCCATCATGAGTTCCCTAATACTTTTAAGTGTCACACAATAGGATGGCATTAAACTTGTTTACCTTGTTTGTAAAAGGGATTTAAGTTTTCATTAATTCTAGTTTGAGAAAACTTTTATGCCATACACCAACATGCATTTAGTGTATGGTACTTATGAAAAACCAATTTCCTGTCTTGTAATTGAGCGAATTACTTGATATAAACCAATTTATATATGTTATCCTTTTCTTGTTCCTAATAACCATTTATTAAGGTCTTTAGTTGCCTTTTCAACTTAACCATTTAAATTGTCGTTTTGTATGTCGTTAATACGTCTAATTTAACCAATTAAATTGTCGTTTTGTTTGTTGTTAACTTGTGTGGTTAATTTGTTGCAATCAAACATACAATCCATAAACATACAAACAACTACACATGCAAAATAAGTATGTTCACAATCTAGCCATTTTGGTGGACATTTGTTTAGCCGAAAACAAATGTCACCGGGTAAGAGTTAATCATACAAAGTAGGAGATTTCAAATCTCCCACTTAATCTTGCATCCATATGCACCTTGTGTTCTTCAAGTCTTCATCATCTTGTATCTTCATTTTTACACAATATGTATCCTAATACATTTTATCTAGAAAATAAAATTACAACCTATTCTATTTTACATACCAAATATAAAATGAATTACATAACCAAATGAATGAATTATTACAAACCAATTGAACAATTATTACATGCCATTAGAAATGCAACCAAACATTCAAACATCCAAACATAAGGTCTAGGCTTGATTGTGAACACCAACAAACAACAAAACATGACCAAATTTGAAGCTCCAAACCCCTTTTGGAAGCCCCAAAATTCGGCCAAAACAACACCCCCACCCAAAACCCAAAATTTTTGTATTCCATTTTCATGCATGTACTTGGAATGCAAATATAGTGGGTTTAAAGACAATATAAAAGAAGCATATTTCATAGACTTCGGCTCTAGATACCATTGATGGAATTCAACATTTCAACAAGTTCTTTAAATAAACATATTCATGAAACCAATTCATTTAGAGTTAATAAAAGCGGAAGCATGTTATTAAGAAAGCATGTTAATATGTTAAACCACTTTAGATGAATTCCATATAGTTATCAAGTTATGAAATAATACTTACATATAAGAACAAGGAGAGTAGAGATTATACCTCCTCAATTATATTGAGGGCAGATTTTAATGAGAAAGAAGATGGAAAAAGGATGATGAGATTAAGCTTCTAACTTGAAGCCTCAAGCTAGTGATACCCCAAGCCTTTTGCACCAACACTTCCTTTGAATGGGTTAGGATTTAGGACACTTAAACACCAAGATTTTAACAAGCAAAACCTCTTCTTCCTTCTATTAAACTCACGGCCAGCAGCCTCAAAAAGGGAAGGAGAGAATGATTCAAAATGTTCTTTCAAAATGAATGTGTTAATTACTTGGTTTAAGAGAATTGCATGCTCTTAATGGATGTGCCATAGAAAGTCACAAAACAAGGCATGTGGAGTCTCCCTTGGAGACCACAAAAAATGTCCCCCATGTCTCTATATAACAAGATTTTAATCTTTTAAAACATCTTATAAAATTACTTGTAGATGTATATAAAACTTGTTACATAAAACATGCATTTGTTAAGTTACTTACATTTTATAAACTAATTTATAAAATATGACACAACATAATTATTTAAACCTATAAATAATTAGGTATAAATTATCCAAATAATTTATCTCAAGTGTTAATATTTCAGAAACCCGATTTTCTAAAATCCAAGTGTCGCGTATTTATTTAGTGATCCAATCATTAAGATTAATACTTATAAGGTGTCGGTAAGCTTGTTATTGGGTATGACCCGACTTGGATCATAACACATTAGCCACATTAATTTAATATGTCTCTCGGGCATACGAAATATCTTCATGGTTGATTCACGAACCTATAACAATATATACATATATATCAAAGTATGTTCAAAATATATTTACAACACTTTTAATATATTTTGATGTTTTAAGTTTATTAAGTCAGATGTCCTCGTTAGTAACCTACAACTAGTTGTCCACAGTTAGATGTACAGAAATAAATCGATAAATATTATCTTGAATCAATCCACGACCCAGTGTATACGTATCTCAGTATTGATCACAACTCAAACTATATATATTTTGGAATCAACCTCAACCCTGTATAGCTAACTCCAACATTCACATATAGAGTGTCTATGGTTGTTCCGAAATATATATAGATGTGTCGACATGATAGGTCGAAACATTGTATACGTGTCTATGGTATCTCAAGATTACATAATATACAATACAAGTTGATTAAGTTATGGTTGGAATAGATTTGTTACCAATTTTCACGTAGCTAAAATGAGAAAAATTATCCAATCTTGTTTTACCCATAACTTCTTCATTTTAAATCCGTTTTGAGTGAATCAAATTGCTATGGTTTCATATTGAACTCTATTTTATGAATCTAAACAGAAAAAGTATAGGTTTATAGTCGAAAAAATAAGTTACAAGTCGTTTTTGTAAAGGTAGTCATTTCAGTCGAAAGAACGACGTCTAGATGACCATTTTAGAAAACATACTTCCACTTTGAGTTTAACTATAATTTTTGGATATAGTTTCATGTTCATAATAAAAATCATTTTCTCAGAATAACAACTTTTAAATCAAAGTTTATCATAGTTTTTAATTAACTAACCCAAAACAGCCCGCGGTGTTACTACGACGGCGTAAATCCGGTTTTACGGTGTTTTTCGTGTCTCCAGGTTTTAAATCATTAAGTTAGCATATCATATAGATATAGAACATGTTTTTAGTTGATTTTAAAAGTCAATTTATAAGGATTAACTTTTGTTTGTGAACAAGTTTAGAATTAACTAAACTATGTTCTAGTGATTACAAGTTTAAACCTTCGAATAAGATAGCTTTATATGTATGAATCGAATGATGTTATGAACATCATTACTACCTTAAGTTCCTTGTATAAACCTACTGGAAAAGAGAAAAATGGATCTAGCTTCAACGGATCCTTGGATGGCTCGAAGTTCTTGAAGCAGAATCATGACACGAAAACAAGTTCAAGTAAGATCATCACTTGAAATAAGATTGTTATAGTTATAGAAATTGAACCAAAGTTTGAATATGATTATTACCTTGTATTAGAATGATAACCTACTGTAAGAAACAAAGATTTCTTGAGGTTGGATGATCACCTTACAAGATTGGAAGTGAGCTAGCAAACTTGAAAGTATTCTTGATTTTATGTAACTAGAACTTGTAGAATATATGAAGAACACTTAGAACTTGAAGATAGAACTTGAGAGAGATCAATTATATGAAGAAAATTTAAGAATGAAAGTGTTTGTAGGTGTTTTTGGTCGTTGGTGTATGGATTAGATATAAAGGATATGTAATTTTGTTTTCATGTAAATAAGTCATGAATGATTACTCATATTTTTGTAATTTTATGAGATATTTCATGCTAGTTGCCAAATGATGGTTTCCACATGTGTTAGGTGACTCACATGGGCTGCTAAGAGCTGATCATTGGAGTGTATATACCAATAGTACATACATCTAAAAGCTGTGTATTGTACGAGTACGAATACGGGTGCATACGAGTAGAATTGTTGATGAAACTGAACGAGGATGTAATTGTAAGAATTTTTGTTAAGTAGAAGTATTTTGATAAGTGTATTGAAGTCTTTCAAAAGTGTATAAATACATATTAAAACACTACATGTATATACATTTTAACTGAGTCGTTAAGTCATCGTTAGTCGTTACATGTAAGTGTTGTTTTGAAACCTTTAGGTTAACGATCTTGTTAAATGTTGTTAACCCAATGTTTATAATATCAAATGAGATTTTAAATTATTATATTATCATGATATTATCATGTATGAATATCTCTTAATATGATATATATACATTAAATGTCTTTACAACGATAATCGTTACATATATGTCTCGTTTAAAAATCATTAAGTTAGTAGTCTTGTTTTTACATATGTAGTTCATTGTTAATATACTTAATGATATGTTTACTTATCATAGTATCATGTTAACTATATATATATATATCCATATATATGTCATCATATAGTTTTTACAAGTTTTAATGTTCGTGAATCACCGGTTAACTTGGGTGGTCAATTGTCTATATGAAACATATTTCAATTAATCAAGTCTTAACAAATTTGATTGCTTAACATGTTGGAAACATTTAATCATGTAAATATCAATCTCAATTAATATATATAAACATGGAAAAGTTCGGGTCACTACAGTACCTACCCGTTAAATAAATTTCGTCCCGAAGTTTTAAGCTGTTGAAGGTGTTGACGAATCTTCTGGAAATAGATGCGGGTATTTCTTCTTCATCTGATCTTCATGCTCCCAGGTGAACTCGGGTCCTCTACGAGCATTCCATCGAACCTTAACAATTGGTATCTTGTTTTGCTTAAGTCTTTTAACCTCACGATCCATTATTTTGACGGGTTCTTCGATGAATTGAAGTTTTTCGTTGATTTGGATTTCATCTAACGGAATAGTGAGATCTTCTTTAGCAAAACATTTCTTCAAATTCGAGACGTGGAAAGTGTTATGTACAGCCGCGAGTTGTTGAGGTAACTCAAGTCGGTAAGCTACTGGTCCGACACGATCAATAATCTTGAATGGTCCAATATACCTTGGATTTAATTTCCCTCGTTTACCAAATCGAACAACGCCTTTCCAAGGTGCAACTTTAAGCATGACCATATCTCCAATTTCAAATTCTATATCTTTTCTTTTAATGTCAGCGTAGCTCTTTTGTCGACTTTGGGCGGTTTTCAACCGTTGTTGAATTTGGATGATCTTCTCGGTAGTTTCTTGTATAATCTCCGGACCCGTAATCTGTCTATCCCCCACTTCACTCCAACAAATTGGAGACCTGCACTTTCTACCATAAAGTGCTTCAAACGGCGCCATCTCAATGCTTGAATGGTAGCTGTTGTTGTAGGAAAATTCTGCTAACGGTAGATGTCGATCCCAACTGTTTCCGAAATCAATAACACATGCTCGTAGCATGTCTTCAAGCGTTTGTATCGTCCTTTCGCTCTGCCCATCAGTTTGTGGATGATAGGCAGTACTCATGTCTAGACGAGTTCCTAATGCTTGCTGTAATGTCTGCCAAAATCTTGAAATAAATCTACCATCCCTATCAGAGATAATAGAAATTGGTATTCCATGTCTGGAGACGACTTCCTTCAAATACAGTCGTGCTAACTTCTCCATCTTGTCATCTTCTCTTATTGGCAGGAAGTGTGCTGATTTGGTGAGACGATCAACTATTACCCAAATAGTATCAAAACCACTTGCAGTCCTTGGCAATTTAGTGATGAAATCCATGTTAATGTTTTCCCATTTCCATTCCGGGATTTCGGGTTATTGAAGTAGACCCGATGGTTTCTGATGCTCAGCTTTGACCTTAGAACACGTCAAACATTCTCCTACGTATTTAGCAACATCGGCTTTCATACCCGGCCACCAAAAATGTTTCTTGAGATCCTTGTACATCTTCCCCGTTCCAGGATGTATTGAGTATCTAGTTTTATGAGCTTCTCTAAGTACCATTTCTCTCATATCTCCAAATTTTGGTACCCAAATCCTTTCAGACCTATACCGGGTTCCGTCTTCCCGAATATTAAGATGCTTCTCCGATCCTTTGGGTATTTCATCCTTTAAATTTCCCTCTTTTAAAATTCCTTGTTGCGCCTCCTTTATTTGAGTAGTAAGGTTATTATGAATCATTATATTCATAGATTTTACTCGAATGGGTTCTCTGTCCTTCCTGCTCAAGGCATCGGCTACCACATTTGCCTTCCCCGGGTGGTAACGAATCTCAAAGTCGTAATCATTCAATAATTCAATCCACCTACGCTGCCTCATATTCAGTTGTTTCTGATTAAATATGTGTTGAAGACTTTTGTGGTCGGTATATATAATACTTTTGACCCCATATAAGTAGTGCCTCCAAGTCTTTAATGCAAAAACAACCGCGCCTAATTCCAAATCATGCGTCGTATAATTTTGTTCGTGAATCTTCAATTGTCTAGACGCATAAGCAATCACCTTCGTTCGTTGCATTAATACACAACCGAGACCTTGCTTTGATGCGTCACAATAAATCACAAAATCTTCATTCCCTTCAGGCAATGACAATATAGGTGCCGTAGTTAGTTTTTTCTTCAATAACTGAAACGCTTTCTCTTGTTCATCATTCCATTCAAATTTCTTCCCTTTATGCGTTAATGCAGTCAAGGGTTTTGCTATTCTGGAAAAGTCTTGGATGAACCTTCTGTAGTAACCAGCTAGTCCTAAAAACTGGCGTATGTGTTTCGGAGTTTTCGGGGTTTCCCACTTTTCAACAGTTTCTATCTTTGCCGGATCCACCTTAATACCTTCTTTGTTCACTATGTGACCGAGGAATTGAACTTCTTCCAACCAAAATGCACACTTTGAAAACTTAGCGTACAATTCTTCCTTCCTCAATACTTCTAACACCTTTCTCAAATGTTCACCGTGTTCTTGGTCATTCTTTGAGTAAATAAGTATGTCATCAATGAAAACAATGACAAACTTGTCAAGGTATGGTCCACACACTCGGTTCATAAGGTCCATGAACATAGCTGGTGCATTAGTTAAACCAAACGGCATGACCATAAACTCGTAATGACCGTAACGTGTTCTGAAAGCAGTCTTTGGAATATCATCTTCTTTCACCCGCATTTGATGATACCCGGAACGTAAGTCAATCTTTGAATAAACAGACGAGCCTTGTAGTTGATCAAATAAGTCGTCGATTCTCGGTAGTGGGTAGCAGTTCTTGATGGTAAGTTTGTTCAACTCTCGGTAGTCGATACACAACATGAATGTACCATCTTTCTTCTTGACAAACAAAACAGGAGCTCCCCACGGTGATGTGCTTGGTCGAATGAAACCACGCTCTAAAAGTTCTTGTAATTGGCTTTTCAGTTCTTTCATCTCGCTGGGTGCGAGTCTGTAAGGAGCACGAGCTATTGGTGCAGCTCCTGGTATAAGATCTATTTGAAATTCAACGGATCGATGTGGGGGTAATCCCGGTAATTCTTTCGGAAATACATCGGGAAATTCTTTTGTAATGGGAACATCATTGATGCTCTTTTCTTCAGTTTGTACTTTCTCGACGTGTGCTAGAACAGCATAGCAACTTTTTCTTATTAGTTTTTGTGCCTTCAAATTACTAATAAGATGTAGCTTCGTGTTGCCCTTTTCTCCGTACACCATTAAGGGTTTTCCTTTTTCTCGTATAATGCGAATTGCATTTTTGTAACAAACGATCTCTGCTTTCACTTCTTTCAACCAGTCCATACCGATTATCACATCAAAACTCCCTAACTCTACTGGTATTAAATCAATCTTAAATGTTTCGCTAACCAGTTTAATTTCTCGATTCCGACATATATTATCTGCTGAAATTAATTTACCATTTGCTAATTCGAGTAAAAATTTACTATCCAAAGGCGTCAATGGACAACTTAATTTAGCACAAAAATCTCTACTCATATAGCTTCTATCCGCACCCGAATCAAATAAAATGTAAGAAGATTTATTGTCAATAAGAAATGTACCCATAACAAGCTCTGGGTCTTCCTGTGCCTCTGCCGCATTAATATTGAAAACTCTTCCGCGGCCTTGTCCATTCGTGTTCTCCTGGTTCGGGCAATTTCTGATAATGTGGCCCGGTTTTCCACATTTATAACAAACTACATTGGCATAACTTGCTCCGACACTACTTGCTCCACCATTACTCGTTCCGACACCATTTGTTCCTTTCGTTCTATTAACCCCTGGTCCGTAGACATCACACTTCACCGCGCTATGACCATTTCTTTTACACTTGTTGCAAAATTTGGTGCAGAACCCCGAGTGATACTTTTCACACCTTTGGCATAGCTGCTTCTGATTGTTGTTGTTGTTGCGGTTATTATTATTGTTGGGATGATTGTTGTAGTTGCTGTTGTTGTTGTTGTTGGGCCGTTTGTTGTAGTTGCGATTGATGTTGCGATTGTTGGGATAATTGTTACGATTATTGTTGTAATTGCTGTTGTTGTTGTATTGGTGATTCTTATCACCATTTTCCTCCCACTTTCTTTTGACTTGCTTCACCTTGGCCTCTTCAGCAGTCTATTCTTTAATTCTTTCTTCAATCTGGTTCACTAGTTTGTGAGCCATTCTACATGCCTGTTGTATGGAGGCAGGCTCGTGTGAACTTATATCTTCTTGGATTCTTTCCGGTAATCCTTTCACAAACGCGTCGATCTTCTCGTCCTCGTCTTCGAATGCTCCCGGACACAATAGGCACAATTCTGTGAATCGTCTTTCGTACGTGGTAATATCAAATCCTTGGGTTCGTAACCCTCTAAGTTCTGTCTTGAGCTTATTGACCTCGGTTCTGGGACGGTATTTCTCGTTCATCAAGTGCTTGAATGCTGACCACGGTAGTGCGTACGCATCGTCTTGTCCCACTTGCTCTAGATAGGTATTCCACCATGTTAACGCAGAACCTGTGAAGGTATGCGTAGCGTACTTCACTTTGTCCTCTTCAGTACACTTACTTATGGCAAACACCGATTCGACCTTCTCGGTCCACCGTTTCAATCCGATCGGTCCTTCGGTTCCATCAAATTCCAAAGGTTTGCAGGCAGTGAATTCTTTGTAGGTGCATCCTACACGATTTCCTGTACTGCTAGATCCAAGGTTATTGTTGGTATGTAGTGCAGCCTGTACTGCGGCTATGTTTGAATCTAGAAAAGTACGGAATTCCTCTTCATTCATATTCACGGTGTGTCGAGTAGTCGGTGCCATTTCCTTCAAAATAGTCAAATGGAACAAGTTAATCATACAGAATATTAAGAGTAGTTAATAGTATTTTGTAGTATAATATGAACTCATTTATAAAAGCTTTTTCTTCATATTAGCTTTTTATAAGTTTAAATTCGGGTAGTACCTACCCGTTAAGTTCATACTTAGTAGCTATAATACAATTCAACTACTACAATTCTATATAAAAAACTGATTATAATAATATTTCGCGTTCAAACTTTTACACAATATTTTACAAACTTACAATACCGCTTATTTTACATATAGCATGAAATATAGCGCACAATAAATTTGATACAAGATGGTTGTGAAGATAATTCTAGCTAGTACACACGTCGTTCAGCAAAGGCAATAAAGACACGTAATTCATACGTCCAGAAACAAGTCATGCATTCTGGTTTTACTAGGATTACTTCCCATCCTTGGTCTTGTGGAACATAACCGTTATGGTCGTTGATAAGACATCGTGTTGTAACGTCGTCAAAGGGACGAGGGTTACGTAATGTCCAACAGTCCCGTAACAATCTAAAAACCTCATTTCTTACCCCAATTACCGACTCCGTCACTTGTGGGAACGTTTTGTTTAATAGTTGTAGCCCGATGTTCTTGTTCTCACTTTGGTGAGAAGCGAACATTACTAATCCGTAAGCATAACATGCTTCTTTATATTGCATGTTAGCCGCTTTTTCTAAATCACGAAGTCCAATATTCGGATATATTGAGTCAAAATAATTTCTTAACCCATTGCGTAAAATAGCATTTGGGTTCCCCGCAATATACGCGTCAAAGTAAACACATCGTAACTTATGGATTTCCCAATGTGATATCCCCCATCTTTCGAACGAAAGCCTTTTATAAACCAAGGCATTCTTGGAACGTTCTTCGAATGTCTTACAAACTGATCTCGCCTAAAGTAGTTGTGGCGAAGAATTCTGACCGACTCTAGACAACATTTCATCAATCATGTCTCCGGGTAGGTCTCTTAAAATATTGGGTTGTCTATCCATTTTGTATTTTTATACTGTAAAATAGACAAGAGTTAGATTCATAAAAAAAATACTTATTAA
The DNA here is from genome assembly GCF_046630445.1 of Rutidosis leptorrhynchoides. Taxonomy (NCBI): domain Eukaryota; kingdom Viridiplantae; phylum Streptophyta; class Magnoliopsida; order Asterales; family Asteraceae; genus Rutidosis; species Rutidosis leptorrhynchoides. The sequence goes on from NC_092335.1 coordinate 562,657,517, forward strand.
TACAAGCAATTTTTACATATATCATAAAGCATAAGCACACTATATTACATATATTACACCACACGAATACAACTATCTTATTCCGACTCGCTTTTTTCTTCTACTTCGGTTTTGGTTCATTTTGCCAAGTTTCTAGGGATATATGATGTTCCCCTAATACGAGCCGTCGTTTTCCACATTGGTTTAGAAAAACCTGGTGGTTTAGAGGTTCCCGGGTCATTGTTACAACTTAAGGACTTCGGGGGTTGACGATACATATAAAGTTCATCGGGGTTGGAATTAGATTTCTCTATTTTTATGCCCTTTCCCTTATTATTTTCTTTTGCCTTTTTAAATTCAGTTGGGGTAATTTCTATAACATCATCGGAATTCTAGTCGGAATCCGATTCATCGGAGAATTGGTAATCCTCCCAATATTTTGCTTCCTTGGCGGAAACACCATTGACCATAATTAACCTTGGTCGGTTGGTTGAGGATTTTCTTTTACTTAACCGTTTTATTATTTCCCCCACCGGTTCTATTTCTTCATCCGGTTCCGATTCTTCTTCCTGTTCCGATTCTTCTTCCGGTTCCGACTCTTCTTCCGGTTCCTCTTCGGGAACTTGTGAATCAGTCCACGAATCATTCCAATTTACATTTGACTCTTCATTATTATTAGGTGAGTCAATGGGACTTGTTCTAGAGGTTGACATCTATCACATAATATCAAACGCGTTAAGAGATTAATATATCACATAATATTCACATGTTAAAAATATATAGTTTCCAACAAAATTTGTTAAGCAATCATTTTTCAAGTAAACACGGTCGAAGTCCAGACTCACTAATGCATCCTAACAAAATCGATAAGACACACTAATGCAAAATTCTGGTTCTCTAAGACCAACGCTCGGATACCAACTGAAATGTCCCGTTCTTATTGATTAAAAACGTTCCATATTAATTGATTTCGTTGCGAGGTTTTAACCTCTATATGAGACGTTTTTCAAAGACTGCATTCATTTTAAAACAAACCATAACCTTTTTTTCATCAATAAAGGTTTAAAAAGCTTTACGTAGATTATCAGATAATGATAATCTAAAATATCCCGTTTACACACGACCATTACATAATGGTTTACAATACAAATATGTTACAACAAAATAAGTTTCTTGAATGCAGTTTTTACACAATATCATACAAGCATGGACTCCAAATCTCGTCCTTATTTAAGTATGCGACAGTGGAAGCTCTTAATAATCACCTGAGAATAAACATGCTTAAAACGTCAACAAAAATGTTGGTGAGTTATAGGTTTAACCTATATATATCAAATCATAATAATAGACCACAAGATTTCATATTTCAATACACATCCCATACATAGAGTTAAAAATCATTCATATGGTGAACACCTGGTAACCGAAATTAACAAGATGCATATATAAGAATATCCCCATCATTCCGGGACACCCTTCGGATATGATATAAATTTCGAAGTACTAAAGCATCCGGTACTTTGGATGGGGTTTGTTAGGCCCAATAGATCTATCTTTAGGATTCGCGTCAATTAGGGAGTCTGTTCCCTATTTCTTAGATTACCAGACTTTAATAAAAAGGGGAATATTCGATTTCGATAATTCAACCATAGAATGTAGTTTCAATTACTTGTGTCTATTTCGTCAAACATTTATAAAAGCGCATGTATTCTCAGTCCCAAAAATATAAAGGGTAAAAAGGTAAATGAAACTCACTTTCACAGATTTTTACTTCGTCGAGAAGTAAGACTTGGCCACTGGTTGATTCACGAACCTATAACAATATATACATATATATATCAAAGTATGTTCAAAATATATTTACAACACTTTTAATATATTTTGATGTTTTAAGTTTATTAAGTCAGCTTTCCTCGTTAGTAACCTACAACTAGTTGTCCACAGTTAGATGTATAGAAATAAATCGATAAATATTATCTTAAATCAATCCACGACCCAGTGTATACGTATCTCAGTATTGATCACAACTCAAACTATATATATTTTGGAATCAACCTCAACCCTGTATAGCTAACTCCAACATTCACATATAGAGTGTCTATGGTTGTTCCGAAATATATATAGATGTGTCGACATGATAGGTCGAAACATTGTATACGTGTCTATGGTATCTCAAGATTACATAATATACAATACAAGTTGATTAAGTTATGGTTGGAATAGATTTGTTACCAATTTTCACGTAGCTAAAATGAGAAAAATTATCCAATCTTGTTTTACCCATAACTTCTTCATTTTAAATCCGTTTTGAGTGAATCAAATTGCTATGGTTTCATATAGAACTCTATTTTATGAATCTAAACAGAAAAAGTATAGGTTTATAGTCGGAAAAATAAGTTACAAGTCGTTTTTGTAAAGGTAGTCATTTCAGTTGAAAGAACGACGTCTAGATGACCATTTTAGAAAACATACTTCCACTTTGAGTTTAACTATAATTTTTGGATATAGTTTCATGTTCATAATAAAAATCATTTTCTCAGAATAACAACTTTTAAATCAAAGTTTATCATAGTTTTTAATTAACTAACCCAAAACAGCCAGCGGTGTTACTACGACGGCGTAAATCCGGTTTTACGGTGTTTTTCGTGTCTCCAGGTTTTAAATCATTAAGTTAGCATATCATATAGATATAGAACATGTGTTCAGTTGATTTTAAAAGTCAAGTTAGAAAGATTAACTTTTGTTTGCGAACAAGTTTAGAATTAACTAAACTATGTTCTAGTGATTACAAGTTTAAACCTTCGAATAAGATAGCTTTATATGTATGAATCGAATGATGTTATGAACATCATTACTACCTTAAGTTCCTTAGATAAACCTACTAAAAAATAGAAAAATGGATCTAGCTTCAACGGATCCTTGGATGGCTCGAAGTTCTTGAAGCAGAATCATGACACGAAAACAAGTTCAAGTAAGATCATCACTTGAAATAAAATTGTTATAGTTATAGAAATTGAACCAAAGTTTGAATATGATTATTACCTTATATTAGAATTATAACCTACTGTAAGAAACAAAGATTTCTTGAGGTTGGATGATCACCTTACAAGATTGGAAGTGAGCTAGCAAACTTGAAAGTATTCTTGATTTTATGTAACTAGAACTTGTAGAATATATGAAGAACACTTAGAACTTGAAGATAGAACTTGAGAGAGATCAATTAGATGAAGAAAATTGAAGAATTAAAGTGTTTGTAGGTGTTTTTGGTTGTTGGTGTATGGATTAGATATAAAGGATATGTAATTTTGTTTTCATGTAAATAAGTCATGAATGATTGCTCATATTTTTGTAATTTTATGAGATATTTCATGCTAGTTGCCAAATGATGGTTCCCACATCTGTTAGGTGACTCACATGGGCTGCTAAGAGCTGATCATTGGAGTGTATATACTAATAGTACATACATCTAAAAGCTGTGTATTGTACGAGTACGAATACGGGTGCATACGAGTAGAATTGTTGATGAAACTGAACGAGGATGTAATTGTAAGCATTTTTGTTAAGTAGAAGTATTTTGATAAGTGTATTGAAGTCTTTCAAAAGTGTATAAATACATATTAAAACACTACATGTATATACATTTTAACTGAGTCGTTAAGTCATCGTTAGTCGTTACATGTAAGTGTTGTTTTGAAACCTTTAGGTTAACGATCTTGTTAAATGTTGTTAACCCAATGTTTATAATATCAAATGAGATTTTAAATTATTATATTATCATGATATTATCATGTATTAATATCTCTTAATATGATATATATACATTAAATGTCTTTACAACGATAATCGTTACATATATGTCTCGTTTAAAAATCATTAAGTTAGTAGTCTTGTTTTTACATATGTAGTTCATTGTTAATATACTTAATGATATGTTTACTTATCATAGTATCATGTTAACTATATATATATCCATATATATGTCATCATATAGTTTTTACAAGTTTTAATGTTCGTGAATCACCGGTTAACTTGGGTGGTCAATTGTCTATATGAAACATATTTTAATTAATCAAGTCTTAACAAATTTGATTGCTTAACATGTTGGAAACATTTAATCATGTAAATATCAATCTCAATTAATATATATAAACATGGAAAAGTTCGGGTCACTACAGTTGAAATGTCCCGTTCTTATTGATTAAAAACGTTCCATATTAATTGATTTCGTTGCGAGGTTTTGACCTCTATATGAGACGTTTTTCAAAGACTGCATTCATTTTTAAACAAACCATAACCTTTATTTCATCAATAAAGGTTTAAAAAGCTTTACGTAGATTATCAAATAATGATAATCTAAAATATCCTGTTTACACACGACCATTACATAATGGTTTACAATACAAATATGTTACAACAAAATAAGTTTCTTGAATGCAGTTTTTACACAATATCATACAAGCATGGACTCCAAATCTTGTCCTTATTTAAGTATGCGACAGCGGAAGCTCTTAATAATCACCTGAGAATAAACATGCTTAAAACGTCAACAAAAATGTTGGTGAGTTATAGGTTTAACCTATATATATCAAATCGTAACAATAGACCACAAGATTTCATATTTCAATACACATCCCATACATAGAGATAAAAATCATTCATATGGTGAACACCTGGTAACCGACAATAACAAGATGCATATATAAGAATATCCCCATCATTCCGGGACACCCTTCGGATATGATATAAATTTCGAAGTACTAAAGCATCCGGTACTTTGGATGGGGTTTGTTAGGCCCAATAGATCTATCTTTAGGATTCGCGTCAATTAGGGTGTCTGTTCCCTAATTCTTAGATTACCAGACTTAATAAAAAGGGGCATATTCGATTTCGATAATTCAACCATAGAATGTAGTTTCACGTACTTGTGTCTATTTTGTAAATCATTTATAAAACCTGCATGTATTCTCATCCCAAAAATATTAGATTTTAAAAGTGGGACTATAACTCACTTTCACAGATTTTTACTTCGTCGGGAAGTAAGACTTGGCCACTGGTTGATTCACGAACCTATAACAATATATACATATATATCAAAGTATGTTCAAAATATATTTACAACACTTTTAATATATTTTGATGTTTTAAGTTTATTAAGTCAGCTGTCCTCGTTAGTAACCTACAACTAGTTGTCCACAGTTAGATGTACAGAAATAAATCGATAAATATTATCTTGAATCAATCCACGACCCAGTGTATACGTATCTCAGTATTGATCACAACTCAAACTATATATATTTTGGAATCAACCTCAACCCTGTATAGCTAACTCCAACATTCACATATAGAGTGTCTATGGTTGTTCCGAAATATATATAGATGTGTCGACATGATAGGTCGAAACATTGTATACGTGTCTATGGTATCTCAAGATTACATAATATATAATACAAGTTGATTAAGTTATGGTTGGAATAGATTTGTTACCAATTTTCACGTAGCTAAAATGAGAAAAATTATCCAATCTTGTTTTACCCATAACTTCTTCATTTTAAATCCGTTTTGAGTGAATCAAATTGCTATGGTTTCATATTGAACTCTATTTTATGAATCTAAACAAAAAAAGTATAGGTTTCTAGTCGGAAAAATAAGTTACAAGTCGTTTTTGTAAAGGTAGTCATTTCAGTCGAAAGAACGACGTCTAGATGACCATTTTAGAAAACATACTTCCACTTTGAGTTTAACCATAATTTTTGGATATAGTTTCATGTTCATAATAAAAATCATTTTCTCAGAATAACAACTTTTAAATCAAAGTTTATCATAGTTTTTAATTAACTAACCCAAAACAGCCCGCGGTGTTACTACGACGGCGTAAATCCGGTTTTACGGTGTTTTTCCTGTTTCCAGGTTTTAAATCATTAAGTTAGCATATCATATAGATATAGAACATGTGTTTAGTTGATTTTAAAAGTCAAGTTAGAAGGATTAACTTTTGTTTGCGAACAAGTTTAGAATTAACTAAACTATGTTCTAGTGATTACAAGTTTAAACCTTCGAATAAGATAGCTTTATATGTATGAATCGAATGATGTTATGAACATCATTACTACCTTAAGTTCCTTGGATGAACCTACTGGAAAAGAGAAAAATGGATCTAGCTTCAATGGATCCTTGGATGGCTCAAAGTTCTTGAAGCAAAATCATGACACGAAAACAAGTTCAAGTAAGATCATCACTTGAAATAAGATTGTTATAGTTATAGAAATTGAACCAAAGTTTGAATATGATTATTACCTTGTATTAGAATGATAACCTACTGTAAGAAACAAAGATTTCTTGAGGTTGGATGATCACCTTACAAGATTGGAAGTGAGCTAGCAAACTTGAAAGTATTCTTGATTTTATTAAACTAGAACTTTTGGAATTTATGAAGAACACTTAGAACTTGAAGATAGAACTTGAGAGAGTTCAATTAGATGAAGAAAATTGAAGAATGAAAGTGTTTGTAGGTGTTTTTGGTCGTTGGTGTATGGATTAGATATAAAGGATATGTAATTTTGTTTTCATGTAAATAAGTCATGAATGATTACTCATATTTTTGTAATCTTATGAGATATTTCATGCTAGTTGCCAAATGATGGTTCCCACATGTGTTAGGTGACTCACATGGGCTGCTAAGAACTGATCATTGGAGTGTATATACCAATAGTACATACATCTAAAAGCTGTGTATTGTACGAGTACGAATACGGGTGCATACGAGTAGAATTGTTGATGAAACTGAACGAGAATGTAATTGTAAGCATTTTTGTTAAGTAGAAGTATTTTGATAAGTGTATTGAAGTCTTTCAAAAGTGTATAAATACATATTAAAACACTACATGTATATACATTTTAACTGAGTCGTTAAGTCATCGTTAGTCGTTACATGTAAGTGTTGTTTTGAAACCTTTAGGTTAACGATCTTGTTAAATGTTGTTAACCCAATGTTTATAATAACAAAAGAGATTTTAAATTATTATATTATCATGATATTATGATGTATGAATATCTCTTAATATGATATATATACATTAAATGTCGTTACAACGATAAACGTTACATATATGTCTCGTTTCAAAATCATTAAGTTAGTAGTCTTGTTTTTACATATGTAGTTCATTGTTAATATAATTAATGATATGTTTACTTATCATAATATCATGTTAACTATATATATAACCATATATATGTCATCATATAGTTTTTTTACAAGTTTTAACGTTCGTGAATCACCGGTCAACTTGGGTGGTCAATTGTCTATATGAAACCTATTTCAATTAATCAAGTCTTAACAAGTTTGATTGCTTAACATGTTGGAAACATTTAATCATGTAAACATCAATCTCAATTAATATATATAAACATGGAAAAGTTCGGGTCACTACAGTACCTACCCGTTAAATAAATTTCGTCCCGAAATTTTAAGCTGTTGAAGGTGTTGACGAATCTTCTGGAAATAGATGCGGGTATTTCTTCTTCATCTGATCTTCACGCTCCCAGGTGAACTCGGGTCCTCTACGAGCATTCCATCGAACCTTAACAATTGGTATCTTGTTTTGCTTAAGTCTTTTAACCTCACGATCCATTATTTCGACGGGTTCTTCGATGAATTGGAGTTTTTCGTTGATTTGGATTTCATCTAACGGAATAGTGAGATCTTCTTTAGCAAAACATTTCTTCAAATTCGAGACGTGGAAAGTGTTATGTACTGCCGCGAGTTGTTGAGGTAACTCAAGTCGGTAAGCTACTGGTCCGACACGATCAATAATCTTGAATGGTCCAATATACCTTGGATTTAATTTCCCTCGTTTACCAAATCGAACAACGCCTTTCCAAGGTGAAACTTTAAGCATGACCATCTCTCCAATTTCAAATTCTATATCTTTTCTTTTAATGTCAGCGTAGCTCTTTTGTCGACTTTGGGCGGTTTTCAACCGTTGTTGAATTTGGATGATCTTCTCGGTAGTTTCTTGTATAATCTCCGGACCCGTAATCTGTCTATCCCCCACCTCACTCCAACAAATTGGAGACCTGCACTTTCTACCATAAAGTGCTTCAAACGGCGCCATCTCAATGCTTGAATGGTAGCTGTTGTTGTAGGAAAATTCTGCTAACGGTAGATGTCGATCCCAACTGTTTCCGAAATCAATAACACATGCTCGTAGCATGTCTTCAAGCGTTTGTATCGTCCTTTCGCTCTGCCCATCAGTTTGTGGATGATAGGCAGTACTCATGTCTAGACGAGTTCCTAATGCTTGCTGTAATGTCTGCCAGAATCTTGAAATAAATCTGCCATCCCTATCAGAGATAATAGAGATTGGTATTCCATGTCTGGAGACGACTTCCTTCAAATACAGTCGTGCTAACTTCTCCATCTTGTCATCTTCTCTTATTGGTAGGAAGTGTGCTGATTTGGTGAGACGATCAACTATTACCCAAATAGTATCAAAACCACTTGCAGTCCTTGGCAATTTAGTGATGAAATCCATGGTAATGTTTTCCCATTTCCATTCCGGGATTTCGGGTTGTTGAAGTAGACCTGATGGTTTCTGATGCTCAGCTTTGACCTTAGAACACGTCAAACATTCTCCTACGTATTTAGCAACATCGGCTTTCATACCCGGCCACCAAAAATGTTTCTTGAGATCCTTGTACATCTTCCCCGTTCCAGGATGTATTGAGTATCTGGTTTTATGAGCTTCTCTAAGTACCATTTCTCTCATATCTCCAAATTTTGGTACCCAAATCCTTTCAGCCCTATACCGGGTTCCGTCTTCCCGAATATTAAGATGCTTCTCCGATCCTTTGGGTATTTCATCCTTTAAATTTCCCTCTTTTAAAACTCCTTGTTGCGCCTCCTTTATTTGAGTAGTAATGTTATTATGAATCATTATATTCATAGATTTTACTCGAATGGGTTCTCTATCCTTCCTGCTCAAGGCATCGGCTACCACATTTGCCTTCCCCGGGTGGTAACGAATCTCAAAATCGTAATCATTCAATAATTCAATCCACCTACGCTGCCTCATATTCAGTTGTTTCTGATTAAATATGTGTTGAAGACTTTTGTGGTCGGTATATATAATACTTTTGACCCCATATAAGTAGTGCCTCCAAGTCTTTAATGCAAAAACAACCGCGCCTAATTCCAAATCATGCGTCGTATAATTTTGTTCGTGAATCTTCAATTGTCTAGACGCATAAGCAATCACCTTCGTTCGTTGCATTAATACACAACCGAGACCTTGCTTTGATGCGTCACAATAAATCACAAAATCATCATTCCCTTCAGGCAATGACAATATAGGTGCCGTAGTTAGCTTTTTCTTCAATAACTGAAACGCTTTCTCTTGTTCATCATTCCATTCAAATTTCTTCCCTTTATGCGTTAATGCAGTCAAGGGTTTTGCTATTCTGGAAAAGTCTTGGATGAACCTTCTGTAGTAACCAGCTAGTCCTAAAAACTGGCGTATGTGTTTCGGAGTTTTCGGGGTTTCCCACTTTTCAACAGTTTCTATCTTTGCCGGATCCACCTTAATACCTTCTTTGTTCACTATGTGACCGAGGAATTGAACTTCTTCCAACCAAAATGCACACTTTGAAAACTTAGCGTACAATTCTTCCTTCCTCAATACTTCTAACACCTTTCTCAAATGTTCACCGTGTTCTTGGTCATTCTTTGAGTAAATAAGTATGTCATCAATGAAAACAATGACAAACTTGTCAAGGTATGGTCCACACACTCGGTTCATAAGGTCCATGAACACAGCTGGTGCATTAGTTAAACCAAACGGCATGACCATAAACTCGTAATGACCGTAACGTGTTCTGAAAGCAGTCTTTGGAATATCATCTTCTTTCACCCGCATTTGATGATACCCGGAACGTAAGTCAATCTTTGAATAAACAGACGAGCCTTGTAGTTGATCAAATAAATCGTCGATTATCGGTAGTGGGTAGCGGTTCTTGATGGTAAGTTTGTTCAACTCTCGGTAGTCGATACACAACCTGAATGTACCATCTTTCTTCTTGACAAACAAAACAGGAGCTCCCCACGGTGATGTGCTTGGTCGAATGAAACCACGCTCTAAAAGTTCTTGTAATTGGCTTTGCAGTTCTTTCATCTCGCTGGGTGCGAGTCTGTAAGGAGCACGAGCTATTGGTGCAGCTCCTGGTACAAGATCTATTTGAAATTCAACGGATCGATGTGGGGGTAATCCCGGTAATTCTTTCGGAAATACATCGGGAAATTCTTTTGCAATGGGAACATCATTGATGCTCTTTTCTTCAGTTTGTACTTTCTCGACGTGTGCTAGAACAGCATAGCAACCTTTTCTTATTAGTTTTTGTGCCTTCAAATTACTAATAAGATGTAGCTTCGTGTTGCCCTTTTCTCCGTACACCATTAAGGGTTTTCCTTTTTCTCGTATAATGCGAATTGCATTTTTGTAACAAACGATCTCCGCTTTCACTTCTTTCAACCAGTCCATACCGATTATCACATCAAAACTCCCTAACTCTACTGGTATCAAATCAATCTTAAATGTTTCGCTAACTAGTTTAATTTCTCGATTCCGACATATATTATCTGCTGAAATTAATTTACCATTTGCTAATTCGAGTAAAAATTTACTATCCAAAGGCGTCAATGGACAACTTAATTTAGCACAAAAATCTCTACTCATATAGCTTCTATCCGCACCCGAATCAAATAAAACGTAAGCAGATTTATTGTCAATAAGAAACGTACCCGTAACAAGCTCCGGGTCTTCCTGTGCCTCTACCGCATTAATATTGAAAACTCTTCCACGGCCTTGTCCATTCGTGTTCTCCTGGTTCGGGCAATTTCTAATAATGTGGCCTGGTTTTCCACATTTATAACAAACTACATTGGCATAACTTGCTCCGACACTACTTGCTCCGCCATTACTCGTTCCGACACCATTTGTTCCTTTCGTTCTATTAACCCCTGGTCCGTAGACCTCACACTTCGCCGCGCTATGACCATTTCTTTTACACTTGTTGCAAAATTTGGTGCAGAACCCCGAGTGATTCTTTTCACACCTTTGGCATAGTTGCTTCTGATTGTTGTTGTTGTTGCGGTTATTATTGTTGTTGGGATGATTGTTGTAGTTGCTGTTGTTGTTGTTGTTGTTGTTGTTGTTGTTGTTGTTGGGCCGTTGGTTGTAGTTGCAATTGATGTTGCGATTGTTGGGATAATTGTTGCGATTATTGTTGTAATTGCTGTTGTTGTTGTATTGGTGATTCTTATCACCGTTTTCCTCCCACTTTCTTTTGACTTGCTTCACATTGGCCTCTTCAGCAGTCTGTTCTTTAATTCTTTCTTCAATCTGGTTCACTAGTTTGTGAGCCATTCTACATGCCTGTTGTATGGAGGCGGGCTCGTGTGAACTTATATCTTCTTGGATTCTTTCCGGTAATCCTTTCACAAATGCGTCGATCTTCTCTTCCTCATCTTCGAATGCTCCCGGACACAATAGGCACAATTCTGTGAATCGTCTTTCGTACGTGGTAATATCAAATCCTTGGGTTCGTAACCCTCTAAGTTCTGTCTTGAGCTTATTGACCTCGGTTCTGGGACGGTACTTCTCGTTCATCAAGTGCTTGAATGCTGACCACGGTAGTGCGTACGCATCATCTTGTCCCACTTGCTCTAGATAGGTATTCCACCATGTTAACGCAGAACCTGTGAAGGTATGCGTAGCGTACTTCACTTTGTCCTCTTCAGTACACTTACTTATGGCAAACACCGATTCAACCTTCTCGGTCCACCGTTTCAATCCGATCGGTCCTTCGGTTCCATCAAATTCCAAAGGTTTGCAGGCAGTGAATTCTTTGTAGGTGCATCCTACACGATTTCCTGTACTGCTAGATCCAAGGTTATTGTTGGTATGTAGCGCAGCCTGTACTGCGGCTATGTTTGAAGCTAGAAAAGTACGGAATTCCTCTTCATTCATATTCACGGTGTGTCGAGTAGTCGGTGCCATTTCCTTCAAAATAGTTAAATGGAACAAGTTAATCATACAGAATATTAAGAGTAGTTAATAGTATTTCGTAGCATAATATGAACTCATTTATAAAAGCTTTTTCTTCATATTAGCGTTTTATAAGTTTAAATTCGGGTAGTACCTACCCGTTAAGTTCATACTTAGTAGCTAATATACAATTCAACTACTACAATTCTATATGAAAAACTGATTATAATAATATTTCGCGTTCAAACTTTTATACAATATTTTACAAACTTACAATACCGCTTATTTTACATAAAGCATGAAATATAGCACACAATAACTTTGATACAAGATAGTTGTGAAGACAATTCTAGCTAGTACACAAGTCGTTCAGCAAAGGCAATAAAGACACGTAATTCATACGTCCAGAAACAAGTCATGCATTCTGGTTTTACTAGGACTACTTCCCATCCTTGGTCTTGTGCAACATAACCGTTATGGCCGTTGATAAGACAGCGTGTTGTAACATCATCAAAGGGACGAGGGTTACGTAATGTCCAACAGTCCCGTAATAATCTAAAAACCTCATTTCTTACCCCAATTACCGACTCCGTCACTTGTGGAAACGTTTTGTTTAATAGTTGTAGCCCAATGTTCTTGTTCTCACTTTGGTGAGAAGCGAACATTACTAATCCGTAAGCATAACATGCTTCTTTATGTTGCATGTTAGCCGCTTTTTCTAAATCACGAAGTCCAATATTCGGATATATTGAGTCAAAATAATTTCTTAACCCGTTGCGTAAAATAGCATTTGGGTTCCCCGCAATATATGCGTCAAAGTAAACACATCGTAACTTATGGGTTTCCCAATGTGATATCCCCCATCTTTCAAATGAAAGTCTCTTATAAACCAAGACATTCTTGGAATGTTCTTCGAATGTCTTACAAACTGATCTCGCCTTAAATAGTTGTGCCGAAGAATTCTGGCCGACTCTAGACAAGATTTCATCAATCATGTCTCCGGGTAGGTCTCTTAAAATATTGGGTTGTCTATCCATTTTGTGTTTTTAAACTGTAAAATAGACAAGAGTTAGATTCATAAAAAAAATACTTATTAATACAAGCAATTTTTACATATATCATAAAGCATAAGAACACTATATTCCATATATTATACCACACGAATACAACTATCTTATTCCGACTCGCTCGTTTCTTCTTCTTCGGTTTTGGTTCGTTTTGCCAAGTTTCTAGGGATATATGATGTTCCCCTAATACGAGCCGTCGTTGTCCACATTGGTTTAGAAAAACCTGGTGGTTTAGAGGTTCCCGGGTCATTGTTACAACTTAAGGACTTCGGGGGTTGATGATACATATAAAGTTCATCGGGGTTGGAATTAGATTTCTCTATTTTTATGCCCTTTCCCTTATTATTTTCTTTTGCCTTTTTAAATTCAGTTGGGGTAATTTCTATAACATCATCGGAATTCTCGTCGGAATCCGATTCATCGGAGAATTGGTAATCCTCCCAATATTTTGCTTCCTTGGCGGAAACACCATTGACCATAATTAACTTTGGTCGGTTGGTTGAGGATTTTCTTTTACTTAACCGTTTTATTATTTCCCCCACCGGTTCTATTTCTTCATCCGGTTCCGATTCTTCTTCCGGTTCCGATTCTTCTTCCGGTTCCGACTCTTCTTCCGGTTCCTCTTCGGGAACTTGTGAATCATTCCACAAATCATTCCAATTTACATTTGACTCTTCATTATTATTAGGTGAGTCAATGGGACTTGTTCTAGAGGTAGACATCTATCACATAATATCAAACACGTTAAGAGATTAATATATCACATAATATTCATATGTTAAAAATATATAGTTTCCAACAAAAATGTTAAGCAATCATTTTTAAAGAAAACACGGTCGAAGTCCAGACTCACTAATGCATCCTAACAAACTCGATAAGACACACTAATGCAAATTTTCTGGTTCTCTAAGACCAACGCTCTGATACCAACTGAAATGTCCCGTTCTTATTGATTAAAAACGTTCCATATTAATTGATTTCGTTGCGAGGTTTTGACCTCTATATGAGACGTTTTTCAAAGACTGCATTCATTTTTAAACAAACCATAACCTTTATTTCATCAATAAAGGTTTAAAAAGCTTTACGTAGATTATCAAATAATGATAATCTAAAATATCCTGTTTACACACGACCATTACATAATGGTTTACAATACAAATATGTTACAACAAAATAAGTTTCTTGAATGCAGTTTTTACACAATATCATACAAGCATGGACTCCAAATCTTGTCCTTATTTAAGTATGCGACAGCGGAAGCTCTTAATAATCACCTGAGAATAAACATGCTTAAAACGTCAACAAAAATGTTGGTGAGTTATAGGTTTAACCTATATATATCAAATCGTAACAATAGACCACAAGATTTCATATTTCAATACACATCCCATACATAGAGATAAAAATCATTCATATGGTGAACACCTGGTAACCGACAATAACAAGATGCATATATAAGAATATCCCCATCATTCCGGGACACCCTTCGGATATGATATAAATTTCGAAGTACTAAAGCATCCGGTACTTTGGATGGGGTTTGTTAGGCCCAATAGATCTATCTTTAGGATTCGCGTCAATTAGGGTGTCTGTTCCCTAATTCTTAGATTACCAGACTTAATAAAAAGGGGCATATTCGATTTCGATAATTCAACCATAGAATGTAGTTTCACGTACTTGTGTCTATTTTGTAAATCATTTATAAAACCTGCATGTATTCTCATCCCAAAAATATTAGATTTTAAAAGTGGGACTATAACTCACTTTCACAGATTTTTACTTCGTCGGGAAGTAAGACTTGGCCACTGGTTGATTCACGAACCTATAACAATATATACATATATATCAAAGTATGTTCAAAATATATTTACAACACTTTTAATATATTTTGATGTTTTAAGTTTATTAAGTCAGCTGTCCTCGTTAGTAACCTACAACTAGTTGTCCACAGTTAGATGTACAGAAATAAATCGATAAATATTATCTTGAATCAATCCACGACCCAGTGTATACGTATCTCAGTATTGATCACAACTCAAACTATATATATTTTGGAATCAACCTCAACCCTGTATAGCTAACTCCAACATTCACATATAGAGTGTCTATGGTTGTTCCGAAATATATATAGATGTGTCGACATGATAGGTCGAAACATTGTATACGTGTCTATGGTATCTCAAGATTACATAATATATAATACAAGTTGATTAAGTTATGGTTGGAATAGATTTGTTACCAATTTTCACGTAGCTAAAATGAGAAAAATTATCCAATCTTGTTTTACCCATAACTTCTTCATTTTAAATCCGTTTTGAGTGAATCAAATTGCTATGGTTTCATATTGAACTCTATTTTATGAATCTAAACAAAAAAAGTATAGGTTTCTAGTAGGAAAAATAAGTTACAAGTCGTTTTTGTAAAGGTAGTCATTTCAGTCGAAAGAACGACGTCTAGATGACCATTTTAGAAAACATACTTCCACTTTGAGTTTAACCATAATTTTTGGATATAGTTTCATGTTCATAATAAAAATCATTTTCTCAGAATAACAACTTTTAAATCAAAGTTTATCATAGTTTTTAATTAACTAACCCAAAACAGCCCGCGGTGTTACTACGACGGCGTAAATCCGGTTTTACGGTGTTTTTCGTGTTTCCAGGTTTTAAATCATTAAGTTAGCATATCATATAGATATAGAACATGTGTTTAGTTGATTTTAAAAGTCAAGTTAGAAGGATTAACTTTTGTTTGCGAACAAGTTTAGAATTAACTAAACTATGTTCTAGTGATTACAAGTTTAAACCTTCGAATAAGATAGCTTTATATGTATGAATCGAATGATGTTATGAACATCATTACTACCTTAAGTTCCTTGGATGAACCTACTGGAAAAGAGAAAAAT
Source organism: Rutidosis leptorrhynchoides (assembly GCF_046630445.1). Classification (NCBI taxonomy): domain Eukaryota; kingdom Viridiplantae; phylum Streptophyta; class Magnoliopsida; order Asterales; family Asteraceae; genus Rutidosis; species Rutidosis leptorrhynchoides. Next base: position 562,673,506 of record NC_092335.1, read on the forward strand.
GGATCTAGCTTCAATGGATCCTTGGATGGCTCAAAGTTCTTGAAGCAAAATCATGACACGAAAACAAGTTCAAGTAAGATCATCACTTGAAATAAGATTGTTATAGTTATAGAAATTGAACCAAAGTTTGAATATGATTATTACCTTGTATTAGAATGATAACCTACTGTAAGAAACAAAGATTTCTTGAGGTTGGATGATCACCTTACAAGATTGGAAGTGAGCTAGCAAACTTGAAAGTATTCTTGATTTTATGAAACTAGAACTTTTGGAATTTATGAAGAACACTTAGAACTTGAAGATAGAACTTGAGAGAGTTCAATTAGATGAAGAAAATTGAAGAATGAAAGTGTTTGTAGGTGTTTTTGGTCGTTGGTGTATGGATTAGATATAAAGGATATGTAATTTTGTTTTCATGTAAATAAGTCATGAATGATTACTCATATTTTTGTAATCTTATGAGATATTTCATGCTAGTTGCCAAATGATGGTTCCCACATGTGTTAGGTGACTCACATGGGCTGCTAAGAACTGATCATTGGAGTGTATATACCAATAGTACATACATCTAAAAGCTGTGTATTGTACGAGTACGAATACGGGTGCATACGAGTAGAATTGTTGATGAAACTGAACGAGAATGTAATTGTAAGCATTTTTGTTAAGTAGAAGTATTTTGATAAGTGTATTGAAGTCTTTCAAAAGTGTATAAATACATATTAAAACACTACATGTATATACATTTTAACTGAGTCGTTAAGTCATCGTTAGTCGTTACATGTAAGTGTTGTTTTGAAACCTTTAGGTTAACGATCTTGTTAAATGTTGTTAACCCAATGTTTATAATAACAAAAGAGATTTTAAATTATTATATTATCATGATATTATGATGTACGAATATCTCTTAATATGATATATATACATTAAATGTCGTTACAACGATAAACGTTACATATATGTCTCGTTTCAAAATCATTAAGTTAGTAGTCTTGTTTTTACATATGTAGTTCATTGTTAATATAATTAATGATATGTTTACTTATCATAATATCATGTTAACTATATATATAACCATATATATGTCATCATATAGTTTTTTTACAAGTTTTAACGTTCGTGAATCACCGGTCAACTTGGGTGGTCAATTGTCTATATGAAACCTATTTCAATTAATCAAGTCTTAACAAGTTTGATTGCTTAACATGTTGGAAACATTTAATCATGTAAACATCAATCTCAATTAATATATATAAACATGGAAAAGTTCGGGTCACTACAACAGTTACCAGACTAGGGAATATTTTTGTTCAACTCACAATGAATAATTTAAACCAACTTCCACTTATGTCCCAAAATATAAAATAAATTGCATGTATTCTCATCCCAAAAGATTTAAAATAGAAAATGGGACTATAACTCACCTTAATAGCAAACGAAGTAACCACACAAATATGCGAACAGCAAATGAAGTAAAGTGACCAGGAATGATCACAACGCCGACCTATAAATAAAGAAGGTCGATATAAATAACTAACTTAGGTCATGTCTTAGTATGATAGCTATTGTACATGTTGCAAATAGTCATAGAACAATACTCAACATGCATCAGTTTGATCGGAACAGCGTACGGACACACACTTTCTATTTTTAGAAAGTTTCTATTTTTAGCAGGTTTCCATTTTTGGAAAGTTTCTATTTTAGGAAAGTTTCTATTTTTGAAAAGTTTCTATTTTTGGAAAGTTTCCAAATTTAGAAAGTTTCTATTTTTAGAAAGTTTTAAGTTAGGAAAGTTTTCTTATTTAGAAAGTCAACAAAAGTCAACTGAATGTCAAAGTCAACCGAAAGTCAACCTTGGTCAAACATAGTCAACGTTAATTTTAAAACTGTAAGTTGTAATAATAATGTAAGTTATAATTTTTATTAAAGTTAAATATGTCTAATTATGTCATAACATAAGTTTAATTAAATTAAAATGAATTATTATAGTTAATATAAGTTTAAATGATATAATTAATATAACATAAGTATTTAATTAATTAATTAAATATTAGTCATAATATAAGTATTATTAATTAATAATAAATTTTAAATCATATCATAAGTATTATTAATTAATAATGAATTATTAATCATATCATAAGTTTCTAATTATAATTATTAAATCATAAGTATTTAATAATTAAATTATAATTAAATAATAACTAAGCCTTATAATAATTAAATAATTAATTAATCTTTATTATAAGTCTTATAATAATAATCTTATAATATAAGTTTAATACTTATCATAAGTATTTTCCATTAATAATAAAAGTATTATTAATCATAAGTTTAATTAAAATGTTAATTAAATCATAAGTAATAATTAAATGATATAATAAATATATATCATAAGTCTTAAATTATAATAATTACTTTTTATATCATAAGTAATTAAATGATAATGAAATTCATTATTTATATCATAAGTTTAATAATTAATCACAAGTTTTAAATCAAAAGTTCATCGGGTCGTATCTTGAGTCCCGTGTGTCGGTTTTCGGCGAGCCTTACATATATCTCTGCCTAATCAAACCACCCGACACTTCGGTACACTCAAGAACACACCAAGAACATCCCACAAGTCGTGATGATCAGCCAAGACATCACTTGAAACTTTAATTCAATCAAAATCATGTTTTAGACGCAACGGGTGATTCGTGGCTCGGATTTAGATGACCCGAACATGAAAGTTTGTCCCATCATTGATCCTAACACACTAACACACCCTAAAGTCTCCAAATATAGTCACAAAGTCGGACCAAACCTGGTTCATACCAATATCACATTTCAATCTTAACAAAATACCACTTTGATCATATCTAGGGCTCCTGGAATCGAAACGACATGAATCCGGAGTCTAAAATTAATGTTTTGATGAGAGGAACTCATCTAGATATTTTATTTTAACTTTTATAACAGTCACAATATCAGAAATACACGAAATAGCTGCTGCCCCAATTTTATCAAACCGAAAATATGTGTTTATGAGTAATTCTATGCATACAAACACCATTACAACAACAAATAATCATCATACTATTAAAATATAATCAAAATACAGAAAACTAAAGAAAAATTAAAAATCTAGGGTTAGGGTTTATACCCTAATCAAGAATCAAATGATGTAGTCGCGTAGAGAACGAAGAGATGAATCCGATTATACTAAAAGCCCATTGATCCAAGCTTGTTTTGATTGAAGATGATGATGAACATGGTGGAGGTTAGAGACGGCTCAATGGAGAAAAAGAGAGGAAGAGAGAAAAATAAAAGTGTAAATGAGAAAGACTAGGTCAAAAAAAGAAACAAGTAGTAAAACATGAAAGTAATTTGTGAAATGAGCTAAACCACCCCCTATGTGGGATTTTCGGCCAAAAGAGGGGTAGGGTAGGCCCCTTAGTGGGCCAATTTGATAAATGGAAGAATTCTTGTGGCCCTAGTGCCCGAACGAAGCCCGAAGCGCGAAAACACCGCTACGCGATTAAATATTCAGAGAGATAACGCATACGCGACAAAAAAAATATATAAATACTATATATATTCATATGACATCAAAATATCATATTTAAAATAATTTGGACTTAAAAATCCTAAAAGCTTGACCGTTGGTTTGAAAACCAAAAAGATTCGCCGGATAGAAATCCACGACACGTAGAAACGTACAACTTAAAATATGAATACAAATATTCATATAACACATAATAATTAATATATTATTAAAAAAATAATAATATATATCATAGAAATGAGGTGGCATGAATAACAGTTAACGGTTGTTAAATAATTAACGGTAAAAGATAACGGAAAGAGTAGGGTCATTACAGTACTCCATCTGGCGGCGCATACTAATGATTTAAAAAACGCGTTTAATGAAGTGACATTAGATTCAATTTTATACCCGTTATACATAATTACATTGCGAGTAAATAATAGGCCTTACAATGATATATACCATGCTAATCATGTATACACAAAACTAATAATAAGATATAAATTGAAAACGTTCAAATAGAACATTAAAAATGAGTAAAATGTCTTTTTTCGGCATCCTGACTACCTCGATGTCAAGACACTATCCAGGAGTATTGATGTTAGGGTCATTTTAGGGTGATCTCGAGAATTTCAGCACAATCTGAAACCGAAGGTTATGCGCCGCCAAATAGTACTCCATCTGGCGGCGCATATTAAGGATTTAAAAAAGCGTGTTTAATGAAAAGACATTAAAACAATATGTACCGTGCTAAGTCATGCATATAAAAAAGGAATAATATAAATAAAATTCAAAACGGCAAAATCGAAAAAAGGCAAAATTGAAGGCTTTCGAGGTCTCGTTTCGAAAAATATTTGTGAAAAACCGCCTATGGCAGTTTGTGTCACACCCCTAAAATGGGACCGGGGGTAACTGTGACTAACTAATATCATAACACAAGTGTATAAATGAGAACGACTCTAAATGAGACATTTTATTTATTAAATAAACAGCGGGAGCGTTATTCAAAGTTTTACATCATAAGAGTACTGTAAATGGGAAATGTCTAAATAGAATGATAAATATGAATGATGGACTCCATGCAAGCAGCAAAGCATACATCAATCATCTAGTAGCAAGTAGCAGCTAGCTCAATCATCACCTGAGACAAAACATGCTTAAAGTGTCAACCAAAAAGGTTGAGTGAAATTCATAGGTTTATAAATAATATTCAAAGTTTTAGACCACAAGATTTAGTTTAAAGTTGATCAATATAGATATATCAATCTAAAAGTGTTATACTGCAGTTTGTAATATCGCTACTAAACAAGTTTACCCTATGACACGTTGTACTGTCAGTGTCGTGGAATCATTATTATGTAACCAAAGACCAGCGGTCAAATGGTTAGAGAAGTTACTCTCAATAGGCCTACTCACAATAATTAAGTTTGCATTTATATGTAGCAATTAACGATATTACGGTAGGGATTTAGCATGAATCAAAGCAAGACAGCATAGTTAACAGTTGAGTACTTGTGTCTAAGCGTAAAACAGTTTAAAAGCAAGCATGTGTCTCAACCTAAGTTGTAAACAGTTATGAAATAGTAAAAATGGAGCTATGAAGTTCACCTTAGTAGCACAGAAGAGTATTCCACAAACGAAAAAATTGAACGAAAGGACGTGACCGATATCTCAACCTAAAGATAGAACTTATGATCAGACATTGCCTAACAGACAATAGTATATAGTGCTATATTAATAGTAATGGTTCACTAAAGAATTTCCATTTTTGAAAGGTTACTATTTATGGAAAGTTTCCACTTATAGTATGTTTCTAGTTTAGGAAGTTCGGGTTATAATCCATTACAAAGAGTTGTACAACTTTGCCCAAACCTCGTTGCTATCAAGTAAGTTGAAATGTCCCGTTCTTATTGATTAAAAACGTTCCATATTAATTGATTTCGTTGCGAGGATTTGACCTCTATATGAGACGTTTTTCAAAGACTGCATTCATTTTTAAAACAAACCATAACCTTTATTTCATAGATAAAGGTTTTAAAAAGCTTTACGTAGATTATCAAATAATGATAATCTAAAATATCCTGTTTACACACGACCATTACATAATGGTTTACAATACAAATATGTTACAACAAAATAAGTTTCTTGAATGCAGTTTTTACACAATATCATACAAGCATGGACTCCAAATCTCGTCCTTATTTAAGTATGCGACAGCGGAAGCTCTTAATAATCACCTGAGAATAAACATGCTTAAAACGTCAACAAAAATGTTGGTGAGTTATAGGTTTAACCTATATATATCAAATCATAATAATAGACCACAAGATTTCATATTTCAATACACATCCCATACATAGAGATAAAAATCATTCATATGGTGAACACCTGGTAACCGACATTAACAAGATGCATATATAAGAATATCCCCATCATTCCGGGACACCCTTCGGATATGATATAAATTTCGAAGTACTAAAGCATCCAGTACTTTGGATGGGGTTTGTTAAGCCCAATAGATCTATCTTTAGGATTCGCGTCAATTAGGGTGTCAGTTCCCTAATTCTTAGATTACCAGACTTAATAAAAAGGGGCATATTCGATTTCGATAATCCAACCATAGAATGTAGTTTCACGTACTTGTGTCTATTTTGTAAATCATTTATAAAACCTGCATGTATTCTCATCCCAAAAATATTAGATTTTAAAAGTGGGACTATAACTTACTTTCACAGATTTTTACTTCGTCGGGAAGTAAGACTTGGCCACTGGTTGATTCACGAACCTATAACAATATATACATGTATATCAAAGTATGTTCATAATATATTTACAACACTTTTAATATATTTTGATGTTTTAAGTTTATTAAGTCAGCTGTCCTCGTTAGTAGCCTACAACTCGTTGTCCACAGTTAGATGTACAGAAATAAATCGATAAATATTATCTTGAATCAATCCACGACCCAGTGTATACGTATCTCAGTATTGATCACAACTCAAACTATATATATTTTGGAATCAACCTCAACCCTGTATAGCTAACTCCAACATTCACATATAGAGTGTCTATGGTTGTTCCGAAATATATATAGATGTGTCGACATGATAGGTCGAAACATTGTATACGTGTCTATGGTATCTCAAGATTACATAATATACAATACAAGTTGATTAAGTTATGGTTGGAATAGATTTGTTACCAATTTTCACGTAGCTAAAATGAGAAAAATTATCCAATCTTGTTTTACCCATAACTTCTTCATTTTAAATCCGTTTTGAGTGAATCAAATTGCTATGGTTTCATATTGAACTCTATTTTATGAATCTAAATAGAAAAAGTATAGGTTTATAGTTGAAAAAATAAGTTACAAGTCGTTTTTGTAAAGGTAGTCATTTCAGTCGAAAGAACGACGTCTAGATGACCATTTTAGAAAACATACTTCCACTTTGAGTTTAACCATAATTTTTGGATATAGTTTCATATTCATAATAAAAATCATTTTCTCAGAATAACAACTTTTAAATCAAAGTTTATCATAGTTTTTAATTAACTAACCCAAAACAGCCCGCGGTGTTACTACGACGGCGTAAATCCGGTTTTACGGTGTTTTTCGTGTTTCCAGGTTTTAAATCATTAAGTTAGCATATCATATAGATATAGAACATGTTTTTAGTTTATTTTAAAAGTCAAGTTAGAAGGATTAACTTTTGTTTGCGAACAAGTTTAGAATTAACTAAACTATGTTCTAGTGATTACAAGTTTAAACCTTCGAATAAGATAGCTTTATATGTATGAATCGAATGATGTTATGAACATCATTACTACCTTAAGTTCCTTGGATAAACCTACTGGAAAAACGAAAAATGGATCTAGCTTCAATGGATCCTTGGATGGCTCGAAGTTCTTGAAGTAGAATCATGACACGAAAACAAGTTCAAGTAAGATCATCACTTGAAATAAGATTGTTATAGTTATAGAAATTGAACCAAAGTTTGAATATGATTATTACCTTGTATTAGAAGGATAACCTACTGTAAGAAACAAAGATTTCTTGAGGTTGGATGATCACCTTACAAGATTGGAAGTGAGCTAGCAAACTTGAAAGTATTCTTGATTTTATGAAACTAGAACTTTTGGAATTTATGAAGAACACTTAGAACTTGAAGATAGAACTTGAGAGAGATCAATTAGATGAAGAAAATTGAAGAATGAAAGTGTTTGTAGGTGTTTTTGGTCGTTGGTGTATGGATTAGATATAAAGGATATGTAATTTTGTTTTCATGTAAATAAGTCATGAATGATTACTCATATTTTTGTAATTTTATGAGATATTTCATGCTAGTTGCCAAATTATGGTTCCCACATGTGTTAGGTGACTCACATGGGCTGCTAAGAGCTGATCATTGGAGTGTATATACCAATAGTACATACATCTAAAAGCTGTGTATTGTACGAGTACGAATACGGGTGCATACGAGTAGAATTGTTGATGAAACTGAATGAGGATGTAATTGTAAGCATTTTTGTTAAGTAGAAGTATTTTGATAAGTGTATTGAAGTCTTTCAAAAGTGTATAAATACATATTTAAACACTACATGTATATACATTTTAACTGAGTCGTTAAGTCATCGTTAGTCGTTACATGTAAGTGTTGTTTTGAAAACTTTAGGTTAACGATCTTGTTAAATGTTGTTAACGCAATGTTTATAATATCAAATGAGATTTTAAATTATTATATTATCATGATATTATCATGTATGAATATCTCTTAATATGATATATATACATTAAATGTCTTTACAACGATAATCGTTACATATATGTCTCGTTTAAAAATCATTAAGTTAGTAGTCTTGTTTTTACATATGTAGTTCATTGTTAATATACTTAATGATATGTTTACTTATCATAGTATCATGTTAACTATATATATATCCATATATATGTCATCATATAGTTTTTACAAGTTTTAACGTTCGTGAATCACCGGTCAGCTTGGGTGGTCTATTGTCTATATGAAACATATTTCAATTAATCAAGTCTTAACAAGTTTGATTGCTTAACATGTTGGAAACATTTAATCATGTAAATATCAATCTCAATTAATATATATAAACATGGAAAAGTTCGGGTCACTACAGTACCTACCCGTTAAATAAATTTCGTCCCGAAATTTTAAGCTGTTGAAGGTGTTGACGAATCTTCTGGAAATAGATGCGGGTATTTCTTCTTCATCTGATCTTCACGCTCCCAGGTGAACTCGGGTCCTCTACGAGCATTCCATCGAACCTTAACAATTGGTATCTTGTTTTGCTTAAGTCTTTTAACCTCACGATCCATTATTTCGACGGGTTCTTCGATGAATTGAAGTTTTTCGTTGATTTGGATTTCATCTAACGGAATAGTGAGATCTTCTTTAGCAAAACATTTCTTCAAATTCGAGACGTGGAAAGTGTTATGTACAGCCGCGAGTTGTTGAGGTAACTCTAGTCGGTAAGCTACTGGTCCGACACGATCAATAATCTTGAATGATCCAATATACCTTGGATTTAATTTCCCACGTTTACCAAATCGAACAACGCCTTTCCAAGGTGCAACTTTAAGCATGATCATCTCTCCAATTTCAAATTCTATATCTTTTCTTTTAATGTCAGCGTAGCTCTTTTGTCGACTTTGGGTGGTTTTCAACCATTGTTGAATTTGGATGATCTTCTCGGTAGTTTCTTGTATAATCTCCGGACCCGTAATCTGTCTATCCCCCACTTCACTCCAACAAATCGGAGACCTGCACTTTCTACCATAAAGTGCTTCAAACGGCGCCATCTCAATGCTTGAATGGTAGCTGTTGTTGTAGGAAAATTCTGCTAACGGTAGATGTCGATCCCAACTGTTTCCAAAATCAATAACACATGCTCGTAGCATGTCTTCAAGCGTTTGTATCGTCCTTTCGCTCTGCCCATCAGTTTGTGGATGATAGGCAGTACTCATGTCTAGACGAGTTCCTAATGCTTGCTGTAATGTCTTCCAGAATCTTGAAATAAATCTGCCATCCCTATCAGAGATAATAGAGATTGGTATTCCATGTCTGGAGACGACTTCCTTCAAATACAGTCATGCTAACTTCTCCATCTTGTCATCTTCTCTTATTGGCAGGAAGTGTGCTGATTTGGTGAGACGATCAACTATTACCCAAATAGTATCAAAACCACTTGCAGTCCTTGGCAATTTAGTGATGAAATCCATGGTAATGTTTTCCCATTTCCATTCCGGGATTTCGGGTTGTTGAAGTAGACCTGATGGTTTCTGATGCTCAGCTTTGACCTTAGAACACGTCAAACATTCTCCTACATATTTAGCAACATCGGCTTTCATACCCGGCCACCAAAAATGTTTCTTGAGATCCTTGTACATCTTCCCCGTTCCAGGATGTATTGAGTATCTGGTTTTATGAGCTTCTCTAAGTACCATTTCTCTCATATCTCCAAATTTTGGTACCCAAATCCTTTCAGCCCTATACCGGGTTCCGTCTTCCCGAATATTAAGATGCTTCTCCGATCCTTTGGGTATTTCATCCTTTAAATTTCCCTCTTTTAAAACTCCTTGTTGTGCCTCCTTTATTTGAGTAGTAATGTTATTATGAATCATTATATTCATAGATTTTACTCGAATGGGTTCTCTGTCCTTCCTGCTCAAGGCATCGGCTACCACATTTGCCTTCCCCGGGTGGTAACGAATCTCAAAGTCGTAATCATTCAATAATTCAATCCACCTACGCTGCCTCATATTCAGTTGTTTCTGATTAAATATGTGTTGAAGACTTTTGTGGTCGGTATATATAATACTTTTGACCCCATATAAGTAGTGCCTCCAAGTCTTTAATGCAAAAACAACCGCGCCTAATTCCAAATCATGCGTCGTATAATTTTGTTCGTGAATCTTCAATTGTCTAGACGCATAAGCAATCACCTTCGTTCGTTGCATTAATACACAACCGAGACCTTGCTTTGATGCATCACAATAAATCACAAAATCATCATTCCCTTCAGGCAATGACAATATAGGTGCCGTAGTTAGCTTTTTCTTCAATAACTGAAACGCTTTCTCTTGTTCATCATTCCATTCAAATTTCTTCCCTTTATGCGTTAATGCAGTCAAGGGTTTTGCTATTCTGGAAAAGTCTTGGATGAACCTTCTGTAGTAACCAGCTAGTCCTAAAAACTGGCGTATGTGTTTCGGAGTTTTCGGGGTTTCCCACTTTTCAACAGTTTCTATCTTTGCCGGATCCACCTTAATACCTTCTTTGTTCACTATGTGACCGAGGAATTGAACTTCTTCCAACCAAAATGCACACTTTGAAAACTTAGTGTACAATTCTTCCTTCCTCAATACTTCTAACACCTTTCTCAAATGTTCACCGTGTTCTTGGTCATTCTTTGAGTAAATAAGTATGTCATCAATGAAAACAATGACAAACTTGTCAAGGTATGGTCCACACACTCGGTTCATAAGGTCCATGAACACAGCTGGTGCATTAGTTAAACCAAACGGCATGACCATAAACTCGTAATGACCGTAACGTGTTCTGAAAGCAGTCTTTGGAATATCATCTTCTTTCACCCGCATTTGATGATACCCGGAACGTAAGTCAATCTTTGAATAAACAGACGAGCCTTGTAGTTGATCAAATAAGTCATCGATTCTCGGTAGTGGGTAGCGGTTCTTGATGGTAAGTTTGTTCAACTCTCGGTAGTCGATACACAACCTGAATGTACCATCTTTCTTCTTGACAAACAAAACAGGAGCTCCCCACGGTGATGTGCTTGGTCGAATGAAACCACGCTCTAAAAGTTCTTGTAATTGGCTTTGTAGTTCTTTCATCTCGCTGGGTGCGAGTCTGTAAGGAGCACGAGCTATTGGTGCAGCTCCTGGTACAAGATCTATTTGAAATTCAACGGATCGATGTGGGGGTAATCCCGGTAATTCTTTCGGAAATACATCAGGAAATTCTTTTGCGACGGGAACATCATTGATGCTCTTTTCTTCAGTTTATACTTTCTCGACGTGTGCTAGAACAGCATAGCAACCTTTTCTTATTAGTTTTTGTGTCTTCAAATTACTAATAAGATGTAGCTTCGTGTTGCCCTTTTCTCCGTACACCATTAAGGGTTTTCCTTTTTCTCGTATAATGCGAATTGCATTTTTGTAACAAACGATCTCCGCTTTCACTTCTTTCAACCAGTCCATACCGATTATCACATCAAAACTCCCTAACTCTACTGGTATCAAATCAATCTTAAATGTTTCGCTAACCAGTTTAATTTCTCGATTCCGACATATATTATCTGCTGAAATTAATTTACCATTTGCTAATTCGAGTAAAAATTTACTATCCAAAGGCGTCAATGGACAACTTAATTTAGCACAAAAATCTCTACTCATATAGCTTCTATCCGCACCCGAATCAAATAAAACGTAAGCAGATTTATTGTCAATAAGAAACGTACCCGTAACAAGCTCCGGGTCTTCCTGTGCCTCTGCCGCATTAATATTGAAAACTCTTCCATGGCCTTGTCCATTCGTGTTCTCCTGGTTCGGGTAATTTCTAATAATGTGGCCCGGTTTTCCACATTTATAACAAACTACATTGGCATAACTTGCTCCGACACTACTTGCTCCGCCATTACTCGTTCCGACACCATTTGTTCCTTTCGTTCTATTAACCCCTGGTCCGTAGACCTCACACTTCACCGCGCTATGACCATTTCTTTTACACTTGTTGCAAAATTTGGTGCAGAACCCCGAGTGATTCTTTTCACACCTTTGGCATAGCTGCTTCTGATTGTTGTTGTTGTTGCGGTTATTATTGTTGTTGGGATGATTGTTGTAGTTGCTGTTGTTGATGTTGTTGTTGTTGTTGTTGTTGGGCCGTTTGTTGTAGTTGCGATTGATGTTGCGATTGTTGGGATAATTGTTGCGATTATTGTTGTAATTGCTGTTGTTGTTGTATTGGTGATTCTTATCACCGTTTTCCTCCCACTTTCTTTTGACTTGCTTCACATTGGCCTCTTCAGCAGTCTGTTCTTTAATTCTTTCTTCAATCTGGTTCACGAGTTTGTGATTCATTCTACATGCCTGTTGTATGGAGGCGGGCTCGTGTGAACTTATATCTTCTTGGATTCTTTCCGGTAATCCTTTCACAAACGCGTCGATCTTCTCTTCCTCATCTTCGAATGCTCCCGGACACAATAGGCACAATTCTGTGAATCGTCTTTCGTACGTGGTAATATCAAATCCTTGGGTTCGTAACCCTCTAAGTTCTGTCTTGAGCTTATTGACCTCGGTTCTGGGACGGTACTTCTCGTTCATCAAGTGCTTGAATGCTAACCACGGTAGTGCGTACGCATCGTCTTGTCCCACTTGCTCTAGATAGGTATTCCACCATGTTAACGCAGAACCTGTGAAGGTATGCGTAGCGTACTTTACTTTGTCCTCTTCAGTACACTTACTTATGGCAAACACCGATTCGACCTTCTCGGTCCACCGTTTCAATCCGATCGGTCCTTCGGTTCCATCAAATTCCAAAGGTTTGCAGGCAGTGAATTCTTTGTAGGTGCATCCTACACAATTTCCTGTACTGCTAGATCCAAGGTTATTGTTGGTATGTAGCGCAGCCTGTACTGCGGCTATGTTTGAAGCTAGAAAAGTACGGAATTCCTCTTCATTCATATTCACGGTGTGTCGAGTAGTCGGTGCCATTTCCTTCAAAATAGTTAAATGGAACAAGTTAATCATACAGAATATTAAGAGTAGTTAATAGTATTTCGTACATAATATGAACTCATTTATAAAAGCTTTTTCTTCATATTAGCGTTTTATAAGTTTAAATTCGGGTAGTACCTACCCGTTAAGTTCATACTTAGTAGCTAATATACAATTCAACTACTACAATTCTATATGCAAAACTGATTATAATAATATTTCGCGTTCAAACTTTTACACAATATTTTACAAACTTACAATACCGCTTATTTTACATATAGCATGAAATATAGCACACAATAAATTTGATACAAGATGGTTGTGAAGATAATTCTAGCTAGTACACAAGTCGTTCAGCAAAGGCAATAAAGACACGTAATTCATACGTCCAGAAACAAGTCATGCATTCTGGTTTTACTAGGATTACTTCCCATCCTTGGTCTTGTGGAACATAACCGTTATGGCCATTGATAAGACAGCGTGTGGTAACGTCGTCAAAGGGACGAGGGTTACGTAATGTCCAACAGTCCCGTAACAATCTAAAAACCTCATTTCTTACCCCAATTACCGACTCCGTCACTTGTGGGAACGTTTTGTTTAATAGTTGTAGCCCGATGTTCTTGTTCTCACTTTGGTGAGAAGCGAACATTACTAATCCGTAAGCATAACATGCTTCTTTATGTTGCATGTTAGCCGCTTTTTCTAAATCACGAAGTCCAATATTCGGATATATTGAGTCAAAATAATTTCTTAACCCATTGCGTAAAATAGCATTTGGGTTCCCCGCAATATATGCGTCAAAGTAAACACATCGTAACTTATGGATTTCCCAATGTGATATCCCCCATCTTTCGAACGAAAGCCTTTTATAAACCAAGGCATTCTTTGAACATTCTTCGATTGTCTTACAAACTGATCTCGCCTTAAGTAGTTGTGCCGAAGAATTCTGACCGACTCTAGACAAGATTTCATCAATCATGTCTCCGGGTAGGTCTCTTAAAATATTAGGTTGTCTATCCATTTTGTGTTTTTATACTGTAAAATAGACAAGAGTTAGATTCATAAAAAAAAATACTTATTAATACAAGCAATTTTTACATATATCATAAAGCATAAGCACACTATATTACATATATTACACCACACGAATACAACTATCTTATTCCGACTCGCTTGTTTCTTCTTCTTCGGTTTTGGTTCGTTTTGCCAAGTTTCTAGGGATATATGATGTTCCCCTAATACGAGCCGTAATTTTCCACATTGGTTTAGAAAAACCTGGTGGTTTAGAGGTTCCCGGGTCATTGTTACAACTTAAGGACTTTGGGGGTTGACGATACATATAAAGTTCATCGGGGTTGGAATTAGATTTCTCTATTTTTATGCCCTTTCCCTTATTATTTTCTTTTGCCTTTTTAAATTCAGTTGGGGTAATTTCTATAACATCATCGAAATTCTCGTCGGAATCCGATTCATCGGAGAATTGGTAATCCTCCCAATATTTTGCTTCCTTGGCGGAAACACCATTGACCATAATTAACCTTGGTCGGTTGGTTGAGGATTTTCTTTTACTTAACCGTTTTAATATTTCCCCCACCGGTTCTATTTCTTCATCCGGTTCCGATTCTTCTTCCGGTTCTGATTCTTCTTCCGGTTCCGACTCTTCTTCCGGTTCCTCTTCGGGAACTTGTGAATCAGTCCACGAATCATTCCAATTTACATTTGACTCTTCATTATTATTAGGTGAGTCAATGGGACTTGTTCTAGAGGTAGACATCTATCACATAATATCAAACGCGTTAAGAGATTAATATATCACATAATATTCACATGTTAAAAATATATAGTTTCCAACAAAATTTGTTAAGCAATCATTTTTCAAGTAAACACGGTCGAAGTCCAGACTCACTAATGCATCCTAACAAACTCGATAAGACACACTAATGCAAAATTCTGGTTCTCTAAGACCAACGCTCTGATACCAACTGAAATGTCCCGTTCTTATTGATTAAAAACGTTCCATATTAATTGATTTCGTTGCGAGGATTTGACCTCTATATGAGACGTTTTTCAAAGACTGCATTCATTTTTAAAACAAACCATAACCTTTATTTCATAGATAAAGGTTTTAAAAAGCTTTACGTAGATTATCAAATAATGATAATCTAAAATATCCTGTTTACACACGACCATTACATAATGGTTTACAATACAAATATGTTACAACAAAATAAGTTTCTTGAATGCAGTTTTTACACAATATCATACAAGCATGGACTCCAAATCTCGTCCTTATTTAAGTATGCGACAGCGGAAGCTCTTAATAATCACCTGAGAATAAACATGCTTAAAACGTTAACAAAAATGTTGGTGAGTTATAGGTTTAACCTATATATATCAAATCATAACAATAGACCACAAGATTTCATATTTCAATACACATCCCATACATAGAGATAAAAATCATTCATATGGTGAACACCTGGTAACCGACATTAACAAGATGCATATATAAGAATATCCCCATCATTCCGGGACACCCTTCGGATATGATATAAATTTCGAAGTACTAAAGCATCCGGTACTTTGGATGGGGTTTGTTAAGCCCAATAGATCTATCTTTAGGATTCGCGTCAATTAGGGTGTCTGTTCCCTAATTCTTAGATTACCAGACTTAATAAAAAGGGGCATATTCGATTTCGATAATTCAACCATAGAATGTAGTTTCACGTACTTGTGTCTATTTTGTAAATCATTTATAAAACCTGCATGTATTCTCATTCCAAAAATATTAGATTTTAAAAGTGGGACTATAACTCACTTTCACAGATTTTTACTTCGTCGGGAAGTAAGACTTGGCCACTGGTTGATTCACAAACCTATAACAATATATACATGTATATCAAAGTATGTTCATAATATATTTACAACACTTTTAATATATTTTGATGTTTTAAGTTTATTAAGTCAGCTGTCCTCGTTAGTAACCTACAACTAGTTATCCACAGTTAGATGTACAGAAATAAATCGATAAATATTATCTTGAATCAATCCACGACCCAGTGTATACGTATCTCAGTATTGATCACAACTCAAACTATATATATTTTGGAATCAACCTCAACCCTGTATAGCTAACTCCAACATTCACATATAGAGTGTCTATGGTTGTTCCGAAATATATATAGATGTGTCGACATGATAGGTCGAAACATTGTATACGTGTCTATGGTATCTCAAGATTACATAATATACAATACAAGTTGATTAAGTTATGGTTGGAATAGATTTGTTACCAATTTTCACGTAGCTAAAATGAGAAAAATTATCCAATCTTGTTTTACCCATAACTTCTTCATTTTAAATCCGTTTTGAGTGAATCAAATTGCTATGGTTTCATATTGAACTCTATTTTATGAATCTAAACAGAAAAAGTATAGGTTTATAGTCGGAAAAATAAGTTACAAGTCGTTTTTGTAAAGGTAGTCATTTCAGTCGAAAGAACGACGTCTAGATGACCATTTTAGAAAACATACTTCCACTTTGAGTTTAACCATAATTTTTGGATATAGTTTCATATTCATAATAAAAATCATTTTCTCAGAATAACAACTTTTAAATCAAAGTTTATCATAGTTTTTAATTAACTAACCCAAAACAGCCCGCGGTGTTACTACGACGGCGTAAATCCGGTTTTACGGTGTTTTTCGTGTTTCCAGGTTTTAAATCATTAAGTTAGCATATCATATAGATATAGAACATGTGTTTAGTTGATTTTAAAAGTCAAGTTAGAAGGATTAACTTTTGTTTGCGAACAAGTTTAGAATTAACTAAACTACGTTCTAGTGATTACAAGTTTAAACCTTCGAATAAGATAGCTTTATATGTACGAATCGAATGATGTTATGAACATCATTACTACCTTAAGTTCCTTGGATAAACCTACTGGAAAAGAGAAAAATGTATCTAGCTTCAATGGATCCTTGGATGGCTCGAAGTTCTTGAAGTAGAATCATGACACGAAAACAAGTTCAAGTAAGATCATCACTTGAAATAAGATTGTTATAGTTATAGAAATTGAACCAAAGTTTGAATATGATTATTACCTTGTATTAGAAGGATAACCTACTGTAAGAAACAAAGATTTCTTGAGGTTGGATGATCACCTTACAAGATTGGAAGTGAGCTAGCAAACTTGAAAGTATTCTTGATTTTATGAAACTAGAACTTTTAGAATTTATGAAGAACACTTAGAACTTGAAGATAGAACTTGAGAGAGATCAATTAGATGAAGAAAATTGAAGAATGAAAGTGTTTGTAGGTGTTTTTGGTCGTTGGTATATGGATTAGATATAAAGGATATGTAATTTTGTTTTCATGTAAATAAGTCATGAATGATTACTCATATTTTTGTAATTTTATGAGATATTTCATGCTAGTTGCCAAATGATGGTTCCCACATGTGTTAGGTGACTCACATGGGCTGCTAAGAGCTGATCATTGGAGTGTATATACCAATAGTACATACATCTAACAGCTGTGTATTGTACGAGTACGAATACGGGTGCATACGAGTAGAATTGTTGATGAAACTGAATGAGGATGTAATTGTAAGCATTTTTGTTAAGTAGAAGTATTTTGATAAGTGTATTGAAGTCTTTCAAAAGTGTATAAATACATATTTAAACACTACATGTATATACATTTTAACTGAGTCGTTAAGTCATCGTTAGTCGTTACATGTAAGTGTTGTTTTGAAAACTTTAGGTTAACGATCTTGTTAAATGTTGTTAACCCAATGTTTATAATATCAAATGAGATTTTAAATTATTATATTATCATGATATTATCATGTATGAATATCTCTTAATATGATATATATACATTAAATGTCTTTACAACGATAATCGTTACATATATGTCTCGTTTAAAAATCATTAAGTTAGTAGTCTTGTTTTTACATATGTAGTTCATTGTTAATATACTTAATGATATGTTTACTTATCATAGTATCATGTTAACTATATATATATCCATATATATGTCATCATATAGTTTTTACAAGTTTTAACGTTCGTGAATCACCGGTCAGCTTGGGTGGTCAATTGTCTATATGAAACATATTTCAATTAATCAAGTCTTAACAAGTTTGATTGCTTAACATGTTGGAAACATTTAATCATGTAAATATCAATCTCAATTAATATATATAAACATGGAAAAGTTCGGGTCACTACATAAGTCACTTTGATGATCTGTTGTTACCGGGCGTCCAGGACTCTTGACCAGAATTTAAGTCTTGGTATTCGAGATCTATAAGCGGTTCCCATAAGGCAACAAGGACCACCCTAGGCCGTAAGTAGCGGTGAGGTTAGTATAAAGTGCACGTTATCTTTTAATTATAACCTTCACGTTATAGGTGTATACACATAACGAATTACTAATGTACTTAATAATTATATATGTGATAATATAACCTAAGTATTATTTAATATTTAGTTATTATACCTTAGTAAGTCTTATATATATTAAATATAATTATCTTTAAATAAATACCTAAATTACTTCAAAAATAATAGTGTTTTATTAATCAAACATTATCCAAAAATGTCTAAATAATTAATTATCTAGAAATTATATACATAATTTTTATAGTCTTAGTTAATCATATAGATCAATAGAAAAATTTAAGAAAAAGTTTTTATTATATTTTTGTATTTATTTTTGTTTTTACCCTTAATTTATTCACAAAATAAGTTTAATTCTACATAATTACTAAATAAACCCAAAAAATTATTTTTATAATTCTATAAGTTTCTATCAGTCTACAAACCTGTAGAAAAATATTTAAAAAAATATTTTTTATTATTTTATATTTATTCTTAATTTACCTTCGAATTACATAATAATAGACTTTAATTCTATAATAATTACCAATTCGACCCAAGTTGAAATGACCCGTCCTTATCCATCTGGACGAAAACATTACATTTAGTTACATCGCGAGGTACTTGACCTCTATATGATACATTTTACAAACATTGCATTCGTTTATAAAAGACAAACTTTCATTATATCGACAGTTCACGGCATGCATACCATTTCATAATTTATCCAACTATAATTGACTTAGTAATAATCTTGATGAACTCGACGACTCGAATGCAACGACTTTTGAAATATGTCATGAATGACTCCAAGTAATATCTCTAATATGAACAAATGCACAGCGGAAGATTTCTTTAATACCTGAGAATAAACATGCTTTCAAGTGTCAACCAAAAAGGTTGGTGAGTTCATTAGTTTATCATAAATAATTATTTCATAATTTTAATAGACCACAAGATTTCATATTTCCAATTCTCATAAAAATACGTCCCATGCATAGAGACAAAAATAATCATTCATATGGATTGAACACCTGGTAACCAACATTAACAAGATGCATATAAGAATATCCCCTATCATTCCGGGAAATCCTTCGGACATGATAAAAATGAATTCAAAGTACTAAAGCATTCGATACTTTGGATGGGGTTCGTTAGGCCCAATAGATCTATCTTTAGGATTCGCGTCAATTAGTAGACTGGTTTACTAATTCTTAGGTTACCAAGCAAAGGGGCATATTCGGCTTCGATCATTCAACCATATAATGTAGTTTTGATTACTTGTGTCTATTTCGTAAAACATTTATAAAAGCAGCGCATGTATTCTCAGTCCCAAAAATATATATTGCAAAAGCATTTAAAAAGGGAGTAATGAAACTCACAATACTGTATTTCTGTATTTTGTAGTAAAAATACATATGACGATATTGAACAATGCAGGGTTGGCCTTGGATTCACGTATGATGCCCCATCCTAATCCATCTGGACGAAGTCCATATCGATTACAAACGATTCACAATAGTTGATTACATCGCGAGGTACTTGACCTCTATATGATACATTTTACAAACATTGCATTCGTTTTTAAGAGACAAACTTGCTTTACAACGAAAATTGACGGCATGCATACCATTTCATAATATATCCAACTATAATTGACTTATTAATAAACTTGATGAACTCGACGACTCGAATGCAACGTCTTTTTAAATATGTCATGAATGACTCCAAGTAATATCTCTAATACGAGCAAATGCACAGCGGAAGATTTCTTTCGTACCTGAGAATAAACATGCTTTCAAGTGTCAACCAAAAAGTTGGTGAGTTCATTAGTTTATCATAAATAATCATTTCATAAATTTAATAGACCACAAGATTTCATATTTCAATTTCTCATAAACATACGTCCCATGCATAGAGATAAAAATATCATTCATATGGATTGAACACCTGGTAACCGACATTAACAAGATGCATATAAGAATATCCCCTATCATTCCGGGATCCTCCTTCGGACATGATATAAATTTTGAAGTACTAAAGCATCCGGTACTTTGGATGTGGCTTGTTGGGCTCGATAGATCTATCTTTAGGATTCGCGTCAATTAGGGTGTCTGTTCCCTAATTCTTAGATTACCAGACTAAAAAGGGGCATATTCGGTTTAATAATCCAGCCATAGAATGTAGTTTAAAGTACTTGTGTCTATTTCGTAAAACAGTTATAAAAGCAGCGCATGTATTCTCAGTCCCAAAAATATATATTGCAAAAGCATTTAAAAAGGGATCAAATGAAACTCACAATCATGTATTTTGTAGTAAAAATACATATGACGACACTGAACAATGCAGGGTTAGCCTCGGATTCACGAACCTATACCATTTATATCTATGTTAACACATATAATGGTAATCGAACAACTTTATATATATTTAGTTATGTATTAAGAGTAATATTTACATATATTTTTGTTAATACTTATAATATATTATAATACTTATTTAATATATGATTTAATTAACGTTATATCGATATAAATAATATTATATTAGTTAAAACATAATATTATGTAATACTAATATACATAAATATATTTTTATATAAGAATCTTCTGTTTGCAAAAATAATAGTTGTAATAATATTAAGTTAAGGATAATGATAATAATGATAGTAATAATAATAATAATAATAATAATAATAATAATAATAATAATAATAATAATAATAATAATAATAATAATAATAATAATAATAATAATAATAATAATAATTATTATTATTATTATTATTATTATTATTATTATTATTATTATTATTATTATTATTATTATTATTATTATTATTATTATTATTATTATTATTATTATTATTATTATTATTATTATTATTATGATAATGAAAATGATAATAATAACAAATAAACTACCTTTAAAGCTTTTCCTAAAAAGAATGCCCAAGCCCGGGTTTGAACCCGCGACGTCCCGCTAACCCGTAAACACCGTAAACCATTCCTCCGTTTGATCACTTCTGTTCTTGTTTATAATTAAAACCTATATAACCGTGTATGAATCTGTTTACCAATATCACCATTTTTGTTAACTAATAATTATCATTATCATTAACATCAATCTTCTTCATCTTTTATCTTAATTATCATCAAAGGCGTTCTAACTAATGGTATTAGCATCACTATATATCAAATCCTCATCTTTACCTCGTCATCAGAATAATATCAACTCATCATCATCATGTTCATCTTTGTGATGACCCGTCCTTATCCACCTGGATGAAGTCATCAACATTTGATCCCATTGCGATGATCGACTCCAAGTAATGCCTTAAAATGAGCTAATGCACAGCGGAAGGTTTCTTTCATACCTGAGAATAAACATGCTTAAAAGTGTCAACCAAAAGGTTGGTGAGTTCATAGGTTTATCATAACAATCATTTCTATACCTTAATAGACCACAAGATTTCATATATACAAATGATTTAATAAAAATATTCTAAGTGGTTGAGCACTTGGTAACCATACTTAACATTTAATCAACGTCGCATATTCCCTTTATTATGAAATCTCTCTACACCGTACCAAGTGTAGTCACAAAACGAAGTACTGTGCAACCGTTGAATACTGGTCGTCCAGTCCGGTTGGGGTTGTCAGGCTCGATAGATCTATCAACAGGATTCGCGTTTACAATACCCATGTAAATATTGGTTACCAAGCTACAGGGAAATATGCCAGTGGTACAACTCAACGTAGAATATATTTTTAAGTACTTGTGTCTATTTCGTAAACATTTATAAAAGCAGCGCATGTATTCTCAGCCCAAAAATATATATTGCAAAATCAATTAAAAAGGGAGCAAATGAAACTCACCATATTGTATTTTGTAGTAAAAATACATATTACGACATTGAACAATTGTAGGGATGGCCTCGGATTCACGAACCTTTAAAGGAATAAAACTGTTAGAGCCGGGACTCGAACCCAAGACCTCCCGCTTACAGAGAAACACCTAGGATCATTGCTCCGTCGCCTCTTTTTCTATTCTATTTTGCAACCCGTTTGTATTTAACCCTCTTTTGTATCATTCGGCCCAAGTTCATCAAGAGTCCAACTAAACAAAATCCGGCCCAACTAATCAAACTTCCTACGGCCCAACAGACAACACTTTTAAGACAGCCCTTCTTTCATAATAAAAAAAAATACAATCGCCTAGGTCGAGTTTCGAACCCGAGACCTCTCGTTCAATGACAACACCCTTCCCTCCATTTCACCTTTTCTGTATTAATTTCGGATTCAATCATTATACTCAGTTTTAGACTGTTTTTTTTCTAATTCCATTATCATCATCTTCATCTAGTTACTATATACATCATCATCATCATACCGTATATATCATCATCAAAAATTACTATTATCATACATCCTAATCGTGACATAAACATGACTATATCATCATCTTAATCGCTAATAATATCCTAATCATAAACGCATTCTATCAACATCATTCTTGTTATTTCATGTACCACATTCATCATCATTTACTCGCATCATTATCATTATATCGATGATTTACTTCCTTCGTTAAAATAGAATGAAAAAAAAAACAGTCCAAAACAATTAGTAAGTGTCTCGGCCCAATTAATAATCTCGCAAGTGGATGTGTCAGTTTATAAAAAAAAAATAAGGGAGACATCGATTATATCAGAACCTTTATACGTATTTAAATATCCCTTGAGTCATTCGCTTTATAAAAAAAAAATTAAAGATGCAAGTTGCTCTCAACATGCGACTACTCCCAACATCATGATCAACTTGATTCTTTCACAAAAACAACCAACAACGATAGGATACCTAACCCACTACCCTTTTTATGATGTGTAAAGTAAAAATCTATATGTTATAATACTCGTACTAATTTTTTTCAAGAACAATTCCTTGTTTGCCACCTTCTTGATTTATTTTATTAATTTAACGAAAACAAGAAACAAAACTGTCGGTATCCTTTTTATATATTAAACGACTTGTAATATGAACACTTTACCATCGTTAAATCGTCTTCTTGAAACCGAAGATAATAATTGTTTTGTGGTGGCGTTTATAGTGAGATGGTGAGAAGTGGGTGGGGTTTGATAAAAAATAATAATAATAATGAAAAGTGGTTGTCTTTGGTTGATTTTCGAACAGCATGAGTTGTGGTGAAGATGGCAGTTGATGATGTATTTAAGGTGGTGTATGGTGGTCGTTTTAAAGTGGTGTTTATTGTTACCGAATGAAAAAAGTGAGGGTTTACGGTTTTGTGGTTGGATGGGTTTTCAAATAATAGAAAACAGAAACAAGGGATAATAATAGCAGTAATTAAAATGACCTGGTGCCCTTGTCTAGCTTTTGAACCATAGGATTAAATAAACAACAGTTTGATGGTATTCCAATATGATGAAGGTGATGTCAAGTTAGATAATGGTTTGTGGTGGTTGTTATTTGAATCAAGGAAAATGATGTGATTTTGCACAGGTACATGTATGTCGTGTATGTATATGAATATAGATATAAAGAAGGTATGTGGTGGTTGTAGGTTGATCCGGCGGTGGTGGTTGTGATAGATTGGAGATGGTTGTCGATAGAGATAAGGAAGCAAAGAAGGAAGATGGGCTTCCATATTTATGCAATATGTATAAATATATGTTCTATCTATATGTAAGTATTTATGTATATATAGAAAGTTAGATAATAGATAGAGATAGGTTAGATAGGATATTGGGAATCATTCTCAATCACCATCAGTAAATCCCAAACATAATTCATATTCATAATTCATATTCATTCACGGGTGTAATAATCTATTATCTACCGAGACTTTTAACATGTACTAGTAGTTTATATCGTGTTCCTTTGCTAAACAGTTATGGATAAAAGTGTTCTGAAAAAATCCCATATTTTTAAATTAGCTATATTTGTTTATTTTGGTCATTATGGTATAAAATTCAGTCATTAATTTAATAAATAAAATTACATCAACTGTCCCTCTCATTTATGGGTAAATATAAAAAGTATTTAAAATTAAACAATTAGATCCTAAATATACTTTTAATAAGCCTATAACTTATATAACTCATTTTCGGATCACCTTTAATTTTAAAATTACATAAGTTCGAATTTAACTTGCTTAATATCAATCGGAATATCAAACGAGTATTACAAGCATTTAATATTTATTTTTAATATACTTTATTTGTATATAGAGATATATTTTAAATAATACTTATTATAATATCTTATTTTTATTTTATTAATTTTTAATAACAACATATAATACTTCAAATTATATTTTGAATTATTATTTATATATACATACACACATATCTATTTATAATTAATTGTTTGTGAATCGTCGAGAATAGTCAAAGGGTAGTTGCATAAATGAAAACATTTTAGAATATTTGAGATTCAACATTACAAACTTTGCTTATCGTGTCGAAATCATATCAAGATCGAGTTTAAATTTGGTCGGAAATTTTCGGGTCGTCACAATCTTATCATGATCATCATGATCATAATCTAATCGTACACATAATCACATTACATAATACTATCCACATTTTAATCTTTCTTCTTGATCACCATGAGCCCGCCAGATAATCAATACAAGCCCAAAGCCCAACATCTTTAGTGATTACTTATAAACTTAAGAAACCCAATATGTTAAGCCCTATTGCAACTAGATCAAATGTAGCAGCATGTGGCTTGATTAGAGGATCATGAAGTCCAAGAAGTAATTAATAAAGTCCGATCCAATTGCTTAGTTTAGCCCAAGTCGTTATTCATTAAACTAAATGGGTTTAAACGATCCAAATGAGAAATCCAATAGGCTTGCATAGACTCGTTTACTTATCCATCGACTGCAACAGATTTATTAGGTTTAGGGAGCTTAACAGAAAACGTGTAGCAGCGAAGGAGAATGATTATGGTGGTGGTTTAATTTGGGTCTGATCAACAAGGAAAAAAATATCGAACAGTACAAGCAATAGTTTACGATAGGTTGATGAAGGATGATCGAATAGCAGATGAAACTCGAAGGTGATGATGTTTGGACGTAATCACGCACATTAGTGGAGTAAAGGAGTTGGACGTAATTACGCTTCCATGTATAATTAACTAGTTAATTATGAGGATAGTGGTAGTGCATGTTTCTATTCAATTATCACACTTGTTTTGTTTGTTTTTGATTGTCGGCCCTACTGCAACAAATTTATTTTGTTACCCATTTTTCAGTAGTAAGTAGACAAGGATTAGGAAATAAAAGTGCCAGCTGTACATTCCATCATCTATAGAATAATTAAAAGTATTGGCTCACCATTTATCATCACCATTATCACTTGTCCTCACTTGTTTGGAGAACAAAAAGAAGACGAGAGAATATCAGCCTTCATGGTTCGTTCAGTAAGTGTTAAACAGAAAAAATTGTAGCGTATTCTGTGGTGGTTGTGTGAATGGCGAGCAACAACAGAAAGGAAACAAGAATATTGCAGCAACAGCATGAGTAATTGGTGGTGTGGTGATTAAGGTAATAAAAAGAAGTAGTGATATCGGGTTACCTCGTACAGAACAAACTAAACAAGTTTAGTTGTGGTAGCATAAATAGTTTGATGGTGGTGGTGTAAGGGTTTCATCAATGAAGGTGTTTTTCAAGGTGATGTTCACGGTGATGGTTAACCATAGGTGGTGGTGATCGTGGTAAGAGGTGGTGATGGTAGCGTTTGTTATGTAGTATCCGGTGATATAGGGTTGTGAGTTGAAGGTGGCCGAAGGAGGTGATCGATCCTAGTAGTAGAGAAGAGAGTGAATGGCGGGTGAGGTGGTTATGGGTTTTGGAGTGTAACTCAACAACAACACATAGTAACCGTAGGTATGACCCTCGGTTTTACCTCAGAATAACAAATGGGTTTAGTATGTTATGGGGTGATGTTTTATGATCAAAATGGTGAGCAGAAACAGCAGCAATCGTTACTTTAAGATCGTATAGTTGGGGTGTCGATGATCCTGGTTTAACAGTAATCTTGAAGAGCAGTTTATCATAGGTTTGGTTTGCAATCAATGGACGAATTGGGTTATGGGAAATTGCTACATGGTTTTAGGGAAAAAGTAAGAAGAATTAATATAAAGAAAGAGAGAAGCAAAGTGTGTTTGGTAATTCAAAAAGTGTGATAAAAGTTTTGGAGATTGAAATGGAATCATGCATACAGACATATATCTATAATATAGATATAGATATTTGTCATTATAATAGAGTAGTAAACATAAAATATATATATTGATGTAAATGTGCCAATATAATAATAAGAATATGTTAGCCGCCTCTATTTTGTTTTTAATCTAACGACGTTAAATTTTGGATGTTATATCGTGCTCCTTTGTTAATCAATGGGCTACACAAATCTTAATATTCCTAAAGTTGTATTATTGGTTTCAAAAGTTCAATATCATGGACTTTACAAATTATATACCGATAAAATAAACTTGCGCACATCAAGTTTGTAAAAAGATGTCTAATTGACATTTCATCTCTACAAAATCAAGTTATGTTACGTTTAATAAAACAGAATGGCTAGGTGTTGAATGATTTTTAGATTCTAAGTATTCTTAGTTATGAATGAAAATAAAGTGTTTGATAATATGAATGAATAATTTAGATTTGGAAAAATTACCTCGAAAACGTTTTAATTACATAATACATATATTGTTGGAAAACTTAATCGTTTAATATTTTATTAACTTGCTTTAAGTTATTATATACATACGTCCAAATATATACATATATATTCACAAATAGTTGTTCGTGAATCTTCGGGAATAGTCAAAGGTCAAATGTTTACATGAACACAGTTCAAAGTTTTTAGGACTTCAACATTAAAAACTTTTCTTATCGTGTCGATTTCATATTAAGATCAAGTTTAAATTTGGTCAAAAATTTCCGGGTCATCACAGTACCTACCCATTAAAGAAATTTCGTCCCGAAATTTGAGCAAGGTCATCATGGCTAACAATAAAAATGTTTTCATGACGAATTTGAGTTGATAAATAGAGTTTAATCATCATTGTTATAGATAAAACGATTCGATTATGTGAAGCGCACTAATGAAGCTGTCACAACAGATTTAGATAGAAATTTAACTTTTGACATAGTCATAGTTGAATTTAGAAAATAAGGTGTGTCTTATCTTTTGACGTTGTCTTGGTTGAATTCCGGAATTCAAGGGATTTAAAAGAAAATCTTGGAGATCTATAAGATCTGATTCTTCGGCGAATAAGGAAATTAAGATCTCTCGAATTAAATACGGTAATCTGCCTCGATTACTCTGTCTGTTATTTCCCTTATAAATTAAGCTCTTCCGTTCCATTATTATCACCATTCCTATACTTTCATTCTTATTTCATACATCCAAAAGATTGTGAAAATGCTTAATCCAGTTCTAATCCTTGATATTTTCCTAATTATCATTTCTGTCATCCTTATTTTCAATCTTCCATCGGAAAAATCTGTTTGCTTCTACTATTACCTTGGGGTGATATTATTCTTAATTATACCGTGCCTTTATATTGCTACTCGTATTAATATCCACGGTTTGTAACTTTCGTGTCGTTATTGGGCTTTATATCTTCTCTTATATTGTGAAGCTCTTTGCCTTTTTATTCTCTTCTCCACCTCTAGTAGAGCGAGTAATGGTCCAGATTTCGTAAGTATGGAGTCTCGAATGAACTTAATGTTCTAAACAAAAAAGAACGTAATCGCATGATTTGATTTGTCAAATTACCTGAATCTCTGAGAATTGAACTATCAAGAATATACTTTCCTGGTATGTTCAGAAGTTTAAGCAGAATGAAAGAGTTATGTAACATGGAACATGATGATGTTATAATCTGTGAATCATCACGTACCATTAGAAACTCAGCATGACTTACTGTAATATAATCACATTGATCAAGTGTCATTATATTATACTAACTCATACATCAGTTTCCAACATTACTTCAAAAATATTCATATTTTAAGCTCGTAAGTTTACAGAATATAGAAACTAACAGTTTCTATATGATGTAATACTGATAGCACGAAGAGATTAATGATTTTAGATAAGAATAGTTATAAAAATATCTCCAGAAATATGGAGGATATTTATAATGAAAGATACGATAATATCTCGGAATATCTAAGATCAGAGGATGATAGAAACTATTGTCTGCAAGGGTTTAGAGTAAAGAGTAAGATATTCACTAAAGACTTTTTAGCAGACATTGAATCATTTGGATTCTTTGAAGTCAAACTTATTCTTTGTGATTTGTCCACGGCTTTCTTCATAGTTTCGCATAATCTGCTTTTCGGTACTAAATTTTCTATTAAATGTTTCCAATATAATGATACACAGGAAGCACGAAGAGGTATATAATTTCGGACGAGAATATTTATGAAAATATCCTCAGAAATATCGAAGATATTGATTATGATATTTTGGAATTTCTAAGTTTGATGGTTGATGGAGAAAGATTTTCCGCAAGATTTTAACATGACTTCGGAGGAAGATATTCTTTGAAGGTTTCATCAGATCCAGAATTACCTGGATTCTTTGAATATATGGTATGGTCCTTGTATTTGTCCTTGGTCTCCTTCGTGGTTAGCTCAATGCATTTTCCAGTTTCAACTTTTCTGAGCTTTTCCAACCTACTATTCTTTATCATCAAAATTTCGATGATTATGGTCGTTTACGGTTGTCTATGGTTTCTGCTGCTTCATTCAGCTTTTTCAACATTCAGAGTATTGATTTGTGACTGAGTGCTTTTCAGAATTTCAGAATGAGAGATCATAATTCTAAGAGATAAATGTCATACATATAACTGTTGATATAGGCATGCTGCGAGTTTTCAAAGTACTGATTGCTGATTCTCGGTAATTGTTATGGCAGTTCTCGTTACAAGATGCGGATGAGTATATGATAGGGTTTCAATGAATAAATATAATGATTTGTCAGAGAGATTTAAGTCAAAAAACAACGAGGTTGCTGGTACGTCTGTGGTAATATGGTGGAATATAAAAGAATTCTCCGGTATCAAAAGGGTAATTGTATATATCAGGACTATAGTAAGGCTACTTCAAATGAAAAGTCGAAGTTGACTTGCTGGAGCTGTGACAAAATTGGCTACTTTGAAAAGGGATCGCAAAGTTATTTCTGCTAATAAATGCCAAAGGATCTGACGCGGCTACGTGTTAAACTTTTACTCAGTTGCCGAGAGTTTCTCAGGTGCATAACTATATGCATAAATCTTTCCTTCCGTAGATGAAGTGCGGTTGATTCATCCTATTGATTGAGGTGTTTTCAAGAATCATGAAAGGTTTGAACGCAGAATGTAATCGTGAAGATACAAATGAGGTTTAAGACGAAATCAAGTGGCAACTTGAAGAATTGTTTAGTTTCATATGTTATAATCAATATTTTAATTCATTTTAATTGTCCAATGTTATTAGTCCACAGTCGATAGTCCACAATCGACAGTCCAGTAATTCATATATAGTTTAATATAATATTTGAATTAATTAATACGTGTCGTGATCCGTATACGTCTCAGACTCGATCACAACTCAAACTATATATATTATTGTAGAATCAACCTCAACTCTGTATAGAGAACTCGGTCATTACTGCATATAGAGTGTCTATGGTGATTCCAAATAATATATATAGATGCGTCGATATGATATGTCAAAACCATGTATACGTGTCCCGATAATTAAAGTGCGTAAAATAAATAACAGAAAATTAAATAACGATAAATAAAGTGCGTAAAGTAAATAACAGAAATTTAATGACGATAAATAACATTGCGAGAATGTAAATTGCGATAAATAAAATGTAATCAGTTAGCTAGGAACAGTTAGCTAGGATTTTGTTAGCGTGGATTCTTAACAAAATTTCTCATAGTTAATTTGTTTGTTTCTAACAATTTTTATTTTGTCCAATGTTTTCTTCATTATGCCCCTTGCCGGATTCTGATAGATCAAAATCCAAATATGAAATTGAAGGAAAAATGGTTATTCTGTGATGAACGGATTCTTATAGCTGTGGTTGCAAGTAGGATAGTAAATAACTGTTGAATCAGATTCGAAGAATGTACAGTGTAACTTATTAATGCGAAATCTAAATATTCCTCGGGCATTACCTACCCGTTAAAATATTTTCATCATTAACAGTTTGTACGAAAGAATTTTTAATTACAATCTTTATAAAAATATATATATATATATATATTCTTCAGATGTAATCATGGATTTAATGAGTTAATGTGATATTAATCTCATTTAGTTTTCGGTTAGAACTAGAACAAATAATCTCTAAAACATTAGAGATTACATAATTGTCATGTCGAACGAAGATAAATGAGATAGAACGATACGTAGAACGAAGATCATACTCAAATTACAGATGATGATATTGAAGCATGGATTGTTGATGGTACTGGTGCTGTTATTGATGGTACTGTTGGTGCCAGTGATGTTGCTGAAGCTGGTACATTTTGCACCATATTCTCCGAATTGATTATTCGAGCGCGAAGTTCGTTGACTTATTACTCCAGGATGATTTTCGGTTGGAACGAGCGGATGAATAAGGTTCAGAATTGTAGATAGAATATAATCTTGTCGAGTTACCCTGGAAACAAGACTGAAAATGGTGTCTCGAACAGGTTCATTGTCAAGAGGTGAATTTGGTTGGTGGAAGGGATTACCTTCTGCGCGTTTCCATTAATTAAGTCGACTACGAACCCATCAGATGAACTGATAATGGCTGATTGGTTGATTCATGCTGATGACGCTGTTTTCGGAGCTTAGGTGAACATCTATGTTGGAATAGCTGTCGGAATAACTATCGGAATAGCTATTGGAATCTGAGGGACTCGAACTGGTTGCAGGATTCATCTTGTACGATCAGATGAAGGATTTTCGATAAGAAATAGATTATAGGATGTAGATTAGTACCCTGCAATACATAATTTACATATGCATATATAATACTAAAATCCCATAAATTACGGAGGAATCTACGGAAGCTGTCAGGCAAAGGTAACAATAACAGATACGCTAAGATATGAATTTATCTATACACTGTCTATGCAATAGAGGCAGTAAGAAGTGTCTCAACTTTAAGGATGATAAGCAAATAATTTTTCGACACTAAATGATAACCAAAACTTTTAACATGCAGACACGGTCGAAGTCCAGACCCACTAATGCATCTAAACAACTATCAGTTAGACATACTAATGCAAGACCTGGTTCGCTAAGACCACCGCTCTGATACCAACTGTGATGCCCCATCCTAATCCATCTGGACGAAGTCCATATCGATTACAAACGATTCACAATAGTTGATTACATCGCGAGGTACTTGACCTCTATATGATACATTTTACAAACATTGCATTCGTTTTTAAGAGACAAACTTGCTTTACAATGAAAATTGACGGCATGCATACCATTTCATAATATATCCAACTATAATCGACTTATTAATAAACTTGATGAACTCGACGACTCGAATGCAACGTCTTTTGAAATATGTCATGAATGACTCCAAGTAATATCTCTAATACGAGCAAATGCACAGCGGAAGATTTCTTTCGTACCTGAGAATAAACATGCTTTCAAGTGTCAACCAAAAGGTTGGTGAGTTCATTAGTTTATCATAAATAATCATTTCATAAATTTAATAGACCACAAGATTTCATATTTCCATTTCTCATAAACATACGTCCCATGCATAGAGACAAAAATATCATTCATATGGATTGAACACCTGGTAACCGACATTAACAAGATGCATATAAGAATATCCCCTATCATTCCGGGATCCTCCTTCGGACATGATATAAATTTCGAAGTACTAAAGCATCCGGTACTTTGGATGTGGCTTGTTGGGCCCGATAGATCTATCTTTAGGATTCGCGTCAATTAGGTTGTCTGTTCCCTAATTCTTAGATTACCAGACTAAAAAGGGGCATATTCGGTTTAATAATCCAGCCATAGAATGTAGTTTCAAGTACTTGTGTCTATTTCGTAAAACAGTTATAAAAGCAGCGCATGTATTCTCAGTCCCAAAAATATATATTGCAAAAGCATTTAAAAAGGGATCAAATAAAACTCACAATCATGTATTTTGTAGTAAAAATACATATGACGACACTGAACAATGCAGGGTTGGCCTCGAATTCACGAACCTATACCATTTATATCTATGTTAACACATATAATGGTAATCGAACAACTTTATATATATTTAGTTATGTATTAAGAGTAATATTTACATATATTTTTGTTAATACTTATAATATATTATAATACTTATTTAATATATGATTTAATTAACGTTATATCGATATAAATAATATTATATTAGTTAAAACATAATATTATGTAATACTAATATACATAAATATATTTTTATATAAGAATCTTCTGTTTGCAAAAATAATAGTTGTAATAATATTAAGTTAAGGATAATGATAATAATGATAGTAATAATAATAATAATAATAATAATAATAATAATAATAATAATAATAATAATAATAATAATAATAATAATAATAATTATGATAATGAAAATGATAATAATAACAAATAAACTACCTTTAAAGCTTTTCCTAAAAAGAATGCCCAAGCCCGGGTTTGAACCCGCGACGTCCCGATAACCTGTAAACACCGTAAACCATTCCTCCATTTGATCACTTCTGTTCTAGTTTATAATTAAAACCTATATAACTGTGTATGAATCTGTTTACCAATATCACCATTTTTGTTAACTTATAATTATCATTATCATTAACATCAATCTTCTTCATCTTTTATCTTAATTATCATCAAAGGCGTTCTAACTAACGGTATTAGCATCACTATATATCAAATCCTCATCTTTACCTCGTCATCAGAATAATATCAACTCATCATCATCATGTTCATCTTATCATGATCATCATGATCATAATCTAATCGTACACATAATCACAATTACATAATACTATCCACATTTTAATCTTTCTTCTTGATCACCATGAGCCCGCCAGATAATCAATACAAGCTCAAAGCCCAACATCTTTAGTGATTACTTATAAACTTAAGAAACCCAATATGTTAAGCCCTATTGCAACTAGATCAAATGTAGCAGCCTGTGGCTTGATTAGAGGATCATGAAGTCCAAGAAGTAATTAATAAAGTCCGATCCAATTGCTTAGTTTAGCCCAAGTCGTTATTCATTAAACTAAATGGGTTTAAACGATCCAAGTGAGAAATCCAATAAGCTTGCATAGACTCGTTTACTTATCCATCGACTGCAACAGATTTATTAGGTTTAGGGAGCTTAACTGAAAATGTGTAACAGCGAAGGAGAATGATTATGGTGGTGGTTTAATTTGGGTCTGATTAACAAGGAAAAAAATATCGAACAGTACAAGTAACAGTTTACGATAGGTTGATGAAGGATGATCGAATAGCAGATGAAACTCAAAAGTGATGATGTTTGGACGTAATCACGCACATTAGTGGAGTAAAGGAGTTGTAAGTGAAAGGTTTGGTCTCCCATAGTTACGCTTCCATGTATAATTAACTAGTTAATTATGAGGATAGTGGTAGTGCATGTTTCTATTCAATTATCACACTTGTTTTGTTTATTTTTGATTGTCGGCCCTACTGCAACAAATTTGTTTTGTTACCCATTTTTCAGTAGTAAGTAGACAAGGATTAGGAAACAAAAGTGCCAGCTGTACATTCCATCATCTATAGAATAATTAAAAGTATTGGCTCACCATTTATCATCACCATTATCACTTGTCCTCACTTGTTTGGAGAACAAAAAGAAAACGAGAGAATAGCAGCCTTCATGGTTTGTTCAGTAAGTGTTAAACAGAAAAAATTGTATCGTATTCTGTGGTGGTTGTGTGAATGGCGAGCAACAACAGAAAGGAAACAAGAATATTGCAGCAACAGCAGGAGTAATCGGTGGTGTGGTGATTAAGGTAATAAAAAGAAGTAGTGATATCGGGTTACCTCGTACAAAACAAACTAAACAAGTTTAGTTATGGTAGTGTAAATAGTTTGATGGTGGTGGTGTAAGGGTTTCATCAAAGAAGGTGGTTTTCAAGGTGATGTTCACGGTGATGGTTAACCATAGGTGGTGGTGATCGTGGTAAGAGGTGGTGATGGTAGCGTTTGTTATGTAGTATCCGGTGATATAGGGTTGTGAGTTGAAGGTGGCTGAAGGAGGTGATCGATCCTAGTAGTAGAGAAGAGAGTGAATGGCGGGTGAGGTGGTTATGGGTTTTGGAGTGTAACTCAACAACAACACATAGTAACCGTAGGTATGACCCTCGGTTTTACCTCAGAATAACAAATGGGTTTAGTATGTTATGGGGTGATGTTTTATGATCAAGATGGTGAGCAGAAATAGCAGCAATCGTTACTTTAAGATCGTATAGTTGGGGTGTCGATGATCCTGGTTTAACAGTAATCTTGAAGAGCAGTTTATCATAGGTTTGGTTTGCAATCAGTGGACGAATTGGGTTATGGGAAATTGCTACATGGTTTTAGGGAAAAAGTAAGAAGAATTAATATAAAGAAAGAGAGAAGCAAAGTGTGTTTGGTAATTCAAAAAGTGTGATAAAAGTTTTGGAGATTGAAATGGAATCATGCATACAGACATATATCTATAATATAGATATAGATATTTGTCATTATAATAGAGTAGTAAACATAAAATATATATATTGATGTAAACGTGCCAATATAATAATAAGAATATGTTAGCCGCCTCTATTTTGTTTTTAATCTAACGACGTTAAATTTCGGATGGTATATCATGCTCCATTGTTAATCAATGGGCTACACAAATCTTAATATTCCTAAAGTTGTATTATTGGTTTCAAAAGTTCAATATCATGGACTTTACAAATTATATACCGATAAAATAAACTTGCGCACATCAAGTTTGTAAAAAGATGTCTAATTGACATTTCATCTCTACTAAATCAAGTTATGTTACGTTTAATAAAACAGAATGGCTAGGTGTTGAATGATTTTTAGATTCTAAGTATTCTTAGTTATGAATGAAAATAAAGTGTTTGATAATATGAATGAATAATTTAGATTTAGAAAAATTACCTCGAAAACGTTTTAATTACATAATACATATATTGTTGGAAAACTTAATCGTTTAATATTTTATTAACTTGCTTTAAGTTATTATATACATACGTCCAAATATATACATATATATTTACAAATAGTTGTTCGTGAATCGTCGGGAATAGTCAAAGGCAAATGTTTACATGAACACAGTTCAAAGTTTTTAGGACTTCAACATTAAAAACTTTGCTTATCGTGTCGATTTCATATTAAGATCAAGTTTAAATTTGGTCGAAAATTTCCGGGTCATCACATCAATAACCTATATCATTCATATATATACATATATATATATATATATATATATATATATATATATATATATATATATATATATATATATATTAAAATGTAATCATAACTGAATAATTTCATATTTTATAACTTAAATTATATATATATATATATATATATATATATATATATATATATATATATATATATTAAATTTGTGTATATATTCTAAATGATTAATACTTATATAGTTTTGTATATACATATATATATATATATATATATATATATATATATATATATATATATATATATATATATATATATATATATATCTGATAGGTATGTTATGTAAAAATACTTAATTTGTTATATATGAATATTTATATGAAAATTGTTAATACGATTAATATATACCTATATGTAATATTACTTATAAATATATTTTTTTTATACATAATAATAATATTAGTAAAAATTTGTATTTGATCAAATTGATAATATTAGTAATAACAATACTTGATGATAATAATAATTATAGTAATGTTACTGTTATTAATAGTGAGGATAATAATTCTAGTAGTATAATAATAATGATACTCATAATGTTAATAATCATACTTATAATAATCTAATAACACTAATAATAATGATAGTAATGATATGAATACATAATGATAATTTTAATAATTATGAAATGATATTAATATTAATATTTATGAAAGTGATAATAAATTGTATATTTATAATAATAATAATCCTAATCATAATCATAATAATAATAATAGCACTAAAACGATAAATTAGTATTCATAATAATAATACCATTCATAGTTGTGACTATAACCCTAATACGAATAATAAATGATAACTAATACTTAATAAAAATAGTACTAATAATAATAATAATATTAGTAATGATAATACTAATATAATTTTAATTGATAATACTAATAATAATAATGATAATATCATAAATTTTATTAATAATTATTTCGTTAATAATAACAATTAACATAATAACAATAATAATAATTAATGATAATAATAATAATAGTAATATTAATAATATCAATAATAATAGTTATAATAAAAATAAAAAAATAGAGAACAACCTTTGAAGATAAGCCTTTTTCTAAAAACAAATTGACGTCGCTCGGGCTCGAACCCAAGACCTCTTGAATACCTTAAAGACCCTCAACCATGTAACTGTTTCGTATTTTCTGATTAAACCCATCTGAATAATTTTATAACTCTTATTAAACTGGTTCCTTTTTCTCCTTCATTCCCTAAACTAGTCGACCAGGCATACATCGAACAATGATTCAATTACCAAAACAATTTTTAGGTTATTCAAACTAATTAAAGTCATCGATAATTATTGATTGTAATATTAGAAAACGAAAAAAAAGGAAACTAAAAATAAAAATTTTAATACCTGCTGTGTCGTAGCTTTTTTATAAAAAAAAATTGATTTTCGAATTGGAGCAAGTAATAGACTATGATGATAACATGAAATAGTTTTCAAATCATGTATAGAAACTAGTGGAATCATTAATTAAACTTGAAACACCAAAACGATCACGAATTTTATGAAGAACACCTCGGTTGACTTTTAAATTTAAAACTTTGACTTGCAAATTCAATCTCAATTCGAAAAATTGAAAGATGAAACTTTACAGAAAGTTTGTTTGGATGATTTCTAACGAGACTGCATTAATACATTTTGGAGAAAATTTTGAATTCGAATTTTTGATAAAAAGTTAGTCGTGCAGAGCAGGTACCTCCGTTCCTTTATTTTTTTGATAATTTCGATCAAATAAGAAGCTGTAAATGATTTTGTATGATTGATAAAAGTAGTGGTAAGTTGAATGTTTTTCCATATCCATTGAATTCAATCAATTTGTAAAATTTGTAGATGATAAATAATCGCTAAAGAACAGATATGGTACAAATCATTAACAGGAAAATAAAATAAATTGATAGTGATAGATAAGAGATCACGCGTTTTATCAGTATTTATACGTATCTGCACTTTATTTATAATTATATTTATTTATCTATTACTACGTATATATATCCATATATATTTATATATTCATTTGTATTTATCAAATTAAATTTTTGTAATAATTTAGTAATATAAATCTATTAATAAATCTGAGGTTGTTATAAATTTTTTTTTTATTATTATTTTTTTAATAAGAATACTAATAATAATAATAATAATAATAATAATAATAATAATAATAATAATAATAATAATAATAATAATAATAATAATAATAATAATAATAATAATAATAATTGAAATATAATGATAATAATATTAATCAAAATAATACTAATAATAATAATACAACAACTTATACATATCAAATTATATATATATTTATATTTATATCTCATATTAGAATCAATAATATTAATAATACAAATATTAATATTAATATTAATATTAATAATGATAATGAAAGTAGCGATAATAGTATAACATTTATATTTTAACTTATAATTACTTTTAATATTACAATTTATTAATTATGTAATAATTATATCATATATAATATGATAACTTTTATTGAATATTTAATATTTATATATTTTACAATATAATATTTATCATATATATATATATACATACATAAATTTATAATAATATCATATATATTTATATATATATTCATCATAATATTAACTTACTTATTCTATTTATTATCTTACATTTTTAGTTCTAATTGATTAAAGGTATTTAAGTATTATAATATATATATATATATATATATATATATATATATATATATATATATATATATATATACCTATATTTATATTTATATATATATATATATACATATTTATTTATACACATTGTTCGTGAATCGTCGGGATTGGTCAAAAGGGTAAATGCATTTATGTAAACTGTTCCAAAGTTTTTGAGACTCAACATTATAGACTTTGCTTATCGTGTCGAAATCATAAAAAGATTAAGTTTAAATTTGGTCGGAAATTTCCGGGTTGTCACAGTACCTACCCGTAAAAGAAATTTCGTCTCGAAATTTGATTGAGATGGTCATGGCTGACAACAAGTACGTTTTTATGACGAATAAGAGTTGTTAAATAGAATTTTATCATCATGGAGTAACACGGATAAAATAATTCGATTATTCGAAGCGTGTGAGTGAAGTTATCACAAACGAGTGAAATGAATAAGTAAAGTTTCGTCTTAACTTTTGACGTTGTCTTGGTTGAATTTCAGAATTCAAGGGATTTAAAGAAAATCTTTGAAATCTAAAAGATTTGACTCTTCGGCGAATTAAGATCTCTATAATTAAATACGGTGATCTACCTCGATTACTCTGTCTGATATTTTCATTATAAATTAAACTTTTTCTGTTCCATTATTTTCCACCACTCCTATAATAAATTCCCAAATTCAAAAGATTGTGATAAATGCTTAATCCAGTTCTGATTTTTGTTCTTATCCTCACTATCGCAACAATCATTCTCCTTTTCCAATTACCACCGGAGGAATCTGTTTTTTTCTACTTCGCCCTTGGGGTTATAATGTTTTCAATTCTCCCGTGTCTTTATATTGTGATAAACATTGATATACACGGTTTGTAGTTTATGTATTGTTATCGAGCTTTATATTTTCCTTTATATTTTGGAGCTCCATGCTCTTGTTTTCTCTTCCCGATTATAATGTTCTAAGCAGGAAGGAACGTGATAGCACGATTTGATTTTCAAATTTATCAACATCACGAAAGATAGAACCATCAAGAATACATTTTCTTGATATGTTCAAAAGTTAAGTAGAATGAAAGAGTTATGTAACATGGCACATGATAATGGTATGATCTACTGTGAATGATCATCATGTTTCATTAGAAACTCAGCATGACTTGCTATAATATAATCACGTTGATCAAGTGTCATTATATTATACTAACTCATGGTTCAGCTCCCAACATTACTTCAAAAACATTCATAATTTAAACTTGAAGGTTTACAGAAAATAAAAACTAAACAGTTTCCTTTATGGTGTAGTACAGATGACGTGAAAAGATATCTGATTTCAGATAAGGATAGTTATGAAAATATCTTCAGAAATATCAAAGATATTTATGACGATATTTTAGAACTTCTAAGATCGAAGGTTGATGGAGAAAATCCTTTCGCAAGGATTTAGAATAAATAAGGAGCAAGATATTCGCTGACGAGTTCATCAGAAGCAGAATCATCAGGATTTATTGAAGGCAGGTTTAGTCTTTATGATTTGTCCACAGCCTCCTTCATGGTTTGCTCAATCCATTTTCCAGTTTCAAACTTTTTCTGAGCTTTGCCAACATACTATTCTTTATCATCAAACTTCTGACGATTAAGGTCGTTTCCGGTTGTCTACAGTTTCTGCTGCTTCATTCAACTATTAAAAATTCAGATTATTAATTCGCAGACTGGGTGCTTTTCAGAATTTCAGAATGGAATATCATAGTTCTAAGAGATAAATATTATATGGATACATATAACTGTTGGTGTGGGAACATTGCGAGACTCACAATACAGATTTGCTGATTCCCGGTAATTGGTATGGCAATTCTTTTTACAAGATGCGGATGAGTACATGATGAGACTTCAATAGATAAATTTAGTGATTTGTCGGAGAGATTTAAACCAAGGAGCGACGAGGTTGCTGGTACATCTACTGGTAATATGGTGGAATATAATAAAAGGTTCCCCGGTAACAATAAAAGAGCACACATATAAATCAAGGTTATAATAAGGTTGTTTCAAACGAACAATCAAAGTTGACTTGTTGGAGCTGTGACAAAATTTGCTAATTTGAAAAGGGATTGCAAAGTTATTTTGGGTAATAATAACACTAAGAAATTAGCATAGCTACGTTTTAAACGTTTACTCAGTTGCTGAGAGTTTCTCAGGTGAATAGCTATATGCATCAATCTTTTCTTCCGTAGATGATTTGTAGTTGGTTCATCCTCTATATTGAGGTATTTTCAAGAATTTATGAAGGATTTGAACGCAGATTGTAATCATCGAGATACAAATGAGGTTTAAGATGAAATCAAGTGGCAACTTGAAGAAATATTTAGTTTCATATGTTATAATCAATATTTTAATTCATTTTATTTGTCTAAT
The DNA here is from genome assembly GCF_046630445.1 of Rutidosis leptorrhynchoides. Classification (NCBI taxonomy): domain Eukaryota; kingdom Viridiplantae; phylum Streptophyta; class Magnoliopsida; order Asterales; family Asteraceae; genus Rutidosis; species Rutidosis leptorrhynchoides. Next base: position 562,714,799 of record NC_092335.1, read on the forward strand.
ATAATTAGTCCATAGTCAATAGTCAATAGTCCACAGTTAACAGTCCAATAATTCATATATAGTTTAATATATAATATTCGAATTAATTAATACGTCTCGTGACCTGTGTACATGTCTCAGACTCGATCACAACTCAAAATATATATATTATTATAGAATCAACCTCAACCCTGTAGAGCTAACTCAAACATTACTGCATATAGAGTGTCTATGGTGATTCCAAATAATATATATAGATGCGTCGATATGATATGTCAAAACCTTGTATACGTGTCCCGATATTTAAAGTGCGTAAAATAAATAACAGAAATTAAATGACAATAAATAAAATTGCGATAAATAATTTGCGATAAATAAATGTAATCAGTTAGCTAGGGACAGTTAGCTAGGAACAGTTAGCGTGGTTTCTTAACAAAATTTCTCATAGTTCAATTGTTTGTTTCTAACAAATTTTATTTTGTCCAATGTTTTCTTCATTATGCCACTTGTTAGATTCTGATAAATCAAAATCCAAATATGAAATTGAATCAAAATGGATATTCTGCGGTGAACGGATAAGTATATCAGTGGATGTAAGTATTATAGTAAATGAATGTTGAATCAGATTCGAAGAATGTACAGTGTAACTTATTAATGTGAAATCTAAATATTCTTAGGGTATTACCTACCCATTAAAATATTTTCACCATTAACAGTTTGTACGAAAGAATTTTTAATTGCAATCTTTATGAAAATATACATACATATATATTTTCTCCAGATGTAAATCATGGATTTCATGAGTCAACATGATATCAAACTCATTTGATTTACCGAGAACAAGAATATATAATCTCTAAAACATTAGAGGTTACTTAATTGCCATGTAAAACGAAGATAAATGATGTAGAACGATTCGTAGAATGATGATTATGCTCGAGGTACATAATGAGATGTTGAGGCATGTGATGTTGAAACTTGGGTTGTTGGTGGTACTGGTGCTGTTACTGATGGTACTGTTAGTGCCGGTGATGTTGTTGAAGCTGGTAAATTTTGCATCATATTCTCCAATTTAATTACTCGAGCGCGAAGTTTGTTGACTTCTTCTATTACCCATGAATGATTGACGGTTGGAGCGAGCGGATGAATAAGGTTTAGAATTTTGGATAGAATATAATCATGGTGATATTCAGAAATTGAGTGTGAAAATGGTGTTTCGAATGGGTTCGCCAGTAAGTGCTTCAGGTTCTTTGCCAAGAGTGTAGGTTGGTGGGTGGAAAGGATCACTTTCTTCTCGTCTCCATCGGTTAAGTCGACTACGAATCCATCAGATGAATTGGGGATGGATGATTGATTGATTCATTCTAGTGACTCCGCTTTCGGAGCTTAGGTGAATATCCATGTCGGAATAGCTGTCGGAATAACTATCGGAATAGCTATCGAAATTTGAGGGACTCGAACTGGTTGAGGGATTCATCTCGTACGATCAGATGAAGGATTTTCGATAAGAAATAGATTATAGGATATAGATTAGTACCCTGCAATACATAATTTACATATGCATATATAATACTCAAATCCCATAAGTTACGGAGGAATCTACGGAATACGACAGGCAAAGTTTACAGTAACAGGTACGCTAAGATATGGATTAGCATATACGCTAAGATATGAATTTATCTATACACTGTCTATGCAATGGAGGAAGTAAGACGTGTCTAGACTTTAAGGATGATAATCAAATAATTTTCAACACGAAATGATAAGCAAAACTTTTGACATGTAGACACGGTCGAAGTCCAGACCCACTAATGCATTTAAACAACTATCAGTTAGACACACTAATGCAAGACCTGGTTCGCTAAGACCACCGCTCTGATACCACCGGAAATGACCCGTCCTAATCCATCTGGACGAATACATTACATTTGGTTAATCGCGAGGTACTTGACCTCTATATGATACATTTTACAAACATTGCATTCGTTTTTAAAAGACAAACTTTCATTATATCGACAGTTGACGGCATGCATACCATTTCATAATTTATCCAACTATAATTGACTTAGTAATAATCTTGATGAACTCGATGACTCGAATGCAACGTCTTTTGAAATATGTCATGAATGACTCCAAGTAATATCTCTAATATGAGCAAATGCACAGTGGAAGATTTCTTTAATACCTGAGAATAAACATGCTTTCAAGTGTCAACCAAAAAGGTTGGTGAGTTCATTAGTTTATCATAAATAATTATTTCATAATTTTAATAGACCACAAGATTTCATATTTCCAAATCTCATAAACATACGTCCCATTCATAGAGACAAAAATAATCATTCATATGGATTGAAAACATGGTAACCGACATTAACAAGATGCATATAAGAATATCCCCTATCATTCCGGGAAATCCTTCGGACATGATAAAAACGAATTCGAAGTCCGATACTTTGGATGGGGGTTCGTTAGGCCCAATAGATCTATCTTTAGGATTCGCGTCAATTAGTAGACTGGTTTTCTAATTCTTAGGTTACAAGCAAAGGGGCATATTCGGCTTCGATCATTCAACCATATAATGTAGTTTCGATTACTTGTGTCTATTTCGTAAAACATTTATAAAAGCAGCGCATGTATTCTCAGTCCCAAAAATATATATTGCAAAAGCATTTAAAAAGGGAGTAATGAAACTCACAATACTGTATTTTGTAGTAAAAATACATATGACGATATTGAACAATGCAGGGTTGGCCTCGGATTCACGAACCTATATCATTCATATATATATATATATATATATATATATATATATATATATATATATATATATATATATATATATATATTAAAATGTAATCATAACTGAATAATTTCATATTTTATAACTTAAATTATATATTATATATATATATATTAAATTTGTGTATATATTCTAAATGATTAATACTTATATAGTTGTAGTAATATATATATATATATATATATATATATATATATATATATATATATATATATATATATATATATATATATATATATATATATATATATATATATATATATATATATATATATATATATATATATATCTGATAGGTATGTTATGTAAAAATACTTAATTTGTTATATATGAATATTTATATGAAAATTGTTAATACGATTAATATATACCTATATGTAATATTACTTATAAATATATTTTTTTATACATAATAATAATATTAGTAAAAATTTGTATTTGATCAAATTGATAATAGTAGTAATAACAATACTTGATGATAATAATAATTATAGTAATGTTACTGTTATTAATAGTTAGGATAATAATTCTAGTAGTATAATAATAATGATACTCATAATGTTAATAATCATACTTATAATAATCTAATAACACTAATAATAATGATAGTAATGATATGAATACATAATGATAATTTTAATAATTATGAAATGATATTAATACTAATATTTATGAAAGTGATAATAAATTGTATTTTAATAATAATAATAATCCTAATCATAATAATAATAATAATAATAATAGCACTAAAACGATAAATTAGTATTCATAATAATAATACCATTCATAGTTGTGACTATAACCCTAATACTAATAATAAATGATAACTAATACTTAATAAAAATAGTACTAATAATAATAATAATAATATTAGTAATGATAATACTAATATAATTTTAATTGATAATACTAATAATAATAATGATAATATCATACATTTTATTAATAATTATTTCGTTAATAATAACAATTAACATAATAACAATAATAATAATTTATGATAATAATAATAATAGTAATATTAATAATATCAATAATAATAGTTATAATAAAAATAAAAAAATAGAGAACAACCTTTGAAGATAAGCCTTTTTCTAAAAACAAATTGACGTCGCTCTGGCTCGAACCCAAGACCTCTTGAATACCTTAAAGACCCTCAACCATGTAACTATTTCGTATTTTCTGATTAAACCCATCTGAATAATTTTATAACTCTTATTAAACTGGTTCCTTTTTCTCCTTCATTCCCTAAACTAGTCGACCAGGCATACATCGAACAATGATTCAATTACCAAAACAATTTTTAGGTTCTTCAAACTAATTAAAATCATCGATAATTATTGATTGTAGTATTAGAAAACGAAAAAAAAAGGAAACTAAAAATAAAAATTTTAATACCTGCTGTGTCGCAGCTTTTTTATAAAAAAAATTTGATTTTCGAATTGGAGCAAGTAATAGACTATGATGATAACATGAAATAGTTTTCAAATCACGTATAGAAACTAGTGGAATCGTTAATTAAACTTGAAACACCAAAACGATCACGAATTTTATGAAGAACACCTCGGTTGACTTTTAAATTTAAAACTTTGACTTGCAAATTCAATCTCAATTCGAAAAATTGAAAGATGAAACTTTACAGAAAGTTTGTTTGAATGATTTCTAACGAGACTGCATTAATACATTTTGGAGAAAATTTTGAATTCAAATTTTTGATAAAAAGTTAGTCGTGCAGAGCACGTACCTCCATTCCTTTATTTTTTTGATAATTTCGATCAAATAAGAAGCTGTAAATGATTTTGTATGATTGATAAAAGTAGTAGTAAGTTAAATGTTTTTCCATATCCATTGAATTCAATCAATTTATAAAGTTTGTAGATGATAAATAATCGCTAAAGTACAGATATGGTACAAATCATTAACAGGAAAATAAAATAAATTGATAGTGATAGATAAGAGATCACGCGTTTTATCAGTATTTATACATATCTGCACTTTATTTATAATTGTATTTATTTATCTATTACTACGTATATATATCCATATATATTTATATATTCATTTGTATTTATCAAATTAAATTTTTGTAATAATTTAGTAATATAAATCTATTAATAAATCTGAGGTTGTTATAAAATTATTTTTTATTATTATTATTATTTTTAATAAGAATACTAATACTAATAATAATAATAATAATAATAATAATAATAATAATAATAATAATAATTGAAATATAATGATAATAATATTAATCAAAATTATACTAATAATAATAATACGATAACTTATACATATCAAATTATATATATATTTATATCTCATATTAGAATCAATAATATTAATAATACAAATATTAATATTAATATTAATATTAATATTAAAAATTAATAATGATAATGAAAGTAGTGATAATAGTATAACATTTGTTTTTTAACTTATAATTACTTTTAATATTACAATTTATTAATTGTGTAATAATTATATCATATATAATATGATAACTTTTATTGAATATTTAATATTTATATATTTTACAATATAATATTTATCATATATATATATATATATATATACATACATAAATTTATAATAATATCATATATATTTATATATATATATATATATATATATATATATATATATATATATTCATCATAATAGTAACTTACTTATTCTATTTATTATCTTACATTTTTAATTCTAATTGATTAAAGGTATTTTAGCATTATAATATATATATATATACATATATATATATACCTATATTTATATTTATATATATACATATTTATTTATACACAATTGTTCATGAATCATCGGGATTTGTCAAAAGGGTAAATGCATTTATGTAAACTGTTCCAACGTTTTTGAGACTCAACATTATAGACTTTGCTTATCGTGTCGAAATCATATAAAGATTAAGTTTAAATTTGGTCAGAAATTTCCGGGTCGTGACACAAGTAATTATTTTTATAATTTTCACAGATCTATATAAGTTTTATAAACTCAGAAAAAAATTATATATATTTTAATTTTGGTTAAAAATATTTATTACGAATTTTACATTGTTTTTATGTTTAAATACTACATAATTCGTATTTAATTATAAATAATATTCCATAAATTATCAAAATTATTATTATACATCATAATACTTATAATACTCCATTCGTCCCATTACAAGTGTTCACTTACTTTTTGCACACAGTTTTAGAAATTTCTACTAACTTCATTCTCCACCAATCAGAAATCTTCTCTCTCACGAATAACCTCTTTTCATTGGTTGAAACACAAAGTGGACACTTGAAATGGGACATCTCAAAATAGAAATGTGGACATTTGTGATGGGACGGAGGTAGTACTAATTATGGCATATAAACATAATTAATTTCGAATTTTATAAAGAATATACAATAAATATAAATATAATCGACAATATTAAAAAAATAATAAAAATAGAGAGTACCTCAAATTTTCTTCAAGGTTTTGAGAGAATAACTTAAGTTTTTTGTTTTTAGCAAGAAAAAAATGAATGAGGAGCCATGTATTTATAGGTAAAAATGGTTGGTGAAAAGAAAAATAAAATAAAATAAAGGTGCCAATTTTGACAACAAAAAAAAACATGTTAAAAATGTTTTTAATAAGTTTTTGCTTTGAAAATATTTAGTCAAAATTTATGGGCTCATTATTTAATTTATAAAAAAATCTTATTTTTTAAGCTAAAAATATAAATAATGATTAAAATAACTTATCATTTAATTAATAATTATGTTACATATAGTTTTATATATAATACACATTAATATTAATATTAACTAAAGTTATTTTATATAATTAGTATAAACTTTAGTTAACAAAATGTGTCGACTAAAAATAAATATTTAATCAACGTCGAATTTAATCATATATTACGTATGGATAACAAACCTAGGGCAAATTATTCAATTCAAGTATGGAAATGTGAGGGTTGTTATAGTACCTCCCCGTTAAAGAAAAATTCTTCCCGAAGTTTCAAGTAGACTTCTCGGATGCATCGGCGGTTGAGAAGAGGTGGGGATATTTCCGTTTCATTTGGTCTTCACGTTACCAGGTATACTCGGGGCCACGTCATGAATTCCAACGGATCTTAACAATGGGAATGTTGCTTTGTTTCAAGCGTTTAATCTCACTATCAATAACTTCAATAGGTTCTTCGATGAAGTGCATTTTATCATCAATACGGAGATCATCCAAAGGAATAGCAAGTGTGACATCATCAAGACACTTTTTCAGGTTCGAGACGTGAAATACGTCGTGTACACTACTAAGCTCAGCAGATAGTTCTAATCGATACGCTACGGGACTAATTCTCTCAGTAATCTTGAAAGGTCCAACAAAACGCAGACTTAGTTTGCTTCGTTTACCAAAACGAACGACGCCTTTCCAAGTGGATACTTTCAACATGACTTTATCACCAACTTGGAATTCTAAATCCTTTCGACGATTATCAGCATAGCTCTTCTGTCGGCTTTGGGAAGTTTCCAATCGTTTCTTAATCTGTACGATCTTTTCGGTAGTTTCATGTATGATTTCAGGACCAGTTAACTGTCCATCCTCTAGTTCATCCCAACATAAGGCTTCAAAAGGTGCAACCTTAATACTTGAGCGGGAACTGTTTTTGTAAGAGAATTCAGCCAAGGGCAGATGCCTGTCCCAACCTTTGCCGAAGTCGATAACACAAGCACGAAGCATATCTTCCAATGTTTGAATGGTTCGTTCAGTTTGACCATCAGTTTGCGGATGATAAGCGGTACTCATGTGGAGTTGAGTTCCAAGAACAGAATGTAAAGTTTTCCAGAATCTAGAAGTGAATCGACTATCGCGATCAGAAATGATAGAAATAGGGACTCCATGTCGTGAGACAATCTCTTTGATGTAAAGTTGTGAAAATTTCTCCATCTTGTCGGTTTCCTTGATCGGTAAAAAGTGTGCAGATTTAGTAAGGCGATCCACTATGACCCAAATAGTATCATTGTCACTAGAAGTCTTGGGCAATTTAGTAATAAAGTCTATAGTGATACATTCCCACTTCCACTGCGGAATATCCGGCTGTTGAAGTAAACCAGACAGATTTTAATGCTCGGCCTTAACTTTCAAACAAGTAAGACACTTGCTTACATATTCAGCAATATCAAATCTCAGATTAAGACGCCAATAAAACTCTTTCACATCATGATACATTTTACTAAAGCCTGGGTGAATAGAATATCTAGTCTTGTGTGCTTCATCCAAGACTATTCCTCATAGATTTTCGAAGTATGGAACCCAGATTCGGTTATTAAAATACCGTGTTCCATTTCCCTTGAGTTCAAGTTGCTTTTCGAGACCTTTTAGTCCCTCGAGTTGGACATTTTCTTCCTTCAATGCTTCAAGTTGTGCTTCGCGGATTCAAGTTGTAAGATTAGTCTGAATGACCATGTTCAAAGCTCGGTCTCGAATATGTTTATTACGTTCCTTTTGACTGAGAGCATCGGCAACAACATTTCCCTTGCCGGGATGGTACTTAAGCTTACAATCATAGTTGTTTAGTAGTTCAACCCATCGTCGCTGCCTCATGTTTAGCTGTTTCTGATCGAAGATATGTTGAAGACTTTTATGATCGGTAAACACCGTGAATTTAATTCAGTAAAGGTAATGTCTCCATATCTTCAAAGCGAATACCACAGCTCCTAACTCCAGGTCATGGGTGGTATAATTCTTCTCATGTTTCTTAAGCTATCTAGACGCGTATTCAATAAATTTTTGACGTTGCATCAATACACAACCGAAACCTTGATTCGAGACATCACAATAAACTATGAAATACTCATCTCCTTCAGGTAAAGATAGAATCGGGGTTGTGGTCAATTTCTCCTTTAAAATCTTAAACGCAGATTCTTGTTCTTCAGACCATTCAAACTTCTTCCCCTTATGAGTTAACTTAGTAAGAGGTTTTGCCAGAATATAAAATCCTTCAATAAATCTTCGGTAATAACCAGCAAGTCCCAAAAATTGGCAAATATGCTTCGCATTCTTAGGCGCTTCCCAGTTCTGAATAGCAGTGATTTTTGCTGGATCGACATATATTCCTTCACTATTAACCACATGTCCGAGAAATTGAACTGCTCGTAACCAGAATTCACACTTGGAGAACTTGGCATACAGTTGTTCATTCTTTAGCAACTCTAAGATCAAACGTAAATGTCACTCATGCTCTTGCTCATTCTTGGAATAGATTAAGATATCGACAATGAAAACAATCACGAATTTGTCAAGATAAGGTTTGCATACATGGTTCATAAGATCCATGAATACAGCAGGTACGTTTGTTAAACAAAAAGGCATAACAAGAAATTCGTAATGTCCGTAACAAGTTCGGAAGGCAGTCTTGGGAACATCAGTTTCCTTGACTCTCAACTGATGATACCCTGACCTACGATCAATCTTCGAATAGATACATGACCCTTGCAGTTGGTCAAATAGGTCATCAATAAGCGAAAGTGGATAACGGTTCTTGATAGTTAACTTGTTGAGTTCTCAGTAATCAATACACATTCTCAACGTGCCATCTTTCTTCTTAACAAAAAGAACAGGTGCTCCCCATGGAGATGAGCTAGGACGAATGAAACCCTTTTTTCTAAAAGTTCCTGGAGTTGGTTGGACAGTTCCTTCATCTCAGATGGAGCTAAGCGGTATGGTGCCTTTGCAATAGGTGCAGCACCGGGAGTCAAATCAATTTGAAACTCAACCTGTCTTTAGGGAGGGAGACCAGGGAGATCTTCAGGAAAAACTTGAGGTGGTGTATCTAACCCCTAGACTTTGAATTGACGGTGATCGATTATTATTTGGGTATGACATCATTACTCGCATGGTGCCAAGTTATGAATACATGAGCGTGAAAAGTTTTCCTTGGTGATGTGTGCGAGGTGGTGTATAAAATAGTTATAATTTTTACAAGGAAATACTATTAAATACGATACAATTTTACACAAGAAATTTATTTATTTATAGAATGGATATATCTAAACCTTGCTACAACACTTATAGGCAGTGTACCTAATCGTACAGTAGTGTAGTTTTTAGTAATTCCGGTTCGTTCCACAGGGATCTTTTAAACAAACTTAACGCTATATTTTTAAAAACTATATTTGTAAAAATACAAAAATATATAAGTAATATTATTATTATAAAAAGGGGGTTTTTACCGTTTAATGACCGGTTTGTCGATTTTTAAAACTTTAGTCGTAGTTAAAACCTAATGTAAAATATTAAATATATAAAAGACTTAATTTAAAGCGTAAAGTAAATAACGATAATGAAATTGCGATAAATAAAATTGCGATAAATAGAATGACAATAAATAAAAGTGCGAGAATTAAAAGTGCAATTAAATATGAAATAAAGGAAATTAAATATGAAATAAAGGAATTATGCTTATTTAAACTTCCGTAATCATGATCTTTAACGTGTTGACTTTAGTTTATTCCCATGGGTTAATTGTCCTTTGTCCTGGATTATTTGATATGTCCATACGGATTTGTCCATAATAGACCATCAGTCATAATCATAAAGTGCGAGAGTCTTCGTCAAGTTATTCTTATTCTCGAAGTCAAATATTCCAACTAATTGGGGATTCGAATTGTAACAAGGTCTTAATACTTTGTTTAATGAATACACCAGGTTATCGACTGCGTGTAATCCAAGGTTTTACTACTTTGTTAACAATTACACCAATTACCCTTGAATGTAATCCACCCCTATTTCAACAAGTCTATTAACTATTAATCCAGTCCCGTGTCCGGTAAAATGAACAATTATTGGTATTTATAGATATCCCGCCCACCGTACCCAGTCAAGCGTATGTGGTTATATATAAATACGTCAAATTATAAGTCTATATGTTAAATCAACGAGGTATCATTTAGTTAATATAAAATCCATTAATAGCCCATAGTCTAATTTCTACAAGTGTCGTTCTTTTATCCAAACCCCAATTATGGTACAAAGCCCAATTACCCAATTTTAATATTTAGCCCAACATCACGATTACTTCGGCATTAAATAAGCATAATAATAACTTAGCTACGAGACATTAAATTAAAAAGGTTGAACATAACTTACAATGATTAATAATAGCGTAGCGTTGCACGGACAGAATTTCGACTTATACCCTTACAACATTCGCTAACATACCCTTATTATTAGAATTTAAAATTAAAATTAAAATTATAATATAAATATATATATATAAATATATATATATATATATATATATATATATATATATATATAATATATATATATATATATATATATATATATATATATATATATATATATATATATATATATATATATATATATACGTTAGATTGAGAAGAGGAAAAAGATATATTTAATCGATCACCAAACTACGAATTTATAGGCATGTGGCCACATAAAGTGGCCCATGCGATCGCATGGAAAACAAGCCTACAGGCCATGCGATCGCATGGAGGTAGGTACCATCTCACATATTTTTGTTTTCAAGCTTATCGACGTTTTAATAAATAAATATAATATATAAATAATTTTAAGAATTATATAAATATTATATTATATTTATGTGCATAGTTGACTTGTAATTTTTAGTCCGTTGCGTTGAGCGTTGAGAGTTGACTCTGGTCCCGGTTCCGGATTTTCGAACGTCCTTGCGTACAATTTAATATCTTGTATTTTGCAATTCGCGTCTTGTACTCTTGTAATTTTGAAACGTTTCTCACCAATAATTTGAAACACTTTAATTGTACTTTGTACTTTTGAGCTTTTTGGTCGTTTGCGTCTTCAATTCGTCGAATCTGTCTTTTGTCTTCACTTTTTATTATTTAAACGAATATCACTTGTAAATAGAACAGTTGCAACTAAAAGCTTGTCTTTCTTGAGGGATAATGCTATTAAATATATGTTCGTTTTTAGCATTATCAAATATTCCCACACTTGAGCGTTGCTTGTCCTCAAGCAATATAGTTTTGAAATAAAAATACTAGAATCACTTCTTTATTCTTCACACTTTGTACATCAGTGATTTCTATACGGCGGTATAAACAATGGTAGTAACGATGTGGTTTACAGTCCCACATGACTATAAAATTTAGATCTCTTAAGGAAATTGGATCTTTATGAAAACATTGATCTTTTGAAAATTAAATCTAGCTTTTACCCTAGATAAGTTTTCCGGAATAACCCTTCACCGGTGTTTGCAAATTATTTTTGTGGGTTTTGTGGGTTTCAGATTTTAAAATTTTAGCTCAAAAGTTGCGGTTTTGTGTCACCCACTTGCTAACCTTGTATTAGGAAAGCAACACGTCCAGTATACTTGCTCCGTATATTACCTTTCGGTAAACTACTATCCGGTTGTAAAGGAAAGCGTTGAACAAGCAACTGTTAAAGCAATGCCCCCTGACATGCTTTTAATTATGGTTTATAACGTGTCGGATGCAATTACTATCCTTTGTAGGAGCAATAGTAAAGATCACCCTATAGTTTTTCGGTCTGGCACAAGGTCATGTCTTCGACCATGCTATGCAACCACCGTTCTTACGGTTGACACTCGATTTGGTTCAGGTGACCTAATGAATTCTAGGTGAATTCCTAGGATTTTACGTTCAATGGTAATGAACGCATTAAAAATGGGTTTTTCAGAAAACAAATCGGTTTGTAATTTTGATCAAAATATTTTCTCGTTCAAGCTCGAGTTTAGATATCATCGAATTCCATGAGTTTGTAATTCTCAATCTTTAAAGTTAATCTCAAGGATTGAGTAATATCAGGCTTAAAAGCTGATTTTTAATCTTTAAGGAGATTATCCTTTCTGGGGGTCTGATTCATTAGTCTTATCAAGCTAATTTGCACGGCGTCCTCCCCATTTTACGAGATAGATCCTCTCATGGTTAGGATAAGTCTGACCATTTGGCGACCCTGTTTGATGTTGAGGTCCGTGGATTTCCTGCTGATTTTAGAGATGACTTTTCTAGATTTTTCGTCAACCTACAGCTGGTCTGGACGATAACTTCAAGACCTAAATCAAGAAGCGCGTGTCTTTTTCGAAAGACTTTACTTCCTTTTAATGATGGAATTGATTCATCGTGTAGATCCATATTTCTTTCAAATATATTACAGTAAATCGGGTAAAACTGATTAGTTTAGTCTAAAGCAAAAGCATCTTCAGTTATTTGTACAAAAATATGTGATATATGTTCAAAATAACTTGGTAAATTTTTCCCACACTTGGTTTTTATTTTCCTTTCTTTGCCTTTTTATTGTCCTCTATTCCATTTTAAATGAATTCTAATATTTTGGTTTGTTTCTCAATTTATGTCCTTTCCAAGGTAACAATAATTTTGGTGTTAACACCTAGTTTTATCGTTCATAAATATGTATAAACATGATTTTGAATTCATTTAATTGAAAATTTTAAAAATTTTACTAGAATTGGGTAGTCATTATATAAGACTAGGGCTGTTCTTTATTATCAGAGAGCACTAGATTCTAATACAACTACTGCTTTACTAGTATTTTTAATGGTAACCAAGTGTTTAAATTTAAAATTAAAAATCCGAAAGAATTTAACCCCTTCCTACACTTAAGATCTTGCAATGCCCTCATTTGCAAGAAATTAGTAACAATTTAAATTATCGAGGGTGATTAGCGTAGAAAAATGATTAAATTTTACCAAAGTTTACAAACATATTGGCGTTTGTTTGTTGAATGATAAATGGTGCACATCATTTGTTCATTCCGTCTTGTTGTTACATCACTTTTGTTTTTCGTTTTGTCGTCAAAAGTACTAGCTTTTGCTGAACTTAATGCCAGTCTTTGAAAATGTGATGTTTTACCCTGTTGTGTACAATTTTCAATATACATACATACAAATATAAACATGCATGGTAATTTGAAATGGGACTTAAAATCCCACTTTCAAATCAAATATGAAATATTAGTACAAAATAATAAAAATATTAAACAATACATTAATGTATCACAATATCATATGTTTAAACATAAATAAAAATCATAAAAAGATAAAAATCATAGAAATCACCAATGGAACTATATCAATCTGGATAGGGGTTCCAGTTCATGTGGTCGTCCGGGTTCCATAGTTGGTGATAAGTGTATTGGTAGGCCTGGTTAGGGTCGTAGACAGTATATGGTGGTCTCAACTCGGGCTGTTGTGGAAGATAGTAAGCGGGTCGGGTTAGAACGTAGTGATCCTGAGGTGACAGTCGGCTCATATTCTGGTTCAGGTTCCTGTTGTGGTTGTCTAGATGATGATGAAGCACCAGCAGTATCGGTTTTCTGCAAAACACATTAAACACAAAATTTGTGCATCCAAATATGCATTAGTGTTAGCAAAATAACAACTTGAAACAATTACAATAACATGTTAAATCAAAATTAAACTTATACACATTTTCACAATTTTATCAATTCTACACTTTTTCAAATAAGCCTATATGAAAATGTATACAAAGTTCATAAGCATTTAACTCAAATAACATGTCAAAATAGTCATTACTAACAATTAAACAAGTCTCAAATGGCAATTATATCAAATTAATCAAGTTCGTGAATTTTGTACCTAAAAAGTCTACTTTAATCTCAAAAATCATGTTTAGGATCAATGTTTGGATCATTTAGCTACCTAAACATGTTACACTACTTAATTTAGCAATAATTCATGACAAAAATCGGCCATAACCTGTTTATATCAAAAAGCCCCAAATTGCTCAAGAACAAAAACCCTATATTTCTAAAAATTTTGAAGTTTTTGGCTTCAAATCATGTTAAATAGCATCAATCTAGGTTATATATGCATAAAATACTAATAATTTACCTCTAATTACACTAGAAATTAACAAAATCAAATTAGGTATAATATTGGTAAATATCACAAAAATTAGGAATTTTAAGAGTTTAGGGGAGTAATTTTTACCTTTTTGTTGAAAAATCCGAACCTAGGCATGATTATAGCGGATTGTAGGACGAAATTTGGTGAATTTTGGTGAAAAAATGGCGATTTTAGGAGTGTATATGTGTGTATGTTCGTGTGTGTGTTGGTGTTTGAAGTGAGGCAGATAGCAGAACTCGCTGGCCTTTTCTTTTTGTCCAGAATTCCAGCCTCATGCGACCGCATGAGGTTTGTGAAGGAACCCCATGCGATCGCATGGGGCCTTTTTTTTTTATTTTATATAAAAACCCTTACTTAATAAAACATATATTTAATTAAAAATTAAAATTTTGTTTCTTTTTAGGATGAGGGCGTTTCGGATCGTTGTCCTAGTCCGTCCCTCGACAACATTTTAAAATTTGTCATTTTTAAGCGCGGTTTTAAAAGTAAAGATTTTTGGGTTTTTTAAATGTTTTTGGCATACTTTAATTCAATAAGCTTAAAAATAATGATAATAAAAGTTCTCGTCCCTCCCTTGGGTAGAGCAATTTCGGTTCAACGACCTAGTTTTCAACTCAAGACGAATTTTAAAAATCAAATTTTTAACTTAGCGAAATAAAGTAAATTTTGTTTTTAAATTCACATCAAACTTAAATTTAAAATGCATAAAATTAAAAATTCATATTATGAAAATTGAAAATTCACACCAAACTTTTATTATATTTTTGTTTTTTACATACAAACTTATATTAAAAATATTAATTTTTCAAATATTTACAAACTTAAATATATTGATTTTAAAAAGTTACATTAATAATTTAATATTAATTTTAAAAACAAAGTAAAAATAAAATTTAAAATCTTTTTGGTCTTTTATCCCACTTTAATCAATCAAATATTATCAAAAATATACGCCTCTCTTTTCGGTAAAGTAATTTCGGTTCGATAACCTAGTTTAACTCATGACGAATTTTTGAAATATTTTGGTTTGATCGATTAAAGATATTTATACCTTAAGAATAAACGGTAAATTTCGCAGTGATGTAATAAATTTTTGTATGATATCAATAATTTCGGTCGCAAAACCTAATTTTATTGAATACCAATTTTATACTTTATAGCGAACGATTTAGCGTTTATTATCAAAAGGTTAAAAATAAAAAAAAATAAAAATAAAAACTGTACATACTTACATGTGAGATAGAATTCTCAGTGACCTGTTTTAGCCCACTCATAAGATAGTCGAACTAATTGGTTTTCCATAGCTACATAGGCGTAAGCTCGAGCATTCAACGTTTTTTCTTCAAAACATATGAACGGTCCTTCTCTGCATAAAGTAACAAATTCGGTATTTGAATATGTTTGATTATTTGAACATTTACCTTCGTGTGACCATTTTCTGCATTTGTAACATCTTTCAAGATGCCGTGCTCTTCTTTTCGCTGCGGATTTTGATTTTCCTTTACCAAAATGTAACTTATTATTTTTGTTCCTGGATTCTTTTCTTACTCCGTCCAATTTGCCTCTGATTAATGATACCAATTCACTTGGAAGGGTGTCATTATTCCGTTTAGTGATTAAAGCGTGTAGCATTAGACCATGGTTTAGTTCATAGGAAGTCTTCATCTCGTAAAACCTAAAAAAAATAAAAATTCAGAATGAGGGGAGATGACTAGTTCTTTAGGGTCTGCTAGGGAAAGACCATTCGGATTCCATTCTCGAGAACTATACGAAAACAGAATATCTAACTCTAACAGATATACATATTACCCTAAAAAGATTCGAACCTCCCCACACTTAGTTAGATGTGGTGTTGAAATTGTGATTAACTTCGTTGTCAACTTCCATCGGATCATGTACGTAATGTTTAACTCTGTGACCATTAACTTTAAATTCAATGCCATTTGAATTTATTAACTCTACTATTCCGTACGGAAAAACTCTTTTGACTATAAATGGTCCAGACCATATTGATTTCAATTTTCCAGGAAATAGCTTGAATCGTGAATTGAAAAGAAGAAATCTATTTCCTTCTTTAAATTCTTTTGAACTTCTGATTCTTTTATCATGTCATTTCTTCGTTCTTTCCTTATAGATTAATGAATTTTCTTATGCTTCATGTCTCAATTCTTCTAATTCGTTTAGTTGGCTTAACCGTAGACGTCCAGCTTCATGTAAATCAAGATTACATGTCTTCAAAGCCCAAAATACTTTGTGTTCAATTTCTACTGGAAGATGACATGCTTTTCCGTAAACGAGTCTAAAAGGTGTGGTTCCAATTGGAGTTTTGTAGGCTGTTCTAAAAGCCCAGAGTGCATCCTCCAATTTCATGGACCATTCCTTCGGATTTGATCCTACGGTTTTCTCTAGAATACGTTTTAAAGCTCGGTTGGTATTTTCAACTTGTCCACTTGTTTGTGGATGATATGCAGTGGAGATTTTATGAGTTACTCCATATCTTTTGAGAACTTTCTCAAGTTGATTATTACAAAAATGAGTACCCCGATCACTTATTAAAGCTTCCGGTGTTCTGAACCTTGCAAAAAGACGTTTTAAAAAGTTGACTACAACTCGTGTATCGTTAGTTGGGAGAGCTTGTGCTTCCGCCCATTTAGATACATAATCAATGGCAACGAGAATGTAGAGATTATTATGAGATTTTGGAAATGGACCCATAAAGTCAATACCTCAAACGTCAAATACTTCACATACTTGAATGACATTCTGTGGCATTTCACCACGTTGACTTATTTTTCCGGCCCTTTGACAAGCATCACAGGATTTTCAAAGAAGGTGTGCGTCTTTGAAAATTGTAATCCAATAGAATCCTGCATCGTAAACTTTTCTTGCTGTAAGTTGAGGTCCATAATGCCCTCCTGTTGGTCCTGTGTGACAATGGTTTCAGATTTAACTAGCTTCATTTTTGAATACACATCGGCGTATTATTCCATCGGGACAACTTTTAAACAAATGTGGATCTTCCCAGAAATAGTGTTTTATATCACTAAAGAATTTCTTTCGTTTTTGGTACGACAATCCTTTTTCAAGGAATCCACATACTAAGTAGTTTGCATAGTCTGCAAACCATGGAATTTCACTATAATCTATCTTCAATAGATTTTCATCAGGAACGTTATCTTGTATAGCCGATTCATTCAGAACTTCTAATTCAGGATTTTTAAGACGAGAAAGATGATCAGCGGCGAGATTTTCTGCTCCCTTTTTATCTCGGATTTCAATATCGAATTCTTGTAAGAGTAAGATCCAACGGATTAATCTTGGTTTAGCATCTTGTTTCGAAAATAGGTATCTGAGAGCAGAATGGTCGGTATAGACCACCGTTTTAGCTAGAACGAGATATGAACGAAATTTGTCAAAAGCAAAGACAATAGCAAGGAGTTCTTTTTTGGTAGTTGTGTAATTCGTTTGTGCTCCTTGTAACGTCTTACTAGCATAATATATAGGTTGAAATCATTTTTCAATCCTTTGTCCTAAAACGGCTCCCATTACAAAATCACTTGCATCGCACATTAGTTAAAACGGTAGATTCCAATTTGGAGTTATCATGATCGACGCATTAGTGAGTTTTTCTTTAAGAATATTAAAAGATTTGATGCATTTATCTGAAAAGATGAATGGAGCATCCTTTTCTAGGAGTTTATTCATAGGAGTGGCAATTTTAGAAAAAGCTTTTATGAAACGTCGGTAAAAACTGGCATGCCCTAGAAAACTCCTAACTCCTCTAACATTGGTGGGATGTGGAAGTTTAGCAATTACATCTACTTTAGCTCTATCCACTTCAATTCCTTCCTTTGAGATTTTATGTCCAAGAACGATGCCTTCTTTAACCATGAAATGGCATTTTTCCCAATTAAGAACTAGATTTGATTGTTCGCAGCTAATAAGCATTCGTTCAAGATTAACTAAACATGATTCAAATGTATCACCGAAGACTAAAAATTCATCCATGAAAACTTCCATGCATTGTTCTATCATGTCGTGAAAAATTGCCATCATGCACCTTTGAAAGGTTGTAGGGGCGTTGCAAAGTCCAAATGGCATGCGTTTGTAAGCAAAAGTACCATAAGGGCACGTGAACGTGGTTTTCTCTTGATCTTCGGGTGCTATTGGAATTTGAAAATATCCGGAAAAACCATCAAGAAAACAATAGTAATTATTTCCGGCTAATCTTTCCAACATTTGATCAATAAAAGTTAAGGTAAAGTGATCTTTTCTGGTGACGTCATTTAATTTTCTATAATCAATACAAACATGCCATCCTGTTACAGTCCTAGTAGGAATAAGCTCATTTTTCTCATTTGTGACGACAGTCATGCCACCCTTCTTAGGTACGCATTGAACTGGGCTTACCCGTGGACTATCAGAGATTAGATAAATTAAACCTGCATCTAGCAGTTTAATAATTTCTTTCTTAACAACATCTTGCATATTAGGATTTAGTCTTCGTTGGTGTTGCACATACGTTTTATGACCTTCTTCCATAAGGATTTTATGTGTGCAATACGAAGGACTTATTCCTTTAATATCATGAATCTTCCATGCAATAGCTAGTTTATGAGCTTTTAGCACAGAAATGAGTTGAGATTTTTCATTTTCAGTAAGAGAAGACGATATTATTACAGGTAATTCAGATTCACCATGTAAATAAGCGTATTCCAAATGGTTTGGAAGTGGCTTTAACTCTAATGTCGGTGGTTCTTCTATTGATGATTTATATCGATATCTGTCTTCTTCTTTTAGCATTTGAATTTCTTCTGTTGTTGGTTCATATCCATTAGCCATAAGTGTAGCTAACATTTCAGCTTCATCAATTGGTTCAGTTCCTTCTCCTAAAGAACATTCTCATGTTCCATGTAATTCTGGAAATTCTTCTAACAATTCTGCATGTGAATCTATAGTTTGAATATAATAACATGTATCATCCGCAGATTGCGGTTGTTGCATGGCTCTATCAACATAAAAGGTAACACTCTCGTCCTCTATACTTAGGGTCAGTTTCTTACCAAACACATCTATTATTGTTTTAGCCGTGTTTAAGAATGGTCTTCCTAATATGAGAGGAACTAGAGAATCTTCTTCCATGTCCAGAATAACAAAATCTACTGGAAATACTAAAGTACCAACTTTAACTAGCATGTTTTCCATTATCCCTCTAGGATATTTTACTGATCGATCGGCTAGTTGTATACTTATTCGTGTTGGTTTCAATTCTCCAAGGTCTAGTTTAGCGTATAGTGAATACAGCATTAAATTTATACTAGCACCTAAGTCTGCCAATGCTTCTATTGAACTAAGACTACCCAAAAAACATGGAATTGTGAAACTTCCTGGATCAGATAATTTTTCTGGTATCTTATTCAATAGCACTGCAGAACAATTAGCATTCATAGTAACAGCCGAGAGTTCTTCCATTTTCTTTCTATTTGTGATTAGATCTTTCAGAAATTTAGCATATCTAGGCCTTCCTGAAATTACATCAATGATAGGAAGATTTACATTTATTTGTTTAAACATATCCAAGAATTTGGATTGCTCGCTTCAAGTCTCTCTTTTCTCATTTTACTCGGGTAAGGAAGTGGTGGTTGGTATGGTTTAACATAAGGTTTAGCTTTAACTGTGTTATCTTCATTAACCTTTTCAACTACCGGTTCTGTTTCCTTATCTTGCTCAGAATGTAGTTCTTGTGGAGTAGGAATAGCTTCATCAGAAATTACAGGCATTTCAGGTGGTTTAAGTGTAATACCACTTCTTGTGGTAATGGCTTTAGCTGTTTCATTCCGGGGGTTAGCATTTGTATCACTAGGTAAACTTCTCGGTTTTCTTTCACCTATCAACCTTGCTAGGTTGCTCACTTCTTGTTCCAAATTTTGAATAGAAGCTTGTTGATTTCTAAATGCTTGAGCATTTTGTTCATTGGTTTGTTTCTGAGATGTGAAAAACTGCATTTGAGATTCAACTAGCTTTAACATCATATCTTCTATATTTGGCTTTTTATCATCGGTTTGTGGTGGTTTGTTTTGAAAAATAGGTCTTTGCTGATTGTAAGTATTGTTGGATACTTGTTGATTGCTTGGACCTTGTTAGTTGTTGTATGGAACATTTCGGTTATAATTCTGGTTTTGATTGTAAATTGGTCTTGGCGGTTGATAATTATTCTGATAATTATTTCCAGGCCTTTGGTTTATGTATGAAACATTCTCTCATTGTTCCATTGTTAGTTCAATATTGAGATAATCTTTTGTTAAATGTGGTCCTCCACACTGCTCACAACTAATTGTTATTGAGTGTATATCCTTAGTCATCTTTTCCATTCGTCTCTCGACAGCATCTATCTTTGCAGAAATGGAATCTAAGTCATGGCTAGAATCGGCTCTAGCTGCTTTAGATGATCTAACGATATCTTTTTCTTGATGCCACTCATGTGAGTGGGAAGCAGTGTTATCAATAATTTTGTAAGCATCAGTTGCGGTTTTCTTCATAATGGAACCACCAGCTGCTATATCGATGTCTTTTCTTGTAGTGATGTCGCATCCTTGGTAGAATATTTGTACTATTTGACAAGTGTCTAAACCATGTTGCGGACATCCTCTTAATAACTTTCCAAATCTTGTCCACGCTTCATATAGAGTTTCATTTGGTTTTTGTGTGAACGTAACAATTTCTCCTTGAAGTCTCACGGCTTTAGATGCCGGAAAGAATTGTTTAAGAAATTTTTCAACTAAAACGTCCCATGTATCAATCGCCCCTTCAGGTAACGATTCTAACCAATCTTTGGCTTCTCCCTTCAAAGTCCAGGGAAATAACATGAGATATATCTGTTCATCCTCCACTTCTCGGATTTTAAATAGTGTACAGATCTTATTAAAGGTTCAAAGATGTTCATTTGGATCTTTCCTTCGGCGCACCACTAAATTGGCATTGATTAGTTACCATGTGTAGGATTTGTCCCTTGATTTCATAATCTGGCGCATTTATGTCAGGCTGAGTAATTGTGTGACCTTGGCCAGTGCGTTTAGCTCTCATTCGGTCTTCCATACTTAGAGGTTCCAGATTCTCCATGATTGAATTTGTTGAATCTGAATCACTAGAGGATTCTGATTTAATGGTTGGTTCCTCTACAATCTCTGTTTGAATGATTGGTGGTTCCGGAGGAAAGATTAGTGGTTCAGGATCTCTGAATTGTCCTTGAATATCCTCCGGATTCTCAATTGTGAGGTCGGGTTCAAAAAATGGATTATCGAAAATTTGAATTGGAGTACTTGGTCGACTAGATGACGATTCTAATGAAAAATCAACGGCGACAATATTTGCTAGATGTCTTGATCTGGTTACAGGTGGTGAACGTACAAAAGGTGGTGAACGTTTTGCTCGGTGCATTCACTGAATATCCTATTAGTTATGAAAGATAAAAATTATATAAGTTATCAAATTAATAGACTTTTCTGCTTTTGCCCACGTTTCGAATAGCCAGTAGATGTAGCAGGGAGCCAGAACCCTTTAAATCGGAAGCTCACAACTCAGCCACTAACAAATCCAACTATTACTACGAAGCAGAAAATTTGGATGTCTATCAATTTAACCGCTTAAAATAATTTTTCGTTGAAATTTAAAGAAATTTTAGAGAAGAAATAGAAAAAAAACTAAGTCCTAAAAACTAGAGCGGCGAAAAATAAAAAGAAAAAGAGCGCGTTGAAAAACGTTGAAAAATAAAAGGAACTAAAGACTAAGAATTAAAAGTTGCGTCTAAAAATATTAAAGCTTAAAAGAAATACTATATCCCAAAACGGCAATAACTTAAAAAGTACTAAAATCTTAAAACGGCGTCGCAAAATTCTAAAGCACTTAAATCTTAGTCTAAAGAAAAAAAGCACTTAAGGGATTTTACGGCAAAGCCTAAAAATCTAGAAATAAAATAACTATGGCAAAAACTATAACTTAGAACTAAATACGAGCGAAAAAATACAAATATTACGCTAAAACGAATAAAAAGATACAAAATATAAAAATAAACTTAAAGTTGTAAAAAGTACAATTTTTATAAAAATATATTATTTTTATATTATTTATTTTATAAAAGTATTAATTTTATAATTTATTAAAACTAATTAATCTAAATAAAACAAATTAATTAAAACTTAAAATTAAATATTTAAATACATAACCCTAATTAGGGTTTTAATTAAATAATAATTATAATTATTACATCGTAATTATTACAGGAATCAGTCAACTATGGCGTGTCAGGTATGTTCATGCGATCGCATGAATTTTTGCCTTCGGGCTCATGCGGTCGCATGAGCTAGGGTTGTAGTGACCCGAACTTTTCCATGTTTATATATATTAATTGAGATTGATATTTACATGATTAAATGTTTCCAACATGTTAAGCAATCAAACTTGTTAAGACTTGATTAATTGAAATATGTTTCATATAGACAATTGACCACCCAAGTTGACCGGTGATTCACGAACGTTAAAACTTGTAAAAACTATACGATGACATATATATGGTTATATATATAGTTAACATGTTTTTATTATAAGTATGTATCTCATTAGGTATTTTAACAATGAGTTATATACATAAAAATGAGACTATTAATTTAAGAAACTCGAAAACGATATATATAACGATTATCGTTATAACAACGTCTTACTAGGTACATATGAATCATATTAAGATATTTATACACTTGGTTAATTATGTTAAATGATAAGTAAATATATTATTAAGTGTATTAATAATGAAATACATATGTAAAAATAAGACTACTAACTTAATGATTTCGAAACATGACATATATGTAACGATTATCGTTGTAATGACATTTAACTGTATATACATCATACTAAGATATATTATATATCATAATATCATGATAATATAATAATTTAACATCTCATTTGTTATAATAAACAATGGGTTAACAATATTCAACAAGATCGTTAACCTAAAGGTTTCAAAACAACATTTGCATGTAACGACTAACGATGACTTAACGACTCAGTTA
Organism: Rutidosis leptorrhynchoides; assembly: GCF_046630445.1. Lineage (NCBI taxonomy): Eukaryota > Viridiplantae > Streptophyta > Magnoliopsida > Asterales > Asteraceae > Rutidosis > Rutidosis leptorrhynchoides. Next base: position 562,738,560 of record NC_092335.1, read on the forward strand.
AAATGTATATACATGTAGTGTTTTAATATGTATTCATACACTTTTGAAAGACTTCAAGACACTTATCAAAATACTTCTACTTAACAAAAATGCTTACAATTACATCCTCGTTCAGTTTCATCAACAATTCTACTCGTATGCACCCGTATTCGTACTCGTACAATACACAACTTTTAGATGTATGTACTATTTGTATATACACTCCAATGATCAGCTCTTAGAAGCCCATGTGAGTCACCTAACACATGTGGAAACCATCATTTGGCAACTAGCATGAAATATCTCATAAAATTACAAAAATATGAGTAATCATTCATGACTTATTTACATGAAAACAAAATTACATATCCTTTATATCTAATCCATACACCAACGACCAAAAACACCTACAAACACTTTCATTCTTCAATTTTCTTCATCTAATTGATCTCTCTCAAGTTCTATCTTCAAGTTCTAAGTGTTCTTCATATATTTTACAAGTTCTAGTTACATAAAATCAAGAATACTTTCAAGTTTGCTAGCTCACTTTCAATCTTGTAAGGTGATCATTCAACCTCAAGAAATCTTTGTTTCTTACAGTAGGTTATCATTCTTATACAAGGTAATAATCATATTCAAACTTTGGTTCAATTTCTATAACTATAACAATATTATTTCAAGTGATGATCTTACTTGAACTTGTTTTCGTGTCATGATTCTGCTTCAAGAACTTCGAGCCATCCAAGGATCCGTTGAAGCTAGATCTATTTTTCTCTTTTCCAGTAGGTTTATCCAAGGAACTTAAGGTAGTAATGATGTTCATAACATCATTCGATTCATACATATAAAGCTATCTTATTCGAAGGTTTAAACTTGTAATCACTAGAACATAGTTTAGTTAATTCTAAACTTGTTCGCAAACAAAAGTTAATCCTTCTAACTTGACTTTTAAAATCAACTAAACACATGTTCTATATCTATATGATATGCTAACTTAATGATTTAAAACCTGGAAACACGAAAAACACCGTAAAACCGGATTTACGCCGTCGTAGTAACACCGCGGGCTGTTTTGGGTTAGTTAATTAAAAACTATGATAAACTTTGATTTAAAAGTTGTTATTCTAAGAAAATTATTTTTACTATGAACATGAAACTATATCCAAAAATTATGGTTAAACTCAAAGTGGAAGTATGTTTTCTAAAATGGTCATCTAGACGTCGTTCTTTCGACTGAAATGACTACCTTTACAAAAACGACTTGTAACTTATTTTTCCGACTATAAACCTATACTTTTTCTGTTTAGATTCATAAAATAGAGTTCAATATGAAACCATAGCAATTTGATTCACTCAAAACGGATTTAAAATGAAGAAGTTATGGGTAAAACAAGATTGGATAATTTTTCTCATTTTAGCTACGTGAAAATTGGTAACAAATCTATTCCAACCATAACTTAATCAACTTGTATTGTATATTATATAATCTTGAGATACCATAGACACGTATACAATGTTTCGACCTATCATGTCGACACATCTATATATATTTCGGAACAACCATAGACACTCTATATGTGAATGTTGGAGTTAGCTATACAGGGTTGAGGTTGATTCCAAAATATATATAGTTTGAGTTGTGATCAATACTGAGATACGTATACACTGGGTCGTGGATTGATTCAAGATAATATTTATCGATTTATTTCTGTACATCTAACTGTGGACAACTAGTTGTAGGTTACTAACGAGGACAGCTGACTTAATAAACTTAAAACATCAAAATATATTAAAAGTGTTGTAAATATATTTTGAACATACTTTGATATATATGTATATATTGTTATAGGTTCGTGAATCAACCAGTGGCCAAGTCTTACTTCCCGACGAAGTAAAAATCTGTGAAAGTGAGTTATAGTCCCACTTTTAAAATCTAATATTTTTGGGATGAGAATACATGCAGGTTTTATAAATGATTTACAAAATAGACACAAGTACGTGAAACTACATTCTATGGTTGAATTATCGAAATCGAATATGCCCCTTTTTATTAAGTCTGGTAATCTAAGAATTAGGGAACAGACACCCTAATTGACGCGAATCCTAAAGATAGATCTATTGGGCTTAACAAACCCCATCCAAAGTACCGGATGCTTTAGTACTTCGAAATTTATATCATATCCGAAGGGTGTCCTGGAATGATGGGGATATTCTTATATATGCATCTTGTTAATGTCGGTTACCAGGTGTTCACCATATGAATGATTTTTATCTCTATGTATGGGATGTGTATTGAAATATGAAATCTTGTGGTCTATTGTTACGATTTGATATATATAGGTTAAACCTATAACTCACCAACATTTTTGTTGACGTTTTAAGCATGTTTATTCTCAGGTGATTATTAAGAGCTTCCGCTGTCGCATACTTAAATAAGGACGAGATTTGGAGTCCATGCTTGTATGATATTGTGTAAAAACTGCATTCAAGAAACTTATTTTGTTGTAACATATTTGTATTGTAAACCATTATGTAATGGTCGTGTGTAAACAGGATATTTTAGATTATCATTATTTGATAATCTACGTAAAAGCTTTTTAAACCTTTATTGATGAAATAAAGGTTATGGTTTGTTTTAAAATGAATGCAGTCTTTGAAAAACGTCTCATATAGAGGTCAAAACCTCGCAACGAAATCAATTAATATGGAACGTTTTTAATCAATAAGAATGGGACATTTCAGTTGGTATCCGAGCATTGGTCTTAGAGAACCAGAATTTTGCATTAGTATGTCTTATCGAGTTTGTTAGGATGCATTAGTGAGTCTGGACTTCGACCGTGTTTACTTGAAAAATGATTGCTTAACAAATTTTGTTGGAAACTATATATTTTTAACATGTGAATATTATGTGATATATTAATCTCTTAACGCGTTTGATATTATGTGATAGATGTCTACCTCTAGAACAAGTCCCATTGACTCACCTAATAATAATGAAGAGTCAAATGTAAATTGGAATGATTCGTGGACTGATTCACAAATTCCCGAAGAGGAACCGGAAGAAGAGTCGGAACCGGAAGAAGAATCAGAACCGGAAGAGGAGGAACCGGATGAAGAAATAGAACCGGTGGGGGAAATAATAAAACGGTTAAGTAAAAGAAAATCCTCAACTAAACAACCAAGGTTAATTATGGTCAATGGTGTTTCCGCCAAGGAAGCAAAATATTGGGAGGATTACCAATTCTCCGATGAATCGGATTCCGACGAGAATTCTGATGATGTTATAGAAATTACCCCAACTGAATTTAAAAAGGCAAAAGAAAATAATAAGGGAAAGGGCATAAAAATAGAGAAATCTAATTCCAACCCCGATGAACTTTATATGTATCGTCAACCCCCGAAGTCCTTAAGTTGTAACAATGACCCGGGAACTTCTAAACCACCCGGTTTTTCTAAACCAATGTGGATAACGACGGCTCGTATTAGGGGAACATCATATATCCCTAGAAACTTGGCAAAACGAACCAAAACCGAAGAAGAAGAAACGAGCGAGTCGGAATAAGATAGTTGTATTCGTGTGGTGTAATATATGTAATATAGTGTGCTTATGCTTTATGATATATGTAAAAATTGCTTGTATTAATAAGTATTTTTTTATGAATCTAACTCTTGTCTATTTTACAGTTTAAAAACACAAAATGGATAGACAACCCAATATTTTAAGAGACCTACCCGGAGACTTGATTGATGAAATCTTGTCTAGAGTCGGTCAGAATTCCTCGGCACAACTATTTAAGGCGAGATCAGTTTGTAAGACATTCGAAGAACGTTCCAAGAATGCCTTGGTTTATAAAAGGCTTTCGTTCGAAAGATGGGGGATATCACATTGGGAAATCCATAAGTTATGATGTGTTTACTTTGACGCATATATTGCGGGGAACCCAAATGCTATTTTACGCAATGGGTTAAGAAATTATTTTGACTCAATATATCCGAATATTGGACTTCGTGATTTAGAAAAAGCGGCTAACATGCAACATAAAGAAGCATGTTATGCTTACGGATTAGTAATGTTCGCTTCTCACCAAAGTGAGAACAAGAACATCGGGCTACAACTATTAAACAAAACGTTCCCACAAGTGACGGAGTCGGTAATTGGGGTAAGAAATGAGGTTTTTAGATTGTTACGGGACTGTTGGACATTACGTAACCCTCGTCCCTTTGACGACGTTACAACACGCTGTCTTATCAACGGCCATAACGGTTATGTTCCACAAGACCAAGGATGGGAAGTAGTCCTAGTAAAACCAGAATGCATGACTTGTTTCTGGACGTATGAATTACGTGTCTTTATTGCCTTTGCTGAACGACTTGTGTACTAGCTAGAATTATCTTCACAACTATCTTGTATCAAAGTTATTGTGTGCTAATGCTTTATGTAAAATAAGCGGTATTGTAAGTTTGTAAAATATTGTATAAAAGTTTTAACGCGAAATATTATTATAATCAGTTTTTCATATAGAATTGTAGTAGTTGAATTGTATATTAGCTACTAAGTATGAACTTAACGGGTAGGTACTACCCGAATTTAAACTTATAAAACGCTAATATGAAGAAAAAGATTTTATAAATGAGTTCATATTATGCTACGAAATACTATTAACTACTCTTAATATTCTGTATGATTAACTTGTTCCATTTGACTATTTTGAAGGAAATGGCACCGATTACTCGACACACCGTGAATATGAATGAAGAGGAATTCCTTACTTTTCTAGCTTCAAACATAGCCGCAGTACAGGCTGCGCTACATACCAACAATAATCTTGGATCTAGCAGTACAGGAAATCGTGTAGGATGCACCTACAAAGAATTCACTGCCTGCAAACCTTTGGAATTTGATGGAACCGAAGGACCGATCGGATTGAAACGGTGGACCGAGAAGGTCGAATCGGTGTTTGCCATAAGTAAGTGTACTGAAGAGGACAAAGTGAAGTACGCTACACATACCTTCACAGGTTCTGCGTTAACATGGTGGAATACCTATCTAGAGCAAGTGGGACAAGACGATGCGTACGCACTACCGTGGTCAGCATTCAAGCACTTGATGAACGAGAAGTACCGTCCCAGAACCGAGGTCAATAAGCTCAAGACAGAACTTAGAGGGTTACGAACCCAAGGATTTGATATTACCACGTACGAAAGACGATTCACAGAATTGTGCCTATTGTGTCCAGGAGCATTCGAAGATGAGGAAGAGAAGATCGACGCGTTTGTGAAAGGATTACCGGAAAGAATCCAAGAAGATATAAGTTCACACGAGCCCGCCTCCATACAACAGGCATGTAGAATGGCTCACAAACTAGTGAACCAGATTGAAGAAAGAATTAAAGAACAGACTGCTGAAGAGGCCAATGTGAAGCAAGTCAAAAGAAAGTGGGAGGAAAACGGTGATAAGAATCACCAATACAACAACAACAGCAATTACAACAATAATCGCAACAATTATCCCAACAATCGCAACATCAATCGCAACTACAACAAACGGCCCAACAACAACAACAACAACAACAACAATAACTACAACAATCATCCCAACAACAATAATAACCGCAACAACAACAACAATCAGAAGCAGCTATGCCAAAGGTGTGAAAAGTATCACTCGGGGTTCTGCACCAAATTTTGCAACAAGTGTAAAAGAAACGGTCATAGCGCGGCGAAGTGTGAGGTCTACGGACCAGGGGTTAATAGAACGAAAGGAAAAAATGGTGTCGGAACGAGTAATGGCGGAGCAAGTAGTGTCGGAGCAAGTTATGCCAATGTAGTTTGTTATAAATGTGAAAAACCAGGCCACATTATTAGAAATTGCCCGAACCAGGAGAACACGAATGGACAAGGCCGCGGAAGAGTTTTCAATATTAATGCGGCAGAGGCACAGGAAGACCCGGAGCTTGTTACGGGTACGTTTCTTATTGACAATAAATCTGCTTACGTTTTATTTGATTCGGGTGTGGATAGAAGCTATATGAGTAGAGATTTTTGTGCTAAATTAAGTTGTCCATTGACGCCTTTGGATAGTAAATTTTTACTCGAATTAGCAAATGGTAAATTAATTTCAGCAGATAATATATGTCGGAATCGAGAAATTAAACTGGTTAGCGAAACATTTAAGATTGACTTGATACCAGTAGAGTTAGGGAGTTTTGATGTGATAATCGGTATGGACTGGTTGAAAGAAGTGAAAGCAGAGATCGTTTGTTACAAAAATGCAATTCGCATTATACGAGAAAAAGGAAAACCCTTAATGGTGTACGGAGAAAAGGGCAACACGAAGCTACATCTTATTAGTAATTTGAAGGCACAAAAACTAATAAGAAAAGGTTGCTATGCTGTTCTAGCACACGTCGAGAAAGTACAAACTGAAGAAAAGAGCATCAATGATGTTCCCATTGCAAAAGAATTTCCCGATGTATTTCCGAAAGAATTACCGGGATTACCCCCACATCTATCCGTTGAATTTCAAATAGATCTTGTACCAGGAGCTGCACCAATAGCTCGTGCTCCTTACAGACTCGCACCCAGCGAGATGAAAGAACTGCAAAGCCAATTACAAGAACTTTTAGAGCGTGGTTTCATTCGACCAAGTACATCACCGTGGGGAGCTCCTGTTTTGTTTGTCAAGAAGAAAGATGGTACATTCAGGTTGTGTATCGACTACTGAGAGTTGAACAAACTTACCATCAAGAACCGCTACCCACTACCGAGAATCGACGACTTATTTGATCAACTACAAGGCTCGTCTATTTATTCAAAGATTGACTTACGTTCCGGGTATCATCAAATGCGGGTGAAAGAAGATGATATTCCAAAGACTGCTTTCAGAACATGTTACGGTCATTACGAGTTTATGGTCATGCCGTTTGGTTTAACTAATGCACCAGCTGTGTTCATGGACCTTATGAACCGAGTGTGTGGACCATACCTTGACAAGTTTGTCATTGTTTTCATTGATGACATACTTATTTACTCAAAGAATGACCAAGAACACGGTGAACATTTGAGAAAGGTGTTAGAAGTATTGAGGAAGGAAGAATTGTACGCTAAGTTTTCAAAGTGTGCATTTTGGTTGGAAGAAGTTCAATTCCTCGGTCACATAGTGAACAAAGAAGGTATTAAGGTGGATCCGGCAAAGATAGAAACTGTTGAAAAGTGGGAAACCCCGAAAACTCCGAAACACATACGCCAGTTTTTTGGACTAGCTGGTTACTACAGAAGGTTCATCCAAGACTTTTCCAGAATAGCAAAACCCTTGACTGCATTAACGCATAAAGGGAAGAAATTTGAATGGAAGGATGAACAAGAGAAAGCGTTTCAGTTATTGAAGAAAAAGCTAACTACGGCACCTATATTGTCATTGCCTGAAGGGAATGATGATTTTGTGATTTATTGTGACGCATCAAAGCAAGGTCTCGGTTGTGTATTAATGCAACGAACGAAGGTGATTGCTTATGCCTCTAGACAATTGAAGATTCACGAGCAAAATTATACGACGCATGATTTGGAATTAGGCGCGGTTGTTTTTGCATTAAAGACTTGGAGGCACTACTTATATGGGGTCAAAAGTATTATATATACCGACCACAAAAGTCTTCAACACATATTTAATCAGAAACAACTGAATATGAGGCAGCGTAGGTGGATTGAATTATTGAATGATTACGACTTTGAGATTCGTTACCACCCGGGGAAGGCAAATGTGGTAGCCGATGCCTTGAGCAGGAAGGACAGAGAACCCATTCGAGTAAAATCTATGAATATAATGATTCATAATAACCTTACTACTCAAATAAAGGAGGCGCAACAAGGAGTTTTAAAAGAGGGAAATTTAAAGGATGAAATACCTAAAGGATCGGAGAAGCATCTTAATATTCGGGAAGACGGAACTCGGTATAGGGCTGAAAGGATTTGGGTACCAAAATTTGGAGATACGAGAGAAATGGTACTTAGAGAAGCTCATAAAACCAGATACTCAATACATCCTGGAACGGGGAAGATGTACAAGGATCTCAAGAAACATTTTTGGTGGCCGGGTATGAAAGCCGATGTTGCTAAATACGTAGGAGAATGTTTGACGTGTTCTAAGGTCAAAGCTGAGCATTAGAAACCATCAGGTCTACTTCAACAACCCGAAATCCCGGAATGGAAATGGGAAAACATTACCATGGATTTCATCACTAAATTGCCAAGGACTGCAAGTGGTTTTGATACTATTTGGGTAATAGTTGATCGTCTCACCAAATCAGCACACTTCCTGCCAATAAGAGAAGATGACAAGATGGAGAAGTTAGCACGACTGTATTTGAAGGAAGTCATCTCCAGACATGGAATACCAATCTCTATTATCTCTGATAGGGATGGCAGATTTATTTCAAGATTCTGGCAGACATTACAGCAAGCATTAGGAACTCGTCTAGACATGAGTACTGCCTATCATCCACAAACTAATGGGCAGAGTAAAAGGACGATACAAATGCTTGAAGACATGCTACGAGCATGTGTTATTGATTTCGGAAACAGTTGGGATCGACATCTACCATTAGCAGAATTTTCCTACACAACAGCTACCATTCAAGCATTGAGATGGCACCGTTTGAAGCACTTTATGGTAGAAAGTGCAGGTCTCCGATTTGTTGGAGTGAAGTGGGGGATAGACAGATTACGGGTCCGGAGATTATACAAGAAACTACCGAGAAGATCATCCAAATTCAACAACGGTTGAAAACCGCCCAAAGTCGACAAAAGAGCTACGCTGACATTAAAAGAAAAGATATAGAATTTGAAATTGGAGAGATGGTCATGCTTAAAGTTGCACCTTGGAAAGGCGTTGTTCGATTTGGTAAACGAGGGAAATTAAATCCAAGGTATATTGGACCATTCAAGATTATTGATCGTGTCGGACCAGTAGCTTACCGACTTGAGTTACCTCAACAACTCGCGGCTGTACATAACACTTTCCACGTCTCGAATTTGAAGAAATGTTTTGCTAAAGAAGATCTCACTATTCCGTTAGATGAAATCCAAATCAATGAAAAACTCCAATTCATCGAAGAACCCGTTGAAATAATGGATCATGAGGTTAAAAGACTTAAGCAAAACAAGATACCAATTGTTAAGGTTCGATGGAATGCTCGTAGAGGACCCGAGTTCACCTGGGAGTGTGAAGATCAGATGAAGAAGAAATACCCGCATCTATTTCCAGAAGATTCGTCAACACCTTTAACAGTTTAAAATTTCGGGACGAAATTTATTTAACGGGAAGGTACTGTAGTGACCCGAACTTTTCCATGTTTATATATATTAATTGAGATTGATATTTACATGATTAAATGTTTCCAACATGTTAAGCAATCAAACTTGTTAAGACTTGATTAATTGAAATATGTTTCATATAGACAATTGACCACCCAAGTTGACCGGTGATTCACGAACGTTAAAACTTGTAAAAACTATACGATGACATATATATGGTTATATATATAGTTAACATGTTTTTATTATAAGTATGTATCTCATTAGGTATTTTAACAATGAGTTATATACATAAAAATGAGACTATTAATTTAAGAAACTCGAAAACGATATATATAACGATTATCGTTATAACAACGTCTTACTAGGTACATATGAATCATATTAAGATATTGATACACTTGGTTAATTATGTTAAATGATAATTAAATATATTATTAAGTGTATTAATAATAAAATACATATGTAAAAATAAGACTACTAACTTAATGATTTCGAAACGAGACATATATGTAACGATTATCGTTGTAATGACATTTAACTGTATATACATCATACTAAAATATATTATATATCATAATATCATGATAATATAATAATTTAACATCTCATTTGTTATAATAAACAATGGGTTAACAATATTCAACAAGATCGTTAACCTAAAGGTTTCAAAACAACATTTACATGTAACGACTAACGATGACTTAACGACTCAGTTAAAATGTATATACATGTAGTGTTTTAATATGTATTCATACACTTTTGAAAGACTTCAAGACACTTATCAAAATACTTCTACTTAACAAAAATGCTTACAATTACATCCTCGTTCAGTTTCATCAACAATTCTACTCGTATGCACCCGTATTCGTACTCGTACAATACACAACTTTTAGATGTATGTACTATTGGTATATACACTCCAATGATCAGCTCTTAGCAGCCCATGTGAGTCACCTAACACATGTGGGAACCATCATTTGACAACTAGCATGAAATATCTCATAAAATTACAAAAATATGAGTAATCATTCATGACTTATTTACATGAAAACAAAATTACATATCCTTTATATCTAATCCATACACCAACGACCAAAAACACCTACAAACACTTTCATTCTTCAATTTTCTTCATCTAATTGATCTCTCTCAAGTTCTATCTTCAAGTTCTAAGTGTTCTTCATATATTTTACAAGTTCTAGTTACATAAAATCAAGAATACTTTCAAGTTTGCTAGCTCACTTCCAATCTTGTAAGGTGATCATCCAACCTCAAGAAATCTTTGTTTCTTACAGTAGGTTATCATTCTTATACAAGGTAATAATCATATTCAAACTTTGGTTCAATTTCTATAACTATAACAATCTTATTTCAAGTGATGATCTTACTTGAACTTGTTTTCGTGTCATGATCCAGCTTCAAGAACTTCGAGCCATCCAAGGATCCGTTGAAGCTAGATCTATTTTTCTATTTTCCAGTAGGTTTATCCAAGGAACTTAAGGTAGTAATGATGTTCATAACATCATTCGATTCATACATATAAACCTATCTTATTCGAAGGTTTAAACTTGTAATCACTAGAACATAGTTTAGTTAATTCTAAACTTGTTCGCAAACAAAAGTTAATCCTTCTAAATTGACTTTTAAAATCAACTAAACACATGTTCTATATCTATATGATATGCTAACTTAATGATTTAAAACCTGGAAACACGAAAAACACCGTAAAACCGGATTTACGCCGTCGTAGTAACACCGCGGGCTGTTTTGGGTTAGTTAATTAAAAACTATGATAAACTTTGATTTAAAAGTTGTTATTCTGAGAAAATTATTTTTACTATGAACATGAAACTATATCCAAAAATTATGGTTAAACTCAAAGTGGAAGTATGTTTTCTAAAATGGTCATCTAGACGTCGTTCTTTCGACTGAAATGACTACCTTTACAAAAACGACTTGTAACTTATTTTTCCGACTATAAACCTATACTTTTTCTGTTTAGATTCATAAAATAGAGTTCAATATGAAACCATAGCAATTTGATTCACTCAAAACGGATTTAAAATGAAGAAGTTATGGGTAAAACAAGATTGGATAATTTTTCTCATTTTAGCTACGTGAAAATTGGTAACAAATCTATTCCAACCATAACTTAATCAACTTGTATTGTATATTATGTAATCTTGAGATACCATAGACACGTATACAATGTTTCGACCTATCATGTCGACACATCTATATATATTTCGGAACAACCATAGACACTCTATATGTGAATGTTGGAGTTAGCTATACAGGGTTGAGGTTGATTCCAAAATATATATAGTTTGAGTTGTGATCAATACTGAAATACGTATACACTGGTTCGTGGATTGATTCAAGATAATATTTATCAATTTATTTCTGTACATCTAACTGTGGACAACTAGTTGTAGGTTACTAACGAGGACAGCTGACTTAATAAACTTAAAACATCAAAATATATTAAAAGTGTTGTAAATATATTTTGAACATACTTTGATATATATGTATATATTGTTATAGGTTCGTGAATCAACCAGTGGCCAAGTCTTACTTCCCGACGAAGTAAAAATCTGTGAAAGTGAGTTATAGTCCCACTTTTAAAATCTAATATTTTTGGGATGAGAATACATGCAGGTTTTATAAATGATTTACAAAATAGACACAAGTACGTGAAACTACATTCTATGGTTGAATTATCGAAATCGAATATGCCCCTTTTTATTAAGTCTGGTAATCTAAGAATTAGGGAACAGACACCCTAATTGACGCGAATCCTAAAGATAGATCTATTGGGCTTAACAAACCCCATCCAAAGTACCGGATGCTTTAGTACTTCGAAATTTATATCATATCCGAAGGGTGTCCCGGAATGATGGGGATATTCTTATATATGCATCTTGTTAATGTCGGTTACCAGGTGTTCACCATATGAATGATTTTTATCTCTATGTATGGGATGTGTATTGAAATATGAAATCTTGTGGTCTATTGTTACGATTTGATATATATAGGTTAAACCTATAACTCACCAACATTTTTGTTGACGTTTTAAGCATGTTTATTCTCAGGTGATTATTAAGAGCTTCCGCTGTCGCATACTTAAATAAGGACGAGATTTGGAGTCCATGCTTGTATGATATTGTGTAAAAACTGCATTCAAGAAACTTATTTTGTTGTAACATATTTGTATTGTAAACCATTATGTAATGGTCGTGTGTAAACAGGATATTTTAGATTATCATTATTTGATAATCTACGTAAAAGCTTTTTAAACCTTTATTGATGAAATAATGGTTATGGTTTGTTTTAAAATGAATGCAGTCTTTGAAAAACGTCTCATATAGAGGTCAAAACCTCGCAACGAAATCAATTAATATGGAACGTTTTTAATCAATAAGAACGGGACATTTCAAGGGTTTCGGGCCAGTATATGGGCTACTACAGTACTAGGCCCGAGTGGTTTAATTTTTTATTTTTTTTTAATTTTCTGTTTTAATATTTATAAAATATATATAACTTAAATAAAAATTTAAAACTAAAATAAAAATACTTTTATAAATTTTAACAACTCTTAACAACAAATATATAGATTTTTTTTTATATTTTTGTATTTTATTTTATTTTTTTTATATTTTTTAAAAACGTATATTTTTAATAAAAACTTAATAAAACTCTAATAAAATCTTATTTTTTTTTATATATATAGCGTTTCGCTTCCGGCGTTCTAGTCTCCCCAGCAGCGGCGCCAAAAATACTTGATGTGTGCGAGGTGGTGTATAAAATAGTTATAATTTTTACAAGGAAATACTATTAAATACGATACAATTTTACACAAGAAATTTATTTATTTATAGAATGGATATACGTAAACCTTGCTACAACACTTATAGGCAGTGTACCTAATCGTACAGTAGTGTAGTTTTTAGTAAGTTCGGTTCATTCCACAGGGATCTTTTAAACAAACTTAACGCTATATTTTTAAAAACTATATTTGTAAAAATACAAAAATATATAAGTAATATTATTATTATAAAAAGGAGGTTTTTACCGTTTAATGACCGGTTTGTCGATTTTTAAAACTTTAGTCGAAGTTAAAACCTAATGTAAAATATTAAATATATAAAAGACTTAGTTTAAAGCGTAAAGTAAATAACGATAATGAAATTGCGATAAATAAAATTGCGATAAATAAAATGCCAATAAATAAAAGTGCGATAATTAAAAATGCAATTAAATATGAAATAAAGGAAATTAAATATGAAATAAAGGAATTATGCTTATTTAAACTTCCGTAATCATAATGTTTGACGTGTTGACTTTAGTTTATTCCCATGGGTTAATTGTCCTTTGTCCTGGATTATTTGATATGTCCATACGGATTTGTCCATAATAGACCATCAGTCATAATCATAAAGTACGAGAGTCTTCGTCAAGTTATTCTTATTCCCGAAGTCAAATATTCCAACTAATTGTGGATTCGAATTGTAACAAGGTCTTAATACTTTGTTTAATGAATACACCAGGTTATCGACTGCGTGTAATCTAAGGTTTTACTACTTTGTTAACAATTACACCAATTACCCTTGAATGTAATCCACCCCTATTTCAACAAGTCTATTAACTATTAATCCAGTCCCGTTTCTGGTAAAATGAACAATTATTGGTATTTATAGATATCCCGCCCACCGTACCTAGTCAAGCGTATGTGGTTATATATAAATAAGTCAAATTATAAGTTTATATATTAAATCAACGAGGTATCATTTAGTTAATATAAAACCCATTAATAGCCCATAGTCTAATTTCTACAAGTGTCGTTCTTTTATCCAAACCCCAATTATGGTACAAAGCCCAATTACCCAATTTTAATATTTAGCCCAACATCACGATTACTTCGGCATTAAATAAGCATAATAATAACTTAGCTACGAGACATTAAATTTAAAAAGTTGAACATAACTTACAATGATTAATAATAGCGTAGCGTTACACGGACAGAATTTCGACTTATACCCTTACAACATTCGCTAACTGTAAGAATCCAAAACTAATCATCCGGACGATGTCCATATTGATTACAAACGAGTTACAACAGTTGATAACATCGCGAGGTACTTGACCTCTATATGATACATTTTACAAACGTTGCATTTAAAAGGCAATCTATCATTACATCAAAAATTGATATGTTCGTCTAATATTTCACAATATCCAAATGACCTAATCTGTCGTTTACTTAATAATAGTCTTTAATGATCTTCAATGACTCGAATGCAACGTTCTTGTATCATGGCTTAAATGGTCCCGACTAGTATCCTTAATATGAGCTAATGCACAGCGGAAGACTTAATTCGTACCTGAGAATAACATGCTTTAAAATGTCAACATAAAGTTGGTGAGATATATAGGTTTGATGCTAGCAGCGTTATAACAATCCATGGACCACAAGATTTAAAGTTTATACATAATACACTCCTCGTGTATAGAAAAGACGTTGAGCACTTGGTAACCATAATTAACATTTAAATCACAGCAGCATACTCTTAAATAAACCCTACACCGTACCAAGTGTAGTAACGAAACGAAGTACTGTGCAACCGTTAAATGCTGGTCGTCCAGCCCGGTTGGGGATGTCAGCCCGATAGATCTATCAACAGGATTCGCGTTTACGCTCCTCACGTAATTAGCAGTTACCAAGTATAAAGAGATATGCCATGGTACAACTCAACGTAGAATTTATTTTTGATCACTTGTGTCCATAACGTAAATCATTTATAAAAACAGCGCATGTATTCTCAGCCCAAAAATATTTAGAGTTTAAAAGGGACTATATACTCACCATACTGTATTTTGTAGTAAAAATACATATAACATCATTGAACAAGTATAGGGTTGGCCTCGGATTCACGAACCTATATCATTTATATACATATTAAAACATATAATAATATTCAAATAAATATCTATTTTGGTATTAATAATATACTTGTGATATTATATTTAGTATTAACAATTACTTAAATATATTTATTTTTATTAGATTATCATAATAATATATTATGTACTTTATTAAAATCCTTTGAATAATTACTTAGTATTAATATTTTTAAATACACCCAATTTTTAATATGATAATATTTTCTAATAAATTCGAGTTATTATTAAAACGTAAATGAACAAAAATATTTTATTAGAGAAAATAGTATACTTATTATATATACTTCTATATATCTAATGTTTGTATCTAACTTATAATATCTATCTTTTTAGTTTAAGATCATAAAAATATAGTTATATTTTATATTGAAAATACATTTAAAACTAAATTTCTAGTTAGTAGTAATAATAATAATAATAATATAATAATAATAATAATAATAATAGGAATAATAAGCATACTACCTTAAGGAAATAGCAAAAAAATATAGTGTCACAGCCGAGACTCGAACTCACGACCTGTGGTTCATCAACACAACACCCAACCATCCATCTGTTTCTCTCATTTCTGTTTAATACCTCGGTTTAAATTCTCTTAACCAATATGTATACGGTCCAATCATAACCAATTCGCCCCAAACCCTAAATACTCATAACAGTCTTCACGTATCATCCCTGTATCATCGTGGTTTTCATCACAGTCGCATTCATTATCTAACTAATCTCCTCCCTAATCCCTTCATCGTTATGATCATCACCATTATAATCCTATTAATCTAATTATCATCTCTCAAAACAGAAACGAGTAATACCGAAATCATGTTCATCACCATTTTTGCGATATTACACGACTATCATCAATAATATTTACGCCTGTAACATGATCATCCCATCATTAACATTCTTCTAATCATCATCTCGTTTTCCCTATCCATAACATCATCGTTATCCTATTTTGTTTCACCATCATGATTATCATCACTTAGTTTTTATTATCAACATAGATTTGAAACAAGTTTGACATCGAACCAGGAAGTAATACTAATACGATCCTGTTTGTTTTTATGTTTGATTCGAAAAGGACATGGCTGAAAATAAAAGAAATCATACATCTCCTACGATTCACAAAGAATAAGGGATTTATTGGCCCTACAAGCACTTGCTGTAATCTATTGCCATTCCCTACTTTATTTAAAGTTCAAGTGGGTTTAATTTATCTAATGGGATTGTCGGCCATCAAGGTAAAAGAAAAGGTTCTTGTGCATTATTTATCATTATCAACCAACACATCCCACTTTTATCTATATTCATCATTATTTATCGTCTTTATCTAATCTGTAATTCATCATCATCGATAAATTTTTATCATCTGTTTACTCATCATCATGGAACCGTTTTATTTTCTAACTTTCGATCAGAAGAAGAATAACAGAAAGGTTAGCTGCAGCAGCAAAAATGTAACAGTGATGGAGTGGTTGTTGTTCAAGGTGGATAGTGAGATCGGGTTTCAATGGTGAGGTTTTAATGAGTCTCGAATCGAAACAAAAAGGATTACACCGATTTGGGAATGGTGGTAGTTTAATCATGGATCAAAACAGAAGGACGAGTAGATTCTTATTCATGGTGAGTTAGAGTTTGATGTGTGTTCAAATGGTTATTCTATGTAGTAAAAGGAAACAGGAACGAATATATAGTTGCAGAAATAGAAAGAGGTTGAATGTTCTCGATAGATACAGGAATTATAGCTGTAGATTTTTCAATCAGGCGGTGATTTGTAATAGAAACAAGAAAAAATAATATCGAGTTTTGTAGTCGTGATTTGCAGAAAATTAAGATAGAGAGAAAGCGAGGGTGAGAGAGGAAATCATAAAGGTGATGAAGTTCACGGTGGTAGTGGTGTTCAATATGGTGGTTTGGAATGATGGGTTCTAAATCAGAATAGAAACGACAGTAGTTGGTGTAAGGTGGTGACCATGGTGTTTTGGTTTGCCGGTCTTCGAACCTAAACAGAAAATTAACGGGAGTGGTGATAGTCATGGTTCTTTGGTTACAAGTAATTAAGAGAGGGAGAGAAGACGGGTGAGAGAGAAAGGGAAACAAAATTTATGCAAGTGGTGGTGATATGGTTTCAATTATAAAATAGATAGAAAGTGTATCAAACACGGGTGTGAAAATGTATATGTATGTCCAAAAATTGAGATAGAAAAGATTAAGAGAATAGGGTCTGAGATGATATCTTTTGGATGCAAATAGAAAAGTGATTAGACAGGAAACAGAAGACAAAATACCTAATTCAAATATTATGATTCCCAAATCACGAATATATGTATTCGATAACTTAAAGTAATAATATTATATTAAATATAATAATATGTCAATATTACTAATAAAACGTTTTTAAATAATATTGATTAATCTATAATCAGTGAATTTCGTAAACTAATAAATAGTATTAATAAGTAACAATGATATATTCATTATCCTAATAATAATAAAAATGTTAATAATAACATTATTAATGATAATAATAATAATTAATAATACTAATTATAATAATATAAATTCATTTTAAATTACCATTTAATTACTCTGTATTAATTTTTAAAGCTTAAGTTATATTTTATTAATCCCAATTATATATATTCTCACATTTATTTGTATATATATATATATATATACCTATTTAGTACAATAACGGTTCGTGAATCGTCAGGCATGGTCAAAGGGTAACTGATTAACCTAATATAGATTTCAGACTTTTTAGACTCAAAATTACTGATTTTGCTTATCGTGTCGGAAACATATAAAGATTAAGGTTTAAATTTGGTCGGAAATTTCCGGGTCGTTACAGTACCCACCCGTTAAAGAAATTTCGTCCCCGAAATTTGATCGAGATCGTCTTGACTAACAATAAAATGTTTTTATGACGAATATGTATTGATAGCTAGAGTTTTATCACCATTTAGTAATAGTGGTAAAACAATTCAGTTATGTGAAGCGTTCGAATGAAGCTGTCACAAGAGATTGAGATAGAGATTTAATTTTTGGCGTAGTCACAGCGAATTTTTCCAGAATTTAAGGGATTTAAAGAAAATCTTACGTAATAAGATTTGGTTTTTCGGCGATCAGGATCTTCTTGATTTAATGCGGCAATCTGTTTCGATTTCTCTGTCGGATATTTCACTATAAATCCACCTCCTTCCTTTCCTTACTTATATATCTCACATCTTCTTTCCTTTCTCCCTCAATTCATACCTTAAAGTATTCTTTAAAATGCTTCATCCAGTTCTGATTTTTGTTATACTTCTAGCTTTCATATCTTTCATTCTTCTCTTTCATCTACCGCCAGAAGAATCTATTCACTTTTATGATTTTCTTGGAATTAAAATGTTTCTAATTCTCCCGTGTCTTTACGTAGCCATACGTATTGATATACACGGTTTATAGTTTCTGGGTGGTTATTGGGTTTGATATCTTTCCTTATACTTCGATGCTCCTGCTTCTTTTTTTTCCATAATCATTGTCATCCATAGTTAATACTCTCTCCTATTTGCTGTGATTTATACCCCAATTTCTATTTTGGGGTTTTGTCCCTTCGTTTCTTCTTCCCGTCCTTGAACTAAGCGAGCAATGGTCCGGAATTCGTAGGTATGAGATTTGGAATGAACATAGCTATTGCTCTAAGAAAGAAAGGGTATTGGCATGATTTTGATTTGTTAAATTACCAGAATACCCTGGAAAAGATAAAACTATCAAGACGATATGTTCCTAATACGTTTGGGAATTTGATAGAATGTAAGAGCCGTGTAACATGGCACATGATGACGGTACTGAGAATCATCACATTCCATTAGGAACTTAACATGACTTACTGTAATATAATGAAGTTGATCAAGTTTCATTATATTATACTAATTCATGCATCAGTTCCCAACACTGCTTCAGAACATTCCTATTTTAAACTCGAAGGTTTTAGAACTTAGAAACTAACACAGTTTCTTTTATTTTATAACGCAGATATTACGGAGAGGTACATGATCACAGATAGGAATAGTTGTGAAAATATCTCCAGAAATATGGAGAATATGTATAACGAAGATATGAAAATATCTTTTAATATCTGAGATAAGATGATGATGAAAAATATCATCCGGAAAGGTTTAGAATATCGAGTAGAGTTCTTACTAACGGTTTCAGCAGGTTCTGAATCGTTTGAATTCTTTGAAAGCAGATTCAGTTCTTGTGATTTATCCACACCTTCCTTCATACTTTACTCAATCCGTTTTCCAGTTCCAAATCTCCTCTTTTTCTGAGCTTTACCAACACACGATACTTTATCGTCAACTTTTGACTGCTAAATTCGTTTACAGTTTTTGCTGCTTCATCAGCATTTTAAGAACTACTTCATAGTTCAGGGTGTTTTCAGAAACTTCACATTCATAGTATGAATTTCTTAGGGATAAATGTTATAGATATAACTGGAAAAGTGCTACGAGATTTTAAATTTACTAATTGCGGATTCCGCCGAAGAGATAACGAGTTGCTGGTACATCTTCTGATGATGTTGTGAAATATAAAAGGTTCTCTGGTAACGATAGCGAAAGGACAAGGTTTAAATATCGAGGTTATAGTAGGAGTAGTCTCACTGAGAAGTCGAAGTGAAGCTGTGACAAAATTAGCTTCTTGAAAAGGAATTGTAGGATTGTTTTTGCTAATAAACGGCAAAGGATTCAACACGGTATGTGTTAAATTTTGAATTTGGGTTCGAGAGTTCTTCGGATGTATAACTGTATGCATAAATCTTTCTTTCGTAAACAAAGTGCGGCGGTTTCAACTTCTCGATCGAGGTGTTTTCAAGAATCATGAAAAGATTTGAACGAGGATTATAATTGTCAAGGTACAAATGAGGTTTAAAATGAAATCAAGTGGCAAACTTGAAGAACTGTTTAGTTTCATATGTTATAATCAACATTTTAATTCATTTTAATTGTCCAAAGTTAGCAGTTCAATAGTCCGATTGTCCAATGGTCCAATAATTTCATATATAAATTAAATATATAATATTCGAATTACTTTAATACGTATCGTTACTCGTGTACCGGTCTCAGTGTCGATCACAACTCAAAGTATATATATATTTTGGAATCAACTCCCACCTTCACATATAGAGTGTCTACGGTTGTTCCGAAATATATATATAGATGGGTCGATATGATAAGTCGAAACCTTGCATACGTGTCCCGTTATTTAAAGTGCGTAAAATAAATAAATATATATCATGACCCATTATACAACGTGTTGTCTCAGAATTAATCCGACGTATTGTTGCACATGTGTCCCGACAGTATGTACAGTGCAGAAATTAAAATTGCGAGAATGTAAATTGCGATAAATTAAATGTTAGCCGGGAACAGTTGGCTAGGAACAGTTAGCGTGGATTCCTAACAATATTTCAATTAGTTAATTCGTTTGTTTCTAACACTTTTTATTTTTGTCCAATGTTTTTCTTCGTTATGTCACTTGTTGGATTCTGATAGGTCAAAATCCGAATATGGAATTTGAATGAAAATGGTTACTCTGGGGTGAGCGGATACGAATATCGGTGGTTGTAAGTAAGATAATAGATAACCGTTGAATCAGATTCGAAGAATGTACAGCGTAACTTATTAATGTGAATTCTAAATATTCCTCGGGTACTACCCACCCGTTAAAATATTTTCATCATTAATAGTTTGTATGAAGGAATTTTTAATTACAATCTTTATGAAAATATACTTGCATATATATTTTCTTCAGATGTAATCATAGATTTAATGAGTCAATAAGATATTAAACTCATTTGATTTATCGTTAATACTAGATTACATAATTTCTAAAGCATTAGAGATTACATAATCGCCAGATCGAACGAAGATAAATGAGGTAGAACGTTACGTAAAACGAAGATAATCGATGTAGAACGATATGTAGAACGAAATCGTACTTGAAATACAGATGGTGATATTGAGACGCGTGATGTTGATATCCGAGGTACAGATTGTGATGTTGAGGTTTACGACGCGGTTGTGGTTAAGGTGATATAGGTACTGTCGACGTTGATGATGGTGGTGCTGATTATGCTACTGGTGCTGCTGCTGGTGTTTGTAACCTTCGCACCATATTTTCCAAAGCCATCACACGAGCGCGTAGTTCGTTAACTTCTTATGCCGGGATGATGGACGGTTGAAGCGAGCGGATGAGTAAGATTCGAAATATGGGATAGTATGTAATCGTGATGAAATACTCGGAAAAAGGGGAGAGAAAATGGTTTCTCGAACAGGTTCGCCGGTAAGCGCTTCAGGTTGAAAAGGGCAATTTGGTGGATGGAAAAGATCTTCGATGTGAAATGATTTTTCGGATGTCGGATGATATTCTAACTATATAGAATATCTATATGTAATACTAAAGATTTCGTAGGCTACAAAGGATATTACGGCATATATCAGGCAAATCTACAGATACGCCAAGATAGGAATTATCAGATACGCTAAGATATGAATTTCGTCTATACACTATCGATGCACTAAATGCAGTAAGACGTGTCTAGACTTAAGAATGATAAGCAGGAAATTTTCCTAAGGATGATAAGCAGATAGTTTCCGACTAGAAATGATAAGCAAAACTTTTTAACATGCAGGCACGGTCGAAGTCCAGACTCACTAATGTATCCTAACAACTTACCAGTTAGACACACTAATGCAGACCTGGTTCGCTAAGACCAACGCTCTGATACCAACTGTAAGAATCCGAAACTAATCATCCGGACGATGTCCATATTGATTACAAACGAGTTACAACAGTTGATAACATCACGAGGTACTTGACCTCTATATGATACATTTTACAAACGTTGCATTTAAAAGGCAATCTATCATTACATCAAAAATTGATATGTTCGTCTAATATTTCACAATATCCAAATGACCTAATCTGTCGTTTACTTAATAATAGTCTTTAATGATCTTCAATGACTCGAATGCAACGTTCTTGTATCATGGCTTAAATGGTCCCAACTAGTATCCTTAATATGAGCTAATACACAGCGGAAGATGTAACGACCCAGAAATTTCCGACCAAATTTAAACCTTATTCTCTAAATGTCTCCGACACGATAAGCAAAATCTGTAATATTGAGTCTAGAAAGTTTGAAATCTATATTCGGATAATCAGTTACCCTTTGACCGTTACCTCCGTTTCACGAACCTTAAATCGTAAATAAGAATGTATATATAAATAATTATACATGTAAATAATTATATATAATAAAATTTAAACTATTATGTGATTTAATTGTTATGAACATAAGTAATATTAATATACTAAAATTTAATTACAGGTTTAATTATAAAGTTATATCAATATTATTACTATTAATCTCATTATTATTGTTAGTATTAATAATAATGTTATTATTTGCATTAGTAATATTATTAAAATCAATAATATTTAGATATAAAATTTAAACATGTAACTTATGATTAATGGTAACATTATTAAGTATATTATCATTAAGAATCATTATTAATATTATTTTTGTATATATATATTTTTTTTTAAAATATACGATATATTAATATATCATAAATATAACTAATGGGTATATTATTCGATTTTTTTTTTTAAATATAAGATCAGATACATTACACATCCACATCGATCTCTATTTCCTTCTTGTACATATCTGTTTAACTGATTCCCTTAAAACCGAATTTTCCAAATTTGCAATAGATAACAGCGACATTTATTTTATCTTATCCTCCTTTATTTTTATTTATTTATTTTTTTTTTACAAATGATTCTTGCTGTGGGATCAATTTGCCTATATATAAATCGTTCCAGTGATAATTGAGATGGTACAACTTTACATTTTTTTTTTTTACAAGTCACTGAATTCCTTTTATGTAATTAAAATTAATCAGAATATTGAAGAACACATTTTTTTTTAAAAAACCGTTCTCTGTATCTACTTTTTTTGACCAAAACTTTAATTTAAACACAATTTAAAAATCTGAATATGCAGTTGTGTTAGGAATCTTATAATGAAACTATTTGCGAATTCTCAAATCCTAATTTGCTAAATCAAGGGTTAATTCTTGAATCAAAGTTTTTAGACCAAAAAGTCAAAATTTGTTCTTGGATTAAATTCGAATTATTTGTTCTAATTGGAGTCAAATTGTTAATTTATAAAGATTATAGGAATCATTTGAAACACAAACTATGTTATGATCTTTCTCTGAAATTAACTTAAACTCGAAATTGATAATTTTTTTTTTATTTATTTTGTTCGACTAACAGCAGCAGTCGCTGCCTTTTTTTTTATATTTTTTTTTAATTAATTTTGCTTTGGTAATCCTTAAAACCATACTCGATTTCTTCTATTTTGTTTTTAAACACTTTTAAATCGTTTGCTGTTATGATATTGATTATGGATAAAGTAACAGTCGAAGCAATTGATTAGGGTGAAGAAGATGAAATAAACTGATTACGGGTTATAAGGTTTAATACATGAATTAAATCAGAAAAACTGAATCAGCCGAGTGGTAAATGGGTGTTGTGGTTAACTGAGTGATCAAGGGTTCGAACCTAGCCTGCACTGTATTCTTTTTACCAATAAATATTTGGCCTGTTGGGCCGAATTATATGATGGGCTGTGTACCATTTTGTGTTGGGCCGGATAGATAATAAACAGCTTAAATAGTTTAGCTATGAGTATAAACAGAAAAACGAAAATGGTGGGATGATTAGTGGTGTATTTGGATGAACTAGAGGTCATGGGTTCAAGTCTTGATTTTGGCATCCTTTTTAGAAAAAGCTTGGAAAGGGTATACTCTCTTATTTTATTTCTATCATTATTATTATTAGTATTATTACCATTATTATTAATATTAGAAGTAATCACTATTATTAATATTATAGGTATCATTATTATAATTTCATTAAAAACTAAGTAGTGTCATTATCATTAACATTAAAAATATTATTAAACTTATTTTTATTATTATTATTATTATTATTATTATTAAATTTATCATTTATTATTAAAGATAGTATTTTATTAAAATTTTCATTACTAATAAAGTTATTTTTTTTTATTTATTAAAAACTATCATTTTATTTATCAGTATTATTATTTTATCATTAACATCATTTTTATTATTATAATTATTATTTTTAGCAAACAAATGTTATCTATATAAAACTATATTACAAGACAACCAATACTACATACAAATATGTTTGTAACTAATATATTACCAATTATATTGATAAAACTTTAATTAAATTATATATATCATACATTCATTATAAGTATAATTATATCTAAAGATACTAATTTTGATAAATTATAAAACATAAGTAAACTTAGTTGATTAATATTATGTGTTAATATATATATAATTGTTATAGGTTCGTGAATCCGAGGTCAACCTTACACTTGTGCAAAGTTGTTATATGTATTTTTACTACAAAATACATTAGGTGAGTATATAGTCCCACTTTTAAACTCTAAATATTTCGGGATGAGAATACATGTATTTTATGTTTTACGCTATGGACACAAGTAACTGAAAAATATATTCTACGTTGAGTTGTACCACTGGCATACTTCCCTGTAGCTTGGTAACTAATATTTACAGCGGTATTGTAAACGCGAATCCTGTTGATAGATCTATCGGGCCTGACAACCCCAACCGGACTGGACGACCAGTATTCAACGGTTGCACAGTACTTCGTTTCATGACTACACTTGGTACGGTGTAGTAAGATTTCATAATAAAGGGAATATGCGACGTGATTAAATGTTAAGTATGGTTACCAAGTGCTCAACCACTTAGAATATTTTTATTAAAATATTTATATATAAAATCTTGTGTTCCATTGTTATAACGCTGCTAGCATCAAACCTATATATCTCACCAACTTTATGTTGACGTTTTAAAGCATGTTATTCTCAGGTACGAATTAAGTCTTCCGCTGTGCATTTGCTCATGTTAAGGACATATCTTGGAATCGATCATTGCTATGGAACCAAATGTTGATGACTTCGTCCAGGAGGATTAGGACGGGTTGTTACAGTTGGTATCAGAGCGTTGGTCTTAGCGAACCAGGTCTTGCATTAGTGTGTCTGACTAGTAGTTGTTAGGATACATTAATGAGTCTGGACTTTGACCGTGTCTACATGTCAAAAGTTTTGCTTATCATTTCTAGTCGGAAATCATCTACTTATCATCCTTAGGGAATTGCCTGCTTACCATTCTTAAGTCTAGACATGCCTTACTGCCTTTATTGCATAGATAGTGTATAGACAAATTTATATCTTAGCGTATCTATTACGATAGACTTTGCTTAATATCTTCCGTAAATTTCTCCGTAATTTAAGGGATCCTGGTACTATATATATCTATGCATATTATGCATTGAGAATACCATCCAACTATTATTTGCTGTCACTAAGCTTTTCATACCAAAAATCTTTTCTGTGATCGCGTACGATGGCCTCTACGAATCGACCAAGTTCTTCTGACTCCGAAGATAGCGTGATGGGAGCGCACCAACCGATCAACTATCGTGATTTCTTTAGAAAGTGGGGATGGGTTCGCGAAATACTTACCCTATGGAGAAATGAAGAAGGTACTCCATATCACGAGCCGAACTTACCACCTAATGTCGGAGTGCTCGACCCGCTCACCGGCGAACCTGTTCGCAACACCGTTTATACCCTTTTTGCAAGAATTTTTCGTCTTGAGGCTACCATTAACGGAACTAGAGAAGATATCTGACCTTTACCTCACACTGATAACCAACCAGGGTTAGTAGAAGAAGTTAAAGAACTCCGAGCTCGAGTGTTAACTTTAGAGAGTACGGTACACAATTTGCAAGCACCAGCAGTATCACCAACACCAGTAACATCACCAGCTTCAGCACCAACGGTACCAGTACCACCAATAACCCAAGTTTCAACAATCCATGCCTCACCATCTCATTCTGCACCTCGAGTATAATCATCGTTCTACGAATCGTTCTACATCGATTATCTTTGCTCGACATGGCGATTATGTAATTTCTAAAGTTTTAGAGATTATGTAATCTAGTATTAATGGTAAATCAAATGAGTTTAATATCTTATTGACTCATTAAATCCATGATTACATCTGAAGAAAATATATATGCAAATATATATTTTCATAAAGATTGTAATTAAAATTCTTTTGTACAAACTGTTAATGGTGAAAATATTTTAACGGGTAGGTAATACCCGAGGAATATTTAGATTTCACATTAATCAGCTACACGGTACATTCTTCGACTCTGATTCAACAGTCAGTCACTATCCTACTTGTATCCATAGATATACGTATCCGTTCACCACAGAATCCATTTTCGTTCAATTTCATATTTGGATTTTGACCTATCAGAATCCAACAAGTGGCATAATGAAGAAAAACATTGGACAAAATAAAATTTGTTAGAAACAAACGAATTAACTAATTGAAATTTTGTTAAGAATCTACGCTAACTGTTCCAGCTAACTGTTCCTAGCTAACTGATTACATTTTATTTATCGCAATTTAATTATCGCAATTTTATTTATCGTCATTTAATTTCTGTTATTTATTTTACGCCCTTTAAATATCGGGACACGTATACAAGGTTTTGACATATCATATCGACGCATCTGTATATATTATTTGGAATAACCATAGACACTCTATATGCAGTAATGCGGGAGTTAGCTATACAGGGTTGAGGTTGATTCTCAAATAATATATATACTTTGAGTTGTGATCGACACTGAGACCGGTACACGGGTCACGATACGTATTATTTAATTCGAATATTAAATATTAAATTATATATGAATCATTGAACTATTGAACTATCGGACTATTGGACTGCTAACTTTGGACAATTAAAATGAATTAAAATATTGATCATAACATATGAAACTAAACAATTCTTCATGTTTGCCACTTGATTTCATTTTAAACCTCATTTGTACCTCGACAATTACAATTCGCGTTCAAACCTTTCATGATTCTTGAAAATACCTCGATAGAGAAGTTAAACCAACTGCACCTTATCTATGGAAGAAAAGATTCTTGCATATAGTTATGCACCTGAAAAACTCTCGGAATCTGAGTCAACGCTTAACACGTAGCAGTGTTAATTCCTTTAGTGTTATTATTACCCAAAATAACTTTGCAATTCCTTTTCAAATTAGCCAAATTTTGTCACAGCTCCAGCAAGTTGATTTCGATTTTTTTCGTTCAAAACAACCTTGTTATAACCTCGGAATATATACGTGTTTATTTATTGTTACCAAAGAACCTTTTATAATCCACCATACTACCATCAGCGTTTAATCATCTAAAAACACAATGCTCCTGAAATCACCTCGGTTTGATAACCGATGACTCGGATCTGTTAACTTCGAAAATGCTGACGAAGCAGCATGTTGTAGATGGTCTTAATGGTTAAAAGTTGATGATAAAGAAGGAAGTGTTAGAAACACTCGATAGCAAATTTGGTAATGAAAAACGGATTGAGCTAACCGTGAAGGAAACAAAGAACAAATACAAGAACTGAATCTTCTTTCAAAGAATCCAAATGATTCAGTGCCTGCTGAAATCATTAGTAAGAACCCTACTCATTATTCTAAATCTTTCCAGATGATATTCATCACCATCATCCTATCTTAGATACTATAAGATATCTTCGTATCTTCCGTTATACATATTCTCCATATTTCTTGAGATATTTTCACAACTATTCTTATCTGGGATCATTTATCTCTCCGTAACATCTGCGTTACAACATAAAAGAAACTGTGTTAGTTTCTAAGTTCTAAAACCTTCAAGTTTAAAATATGAATGTTTTGAAGTAGTGTTGGGAACTGATGCATGAATTAGTATAATATAATGAAACTTGATCAACTTCATTATATTACAGTAAGTCATGTTGAGTTTCTAATGGAATGTGATGATTCACAGTACCGTCATCATGTGCCATGTTACACAGCTCTTACATTCTATTCAATCTCCAAACATATCACGAACATATCATCTTGATAGTTCTATCTTTTCCAGGATATTCTGGTAAATTGACAAATCAAAATCGTGCCATTACCATTTCTTTCTAAGAACATTAGCTATATACATTCCGAATTTCATACCTACAAACTCCGAACCATTACTCGCTTGACTCGAAGTCGGGAAGAGAAAACAAAAGCATGAGGCTCCGAAAAATAAGGGAAGATATAAAACCCAACAACAACCACGAAATTACAAATCGTGTATATCGATGCAGATAGCGATATAAAGACATGAGAGAACTAGAAACATTATAAACACAAGAGTATAGTAGAAGTAAATAGATTCTTCTGGGGGTAGATAAAAAAAGAGAATGACAGATGTGAAAATTAAGAGTATATCAAGGATTAGAATGGGATGGAGCATATTGACGAATGCCTTAAAATAGGAATTAAGGAGAAAGAATAGAAGATGTGAGTTGTGGAAAATAGGGAAATGAAGGGGGTGAAATTATAGTGAAATATCCGACAGAGCAATCGAAACAGATTATTTCATATAATCAAGAAGATTCTGATTTCCTAAATCGCCAAATAACCAAATCTTATTACATAAGATTTTCTTTAAATGCCATGAATTCTGGAAAATCACTGTGACTATGTCAAAAGTTAAATCTCTATCTCAATCTCTTGTGACAGCTTCACTCGTACGCTTCACATAATCGAATTGTTTTACCACTATTTCTAAATGGTGATAAAACTCTAGTTATCAATTCATACTCGTCATAAAAACATTCCTATTATTATCCATGACGACCTCTATCAAATTTCGGGGACGAAATTTCTTTAACGGGTGGGTACTGTAACGACCCAGAAATTTCCGACCAAATTTAAACCTTATTCTCTAAATGTCTCCGACACGATAAGCAAAATCTGTAATATTGAGTCTAGAAAGTTTGAAATCTATATTCGGATAATCAGTTACCCTTTGACCGTTACCTCCGTTTCACGAACCTTAAATCGTAAATAAGAATGTATATATAAATAATTATACATGTAAATAATTATATATAATAAAATTTAAACTATTATGTGATTTAATTGTTATGAACATAAGTAATATTAATATACTAAAATTTAATTACAGGTTTAATTATAAAGTTATATCAATATTATTACTATTAATCTCATTATTATTGTTAGTATTAATAATAATGTTATTATTTGCATTAGTAATATTATTAAAATCAATAATATTTAGATATAAAATTTAAACATGTAACTTATGATTAATGGTAACATTATTAAGCATATTATCATTAAGAATCATTATTAATATTATTTTTGTATATATATATTTTTTTTTAAAATATACGATATATTAATATATCATAAATATAACTAATGGGTATATTATTCGATTTTTTTTTTTAAATATAAGATCAGATACATTACACATCCACATCGATCTCTATTTCCTTCTTGTACATATCTGTTTAACTGATTCCCTTAAAACCGAATTTTCCAAATTTGCAATAGATAACAGCGACATTTATTTTATCTTATCCTCCTTTATTTTTATTTATTTATTTTTTTTTTACAAATGATTCTTGCTGTGGGATCAATTTGCCTATATATAAATCGTTCCAGTGATAATTGAGATGGTACAACTTTACATTTTTTTTTTTTACAAGTCACTGAATTCCTTTTATGTAATTAAAATTAATCAGAATATTGAAGAACACATTTTTTTTTTAAAAACCGTTCTCTGTATCTACTTTTTTTGACCAAAACTTTAATTTAAACACAATTTAAAAATCTGAATATGCAGTTGTATTAGGAATCTTATAATGAAACTATTTGCGAATTCTCAAATCCTAATTTGCTAAATCAAGGGTTAATTCTTGAATCAAAGTTTTTAGACCAAAAAGTCAAAATTTGTTCTTGGATTAAATTCGAATTATTTGTTCTAATTGGAGTCAAATTGTTAATTTATAAAGATTATAGGAATCATTTGAAACACAAACTATGTTATGATCTTTCTCTGAAATTAACTTAAACTCGAAATTGATAATTTTTTTTTTATTTATTTTGTTCGACTAACAGCAGCAGTCGCTGCCTTTTTTTTATATTTTTTTTAATTAATTTTGCTTTGGTAATCCTTAAAACCATACTCGATTTCTTCTATTTTGTTTTTAAACACTTTTAAATCGTTTGCTGTTATGATATTGATTATGGATAAAGTTACAGTCGAAGCAATTGATTAGGGTGAAGAAGATGAAATAAACTGATTACGGGTTATAAGGTTTAATACATGAATTAAATCAGAAAAACTGAATCAGCCGAGTGGTAAATGGGTGTTGTGGTTAACTGAGTGATCAAGGGTTCGAACCTAGCCTGCACTGTATTCTTTTTACCAATAAATATTTGGCCTGTTGGGCCGAATTATATGATGGGCTGTGTACCATTTTGTGTTGGGCCGGATAGATAATAAACAGCTTAAATAGTTTAGCTATGAGTATAAACAGAAAAACGAAAATGGTGGGATGATTAGTGGTGTATTTGGATGAACTAGAGGTCATGGGTTCAAGTCTTGATTTTGGCATCCTTTTTAGAAAAAGCTTGGAAAGGGTATACTCTCTTATTTTATTTCTATCATTATTATTATTAGTATTATTACCATTATTATTAATATTAGAAGTAATCACTATTATTAATATTATAGGTATCATTATTATAATTTCATTAAAAACTAAGTAGTGTCATTATCATTAACATTAAAAATATTATTAAACTTATTTTTATTATTATTATTATTATTATTATTATTATTAAATTTATCATTTATTATTAAAGATAGTATTTTATTAAAATTTTCATTACTAATAAAGTTATTTTTTTTTTTATTAAAAACTATCATTTTATTTATCAGTATTATTATTTTATCATTAACATCATTTTTATTATTATAATTATTATTTTTAGCAAACAAATGTTATCTATATAAAACTATATTACAAGACAACCAATACTACATACAAATATGTTTGTAACTAATATATTACCAATTATATTGATAAAACTTTAATTAAATTATATATATCATACATTCATTATAAGTATAATTATATCTAAAGATACTAATTTTGATAAATTATAAAACATAAGTAAACTTAGTTGATTAATATTATGTGTTAATATATATATAATTGTTATAGGTTCGTGAATCCGAGGTCAACCTTACACTTGTGCAAAGTTGTTATATGTATTTTTACTACAAAATACATTAGGTGAGTATATAGTCCCACTTTTAAACTCTAAATATTTCGGGATGAGAATACATGTATTTTATGTTTTACGCTATGGACACAAGTAACTGAAAAATATATTCTACGTTGAGTTGTACCACTGGCATACTTCCCTGTAGCTTGGTAACTAATATTTACAGCGGTATTGTAAACGCGAATCCTGTTGATAGATCTATCGGGCCTGACAACCCCAACCGGACTGGACGACCAGTATTCAACGGTTGCACAGTACTTCGTTTCGTGACTACACTTGGTACGGTGTAGTAAGATTTCATAATAAAGGGAATATGCGACGTGATTAAATGTTAAGTATGGTTACCAAGTGCTCAACCACTTAGAATATTTTTATTAAAATATTTATATATAAAATCTTGTGTTCCATTGTTATAACGCTGCTAGCATCAAACCTATATATCTCACCAACTTTATGTTGACGTTTTAAAGCATGTTATTCTCAGGTACGAATTAAGTCTTCCGCTGTGCATTTGCTCATGTTAAGGACATATCTTGGAATCGATCATTGCTATGGAACCAAATGTTGATGACTTCGTCCAGGAGGATTAGGACGGGTTGTTACAGAAGACTTAATTCGTACCTGAGAATAACATGCTTTAAAATGTCAACATAAAGTTGGTGAGATATATAGGTTTGATGCTAGCAGCGTTATAACAATCCATGGACCACAAGATTTAAAGTTTATACATAATACACTCCTCGTGTATAGAAAAGACGTTGAGCACTTGGTAACCATACTTAACATTTAAATCACAGCAGCATACTCTTAAATAAACCCTACACCGTACCAAGTGTAGTAACGAAGCGAAGTACTGTGCAACCGTTAAATGCTGGTCGTCCAGCCCGGTTGGGGATGTCAGCCCGATAGATCTATCAACAGGATTCGCGTTTACGCTCCTCACGTAATTAGCAGTTACCAAGTATAAAGAGATATGCCATGGTACAACTCAACGTAGAATTTATTTTTGATCACTTGTGT
This sequence comes from Rutidosis leptorrhynchoides, assembly GCF_046630445.1. Classification (NCBI taxonomy): domain Eukaryota; kingdom Viridiplantae; phylum Streptophyta; class Magnoliopsida; order Asterales; family Asteraceae; genus Rutidosis; species Rutidosis leptorrhynchoides. Next base: position 562,771,183 of record NC_092335.1, read on the forward strand.
CCATAACGTAAATCATTTATAAAAACAGCGCATGTATTCTCAGCCCAAAAATATTTAGAGTTTAAAAGGGACTATATACTCACCATACTGTATTTTGTAGTAAAAATACATATAACATCATTGAACAAGTATAGGGTTGGCCTCGGATTCACGAACCTATATCATTTATATACATATTAAAACATATAATAATATTCAAATAAATATCTATTTTGGTATTAATAATATACTTGTGATATTATATTTAGTATTAACAATTACTTAAATATATTTATTTTTATTAGATTATCATAATAATATATTATGTACTTTATTAAAATCCTTTGAATAATTACTTAGTATTAATATTTTTAAATACACCCAATTTTTAATATGATAATATTTTCTAATAAATTCGAGTTATTATTAAAACGTAAATGAACAAAAATATTTTATTAGAGAAAATAGTATACTTATTATATATACTTCTATATATCTAATGTTTGTATCTAACTTATAATATCTATCTTTTTAGTTTAAGATCATAAAAATATAGTTATATTTTATATTGAAAATACATTTAAAACTAAATTTCTAGTTAGTAGTAATAATAATAATAATAATAATATAATAATAATAATAATAGGAATAATAAGCATACTACCTTAAGGAAATAGCAAAAAAATATAGTGTCACAGCCGAGACTCGAACTCACGACCTGTGGTTCATCAACACAACACCCAACCATCCATCTGTTTCTCTCATTTCTGTTTAATACCTCGGTTTAAATTCTCTTAACCAATATGTATACGGTCCAATCATAACCAATTCGCCCCAAACCCTAAATACTCATAACAGTCTTCACGTATCATCCCTGTATCATCGTGGTTTTCATCACAGTCGCATTCATTATCTAACTAATCTCCTCCCTAATCCCTTCATCGTTATGATCATCACCATTATAATCCTATTAATCTAATTATCATCTCTCAAAACAGAAACGAGTAATACCGAAATCATGTTCATCACCATTTTTGCGATATTACACGACTATCATCAATAATATTTACGCCTGTAACATGATCATCCCATCATTAACATTCTTCTAATCATCATCTCGTTTTCCCTATCCATAACATCATCGTTATCCTATTTTGTTTGACCATCATGATTATCATCACTTAGTTTTTATTATCAACATAGATTTGAAACAAGTTTGACATCGAACCAGGAAGTAATACTAATACGATCCTGTTTGTGTTTATGTTTGATTCGAAAAGGACATGGCTGAAAATAAAAGAAATCATACATCTCCTACGATTCACAAAGAATAAGGGATTTATTGGCCCTACAAGCACTTGCTGTAATCTATTGCCATTCCCTACTTTATTTAAAGTTCAAGTGGGTTTAATTTATCTAATGGGATTGTCGGCCATCAAGGTAAAAGAAAAGGTTCTTGTGCATTATTTATCATTATCAACCAACACATCCCACTTTTATCTATATTTCATCATTATTTATCGTCTTTATCTAATCTGTAATTCATCATCATCGATAAATTTTTATCATCTGTTTACTCATCATCGTGGAACCGTTTTATTTTCTAACTTTCGATCAGAAGAAGAATAACAGAAAGGTTAGCTGCAGCAGCAAAAATGTAACAGTGATGGAGTGGTTGTTGTTCAAGGTGGATAGTGAGATCGGGTTTCAATGGTGAGGTTTTAATGAGTCTCGAATCGAAACAAAAAGGATTACACCGATTTGGGAATGGTGGTAGTTTAATCATGGATCAAAACAGAAGGACGAGTAGATTCTTATTCATGGTGAGTTAGAGTTTGATGTGTGTTCAAATGGTTATTCTATGTAGTAAAAGGAAACAGGAACGAATATATAGTCGCAGAAATAGAAAGAGGTTGAATGTTCTCGATAGATACAGGAATTATAGCTGTAGATTTTTCAATCAGGCGGTGATTTGTAATAAAAACAAGAAAAAATAATATCGAGTTTTGTAGTCGTGATTTGCAGAAAATTAAGATAGAGAGAAAGCGAGGGTGAGAGAGGAAATCATAAAGGTGATGAAGTTCACGGTGGTAGTGGTGTTCAATATGGTGGTTTGGAATGATGGGTTCTAAATCAGAATAGAAACGACAGTAGTTGGTGTAAGGTGGTGACCATGGTGTTTTGGTTTGCCGGTCTTCGAACCTAAACAGAAAATTAACGGGAGTGGTGATAGTCATGGTTCTTTGGTTACAAGTAATTAAGAGAGGGAGAGAAGACGGGTGAGAGAGAAAGGGAAACAAAATTTATGCAAGTGGTGGTGATATGGTTTCAATTATAAAATAGATAGAAAGTGTATCAAACACGGGTGTGAAAATGTATATGTATGTCCAAAAATTGAGATAGAAAAGATTAAGAGAATAGGGTCTGAGATGATATCTTTTGGATGCAAATGGAAAAGTGATTAGACAGGAAACAGAAGACAAAATACCTAATTCAAATATTATGATTCCCAAATCACGAATATATGTATTCGATAACTTAAAGTAATAATATTATATTAAATATAATAATATGTCAATATTACTAATAAAACGTTTTTAAATAATATTGATTAATCTATAATCAGTGAATTTCGTAAACTAATAAATAGTATTAATAAGTAACAATGATATATTCATTATCCTAATAATAATAAAAATGTTAATAATAACATTATTAATGATAATAATAATAATTAATAATACTAATTATAATAATATAAATTCATTTTAAATTACCATTTAATTACTCTGTATTAATTTTTAAAGCTTAAGTTATATTTTATTAATCCCAATTATATATATTCTCACATTTATTTGTATATATATATATATATATATACCTATTTAGTACAATAACGGTTCGTGAATCGTCAGGCATGGTCAAAGGGTAACTGATTAACCTAATATAGATTTCAGACTTTTTAGAATCAAAATTACTGATTTTGCTTATCGTGTCGGAAACATATAAAGATTAAGGTTTAAATTTGGTCGGAAATTTTCGGGTCGTTACACTAACATACCCTTATTATTAGAATTTAAAATTAAAATTAAAATTATAATATAAATAAATAAATAAATAATATATATATATATATATATATATATATATATATATATATATATATATATATATATATATATATATATATATATATATATATATATATACGTTAGATTGAGAAGAGGAAAAAGATATATTTAATCGATCACCAAACTGCGAATTCATAGGCATGTGGCCACAAAAAGTGGCTCATGCGATCGCATAGAAAACAAGCCTACAGGCCATGCGATCGCATGGAGGTAGGTACCAGCTCACATATTTTTGTTTTCAAGCTTGTCGAGGTTTTAATAAATAAATATAATATATAAATAATTTTAAGAATTATTTAAATATTATATTATATTTATGTGCATAGTTGACTTGTAATTTTTAGTCCGTTGCGTCGAGCGTTGAGAGTTGACTCTGGTCCCGATTCCGGATTTTCGAACGTCCTTGCGTACAATTTAATATCTTGTATTTTGCGTTTCGCGTCTTGTACTCTTGTAATTTTGAGACGTTTCTCACCAATAATTTGAAACACTTTAATTGTACTTTGTACTTTTGAGCTTTTTGGTCGTTTGCATCTTCAATTCGTCAAATATGTCTTTAATCTTCAACTTTTATTATTTAAACGAATATCACTTGTAAATAGAACAGTTGCAACTAAAAGCTTGTCTTTCTTGAGGGATAATGTTATTAAATATATGTTCGTTTTTAGCATTATCACTTGGTTATGGTAATCAAAAGATACTTGTTGGAAGGTTCTATTGTTCATGAGATTATGCTTGTGAGATATTGACCATCTCGGCACAGAGAACGTAATAGTAAATGTGGTGTTTATAATATTGACGTTTGAAAATTTAAATGAGATCCTTGCAAGTGATTGTCGCTTATCTTGAACGGGTTTCTTAATGGGTTCATGAAGATCTACACCAGGAGCATAATTACAGATAACAAGAGGCATGCTTCGAGGAATTTTTGGGGGTGTCACTTCAGGTCGCTTAAGAATATGCATCCTTCCTTCCAGCGGGTATATGGTGGTGATTAAGCATGATAATTAAGCATCATAGAGAAAGAGACAGGTTGTTTAAGAAAGAAAGAATGTAAAGTTTTACAGCCTTGATGGTATATGAGGGATTGTTAATCTACTCATTGGTATGAGATAGATAGTTTGGCTGAAATGAGCTCTTCATATATCTACAAATCAGATGATGATTACCCTTCATGTAATAACATTGAGATTTTCAAATGAATGGCTTGGGAATGTTTCTTTGATTCACTTTCTATTCCATATGTCATGATATTAGAATTTCTATATGAATTACCGTAATATAATCATGTTGGTCAGACGTCATTATATTTCACTAATTCATATTTCCACTTCAATATCACCCCATAAGGTCAGGATACGTGATCAGACTTTGACGTTGGAATGTCGAGAATTTCATAAGTCATGAGTGACATCCCTCGGTTTCACTAACCGAGGTGGTCTTATAAAAATAACTCGCGTGAGTCAAAGAATACTTTGAATCACAATGGCAGAGTCATGTCATAAAGATATGTATAGATATGATAACAATCACATACTAACTGCTCCTGCAGAGTCGGGATCATGCAAGATGATAGGGTTTTGGCTTCCCATTCTTAGGAAAGGTCACAGAATATCAGAAGAGGTAAAAGCAGGAAGTAAGATAAAATGGCAATATAAAGATTAAGGGAAATCGCTTAAAACTAAGGCAGGAAACGTTATAGTCCTAAAGATTGCTAACGCATCCTAGCTAGCACATAAGGTACACATAAAATACAATCCTGGTTCTCTATAACAACCCTGCTCTGATACCAATCTGTCACACCCCCAAAAGGGGGTAACTGTGACTAACTAATATCATAACACAAGTGCATAAACGAGAACGACTCTAAATGAGATGTTTTATTTATTAAATAAACAGCGGAAGCATTATTCAAAGTTTTACATCATAAGAGTACAGTAAATGAGAAATGTCTAAACAAAATGATAAATATGAATGATGGACTCCATGCAAGCATCAAAGCATACATCAATCATCTAGTAGAAAGTAGCAACCAGCTCAATCATCACCTGAGACCAAACATGCTTAAAGTGTCAACCAAAAAGGTTGAGTGAAATTCATAGGTTTATAAATAATATCCAAAGTTTTAGACCACAAGATTTAGTTTAAAGTTGATCAATATAGATATATCAATCTAAAAGTGTTGCTGCAGTTTGTAATATCGCTACTAATCAAGTTTACCCTATGACACCTTGTACTATCAGTGTCGTGGAATCATTATTATGTAACCAAAGACCAGCGGTCAAATGGTTAGAGACGTTACTCTCAAAAGGCCTACTCACAATAATTAAGTTTGCATTTATATGTAGCAATTAACGATATTACAGTAGGTATTTAGCATGAATTAAAGCAAGATAGCATAGTTAACAGTTGAGTACTTGTGTCTAAGCGTAACACAGTTTAAAAGTAAGCATGTGTCTCACCCCAAGTTGTAAACAGTTATGAAATAGTAAAAACGGGGCTATGAAGTTCACCTTAGTAGCACAGAAGAGTATTCCACAAATGAAAGAATTGAATGAAAGGACGTGACCGAGATCTCAACCTAGAGATAGAACGTATGATCAAACATTGCCTAACAGACAATAGTATATAGTGCTATATTAATAGTAATGGTTCACTAAAGAATTTCCATTTTCGAAAGATTACTATTTATGGAAAGTTTCCACTTATAGTATGTTTCTAGTTTAGGAAGTTCGGGTTATAATCCTTCACAAAGAGTTGTACAACTTTGCCCAAACCTCGTTGCTATCAAGTAAGTCACCCTGATGATCTGTTGTTATCGGGCGCCCAGGACTCTTGACCAAAATCTAAGTCTTGGCATTCGAGATCCACAAGCATTTCCCATAAGGCAACAAGGACCATCCTAGGCCGTAAGTAGCAGTGAGGTTCGTATAAAGTACACGTTATATTTTAATTATAACCTTCACGTTATAGGTGTATACACACAACGAATTATTAATGTACTTAATAATTATATATGTGATAATATAACCTAAGTATTATTTAATATTTAGTTATTATACCTTATTATGTCTTATATATATTAAATATAATTACCTTTAATTAAATACCTAAATTACTTCAAAAATAATAGTGTTTTATTAATCAAACATTATCCAAAAATGTCTAAATAATTAATTAAATATCTATAAATTATATACATAATTTTTATAGTCTTAGTTAATCATATAAATTAGTACAAAAATTTAAAAAAAACATTTTTATTATATTTTTGTATTTATTTTTGTTTTTACCCTTAATTTATTCACAAAACAAGTTTAATTCTAAATAATTACTAAATAAACACAAAAAAATTATTTTTATAATTTTTATAAGTTTCTATCAGTCTACTAACCTGTAAAAAAATAATTAAAAAAATATTTTTTAATATTTTATATTTATTCTTAATTTACCTTCGTATTACATAATAATAGAGTTTAATTATATATAATTACCAATTCGGCCCAAGTAATTATTTTTATAATTTTTGCAGATCTAAATAAGTTTTATAAACTCGGAAAAAAATTATATATATTTTATTTTTGGTTAAGAATATTTATTACAAATTTTACATTGTTTTTACGTTTAAATACTACATAATTCGTATTTAGTTATAAATAATATTCTATAAATTATCAAATTTATTTTTATACATCATAATACTTATAATACTAATTATAACATATAAACATAATTAATTTCGAATTTTATAAAGAATATACAATAAATATAAATATAATCGACAATATTAAAAAATAATAAAAATAGTAAGTACCTCAAATTTTCTTCAAAGTTTTGAGAGAATAACTTAAGTTTTTCTTTTTGGCAAGAAAAAAAATGAATGAGAAGTCATGTATTTATAGGTAAAAATAATTGGTGAAAAGAAAAAAAATAAAATAAAATAAAGGTGCTAATTTTGATATAAAAAAAAAAGAAAACATGTTAAAAATATTTTTAATAAGTTTTTGTCTTTGAAAATATTTAGTCAAAATTCATGGGCTCATTATTTAATTTATAAAAAAATCTTATTTTTTTAAGCTAAAAATATAAATAATGCTTAAAATAACTTATCATTTAATTAATAATTATGTTACATATAGTTTTATATATAATACACATTAATATTAATATTAACTAAAGTTATTTTATATAATTAGTAAAAACATTAGTTAACAAAACATGTCGACTAAAAATAAATATTTAATCAACGTCAAATTTAATCATATATTACGTATGATTAACAACCCTAGGAGCAAATTAGTTAATTCAAGTAAGGAAATGTGAGGGTTGTTATAGTTTTCCAACGTATAGACCCCGAAAAAATACACGATGTGAAAAACGGTGACTAAATTGGAGCTACGAGTTAAAAGATACGATAGATCGAACATTTTGGCCAAAGACACAAAACACCAAGCACCACAAACCGCCGGTGGTGTTTGGTGCGTGGTGCGATTTTGCGAGGAAAGATGTCTTTTTCAGAGAGTCTTGCTCGTTTGACCGTTTTAGGGTGATCTTGAGAATATCAGCACAATCTGAAAACGAAGGTTATGTGCCGCCAAATGGTACTCTATCTGGCGGCGCATACTAATGATTTAAAAAAACGTGTTAAATGAAGTGACACTTGATTCAAATTTATACCCGTTATACATAATTACATTGCAAGTGCAATAATAGACCTTAAAACAATATGTACCTTGCTAAGTCATGCATACACAAAAGGAATAATATGAAATGAACTGAAAATGTTCAAAGAGAACATTAAAAATGAGTTAAACGTCATTTTTTAGCATCCTGACGACCACGATGTCAAGACACTATCTATGAGTCTTGATGTTAGGGTCGTTTTAGGGTGATCTCGAGAATTTCAGCACTATCTGAAACCGAAGGTTATGCGCCGCCAAATGGTACTTCATCTGGCGGCACATATTAATGATTTAAAAAAGCGTGTTTAATGAAGTGACATTAGATTCAAATTTATACCCGTTATACATAATTACATTGCAAGTGAAATAATAAGCCTTAAAACGAAATATACCATTCTAAGTCATGCAAACACAAAACTAATATCAAGATATGAATTGAAAAACGTACAAAGAGAACATTAAAAATGAGGAAAATGTCTTTTTTCGGCATATTGACGACCTCGATGTCAAGACATTATCCAGGAGTCTTGATGTTAGAGTCGGTTTAGGGTGATCTCGAGAATTTTAGCACAATCTGAAACCGAAGGTTATGCGCCAGCAAATAGTACTCCATCTGGTGGCGCATATTAATAATTTAAAAAAGTGTGTTTAATGAAGTGACATTAGATTCAAATCTATATGCGTTATACATAACTACATTGCGATTGAAATAATAGACCTTAAAACAATATGTACCATGATAAGTCATGCATACACAAAAGAAATATTATAAATGAAATTCAAAATGGTCAAAATCGAGAAAAGGCAAAATTTAAGGCTTTCGAGGTCTCGTTTTGAAAAATATTTGGGACAAACCGCCTATGGCAGTTTGCCAACATATATATCCCAAAAAAATACACGATGTAAAAAAACGGTGACTAAATCGGAGCTACGAGTCAAAAGATACGATATATCGAACATTTTAGCCAAAGACAAAAAACACCAAGTACCACGAACCGTCGGTGGTGTTTGGTACGTGGTGGCATTTTGCAAGGAAAGATGTATTTTTCTAAATCTAGAAGACCTCAAATGGCAAGCTCGTTCAGAGAGTTTTGCTCGTTCGGCCGTTTTAGGGTTATCTTGAGAATTTCAGCACAATCTGAAACCGAAGGTTATGCGGCGCCAAATGGTACTCCATCTGGCGGCGCATACTAATGAGTTAAAAAAACATGTTTAATGAAGTGACATTAGATTCAAATTTATACCTGTTATACATAATTACATTGCGAGTGAAATAATAGGCCTTAAAACGATATATACCACGCTAAGTCAAGCATACACTAAACTAATAATAAGATATAAATTAAAACGTTCAAAGAGAACATTAAAAATGAGTAATACGTCTTTTTTTTAGCATCCTGACGACCACGATGTCAAGACACTATCCAGAAGTCTTGATGTTAGGGTGGTTTTAGGGTGATCTCGAGAATTTCAGCACCATCTGAAACCGAAGGTTATGCGCCGCCAAATGGTACTCCATCTGGCGGCGCATATTAATGATTTTAAAAAGCGTGTTTAATGAAGAGACATTAGATTCAAATCTATATGTGTTATACATAATTACATTGCGAGTGAAATAATAGGCCTTAAAACAATATGTACCATGCTAAATCATGCATACACAAAAGGAATAATATGAATGAAATTCAAAACGATCAAAATCGAAAAAGGAAAAATTGAAGGCTTTCGAGGTCTCGTTTCGAAAAATATCTGGGACAAACCGCATATGGAAGTTAGCCAACGTATAGATCCCGAAAAAATTCACGATGTAAAAAAACGGTGACTAAATTGGAACTACGAGTCAAAAGATACGATAGATCAAACATTTTGGCCTAAGACAAAAAACACCTAGCACCACGAACCGTTATTGGTGTTTGGTGCATGGTGCGATTTTGCGAGGAAAGATATCTTTTTCTAAATCTAGAAGACCTCAAATGGCAAGAACGTTCATAGAGTCTTGCTCGTTCGTCCATTTTAGGGTGATCTTGAGGATTTCAGCACAATCTGAAACCGAAGGTTATGCGCCGCCAAATGGTACTCCATCTGGCGGCGCATACTAATGATTAAAAAAACGTGTTTAATGAAGTGACATTAGATTCAAATTTATACTCGTTATACATAATTACATTACGAGTGAAATAATAGGCCTTAAAATGATATATACTATGCTAAGTCATGCATACACAAAACTAATAATAAGATATGAACTGAAAACGTTCAAAGAGAACATTAAAAATGGGTAAAACGTCTTTTTTCGGCATCCTGACGACCACGATGTCAAGACACTATCCAGGAGTCTTCATGTTAGGGTCATTTTAGGGTGATCTCGAGAATTTCAGCACGATCTGAAACCTAAGGTTATGCGCTGCCAAATGGTATTCCATCTGGCGGCGCATATTAATGATTTAAATAGCGTGTTTAATGAAGTGACATTAGATTCAAATCTATATGCGTTATACATAATTACATTGCGAGTGAAATAATAGGCCTTAAAACAATATGTACCATACTAAGTCATGCATTCACAAAAGGAATAATATGAATGAAATTCAAAATGGTCAAAATCGAAAAAAGGCAAAATTGAAGGCTTTCGAGGTCTCCTTTCAAAAAATATTTGGGACGGACCGCCTATGGCGGTTTACCACCGTATAGATCCCGAAAAAATACTTGATTTGAAAAAAAAACAGTGACTAAATCGGAGCTACGAGTCAAAAGATACGATAGATCGAACATTTTGGCCAAAGACACAAAACACCAAGCACCACGAACCGTTGGTGGTGTTTGGTACGTGGTGCGATTTTGTGAGTAAAGATGTCTTTTTCGGAATCTAGACGACCTCGAATGGTAAGCACATTCAGAGAGTCTTGCTTGTTCGGCCATTTTAGAGTGATCTGGAGAATTTAGCACAATCTGAAACTGAAGGTTATGCGCCGCCAAATGGTACTCCATCTGGCGGCGCATACTAATGATTTAAAAAAACGTGTTTAATGAAGTGACAGTAGATTCAAATTTATACCCGTTATACATAATTACATTACGAATGAAATAATAGGCCTTAAAACGATATATACCATGCTAAGTCATGCATACACAAGACTAATAATAAGATATGAACTGAAAAACGTTCAAAGAGAACATTAAAAATGAGTAAAATGTCTTTTTTTGGGCATCCTGACGACCACGATGTCAAGACTCTATCCAGGAGTCTTAATGTTAGGGTCATTTTAGCGTGATCTCGAGAATTTCAGCACGATCTGAAACCCAAGGTTATGCGCCGCCAAATGGTACTCCATCTGGTGGCGCATATTAATGATTTAAAAAAGCGTGTTTAATGAAGTGACATTAGATTCAAATCTATATGCGTTATACATAATTACATTGCGAGTAAAATAATAGGCCTTAAAACAATATGTACCAAGCTAAGTCATGCATACACAAAAGGAAAAATATGAATGAAATTCAAAACGGTCAAAATCGAAAAAAGACAAAATTGAAGGCTTTGGAGATCTCGTTTCGAAAAATATTTGGGACAGACCGCTTACGTCTGCTTACCACCGTATAGATCCCGAAAAAATACACGCTTTAAAAAAAAGATGACTAAATCAGAGCTACGAGTCAAAAGATACGATAGATTGAATATTTTGGCCAAAGACACAAAACACCAAGCACCATGAACCGTCGGTGGTGTTTGGTACTTGGTGTAATTTTGCGAGGAAAGATGTCTTTTTCGGAATCTAGACTACCTCAAATGGCAAGCACGTTCATAGAGTCTTGCTCGTTCAACCGTTTTAGGGTGATCTTAAGAATTCAGCACAATCTGAAACCGAAGGTTATGCGCCGCCAAATGTGAAACAACCCAACCCGTATTCAACCCTAATAAATTTTTTTTAAAAATAATATAATTCATTAACGTGCCATTCAATTTGTCACATGATGAAAACCGTTTCATACAACTCGTTTAAACATACAACAAGTTTAATGTTCACAAGAAGAGGCACAAAGGCCTTTAATCAAATGTTTACAAGTTCGACCCATTAAATGATAGTTTAAACCAAACAACACCCGAGCATGGTTTGGGGCTAAGCTACCCAAAACAGTAGGTCAACTTCCAAAAAGCTTCATCTAGCGACCAACATGGGAAATCTAATGCCCACAACCCCTTTTCCTTTCTCTGCACCTGCATCTAAAAAGTAAACAACGAGAGGGGTAAGCTAAGGCTTAGTGAATGCAATAATTATACGTATACATATATAATCTACTTACTTGCAATCACTTACACATTTAACACATGCATACTAGCTATATAATTAGCATACCAATCTCAAGTATAACGCAACTAACCTCCGACAACATAAGCTAGCATAACAATAGCATATAACACGAACAATATAATATTCTACACTACAACACACAACCATAGTTAACCAATTGTACAAAGGAATGGTACTCGAATTTCCCATCGGTGTTCATAACAACCGTTAGTGTACAACGACATATATCACTAACCCTTGGGTGGAACAACAATACATATCCGTTCATAAAAATCGTTAGTGTACAACGACATATATCACTAACTCATGGGTGGAATGACAACACATATCCGTTCATAAAAATCATTAGTGTACAACGACATATATCACTAACTCATGGCGGAACGACAACACATATCCGTTCATAAAAATCGTTAGTGTACAACGACATATATCACTAACTCATTGGCGGAATGACAACATATATCCATTCATAAAAATCGTTAGTGTACAACGACATATATCGGTAACTCATGGGCGGAACGACAAACATATCCGTTCATAAAAATCGTTAATGTACAGCGACATATATCACTAACTCATGGGCAGAACGACAACACATATCCGTTCATAAAAATCGTTAGCGTACAATGACATATATCACTAACTCATGGGCGGAACGACAACACATATCCATTCATAAAAGTCGTTAGTGTACAACGACATATATCACTACCTCATGGGAGGAACGAAAACACATATCCATTCATAGAAATCGTTAGTGTACATCGACATATATAACTAACTCATGGGCGGAAAGAACAACACATATCCGTTCATAAAAATCGTTATTGTACAACGACATATATTACTAACTCATGGGCGAAACGACAACACATATTCGTTCATAAAAATCGTTAGTGTACAACGACATATATTGCTAACTCATGGGAAGAACGACAACACATATTCGTTCATAAAAATAGTTAGTGTATGTAAGACCCTAATCTTCATTGTACAGCAGAGTATATAGAGTACATAAAGTGTGGGAATGATTGTGCAGTTAAACAGAAGTCAGAGAGCAATCTGAGCGTAGTGCGCGCCGCGCACACCAAAGGGAGCGCGCCGCGCACTCCTTACTGTAGCCGGGTTTTTGCTGTTTTAATGAGATATTTTGAGGGCAATTGTGTAATTTCACTTTAGGGCCGAATTTAATATCCTAGATCAGTTTTGGGGAGCTCATTTACTACTCCCACAACAACCTCATCTTCTCCAATTAAACACTAGAGAGAGAGTGCAATCCTTGAGAGAGAAAGCTCCATTAAAGGGTGAAAGAGGTTGAATCGGGTCTTGGTGCAAGTTTTAAAGTCGTTCATCTAGTCGATAGCTACGTGGTGATTGTGTTGGTAAGTTATAAAACCCAATTTCTTACTTCAATTGCTTTAAGGGTTAGGTTTTGGGCTAGTGATGAACCAAAGACCCATTTTGTTAGTATTTTGGGGATTTTGGGTGAATATGGGTTATGAAGGATCATTGATGACTAACCTAGGGTTTGAATGTTTTAATTGGACTTTTGAGTCTTAAATTTAGTTAGTTAGTGCTAGAACACTTTAATAATATGTAAATGGGTTTTATTGGGTATGGATGACCCAAATGGGTGTGTTGACCTTGAAATGGGTCAAATGAGTCTTTAATGACCTAAGTGGCCTAGCAACTATGAAAACGAGTTAGCCTTGTGACCTAAATATGTTTTAAACCCATCTTGACGAATGATTAGGGTTTTGGTGGGTGTTGACCCAAATTAGGGTTAAGGGTGCAAATGGGTTGAAATTGCACCTTGGGTCAAAATGGCTTAGAATGGTGAAAGGGTTTGGTTGACCGACTTGAGTTTGCGTTTAATGAGGTGTATAATATGATAGGTACGTTACTTTGAGGTCTTGCAAGCTCGGGTATCTTTTCACAAGACTTTGAGGTGAGTGGAATAATTATATGCGTATGTATATAATGTATCTATTTGTTGTAGCGTGAAAGGTGTAGTATCGAGGTGTTAAGACACCACGTTTCACGTGAAGAGTGTAGCATCGAGGTGTTAAGATGCCACTCGGGTGTAGCATCGAGGTGTTAAGATGCCACCTAGGAGTGTAGTGTCGAGGTGTTAAGACACCACTCCGTAAAATAATGAGTGTTGCATCGAGGTGTTAAGATGCCACTCGGGGTGATGTGCCGAGGTGTTAAGGTGCCACCCTAGGGGATTGTGGTGCGAGGTGTTAAGTGCCCTAATGGATGCTATGAACACCGATGGCGTTTTCGCGAGCGCCGTTCCCTTGTACTATTGGTCGACCATGGTTACTTGTGTTGTAAGCATATTATATCATTTCGAGTTATATTATTATGCGGTTGTTGCTAGCTTGTGGTATTGGAGATTATAGCTTGTTAATGTGACGATAAGCTAATTGTGTTGCTAGCATGTTTGCGGTTTGTGCAAGTGTATGCAAGTAGGTATAATTATATATGTATTCGTATAATTATTGCATTCACTAAGCTTTGCTTACCCTCTCGTTGTTTACCATTTTATAGGTTCGGTTTTGGACAAGGGTAAGGGCATCGTATTGGACTAGAGATCCCGCTTGATACTAGGGGACGCTTTTGGCTTTAGTAGCTCTTGGAGTTTGACCGGTAGTTGGGTAGTTTAATCCCAAACGCCATGCTCATTGTGTAGTTTGGAACTTAAACTTTTTGGTGGTCGAAACTCTAAACTTGTATTAAACTTGTATTTTGGGTCGTGTGGGCCCCGCTTGTAAAATATCATTTTTATGTTTGATTTGTGTTAGTTTTACATATATAAGTTTGTTGTGAAAAGCGTTCGGTCTAAATGGACATTTTGATCAGAACTGTCTCAGGCCTTGTGCGCGCCGCGCATAGGCAGTGGTGCGTGCCGCGCACCATCCAGATCAGTTTTAATTTTTTTTATTATTCGCGTTTTTGGTTGGTTAACGGGTTGGGTTGTTACAGTGTACAACGACATATATCACTAACTCATGGGCGGCATGGACAACACATATCAATCCTACACAAATAAATACATTATATATGTCATACCCCAAAATAGGGTCGGGGTAAATATGACTTCACAATATCACAACACAAGTATATATGAGCGAGAACGACTCTAAATAAGACGTTTTTAATAGAAACCAATGTATTTAAAGTAGCGGAATTAAATAGTCATTACAAATGTAAATTCAAAATGTAAATGTAAACTTAAATATTTTAATGCAATAATATGAATATAAAAATGCGGACTCCAAAAGCAGCAAAGTCCAAATAGCAAACAATCTCTAGCAAGCTTCACCTGAGACAAAACATGCTTAAAGTATCAACCAAAAATGGTTGAGTGAACAACATAGGTTTATAATTGATTTTAGACCACAAGATTTAGTTATCAAAAGTAGTGCTAAAGTTATGATATCGAAACTAAACAAAGTTACCCCAGGACACCTTGAACAGTCAGTGTCGTTTTAATCATTATTATGTAACCAAAGACCAACGGTCAACTGGTTAGAGACGTCGCTCTCAATAGGCCTACTCACAATAACTAAGTTTGCGTTTATACATAGCAATTAACGATAACATGGCAGGGATTTAGCATGAATCAAAGCATGTCAGCACAGTTAAACAGTTTTCAAGTACTTGTGTCTAAGCTTAAAATAGTTTGAAAGAAAGCATGTGTCTCACCCCAAAAGTTCAAAATAAGTAATAGAGAAAGTTAAAAAGTGGGGCTATGAAGTTCAACTTAGTAGCAAGTAAGTTATTCCACGCAAAGAAGAATGAACAGAGAATGTGATCGGAGATCTCAACCTAGAGATATAATCTTCGATTAGTTAATATCTAACAGACAGAAAGTTTGTTTATTAATATAGCAACTATATTAACAGTGACGTTTTTCGAGAAAAGTTCCTATTTTTCAAAAGTTTCTATTTTTGAAAACCTACTATTTATGGAAAGCTTCCACTTATAGTAAGTTTCTAATTTTAGTATGTTCGGGTTATAATTCTTCACAAAGATGTTATACAATCTTGCCCAAACTTCGTTGCTATCATGCAAGTCACTCGAATGATCTGTTGTTACCGGGTGTAGTGACCCGAACTTTTCCATGTTTATATATATTAATTGAGATTGATATTTACATGACTAAATGTTTCCAACGTGTTAAGCAATCAAACTTGTTAAGACTTGATTAAATGAAATAAGTTTCATATAGACAATTGATCACCCAAGTTGACCGGCGATTCACGAACGTTACAAAATTGTAAAAACTACATGTTGTGGTATATATATATATATATATATGGGGTTGACATGAGATTATGATGAGTAAGTATCTCACTCAGTGTATTAATAATGTGTGATATACATAAGAAATGAGATTACTAAGTTAAGAAACTCGAAATGATATATATAACGATTATCGTTGTGATGACGTCTACTAAATATATATGTATCATATTAAGATATTGATACACTATATTTAACATGATAAAATTATATTTAAATATATCATTAAGTGTGTTAACAATGAACTACATATGTAAAAACAAGACTACTAACTCAAGAATTACGAAACGAGACTTATATGTAATGATTATCGTTGTAACGATATTTTAATGTATATATCATATTAAGAGATATTCATACATCATAATATCATGATAATATAATAATTTAACATCTCATTTGATATAAAAAACATTGGGTTAACAACATTAATTGAGATCGTTAACTTAAAGGTTTCAAAACAACACTTACATGTAACGACTAACGAAGACTTAACGACTCCATTAGAATGTATATACATGTTGTGTTTTGATATGTATTCTTACACTTTTAAAAGACTTAAAGACACATATCAAAGTACTTCTACTTAAAAAAATGCTTACAATTACATCCTCGTTCAGTTTGATCAACAATTCTACTCGTATGCACCCGTATTCGTACTCGTACAATACACAGCTTTTAGATGTATGTACTATTGGTATATACACTCCAATGATCAGCTCTTAGCAGCCCATGTGAGTCACCTAACACATTTAGGAACTATCATTTGGCAACTAGCATGAAATATCTCATAAAATTAAAAAAATATTAGTAATCATTCATGACTTATTTACATGAAAACAAAATTACATATCCTTTATATCTAATCCATATACCAACGACCAAAAACACCTACAAACACTTTCATTCTTCAATTTTCTTCATCTAATTGATCTCTCTCAAGTTTCATCTTCAAGTTCTAAGTGTTCTTCATAAATTCCATAAGTATAGTTTCATAAAAATCAAGAATACTTCCAAGTTTGCAAGTCTACTTCCAAGCTTTCTAATCTATTCCAAGTAATCATCTAAGATCAAGGAACCTTTGTTATTTACAGTAGGTTATCTTTCTTATTCAAGGTAATATTCATATTCAAACTTTGATTCAATTTCTACAACTATAACAATCTTATTTCGAGTGAAAATCCTACTTGAACTGTTTTCGTGTCATGATTCTGCTTCAAGAACTTTCAAGCCATCCAAGGATCCTTTTGTAACGACCCGGAAATTTCCGACCAAATTTAAACTCTAATCTCTATATGTTTCCGACACGATAAGCAAAAACCCTAATGTTGAGTTTAGAAAGTCTGAAATCTATATTGGAATGATTAGTTACCTTTGACCAAGCCTGACGATTCACGAACATTATGTGTATGTATGATATATATTTATTAACTGATAACGTTAACAAGATATTAGATATGTAATATCAGGTTTCGATATAAGATTACTATAATTATCGACAAGTGTAAAAGATAATATAAATTTTATAAATATCTGAAACTGTCTTTGTCAAATTATTAACGAGTCATTTTAATAAAATAAAGATTTTTAATAAGCACCAAAAGACTACAACATTTCATCACATGATTTTAAGTTAAAACTTTGGAAATCACTAAACCTGCGCACTTGCACGAGAAAAATCATAACTAATTCATTCGGACTCGAAAAAGGGTGATCTTGGTGTCCAAACGACCGTAACTCAAAAATCTACAACTTTTGTGACTATACCTTACACGAATCGTGTACCCATCTACACGAATCGTGTAATGTTTTGCCAAAATAAAGTGAGTAGGTACGAAAATTTCTTTAAAAAGGCTTGTACGTTTCATTTTTTTTTTTTCATTTTTCATCAAACACCAACACACACACATATATTTATTACTCCGTATACTCACATAAATAAATAAATTAAAAATATTATTATTATTACTAATCAAGATTACTAAGATTATTAGTATCAATATTCATATTACTAGTATTAGTATTATTTTTGAGGGAAATTATCAGTGTTATTTCTAAAATTTATACAAAAATCCTATGATGGGGTTCCGCCCAAGTGTTCCAAAACTAATTTCATGAGTGGGATAATATTAAGAAGATTATGGGTCATAGCTGTGGAAGTTATGGGTATGGATCGGGGGTTTTGCTCGTGAGACAAACTAGTGTTTATCATCTCCGTTGTGTCTAAATAATATCCTGCAATATTGAATCTCAATATTGATACGTGAGCACTCTAAACTTAACTTTTATTTACTTTTAGTGTATCCTTGACTAGTGCTCGAGAAATTAGGATCGTGTATATTTTTATATCAATTTTTTTTTTTGTTAAAATATATTTTTAGGATAGAATCTGAATTAGTTACTCTTGTGATTGAAATAAGGTATATGAATAATATGTTTTTGGAAAGGTGGCGAAAAACTATAAACTTTTCATTTAGATGTCGAATGAATTCGACGGACAGATTTGAAGTTATAGCCAATTGAACTTTCGTACAAATTATTAAAAATGAATATTTTTATGTTACGTCGTTGTTAAAATTGTTGTTATTATTATAAACACTACCATCGAGGTTATTAAAATTTTTAGTAACTAATATTTTTACAACAAATGTAAAATTATTATTTTAATTATTATTATTATTAAAACTATTAATTATTATCTTTATTAAAAATATTATTTTAAAAACAATTAATAATTTTGTCAAAAATTGTCAAAATATTACTTTAACTATTATAATCAACAAAATTATAAATTTATCATTTTTGTTATTGTTATTAAATTATTATTATGAAAATTATCAATTTATTAATAAAATTATCATTTTAAGGAAATATTATTATTATAAAATATTAATTCATCAATTTGATATATTTTTGTATATAAAATATTATTTATTAACAAGTATTGTTATTTACTATAAATAAATTTTGTTAAATATTTAAAATATAAAATGACTATATTTATTCAGGTATAAATTTTTGGAGTCCATTTTGAGTCAAATGAATTTCTGTTAACTTTTACAAATTAGTCTCGAGCATTAGGATTGGTACACTAGAAATTGACTTTAATCGTTATTTAGATATTAATCGATATAAAATTATATAATTAATTAGGTTCGTGAATCGAAGGCCAACCTTATAAGTTATCAATGATGTTATATGTATTTTTACTACAAAATACAATTGGTGAGTTTCATTTGCTCCCTTTTTAATTGCTTTTGCAATATATATTTTTGGGACTGAGAATACATGCGATGCTTTTATAAATGTTTACGAAATAGACACAAGTACTTAAAATACATTCTACGTTGAGTTGTACCACTTGCATACTTCCCTGTAGCTTGGTAACTAATATTTACAGCTGTATTGTAAACGCGAATCCTGTTGATAGATCTATCGGGCCTGACAACCCCAACCGGACTGGACGACCAGTATTCAACGGTTGCACAGTACTTCGTTAAAGCGACTACACTTTGGTACAGTGTAGTAAGATTATATATATTAAAGGGAATATGCGACGTGATTAAATGTTAAGTATGGTTACCAAGTGCTCAACCACTTAGAATGCTTTTATACACTTGCGAGTGTACAGATATTTATAACTATGAAATCTTGTGGTCTATTGAAACTTTTGATAACTGTTGTTGCGATAAACTTATGAACTCACCAACCTTTTGGTTGACACTTTTAAGCATGTTTATTCTCAGGTACGAATTAAGTCTTCCGCTGTGCATTAGCTCATATAAAGGATACTAGTTGGGACCATTTAAGTCATGATACAAGAACGTTGCATTCGAGTCATTGAAGATCATTAAGAGCTAAAATTTAGTTATTTGAATTTTGGGAAATGTTAGACGAACATGTCAATTTTGATGTAATGGTAGATTGTCTTTTTAAGAATAAATGCAACGTTTGTAAAATGTATCATATAGAGGTCAAATACCTCGCGATGTTATCAACTATTATAATTCGTTTGTAATCGATATGGACGTTGTCCGAATGGATTAGGAACGGATCGTTATAGGTGGTATCAGAGCGTTGGTCTTAGCGAACCAGGTCACCCATTAGTGTGTCTAACTGGTGGTTGTTAGGATACATTAGTGAGACTGGACTTTGACCGTGTCTGCTTGTCAAAAAGTTTTGCTTATCACATTAGTCGGAAATCATCTGCTTATCATCTTTAGGGAATTGCCTGCTTAGCATTCTTAAGCCTAGACACGTCTTACTGCATTTAGTGCATCGATAGTGTATAGACGAAATTCATATCTTAGCGCATCCTAGATTTGCCTGATACACGCCGTAAATTTCTTTGAAGACTACGAAATCTTTGGTAATATATATAGATATTCTATATAGTTAGAATATCATACGACATCCGGAAATCATTTCACATTGAAGAACCTTTCCATCCACTAAATTACTCTTTTGGCGATAAACCTGAAACACTTACCGACGAACCTGTTCGAGAAACCATTTCTTTTCTCCTTTTTACGGATATCTCATCATAATTATATACCATCTCATATTCCGAATTTTATACATCCGCTCGCTTCAATCGCCAATCAATCCGGTGTACAAGTATAAGTTAATAAACTTCGCGTTTGTGTGACAGCAATGGAAAATATGGTGTGACGGTTACAAACACCAGCAGCAGCCACAGTCGCGTCATAAACCTCAACGTCATAAACTATACCATGAGTATAGTCACCGTTCTACGTATCGTTCCATCTACTAAATTTTCGTTCGACATCGATTACCTTCGCCTTACGTCCTACCTCATTTACTTCCGTTTAACATGACAACTACGTAATCTCTAATGTTCAGAGATCATGAAATCAAGTGCCAACAGTAAATCAAATGAGTATAATATTTTCTTTACTCATTAAATCCATAATTACATCCGATGAAAATATATATGCAAGTATATTTTCATAAAGATTGTAATTAAAAATTTCTTTCGTACAAACTGTTAATGATGAAAATATTTTAACGGGTGGGTAGCACCCGAGGAATATTTAGAATTCACATTAATAAGTACACTGTACATTCTTTGAATCTGATTCAACGGTCATCTATTATTTTACTCGCAACCACCGGTATTCGTATCCGCTCATCCCAGAATAACCATTCTCATTTCATATTCGGATTTTGACTTATCAGAATCCAACAAGTGGCATAATGAAGAAAACATTGGATATATTAAAATTGTTAGAAACACACGATTTAACTAATTGAAAATCTATTAAGGATTTCACGCTAACTGTTCCGGCTAACTGTTCCCAGCTAACTGATTAACATTTAATTTATCGCAATTTATATTCTCGCAATTTACATTCTCGCAATTTACATTTCCGCAATTTACATTCCCGCAATTTTAATTTCCGCACTGTACTACTGTCGGGACACATGTACGCAACACGTCGGATTAATTCTGAGACAACACCGGTGCATGGGTCATGATATACATTTATTTATTTTACGCACTTTATATAACGGGACACGTATACAAGGTTTCGATTTATCATATCGACCCATCTATATATATAGTTTGAGTTGTGATCAATACCGAGACCGGTACACGGGTCACGATATGTATTATTTAATTCGAATATTATAATATATATATATTATTTAACTATTGTATTATTGGACAATCGAACTAACAGACTGCTAACTATGGACAAGTAAAATGAATTAAAATATAGAATATAACATATGAAACTAAACAATTCTTCAAGTTTGCCACTTGATTTTATCTCAAACCTCATTCGTATCTTGACGATTACAATTCGTATTCAAATCCTTTCATGATTCTTGAAAACATTTCGATCGAGAAGTCGAAACCGCCGCGCCTCGTCTACCGAAGCAAAGATTTATACGCCGGAAAACTCTCGAAACCAAATTCATAAGTTTAACACATACTGTGTTGAATCCTCCGTCATTCATTAGCAAAACAACCCTACAATTCCTTTTCAAGAAGCTAATTTTGTCACAGCTCCACTTCGGCTTCTCAGTAAGACTACTCCTACTATAATCTCGAAATCTATACCTTGTTCTTTCGCCGTTACCACCGAAGAGTCTTTTATAATTCACAACGTTATCAGCAGATGTACCAGCAGCTTGACATTCCTAGGACGGAATCCGCAAGTCGTATTTTGAAAATCTTGCAGAATTTCTTCATCTATACTTATGATATTATCTCTAAGAACTTCATACCCCGAATGTGAAGTTTCTGAAGAACGTCTTGAACTATGAAGTAGTTCTTGAAATACCGACGAAGCAACATGTTGTAAGACAGTCATAATGACCAAAACTTGATGATAAAAAGAGGAAGTGTTAGGAATGCTCGATAGAAAATTTGGTACTGAAAACCGGATTGAGCAAATCGTGAAGGAGACTCTGAACAAATTACAAGGACTAAACTTGTACATAAAAGAATCATGACAATTCCATAGCAAACACCTTGCTTCCGAATCTAAACCCTTACGGGTCAATCTTCATCATCATCCTTCGACATTAGAAATTCTAAAACATTATCATATCATTCATTATAAATATCCTCAATATTTCTGAAGATGTTTTCGAAGCTATCCTTATTTGAAATCATTCATTCCTCCGTAATATTTACGTTACAACGTAAAAGAAACTGTGTTAGTTTCTAAATTCTGAAACCTTCAGGTTAAAATAAGAATGTTCTGAAGCAGTGTTGAGAACTGATGCATAAATTAGTATAATATAATGAAACTTGATCAACTTCATTATATTACATTAAGTTATGATAAGTTTTTAATGAAATGTGATGATTCACAGTACCATCCTCATGTGCCATGTTACGCGGCTCTTACATTCTATACAATCTTCAAACATATTAGAACGTATCACCCTGATAGTTCTAATTTCCCAAAATATTCTGGTAATTTTTACTAATCAAAATCATACCATTACCATTTCTTTCTAAGAGCAATATCTATGTTCATTCTGAATCTCATACCTACGAAATTTGGATCATTATTCGCTTGGTTCGAGGACGGGAAGATATAAAACCTAACCACAACCTTGAAACTACAAACCGTGCATATCAATACGTATGGCAACGTAAAGGCACGGGAGAATTAAAGACATTATAATTCCAAGGAAAGGATAAAAGAAAATAGATTCTTCTGGTGATAGATGAAAAAGAAGAATGAAAGATATGAAAGTTAGAAATATAACAAGGATTAGAATGGGATGGAGCATTTTTAGTGAATGTCTTAAAGTAGAAACTAAAGAGAAAGAATAGAAGGTGTGGGCAGTAAGGAAAAGAAGGAGGTAAATTTATAGTGAGATGTTCGACAAAGAAATCAAAACAGATTGCTGCGTTAAATCAAAGAAGATCCTGATCGCCGCAAAGCCAAATCTTATTACATAAGATTTTTCTCGAAACCCTTAAATTCCGGAAATCAATCATAATCATGTCATCGGTTACAACAATTCTATATTTACTCATTTCACTCCCTTTTAGCTTCGCTAGTACGCTTCACATAATCGAAATGTTTTATCTATATCTAATAATGATAAAACTTTGTTATCACTACATATTCGTCATGAAAGCATTCCTATTGTTATCCATAACGACCTCTAACAAATTTCGGGACGAAATTTCTTTAACGGGTGGGTACTGTAACGACCCGGAAATTTCCGACCAAATTTAAACTCTAATCTCTATATGTTTCCGACACGATAAGCAAAAACCCTAATGTTGAGTTTAGAAAGTCTGAAATCTATATTGGAATGATTAGTTACCTTTGACCAAGCCTGACGATTCACGAACATTATGTGTATGTATGATATATATTTATTAACAGATAACGTTAACAAGATATTAGATATGTAATATCAGGTTTCGATATAAGATTACTATAATTATCGACAAGTGTAAAAGATAATATAAATTTTATAAATATCTGAAACTGTCTTTGTCAAATTATTAACGAGTCATTTTAATAAAATAAAGATTTTTAATAAGCACCAAAAGACTACAACATTTCATCACATGATTTTAAGTTAAAACTTTGGAAATCACTAAACCTGCGCACTTGCACGAGAAAAATCATAACTAATTCATTCGGACTCGAAAAAGGGTGATCTTGGTGTCCAAACGACCGTAACTCAAAAATCTACAACTTTTGTGACTATACCTTACACGAATCGTGTACCCATCTACACGAATCGTGTAATGTTTTGCCAAAATAAAGTGAGTAGGTACGAAAATTTCTTTAAAAAGGCTTGTACGTTTCATTTTTTTTTTCATTTTTCATCAAACACCAACACACACACATATATTTATTACTCCGTATACTCACATAAATAAATAAATTAAAAATATTATTATTATTACTAATCAAGATTACTAAGATTATTAGTATCAATATTCATATTACTAGTATTAGTATTATTTTTGAGGGAAATTATCAGTGTTATTTCTAAAATTTATACAAAAATCCTATGATGGGGTTCCGCCCAAGTGTTCCAAAACTAATTTCATGAGTGGGATAATATTAAGAAGATTATGGGTCATAGCTGTGGAAGTTATGGGTATGGATCGGGGGTTTTGCTAGTGAGACAAACTAGTGTTTATCATCTCCGTTGTGTCTAAATAATATCCTGCAATATTGAATCTCAATATTGATACGTGAGCACTCTAAACTTAACTTTTATTTACTTTTAGTGTATCCTTGACTAGTGCTCGAGAAATTAGGATCGTGTATATTTTTATATCAATTTTTTTTTTGTTAAAATATATTTTTAGGATAGAATCTGAATTAGTTACTCTTGTGATTGAAATAAGGTATATGAATAATATGTTTTTGGAAAGGTGGCGAAAAACTATAAACTTTTCATTTAGATGTCGAATGAATTCGACGGACAGATTTGAAGTTATAGCCAATTGAACTTTCGTACAAATTATTAAAAATGAATATTTTTATGTTACGTCGTTGTTAAAATTGTTGTTATTATTATAAACACTACCATCGAGGTTATTAAAATTTTTAGTAACTAATATTTTTACAACAAATGTAAAATTATTATTTTAATTATTATTATTATTAAAACTATTAATTATTATCTTTATTAAAAATATTATTTTAAAAACAATTAATAATTTTGTCAAAAATTGTCAAAATATTACTTTAACTATTATAATCAACAAAATTATAAATTTATCATTTTTGTTATTGTTATTAAATTATTATTATGAAAATTATCAATTTATTAATAAAATTATCATTTTAAGGAAATATTATTATTATAAAATATTAATTCATCAATTTGATATATTTTTGTATATAAAATATTATTTATTAACAAGTATTGTTATTTACTATAAATAAATTTTGTTAAATATTTAAAATATAAAATGACTATATTTATTCAGGTATAAATTTTTGGAGTCCATTTTGAGTCAAATGAATTTCTGTTAACTTTTACAAATTAGTCTCGAGCATTAGGATTGGTACACTAGAAATTGACTTTAATCGTTATTTAGATATTAATCGATATAAAATTATATAATTAATTAGGTTCGTGAATCGAAGGCCAACCTTATAAGTTATCAATGATGTTATATGTATTTTTACTACAAAATACAATTGGTGAGTTTCATTTGCTCCCTTTTTAATTGCTTTTGCAATATATATTTTTGGGACTGAGAATACATGCGATGCTTTTATAAATGTTTACGAAATAGACACAAGTACTTAAAATACATTCTACGTTGAGTTGTACCACTTGCATACTTCCCTGTAGCTTGGTAACTAATATTTACAGCTGTATTGTAAACGCGAATCCTGTTGATAGATCTATCGGGCCTGACAACCCCAACCGGACTGGACGACCAGTATTCAACGGTTGCACAGTACTTCGTTAAAGCGACTACACTTTGGTACAGTGTAGTAAGATTATATATATTAAAGGGAATATGCGACGTGATTAAATGTTAAGTATGGTTACCAAGTGCTCAACCACTTAGAATGCTTTTATACACTTGCGAGTGTACAGATATTTATAACTATGAAATCTTGTGGTCTATTGAAACTTTTGATAACTGTTGTTGCGATAAACTTATGAACTCACCAACCTTTTGGTTGACACTTTTAAGCATGTTTATTCTCAGGTACGAATTAAGTCTTCCGCTGTGCATTAGCTCATATAAAGGATACTAGTTGGGACCATTTAAGTCATGATACAAGAACGTTGCATTCGAGTCATTGAAGATCATTAAGAGCTAAAATTTAGTTATTTGAATTTTGGGAAATGTTAGACGAACATGTCAATTTTGATGTAATGGTAGATTGTCTTTTTAAGAATAAATGCAACGTTTGTAAAATGTATCATATAGAGGTCAAATACCTCGCGATGTTATCAACTATTATAATTCGTTTGTAATCGATATGGACGTTGTCCGAATGGATTAGGAACGGATCGTTATACCTTTGAAGCTAGATCCATTTTTCTCATTTCCAGTAGTTTTATCCAGAAAACTTGAGGTAGTAATGATGTTCATAACATCATTCGATTCATACATATAAAGCTATCTTATTCGAAGGTTTAAACTTGTAATCACTAGAACATAGTTTAGTTAATTCTAAACTTGTTCGCAAACAAAAGTTAATCCTTCTAACTTGACTTTTAAAATCAACTAAACACATGTTCTATATCTGTATGATATGCTAACTTAATGATTTAAAACCTGAAAACACGATGAACACCATAAAATTGGATATACGCCGTCGTAGTGAAATCGGGGGCTGTTTTGGTTTGGATAATTAAAAACTATGATAAACTTTGATTTAAAAGTTGTTCTTCTGGAAAAATGATTTTTCATATGAACATGAAACTATATCTAAAAATCTTGGTTAAACTCAAAGTGAAAGTATGTTTTTCAAAATGGTCATCAAGATGTCGTTCTTTCGACGGAAATGACTACCTCTTTAGTAATTGACATGTAACTTAAATTTCTGACTATAAACCTATACTTTTTCTGTTTGGATTCTTAAAGTAGAGTTCAATATGAAACCATAATAATTTGATTCACTCAAAACGGATTTAAAATGAAGATGTTATGGGTAAAACAAGATTGGATATTTTTGATCTTTTTAGCTACGGGAAATGTTTAACAAATCTATACAAATCATATCCTAGCTAACTTATATTGTATTATACATGTATTCTAATATATTATGTAATCTTGGGATACCATAGACACGTATGCAAATGTTTTGACATATCATATCGACCCATGTATATATATTATTTGGAACAACCATAGACACTCTATATGCAGCAATGTTGGAGTTAGCTATACAGGGTTGAGGTTGATTCCAAAAATATATATACTTTGAGTTGTGATTTAGCCTGAGACGTGTATACACTGAGTTATCACCCTCAGACTGACGGGCAAAGTGAACGCACAATTCAGACTTTGGAGGACATGCTGCGTGCATGTGTCATTGATTTTGGAAAGGCTTGGGAAAGGCATTTGCCGTTAGCTGAATTCTCGTACAACAACAGTTATCACTCAAGCATTAATGCAGCACCTTTTGAAGCATTGTATGACCGTAAGTGCCGATCTCCTATTTGTTGGGCCGAAGTAGGCGAAAAGCAAATCACCGGACCCGAGGTAGTCCATGAAACCACGGAGAATATTGCTCAGATTCAAGCTAGACTTAAGACTGCCCGCGATCGTCAAAAGAGTTATGCCGATCTTAAACGTAAAGACTTTGAATTCAACGTTGGTGGCCGTGTAATGTTGAAGGTTGCACCTTGGAAAGGTGTGATCCGTTTTGGAAAACGTGGAAAGTTAAACCCACGATACATTGGTCCTTTTGAAATCTTGGAACGTGTTGGACCCGTTGCATACCGTTTGGATCTACCAGCACAATTGAGCTCAGTTCATCCTACCTTCCACGTGTCAAACTTGAAGAAGTGTCTTGCTGCACCCGAACTTATCATACCACTTGAGGAACTTACGATTGACGACAAACTCCACTTCGTGGAAGAACCTATTGAGATTATGGACCGAGAGGTCAAAACTTTGAAATGTAACAAGATTCCGATCATACGAGTATGATGGAATGCCAAACGAAGACCTGAGTTTACCTGGGAGAGAGAGGATCAAATGATGCAAAAGTATCCTCACCTTTTCCGGACTCCTCCATCTACCTCAGCTTAAAATTTCGGGACGAAATTTTCTTTAACAGGTGGGTAATGTAACGACCCTGGATTTTCCAACGTTAATTATTAATAATTATTATTATTAATACTTGTGATTAAACGAATGTATGTTATTACATTTACATGTTGCCATGATTGCCCGTACTTGACTTTAATTGCCCGAAACGTCTTTGTGACACACGAAACTTGCACGAATAATATTTTCAAGTATTATTTACATTCATGATTAAGTTTTATTAATCACTTTATTTAACTAAGGTTATTAGTTAATTACATGGGCTTTTATTGGATTACTTGTTAATTTCTTACATACTTGGGCTTTATTATTGTACTTGGGCTTAGAAGACCACCCTACCCATATTAATGGACTTACTAGCCCCACTCTTTCATGTAAGTATCATTTAATATGAAACTAGAAGAGTTAACCTTGCTTGGAATCTAGTTACCACATCTTTCCCATAAAACTACCTCTTATATCCAACTTTTTAAGGCTTTACTTGCATGAGACTAGTGTGTAATCCACTCCCCCTTCTCTCCTCCAAACCATCGGCCTACATGGCCAAGGAGGGAGTTTTTGGCTTCACTTTTGTATTACTAGTTCACTTGTATTCTCTCATTTCCAAAAACACACAATACTTGCAATTCATTTCTCTCTCATTTTTCTCTACATTCTTGTAAGTAACATGAACAAAATCCTCTTCCTTTCTCTTGCTAAAAACCGTGACCAAGTACTTAAACCATCATCATCTTTTGTTACTTGTTGTTGTTTACTTGATTATTGTTTACTTACTTACTTGTAATTGTTATTATTTTCTTACTAGTTTACAAGAATCAAACTCTTTAGTTTATTCTTCATCTTATCTTGTATTTACAAGAACAAACAAGAACATAAGCTTTCTAGTTATGTTCTACACTTGTTGTTTTAAAAAGATTTAAGTTCATGTGTTGTGAAAGCATACTTGTAATTCATGTTAGTAAACTTTAAAGTTTACTTTCTTAAAGATCAAACTTTAGTTTGAATCTTTAAAGTATGAACAACCCATGAACTAGTTACTAGTTTACTTAGTTTATTTCCTTATATTATGCACTTTAAATTCATGTTTGTTGGTTAAAATTGGTCAAGTGTTGCTAGTTAACTTTGATCTCATTAATCTTGAACTAAAAGTTAACTTTAAAAGTTCAAGAACATGTAAGTAAGCTTTCTTTAATTATAACTTGGTACACTTATGTTAGGTCTAGACTTTTGGGTCTAGGATCTTCAAGATCTAACTAAGAACTATGTTCTACAACTTAAGATCTTGATTTTATAAGTTTATTTTCAGGTTGTAACTTAATATTACTTTTACATTCCATGTATGTGTTGAATCTAAGACTTTGATGTAAATTTGGTTCATCAAAACTCTTGCAACACTTAAGTGAGTTGTGCTTCATGTCTTAGACTTACACTTGGGTTATGATGGTCAAAACTTGGTGAAAATGATGCAAATACATCAACGAGTTGTACACTTGAAGCTATATGCATCAAGGATGAGAACCATGATAAGCATCGAGCACCAAGAACCACCGGAACCTACTGACCCTACTGTTTTACTGTTTATGTGTCTGACCCTAACAACCTGGGCTACTATAAACATGATTTTCAGATAGCTCTATTCTAGTAGATAACTTTTCATTTAGGACTCGTCTTAATCCGAGTTACGGTTTAGGATTTATGGCCCTCCGATAGTCACTATGTCCTTTTAACGTTGTGCAGAAAATTCTGACCTACTCGCACTTAGACCTTCGCCATGGTCAAATGAAGACGAGTTTGCTTCTGGGATTTTTACCACAACTAAAGGACTCATATACGGATCCATGGCCACTGGTCTCACCTTATTTTGGTGGGTATTGAGGCCGTGGTGACTGACCGAACTCAGCCTTTGTTTTAAACACTATACTTGAACGAAACTTACTTTACACCTTTTGTTTAATGATGAATGATGATGACCTTTAAGACCTAATTTACATACATTTAAACCTATTGAGACGATTTACTGACTTAGTACTATTTGACTTAGGTTGAGGACCCGTTTGGACAACCTACATACTTGCTTACTTTCCGACTCATACTTTACCGCTACTTTATCATTGTGAGTTATAGCATCCCTTTTTACTTTAACTATGTTGGGAACTGATAATACATGCGCATTTTACGTTTTACATACTAGGCACGAGTACTTAAACTTTATATATGTGTGGGTTATACAGCGGCATAAACATTCCCTTTAGCTCGGTAACGTTTAGTCATTTGTTTTTGAACCGGTGAACGCGAATCTCAGATATGGATCCATAGGGTTTGACATCCCCACTCGGGCTAGTCGCGCTAGCATTTAACGAGTGTTTAATACTTCGTAAACATATGCACTTGCCAAGTGTACTTTCAGGGGGTATAAACGTTAAGTTAGTTACCAAGTGCCCACGGTTAAACATATACTTTATCATACTGTTTTGAAACGCTCTTTGTAGCACTGAAATCTCGTGGCCTACCTTACATAATGTTATACTTAAACTATAGCTCACCAACCTTTGTGTTGACATTTTTAAGCATTTTTTTCTCAGGTGTTTAAGGTTAGCTGCTTCCGCTGTGTACTAGTCTTGCTGTAGACACCCGCTGCTCTAGAGTTATCACCGCATGAACTGTTTATCTTGCATTCATAACTTTAAATACTTTTGAACAATGATTTGTAACGATCTAAGGGTCACGTACTACTACTATTTGCTTCTGTTCATTGAAGCATACTTTTGATGTAAAACATTTGACGTTAGTTATGACGTCACATTTTATCATGAATGCAAACTTGTTTTGAAAACGCATATAGTGTTTGACCTTGTAATGATCCTGTTGTTGATGATTCGTACACGATGGTTTTGTACGGGGCATCACAAGAGGAACCGGAAGAAGAAGAGATTCCGGAGGGGGGAATAGTAGGAACCACAGAAAACCGATCAAATAAAATAAAATCCTCAACCAATGGACCAAAGTTAATAATGGTCAATGGTGTTTCCGCTAAGGAAGCAAAATATTGGGAAAATTACCAATTTTCCGATGAATCGGATCCTGATGAGGATTCTGATGATGTTATAGAAATTACCCCGACCCAATTTAATGAGGCAAAAGAAAATAATAAGGGAAAAGGCATCAAAATAGAGAAATCTGATTCCGACCCCGATGAACTTTATATGTACCGTCAACACCCGTATTTTCAATATCGCGACAATAACCCGGGAACCTCTAAACCACCAGGTTTTTCTAAACCAATGTGGAAAATGACGACTCGTATTAGAGGAACATCATATATCCCTAGAAGATTAGGAAAAAGAACCAAGTCCGAAGAAGAAGAAGAAACCAGTGATTCAGATTAGAGGGGTGTGAGCATGTTGTGTAATAAATGTATTGTAGTGTGCATGTACTTTTATGTTCTATGTAAATTTGCTTGTATTGTTTGTTATTACGAATCTAATCCTTGTCTATTTTACAGTATAAAAAAAAATGGACGTTAAGGGTAGACAACCGAATATTTTAGAAGACCTACCAGAGGATATGATTGAGGAAATCTTGTCTAGAGTCGATCAGAATTCATCAGCACATTTAGTTATGGCGAAATTAACTTGTCAAACATTTGAAAGACTTTCCAGAAATGCCTTAGTGTATAAAAGGCTTTCCTTTGATAGGTGGGGTATATCACATTGGGGAGACTTTAAGTTATGCAGTGTTTTCTTTAAAGCGTTAAATGCGTGGAACCCAAATGCAATTTTATGCTATGGGTTAAGAACCTATTTTGACTCAACATATCCCAACATAGGATTTCATGAATTAGAAAGAGCTTCTAACATGCAACATAAAGAAGCATGTTATGCTTACGGGTTAGTGATGTTCGCTTCTTACCAAAGTGAGAAAAAGAACATTGGATTGCAGCTTTTAAATAAAACTTTCCCACAAGTGACGGATTTAGTAGTTGGGGTGAGAAACAAGGTTTTAGATTATTACGGGGATGTTGGACATTACGAAACCCTTGTCCTTTTGACGATATTACAACATGCTGCCTAGCCAATGGTCATAACGGTTATTTTCCACAAGACCAAGGATGAGAAGTCGTCTTAGTAAAACCAGAATGCATGACTTGTTTCTGGACTTATGAATTACGTGTCTTTATTTCTTTTGCTGAACAACTTGCGTATTAACTAGATTTATCTTCAAAACTGTCCTGTATCATAGTGTACTATATTTCATGTTATATGTAATATAGCGAAGTTGTAAGTTTGAAGAATATTTGTATGTGATATATTATTATAATCAGTTTTTCATATGGAATTGTAGTAGTTGAATTGTATATTAGCTACTAAGTATGAACTTAACGGGTAGGTAGTACCGAATTTAAACTTATAAAACGCTAATATGAAGAAAAAGCTTTTATAAATGAGTTCATATTATGCTACGAGATACTATTGACTACTCTTAATATTCTGTATGATTAACTTGTTTCATTTGACTATTTTGAAGGAAATGGCACCGACTACTCGACACACCTTGAATATGAGCGAAGAGGAATTTCGTGCCTTTCTTGCTTCAAACATAGCTGCAGTAAAGGCCGCGCTACATACCAACAATAACTCTGAATCTAGCAATACAGCTAACGGCGCAAGAAATCGTGTAGGATGCTCCTACAAGGAATTCACTGCCTGCAAACCTTCAGAATTTGATGGGACCGAAGGACCAATCGGATTGAAACGGTGGACCGAGAAAGTTGAATCGGTATTTACCATAAGTAAGTATGCTGAAGGAGACAAAGTGAAGTACGCTACGCATACCTTCACAGGTATTGCATTAACATGGTGGAATACCTATCTAGCGCAAGTGGGACAAGATGCTGCTTACGTGCTACCGTGGTCAGCATTCAAGCACTTGATGAACGAGAAGTACCGTCCTAGAACCGAGGACAATAAGCTCAAGTCAGAACTTACAGTGTTACGAACACAGGGATTCGATATTACTTCGTACGAAAGACGATTCACTAGAATTGTGCCTATTGTGTCCGAGAGCGTTTGTGAAAGGGTTACCGGGGAGAATCCAAGAAGATATAAGTTCACACGGGCCTGCCTCCATACAAAAGGCATGTAGAATGGCTCACAAACTAGTAAACCAGATTGAGGGAAGAATTAAAGAACAGGCGGCCGAAGAGGCCGACGTGAAACTAGTCAAAAGAAAGTGGGAGGAAAATGGTGATAAGAGTCACCAAAACAACAACAACTATCCCAACAATCGCAACATCAATCGCAACTACAACAAATGGCACAACAACAACA
The DNA here is from genome assembly GCF_046630445.1 of Rutidosis leptorrhynchoides. Classification (NCBI taxonomy): domain Eukaryota; kingdom Viridiplantae; phylum Streptophyta; class Magnoliopsida; order Asterales; family Asteraceae; genus Rutidosis; species Rutidosis leptorrhynchoides. The sequence goes on from NC_092335.1 coordinate 562,805,194, forward strand.
ACAACAACTACAACAATCATCCCAACAACAATAACAACCGCAACAACAACAACAATCAGAAGCAGCTATGCCAAAGGTGTGAAAAGTATCACTCGGGGTTCTGCACCAAATTTTGCAACAAGTGTAAAAGAAATGGTCATAGCGCGGCAAAGTGTGAGGTCTATGGACCAGGGGTTAACAGAACGAAAGGAACAAATGGTGTCGGAACGAGTAACGGCGGAGCAAGTAGTGTCGGAGCAAGTTATGCCAGTGTAGTTTGTTATAAATGTGGAAAACCAGGCCACATCATTAGAAATTGCCCGAACCAGGAAAACACGAATGGACAAGGCCGCGGAAGAGTTTTCAATATTAATGCGGCAGAGGCACAGGAAGACCCGGAGCTTGTTACGGGTACGTTTCTTATTGACAATAAATCTGCTTACGTTTTATTTGATTCGGGAGCGAATAGAAGCTATATGAGTAGAGATTTTTTTGCTAAATTAAGTTGTCCATTGACGCAGTTGGATAGTAAATTTTAACTCGAATTAGCAAACGGTAAATTAATTTCAGCAGATTATATATGCCGGAATCGAGAAATTAAACTGGGTAGCGAAATATTTAAGATTGATTTGATATCGGTAGAGTTAGGGAGTTTTGATGTAATAGTTGGCATGGACTGGCTGAAGGAGATGAAAGCAGAAATCGTATGTTACAAAAATGCAATTCGCATTGTACGAGAAGAAAGAGAACCCTTAATGGTGTACGGAGAAAAGGGCAATACGAAGCTACATCTTATTAGTAATTTGAAGGCACAAAAACTAATAAGAAAAGGTTGCTATGCTGTTCTAGCACACGTCGAGAAAGTACAAACTAAAGAAAAGAGCATCAATGATGTTCCCGTCGCAAAGAATTTCCCGATGTATTTCCAAAAGAATTACCGGGACTACCTCCACATCGATCTGTTGAATTTCAAATAGATCTTGTACCAGGAGCTGCACCAATAGCTCGTGCTCCTTACAGACTCGCACCCAGCGAGATGAAAGAACTGCAAAGCCAACTGCAAGAACTATTAGAATGTGGTTTCATTCGACCAAGCACATCACCATGGAGAGCTCTTGTTTTGTTTGTCAAGAAGAAGGATGGTACATTTAGGTTGTGTATTGACTACAGAGAGTTGAATAAACTTACAATCAAAAACCGTTATCCACTGCCGAGAATTGACGACTTATTTGATCAACTACAAGGCTCGTCGGTTTATTCAAAAATCAATTTACGTTCTGGATATCATCAAATGCGAGTAAAGGAGGATGATATTCCAAAAACTGCTTTTAGGACGCGTTATGGTCATTACGAGTTTATGGTTATGCCGTTTGGATTGACTAACTCACCAGCTGTGTTCATGGACCTTATGAACCGAGTGTGTGGGCCATATCTTGACAAGTTTGTCATTGTTTTCATCAATGACATACTTATTTACTCAAAGAATGATCAAGAGCACGAAGAACATTTGAGAAAAGTGCTAGAAGTATTGAGGAAAGAAAAACTGTAAGCTAAGTTTTCAAAGTGTGCATTTTCGTTGGAAGAAGTTCAATTCCTCAGTCACATAGTGAACAAAGAAGGTATCCAGGTGGACCCAGCAAAGATCGAAACCGTTGAAAAATGGGAAACCCCAAAAACTCCGAAGCATATACGTTAATTTTTAGGATTGGCTGGTTACTACAGAAGATTCATCCAAGATTTCTCCAAAATAGCAAAACCCTTGACTGCATTAATGCATAAAGGGAAGAAATTTGAATGGAAGGATAAACAAGAGAAGGCGTTTCAGTTATTGAAGAAAAAGCTAACTACGGCACCTATATTATCATTGCCTGAAGGGAATGATGATTTTGTGATTTATTGTGACGCATCAAAGCAAGGTCTCGGTTGTGTATTAATGCAACGAACGAAGGTGATTGCTTATGCGTCTAGACAATTGAAGATTCACGAGCAAAATTATACAACTCACGATTTGGAATTGGGTGCTGTTGTTTTTGCATTAAAGACTTGGAGGCATTATTTATATGGAGTCAAAAGTATTATATATACCGACCACAAAAGTCTCCAACATATATTTAATCAGAAGCAACTGAATATGAGACAACGCAGGTGGATTGAACTGTTGAATGATTATGATTTTGAGATTCGATACCACCCGGGGAAGGCGAATGTGGTAGCCGACGCTGTGATGACCCAGGAATTTCCGACTAAAATTAAACTTAATCTTTATATGATTTCGATACGATAAGCATAAGTCTGTTAGGTAGACTCTCAGAAACTATGAACTGTGTTTAATATATTCATTTAACCTTCGACTGCTCTCGACGATTCACGAACAATTAATTGTAAATAGATATGTGTGTATGTATATATAAATAATAATTCGAAATATAATTTGAAATATTATATGTTGTTGTTATTAAAAATTAATAAAATAAAAATAGGATATTATAATAATTATTATTTAAAAATATATCTTTATATATATATAGTATATTAAAAATAAATATTAAATGATTTGTAATACTCGTTTGATGTTCTGATTGATTTTAACCAAACTAAATTCAAACTTATATGATTTTAAAATAAACGGTGATCCGAAAATGAATTCTATAAATTATAGACTTATTAAAAAAATGTATTTAGGAGCTGTTTATTAAATTTTAGAACTTTTTATATTTCACCCATAAATGAGAGGGACAGTTGATGTAATTTTTATTTATTAAATTAATGACCGAATTTCATACCATAATGACCAAAATAAAAAAAAAGATGTTTAATACGGAGTATGAAAATTTGGGATTTTTTCGAAGACTCTTATCCGCCATTAATTAACAACGAAGCACGATATATCAACCCGTGTAAAAATGTCGGTAACTAACAATCAAAACTCATGGATACTAAACTATTGAGGATATTCTTTTTATTTATTATTAGAATGAAACATTATTTTAACTTTTGACTTATGGTACCAATTAGTATTATATGCTTAGGGATATCACAACAATCTAAATAAGATAGCTAAAGCACGTTATTTATTTTATGTTTTATAGTGTTATCTTTAATCTTTATGGATAGCTACACATACATGCACTCGGATAAAGATCAGATAAAATTCATGCAAGTTGTAAAGTGAGGTTAATTATTAAGTTTATCACTATACTCGTTTCATTTTAATTATTGCATATGGATTCTGCATACATGTATATAAATATACATAACCACATGACCATCTTCAAAGCAAACCAAACCCACCTTCATCAAATAATAGGACACCACCCTTTGTAGATCACCACCAATGCCACGGCTAACTGCCACCTTTGGCCACCTACAACCACCGGCTATCTTCACCCAACCGCCACCATAAAATCATAAACCCACGACCACCATCATTACTTAGATCGACCCCATTGATGCTCACACATTCGACTTGCAACACCCATTAAACTGTTGCCTTGCTATCCGAAAACTAACCAAAACCCAACATCCATCACCACACCTTAACTCATCTTCATGATCAACAACCACCTCTCCGGCCATCACCCTCATGTCACCCTAGTCCACTGTCGGCTTCAACCTAAACCACTCTCCACCATTTCAAGACCCGTCACCATGTTGATCATCACAAACCACCATGATCAAACCACCACCTCACTTCCATTTTCTCTTCATCTATTTCGAACAAACCACCAGCACAGCCTTGAAACACCTCAACAGCATCCATCCGTCATCCTTTTATTCTTTTCTCTCTTTTTCACGCTGTATTGTTGCTGCTGCCATTCACCTTCGCAAACCACCTTCATGACCTACCTTTGGTACTTATTATATTTGTTTTTCTACTGCTACAGCTACTTTGCATATTATGGTATTTATTTAATTTCTTTGTGGCCGACAATTCCATTGTAAATTACCCCATTTGTTAATAAAAAAAAGAAAGTAATCGAGTGTCACAAGAGTGTTGATTGGCGGTGTCCCATGTTCTAGTTACTATATTGGACCGTTTTTTTTTTCTTCATTAAACCACGATCCAATTCATCTTATTGTTGGGCTGTTTAATTTGTTCTGATTGGGCCAAGGACTAAATCTTCTAAGTTGGGCAGAGAGTTAATATGCATGCTGGGCCGAACTCATAACCATCCGTTTAGGATTGTTTCCATTTTTTTTTTTTTTGAAAGTAAATGAAGATGGCCATAATGGTTTTATGATGATGTTAGATGGCGTGATGATACATGATGAGTATGATGGTTACACGATGGGATGTTGATGGCAATTGACGATGATCGAATTATAAAGATGACGGGTATATGATGATGAAGGTAGACGATAATGAATAAAGGTGATGATGTTAGTTAACAAGAAAGACGATGATGAATAATGAATATGATCATGATGATGATTTAGATTATGACATGGTTAAGATTATGATAATAATAGATAAGATAATGATATTTACATACATGATTATGATAAGTGATAAATGATGATGGAGATGTTTATGATTATTATGGTTATGTTTATGATTAGATTAGGGTTAGAGTATGACAGAAATATTGATAATGATACATAAAAATGATGATGACGGTTCATATGATTATGATTAAGATTAGATTATGGTATTGATTAGGTTGATGGTTATGTTGATGATTAAGTGTGATAATGATGGTGATGAGGTTGATAACGATGTTATAAATGAAGTTAGATGATGATGAGGTGATTAACGAGAATGATGAAAATGATAAAACATGGGTTAGATAAATGTTATGTACTAATTAAATCAGAAATGCAACAGACGGATCGTGGTTAAGGATGTTATCGGGTTAGCGGTACGTCGCGGGTTCAAACCCGGACTTGGGTATTTTTTTAGGACTACTCCTTCGAGGTAGTTTACTCACTTCTATTATCATTATCACTACCATTATTATTATTATTATTATTATTATTATTATTATTATTATTATTATTATTATTATTATTATTATTATTATTATTATATTATTATTATTATTATTATTATTATTATTATTAATCTACTATAACAAATATATATTTTGTATACCAAAAATATACTTATTACATATACTATAATTATATTAATACTACATTTAATTGTATATTAAACATAATTAATTAAGTTATTTATGGAAACACATGATTTAAAATAACAGTTAAATCACTAATTAGATATGATTTTGCTCGATTACCATCATATGTGTTAATATACATAACTGAATATAGGTTCGTGAATCCGAGGCCAACCCTATAATTGTTCAATGTCGTTATATGTATTTTTACTACAAAATACATTAGGTGAGTTTCATTTGCTCCCTTTTTAAATGCTTTTGCAATATATATTTTTGGGACTGAGAGTACATGCGCTGCTTTTATAACTGTTTTACGAAATAGACACAAGTAATCAAAACTACATTCTATGGCTGGATTATTAAATCGAATATGCCCCTTGTTAGTCTGGTAATCTAAGAATTAGGGAACAGACACCCTAATTGACGCGAATCCTAAAGATAGATCTATCGGGCCCAACAAGCCCCATCCAAAGTACCGGATGCTTTAGTACTTCGAAATTTATATCATGTCCGAAGGAGGATCCCGGAATGATGGGGATATTCTTATATACAAATTGTGAATGTCGATTACCAGGTGTTCAATCCATATGAATGATTATTTTTGTCTCTATGCATGGGACGTTTATTTATGAGAATTGGAAATATGAAATCTTGTGGTCTATTAAAATTATGAAATGATTATTTATGATAAACTAATGAACTCACCAACCTTTTGGTTGACACTTGAAAGCATGTTTATTCTCAGGTACGAAAGAAATCTTCCGCTATGCATTTGATCATTTTAAAGATATTACTTGGAGTCATTCATGACATATTTCAAAAGACGTTGCATTCGAGTCGTTGAGTTTATCAAGATCATTATTAAGTCAATTATAGTTGGATATATTATGAAATGGTATGCATGTTTGTCAACTTTAGATGTAATGAAAGATTGTCTTTTCAAAACGAATGCAATGTTTGTAAAATGTATCATATAGAGGTCAAGTACCTCGCGATGTAATCAACTGTTGTGAATCGTTTATAATCGATATGGACTTCGTCCGGATGGATTAGGACGGGTCTTTTCAGTTGGTACCAGAGCGGTGGTCTTAGTGAACCGGGTCTGCATTAGTGTGTCTAACTGATAAGTAGTTAAGATGCATTAGTGAGTCTGGACTTCGACCTTGTCTGCATGTCAAAAGTTTTGCTTATCATTTTTGTCAGAAATCATTTGTTTATCATCCTTAGTAAATCACTTGCTTATCATTCTTAGTCTAGACACGTTTTACTGCATTAATTGCATGATTAGTGTATGGACAAAATTCATATCTTAGCATATCTGCTAATTCATATCTTAGCGTATCTGTTATTGTAAACTTTGCCTGACATTTTCTGTAGATTCCTCCGTAACTTATGGGATTTTAGCATTATATATGCATATGTAAATTATGTATTGCAGGATACTAATCTACATCCTATAATCCATTTCTTATCGAAAATCCTTCATCTGATTGTACGAGATGAATCCCTCAACTAGATCGAGTCCCTCGGATTCTGACAGCTATTTCGATAATTATTCCGACAGTTATTCAGAATGGATAGTCATCTAAGCTCCAGAAGCAACGACACCAAAATGAATCAACCAATCATCCAACCCCAATTCATCTGATGGATTCATAGTCGACTTAATCAACGGAGACGCGCATAAGGCGATCCCATCCACTAACCGAATTCACCATTTGGCGAAGAACCTGAAGCACTTACCGGCGAACCTGTTCGTAATACCATTTTCACTCTCATTTCCAGGGTAGTTCGACACGATTATATTCTATCCAAAATTCTAAACCTTATTCATTCGCTCGTTCCGACCGACAATCATCCCGGAATAATAGAAGAAGTTAGCGAACTTCACGCTCGAGTAATCAATTTGGAAAATATGGTGCAAAATCTACCAGCTTCAGCAACATCACCGGCACCAACAGTACCACCAACATCAATACCAGTATCACCAACAACCCAAGTTTCAACATCACACGCCTCAAAATCTCATTATGTACCTCGAGTATAATCAACGTTCTACATATCGTTCTACATCATTTATCTTCGTTCTAACTGGTGATTATGTAATCTCTAATGTTTTAGAGATTATGTATTCCAGTTCTAACGATAAATCAGATGATATTAATATCATATAAATTCATCAAATCCAAGATTACATCTGAAGAAAATATATAAGTATATATATTTTCATAAGGATTGTAAAAAAAAAAAAAAAAAAAAAAAAAAAAAAAAAAAAAAAATTCTTTCGTACAAACTATTAATGTTGAAAATATTTTAACGGGTAGGTAATACCCGAGGAATATTTAAGATTTCACATTAATAAGTTACACTGTACATTCTTCAAATCTGATTCAACAGTCATTTCCTATCCTACTTACATCCACAGATATATGAATCCGTTCACCACATAATAATCATATTCATCCAATCTCATATTCGGATTTTGACCTATCAGAACCCAACAAGTGGCATAATGAAGAAAACATATGGCAAAATAAAATTTGTTAGAAACAGACAAATTAACTATGAGAAATTTTGTTAAGAATCCACGCTAACGGTTCCTAGCTAATTGATCCTAGCTAACTGTTTACACTTTATTTATCGCAATTTAATTATCGCAATTTACATTCTCGCAATTTTATTTATCATCATTTAATTTCTGTTATTTACTTTACGCATTTTATTTATCGTCATTTAATTTCTGTTATTTATTTTTACGCACTTTAAATATCGGGACACGTATACAAGGTTTTGACATATCATATCGACACATCTATATATATTATTTGGAATCACCATAGACACCCTATATGCAGTAATGATCGAGTTCTCTATACAGGGTTGAGGTTGATTCTCAAATAATATATATACTTTGAGTTGTGATCGAGTCTGAGACATGTACACGGGTCACGATACATATTAATTAATTCGAATATTATATATTAAACTGTATATGAATTATTGGACTGTCAATGTAGACTATCGACTGTGGCTAATAATATTGGACAATTAAAATGAATTAAAATATTGATTATAACATATGAAACTAAACATTTCTTCAAGTTTGCCACTTGATTTCATCTTAAACCTCATTTGTATCTTGACGATTCCAATCTGCGTTCAAACCTTTCATGATTCTTAAAAACACTTCAATCGAGAGGATGAACCAACCGCACTTCATCTACGGAAGAAAAGATTGATGCATATAGTTATGCACCTGAAAACACTCGGAACCTGTGTAAACATTTAACACGTCTCCGTTCTGGCTCCTTTGGCATTGTTATTACCGAAAATAATATTTCAACTCTTTTTCCAATTAGCCAATTTTGTCATAGCTTCAGCAAATCAACCTCGACTTCCATTCGAATTAGCCTTATTATAACCTCGATATATAAGTTTGCCTGTCGTCATCGTTACCGGGGAACCGTTTATATTCCCCACATTAGCAGTAAACTTACCAGCAACTTCAATGAATTTGGACTTTCTGAAAAATCATTATATTCATTGAAACCCCATCATGTATACATCTATACCCTGTAACAATAATTGCCATACCAATTACCGAGAATCAGCAATCAGTATTTCGAATTTCGTAGTATTTCTACATCAATAGTTATATGTATACATATAACAATTATCTCCTAGAATTACGACCTTCAATTCTGAAATTTTGAAAAACACCCAGCCTACGAATCAATACATTGAACTTTGAAAAAAACTGAACGAAGCAGCAGAAACTGCGGGCAACTGTAAACGACCTTAGTCGTCGGAAGTTTGATACTAAAGAATAATATGTTGGAAAAGCTCAGAAATGTTGGAACTGGATAACGGATAGAGTTAACCATGAAGGAGACCAAGGACAAATACAAGGACCATACCCTATATTCAAAGAATCTAGATAATTCTGGATCCGTTGAAATCTTTAGAGAATATTTTGCTCCGAAGTCATGTTAAAATCTTACGGAAAATTTTTCTCCATCAACTATCGAACTTAGAAATTCCAAAATATCATCATTAATATCTTCGATATTTCTGAGGATATTTTCATAAATATTCTCGTCCGAAATTATATACCTCTCCGTGCTTTCTGTGTAACATTATATTGGAAACATTCAATAGAAAATTTAGTACCGAAAAGCGGATTATGCGAAACTATGAAGGAAGCCGTGGACAAATCACAAGGAATAAGTTTGACTTCAAGGAATCCAAATGATTCTGTTTTTGATGAAATCTTTAGCGAATACCTTGCTTCCGAATCTAAACCCTTACGGATAAATCTTCTTCATCATCCATCGATATTAGAAATTCTAAGATATCATCGTATATCCATTTATAAATATCCTTCATATTTCTGAAGATATTTTCATAACTGTTCTTATCTGAAATCATTAATCTCTTCGTGCTATCAGTGTTACATCATATAGAAACTGTTAGTTTCTATATTCTGTAAACTTTCGAGCTTAAGATATGAATGTTATTGAAGTAATGTTGAGAACTGATGCATGAGTTAGTATAATATAATGACACTTGATCAACGTGATTATATTACAATAAGTCACGCTGAGTTTCTAAATGGGACATGATGATTCACAGATTATAACGTCATCATGTGCCATGTTACATGACTCTTACATTTTACCTGATATATAAACATATCAAGAATATATTTTCTTGATAGTTCTATCTTTCCCGGATATTCTGGTGATTTGACGAATCATAACCGTGTTATTACCATTTCTTTCTTAGAACATTAACTACGTTCATTTCGAAATTCATATCTATGAATTCTGGACTGTTGCTCGTTTTAATAGAGGTCGAGAGGATAATAAAAAGGCAAAGAGATCCAAAATATAAAAGAAAATATAAAGCCCAATGACAACACCGAAATTACAAACCGTGGATATCAGTACGTATAGCAATATAAAGACACGGGAGGATTATAAATACAATAATCCCTAGAGCATAATAAAAATAAACAGATTCTTCAGGTGGGAGTTGGAAAAGAAGAACGATCATTGCGATACTTAGAATAAGAACAAGGATCAGAACATGGTTAAGCATTTTCATAAGTCTTTTGAATTTGGGAATGGAGTATAGAAGTGGTGAAAGCAAATAGAATGAAAGAGTTTAATTTATAATGGAAATATCAGACAGAGTAACCGAGGCAGATAACCGTATTTAATTATAAAGATCTTAATTTCCTTACTCGCCGAAGAATCAAATCTTTTAGATTTCGAAGATTTTTTTTTAAAATCCCCTTGAATTCCGGAATTCAATCAAGACAATGTCAGAAGTTAAGACACACCTTATTTTCTAAATTCAACCCCGACTCTGTCAAAAGCTAAGACAAATCTTTATTCTTTCATTTCACTATTGTGTGATAGCTTCACTCGTACTCTTTGAAAAATCGAATTGTTTTATCCACATTACTCAATGATGATAAAACTCTATTTATCAACTCATATTCGTCATGAAAACATTTTTATTGTTAGCAATGACGACCTCACTCAAATTTCGGGACGAAATTTCTTTAACGGGTAGGTACTGTGATGACCCAGGAATTTCCGACTAAAATTAAACTTAATCTTTATATGATTTCGATACGATAAGCATAAGTCTGTTAGGTAGACTCTCAGAAACTATGAACTGTGTTTAATATATTCATTTAACCTTCGACTGCTCTCGACGATTCACGAACAATTAATTGTAAATAGATATGTGTGTATGTATATATAAATAATAATTCGAAATATAATTTGAAATATTATATGTTGTTGTTATTAAAAATTAATAAAATAAAAATAGGATATTATAATAATTATTATTTAAAAATATATCTTTATATATATATAGTATATTAAAAATAAATATTAAATGATTTGTAATACTCGTTTGATGTTCTGATTGATTTTAACCAAACTAAATTCAAACTTATATGATTTTAAAATAAACGGTGATCCGAAAATGAATTCTATAAATTATAGACTTATTAAAAAAATGTATTTAGGAGCTGTTTATTAAATTTTAGAACTTTTTATATTTCACCCATAAATGAGAGGGACAGTTGATGTAATTTTTATTTATTAAATTAATGACCGAATTTCATACCATAATGACCAAAATAAAAAAAAGATGTTTAATACGGAGTATGAAAATTTGGGATTTTTCCGAAGACTCTTATCCGCCATTAATTAACAACGAAGCACGATATATCAACCCGTGTAAAAATGTCGGTAACTAACAATCAAAACTCATGGATACTAAACTATTGAGGATATTCTTTTTATTTATTATTAGAATGAAACATTATTTTAACTTTTGACTTATGGTACCAATTAGTATTATATGCTTAGGGATATCACAACAATCTAAATAAGATAGCTAAAGCACGTTATTTATTTTATGTTTTATAGTGTTATCTTTAATCTTTATGGATAGCTACACATACATGCACTCGGATAAAGATCAGATAAAATTCATGCAAGTTGTAAAGTGAGGTTAATTATTAAGTTTATCACTATACTCGTTTCATTTTAATTATTGCATATGGATTCTGCATACATGTATATAAATATACATAACCACATGACCATCTTCAAAGCAAACCAAACCCACCTTCATCAAATAATAGGACACCACCCTTTGTAGATCACCACCAATGCCACGGCTAACTGCCACCTTTGGCCACCTACAACCACCGGCTATCTTCACCCAACCGCCACCATAAAATCATAAACCCACGACCACCATCATTACTTAGATCGACCCCATTGATGCTCACACATTCGACTTGCAACACCCATTAAACTGTTGCCTTGCTATCCGAAAACTAACCAAAACCCAACATCCATCACCACACCTTAACTCATCTTCATGATCAACAACCACCTCTCCGGCCATCACCCTCATGTCACCCTAGTCCACTGTCGGCTTCAACTTAAACCACTCTCCACCATTTCAAGACCCGTCACCATGTTGATCATCACAAACCACCATGATCAAACCACCACCTCACTTCCATTTTCTCTTCATCTATTTCGAACAAACCACCAGCACAGCCTTGAAACACCTCAACAGCATCCATCCGTCATCCTTTTATTCTTTTCTCTCTTTTTCACGCTGTATTGTTGCTGCTGCCATTCACCTTCGCAAACCACCTTCATGACCCACCTTTGGTACTTATTATATTTGTTTTTCTACTGCTACAGCTACTTTGCATATTATGGTATTTATTTAATTTCTTTGTGGCCGACAATTCCATTGTAAATTACCCCATTTGTTAATAAAAAAAAGAAAGTAATCGAGTGTCACAAGAGTGTTGATTGGCGGTGTCCCATGTTCTAGTTACTATATTGGACCATTTTTTTTTTCTTCATTAAACCACGATCCAATTCATCTTATTGTTGGGCTGTTTAATTTGTTCTGATTGGGCCAAGGACTAAATCTTCTAAGTTGGGCAGAGAGTTAATATGCATGCTGGGCCGAACTCATAACCATCCGTTTAGGATTGTTTCCATTTTTTTTTTTTTGAAAGTAAATGAAGATGGCCATAATGGTTTTATGATGATGTTAGATGGCGTGATGATACATGATGAGTATGATGGTTACACGATGGGATGTTGATGGCAATTGACGATGATCGAATTATAAAGATGACGGGTATATGATGATGAAGGTAGACGATAATGAATAAAGGTGATGATGTTAGTTAACAAGAAAGACGATGATGAATAATGAATATGATCATGATGATGATTTAGATTATGACATGGTTAAGATTATGATAATAATAGATAAGATAATGATATTTACATACATGATTATGATAAGTGATAAATGATGATGGAGATGTTTATGATTATTATGGTTATGTTTATGATTAGATTAGGGTTAGAGTATGACAGAAATATTGATAATGATACATAAAAATGATGATGACGGTTCATATGATTATGATTAAGATTAGATTATGGTATTGATTAGGTTGATGGTTATGTTGATGATTAAGTGTGATAATGATGGTGATGAGGTTGATAACGATGTTATAAATGAAGTTAGATGATGATGAGGTGATTAACGAGAATGATGAAAATGATAAAACATGGGTTAGATAAATGTTATGTACGAATTAAATCAGAAATGCAACAGACGGATCGTGGTTAAGGATGTTATCGGGTTAGCGGTACGTCGCGGGTTCAAACCCGGACTTGGGTATTTTTTTAGGACTACTCCTTCGAGGTAGTTTACTCACTTCTATTATCATTATCACTACCATTATTATTATTATTATTATTATTATTATTATTATTATTATTATTATTATTATTATTATTATTATTATTATTATTATATTATTATTATTATTATTATTATTATTATTATTATTATTAATCTACTATAACAAATATATATTTTGTATACCAAAAATATACTTATTACATATACTATAATTATATTAATACTACATTTAATTGTATATTAAACATAATTAATTAAGTTATTTATGGAAACACATGATTTAAAATAACAGTTAAATCACTAATTAGATATGATTTTGCTCGATTACCATCATATGTGTTAATATACATAACTGAATATAGGTTCGTGAATCCGAGGCCAACCCTATAATTGTTCAATGTCGTTATATGTATTTTTACTACAAAATACATTAGGTGAGTTTCATTTGCTCCCTTTTTAAATGCTTTTGCAATATATATTTTTGGGACTGAGAGTACATGCGCTGCTTTTATAACTGTTTTACGAAATAGACACAAGTAATCAAAACTACATTCTATGGCTGGATTATTAAATCGAATATGCCCCTTGTTAGTCTGGTAATCTAAGAATTAGGGAACAGACACCCTAATTGACGCGAATCCTAAAGATAGATCTATCGGGCCCAACAAGCCCCATCCAAAGTACCGGATGCTTTAGTACTTCGAAATTTATATCATGTCCGAAGGAGGATCCCGGAATGATGGGGATATTCTTATATACAAATTGTGAATGTCGATTACCAGGTGTTCAATCCATATGAATGATTATTTTTGTCTCTATGCATGGGACGTTTATTTATGAGAATTGAAAATATGAAATCTTGTGGTCTATTAAAATTATGAAATGATTATTTATGATAAACTAATGAACTCACCAACCTTTTGGTTGACACTTGAAAGCATGTTTATTCTCAGGTACGAAAGAAATCTTCCGCTGTGCATTTGATCATTTTAAAGATATTACTTGGAGTCATTCATGACATATTTCAAAAGACGTTGCATTCGAGTCGTTGAGTTTATCAAGATCATTATTAAGTCAATTATAGTTGGATATATTATGAAATGGTATGCATGTTTGTCAACTTTAGATGTAATGAAAGATTGTCTTTTCAAAACGAATGCAATGTTTGTAAAATGTATCATATAGAGGTCAAGTACCTCGCGATGTAATCAACTGTTGTGAATCGTTTATAATCGATATGGACTTCGTCCGGATGGATTAGGACGGGTCTTTTCAGACGCTTTGAGTAGAAAGGACAGAGAACCTATACGGGTAAAAGCTATGAATATAATTATTCGTAATAACCTTACTACTCAAATAAAGGAGGCGCAACAGGGGGTTGTAAAAGAAGGAAAGTTGAAGAATGAGATACCCAAAGGATCAGAGAAACATCTTAATATTCGGGAAGACGGAACCCGATATAGGGCTGATAGAATTTGGGTACCAAGGTTTGGAGATGTGAGAGAAATGGTACTTAAAGGAGCACATAAAACCAAATATTCAATACTTCCCGGAGCGGGAAAGATGTATAAAGATCTCAAGAAACACTTTTGGTAGCCGGGTATGAAAGCCGATATTGCTAAATATGTAGGAGAATGTTTGACGTGTTCTAAGGTCAAAGCTGAACATCAGAAACCATCAGGTCTACTACAATAACCTGAAATCCCAGAATGGAAATGGAAAAATATTACCATGGATTTCATTACTAAATTGCCAAGGACTGCAAGTGGTTATGATACTATTTGGGTAATAGTTGATCGTCTCACCAAGTCAGCACACTTCCTGCCAATGAGAGAAGATGACAAAATGGAGAAGTTAGCGCGATTGTATTTGAAGGAGGTTGTCTCCAGACATGGAATACCCGTCTCTATTATCTCTGATAGGGATGGTAGATTTGTTTCAAGATACTGGCAGATGTTGCAACAAGCATTGGGGACTCGTCTAGACATGAGTACTGCCTATCATCCACAAACTGATGGACAGAGCGAAAGGACGATACAAACGCTTGAAGACATGCTACGAGCATGTGTTATTGATTTCGGAAACAGTTGGGATCGACACCTACCGTTAGCAGAATTTTCCTACAACAACAGTTATCATTCTAGTATTGAGATGGCGCCATTTGAGGCACTTTATGGTAGAAAGTGCAGGTCTCCGATTTGTTGGATTGAAGTGGGGGATAGACAGATTACGGGTCCGGAGATAATACAAGAAACTACCGAGAAAATCATCCAAATTCAACAACGATTGAAAACCGCCCAGAGTCGACAAAAGAGCTACGCGGACAGTAAAAGAAAAGATATAGAGTTTGAAATTGGAGAAATGGTCATGCTTAAGGTTTCACCTTGGAAAGGCGTTGTTCGATTTGGTAAACGGGGGAAACTAAATCTAAGGTACATTGGACCATTCAAGATTATAGATCGTGTCAGACCAGTAGCTTACCAACTGGAGCTACCTCAACAACTCGCGACTGTACATATTTCCACGTCTCGAATTTGAAGAAATGTTTTGTTAAATAATATCTCACTATTTCGTTGGACAAAATCCAAATCAATGAAAAACTTCAATTCATTGAAGAACCCGTCGAAATAATGGATCGTGAGGTTAAGAGACTTAAGCAAAACAAGATACCGATTGTTAAGGTTTGATGGAATGCTCGTAGAGGACCCGAGTTTACCTAGGAGTGTAAAGATCAGATGAAGAAGAAATACCCGCATCTATTTCTAGAAGATTCGTCAACACCTTCAACAGCTTAAAATTTCGGGACGAAATTTATTTAACGGGTAGGTACTGTAGTGACCTGAACTTTTTCATGTCTATATATATTAATTGAGATTGATATTTACATGACTAAGTGTTTCCAACGTGTTAAGCAATCAAACTTGTTAAGACTTGATTAAATGAAATAAGTTTCATATAGACAATTGATCACCCAAGTTGACCGGCGATTCACGAACGTTACAAAATTGTAAAAACTACATGTTGTGGTATATATAGACATATATATGGTTGACATAAGATTATGATGAGTAAGTATCTCACTAAGTGTATTAACAATGTGTGATATACATAAGAAATGAGATTACTAAGTTAAGAAACTCGAAATGATATATATAACGATTATCTTTATGATAACGTCTACTAAATATATATGTATCATATTAAGATATTGATACACTATATTTAACATGATAAAATGATATTTAAATATATCATTAAGTGTGTTAACAATGAACTACATATATAAAAACAAGACTACTAACTCAAGAATTACGAAACGAGACTTATATGTAAAGATTATCATTGTAACGATATTTTAATGTATATATCATATTAAGAGATATTCCTACATCATAATATCATGATAAAATAATAATTTAACATCTCATTTGATATAATAAACATTGGGTTAACAACATTAATTGAGATCGTTAACTTAAAGGTTTCAAAACAACACTTACATGTAACGACTAACGAAGACTTAACGACTCCATTAGAATGTATATACATGTTGTGTTTTGATATGTATTCTTACACTTTTGAAAGACTTCAAGACACATATCAAAGTACTTCTATTTAACAAAAATGCTTACAATTACATCCTCGTTCAGTTTCATCAACAATTCTACTCGTATGCACCCGTATTCGTACTCGTACAATACACAGCTTTTAGATGTATGTACTATTGTTATATAGACTCCAATGATCAGCTCTTAGCAGCCCATGTGAGTCACCTGACATATGTGTGAACCATCATTTGGCAACTAGCATGAAATATCTCATAAAATTACAAAAATATTAGTAATCATTCATGACTTATTTACATGAAAACAAAATTACATATCCTTTATATCTAATCCATATACCAACGACCAAAAACACCTACAAACACTTTCATTCTGCAATTTTCTTCATCTAATTGATCTCTCTCAAGTTCCATCTTCAAGTTCTAAGTGTTCTTCATAAATTTCATAAGTATAGTTTCATAAAAATCAAGAATACTTCCAAGTTCGCAAGTCTACTTCCAAGCTTTCTAATCTATTCCAAGTAATCATCTAAGATCAAGGAACCTTTGTTATTTACAGTAGGTTATCTTTCTAATTCAAGGTAATATTCATATTCAAACTTTGATTCAATTTCTACAACTATAACAATCTTATTTCGAGTGAAAATCTTACTTGAACTGTTTTCGTGTCATGATTCTGCTTCAAGAACTTTCAAGCCATCCAAGGATCCTTTGAAGCTAGATCCATTTTTCTCATTTCCAGTAGTTTTATCCAGAAAACTTGAGATAGTAATGATGTTCATAACATCATTCGATTCATACATATAAAGCTATCTTATTCGAAGGTTTAAACTTGTAATCACTAGAACATAGTTTATTTAATTCTAAACTTGTTCGCAAACAAAAGTTAATCCTTCTAACTTTACTTTTAAAATCAACTAAACACATGTTCTATATCTATATGATATGCTAACTTAATGATTTAAAACCTGAAAACACGATGAACACCATAAAATCGGATATACGCCGTCGTAGTGAAACCGGGGGCTGTTTTGGTTTGGATAATTAAAAACTATGATAAACTTTGATTTAAAAGTTGTTCTTCTGGAAAAATGATTTTTCATATGAACATGAAACTATATCCAAAAATCTTGGTGAAACTCAAAGTGAAAGTATGTTTTTCAAAATGGTCATCAAGATGTCGTTCTTTCGACGGAAATGACTACCTCTTTAGTAATTGACATGTAACTTAAATTTCCGACTATAAACCTATACTTTTTATATTTGGATTCTTAAATTAGAGTTCAATATGAAACCATAGCAATTTGATTCACTCAAAACGGATTTAAAATGAAAAAGTTATGGGTAAAACAAGATTGGATATTTTTGATCTTTTTAGCTACGGGAAATGTTTAACAAATCTATACAAATCATATCCTAGCTAACTTATATTGTATTATACATGTATTCTAATATATTATGTAATCTTGGGATACCATAGACACGTATGCAAATGTTTTGACATATCATATCGACCCATGTATATATATTATTTGGAACAACCATAGACACTCTATATGCAGTAATGTTGGAGTTAGCTATACAGGGTTGAGGTTGATTCCAAAAATATATATACTTTGAGTTGTGATTTAGCCTGAGACGTGTATACACTGGTTCGTGGATTGATTCAAGATAATATATATCTATTTATTTTTGTACATCTAACTGTGGACAACTAGTTGTAGGTTACTAACGAGGACAGCTGACTTAATACACGCAAATCTTTAAAACATAATAAAAATGGTTGTAATTATATTTTGATCATACTTTGATATATATGTACATATCTGTATAGGTTCGTGAATCGATCCGTGGCCAAGTCTTATTTCCGAGGAAGGAAATATTTGTAAAAGTGAGTTACAGTCTCACTTTTAAAATCTTATATTTTTGGGATGAGAATACATGCAGGTGTTATAAATGATTTACAAAATAGACACAAGTACGTGAAACTACATTCTATGGTTGAATTATCAAAATCGAATATGCCCCTTTTTATAAAGTCTGGTAATCTAAGAATTAGGGAACAGACACCCTAATTGACGCGAATCCTAAAGATAGATCTATTGGGCCTAACAAACCCCATCCAACGTACCGGATGCTTTAGTACTTCGAAATTTATATCATATCCGAAGGGTGTTCCGGAATGATGGGGATATTCTTATGTATGCATCTTGTGAATGTCGGTTACCAGGTGTTCACCATATGAATGATTTTTATCTCTATGTATGGGATGTGTATTGAAATATGAAATCTTGTGGTCTATTGTTACGATTTGATATATATAGGTTAAACCTATAACTCACCAACATTTTTGTTGACGTTTAAAGCATGTTTATTCTCGGGTGAATACTAAGAGCTTCCGCTGTTGCATACTAAAAAAAGAACAAGATTTGGAGTCCATGTTTGTATGATATTGTGTAAAAACTGTATTCAAGAAACATATGTCGATGTAATATATTTCTATTGTAAACCATTATGTAATGGTCGTGTGTAAACAGTATATTTTAGATTATCATTATTTGATAATCTACGTAATGTTTTTAAAACCTTTATTGATAAAATAAAGGTTATGGTTGTTTTAAAAATGAATGCAGTCTTTGAAAAACGTCTCATATAGACGTCAAAACCTCGCAACGAAATCAATTAATATGGAACGTTTATAATCAATATGAACGGGACATTTCACCGGGCGCCCAGGATTCTTGACAAGAATCTAAGTCATGGCATTCGAAATCTACAAGCGGTTCCCATAAGGCAACAAGGACCATCCTAGGCCACAAGTAGCGGTGATGTTTGTAGACTTTGTACGTTATCTTTAATTATAACCTTCACGTTATAGGTGTGTACACACAACGAATTATTAACGTACTTAATAATTATATATATAGGTGATAATATAACTTAGTGTGATTAAGGTGTTACCATATAGATAGGTTTACAAATCATAGTAATAATATTATTATTCTTTAATTAATCAACCATTATGTAATCCTATCATTACATGTGTTATACATACATATTACATATATATACTCTTTATCACATACAAGTTCATAACTATAATATATATATATATATATATATATATATATATATATATATATATATATATATATATATATATATATATATATATATATATATATATATATATATATATATATATATATATATATATATATATATATATATATATATATTATTGTATTATATGTATATGTTTATATCTATATTATATGTATTTATCATATATATGATACATATACATAAGTGTAAAGGTGGTACATATATCTATACAATAACTTATCAACTTATAATTACCTATAATATATATATATATATATATATATATATATATATATATATATATATATATATATATATATATATATATATATGATACATATACACATGCTCATACATACACACACGTACATATACATACATTCATACACATACATATATACACATGTATATATATAAACATATATACACATGAGTATATCTACTACATATACGTGTACATACGTACGCATGCATGCATGCACGTACATTATTATCAATATTACTTACCTTATTCATAAACGTAAACATCTAACTATTATCATCTAGTTTATCTTATAACTTTTATCATAATCATAACCTAATAACTTATTAGTCATCATTAACCCATTAATCATTAACACATAAAATCATAATCTTTTTAATCATAATACAAAAACCTATTCAAGTTTATAATTCCCTTATGATATTACTTATTCACGTGGTTATGATTCGCTAGCTTTATCGTCATGGAGATCCGGGATAGGTTAATTAATTGTTCTCCACGCAGGTTTTTTGCCCCACTCCTGGAGTAGTCGTTTTGGTCGAGAGAATTTGAGGTGGATCAGGGGGCTTTGTCGTTGAATTGCCAACACTGTGCTCTGTCCCCACTCCAGCTTGTTTAGTTAATTCTTCTCAAGTCCAATCTCGACCTTAATGATAATGAATGGACTACGGCGTTTTCCTGCACACTTGTGGAGTCTTACTATCTCGGTTATATATTTGTCGTTTTGTTTTCCTAGATGTAGTTCCATTTTTGTAAGCGTGACATTATTGTAATTATTTCGTGTTGATATATATAATACATACTTTCTTTGCCGTTAAAAAAAAATCATATTACTTATTCAATATTAATCATCTTAATCATACAATTTAATCCATATTCATTAATCCATAAACTTTTAATCATCACACTTAACCTTATAAATTTATTCATGTTCATAATCTTTAACTTACTTACTAGTTTTATGATCATCATAACTTCTTAAACCTTTAATCATCATTCACAATAATATTCATAATTCATAATCATAATTTATATCCATAATCTTTTAACATTACCATTATCATCTTTATACACAAATTTCATAATACTTATTCATATCTTTTAATCATGTTCATCATACATAATCTTTAATTAACTTCAAAAAAAAACAAGATCAATATTAACAACCTAAAACATTAAAAGCAAAAGATTAAGAAAGTATGATTAAGCTAGGATTTAGGTATACCTCAACAAAGATTAGAATCAAGAAATAGATGATGATTATGGAGTGAAATAGGAGCAAAATTCCAGCAGTTACTCACGACCCAAACAAGTGCTTCTTAGACTGTTTAGTCACGCACACAAGAAGGAAAACAGGCAGCAAAAGAAGTCGACTTTAGGGGCTATCTTGGGTCATAATTTGCAGCAGAAAAATGGGCGTTTAAGTGGCGATTTGACAGCAGAAAAACTGCTGTAGGTGGCGGTGGTGATGGCTGCAAAAACGCAGCTGCAAGTGGCCTATTTTTGGACCTAAAAAGGTGGCGAATGGGCTGCTAAAATGCAGCAGGAAGTGGTGACAGGAGGGTGGTTGTTGGTGATCAATTGATGGCTGTTTATGATCACGAATTGCAGCAGGAACAAGGGTTGTTAGGTGGTCAAAAAATACAGCAGAAAAGGCAGGAACACAGCTCGATTTATGGGCTGTTTTGGCGTCAACTTGGAGGGCTGATACAGCAGCAAAGTATGGTGACTTAGGGCTGTTTTGGATGGTGGTTTGGAGCTGTTTTTGGTCGATTGTGTTGGGGATTTGGATGGAAAAAAAACTGCCGAACAAATGGAGTACAAGGAGAGGGTTTTTATGGTTTTAATTTGTGATGCAAAATATGAGAGAACAAAAACGCTTTTTATAGTAGATGAACAAGTGTTGTAATCACATTAGAATTACTAGGAGATGACTTGATGATCAAGGATTAGGGTGGAAGTTTTAGGATTAGATTAGGATTAGTAATTACTTGGTAATTAAGTTTTTTTTTTTTTACATGGCAGACTTCCTTCATTCCCAAATTAATTCATTTTTTTCGGGTGTATGTATTTGTACATATATATTTTATATTTTTTTTATTTAATGTACAATTATCTTTATTAAAATAAATAGCATTTTATATAAGTTTAAGTGTATTTTTTTTAAATTAGTCCCTAACTTTTATTAAATTTTATTTATTTCCCAAAAGCTTCCTTTTATAACTAAGGTTACATTTTTATTATACATTGTAGTTTTTAATATCACGAAAAAACGTAAACTTTAATTAACAGAGAGTGTCGACTAAAAGTTTACTATTTGGTCAACGTTTTGTCAAATAAAGTTTACGAGCACCAAAATCCTAAGGGCAAAATAGTAAATATAAAGTGGAAAAGTGAGGGTCGTTATAGTACCTCCCGTTAATGAAAACTTCATCCCGAAGTTTTAGGTAGACTTCTTGGATGCATTTGCGGTTTAGAAGAGATGGGGATATTTCCACTTCATTTGGTCTTCACATTCCCAGGTATACTCGGGACCTCTTCGTGAATTCCAACGGATCTTAACAATAGGAATAGTGCTCTGTTTCAAGCCTTTAGCCGTGAAGTATTGCCACAGCCAATCCTAAAAATAATAGTTGATGAGCGCAAGAAGCATGTTTCGTTCTTACGCAGAGGATAAGAGGAGTTGTGATCTAATCATAGTGTGAAGTAATAAAAATTTTCTTTTAGAAAAATGCGTCAAAGGAATTTTGAAAAAGTTTGAGTCGCTTTAATATTACAATAATAATGGAACGAAGCTCTTAGTAATACTTGTACTATTTTAAGTAAAACAATTTTGGGCTAGTTAAACCACCAATAAAAGAACATGATTTATAAATAAAAAAATTGTACTAATCAAAAATCAGTAAAGGTAATTTTTATTTACTTTATTATATAAATATATACGATTTATAAAAATTTTCTCGAGTGGCGGGAAATTTATTTATAAAATTTTCAAGAGGATCACATAGTAAAATAGTGTGTATAAAATTTTGATAAACAGAACATTCATATTTTGGAGGTTACGAGTTGGAGAAAGACCGAGAAGAATCGAGTGAAGGGCCTTGAAAATTTTGGGTGATATTTGAGCAACAATGTTACGAGGTAATGATAACTATTGAATTTCAATGTGGTTTGAAAGGACCCGTTCATATACATTATAAACGATTCACAATAGTTGATTACATCGCGAGGTATTTGACCTCTATATGATACATTTTACAAACATTGCATTCGTTTTTAAAAGACAAACTTTCTTTACAACAAAGGTTGACGGCATGCACACCATTTCATAATACATCCAACTATAATTGGCTTAATAATAATCTTGATGAACTCAATGACTCGAATGCAACGTCTTTCAAAATATGCCATGAATGACTCCAAGTAATATCCTTAAAATGAGCTAATGCACAGCGGAAGATTTCTTTAATACCTGAGAATAAACATGCTTTAAAGTGTCAACCAAAAGGTTGGTGAGTTCATAGGTTTATCAAAACAATCATTTTAATATATTAATAGACCACAAGATTTCCGTTTATAAATATATGTAGAGCGCAAGTGTATAAAAGTATTCTATATGTTGTAGGCACCCGGTAACAAGCCTTAACGTTCATGTTTTACCCTCTGAAGTACACCAGATCATGTGTGTTTAAAATAACCTCGAAGTACTAAAGCATCCCATAGTCAGGATGGGGTTTGTCAGGCCCAATAGATCTATCTTTAGGATTCGCGCCTACCGTACATAGACAAGTAGTTTAATGTTACCAAGCTAAGGGTATATTTTTGGTTTAAACCCACGTAGAATTAGTTTTAGTACTTGTGCCTATTTCGTAAAACATTTATAAAAACAGCGCATGTATTCTCAGTCCCAAAAATATATATAAAAGGGAGCAAATGAAACTCACAATACTGTATTTCGTAGTAAAAATACATATAACGTCATTTAACAAGTGCAAGGTTGGCCTCGGATTCACGAACGTATCAATATTGAGATTCAATATTGCAGGAAAGTACGTAAATGCAACGGAGATGATAAACACTAGATTGACCTCACGAGCATACCCATGAACCATACCCATCACCTCCATAGCTATAACCCATAATTTTCTTAGCTTTGACTCATTCAAAAAAACTATTTTGAAATCACTCGGACAGCACTCCGTCGTAATATTTTATATATACTAATAATATCTTGAAATAATACAGAGCAAATATATATATATATATATATATATATATATATATATATATATATATATATATATATATATATATATATATATATATATATATATATATATATATATATATATATATATATAAATCGATTGAGAGAGTTTAGAGAAATATATTTTCAAGTTTCTATGAAATAATGAAACCTATTGAATTCTATTTATAATAGATTTTTGAATTATTAAAGTGAATTATTAAAGTATGAATTATTAAAGTGAATTATTAAAGTATGAATTATTAAAGTGAATTATTAAAGTATGAATTATTAAAGTAAATTATTAAAGTATGAATTATTAAAGTGAATTATTAATGTATGAATTATTATAGTGAATTATTAAAGTATGAATTATTAAAGTGAATTATTAAAGTATGAATTATTAAAGTGAATTATTAAAGTATGAATTATTAAAGTAAATTATTAAAGTTAAAGTAAAGTAAAAGTAAAGTAAAGGTAAAGTTAAAATATAGTAAACGTATAAAAACTATGTATGTATAATACGCGTATAAATATATATAATATTAATTTAAATCGTTATATATATTTAATGAAATAAAATATAAATATCGTTATATTTATTATACTGGTTAAGTAATGAGTTGTCAAAAGTGATTCTAGATATTTATAAAAGTTATATACGTTTTTATAATAAAGTTCTTTTTAAAACTTAAAATGTCTTTGTACGTTTGAAAATAGATTAATAGAATATTATGGAAACCAATTCTCCACTAACTTTTGTCTAAATTTCGTAAATGACACTTTTTGTTTTTATTTATAAATAGCTTTACAAATTATTCTGAATATCGTTAAGAGGAATAGATTTTCTCAAATCATAGTGGACCTCTCAACAGAGACTTGTAATCATAATTCAATGTTTCTGATAATTCAATCATTTAATATATTTTTTTTTAATTTCGTCAAAAATTATATTGAAACAAATACGTTTGTGTAAAGTATTATGCGTTTAATACTTTATTAATATTCTCAAGTTATAATATATATATATACACATATACATATCTATTTATATATAACGGTTCATGAATCGTCGGAATTTGGTCGAGGTTATAATGAATGTATGAACACAGTTTAAAATTCTTGAGATTTAACTTAACAAACTTTTCTTATCGTGTCGGAATAATATAAAGATTAAAGTTTAAATTTGGTCAGAAATTTTCGGGTCGTCACAGTACCTACCCGTTAAAGATATTTCGTCCCCGAAATTTGATAGAGGTCGTCATGACTAACAATGAGAATGTTATTATAACGATTATAGAGTTTTATCATGTTCAAGAAGAATGGATAAAATAATTTGATTACTCGAAGCGTGTGAGTGAAGTTATCGTAAATGAATGAAATAAGATAATAGTGATTCGTCGTATTTTTTGACGTCATCACGATTGATCTTCGAAAAGAAAATCTTTGTAATCTATATTGGATTTGATTATTCGGCAATTAAGGAAATTATGATCCTCTTCGAATTAATGCGATAATCCATTCTGATTTCTCTGTCGGATATTTCACTATAAATCCACCTCATTTGTTTTCTTACAACTCACACCTTCTCAACTCATATTTTAAAGTATTTGTCAATATGCTTCATCCAGTGCTGATTCTTGATATACTCCTCACTTTCATATCTGTCGCTCTTCTTTTTCATCTGCCTCAGGAAGAATCTATTTACTTCTACTATACTCTTGGTTTTATAGTGTTTTTAGTTCTCCCGTGTCTTTATATTGCTATATGCATTGATATATGCAGTTTGTGATTTCTGGG
Organism: Rutidosis leptorrhynchoides; assembly: GCF_046630445.1. Classification (NCBI taxonomy): domain Eukaryota; kingdom Viridiplantae; phylum Streptophyta; class Magnoliopsida; order Asterales; family Asteraceae; genus Rutidosis; species Rutidosis leptorrhynchoides. The sequence continues at coordinate 562,831,545 of NC_092335.1, forward strand.
TTGTTGTTGGGTTTTATATCTTCCCTTATATTTCAAAGTCCTTGCTTCTTCTATAATCATTGTCATCCACAGTTAATGCTCTCTTCTATTTGCTATGATTTATACTCTCATTTCTAGTTAAGAGCTTTGTCCTTTCGTTTCTTCTTCTTGCGATTAAGCACCGCTTGTAATGGTCCAGAATTCGCAGATATAAATTTCGGAATGAACATTGTTAATGTTCTAGGAAGGAAATTGTAATGGCACGATCTTGACTTGTCAAATTACCAGAATACCTCGGAAAAGGCCAAATCATCAAGAAATGTTTTCTTGATATTTAGAGATCAAAGAGAATATAAGAGTCGTGTAACATAGCACATGATGACGTTATGATCTGTGAATCATCATGTTCCATTTAGAAACTCAGCATGAATTACTGTAATATAATCACGTTGATCAAGTGTCATTATATTATACTAACTCATGCTTCAGCTCCCAACACTTTTTCAAGAATATTAATATTTTAAACTCGAATGTTTCAGAATTTAGAAACTAAAATAGTTTCTTTTATGATATAATACAGATAGTGCGAAGAGGTAAATGATTTCAGATAAGAATAATTATAAAAATATCTTAGAATGTCTAATATCAGAGGATGATGAAGGATATTATCCGTAGGGGTTTAGAGTCGGCAGCAAGGTATTGGTTAATGACTTCAACAAGTACTGAATCATTTGGCATCGTTGAAGGCAGGTTCAGCCTTTGTGATTTGTCCACAACCTCCTTTATACTTTGCTCAATCCGTTTTCCAGTTCCAAAGCTTCTCTTTTTCTGAGCTTTGCCAATATACTATCCTTTATCATCCAACTTTTTACTGTTAAGGTCGTTTACAGTTTTTGCTGCTTCATCAGCATTTTTCAAAATTTCGAGAACTGGTTCGCAGTTTAGGGTGTTTTTCAGAAATTTCTCATTCAAAGAATGTAAGTCTTGGAGGTAGACGTTATGTGTATATGTAATTGTTAATGTAGACATGTTGCGAGGTTTCAAAATACTGATTACTGATTCTCGATAGTTCCTTAGTTGAAGTGTCTTCAGGAATTTCGAAGGGTTTGAGCACATATTGTAATCGTTAATACATATGATGTTCTAACACAGTTTTGAAGTCAAAGTATAGCTTTAAAAGATATAGGAATCTAAGAGTGATGATACTGGTTATATTTCGAATTGAATTATGCGATTTCAAAATCAGAATATGTAATTGAATTTGAATGAGTATGATTGTTTTGATTTATATGAAAGAATGGATATTGTTGTGAAAGTAGGGAGTATAATTGATGATTGCTGAATCAGTTTCGAAAAATGTAATATATTAATTGTGAATTTATATATCTCTCGGGTATTACCTACCCGTTAAAAAAAATTTCACATTTAATATTTTGTACAAAAGAAGTTTATTACAGTCTTTATGAAAATATATGTGTATATTTTCTTTAGATGTAATATAGATTTAATGAGTTAATATTAAATTAAACTCATTTGTTTTATGGTTGGAACTAGAATTGAGTAATCCCTAAACTTTATAAATTGCATAAGTATTTCTTCAATAATATTGAAATTATGAATCATTACTTTATTATTTGTTGGTTTTCGTGAAATTCTTGTGAACTTCGCAAGGTACGAATGATGTTATTTGAAAAGTTTCGAGTACATCGATGATGAAAATGTAAAATCAAACATATATTCGAATAATACACTTGATTAATTATGAATTGGATTTTTATTGAATTGAGACAGAGATTGTAATTAACGATGGTTAAGTTGCGGATGAAGGACGTACATCATTGCATATTTGTAATATGAATTAACTGAGTAGTTAAGATTCACACATAATAGCTTAGTACGGGAAGATTTATTATGGTTTAAAAATTTATACATATAAAATATACATATAAATCTTTCGATTAGAAATGAGTTAAGACTTCATAACTCGTTGATACAATATATTTGTTGTTGATTCGTAATGATGTCCACAATGATTCTTGAACTGACAGAGTTTGTGATGTTAAGGTGCTGTTGATTCTGACGATACTGACGGCACTGACTGTGTTGATGATGCTACGGTCCTGTTGATGCTGTTGGTAAAACAATTCTAGCTTGTAAATCGTACACCATTTTCGATCAAAGTTTCTACTCTACCATCTCCGTTCACTCATCCAATTTACGGTCAGAATTAAATAATCTCTAAGATTTTGGAGATTACATAACTACCGCAGAGATATCTCTTCAATGAAGTTTATGAATTAATACTTCATCGTTTGTTGTTGTTGATATTCCTGGATATTTACAGGGCGTATGACGTTGATGTTTGAGATACAGATTGTGATGTTGCGGTATGGGATGTGGATGTTGTTGTAAAAACCCGTCCTTATCCTCCTGGACGAAATCCTCAACATTTGGTTCCATTGCGATGATCGACTCCAAGTAACGTTCTTAATATGAGCAAATGCACAGCGGAAGACTTAATTCGTACCTGAGAATAACATGCTTTAAAAAGTCAACATAAAGTTGGTGAGATATATAGGTTTGATGCTAGCAGCGTTATAACTAGGGACCACAAGATTTCATATGTAAACATTTTAATAAAAATATTCTAAGTGGTTGAGCACTTGGTAACCATACTTAACATTTAATCACGTCGCATATTCCCTTTAATATGAAATCTTACTACACTGTACCAAGTGTAGTTACAAAACGAAGTACTGTGCAACCGTTGAATACTGGTCGTCCAGTCCGGTTGGGGTTGTCAGGCCCGATAGATCTATCAACAGGATTCGCGTTTACAATACCGCTGTAAATATTAGTTACCAAGCTACAGGAACGTATGCCAGGGGTACAACTCAACGTAGAATATATTTTTCAGTTACTTGTGTCCATATCGTAAATCATTTATAAAACAGCGCATGTATTCTCAGCCCAAAAATATTTAGAGTTTAAAAGGGATCTATATACTCACCACACTGTATTTTGTAGTAAAAATACATATAACATCATTGAACACGTATAAGGTTGGCCTCGAATTCACGAACCTATATCATTCGTATATATGTTAACACACATAATTATAATCGAACACACACACACACATATATATATATATATATATATATATATATATTATATTTTAAATTATATATCTTATATATATTTAATTTGTAATAATAATATTGTTAATATAAAAATAATAATAATAATGTTAATAATAATAATCTTAAATAATAATTTTAGTAATATTGATAACTTTAATAAAAATGTTAAACCTTAGTAGCAATGATATTTTAATAAAAATGATAATGATAATATAATTAAAATAATACTTTTAATTTTAATGATATAATGATAACTTTTAAGTAAATAAAAATGTTAATTTTAATATTAATGTATAATAATAATAATAATTCTAAAATTAATGATTTTACTAACAATAAAAAAAATGATACCTTTGAAAATTTTACTAATGATAATAATTCTATTAATACTTTTAATAGTTCTTTTAATAATAATATTAACAATAATAATAATAATTTAATCAAAAACTACCTTAAACTGCTAAAAAGGAAATAAAGTGTCCGAGCCAAGACTCGAACCCGTGACCCCTTGCTTGCCTGCTAACACCCTAAGCCGTTTCTCTATCTGCTGTCTTTCTGATTAAACTTCCCCCCATTTTTATAACCCGTAAACTGTTATCCCTTTTCTTCTTTCATCGTAGTCAGGTAACATCATAGTTCGTCAAAGACGTTTTCCTAATCATCTACCGAATAAAGGATTTCACGTATAGGATTGTTTAGCCCAGATTAATAGCTCAATTAATTACATGGCGGCCCAATTATGTAAGTCCATTACTTAAAACTTAGATGGCCCAAATAGCATCAAAAAATCAAAAGTTTACGTCTTTGATTTCTGTCTGGACTCCACTCTAATGCAGCCACTAACTCATTAATCAAGTTAATGTCCCCTTTTTTTTTACAAGTTGCATATGTGGGAGGTTATATGTCGGCCAGCAAATAAAGTTGAAACCTTTAAATATTATATATATTTCTTTTCATATCGCATAGTATTCCATATATGTTCCTATCTTGCACAATTTAAGGGTGTTGAAACAATAAGGGTGGAAATGTTTGGTTGTTGATCAAGTAAAGGAGCTGCAGGTTGGATGGTGGTGGTGTACGGCTGAAACAGAAACATCATGGTAGTACAGAAAATAACGAGTGGTGGTGTTCAAAACAGGAAGAATAATAGTTGCATTAGTGACAAGGATGATGGTGGTTGTGTTCGATGATAGCTTGGAGTGAGCTGCAGAAACAGTAAAACAGAAAACAGAAGTGTTGCTGAAGCATGAAATGATGTTTCTCAAAGTTTAGATGAAGATGGGTGTGGTTTTTGGGTCGACTAGGAGATAACTGAGGGTGTTGGTATTGTTGGTTTTGAGGTGAGAAGATAGAAAATCGATTTGGTGATGGGTTTATAAAGATGAAGTGGGTTTGATTGGTGTTCGTAGAAAATAAGAATTATAAGTTGTCCATGGTGGTGTCGGGTGTTAAGTGATAGAGGTCTCACGATGGAAACAGAATGGATAGGGTGACGATTCATGATGGGTTCTGGGTTCAGGTTAAGCTTGGAGGTTGCCGGTGGTTTTGTGATCCAAAGGTGGCGGCAATGGTTGATCATAAGTGATGATGGAACCATGAAAGTGGTGTTCTTGTGTGGGTTTGTGGGTTTCAACAAGAAAGCTCGAATAAAATAGCAGTAGAAATCATTATAAGATGGGATTAAATGTTTGCTGCAATAATAAGAATGGCTCCTGATTGTTTTTATAATAGAGTGTGAAATTGACAGGGAATTTCCTTATGCAGGAGAAAACAATTAGAAAAGTTAAGAAAAGAATTCACGGGTTAAATAGAATTTGGACCTTAGTTCTCGAGTTAGCAAAAAAATAAAATAAACAAATAGTGCCACATATGATCAATTACAAAAATATCTAATTCTTTTTATATAATTATAATTATAATTATTATTAATAATAACTAAATTTAAAATATATAAATAACAATAATACAGTTAATAATACTAATACAAATATATAATAATAATAATATTATCAAAATAATACTAACAATGATAATTATATTAATAACTTAAAATCATTATCATAATAATTTATGCTTATCGAATTTCCTATATAACTATATATATATACTTTATATAATAATAATAATGATACAATTAATATTAATATTAATATTAATGATAAAAATGATAGTAATAAAAGTGGTGATAATAATATAGCAATTATACATTAGCTTGTAATTACATATAACATATTATCATTTATTATATCATAACTATCAATTATACGATTTAATAAACCTTTAATATTTATATATTACAGTATATATAATGCCACTTATGTATAGAAATCATATATATCAACATTTTTATTTTTACACAAATGTTCGTGAATCGTTGAGCATAGTCAAAGGGTAATTGATTATCCGAAAATAGTTTTCAAACTTTCTAGACTCAAAATTAAAGATTTTGCTTATCGTGTCGGAGACATATAGAAAATAAGGTTTAAATTTGGTCGGAAATTTCCGGGTCGTTACAGTTGTTGTTGGTGGTGGTGATGGTACTGTTGGTGTTGCTGATGGTGGTACTGTTTATGCTGCTGGTGCTGCTGCTGGTGTTTGTAACCTTTGCACCATATTCTCTAAAGCTACTACCCGAGAGCGAAGCTCGTTGACTTCTTCTATTACACCGGGGTGATTGTCAGTTCGGACGAGCGGATAAATAAAATCTAGAATTTGGTGTAGTATGTAATCGTGACGAGATACTCTAGAAATAAGAGAGAAAATGGTGTTTCGGATAGGTTCGCCGGTAAGTGCTTCAGGTTCTTCGCCAAGAGGACAATGTGGTGGATGGAAGGGATCACCTTCTTCTTGTCTCCAATGATTAAGGAGGCTACGAACCCATCCCCAATTCATCCAGAATAGATGATGACTAATTGGTTGATGCATTCCGGTCACACCGCTTTCGGAACTTGAGTGGGATTCCATTTCGGAATCCGAGGGACTTGAACTAATGACAAATTCCATTTTGTACGATTGAATAAAGAATTTTTCGATATGAAATGATTTTTCAGCTATCGGGTGGTATTCTAATTATATAGAGCAAAAGGTTTCGTAGATTACGGAGGAATTTACGGAATATGTCAGGCAAAGTTTACAGTAACAGATACGCTAAGATATGAATTTTGTCTATACACTATTCATGCAATCATTGCAATAAGATGTGTCTAGACTAAGAATGATAAGCAGGTAATTTCCGACAAAAATGATGAGCAAAATTTTTGACATGCAGACACAGTCGAAGTCCAGACTCACTAATGCATCCTAACGACTATCAGTTAGACACACTAATGTAGACCTGGTTCGCTAAGACCACCGCTCTGATACCAACTGAAAGTTGGGGATGCATCCCACTCAGTGCCTTCCCAGCTAACCGCCTGGTGACCACTGAGCGTACCTCTGACACTGATTTTATGGCCCGCCTCTCGGCAACGTACATCCAACCCTAATAGGGACCGCGAGGAGTAAGAGCCAATGCTTCGTCATAGGTAACACTGTGAGAACCCCCTCTACGATTAACCCACTAATAAACGGCATTAAACCAGCTCTGATACCAACTGAAAGGACCCGTTCATATACATTATAAACGATTCACAATAGTTGATTACATCGCGAGGTATTTGACCTCTATAAGATACATTTTACAAACATTGCATTCGTTTTTAAAAGACAAACTTTCTTTACAACGAAAGTTGACGGCATGCACACCATTTCATAATACATCCAACTATAATTGGCTTAATAATAATCTTGATGAACTCAATGACTCGAATGCAACGTCTTTCAAAATATGCCATGAATGACTCCAAGTAATATCCTTAAAATGAGCTAATGCACAGCGGAAGATTTCTTTAATACCTGAGAATAAACATGCTTTAAAGTGTCAACCAAAAGGTTGGTGAGTTCATAGGTTTATCATAACAATCATTTTAATATATTAATAGACCACAAGATTTCCATTTATAAATATATGTACACTCGCAAGTGTATAAAAGTATTCTATAAGTTGTAGGCACCCGGTAACAAGCCTTAACGTTCATGTTTTACCCTCTGAAGTACACCAGATCAGGTGTGTTTAAAATAACCTCGAAGTACTAAAGCATCCCATAGTCAGTATGGGGTTTTTCAGGCCCAATAGATCTATCTTTAGGATTCGCGTCTACCGTACATAGACAAGTAGTTTAATGTTACCAAGCTAAGGGTATATTTTTGGTTTAAACCCACGTAGAATTAGTTTTAGTATTTGTGCCTATTTCGTAAAACATTTATAAAAACAGCGCATGTATTCTCAGTCCCAAAAATATATATAAAAGGGAGCAAATGAAACTCACAATACTGTATTTTGTAGTAAAAATACATATAACGTCATTTAACAAGTGCAAGGTTGGCCTCGGATTCACGAACGTATCAATATTGAGATTCAATATTGCAGGAAAGTACGTAGACGCAACGGAGATGATAAACACTAGATTGACCTCACGAGCATACCCATGAACCATACCCATCACCTCCATAGCTATAACCCATAATTTTCTTAGCTTTGACTCATTCAAAAAAACCTATTTTGAAATCACTCGGACAGCACTCCGTCGTAATATTTTATATATACTAATAATATCTTGAAATAATACAGAGCAAATATATATATATATATATATATATATATATATATATATATATATATATATATATATATATATATATATATATATATCGATTGAGAGAGTTTAGAGAAATATATTTTCAAGTTTCTATGAAATAATGAAACCTATTGAATTCTATTTATAATAGATTTTTGAATTATTAAAGTAAATTATTAAAGTATAAATTATTAAAGTGAATTATTAAAGTATGAATTATTAAAGTGAATTATTAAAGTATGAATTATTAAAGTGAATTATTAAAGTATGAATTATTAAAGTGAATTATTAAAGTATGAATTATTAAAGTATGAATTATTAAAGTGAATTATTAAAGTATGAATTATTAAAGTGAATTATTAAAGTATGAATTATTAAAGTATGAATTATTAAAGTATGAATTATTAAAGTAAATTATTAAAGTTAAAGTAAAGTAAAAGTAAAGTAAAGGTAAAGTTAAAGCATAGTAAACGTATAAAAACTATGTATGTATAATACGCATATAAATATATATAATATTAATTTAAATCGTTATATATATTTAATGAAATAAAATATAAATATCGTTATATTTATTATATTGGTTAAGTAATGAGTTGTCAAAAGTGATTTCTAGATATTTATAAAAGTTATATACGTTTTAATAATAAAGTTAATTTTTTAAACTGAAAACGTCTTTGTACGTTTGAAAATAGATTAATAGAATATTATGGAAACCAATTCTCCACTAACTTTTGTCTAACTTTCGTAAATGACACTTTTTGTTTTTATTTATAAATAGCTTTACAAATTATTCTGAATATCGTTAAGAGGAATAGATTTTCTCAAATCATAGTGGACCTCTCAACAGAGACTTGTAATCATAATTCAATGTTTCTGATAATTCAATCATTTAATATATTTTTTTTTTAATTTCGTCAAAAATTATATTGAAACAAATACGTTCGTGTAAAGTATTATACGTTTAATACTTTATTAATATTCTCAAGTTATAATATATATATATATACATATACATATCTATTTATATATAACGGTTCATGAATCGTCGGAATTTGGTCGAGGTTATAATGAATGTATGAACACAGTTTAAAATTCTTGAGATTTAACTTAACAAACTTTTCTTATCGTGTCGGAATAATATAAAGATTAAAGTTTAAATTTGGTCAGAAATTTCCGGGTCGTCACATGGTTGATGACTATTATTAGGGCATAAAAATCTTGGAATTCAAATTGTTCATGTGTGAAGCTGTTGCTGACAAGTGAGGTATGAATGGTAGAGTATGAGGACGTGAAGTTAATCCCCTATTGACTTTGAAATGCCAACTGGTCATGACTAGTATTGGAGTCGGAAGGCTGGCAGTAAGGGCCCTTATTATATACTCATGGATTGCTTGATTCCATCATTTACAAAGATTTTATAATAACTTGAGCATGAATAATCCGATGTTCGCATAGACAGGTATGAAGACACGCTAAAGCAGTGGCTTTTGACTATGTGAAGATCATCAATTGATCAAGTTCTCGCTAAATCTGTGATTATTGCCGGGACCGTATGAATTTCCCCAATGAGTAAGGGCGATGTAAGGACATGGTGTCTGAAATGTCCCGTTCTTATTGATTAAAAACGTTCCACATTAATTGATTTCGTTGCGAGGTTTTGACCTCTATATGAGACGTTTTTCAAAGACTGCATTCATTTTAAAACAAACCATAACCTTTATTTCATCAATAAAGGTTTAAAAAGCTTTACGTAGATTATCAAATAATGATAATCTAAAATATCCTGTTTACACACGACCATTACATAATGGTTTACAATACAAATATGTTACAACAAAATAAGTTTCTTGAATGCAGTTTTTACACAATATCATACAAGCATGGACTCCAAATCTCGTCCTTATTTAAGTATGCGACAGCGGAAGCTCTTAATAATCACCTGAGAATAAACATGCTTAAAACGTCAACAAAAATGTTGGTGAGTTATAGGTTTAACCTATATATATCAAATCATAATAATAGACCACAAGATTTCATATTTCAATACACATCCCATACATAGAGATAAAAATCATTCATATGGTGAACACCTGGTAACCGACAATAACAAGATGCATATATAAGAATATCCCCATCATTCCGGGACACCCTTCGGATATGATATAAATTTCGAAGTACTAAAGCATCCGGTACTTTGGATGGGGTTTGTTAGGCCCAATAGATCTATCTTTAGGATTCGCGTCAATTAGGGTGTCTGTTCCCTAATTCTTAGATTACCAGACTTAATAAAAAGGGGCATATTCGATTTTGATAATTCAACCATAGAATGTAATTTCACGTACTTGTGTCTATTTTGTAAATCATTTATAAAACCTGCATGTATTCTCATCCCAAAAATATTAGATTTTAAAAGTGGGACTATAACTCACTTTCACAGATTTTTACTTCGTCGGGAAGTAAGACTTGGCCACTGGTTGATTCACGAACCTATAACAATATATACATATATATCAAAGTATGTTCAAAATATATTTACAACACTTTTAATATATTTTTGATGTTTTAAGTTTATTAAGTCAGCTGTCCTCGTTAGTAACCTACAACTAGTTGTCCACAGTTAGGTGTACAGAAATAAATCGATAAATATTATCTTGAATCAATCCACGACCCAGTGTATACGTATCTCAGTATTGATCACAACTCAAACTATATATATTTTGGAATCAACCTCAACCCTGTATAGCTAACTCCAACATTCACATATAGAGTGTCTATGGTTGTTCCGAAATATATATAGATGTGTCGACATGATAGGTCGAAACATTGTATACGTGTCTATGGTATCTCAAGATTACATAATATACAATACAAGTTGATTAAGTTATGGTTGGAATAGATTTGTTACCAATTTTCACGTAGCTAAAATGAGAAAAATTATCCAATCTTGTTTTACCCATAACTTCTTCATTTTAAATCCGTTTTGAGTGAATCAAATTGCTATGATTTCATATTGAACTCTATTTTATGAATCTAAACAGAAAAAGTATAGGTTTATAGTCGGAAAAATAAGTTACAAGTCGTTTTTGTAAAGGTAGTCATTTCAGTCGAAAGAACGACGTCTAGATGACCATTTTAGAAAACATACTTCCACTTTGAGTTTAACCATAATTTTTGGATATAGTTTCATGTTCATAATAAAAATCATTTTCTCAGAATAACAACTTTTAAATCAAAGTTTATCATAGTTTTTAATTAACTAACCCAAAACAGCCCGCGGTGTTACTACGACGGCGTAAATCCGGTTTTACGGTGTTTTTCGTGTTTCCAGGTTTTAAATCATTAAGTTAGCATATCATATAGATATAGAACATGTGTTTAGTTGATTTTAAAAGTCAAGTTAGAAGGATTAATTTTTGTTTGCGAACAAGTTTAGAATTAACTAAACTATGTTCTAGTGATTACAAGTTTAAACCTTCGAATAAGATAGCTTTATATGTATGAATTGAATGATGTTATGAACATCATTACTACCTTAAGTTCCTTGGATAAACCTACTGGAAAAGAGAAAAATGGATCTAGCTTCAATGGATCCTTGGATGGCTCGAAGTTCTTGAAGCAGAATCATGACACGAAAACAAGTTCAAGTAAGATCATCACTTGAAATAAGATTGTTATAGTTATAGAAATTGAACCAAAGTTTGAATATGATTATTACCTTGTATTAGAATGATAACCTACTGTAAGAAACAAAGATTTCTTGAGGTTGGATGATCACCTTACAAGATTGGAAGTGAGCTAGCAAACTTGAAAGTATTCTTGATTTTATTAAACTAGAACTTTTGGAATTTATGAAGAACACTTAGAACTTGAAGATAGAACTTGAGAGAGATCAATTAGATGAAGAAAATTGAAGAATGAAAGTGTTTGTAGGTGTTTTTGGTCGTTGGTGTATGGATTAGATATAAAGGATATGTAATTTTGTTTTCATGTAAATAAGTCATGAATGATTACTCATATTTTTGTAATTTTATGAGATATTTCATGCTAGTTGCCAAATGATGGTTCCCACATGTGTTAGGTGACTCACATGGGCTGATAAGAGCTGATCATTGGAGTGTATATACCAATAGTACATACATCTAAAAGCTGTGTATTGTACGAGTACGAATACGGGTGCATACGAGTAGAATTGTTGATGAAACTGAACGAGGATGTAATTGTAAGCATTTTTGTTAAGTAGAAGTATTTTGATAAGTGTATTGAAGTCTTTCAAAAGTGTATAAATACATATTAAAACACTACATGTATATACATTTTAACTGAGTCGTTAAGTCATCGTTAGTCGTTACATGTAAGTGTTGTTTTGAAACCTTTAGGTTAACGATCTTGTTAAATGTTGTTAACTCAATGTTTATAATATCAAATGAGATTTTAAATTATTATATTATCATGATATTATCATGTATGAATATCTCTTAATATGATATATATACATTAAATGTCTTTACAACGATAATCGTTACATATATGTCTCGTTTAAAAATCATTAAGTTAGTAGTCTTGTTTTTACATATGTAGTTCATTGTTAATATACTTTATGATATGTTTTCTTATCATAGTATCATGTTAACTATATATATATATCCATATATATGTCATCATATAGTTTTTACAAGTTTTAACGTTCGTGAATCACCGATCAACTTGGGTGGTCAATTGTCTATATGAAACATATTTCAATTAATCAAGTCTTAACAAGTTTGATTGCTTAACATGTTGGAAACATTTAATTATGTAAATATCAATCTCAGTTAATATATATAAACATGGAAAAGTTCGGGTCACTACAGTACCTACCCGTTAAATAAATTTCGTCCCGAAATTTTAAGCTGTTGAAGGTGTTGACGAATCTTCTGGAAATAGATGCTGGTATTTCTTCTTCATCTGATCTTCACGCTCCCAGGTGAACTCGGGTCCTCTACGAGCATTCCATCGAACCTTAACAATTGGTATCTTGTTTTGCTTAAGTCTTTTAACCTCACGATCCATTATTTCGACGGGTTCTTCGATGAATTGAAGTTTTTCGTTGATTTGGATTTCATCTAACGGAATAGTGAGATCTTCTTTAGCAAAACATTTCTTTAAATTCGAGACGTGGAAAGTGTTATGTACAGCCGCGAGTTGTTGAGGTAACTCTAGTCGGTAAGCTACTGGTCCGACACGATCAATAATCTTGAATGGTCCAATATACCTTGGATTTAATTTCCCTCGTTTACCAAATCGAACAACGCCTTTCCAAGGTGCAACTTTAAGCATGACCATCTCTCCAATTTCAAATTCTATATCTTTTCTTTTAATGTCAGCGTAGCTCTTTTGTCGACTTTGGGCGGTTTTCAACCGTTGTTGAATTTGGATGATCTTCTCGGTAGTTTCTTGTATAATCTCCGGACCCGTAATCTGTCTATCCCCCACTTCACTCCAACAAATCGGAGACCTGCACTTTCTACCATAAAGTGCTTCAAACGGCGCCATCTCAATGCTTGAATGGTAGCTGTTGTTGTAGGAAAATTCTGCTAACGGTAGATGTCTATCCCAACCGTTTCCGAAATCAATAACACATGCTCGTAGCATGTCTTCAAGCGTTTGTATCGTCCTTTCGCTCTGCCCATCAGTTTGTGGATGATAGGCAGTACTCATGTCTAGACGAGTTCCTAATGCTTGCTGTAATGTCTGCCAGAATCTTGAAATAAATCTGCCATCCCTATCAGAGATAATAGAGATTGGTATTCCATGTCTGGAGATGACTTCCTTCAAATACAGTCGTGCTAACTTCTCCATCTTGTCATCTTCTCTTATTGGCAGGAAGTGTGCTGATTTGGTGAGACGATCAACTATTACCCAAATAGTATCAAAACCACTTGCAGTCCTTGGCAATTTAGTGATGAAATCCATGGTAATGTTTTCCCATTTCCATTCTGGGATTTCGGGTTGTTGAAGTAGACCTGATGGTTTCTGATGCTCAGCTTTGACTTTAGAACACGTCAAACATTCTCCTACGTATTTAGCAATATCGGCTTTCATACCCGGCCACCAAAAATGTTTCTTGAGATCCTTGTACATCTTCCCCGTTCCAGGATGTATTGAGTATCTGGTTTTATGAGCTTCTCTAAGTACCATTTCTCTCATATCTCCAAATTTTGGTACCCAAATCCTTTCAGCCCTATACCGGGTTCCGTCTTCCCGAATATTAAGATGCTTCTCCGATCCTTTGGGTATTTCATCCTTTAAATTTCCCTCTTTTAAAACTCCTTGTTGCGCCTCCTTTATTTGAGTAGTAATGTTATTATGAATCATTATATTCATAGATTTTACTCGAATGGGTTCTCTGTCCTTCCTGCTCAAGGCATCGGCTACCACATTTGCCTTCCCCGGGTGGTAACGAATCTCAAAGTCGTAATCATTCAATAATTCAATCCACCTACGCTGCCTCATATTCAGTTGTTTCTGATTAAATATGTGTTGAAGACTTTTGTGGTCGGTATATATAATACTTTTGACCCCATATAAGTAGTGCCTCCAAGTCTTTAATGCAAAAACAACCGCGCCTAATTCCAAATCATGCGTCGTATAATTTTGTTCATGAATCTTCAATTGTCTAGACGCATAAGCAATCACCTTCGTTCGTTGCATTAATACACAACCGAGACCTTGCTTTGATGCATCACAATAAATCACAAAATCATCATTCCCTTCAGGCAATGACAATATAGGTGCCGTAGTTAGCTTTTTCTTCAATAACTGAAACGCTTTCTCTTGTTCATCATTCCATTCAAATTTCTTCCCTTTATGCGTTAATGCAGTCAAGGGTTTTGCTATTCTGGAAAAGTCTTGGATGAACCTTCTGTAGTAACCAGCTAGTCCTAAAAACTGGCGTATGTGTTTCGGAGTTTTCGGGGTTTCCCACTTTTCAACAGTTTCTATCTTTGCCGGATCCACCTTAATACCTTCTTTGTTCACTATGTGACCGAGGAATTGAACTTCTTCCAACCAAAATGCACACTTTGAAAACTTAGCGTACAATTCTTCCTTCCTCAATACTTCTAACACCTTTCTCAAATGTTCACCGTGTTCTTGGTCATTCTTTGAGTAAATAAGTATGTCATCAATGAAAACAATGACAAACTTGTCAAGGTATGGTCCACACACTCGGTTCATAAGGTCCATGAACACAGCTGGTGCATTAGTTAAACCAAACGGCATGACCATAAACTCGTAATGACCGTAACGTGTTCTGAAAGCAGTCTTTGGAATATCATCTTCTTTCACCCGCATTTGATGATACCCGGAACGTAAGTCAATCTTTGAATAAACAGACGAGCCTTGTAGTTGATCAAATAAGTCGTCGATTCTCGGTAGTGGGTAGCGGTTCTTGATGGTAAGTTTGTTCAACTCTCGGTAGTCGATACACAACCTGAATGTACCATCTTTCTTCTTGACAAACAAAACAGGAGCTCCCCACGGTGATGTGCTTGGTCGAATGAAACCATGCTCTAAAAGTTCTTGTAATTGGCTTTGCAGTTCTTTCATCTCGCTGGGTGCGAGTCTGTAAGGAGCACGAGCTATTGGTGCAGCTCCTGGTACAAGATCTATTTGAAATTCAACGGATCGATGTGGGGGTAATCCCGGTAATTCTTTCGGAAATACATCGGGAAATTCTTTTGCAATGGGAACATCATTGATGCTCTTTTCTTCAGTTTGTACTTTCTCGACGTGTGCTAGAACAGCATAGCAACCTTTTCTTATTAGTTTTTGTGCCTTCAAATTACTAATAAGATGTAGCTTCGTGTTGCCCTTTTCTCCGTACACCATTAAGGGTTTTCCTTTTTCTCGTATAATGCGAATTGCATTTTTGTAACAAACGATCTCCGCTTTCACTTCTTTCAACCAGTCCATACCGATTATCACATCAAAACTCCCTAACTCTACTGGTATCAAATCAATCTTAAATGTTTCGCTAACCAGTTTAATTTCTCGATTCCGACATATATTATCTGCTGAAATTAATTTACCATTTGCTAATTCGAGTAAAAATTTACTATCCAAAGGCGTCAATGGACAACTTAATTTAGCACAAAAATCTCTACTCATATAGCTTCTATCCGCACCCGAATCAAATAAAACGTAAGCAGATTTATTGTCAATAAGAAACGTACCCGTAACAAGCTCCGGGTCTTCCAGTGCCTCTATCGCATTAATATTGAAAACTCTTCCACGGCCTTGTCCATTCGTGTTCTCCTGGTTCGGGCAATTTCTAATAATGTGGCCTGGTTTTCCACATTTATAGCAAACTACATTGGCATAACTTGCTCCGACACTACTTGCTCCGCCATTACTCGTTCCGACACCATTTGTTCCTTTCGTTCTATTAGCCCCTGGTCCGTAGACCTCACACTTCGCCGCGCTATGACCATTTCTTTTACACTTGTTGCAAAATTTGGTGCAGAACCCCGAGTGATTCTTTTCACACCTTTGGCATAGCTGCTTCTGATTGTTGTTGTTGTTGCGGTTATTATTGTTGTTGGGATGATTGTTGTAGTTGCTGTTGTTGTTGTTGTTGTTGTTGTTGGGCCGTTTGTTGTAGTTGCGATTGATGTTGCGATTGTTGGGATAATTGTTGCGATTATTGTTGTAATTACTGTTGTTGTTGTATTGGTGATTCTTATCACCGTTTTCCTCCCACTTTCTTTTGACTTGCTTCACATTGGCCTCTTCAGCAGTCTGTTCTTTAATTCTTTCTTCAATCTGGTTCACTAGTTTGTGAGCCATTCTACATGCCTGTTGTATGGAGGCGGGCTCGTGTGAACTTATATCTTCTTGGATTCTTTCCGGTAATCCTTTCACAAACGCGTCGATCTTCTCTTCCTCATCTTCGAATGCTCCCGGACACAATAGGCACAATTCTGTGAATCGTCTTTCGTACGTGGTAATATCAAATCCTTGGGTTCGTAACCCTCTAAGTTCTGTCTTGAGCTTATTGACCTCGGTTCTGGGACGGTACTTCTCGTTCATCAAGTGCTTGAATGCTGACCACGGTAGTGCGTACGCATCATCTTGTCCCACTTGCTCTAGATAGGTATTCCACCATGTTAACGCAGAACCTGTGAAGGTATGCGTAGCGTACTTCACTTTGTCCTCTTCAGTACACTTACTTATGGCAAACACCGATTCAACCTTCTCGGTCCACCGTTTCAATCCGATCGGTCCTTCGGTTCCATCAAATTCCAAAGGTTTGCAGGCAGTGAATTCTTTGTAGGTGCATCCTACACGATTTCCTGTACTGCTAGATCCAAGGTTATTGTTGGTATGTAGCGCAGCCTGTACTGCGGCTATGTTTGAAGCTAGAAAAGTACGGAATTCCTCTTCATTCATATTCACGGTGTGTCGAGTAGTCGGTGCCATTTCCTTCAAAATAGTTAAATGGAACAAGTTAATCATACAGAATATTAAGAGTAGTTAATAGTATTTCGTAGCATAATATGAACTCATTTATAAAAGCTTTTTCTTCATATTAGCGTTTTATAAGTTTAAATTCGGGTAGTACCTACCCGTTAAGTTCATACTTAGTAGCTAATATACAATTCAACTACTACAATTCTATATGAAAAACTGATTGTAATAATATTTCGCGTTCAAACTTTTATACAATATTTTACAAACTTACAATACCGCTTATTTTACATAAAGCATGAAATATAGCACACAATAACTTTGTTACAAGATAGTTGTGAAGACAATTCTAGCTAGTACACAAGTCGTTCGGCAAAGGCAATAAAGACACGTAATTCATACGTCCAGAAACAAGTCATGCATTCTGGTTTTACTAGGACTACTTCCCATCCTTGGTCTTGTGCAACATAACCGTTATGGCCGTTGATAAGACAGCGTGTTGTAACGTCATCAAAGGGACGAGGGTTACGTAATGTCCAACAGTCCTGTAATAATCTAAAAACCTCATTTCTTACCCCAATTACCGACTCCGTCACTTGTGGAAACGTTTTGTTTAATAGTTGTAGCCCGATGTTCTTGTTCTCACTTTGGTGAGAAGCGAACATTACTAATCCGTAAGCATAACATGCTTCTTTATGTTGCATGTTAGCTGCTTTTTCTAAATCACGAAGTCCAATATTCGGATATATTGAGTCAAAATAATTTCTTAACCCGTTGCGTAAAATAGCATTTGGGTTCCCCGCAATATATGCGTCAAAGTAAACACATCGTAACTTATGGGTTTCCCAATGTGATATCCCCCATCTTTCAAACGAAAGTCTCTTATAAACCAAGACATTCTTGGAACGTTCTTCGAATGTCTTACAAACTGATCTCGCCTTAAATAGTTGTGCCGAAGAATTCTGGCCGACTCTAGACAAGATTTCATCAATCATGTCTCCGGGTAGGTCTCTTAAAATATTGGGTTGTCTATCCATTTTGTGTTTTTAAACTGTAAAATAGACAAGAGTTAGTTTCATAAAAAAATACTTATTAATACAAGCAATTTTTACATATATCATAAAGCATAAGAACACTATATTACATATATTACACCACACGAATACAACTATCTTATTCCGACTCGCTCGTTTCTTCTTCTTCAGTTTTGGTTCGTTTTGCCAAGTTTCTAGGGATATATGATGTTCCCCTAATACGAGCCGTCGTTGTCCACATTGGTTTAGAAAAACCTGGTGGTTTAGAGGTTCCCGGGTCATTGTTACAACTTAAGGACTTCGGGGGTTGACGATACATATAAAGTTCATCGGGGTTGGAATTAGATTTCTCTATTTTTATGCCCTTTCCCTTATTATTTTCTTTTGCCTTTTTAAATTCAGTTGGGGTAATTTCTATAACATCATCGGAATTTTCGTCGGAATCCGATTCATCGGAGAATTGATAATCCTCCCAATATTTTGCTTCCTTGGCGGAAACACCATTGACCATAATTAACTTTGGTCGGTTGGTTGAGGATTTTCTTTTACTTAACCGTTTTATTATTTCCCCCACCGGTTCTATTTCTTCATCCGGTTCCGATTCTTCTTCCGGTTCCGATTCTTCTTCCGGTTCCGACTCTTCTTCCGGTTCCTCTTCGGGAACTTGTGAATCAGTCCACAAATCATTCCAATTTACATTTGACTCTTCATTATTATTAGGTGAGTCAATGGGACTTGTTCTAGAGGTAGACATCTATCACATAATATCAAACACGTTAAGAGATTAATATATCACATAATATTCATATGTTAAAAATATATAGTTTCCAACAAAAATGTTAAGCAATCATTTTTAAAGAAAACACGGTCGAAGTCCAGACTCACTAATGCATCCTAACAAACTCGATAAGACACACTAATGCAAATTTTCTGGTTCTCTAAGACCAACGCTCGGATACCAACTGAAATGTCCCGTTCTTATTGATTAAAAACGTTCCACATTAATTGATTTCGTTGCGAGGTTTTGACCTCTATATGAGACGTTTTTCAAAGACTGCATTCATTTTAAAACAAACCATAACCTTTATTTCATCAATAAAGGTTTAAAAAGCTTTACGTAGATTATCAAATAATGATAATCTAAAATATCCTGTTTACACACGACCATTACATAATGGTTTACAATACAAATATGTTACAACAAAATAAGTTTCTTGAATGCAGTTTTTACACAATATCATACAAGCATGGACTCCAAATCTCGTCCTTATTTAAGTATGCGACAGCGGAAGCTCTTAATAATCACCTGAGAATAAACATGCTTAAAACGTCAACAAAAATGTTGGTGAGTTATAGGTTTAACCTATATATATCAAATCATAATAATAGACCACAAGATTTCATATTTCAATACACATCCCATACATAGAGATAAAAATCATTCATATGGTGAACACCTGGTAACCGACAATAACAAGATGCATATATAAGAATATCCCCATCATTCCGGGACACCCTTCGGATATGATATAAATTTCGAAGTACTAAAGCATCCGGTACTTTGGATGGGGTTTGTTAGGCCCAATAGATCTATCTTTAGGATTCGCGTCAATTAGGGTGTCTGTTCCCTAATTCTTAGATTACCAGACTTAATAAAAAGGGGCATATTCGATTTTGATAATTCAACCATAGAATGTAATTTCACGTACTTGTGTCTATTTTGTAAATCATTTATAAAACCTGCATGTATTCTCATCCCAAAAATATTAGATTTTAAAAGTGGGACTATAACTCACTTTCACAGATTTTTACTTCGTCGGGAAGTAAGACTTGGCCACTGGTTGATTCACGAACCTATAACAATATATACATATATATCAAAGTATGTTCAAAATATATTTACAACACTTTTAATATATTTTTGATGTTTTAAGTTTATTAAGTCAGCTGTCCTCGTTAGTAACCTACAACTAGTTGTCCACAGTTAGGTGTACAGAAATAAATCGATAAATATTATCTTGAATCAATCCACGACCCAGTGTATACGTATCTCAGTATTGATCACAACTCAAACTATATATATTTTGGAATCAACCTCAACCCTGTATAGCTAACTCCAACATTCACATATAGAGTGTCTATGGTTGTTCCGAAATATATATAGATGTGTCGACATGATAGGTCGAAACATTGTATACGTGTCTATGGTATCTCAAGATTACATAATATACAATACAAGTTGATTAAGTTATGGTTGGAATAGATTTGTTACCAATTTTCACGTAGCTAAAATGAGAAAAATTATCCAATCTTGTTTTACCCATAACTTCTTCATTTTAAATCCGTTTTGAGTGAATCAAATTGCTATGATTTCATATTGAACTCTATTTTATGAATCTAAACAGAAAAAGTATAGGTTTATAGTCGGAAAAATAAGTTACAAGTCGTTTTTGTAAAGGTAGTCATTTCAGTCGAAAGAACGACGTCTAGATGACCATTTTAGAAAACATACTTCCACTTTGAGTTTAACCATAATTTTTGGATATAGTTTCATGTTCATAATAAAAATCATTTTCTCAGAATAACAACTTTTAAATCAAAGTTTATCATAGTTTTTAATTAACTAACCCAAAACAGCCCGCGGTGTTACTACGACGGCGTAAATCCGGTTTTACGGTGTTTTTCGTGTTTCCAGGTTTTAAATCATTAAGTTAGCATATCATATAGATATAGAACATGTGTTTAGTTGATTTTAAAAGTCAAGTTAGAAGGATTAATTTTTGTTTGCGAACAAGTTTAGAATTAACTAAACTATGTTCTAGTGATTACAAGTTTAAACCTTCGAATAAGATAGCTTTATATGTATGAATTGAATGATGTTATGAACATCATTACTACCTTAAGTTCCTTGGATAAACCTACTGGAAAAGAGAAAAATGGATCTAGCTTCAATGGATCCTTGGATGGCTCGAAGTTCTTGAAGCAGAATCATGACACGAAAACAAGTTCAAGTAAGATCATCACTTGAAATAAGATTGTTATAGTTATAGAAATTGAACCAAAGTTTGAATATGATTATTACCTTGTATTAGAATGATAACCTACTGTAAGAAACAAAGATTTCTTGAGGTTGGATGATCACCTTACAAGATTGGAAGTGAGCTAGCAAACTTGAAAGTATTCTTGATTTTATTAAACTAGAACTTTTGGAATTTATGAAGAACACTTAGAACTTGAAGATAGAACTTGAGAGAGATCAATTAGATGAAGAAAATTGAAGAATGAAAGTGTTTGTAGGTGTTTTTGGTCGTTGGTGTATGGATTAGATATAAAGGATATGTAATTTTGTTTTCATGTAAATAAGTCATGAATGATTACTCATATTTTTGTAATTTTATGAGATATTTCATGCTAGTTGCCAAATGATGGTTCCCACATGTGTTAGGTGACTCACATGGGCTGATAAGAGCTGATCATTGGAGTGTATATACCAATAGTACATACATCTAAAAGCTGTGTATTGTACGAGTACGAATACGGGTGCATACGAGTAGAATTGTTGATGAAACTGAACGAGGATGTAATTGTAAGCATTTTTGTTAAGTAGAAGTATTTTGATAAGTGTATTGAAGTCTTTCAAAAGTGTATAAATACATATTAAAACACTACATGTATATACATTTTAACTGAGTCGTTAAGTCATCGTTAGTCGTTACATGTAAGTGTTGTTTTGAAACCTTTAGGTTAACGATCTTGTTAAATGTTGTTAACTCAATGTTTATAATATCAAATGAGATTTTAAATTATTATATTATCATGATATTATCATGTATGAATATCTCTTAATATGATATATATACATTAAATGTCTTTACAACGATAATCGTTACATATATGTCTCGTTTAAAAATCATTAAGTTAGTAGTCTTGTTTTTACATATGTAGTTCATTGTTAATATACTTTATGATATGTTTTCTTATCATAGTATCATGTTAACTATATATATATATCCATATATATGTCATCATATAGTTTTTACAAGTTTTAACGTTCGTGAATCACCGATCAACTTGGGTGGTCAATTGTCTATATGAAACATATTTCAATTAATCAAGTCTTAACAAGTTTGATTGCTTAACATGTTGGAAACATTTAATTATGTAAATATCAATCTCAGTTAATATATATAAACATGGAAAAGTTCGGGTCACTACAGTGTCACTTTTATATTGTTAGAATCATTAATATATGATGATTTAATGATACATCTAACATGCTTTTAACACCGGGGCGAAATCGTAATTCAGCAAAATGGTCAATGATTCAAAGGTCGTGACTTATTGTTTAGGTACAACAAATCACGCGATGTTTGACCATAAGTAACGTAATGATAAACATATCAATGCTACCTTTGATCATATGGAGCGTGTGAGCGATCACGTGTTTTTCAATGCAGTGATGGAAATATATACTTCAGCCTTTACTGGCTCAAGGTGTGGGGAAATTTTCAGATGTGATTAGGGTGTGTTTAGCTTAAGCCGCAGGCTGCGAGAAAATGGAAAAACTTCAGGTGGTGTATCTAACCCTAGATTTTGAATTGTCGGTGATTGATACTTATTTGGGTATGAAATCATTACTCGCATGGTGCCAAGTAATGAATGCATGAGTGCGAAAAGTTTTCATTGGCTATGATATTCAAAATATACTTATTGGAAGGTCCTATTCTTCATGGGGTTATGCTCATAATAGTGAATGTGGTGTTTATAATATCGTCGTTTGAAAATTCAAATGAAATCCTTTCAGGTGGTTGTCACTTATCTTCAATGGGTTTATGAAAATCTACACCAGGAACGTAATTACAACAGGAGGCATGCTTTGAAGAAATTTTGGGGGTGTTACATTAGGTCACTTAAGAATATGCATCCTTCTTTCCAGTGAAGGAGCGTGAATATTAAGCGTCAAAGATAAAGAGATGGGTTGTTTAAGAAAGAATGCAAAGTTTTTACAACATTTATGGTATATGAGGCATTGTTAGTCTACTAATGGATATGAGATAGATTGGTTGAAAAGAGCTCTTCATAGAGCTACAAATCAGATGACGATTACCCTTCAAGTAATATCAATGAGATTTTCGAATGAATGGCTTGGAAATCTTTCTTTGATTCACTTTCTATTCCATATGTCATGATATTGGAATTTCTATATGAATTACTGTTATATAATCACGTTGGCCAAGCGTCATTATATTTCACTAATTCACATTTCCACTTCAATATCACCTCATAAGTTCAAGACACATGATTCAAACTACAAAATTTTATCTATTAGAAAACTTCCTAAAGGCTTAAAACTTAATTGACGTTTTGCAGAATCCATAATCTAAAACGTTTTCCCAACGCACTAAGGATAGCACGGAGAGAATCTTCACGAGTTAAGAATAACATTTTCTGGTTCACAAACCAAGGCACCACGGTACGTATTATAACAATAATGTTATGTACATGACCGTAATAGATGACATGGAAACGTCTCGAAATTCAGAAGCCATAAATGATATCCTTAGGAAAGGAAACAGGGTATTGAGAGGGTTGCTAAGAAAAGATATAAGGGCAAGATAAAAAGAAACATATATTAAGGAAACACTAAAAATTAAGTCATGAATATGAACAAGTAAATGAACTTAAGCTAAGCCAGGAAAGGTTATAGTCCTATAGATTGCTAAGGCACCTAACTAACACATAAGGCACACATAAAATGCAATCCTGGTTCTCTATAATAACCTAGCTCTGATTCCACTCTGTCATACCCCCAAATAGGGCCGGGGTAAATATGACTTCACAATATCACAACACAAGTATATATATAAGCGAGAATGACCCTAAATGAGACGTTTTTAATCAAAACCAATGTATTTAAATCAGCGTAATTAAATAGTCATTACAAATGTAAATCCAAAATGTAAATGTAATCTTAAATGTTTTATGCAATAATATGAATACAAAAATGCGGACTCCAAAAGCAGCAAAGTCCAAATAGCAAACAATCTCTAGCAAGCTTCACCTGAGACAAAACATGCTTAAAGTGTCAACCAAAAATGGTTGAGTGAACAACATAGGTTTATAATTGATTTTATACCACAAGATTTAGTTATCAAAAGTAGTGTTGAAGTTATGATATCGAAACTAAACAAAGTTACCCCAGGACACCTTGAACTGTCAGTGTCGTTTTAATCATTATTATGTAACCAAAGACCAACGGTCAACTGGTTATAGACGTCGCTCTCAATAGGCCTACTTACAATAACTAAGTCTGCATTTGTACGTAGTAATTAACGATATCATGGCAAGGATTTAGCATGAATCAAAGCATGTCAGCACAGTTAAACAGTTTTCGCGTACTTGTGTCCAAGCTTAAAATAGTTTGAAAGCAAGCATGTGTCTCACCCCAAAATTTCAAAATAAGTAATAGAGAAAGTTAAAAAGTGGGGCTATGAAGTTCACCTTAGTAGCAAGTAAGTTATTCCACGCAAAGAAGAATGAACGGAGAATGTGATCGTAGATCTCAACCTAGAGATATAATCTTTGATTAGTTAATGTCTAACAGACATAAAGTTTGTTTATTAATATAGCAAATATATTAACAGTGACGGTTTTCGAGAAAAGTTTCTATTTTTCAAAAGTTTTAATTTTTGGAAAACTACTATTTATGGAAAGCTTCCACTTATAGTAAGTTTCTAAATTTAGTATGTTTGGGTTATAATTCTTCACAAAGATATTGTACAATCTTGTCCAAACTTCGTTGCTATCATGCAAGTCACTCGAATGATCTGTTGTTACCGGCCGCCCAGGATTCTTGACTAGAATCCAAGTCATGGCATTCGAAATCCACTAGCGGTTCCCATAAGGCAACAAAGACCATCCTAGGCCACAAGTAGCGGTGATGTTTTTAGACTTTGTACGTTATCTTTAATTAAAACCTTCACATTATAGGTGTGTACAAACAACGA
Source organism: Rutidosis leptorrhynchoides (assembly GCF_046630445.1). NCBI lineage: Eukaryota > Viridiplantae > Streptophyta > Magnoliopsida > Asterales > Asteraceae > Rutidosis > Rutidosis leptorrhynchoides. The sequence continues at coordinate 562,856,834 of NC_092335.1, forward strand.
ATTATTAATGTACTTCATAATTATATATAGGTGATAATATAACTTAGTGTGATTAAGGTGTTACCATATAGATAGGTTTACAAATCATAGTAATAATATTATTATTCTTTAATTAATCAACCATTATGTAATCCTATCATTACATGTGTTATATATATAGAGTATATATATGTAATATGTAGGTATATATATATATATATATATATATATATATATATATATATATATATATATATATATATATATATATATATATATATATCTTATTATTGTATTATATGTATATGTTTATATCTATATTATATGTATTTATCATATATATGTTACATATACATAAGTGTAAAGGTGGTACATATATCTATACTATAACTTATCAACTTATAATTACCTATAATATATGTATATGTATATATATATATATATATATATATATATACATGATCATACATACACACACACGTACATATACATACATTCATACACATACATATACACACATGTATATATATACATATATACACATGAGTATATCTACTACATATACGTGTACATACGTACGCATGCATGCATGCATGCACGTACATTATTATCAATATTACTTACCTTATTCATAAACGTAAACATCTAACTATTATCATCTAGTTTATCTTATAACTTTTATCATAATCATAACCTAATAACTTATTAGTCATCATTAACCCATTAATCATTAACACATAAAATCATAATCATTTTAATCACAATACAAAAACCTATTCAAGTTTATAAATCCCTTATCATATTACTTATTCAATATTAATCATCTTAATCATACAATTTAATCCATATTCATTAATCCATAAACTTTTAATCATCACACTTAACCTTATAAATTTATTCATGTTCATAATCTTTAACTTACTAGTTTTATGATCATCATAACTTCTTAAACCTTTAATCACCATTTACAATAATATTCATAATTCATAATCATCATTTTATCCATAATCTTTTAACATTACCATTATACATAAATTTCATAATACTTATTCATATCTTTTAATCTTGTTCATCATACATAATCTTTAATTAACTTCAAAAAAACAAGATCAATATTAACAACCTAAAACATTAAAAGCAAAAGATTAAGAAAGTATGATTAAGCTAGGATTTAGGTATACCTCAACAAAGATTAGAATTAAGAAAAAGATGATGATTATGGAGTGAAACAGGAGCAAAATTCCAGCAGCTAATCACGACCCAAACAAGTGCTTCTTGGACTATTTTGTCACGCACACAAGCAGGAAAATAGGCAGCAAAAGAAGTCTACTTTAGGGGCTGTCTTGGGTCATAATTAGCAGCAGAAAAACAGGCGTTTGAGTGGCGATTTGACAGCAGAAAAACTGATGTAGGTGGCGGTGGTGATGGCTGCAAAAATGCAGCTGCAAGTGGCCTGTTTTTGGACCGAAAAAGGTGGCGAATGGGCTGCTAAAATGCAGCAGGAAGTGGCAACAGGAGGGTGGTTGTTGGAGATCGATTGATGGCTGTTTATGATCACGAATTGCAGCAGGAACAAGGGCTGTTGGGTGGTCGAAAAATATAGCAGAACAGGCAGGAACACAGCTCGATTTATGGGCTGTTTTGGCATCAACTTGGAGGGCTGCTACAGCAGCAAAGTTTGGCGACTTAAGGCTGTTTTGGATGGTGGTTTGGAGCAATTTTTGGTCGATTGTGTTGGGGATTTTGATGGAAAAAAAACTGCCGAACAAATGGAGAACAAGGAGAGGGTTTTTATGGTTTTAATTTGTGAGGCAAAATATGAGAGAACAAAAAGGCTTTTTATAGGAGATGAACAAGTGTTGTAATCACATTAGGATTACTAGGAGATGACTTGATGATCAAGGATTAAGGTGGAAGTGTTAGGATTAGATTAGGATTAGTAATTACTTGGTAATTAAGTTTTTTTTTTTAACATGGCAGACTTCCTTCATTCCCAAATTAATTCATTTTTTTTTTGCTGTATGTATTTGTACATATATAATTTGTATTTTTTTTAGTTAATGTATGTGACAACCCGGAAATTTCCAACCAAATTTAAACTTTAATCTTTATATGTTTCCGACACGATAAGCAATATTTGTTAAGTTAAATTTAAAGAATTTTAAACTATGTTCATACATTCATTCAACCTCGACCAAGTTTCAACGATTCACGAACCATTAAATGAATATGATTATATATGTATATGTGTATATATATTATAACTTGAAACGTAAACAAAATATTAGATTAAATACTTTACATGATTGTATCTGTTTCAAAATGTTTATCAATGGAATTAGAAGATAAGATCAAATGATTGAATTATCAGATATATTGAATTATGATTACAAGTCTCTGTTGAAAGGCCCACGTTGATTTGAGAAATCTTTCCATTTTAACAATATTCGGAAAATGGTAAAGTGATTTATAAATAAGAACAAATTGTCAATCATTGAGAACTAGACATAGGATAGTGGAAGATTGAATCTCATAAAGACTCGATTGATCTATTTAGTTTCAAACGTACAAAAACGTTTTCAGTTTAAAAATAACTTTATTATTAAAACATATATAACTTTTATAAATATCTAGAACCACTTCTGACAACTCATTACTTAACTAGAATGATAAAGATAACGATATTTATATTTTATTTTATTAAATATATATAACGATTTAAATTAATATTATATATATTTATACGCGTATTATACGTACATAGTTTTATACTTTCACTATACTTAAACTTTACCTTTACTTTATTTTTACTTTACTTTAACTTTAATAATTCACTTTAATAATTCATACTTTAATAATTTACTTTAATAATTCATACTTTTATAATTTACTTTAATAATTCATACTTTAATAATTCACTTTAATAATTCATACTTTAATAATTCACTTTAATAATTCATACTTTAATAATTCACTTTAATAATTTATACTTTAATAATTCAAAAATCTATTATAAATAGAATTCAATAGGTTTCATTATTTCATAGAAACTTGAAAATATTTTTCTCTAAACTCTCTCAATCGATTTACATATATATATTTACTCCGTATTATTTCAAGATATTATTAGTATACATAAAATATTACGACGGAGTGCTGTCCGAGTGATTTCGAAATTGTTTTTAGAGTAGGATAGGATTAAGGAAATTATGGGTTATAGCTATGGAGGTGATTGAGTATGGTTCATGGGTATGCTCGTGAGGTCAATATAGTGTTTATCATTTCCGTTGCGTCTACGTACCTTTCCTGCAATATTGAATCTCAATATTGATACGTGAGTACTCATAATTTAACTTTTAAATACTAATAGTGTATCCCTGACTAGTGCTCGAGTATTTAGGATTATGCATGCTTGTACTTTTGATATTGCCCTTAGACAGGTTAGGTTGAATCTTGAATTAGTTACACTTGTGGTTGAGATAAGGTATAAGATATGCATGTCCTTGGAAAGCTAGCGAAAAATTAAGAACTTTTCCTTTAGATATCGAATGGTTTCGATGAACGGATTAGATGTTATAATCAATTGAATTTTCGATATTTTTATTAAAAATGATTATTTTTATCGTCGTTTTTATCGTCATTCTAGTTTTATCTTATTATTATCATTATTATTATTATCTTTATCAATAAAAGGGATTTATCATTAAAAATTGTTATTTTTTTTATTATTACTATCGTTATTATCGTTAAAGTTATAATTAGTATTATTATTATTATCCAATTATTATTATTATTAGTATTATTATGATTATTATCATTATTAATATATATATCATTATTTAAAAATGGTTATTGTTATTGTTATTATTATTATTACTATATTATCATTAAGATAATTATTAGTATTATCGTTAATAATGTTATAGTAACTATCATTATTAATATTAGTGTAATTAAAACAAATATTTGTAACACCTAATTATTTTGATTACTATTATTATCATTATTATAAACACGATATAAAAGACGATTAAAAGCTATTAAACGAAACTATTAGGAAATAATGAGTAAGAGTATCGTGATGAAATTAAAATATTATAAGATATTGATTTAGATAAAATTATCGTTCTTATTATTTTTTATCATTACTATTATTATTAAAAGTATCATTAGTATTAAAACTATCATTTTAACAAAAATTATCATTTTAATAGAAATGTCATTGTTACTATAAAATATCATTATTGTTATTATTTTAAATAGAATTATTATTTTAAAGATAATATTAAAAATTATCGTAAATATTAAAGTTATCATAATTAGAATTATCGTTTTATCATAATGTCATCTTAGTAATTATAAATATTGATATTTTTATAATAATAATTATTATTAAAAAATAATACAACTTTTACTTACTATCATTATAGATATTATTTTATCAAATAAATATGTGATACAAACATATTTTACTACGTGTAATAACTTACTTTAATAATACCTATCATATTATCTTTATGATATTAAATGAACCCTATAAATTTTATTACTTAATATATATAAAAGTATATTTTATTATATAAATTTAATATAAAATTTTATTTATTAATAAATAAATTATATTATTTACTCTAATAAATCTTTTAAAAATATTTAAAAAAATAAAATGACGATATTTAAACTATATATTAATCATGTATAGATTTTTGGAAATTATTTTGAGTCAAATTTACTTTTGTTGACTTTTGCATATTAGTCTCGAGCATTAGGATTGTGGTACACTATGACTTGACCTAATTTGTCAGACAAATATTGACCAACACATAAATATATATAATTAATTTAGGTTCGTGAATCCGAGGCCAACCTTGCACTTGTTCAATGACGTTATATGTATTTTTACTACGAAATACAGTATGGTGAGTTTCATTTACCTTTTTACCCTTTATATTTTTGGGACTGAGAATACATGCGCTTTTATAAATGTTTGACGAAATAGACACAAGTAATTGAAACTACATTCTATGGTTGAATTATCGAAATCGAATATGCCCCTTTTTATTAAAGTCTGGTAATCTAAGAATTAGGGAACAGACACCCTAATTGACGCGAATCCTAAAGATAGATCTATTGGGCCTAACAAACCCCATCCAAAGTACCGGATGCTTTAGTACTTCGAAATTTATATCATGTCCGAAGGAGGATCCCGGAATGATAGGGGATATTCTTATATGTATCTAGTTAATGTCGGTTACCAGGTGTTCACCATATGAATGATTATTTTTGTCTCTATGCATGGGACGTATATTTATGAGAACTGGAAATGAAATTCTTGTGGTCTATTAAAATGATGGAAATAAATGATTATGATAAACTAATGAACTCACCAACCTTTTGGTTGACACTTTAAAGCATGTTTATTCTCAGGTGTTAAAGAAATCTTTCGCTGTGCATATGCTCATTTTAAAGATATTACTTGGAGTCTTTCATAGCATATTTCGAAGAACGTTGCATTCGAGTCATTGAGTTCATCAAAGATTATTATTAAATCAATTTATAGTTGGATAGTGGATATTATGAAATGGTATGCATGCCTGTCAATTTTCGATGTAAAGAAAGTTTGTCTTTTAAAAATGAATACAATGTTTGTAAAATGTATCATATAGAGGTCAAATACCTCGCAATGTAATCAACTATTGTGAATTGTTTATAATGTATATGAACGGGTCCTTTCAGTTGGTATCAGAGCGGTGGTCTTAGCGAACCAGGTCTGCATTAGTGTGTCTAACTGATAAGTCGATAGGATGCATTAGTGAGTCTGGACTTCGACCGTGTCTGCATGTCAAAAGTTTTGCTTATCATTTTGTGTCGAAAATTATCTACTTATCATCCTCAGGAAATTACCTGCTTATCATTTCTAGTCTAAGACATGTTTTGCTGCATTGATTGCATGAATAGTGTATAGACAAAAATTCATATCTTAGCATATCTGCTAAATCATATCTTATCGTATCTGTTACTTTAAACTTTGCCTGACATATCCCGCAAAGTCCTCCGTAATCTACGAAATCTTTTGATCTCTATATAATTAGAATACCATCCGTTAGCCAAAATCATTTCATATCAAAAAAAAAATCCTTTATCCAATCATACGAAATGGAATTCATCATCAATTCAAGTCACTCAGATTCCGAAATGGAATCCCATTCAAGCTCCGAAAGCAGTGTGACCGGAATAGATCAACCAATCAGTCATCACCTATTCTGGATGAATTGGAGATGGGTTCGTAGCCTCCTCAATCATTGGAGACAAGAAGAAAGTGATCCCTTCCATCCACCACATTTCCCTATTGACGAAGAACCTGAAGCACTTACCGGCGAACCTGTCCGAAACACCATTTTCTCGCTCATTTCCAGAGTATCTCGTCACGATTATATATTACATCAAATTTTAGATTTTATTTATCCGCTCGTCCGAACCGACAATCACACCGGTGTAATAGAAGAAGTCAACGAGCTTCGCGCTCGGGTAGTGGCTTTGGAGAATATGGTGCAGAGATTATAAACACCAGCAGCAGCATCAGCAGCATAACCAGTACCACCATCATCAACACCAACAGTACCATTACCACCTTCAACCACAACCGCGTCGTAAACCTCAACTTCACAATGTGTCCCACGAGCATCAACGTCATACACGCCATAGATACCAAGGAGTACCAACAACAATAACTGACGAAGTATTAATTCATAACTTCAATGGAGAAACATTTCCGCGGTGATTATGTAATCTCTAAAGTCTTAGAGATTATCTAATCTAGCCCTAACCATAAATCAGTTAAGCGAACCAAAATGATAGAAGGAAGAGTAGAAACCCTGACAAAAATGGTGTGTGATTAACAAGCTAAACTTGCTTTACCAACAACATCAACAGTACCGTCAGCGTTACCAGCATCGTTAGTACAGTCAACATCCGAATCAACAACACTGATAACATCACAAACTCCATCAGTTCAAGAATCACTGTGGACATTATTACGAATCAATAACGTGTATATTATATCAACGAGTTATGAAGAATTAACTCATTCCCTCTGAAGAAATTATATGTATATTATATATATATATATATATATATATATATATATATATATATATATATATATATATATATATATATATATATATATATATATATATATTTTGAAATAAATCTTTCCATGCTAAGCTATTGTGTGTGAATCTTAACTACTCGGTTAATTCATATTACAAATATGCAATAATGTACGTCCTTCGGCTGCAACTTAACCAGCGTTAACTACAATCTCTGTCGCAATTCAACAAATTCCAATTCATAATAAATCAAGTATATATTTGATTTTACACTTTCATCATCGATGTACCCGAAACTTTTCAGATAACATCATTCGTACTTTGCGAAATTCACAAGAATTCCACGAACCGAACATCATACATCAACGAATAACGAAGTATTGATTCATAATTTCAATGTCATTAAAGAAATACTGCGTAAAAGTTATGTACTTTTTAAAGCCTTTAGGGATTATTCAATTCTAGTTTCAGCCGTAAATCTAATGAGTTTAATTTAACATTAACTCATTAAATCTATGTTACATCTGAAGAAAATATACATATATATATTTTCATAAAGACTGTAATAAAATTCTTTTGTACAAAATATTAATTGTGAAATTTTTTTTTAACGGGTAGGTAATACCTGAGAGATATATAAATTCACAATTAATATGTTACATTCTTCGAATCTGATTCAGCAAATCATCCATTATACTCCCTACTTTCACAACAATATACATTCTTTTATAGAAATCAAAACAACCATACTCATTCAAAATTTAATTACATATTCTGATTTTGAAATCACAAAATTCAACTTGAGATATGACCAAAATCATCACTCTTAGATCCTTACATCTTTCACAAGCTATATTTTGACTTCAAAATTGTGTTAGAACATCAAATGTATGTTAACGATTACAATCTGTGTTCAAACCCTTCAAAAATTTCTGAAGACACTTCGAATGATGAGCAATCAAGATGATGATCCAACCACATGTTACCCACAGTTATGTACCCGAAAAACTCTTGAAACCAAAGTAAAAGTTTAAACAACGTATCCGCGTCAGATTCTTTGGCATTTATTAGCAAAAATAACTTTGCGACTCCTATTCAAAGTAGCCAGTTTTGTCACAACTCCAGCAAGTCAACTACGACTTTTCAGTTAGACTAACCTTATTATAACCTTAAGATATACACCATCGTTACCAGGGAACCTTTTACATTCCACCACATTATTAGCAGATGTACCAACAACTTCATTACCCTTTGACTTTAGCCTCTCCAAAAAGTCATTAAAATTATTCATTGAAACCCCATCATTTACTCATTCGCATCTTGTAATGAGAATTGCCATACGAATCATTGGAAATTAGCAATCAGTATTTTGAAATCTCGCAGCATGTCTACGCCAATAGTTATATGTGTATATATAACGTCTATCTTCTGGACTTAATTGGAATGTGAAGTTTCTGAAAAACACTCCGAACTATGAATTGGTTTTCCGAAAATGGAAAAAATGCTGATGAAGCAGCAAAAACTATAAACGACTTTAAACGGTAAAAGCTGGATGATAATGATGAAGTGTGCTGGCAAAGCACAGAAAAAGAGAAGTTTTGGAACTGGAAAACGGATTGAGCAAAGTAGGAAGGAGGCTGTGGACAAATTACAAAGACTGAACCTGACTTCAAAGAATCCAAATGATTCAGTACCTGCTGAAGTCATTAACGAATACCTTGCTCCTGACTCTAAACCCCTGCGGACAATATTCTTCATCATCCTCTGATATTAGAAATTCTAAAATATGATCATATCTTTCATTAAAATATCCTCCATATTTCTGAAGATATTTTCATAATTTTTCTTATTTGAAATCATTTACCTCTTCGCGCTATCTGTATTACATCATAAAAGAAACTATTTTAGTTTCTAAATTCTGAAACATTCAAGTTTAAAATAGAAATATTTTGAAGTAGTGTTGGGAACTGAAGCATGAATTAGTATAATATAATGACACTTGATCAATGTGATTATATTACAGTAAGTCATGCTGAGTTTCTAAATGGAACGTGATGATTCACAGATCATAACATCATCACGTGCCATGTTATACGACTCTTGTATTCTATTTAACCACTAAAATATCAAGAAAATATTTCTTGATGATTCGGCATTTTCCAGGGTATTCTAGTAATTTGACAAGTCAAGATCGTGCCATCACAATTTCCTTCCTAGAACATTAACAATGTTCATTCTGAAATTCATATCTGTGAATTCTAGACCATTACAAGCGGTGCTTAATCGCAAGAAGAAGAAACGAAAGGACAAAACTCCGAAATAGAAATTGGGGTATAAATTGCAGCAAATAAAAGAGAGCATTAACTGTGAATGATAATGATTATAGAAGACAGAAGCAGAGACTTTGAAATATAAGGGAACATATAAAGCCCAACGACAAACCAGAAATTATAAACCATATATATCGATGCATATAGCAATATAAAGACACGGGAGAACTAGAAACACTATAAACCCAAGAGTATAGTAGAAGTAAATAGATTCTTCTGGCGGTAGATGAAAAAGAAGAATGACCGATATGAAAGTTAGAAGTATATCAAGAATCAGAACTGGATGGAGCATATTGATGAATACTTTAAAATATGAGTTGAGGGGGAAAGAATAGTGTGATGACCCAGAAATTTCTGACCAAATTTAAACTTAATCTTTATATCGTTTCGACATGATAAGCAAAGTCTATTAAATTGAATTCCAAAATCTTTAAACTATTTTATGAAATCATTTGACCTTCGACTGCTCTCGAAGATTCACGAACAATTAATTCTAAATAGATATGTGTGTATGTATATATAAATAATAATTTGAAATATAATTTGATGTATTATATGTTGTCGATTAAAAAATTAATAAAATAAAAATAGGATATTATAATAATTATTATTTAAAATATACCTCTATATATAAATAAAGTATATTAAGATAAATATTAAATGATTGTAATACTCGTTTGATGTTTCGATTGATATTAAGCAAGTTAAATTCAAACTTATATGATTTTAAAATAAAAGGTGAGTCGAAAATGAGTTATATAAGTTATAGGCTTATTAAAAGTATATTTAGGATCTAATTATTTAATTTTAAGAATTTTTATATTTTTCCCATAAATGAGAGGGACCGTTGATGTAATTTTTATTTATTAAATTAATGACCGAATTTTATACCATAATGAACAAAATAAATAAAGCTATTTAATTTAAAAATTTGGGATTTTTTTTTCTAAAGACTTTTATCCGCCACTGATCAACAACGGAGTACGAAATATTATCCGTTAAAATTGTCGGCAGTCTACAATCAATTAAATGTCACGGATTCTAATTACTGTTGTTGATATGTGTTGATTGAAACAATTAAATATTAATTGAATATGATGTATGTGGTAATCTATTACTTGTCAATTCTCTATATGTACAATAAAGGTAGATATAATATGAACATAATACAACTGGCAACCTAGTGTCTCTTATGATTAATGTGGAATCACTTTACATATTACTTTAACCACTATATCTCGTTCACTCATATAGATGCATACATATATGCATATATGCATATATATATATATATATATATATATATATATATATATATATATATATATATATATATATATATATATATATATATATATATATATATATATATATATATATATATATATATATATATATATATATATATATATATATATATATATATATATATATATATATATATATATATATATATATATATATAGAGAATATGATTTGAGCAACCAATAACACCATCCTTATTTGAGAAGCTCGACACCTTCACCCGTCACACTACACTCACCCAATAACCACCACAATCCACTAACTTAACTATCATTTTTCTTGCCATGGTTCCTATCCAAAGACCACAACTCGAAACCATCATGGAAGCCATCATCATCTTCACCCTTCGAAATAAACACCAACATAATATACTTGCAATCGAATAATCGAAACAAACCACCAAGCCAAGCTACAAACCATCGAAAGCACATGATATCTATCATTCGACCACCTTAATTGCCATCATGAATCACCAATTGTTACCACCACTGTCACCCTTTAAAAGATTAATGCAACTCGTCTGTTTGGGTCGCTATATAACCACCTTGGTTACCATGTCCCGACTACCATGAAAACCCACTTGGAGTTACTACTCACTACCACCAACAATCTACAGTAATCAACTCTCACCATTACTTTTCTTCTTTCTTCTTGAAACCAAATACTATGAACAACCATGAACCATTCTCATTTATTTTGTGCAACTAATATTCGGTTTCTATGATAACCGAGAACAATCACCATCTTTCTATTTCATGTTTATATGTTAAACTGCTGTCAATAAACAACCATGTTATCGATTGTGAAACCCACCATTACCCTCAGTTTCTTGAGTTCATCTCCATTAAATCACCACCACCTTCATCTAAACCAAAACCCACAACCCCCATGGACCACCGTCATGTTTGCTGCTCGTTACTTCTATTACAACAGCTGTTTACATTTAATTCTGTTACTTCAATTAAACACCACACAGACCATTGAAAATTGCTGCCATCTCAATTATTTTTTTCTTGTTCCACTTCAACCTTCTGTTCGATTGATTCAATGCACCGTTTATTTTTTTTAATGAAACTCATTGGATAGGTGTTAAAGGATGATAATTTAAACTATTATGGTATGTTTCTTATCTCCCTTTTGGCCGACCATAGTTGGAGCATAAAGGGGACTTTATGTTTTTTTTTATTAGATGATAATTGGTGGTGATAATGTTATAAAGCAAAGATGATAATGATAAATTGAAGCTACTGCTCGATTACACCACAATTTAATGCTGGTTTCCTGTTGTTTTATGTTCCTGTCGATAAAGAATCTAAATGCTATTGGACTTCTACTTTTAAACTCATATACCCCGTAAAATTTATTAGAACTTAAGTGAGTTTGATCAATTGTTACTTGGGTCAACTAAATAGAAATTTTGGGCTGCAAATCTGTTGGGCTTTTATTGGACTGTAGCTGCTCGTTTCCTTTTGTTTTAGATGATCAAGAATGATGACGGCAAGGGTTATGTAATGATTATTCGATAAAAAAAAATAATAATATATAAGATGTATAGAGAAGTTGATGTTTATGTAGTGAGGAAACATTGATGTACGAGGCTATGGGAATTAAATGATGATGGCAAGACAAGATGATAAGATATTGATGATAATCATGAGAATGATGTTAGATGATGTTATGATCATGATAGTTATAATGATATTGATGGTATGATATTAAGGATGAAGATGATATAAAGTTATGATGATGATAACCGCAATATGATAATTGTGATGATTTAGGATATAGATGATGATGGAGATGTGATAATTATCATAAAAACACATGAGTATGATTAAGATAGAAATCGAATTATAACAATGATGAGATACGATGTTAAGAAAATGATTATGATTATGATAAAAGAAAACCAATGATGCTGATATTATTAACATAAAATAATGATGACGATTTTATGTGAACTATGAAGAAGAAGGGAGCAGATTCGTTTGAGTTTAAATGATTTAGGGTAGTGGTTAAATCAGAGAGGAAATGGCGATGAAATGGATAGGGTGTTGTTGGGTTAGCAGGACGTCGCGGGTTTAGACCCGGACTTGGACATATTTTTTTTAGACTACTTCCTTGAGGTAGTTTACTTATTACTCTTTATTATTATTATTATTGTTATTATTATTATTATTATTATTATTATTATTATTATTATTATTATTATTATTATTATTATTATTATTATTATTATTATTATTGTTATTATTATTATTATTATTATTATTATTATTATTATTATTATTAAGTATCATTATTATTATTATTAGAATTATCATTATTTTTGTCATTATTAATTTACTATCCTTATTATTATTAACATTATTATTATTATTATCATTATTATTATTAGTATTATTAATATATCAAATAAAGATTTTCTATATAAAAATATATATTATTAACATAAAGCATAACTATATTAATATTTTTGTAATAAATATTAATTATCTATTTAATGTATATAAAATAAATATAGTTAATTTAGTTATTAATGAAACGTACAAGTTACTAAAATAACAATTAATAATGATACCTAAATTTGTTCGATTACCATTATACGTGTTAATATATATACTTGATATAGGTTCGTGAATCTGAGGCCAACCCTGCATTGTTCAATGTCGTCATATGTATTTTTACTACAAAATACATTATGTGAGTTTCATTTACCTTTTTACCCTTTATATTTTTGGGCTGAGAATACATGCACAACTTTTATAACTGTTTTACGAAATAGACACAAGTAATCGAAATTACGTTCTATGGTTGAATGATCGAAACTGAATATGCCCCTTTTTATTAAGTCTGGTAATCTAAGAATTAGGGAATAGACACCCTAATTAACGCGAACTCTAAAGATAGATCTATCGGGCCCAACAAGCCCCATCCAAAGTACCGGATGCTTTAGTACTTCGAAATTTATATCATGTCCGAAGGAGGATCCCGGAATGATGGGGATATTCTTATATGCATATTGTGAATGTCGGTTACCAGGTGTTCAATCCATATGAATGATATTTTTGTCTCTATGCATGGGACGTATGATTATGAGAAATGGAAGTATGAAATCTTGTGGTCTATTAAAATTATGAAATGATTCTTTATGATAAACTAATGAACTCACCAACCTTTTGGTTGACACTTTAAAGCATGTTTATTCTCAGGTACGAAAGAAATCTTCCGCTGTGCATTTGCTCATATTAGAGATATTACTTGGAGTCATTCATGACATATTTCAAAAGATGTTGCATTCGAGTCGTTGAGTTCATCAAGATTATTATTAAGTCAATTATATTTGGATATATTATGAAATGCTTTACATGCCTGTCAACTGTCGATGTAACGAAAGTTTGTCTTTTAAAAACGAATGCAATGTTTGTAAAATTTATCATATAGAGGTCAATTACCTCGCGATGTAATCAACTGTTGTGAATCGTTTGTAATCGATATGGACTTCGTCCGGATGGATTAGGACGGGTCTCTACAGTTGATATCAGAGCGGTGGTCTTAGCGAACCAGGTCTTGCATTAGCGTGCCTAACTGATAGTCGTTAGGATGCATTAGTGAGTCTGGACTTCGACCGTGTCTGCATGTCAAAAGTTTTGCTTATCATTTTTCGGAAAACATCTGCTTATCATCCTTAGGAAATTACCTACTAATTATTCTTAGTCTAGACACATTTTACTGCATTGACTGCATGAATAGTGTATAGACAAAATTCATATCTTAGCGTATCTGACAATTCATATCTTAGTGTATCTATTACTGTAGACCTTGCCTGATATCTCTCGTAAATTTCTCCTTAATTTAAGGGATCCTGGTACTATATATATCTATGCAAATTATGCATTGAGAATACCATCTAACTATCAATTGATGCCACTAAACTCTTCATACCAAAAATCTTTCCTGAGATCATTTAAGATGGCCTCTACGAATCGACCAAGTTCCTCTGACTTCGAAGACAGCGTGACAGGAGCACACCAACCAATCAACTACAGTGATTACTGGAGAAAATGGGGATGGGTTCGCGACATACTCACCCTATGGAGAAAGGAAGAAGGTACTCCATATCATGAATCAAATCTACCACCTAACCTTGGAGTACTTGACCCGCTCACCGGCGAACCCGTTCGCAATACCGTTTATACCCTATTTGCAAGAATTTTTCGTCTTGAAATGACCATTAATGGAACTAGAGAAGATATCTGACCTCTACCTCACATTGATAAACAACTCGGGTTAGTAGAAGAAGTTAGAGAACTCCGAGCTTGAGTATTAACTTTAGAGAGCACGGTATACAATTTGCAATCATCAACATTATCACCAACACCAGTAACATCACCAACCTTAGCACCAATGGCACCAGTACCACCAACAACCCAAGTTTCAACAATCCATGCCTCAACATCTCATTCTGTACCTCGAGTATAATTATCGTTCCACAAATCATTCTACATCATTTATCTTTGTTCGACATGACGATTATGTAAACTCTAATGTTTTAGAGATTATGTATCATAGTTCTAATCATAAATCTGATGAGTTTAATATCACATTGACTCATTAAATCCATAATTACATCTGAAGAAAATATATATGTAAATATATTTTCATAAAGATTGTGATTAAAAATTCTTTAGTACAAACTGTTAATGGTAAAAATATTTTAACGGGTAGGTAATACCCTAGAAATATTTAAGATTTCACATTAATAAGTTACATTGTACAGTCTTCGAATCTGATTCAACGGTCGATTACCATCCTACCTATATCTATCGATATACGAATCCGTTCACCAAAGAATAACCATTTTCATTCAAATTCAATTTCATATTTGGATTTTTACTTACCAGAATCCAACAAGTGGCATAATGAAGAAATAATGGACACAATAAAAATTGATTAGAAACAGACTAATTAACAATATGGAATTTTGTTAAGAAACCATGCTAACTGTTCCAGCTAACTGTTCCTAGCTAACTGATTACATTCTATTTATTGCATTTTATTTATTGCAATTTAATTATCGCAATTTACATTCCCGCAATTTTATTTATTGTCATCTAATTTCTGTTATTTACTTTACGCACTTTAGTTATCGTTATTTAATTCCTGTTATTTATTTTACGCACTTTAAATATCGGGACACGTATACAAGGTTTTGACATATCATATCGATGCATCTATATATATTATTTGGAATCACCATAGACAATCTATATGCAGTAATGATCGAGTTCTCTATACATGGTTGAGGTTGATTCTATAATAATATATATACTTTGAGTTGTGATCGAGTCTGAGACATGTACACGGGTCCCGATACGTATTAATTAATTCGGATATTATATATTAAGCTATATATGTATTATCGGACTGTTAATTGTGGACTATCAAATATGGACTGTCGACACTGGATAATTAAAATGAATTAAAATATTGATTATAACATATGAAACTAAACATATCTTCAAGTTTGCCACTTGATCTCATCTTAAACCTCATCTGTATCTTGACGATTACAATCTGCGTTCAAACCTTTCATGATTCTTGAAAACACCTCAATCGATAGGATGAATCAACCGCACTTCATCTACGAAAGGAAAGGTTTATGCATATAGTTATGCACCTGAGAAACTCTCGGCAACTGAGTAAAAGTTGAACACGTAGCCGCATCAAATCCTTTGGCATTTATTAGCAAAAATAACTTTGCGATCCCTTTTCAAAGTAGCCAATTTTGTCACAGCTCCAGCAAGTCAACTTCGACTTTTCATTCGAAGTAGCCTTACTATAATCCTGATATATACAATTACCCTTTTTATAACAGAGAATTCTTTTATATTCCACCATATTACCAGAAGACGTACCAGCAGCCTCGTTGTTTTTTTTTTTTTGGCTTAAATCTCTCTGACAAATCATTATTTTTATTCATTGAAACCCTATCATATACTCATCCGCATCTTGTAACGCCATACCAATTACAGGGAATCAGCAAATTTGTATTTTGAGTCTCGCAACGTTTCCACATCAACAGTTATATGTATCCATATATCTCTTAGAACTATGATCTTCCATTTTGAAATTCAGAAAAGCACCTAGTCTGCGAATTAATACTCTAAATTTTGAAAAGTTGAATGAAGCAACAAAAACTGTAAACGACCTCAACAGCCAAAAGTTGATGATACAGAATTTTATGTTGGCAAAGCTCAGAAAAAGTTTGAAACTGAAAAACTGATTGAGCAAACTACGAAGGAGTCTCTGAACAAAACACAAGGACTAAACTTGTACATTAAGAATCCTGATGATTCTGCTTCTGATGAAATCTTTAGCGAATACCTTGCTTTTGACTCCAAACTCTTGCGGACAAATTTTATTCACCATCCTTCAATATTAGAAATTCCAAGATATCATCGTATCTTTCATTATAAATGTCCTCCATATTTTTGAAGATATTTTCATAACTATTCTTATCTGAAATCATTAATCTCTTCGTGCTATCAGTGTTACATCATATAGAAACTGTTAGTTTCTATATTCTGTAAACTTTCGAGCTTAAAATATGAATGTTATTGAAGTAATGTTGGGAACTGATGCATGAGTTAGTATAATATAATGACACTTGATCAACGTGATTATATTACAGTAAGTCATGATGAGTTTCTAATGGAACGTGATGATTCACAGATCATAACGTCATCATGTGCCATGTTACATAACTCTGTCATTCTGCTTAATTTCTGAGCAAATCAAGAAAGTAAATTCTTGATAGTTCTATCCTCAGTGATTTTGATAAATTTGAAAATCAAATTGTGCTATCACGTTCCTTCCTGCTTAGAACATTATAATCATTCGAAACTCCATACTTACAAATTCTGGACCATTACTCGCTTTACTAGGAGTCGAGAGGAGAATAAAGAGGTAAAGAGCTCCAAAATATAAGAGAAAATATAAAGCCCAATAACAACACGGAGATTACAAACCGTGAATATTAATACGAATAGCAATATAAAGACACGGTATAATTAAGAATAGTATCACTCAAGGTAATAGTAGAAGAAAACAGATTTTTTTTGGTGGAAGAGAAGGATGACAGAATTGATAATTTGAAAAATATCAAGGATTAGAACGGGATTAAGCATTTTCGCAATCTTTTGGATGTATGAACTAAGAAAGAAAGTATAGGAATGGTGAGAATAATGGAACGAAAGAGTTTAATTTATAATGGAAATATCAGATAGAGTTATCGAGGCAGATCATCGCATTTAATTAAAGAGATCTTAATTTCCATAAATCCCGAAGAATCAGATCTTATAGATTTCCAAGATTTTCTTTTAAATCCCTTGAATTCCGGAATTCAATTGCGACTACGTCAAAAGTTATGGAAAATCTCCATTTCTTCATCTCGATCTTTTGTGATAGCTTCATTCATAAGCTACGATTAATCGAATCATTTTATCCATATTACTCAATGATGATAAAACTCTATTTATCAACTCATATTCGTCATGAAAACATTTTTATTGTTAACCATGACCACCTCACTCAAATTTCGGGACGAAATTTCTTTAACGGGTAGGTACTGTGATGACCCAGAAATTTCTGACCAAATTTAAACTTAATCTTTATATCGTTTCGACATGATAAGCAAAGTCTATTAAATTGAATTCCAAAATCTTTAAACTATTTTATGAAATCATTTGACCTTCGACTGCTCTCAACGATTCACGAACAATTAATTCTAAATAGATATGTATGTATGTATATATAAATAATAATTTGAAATATAATTTGAAGTATTATATGTTGTCGTTATTAAAAAATTAATAAAATAAAAATAGGATATTATAATAATTATTATTTAAAATATACCTCTATATATAAATAAAGTATATTAAAATAAATATTAAATGATTGTAATACTCGTTTGATGTTTTGATTGATATTAAGCAAGTTAAATTCAAACTTATATGATTTTAAAATAAAAGGTGAGTCGAAAATGAGTTATATAAGTTATAGGCTTATTAAAAGTATATTTAGGATCTAATTATTTAATTTTAAGAATTTTTATATTTTTCCCATAAATGAGAGGGACCGTTGATGTAATTTTTATTTATTAAATTAATGACCGAATTTTATACCATAATGAACAAAATAAATAAAGCTATTTAATTTAAAATTTTGGGATTTTTTTTCTAAAGACTTTTATCCGCCACTGATCAACAACGGAGTACGAAATATTATTCGTTAAAATTGTCGGCAGTCTACAATCAATTAAATGTCACGGATTCTAATTACTGTTGTTGATATGTGTTGATTGAAACAATTAAATATTAATTGAATATGATGTATGTGGTAATCTATTACTTGTCAATTCTCTATATGTACAATAAAGTTAGATATAATATGAACATAATACAACTGGCAACCTAGTGTCTCTTATGATTAATGTGGAATCACTTTACATATTACTTTAACCACTATATCTCGTTTACTCATATATATATATATATATATATATATATATATATATATATATATATATATATATATATATATATATATATATATATATATATATATAGAATATGATTTGAGCAACCAATAACACCATCCTTATTTGAGAAGCTCGACACCTTCACCCGCACACACTACACTCACCCAATAACCACCACAATCCACTAACTTAACTATCATTTTTCTTGCCATGGTTCCTATCCAAAGACCACAACTCGAAACCATCATGGAAGCCATCATCATCTTCACCCTTCGAAATAAACACCAACATAATATACTTGCAATCGAATAACCGAAATAAACCACCAAGCCAAGCTACAAACCATCGAAAGCACATGATATCTATCATTCGACCACCTTAATTGCCATCATGAATCACCAATTGTTACCACCACTGTCACCCTTTAAAAGATTAATGCAACTCGTCTGTTTGGGTTCGCTATATAACCACCTTGGTTACCATGTCCCGACTACCATGAAAACCCACTTGGAGTTACTACTCACTACCACCAACAATCTACAGTAATCAACTCTCACCATTACTTTTCTTCTTTCTTCTTGAAACCAAATACTATGAACAACCATGAACCATTCTCATTTATTTTGTGCAACTAATATTCGGTTTCTATGATAACCGAGAACAATCACCATCTTTCTATTTCATGTTTATATGTTAAACTGCTGTCAATAAACAACCATGTTATCGATTGTGAAACCCACCATTACCCTCAGTTTCTTGAGTTCATATCCATTAAATCACCACCACCTTCATCTAAACCGAAACCCACAACCCCCATGGACCACCGTCATGTTTGCTGCTCGTTACTTCTATTACAACAGCTGTTTACATTTAATTCTGTTACTTCAATTAAACACCACACAGACCATTGAAAATTGCTGCCATCTCAATTATTTTTTTCTTGTTCCACTTCAGCCTTCTGTTCGATTGATTCAATGCACCGTTTATTTTTTTTTTAATGAAACTCATTGGATAGGTGTTAAAGGATGATAATTTAAACTATTATGGTATGTTTCTTATCTCCCTTTTTGGCCGACCATAGTTGGAGCATAAAGGGGACTTTATGTTTTTTTTTATTAGATGATAATTGGTGGTGATAATGTTATAAAGCAAAGATGATAATGATACATTGAAGCTACTGCTCGATTACACCACAATTTAATGCTGGTTTCCTGTTGTTTTATGTTCCTGTCGATAAATAATCCAATTGCTATTGGACTGCTACTTTTAAACTCATATACCCCGTAAAATTTATTAGAACTTAAGTGAGTTTGATCAATTGTTACTTGGGTCAACTAAATAGAAATTTTGGGCTGCAAATCTGTTTGGCTTTTATTGGACTGTAGCTGCTCGTTTCCTTTTGTTTTAGATGATCAAGAATGATGACGGCAAGGGTTATGTAATGATTATTCGATAAAAAAAATAATAATATATAAGATGTATAGAGAAGTTGATGTTTATGTAGTGAGGAAACATTGATGTACGAGGCTAAGGGAATTAAATGATGATGGCAAGACAAGATGATAAGATATTGATGATAATCATGAGAATGATGTTAGACGATGTTATGATCATGATAGTTATAATGATATTGATGGTATGATATTAAGGATGAAGATGATATAAAGTTATGATGATGATAACCGCAATATGATAATTGTGATGATTTAGGATATAGTTGATGATGGAGATGTGATAATTATCATAAAAACACATGAGTATGATTAAGATAGAAATCGAATTATAACAATGATGAGATACGATGTTAAGAAAATGATTATGATTATGATAAAAGAAAACCAATGATGCTGATATTATTAACATAAAATGATGATGACGATTTTATGTGAACTATGAAGAAGAAGGGAGCAGATTCGTTTGAGTTTAAATGATTTAGGGTAGTGGTTAAATCATAAATGAAATGGCGATGAAATGGATAGGGTGTTGTTGGGTTAGCAGGACGTCACGGGTTTAGACCCGGACTTGGACATATTTTTTTTAGACTACTTCCTTGAGGTAGTTTACTTATTACTCTTTATTATTATTATTATTATTATTATTGTTATTATTATTATTATTATTATTATTATTATTATTATTATTATTATTATTATTAAGTATCATTATTATTATTATTAGAATTATCATTATTTTTGTCATTATTAATTTACTATCCTTATTATTATTAACATTTATATTATTATTATCATTATTATTATTAGTATTATTAATATATCAAATAAAGATTTTCTATATAAAAATATATATTATTAACATAAAGCATAACTATATTAATATTTTTTTAATAAATATTAATTATCTATTTAATGTATATAAAATAAATATAGTTAATTTAGTTATTAATGAAACGTACAAGTTACTAAAATAACAATTAATAATGATACCTAAATTTGTTCGATTACCATTATACGTGTTAATATATATACTTGATATAGGTTCGTGAATCCGAGGCCAACCCTGCATTGTTCAATGTCGTCATATGTATTTTTACTACAAAATACATTATGTGAGTTTCATTTACCTTTTTACCCTTTATATTTTTGGGCTGAGAATACATGCACAACTTTTATAACTGTTTTACGAAATAGACACAAGTAATCGAAATTACGTTCTATGGTTGAATGATCGAAACTGAATATGCCCCTTTTTATTAAGTCTGGTAATCTAAGAATTAGGGAACAGACACCCTAATTAACGTGAACTCTAAAGATAGATCTATCGGGCCCAACAAGCCCCATCCAAAGTACCGGATGCTTTAGTACTTCGAAATTTATATCATGTCCGAAGGAGGATCCCGGAATGATGGGGATATTCTTATATGCATATTGTGAATGTCGGTTACCAGGTGTTCAATCCATATGAATGATATTTTTGTCTCTATGCATGGGACGTATGATTATGAGAAATGGAAGTATGAAATCTTGTGGTCTATTAAAATTATGAAATGATTCTTTATGATAAACTAATGAACTCACCAACCTTTTGGTTGACACTTTAAAGCATGTTTATTCTCAGGTACGAAAGAAATCTTCCGCTGTGCATTTGCTCATATTAGAGATATTACTTGGAGTCATTCATGACATATTTCAAAAGATGTTGCATTCGAGTCGTTGAGTTCATCAAGATTATTATTAAGTCAATTATATTTGGATATATTATGAAATGCTTTACATGCCTGTCAACTGTCGATGTAACGAAAGTTTGTCTTTTAAAAACGAATGCAATGTTTGTAAAATTTATCATATAGAGGTCAATTACCTCGCGATGTAATCAACTGTTGTGAATCGTTTGTAATCGATATGGACTTCGTCCGGATGGATTAGGACGGGTCTCTACAAATAGAAGGTGATGAAACATGACTAGGAACTTAGAAATCAACAGATTTAACTCACACAATGGCGGAATAAGTGAATCAAACCCTTTAGTAAATAGGTAAAGTTTTTTTTTGATTAATTTAGTCAAACCACAACTAAATCAAGTGTGATTAGATCAACACCTAGAGCTATTATTCACCACCTGGGTAATTTGGACTGAGAGAGAATCGGAGGAGCTCACTAGATCTGAGTGTGTGTAACAAATGAGAGGCTTAACCTAAAATGAAGAACATAAGACTTTATATACCCCTGCTGTTGACTCACCCATACGATTCATTCATCACACGTATGAGTTGGCTTCATCAGCTGTACGGGTGATCACTCACTCGTGTCTTCTCATTTAGGTTGTAATTGTGACTTAGCTCAGCATCAACCGTGCGTATGAGCCTGTCAGCCATACTAGTGAGGCTTCACTCGTACGTCTGACTAAGTCTAACATAGTCAAACATCTAAATCTCGTTCCTGCAGTTCCTGTAACCACATACAAACACGGATAGGATAATAACGAGCAATCATGGTGGCCTGTAAACTGTTGTACCTGCAATGGACGTGGGTAGATGTCTAGGGACTTGCATAAAATGCATCAACAGAAGGTGTGAGTTGTAAGGAAATGAAGGAGGTGAATTTATAAGAAAATCTCCGACAGAATAATTAAAATGGACGATCGCATTTAAAGCAGATCCTAATTCCCTTGATTACCGGAGAGTCAAATCTTATTAAGAAGATTTTCTTCAAATCCCTTGAAATCTGGGAATCAATCATATCTACGTCAAATGATAAGATAAATCTACACTTACTCATTTCACTCTTCTATGTTAGCTTCATTCGTACTCTTCATATAAATGGATTGTTTATCCAAATTATTCGCTGATGATAAAACTCTAATTTTCAGCCCGTATGCATCATGAAAACATACTTATTATCATTCACGACCTTTCCACTCAAATTTCGGGACGAAATTTCTTTAACGGGTAGGTACTTTGACAACCCAGAAATTTCTAACCAAATTTAAACTTTAATCTTTATATGTTTCCGACACGATAAGCAATATTTGTTAAGTTAAATTTAAAGAATTTTAAACTATGTTCATACATTCATTCAACCTCGACCAAGTTCCAACGATTCACGAACCATTAAACGAATATGATTATATACGTATATGTGTATATATATTATAACTTGAAACGTAAACAAAATATTAGATTAAATACTTTACATGATTGTATCTGTTTCAAAATGTTTATCAATGGAATTAGAAGATAAGATCAAATGATTGAATTATCAGATATATTGAATTATGATTACAAGTCTCTGTTAAAAGGCCCACGTTGATTTGAGAAATCTTTCCATTTTAACAATATTCGGAAAATGGTAAAGTGATTTATAAATAAGAACAAATTGTCAATCATTGAGAACTAGACATAGGATAGTGGAAGATTGAATCTCATAAAGACTCGATTGATCTATTTAGTTTCAAACGTACAAAAACGTTTTCAGTTTAAAAAGAACTTTATTATTAAAACGTATATAACTTTTATAAATATCTAGAACCACTTCTGACAACTCATTACTTAACTAGAATGATAAAGATAATGATATTTTATTTTATTTTATTAAATATATATAACGATTTAAATTAATATTATATATATTTATACGCGTATTATACGTACATAGTTTTATACTTTTACTATACTTAAACTTTATCTTTACTTTATTTTTACTTTACTTTAACTTTAATAATTCACTTTAATAATTCATACTTTAATAATTTACTTTAATAATTCATACTTTAATAATTTACTTTAATAATTCATACTTTAATAATTCACTTTAATAATTCATACTTTAATAATTCAAAAATCTATTATAAATAGAATTCAATAGGTTTCATTATTTCATAGAAACTTGAAAAAAATTTTCTCTAAACTCTCTCAATCGATTTACATATATATATTTACTCCGTATTATTTCAAGATATTATTAGTATACATAAAATATTACGACGGAGTGCTGTCCGAGTGATTTCGAAATTGTTTTTATAGTAGGATAGGATTAAGGAAATTATGGGTTATAGCTATGGAGGTGATTGAGCATGGTTCATGGGTATGCTCGTGAGGTCAATATAGTGTTTATCATTTACGTTGCGTCTACGTACCTTTCCTGCAATATTGATTCTCAATATTGATACGTGAGTACTCATAATTTAACTTTTAAATACTGATAGTGTATCCCTGACTAGTGCTCGAGTATTTAGGATTATGCATGCTTGTACTTTTGATATTGCCCTTAGACAGGTTAGGTTGAATCTTGAATTAGTTACACTTGCGGTTGAAATAAGGTATAAGATATGCATTGAAATGTCCCGTTCTTATTGATTAAAAACGTTCCATATTAATTGATTTCGTTGCGAGGTTTTGACCTCTATATGAGACGTTTTTCAAAGACTGCATTCATTTTTAAAACAAACCATAACCTTTATTTCATAAATAAAGGTTTAAAAAAGCTTTACGTAGATTATCAAATAATGATAATCTAAAATATCCTGTTTACACACGACCATTACATAATGGTTTACAATACAAATATGTTACATCGAAATCAGTTTCTTGAATGCAGTTTTTACACAATATCATACAAACATGGACTCCAAATCTTGTCCTTATTTTAGTATGCAACAGCGGAAGCTCTTAGTATTCACCTGAGAATAAACATGCTTTAAACGTCAACAAAAATGTTGGTGAGTTATAGGTTTAACCTATATATATCAAATCGTAACAATAGACCACAAGATTTCATATTTCAATACACATCCCATACATAGAGATAAAAATCATTCATATGGTGAACACCTGGTAATCGACATTAACAAGATGCATATATAAGAATATCCCCATCATTCCGGGACACCCTTCGGATATGATATAAATTTCGAAGTACTAAAGCATCCGGTACTTTGGATGGGGTTTGTTAGGCCCAATAGATCTATCTTTAGGATTCGCGTCAATTAGGGTGTCTGTTCCCTAATTCTTAGATTACCAGACTTAATAAAAAGGGGCATATTCGATTTCAATAATTCAACCATAGAATGTAGTTCCACGTACTTGTGTCTATTTTGTAAATCATTTATAAAACCTGCATGTATTCTCATCCCAAAAATATTAGATTTTAAAAGTGGGACTATAACTCACTTTCACAGATTTTTACTTCATCGGGAAGTAAGACTTGGTCACTGGTTGATTCACGAACCTATAACAATATATACATATATATCAAAGTATGTTCAAAATATATTTACAACACTTTTAATATATTTTGATGTTTTAAGTTTATTAAGTCAGATGTCCTTGTTAGTAACCTACAACTAGTTGTTCACAGTTAGATGTACAGAAATAAATCGATAAATATTATCTCGAATCAATCCACGACCCAGTGTATACGTATCTCAGTATTGATCACAACTCAAACTATATATATTTTGGAATCAACCTCAACCCTGTATAGCTAACTCCAACATTCACATATAGAGTGTCTATGGTTGTTTCGAAATATATATAGATGTGTCGACATGATAGGTCGAAACATTGTATACGTGTCTATGGTATCTCAAGATTACATAATATACAATACAAGTTGATTAAGTTATGGTTGGAATAGATTTGTTACCAATTTTCACGTAGCTAAAATGAGAAAAATTATCCAATCTTGTTTTACCCATAACTTCTTCATTTTAAATCCGTTTTGAGTGAATCAAATTGCTATGGTTTCATATTGAACTCTATTTTATGAATCTAAACAGAAAAAGTATAGGTTTATAGTCGGAAAAATAAGTTACAAGTCGTTTTTGTAAAGGTAGTCATTTCAGTCGAAAGAACGACGTCTAGATGACCATTTTAGAAAACATACTTCCACTTTGAGTTTAACCATAATTTTTGGATATAGTTTCATGTTCATAATAAAAATCATTTTCTCAGAATAACAACTTTTAAATCAAAGTTTATCATAGTTTTTAATTAACTAACCCAAAACAGCCCGCGGTGTTACTACGACGGCGTAAATCCGGTTTTACGGTGTTTTTCGTGTCTCCAGGTTTTAAATCATTAAGTTAGAATATCATATAGATATATAACATGTGTTTAGTTGATTTTAAAAGTCAAGTTATAAGGATTAACTTTTGTATGCGAACAAGTTTAGAATTAACTAAACTATGTTCTAGTGATTACAAGTTTAAACCTTCGAATAAGATAGCTTTATATGTATGAATCGAATGATGTTATGAACATCATTACTACCTTAAGTTCCTTGGATAAACCTACTGGAAAAGAGAAAAATGGATCTAGCTTCAACGGATCCTTGGATGGCTCGAAGTTCTTGAAGCAGAATCATGACACGAAAACAAGTTCAAGTAAGATCATCACTTGAAATAAGATTGTTATAGTTATAGAAATTGAACCAAAGTTTGAATATGATTATTAAATTGTATTAGAATGATAACCTACTGTAAGAAACAAAGATTTCTTGAGGTTGGATGATCACCTTACAAGATTGGAAGTGAGCTAGCAAACTTGAAAGTATTCTTGATTTTATGTAACTAGAACTTGTAGAATTTATGAAGAACACTTAGAACTTGAAGATAGAACTTGAGAGAGATCAATTAGATGAAGAAAATTGAAGAATAAAAGTGTTTTTAGGTGTTTTTGGTCGTTGGTGTATGGATTAGATATAAAAGATATGTAATTTTGTTTTCATGTAAATAAGTCATGAATGATTACTCATATTTTTGTAATTTTATGAGATATTTCATGCTAGTTGCCAAATGATGGTTCCCACATGTGTTAGGTGACTCACATGGGCTGCTAAGAACTGATCATTGGAGTGTATATACCAATAGTACATACATCTAAAAGCTGTGTATTGTACGAGTACGAATACGGGTGCATACGAGTAGAATTGTTGATGAAACTGAACGAGGATGTAATTGTAAGCATTTTTGTTAAGTAGAAGTATTTTGATAAGTGTATTGAAGTCTTTCAAAAGTGTATAAATACATATTAAAATACTACATGTATATACATTTTAACTGAGTCGTTAAGTCATCGTTAGTCGTTACATGTAAGTGTTGTTTTGAAACCTTTAGGTTAACGATCTTGTTAAATGTTGTTAACCCAATGTTTTATAATATCAAATGAGATTTTAAATTATTATATTATCATGATATTATCATGTATGAATATCTCTTAATATGATATATATACATTAAATGTCTTTACAACGATAATCGTTACATATATGTCTCGTTTAAAAATCATTAAGTTAGTAGTCTTGTTTTTACATATGTAGTTCACTGTTAATATACTTAATAATATGTTTACTTATCATAGTATGATGTTAACTATATATATATATCCATATATATGTCATCATATAGTTTTTACAAGTTTTAACGTTCGTGAATCACCGGTCAACTTGGGTGGTCAATTGTCTATATGAAACATATTTCAATTAATCAAGTCTTAACAAGTTTGATTGCTTAACATGTTGGAAATATTTAATCATGTAAATATCAATCTCAATTAATATATATAAACATGGAAAAGTTCGTGTCACTACAGTACCTACCCGTTAAATAAATTTCGTCCCGAAATTTTAAGCTGTTGAAGGTGTTGACGAATCTTCTGGAAATAGATGCGGGTATTTCTTCTTCATCTGATCTTCACACTCCCAGGTGAACTCGGGTCCTCTACGAGCATTCCATCGAACCTTAACAATTGGTATCTTGTTTTGCTTAAGTCTTTTAACCTCACGATCCATTATTTCGACGGGTTCTTCGATGAATTGAAGTTTTTCGTTGATTTGGATTTCATCTAACGGAATAGTGAGATCTTCTTTAGCAAAACATTTCTTCAAATTCGAGACGTGGAAAGTGTTATGTACAGCCGCGAGTTGTTGAGGTAACTCAAGTCGGTAAGCTACTGGTCCGACACGATCAATAATCTTGAATGGTCCAATATACCTTGGGTTTAATTTCCCTCGTTTACCAAATCGAACAACACCTTTCCAAGGTGCGACTTTAAGCATGACCATCTCTCCAATTTCAGATTCTATATCTTTTCTTTTAATGTCAGCGTAGCTCTTTTGTCGACTTTGGGCGGTTTTCAACCGTTGTTGAATTTGGATGATCTTCTCGGTAGTTTCTTGTATAATCTCCGGACCCGTAATCTGTCTATCCCCCACTTCACTCCAACAAATCAGAGACCTGCACTTTCTACCATAAAGTGCTTCAAACGGCGCCATCTCAATGCTTGAATGGTAGCTGTTGTTGTAGGAAAATTCTGCTAACGATAGATGTCGATCCCAACTGTTTCCGAAATCAATAACACATGCTCGTAGCATGTCTTCAAGCGTTTGTATCGTCCTTTCGCTTTGCCCATCAGTTTGTGGATGATAGGCAGTACTCATGTCTAGACGAGTTCCTAATGCTTGCTGTAATGTCTGCCAGAATCTTGAAATAAATCTGCCATCCCTATCAGAGATAATAGAGATTGGTATTCCATGTCTGGAGATGACTTCCTTCAAATACAGTCGTGCTAACTTCTCCATCTTGTCATATTCTCTTATTGGCAGGAAGTGTGCTGATTTGGTGAGATGATCAACTATTACCCAAATAGTATCAAAACCACTTGCAGTCCTTAGCAATTTAGTGATGAAATCCATGGTAATGTTTTCCCATTTCCATTTCGGGATTTCGGGTTGTTGAAGTAGACCTGATGGTTTCTGATGCTCAGCTTTGACCTTAGAACACGTCAAACATTCTCCTACGTATTTAGCAACATCGGCTTTCATACCCGGCCACCAAAAATGTTTCTTGAGATCCTTGTACATCTTCCCCGTTCCAGGATGTATTGAGTATCTGGTTTTATGAGCTTCTCTAAGTACCATTTCTCTCATATCTACAAATTTTGGTACCCAAATCCTTTCAGCCCTATACCGGGTTCCGTCTTCCCGAATATTAAGATGCTTCTCCGATCCTTTGGGTATTTCATCCTTTAAATTTCCCTCTTTTAAAACTCCTTGTTGCGCCTCCTTTATTTGAGTAGTAAGGTTATTATGAATCATTATATTCATAGATTTTACTCGAATGGGTTCTCTGTCCTTCCTGCTCAAGGCATCGGCTACCACATTTGCCTTCCCCGGGTGGTAACGAATCTCAAAGTTGTAATCATTCAATAATTCAATCCACCTACGTTGCCTCATATTCAGTTGTTTCTGATTAAATATATGCTGAAGACTTTTGTGGTCGGTATATATAATACTTTTGACCCCATATAAGTAGTGCCCCCAAGTCTTTAATGCAAAAACAACCGCTCCTAATTCCAAATCGTGCGTCGTATAATTTTGTTCGTGAATCTTCAATTGTCTAGACGCATAAGCAATCACCTTCGTTCGTTGCATTAATACACAACCGAGACCTTGCTTTGATGCGTCACAATAAATCACAAAATCATCATTCCCTTCAGGCAATGACAATATAGGTGCCGTAGTTAGCTTTTTCTTCAATAACTGAAACGCTTTCTCTTGTTCATCATTCCATTCAAATTTCTTCCCTTTATGAGTTAATGCAGTCAAGGGTTTTGCTATTCTGGAAAAGTCTTGGATGAACCTTCTGTAGTAACCAGCTAGTCCTAAAAACTGGCGTATGTGTTTCGGAGTTTTCGGGGTTTCCCACTTTTCAACAGTTTCTATCTTTTCCGGATCCACCTTAATACCTTCTTTGTTCACTATGTGACCGAGGAATTGAACTTCTTCCAACCAAAATGCACACTTTAAAAACTTAGCGTACAATTCTTCCTTCCTCAATACTTCTAACACATTTCTCAAATGTTCACCGTGTTCTTGGTCATTCTTAGAGTAAATAAGTATGTCATCAATGAAAACAATGACAAACTTTTCAAGGTATGGTCCACACACTCGGTTCATAAGGTCCATGAACACAGCTGGTGCATTAGTTAAACCAAACGGCATGACCATAAACTCGTAATGACCGTAACGTGTTCTGAAAGCAGTCTTTGGAATATCATCTTCTTTCACCCGCATTTGATGATACCCAGAACGTAAGTCAATCTTTGAATAAACAGACGAGCCTTGTAGTTGATCAAATAAGTCATCGATTCTTGGTAGTGGGTAGCGGTTCTTGATGGTAAGTTTGTTCAACTCTCAGTAGTCGATACACAACCTGAATGTACCATCTTTCTTCTTGACAAACAAAACAGGAGCTCCCCACGGTGATGTGCTTGGTCGAATGAAACCGCGCTCTAAAAGTTCTTGTAATTGGCTTTGCAGTTCTTTCATCTCGCTGGGTGCGAGTCTGTAAGGAGCACGAGCTATTGGTGCAGCTCCTGGTACAAGATCTATTTGAAATTCAACGGATCGATGTGGGGGTAATCCCGATAATTCTTTCGAAAATACATCGGGAAATTCTTTTGCAATGGGAACATCATTGATGCTCTTTTCTTCAGTTTGTACTTTCTCGACGTGTGCTAGAATAGCATAGCAACTTTTTCTTATTAGTTTTTTTGCCTTCAAATTACTAATAAGATGTAGCTTCGTGTTGCCCTTTTCTCCGTACACCATTAAGGGTTTTCCTTTTTCTCGTATAATGCGAATTGCATTTTTGTAACAAACGATCTCTGCTTTCACTTCTTTCAACCAGTCCATACCGATTATCACATCAAAACTCCCTAACTCTACTGGTATCAAATCAATCTTAAATGTTTCGCTAACCAGTTTAATTTCTCGATTCCGACATATATTATCCGTAACAAGCTCCGGGTCTTCCTGTGCCTCTGCCGCATTAATATTGAAAACTCTTCCGCGGCCTTGTCCATTCGTGTTCTCCTGGTTCGGGCAATTTCTAATAATGTGGCCCGGTTTTCCACATTTATAACAAACTACATTGGCATAACTTGCTCCGACACTACTTGCTCCGCCATTACTCGTTCTGACACCATTTGTTCCTATCGTTCTATTAACCCCTGGTCCGTAGACCTCACACTTCGCCGCGCTATGACCATTTCTTTTACACTTGTTGCAAAATTTGGTGCAGAACCCCGAGTGATACTTTTCACACCTTTGGCATAGCTGCTTCTGATTGTTGTTGTTGTTGCGGTTATTATTGTTGTTGGGATGATTGTTGTAGTTGCTGTTGTTGTTGTTGTTGTTGTTGTTGTTGTTGTTGGGCCATTTGTTGTAGTTGCGATTGATGTTGCGATTGTTGGGATAATTGTTGCGATTATTGTTGTAATTGCTGTTGTTGCTGTATTGGTGATTCTTATCACCGTTTTCCTCCCACTTTCTTTTGACTTGCTTCACATTGGCCTCTTCAGCAGTCTGTTCTTTAATTCTTTCTTCAATCTGGTTCACTAGTTTGTGAGCCATTCTACATGCCTGTTGTATGGAGGCGGGCTCGTGTGAACTTATATCTTCTTGGATTCTTTCCGGTAATCCTTTCACAAACGCGTCGATCTTCTCTTCCTCATCTTCGAACGCTCCCGGACACAATAGGCACAATTCTGTGAATCGTCTTTCGTATGTGGTAATATCAAATCCTTGGGTTCGTAACCCTCTAAGTTCTGTCTTGAGTTTATTGACCTCGGTTCTGGGACGGTACTTCTCGTTCATCAAGTGCTTGAATGCTAACCACGGTAGTGCGTACGCATCATCTTGTCCCACTTGCTCTAGATAGGTATTCCACCATGTTAACGCAGAACCTGTAAAGGTATGTGTAGCGTACTTCACTTTGTCCTCTTCAGTACACTTACTTATGGCAAACACCGATTCGACCTTCTCGGTCCACCGTTTCAATCCGATCGGTCCTTCGGTTCCATCAAATTCCAAAGGTTTGCAGGCAGTGAATTCTTTGTAGGTGCATCCTACACGATTTCCTGTATTGCTAGATCCAATGTTATTGTTGGTATGTAGCGCAGCCTGTACTTCGGCTATGTTTGAAGCTAGAAAAGTACGGAATTCCTCTTCATTCATATTCAAGGTGTGTCGAGTGGTCGGTGCCATTTCCTACAAAATAGTCAAATGGAACAAGTTAATCATACAGAATATTAAGAGTAGTTAATAGTATTTCATAGCATAATATGAACTCATTTATAAAAGCTTTTTCTTCATATTAGCGTTTTATAAGTTTAAATTCGGGTAGTACCTACCCGTTAAGTTCATACTTAGTAGCTAATATACAATTCAACTACTACAATTCTATATGAAAAACTGATTATAATAATATTTCGCGTTCAAACTTTTACACAATATTTTACAAACTTACAATACCGCTTATTTTACATATAACATGAAATATAGCACACAATAAATTTGATTCAAGATGGTTGTGAAGATAATTCTAGCTAGTACACAAGTCGCTCAGCAAAGGCAATAAAGACACGTAATTCATACGTCCAGAAACAAGTCATGCATTCTGGTTTTACTAGGACTACTTCCCATCCTTGATCTTGTGGAACATAACCGTTATGGCCGTTGATAAGACAGCGTGTTGTAACGTCGTCAAAGGGACGAGGGTTACGTAATGACCAACAGTCTCGTAATAACCTAAAAACCTCATTTCTTACCCCAATTACCGACTCCGTCACTTGTGGGAACGTTTTGTTTAATAGTTGTAGCCCGATGTTCTTGTTCTCACTTTGGTGAGAAGCGAACATTACTAACCCGTAAGCATAACATGCTTCTTTATGTTGCATGTTAGCCGCTTTTTCTAAATCACGAAGTCCAATATTCGGATATATTGAGTCAAAATAATTTCTTAACCCATTGCGTAAAATAGCATTTGGGTTCCCCGCAATATATGCATCAAAGTAAACACATCGTAACTTATGGATTTCCCAATGTGATATCCCCCATCTTTCGAACGAAAGCCTTTTATAAGCCAAGGAATTCTTGGAATGTTCTTCGAATGTCTTACAAATTGATCTCGCCTTAAATAGTTGTGCCGAAGAATTCTAACCGACTCTAGACAAGATTTCATCAGTCATGTCTCCGGGTAGGTCTCTTAAAATATTGGGTTGTCTATCCATTTTGTGTTTTTAAACTGTAAAATAGACAAGAGTTAGATTCATAAAAAATACTTATTAATACAAGCAATTTTTACATATATCATAAAGCATAAGCACACTATATTACATATATTACACCACACGAATACAACTATCTTATTCTGACTCGCTCGTTTCTTCTTCTTCGGTTTTGGTTCGTTTTGCCAAGTTTCTAGGGATATATGATGTTCCCCTAATACTAGCTATCGTTTTCCACAATGGTTTAGAAAAACTTGGTGGTTTAGAGGTTCTCGGGTCATTGTTACAACTTAAGGACTTCGGGGGTTGACGATACATATAAAGTTCATCGGGGTTGGAATTAGATTTCTCTATTTTTATGCCCTTTCCCTTATTATTTTCTTTTGCCTTTTTAAATTCAGTTGGGGTAATTTCTATAACATCATCGGAATTCTCGTCGGAATCCGATTCATCGGAGAATTGGTAATCCTCCCAATATTTTGCTTCCTTGGCGGAAACACCATTGACCATAATTAACCTTGGTCGGTTGGTTGAGGATTTTCTTTTACTTAACCGTTTTATTATTTCCCCCACCGGTTCTATTTCTTCATCCGGTTTCGATTCTTCTTCCGGTTCCGATTCTTCTTCCGGTTCCGACTCTTCTTCCGGTTCCTCTTCTGGAACTTGTGAATCAGTCCACGAATCATTCCAATTTACATTTGACTCTTCATTATTATTAGGTGAGTTAATGGGACTTGTTCTAGAGGTAGACATCTATCACATAATATCAAACGCGTTAAGAGATTAATATATCACATAATATTCACATGTTAAAAATATATAGTTTCCAACAAAATTTGTTAAGCAATCATTTTTCAAGTAAACACGGTCGAAGTCCAGACTCACTAATGCATCCTAACAAACTCGATAAGACACACTAATGCAAAATTCTGGTTCTCTAAGACCAACGCTCGGATACCAACTGAAATGTCCCGTTCTTATTGATTAAAAACGTTCCATATTAATTGATTTCGTTGCGAGGTTTTGACCTCTATATGAGACGTTTTTCAAAGACTGCATTCATTTTTAAAACAAACCATAACCTTTATTTCATAAATAAAGGTTTAAAAAAGCTTTACGTAGATTATCAAATAATGATAATCTAAAATATCCTGTTTACACACGACCATTACATAATGGTTTACAATACAAATATGTTACATCGAAATCAGTTTCTTGAATGCAGTTTTTACACAATATCATACAAACATGGACTCCAAATCTTGTCCTTATTTTAGTATGCAACAGCGGAAGCTCTTAGTATTCACCTGAGAATAAATATGCTTTAAACGTCAACAAAAATGTTGGTGAGTTATAGGTTTAACCTATATATATCAAATCGTAACAATAGACCACAAGATTTCATATTTCAATACACATCCCATACATAGAGATAAAAATCATTCATATGGTGAACACCTGGTAACCGACATTAACAAGATGCATATATAAGAATATCCCCATCATTCCGGGACACCCTTCGGATATGATATAAATTTCGAAGTACTAAAGCATCCGGTACTTTGGATGGGGTTTGTTAGGCCCAATAGATCTATCTTTAGGATTCGCGTCAATTAGGGTGTCTGTTCCCTAATTCTTAGATTACCAGACTTAATAAAAAGGGGCATATTCGATTTCGATAATTCAACCATAGAATGTAGTTCCACGTACTTGTGTCTATTTTGTAAATCATTTATAAAACCTGCATGTATTCTCATCCCAAAAATATTAGATTTTAAAAGTGGGACTATAACTCACTTTCACAGATTTTTACTTCGTCGGGAAGTAAGACTTGGTCACTGCTTGATTCACGAACCTATAACAATATATACATATATATCAAAGTATGTTCAAAATATATTTACAACACTTTTAATATATTTTGATATTTTAAGTTTATTAAGTCAGCTGTCCTTGTTAGTAACCTACAACTAGTTGTTCACAGTTAGATGTACAGAAATAAATCGATAAATATTATCTTGAATCAATCCACGACCCAGTGTATACGTATCTCAGTATTGATCACAACTCAAACTATATATATTTTGGAATCAACCTCAACCCTGTATAGCTAACTCCAACATTCACATATAGAGTGTCTATGGTTGTTCCGAAATATATATAGATGTGTCGACATGATAGGTCGAAACATTGTATACGTGTCTATGGTATCTCAAGATTACATAATATACAATACAAGTTGATTAAGTTATGGTTGGAATAGATTTGTTACCAATTTTCACGTAGCTAAAATGAGAAAAATTATCCAATCTTGTTTTACCCATAACTTCTTCATTTTAAATCCGTTTTGAGTGAATCAAATTGCTATGGTTTCATATTGAACTCTATTTTATGAATCTAAACAGAAAAAGTATAGGTTTATAGTTGAAAAAATAAGTTACAAGTCATTTTTGTAAAGGTAGTCATTTCAGTCGAAAGAACGACGTCTAGATGACCATTTTAGAAACATACTTCCACTTTGAGTTTAACCATAATTTTTGGATATAGTTTCATGTTCATAATAAAAATCATTTTCTCAGAATAACAACTTTTAAATTAAAGTTTATCATAGTTTTTAATTAACTAACCCAAAACAGCCCGCGGTGTTACTACGACGGCGTAAATCCGGTTTTACGGTGTTTTTCGTGTCTCCAGGTTTTAAATCATTAAGTTAGCATATCATATAGATATATAACATGTGTTTAGTTGATTTTAAAAGTCAAGTTAGAAGGATTAACTTTTGTTTGCGAACAAGTTTAGAATTAACTAAACTATGTTCTAGTGATTACAAGTTTAAACCTTCGAATAAGATAGCTTTATATGTATGAATCGAATGATGTTATGAACATCATTACTACCCTAAGTTCCTTGGATAAACCTACTGGAAAAGAGAAAAATGGATCTAGCTTCAATGGATCCTTGGATGGCTCGAAGTTCTTGAAGCAGAATCATGACACGAAAACAAGTTCAAGTAAGATCATCACTTGAAATAAGATTGTTATAGTTATAGAAATTGAACCAAAGTTTGAATATGATTATTAAATTGTATTAGAATGATAACCTACTGTAAGAAACAAAGATTTCTTGAGGTTGGATGATCACCTTACAAGATTGGAAGTGAGCTAGCAAACTTGAAAGTATTCTTGATTTTATGTAACTAGAACTTGTAGAATTTATGAAGAACACTTAGAACTTGAATATAGAACTTGAGAGAGATCAATTAGATGAAGAAAATTGAAGAATGAAAGTGTTTGTAGGTGTTTTTGGTCGTTGGTGTATGGATTAGATATAAAAGATATGTAATTTTGTTTTCATGTAAATAAGTCATGAATGATTACTCATATTTTTGTAATTTTATGAGATATTTCATGCTAGTTGCCAAATGATG
The DNA here is from genome assembly GCF_046630445.1 of Rutidosis leptorrhynchoides. Classification (NCBI taxonomy): domain Eukaryota; kingdom Viridiplantae; phylum Streptophyta; class Magnoliopsida; order Asterales; family Asteraceae; genus Rutidosis; species Rutidosis leptorrhynchoides. The sequence goes on from NC_092335.1 coordinate 562,894,056, forward strand.
GTTCCCACATGTGTTAGGTGACTCACATGGGCTGCTAAGAGCTGATCATTGGAGTGTATATACCAATAGTACATACATCTAAAAGCTGTGTATTGTACGAGTACGAATACGGGTGCATACGAGTAGAATTGTTGATGAAACTGAACGAGGATGTAATTGTAAGCATTTTTGTTAAGTAGAAGTATTTTGATAAGTGTATTGAAGTCTTTCAAAAGTGTATAAATACATATTAAAACACTACATGTATATACATTTTAACTGAGTCGTTAAGTCATCGTTAGTCGTTACATGTAAGTGTTGTTTTGAAACCTTTAGGTTAACGATCTTGTTAAATGTTGTTAACCCAATGTTTTATAATATCAAATGAGATTTTAAATTATTATATTATCATGATATTATCATGTATGAATATCTCTTAATATGATATATATACATTAAATGTCTTTACAACGATAATCGTTACATATATGTCTCGTTTAAAAATCATTAAGTTAGTAGTCTTGTTTTTACATATGTAGTTCACTGTTAATATACTTAATAATATGTTTACTTATCATAGTATGATGTTAACTATATATATATCCATATATATGTCATCATATAGTTTTTACAAGTTTTAACGTTCGTGAATCACCGGTCAACTTGGGTGGTCAATTGTCTATATGAAACATATTTCAATTAATCAAGTCTTAACAAGTTTGATTGCTTAACATGTTGAAAACATTTAATCATGTAAATATCAATCTCAATTAATATATATAAACATGGAAAAGTTCGGGTCACTACATGCATGTCCTTGGAAAGCTAGCGAAAAATTAAGAACTTTTCCTTTAGATATCGAATGGTTTCGATGAACGGATTAGAAGTTATAATCAATTGAATTTTCGATATTTTTATTAAAAATGATTATTATTATTGTCGTTTTTATCTTCATTCTAGTTTTATCTTATTATTATCATTATTATTATTATCTTTATCAATAAAAGGGATTTATCATTAAAAATTATTATTTTTTTTTATTATTACTATCGTTATTATCGTTAAAGTTATAATTAGTATTATTATTATTATCCAATTATTATTATTATTAGTATTATTATGATTATTATCATTATTAATATATATATCATTATTTAAAAATGGTTATTGTTATTGTTATTATTATTATTACTATATTATCATTAAGATAATTATTAGTATTATCGTTAATAATGTTATAGTAACTATCATTATTAATATTAGTGTAATTAAAATAAATATTTGTAACACCTAATTATTTTGATTACTATTATTATCATTATTATAAACACGATATAAAAGACGATTAAAAGCTATTAAACGAAACGATTAGGAAATAATGATTAAGAGTATCATGATGAAATTAAAATATTATAAGATATTGATTTAGATAAAATTATCGTTCTTATTATTTTTTATCATTACTATTATTATTAAAAGTATCATTAGTATTAAAACTATCATTTTAACAAAAATTATCATTTTAATAGAAATGCCATTGTTACTATAAAATATCATTATTGTTATTATTTTAAATAGAATTATTATTTTAAAGATAATATTAAAAATTATCGTAAATATTAAAGTTATCATAATTAGAATTATCGTTTTATCATAATGTCACCTTAGTAATTATAAATATTGATATTTTTATAATAATAATTATTATTACAAAATAATACAAATTTTACTTACTATCATTATAGATATTATTTTATCAAATAAATATGTGATACAAACATATTTTACTACGTGTAATAACTTACTTTAATAATACCTATCATATTATCTTTATGATATTAAATGAACCCTATAAATTTTATTACTTAATATATATAAAAGTATATTTTATTATATAAATTTAATATAAAATTTTATTTATTAATAAATAAATTATATTATTTACTCTAATAAATCTTTTAAAAATATTTAAAAATATAAAACGACGATATTTAAACTATATATTAATCATGTATAGATTTTTGGAAATTATTTTGAGTCAAATTTACTTTTGTTGACTTTTGCATATTAGTCTCGAGCATTAGGATTGTGGTACACTATGACTTGACCTAATTTGTTAGACAAATATTGACCAACACATAAATATATATAATTAATTTAGGTTCGTGAATCCGAGGCCAACCTTGCACTTGTTCAATGACGTTATATGTATTTTTACTACGAAATACAGTATGGTGAGTTTCATTTACCTTTTTACCCTTTATATTTTTGGGACTGAGAATACATGCGCTTTTATAAATGTTTGACGAAATAGACACAAGTAATTGAAACTACATTCTATGGTTGAATTATCGAAATCGAATATGCCCCTTTTTATTAAAGTCTGGTAATCTAAGAATTAGGGAACAGACACCCTAATTGACGCGAATCCTAAAGATAGATCTATTGGGCCTAACAAACCCCATCCAAAGTACCGGATGCTTTAGTACTTCGAAATTTATATCATGTCCGAAGGAGGATCCCGGAATGATAGGGGATATTCTTATATGTATCTAGTTAACTTATATGTATCTAGTTAATGTCGGTTACCAGGTGTTCACCATATGAATGATTATTTTTGTCTCTATGCATGGGACGTATATTTATGAGAACTGGAAATGAAATTCTTGTGGTCTATTAAAATGATGGAAATAAATGATTATGATAAACTAATGAACTCACCAACCTTTTGGTTGACACTTTAAAGCATGTTTATTCTCAGGTGTTAAAGAAATCTTTTGCTGTGCATATGCTCATTTTAAAGATATTACTTGGAGTCTTTCATAGCATATTTCGAAGAACATTGCATTCGAGTCATTGAGTTCATCAAAGATTATTATTAAATCAATTTATAGTTGGATAGTGGATATTATGAAATGGTATGCATGCCTGTCAATTTTCGATGTAAAGAAAGTTTGTCTTTTAAAAATGAATACAATGTTTGTAAAATGTATCATATAGAGGTCAAATACCTCGCAATATAATCAACTATTGTGAATCGTTTATAATGTATATGAACGGGTCCTTTCAATGTACAATTATCTTTATTAAATTAAATAGCATTTTATATAAGTTTAAGTGTATTTTTTTTAAATTAGTCCCTAACTTTTGTTAAATTTTATTTATTTCCCAAAAGCTTCCTTTTATAACTATGGTTACATTTTTATTATACATTGTAGTTTATAATATCACAGAAAAATGTAAACTTTAATTAACAGAGAGTGTCGACTAAAAGTTTACTATTTGGTCAACGTTTTGTTAAAAAAAGCTTACGAGCACCAAAATCCTAAGGGCAAAATAGTAAATGTAAAGTGGAAAAGTGAGGGTCGTTATAATATACATACACGTATAATTATTCCACTCACCTTATCACGCCGGTGGTGATTAAACACTTCCGTAAGCTTCACGCGAAGTACCTAATACGTTAAGTACCCAAATCAACATACAAACTAGTGGAACTAACCACCAACACTTAACCCTTGAGCATTTAATGACCCGATTGCATTAAATGACCCATTTACACCAAAACCGCCCATTTAAGGCCAAGACTCATCATTAATCACTAAAAGCTAGTGATTAAAGTCTACTAACACCAACTAACACAAACTTAGGGTATTTCATACCCATCTTACCCAACTAGGTCAACCATTACCCATTTGACCCATTTCAACACTTAGACTTACAAATTTGGTCAAACTTGAACCCATTAACAACCTTTCACTAATTCACAAGTGTACTAGTGTTTTAAAAACAAAATTAACACTTACAAACACCAAATTCATAACCAAACCCCATATTACAAGCCTTAGGGTTTTCCTTCACCAATTTAACCTAAGTTCACCCATTTAACCCCCAAATGGGTCCTACAAGTCTCAAATGAACAAACCCTAGCCATAAATCAAATTAAACTCAATACACGGAGTTAAGACCTACCAATACTTTCACAACGTAGCTAGAGACGTAGGGAATAACTTTAAAACTCAGGCTTAGGCAAGATTCCTTCTTCTTCCCCAAAGTGAGCTTCTTCTCTCTAAAACTCTATCTCTCTCTCTAAAATGAATGTGAGTAGATGAAGAAGTGTTAAATGAGATAAAGATAAGATTGTATCAGTTTCTAGGCTCACAAAACCAGCCACAAGTGAAAAGACCAATGCACCCCCAAAAGATGCCATTAAGATGGACTTAAAAGTCATTTCAGCGACCTTCGTCGCGTTTCGTGACACTCGGTCGCGTTTCGCGACACCCATACGCGACAAAACACATCTAAACGCGATAATGTGGATAGAAGTGGGGTTTCAGGATTTGTCGCGTTCAAGCTATTCTGTCGCATTTCGTGAGAGTCCCAACTAGATAAAGCACCTCAATACGCGACACACTATCAGTATGTTACCTAAACTTAAATTTCTAACATTTGAACTACGTACAATCGATCATGGTTGCAATATTAAACATATACTAGATTAATTACGTGCCTTAAATCATATACGGGGAAAACGAGGTGTTACAAAATGGTACTCCATCTGGCGGCGCATACTAATGATTTAAAAAAAACGTGTTTAATGAAGTGACATTAGATTCAAATTTATACCCGTTATACATAATTACATTACGAGTGAAATAATAGGCCTTAAAACGATATATACCATGCTAAGTCATGTATACACAAAACTAATAATAAGATATGAACTGAAAACGTTCAAAGAGAACATTAAAAATGAGTAAAACGTCTTTTTCGGTATCCTGACGACCAAGATGTCAAGACACTATCCAGGAGACTTGATGTTAGGGTTGTTTTAGGGTGATCTCGAGAATTTCAGTATGATCTGAAACTGAATGTTATGCGCCACCAAATGGTACTCCATCTAGCAGCGCATATTAATGATTTAAAAAAGCATGTTTAATGAAGTGACATTATATTCAAATCTATATGCGTTATACCTAATTACATTACGAGTGAAATAATAGGCCTTAAAACAATATGTACCAAGCTAAGTCATGCATACACAAAAGGAATAATGTGAATGAAATTCAAAACGGTCAAAATCGAAAAAGGCAAAATTGAAGGCTTTCGAGGTCTCGTTTCGAAAAATATTTGGGTCAAACCGCCTATGGCAATTTACCAACGTATAGACCCCGAAAAAATACACGATGTAAAAAAACGGTGACTAAATCGGAGCTACGAGTCAAAAGATACGATAGATCGAACATTTTGGCCAAAGACACAAAACACCAAGCACCACGAACCGTCAGTGGTGTTTGGTGCGTGGTGCGATTTTGCGATGAAAGATGTCTTTTTCTAAATCTAGAAGACCTCGAATGGCACGCACGTTCATAGAGTCTTACTCTTTTGACCGTTTTAGGTTGATGTTGAGAATTTCAGCACAATCTGAAACCGAAGGTTATGCACCGCCAAATGGTACTCCATCTGGCGGCGCATACTAATGATTTAAAAAAATGCGTTTAATGAAATAACATTAGATTCAATTTTATACCCTTTATACATAATTACATTGGGAGTAAATAATAGGACTTAAAATGATATATACCAAGCTAAGTCATGCATACACAAAACTAATAATAAGATATAAATTGAAAACGTTCAAAGAGAATATTAAAAACGAGTAAAATGTCTTTTTGGCATCCTGACGACCTCGATGTCAAGACACTATCCAGGAGTCTTGATGTTAGGGTCGTTTTAGGGTGATCTCGAGAATTTCAGCGCAATTTGAAACCGAAGGTTATGCACCGCCAAATGGTACTCCATCTGGCGGCGCATATTAATGAGTTAAAAAAGTGTGTTTAATGAAATGACATTAGATTCAAATTTACATGCATTATACATAATTACATTGCAATTGAAATAATAGGCCTTAAAATAATATGTACCATGCTAAGTCATGCATACACAAAAGGAATAATATTAATGAAATTCAAAACGGTCAAATCGAAAAAAGGCAAAATTAAAGGCTTTCGAGGTCTCGTTTCAAAATATATTTGGGACAAACCGCCTACAGCGGTTTACCACCGTATATATCCCGAAAAAATACACGATTTGAAAAAAAAAATGGTGACTAAATCGGAGCTACGAGTCAAAAGATACGATAGATCAAACATTTTGGCCAAACACACAAAACACCAAGCACCACGAACCGTCGGTGGTGTTTGATACATGGTGCGATTTTACGAGGAAAGATGTCTTTTTCAGAATCTAGACAACCTCGAATGGCAAGCACGTTCAGAGAGTCTTGCTCGTTCGGCAGTTTTAGGGTGATCTTGAGAATTTCAGCACAATCTGAAACCGAAGGTTATGCGCCACCAAATGGTACTCCATCTGGAGGCGCATACTACTGATTTAAAAAAACTTGTTTAATGAAGTGACATTAGATTCAAATCTATATCCGTTATACATAATTACATTGCGAGTGAAATAGTAGGCTTTAAAACAATGTGTACCATTCTAAGTCATGCATACACAAAAGGAATAATATGAATGAAATTCAAAACAGTCAAAATCGAAAAAAGGCAAAATTGACGGCTTTCGAGGTCTCGTTTCAAAAAAAATTTGGGAAAAACTGCCTATGGCAGTTTGCCAACGTATAGACCCCGAAAAAATACACGATGTGAAAAAAAACGGTGACTAAATCGGAGCTACGAGTCAAAAGATAGGATAGATCGAACATTTTGGCCAAAGACACAAAACACCAAGCCCCACGAACTGTCGGTGGTGTTTGGTGCGTGGTGCTATTTTGCGAGGAAAGATGTCTTTTTAGGAATCTAGGTGACCTCGAATGGCAATCATGTTCAGAGAGTCATGCTCGTTCGGTCGTTTTAGGGTGATCTTGAGAATTTCAACACAATCTGAAACCGAATGTTATGCGCCGCCAAATGGTACTCCATCTGGCGGCGCATACTAATGATTTAAAAAAATGCTTTTCATGAAGTGACATAAGATTCAAATTTATACCCGATATGCATAATTACATTGCGATTGAAATAATAGGCCTTAAAACAATATGTATCATGCTAAGTCATGCATTAACAAAAGGAATAATATGAATGAAATTCAAAACAGCTAAAATCAAAAAAAGGCAAAATTGAAAGCTTTTGAGGTCTCATTTCGAAAAATATTTGGGACAAACCACCTATGGCAGTTTTCCAATGTATAGACCCCAAAAAAATACACGATGTGAAAAAAAACGGTGACTAAATCGGAGCTACGAGTCAAAAGATACGATTGATCGAACATTTTGGCCAAAGACACAAAACACCAAGCACCACGAACTGTCGGTGGTGTTTGGTATGTGGTGCGATTTTGCAAGGAAAGATGTCTTTTTCGAAATCTAGACGACCTCGAATGGCAAGCACGTTCAGAGAGTCTTGCTCGTTTGCCGTTTTAGGGTGATCTTGAGAATTTTAGCACAATCTGAAAGCGAAGGTTATGCGCCGCCAAATGATACTCCATCTGGCGGTGCATACTAATGATTTAAAAAAACGTGTTTAATGAAGTGACATTAGATTCAAAATTATACTCGTATACATAATTACATTGCGAGTGGAATAATAGGCCTTAAAACGATATATATCATGCTAAGTCATGCATACACAAAACATTTAATAAGATATGAACGGAAAATGTTCAAACAGAACATTAAAAATGAGTAAAACGTCTTTTTTCGGCATCCTGACTGTAGAGACCCGACAAAATCTTCATTGACGGCGCCGTCTACTTAGGTCCCATTACGTGGTAATAAGTCTTTAAAATGACGTTTGACCAAAATATGTCGCATTCATTTCAAATGTAAAAGTGTTTCAAGTTTACAAAGGTAGTTCCATGACTACTTACATTACAAAGTTTAACGTACAAATGAAACCTATGCGACACAATTTTGAAAGTAAGCCAAAAGATGCTCCATGTATGCATATATACTCGACATCCAACCAAGTATCAAAAAGAGTGCGGAAGCATGTATCACATAGCGTTTAAGGACCTGAGAAAACATATAGAAAACTGTCAACGAAAAACGTTGGTGAAATCATAGGTGTATTAGTAACATTGTTTTTGAACCACAAGATTTAATATAGTTGATTATCCAAATCGTTTGTATTCCAAAAGTATGTTCGCGAGCACCCAATTATCAAGACTTAACTGTTTTGTACCCTGTTACGTAGTGTTAGAACATACACTATGAAAGGACCCGTTCATATACATTACAAACGATTCACAATAGTTGATTTCATTGCGAGGTACTTGACCTCTATATGATACATTTTACAAACATTGCATTCGTTTTTAAAAAACAAACTTTCATTTACATCAAAAGTTGACGGCATGCATACCCTTTCATAATATATCCATCTATAATTGACTTAATAATAATCTTGATGAACTCGACGACTCGAATGCAATGTCTTTTGAAATATGTCATGA